>NC_045627.1:10267614-11488035 GCF_009829155.1 Mustela erminea | reverse complement strand
GAAAAGACTATTTCTCCATTGTATTGGCTTTGCTCCTTTGACAAAGATCAGTTGACTGTATTTATATGGGTCTATTTCTGGGCTCTCTATTCTGTTCTACTGATCTTTTTTGTATAATTTTTTTTTCACAAATTCTGCACTGTATTGATTATTGTAGCTTTATAGTAAGTTTTGGAGTCAGGTGATGCTAGTTCTCTGTTTTTCTTCAAAATTGTGTTGGCTATTCTGTATCTTTTGCCTCTCTATATAAATTTTAGAATCAATTTTTTAATATCCACAAAATACTGGAATTTTGATTGACATTGTGTTGAACATACAGATCAATTTAGGAGGAACTCACCTGTTGACAATATTTAACATTCCTAACCATAAACATAGAATATTTCTCCATTTTAGTTTTTCTTTGATTTCAGTCATAAGGGTTTTATAGTTTTCCTCACAAATATCCTGTATACATATTATTAGATATATACTTAAATACTTCATTTTTGGGGTTTAATGGAAATGTTGTCATGTTTTTAATTTCAAATCCCACTTATTCATTGCAAGTATATGGAAAAGCAGTTGAATTTTGTATATTAACCACATATCTGGAAACCTTGCTATAATTATTTATTAGTTCCAGGAGTTGGTGGGTTTTTTTTTTTTTGTCAATTCTTTCACATTTTCTACAGATGATCATATATGGTCTTATTTCTCCCTTCCCCATCTTTATGCCTTTTTTTTTTCCCTTTTCATATCTTATTACATAGTTAAACTCCCAATACAGTGTTGAAAAGTAGTGAGAATGGACATCCTTGTCTCATACTTGATGTTAGTAGGAAAGTTTAGAATTTCTCATCATTAAGTATAATGTGGTCTATAGTTTTTTGTAGAGATTATTTATCACATTGAACAAGTTTCCTTTTGTTCCTAGTTTACTGATAGTTTTTATCATGAATGGATATTGACTTTTTTTGAATGCTATTTCTGCATCTCTTGATATAATCTGTTATTCTTTCTCCCTTTTGGTTTACATTAATTGATAGTTGAAAGTTGAACCAGAGTTACATACTGGGAATAAAACTAGATGTAGTGTATAATTCTTTTACTTTGTTGAGAATTTTTGCATCTATATGCATGTTTTTTTTCCTTAATTATGCTAGGTAAAAGCTTATTGATTTCTATTGACCTTTTTGAAGAACAAGCTTTTGGTTTCATCGATTTTTTTTTAATTTCCGATTTCCAATTTTATTGATTTCTGCTTTTATTCTTATTATTTTCTTCTCTTTGGATTTAATTTGCCCTTCTTTTTAGTTTCCCAAGGAGGATAATTAGATCATTGATTTTTGGATCTTTCTTCTTTTCTAATATATGTATTTAATGCTATAAATATCTCTCTAAGCGCTGTTTATGCTACATACCACAAACTTCGGTATATTGTATTTCATTTTCATTAAGTTAAAGACCTTTCCTTTAAAATTTATCTTCATATTTTTTTCTTGGATCTATGTGTTGTTTAAAAGCATGTTGTTTAATTTCCATTTATTTTGGGATTTTCCAGTTATGTTTCTGTTATTTATAGTTTAATTCCATTGTTGTCTGAGGCCAGACATTGTATGCTTTTTTATTCCTCCAAATCTGTTAAGGTGTGTTTTGTGGACCAGAATGTGGTATATCCTGCCAAATATTTCATATATTTGGATATTGCTGTTCTGGGATAAAATAGTCAACAGATGGAAACTATATCAAATGATTGAAGGTAGTTATGAGTTCAGCTATGTCCTTACTGATTATTCTGCCCACCAGATTCATCCCTATCTGATATAGGGATATTGAAATCTCTAACTGCAGTTCTACTAGTTTTTACATCATATAGTTTGATGTCCTGTTGTTTGCCTTATACAAGTTGAGCATATTCTGTCTTCTTGGAGAATTAACCCTTTTGTCATTATATAGTCCTCTTCTTTATTTTAGTTAATTTTCCTTGCTTTGAAGTCTGCTCTTTAAGAAAATAATATATCTACTCCTACATTTTTTTTGATTAGTGTTAAGTATGACATATTTTTCTCCATTCCCTTACTTTTAATCTATATGTGTCTTTATATATAACATGACTTTCTTGTACATAACGTATAGGTGGGTCTTGTCTTTTGATCCACTATTACAGTCTTTGTATTTCAATAAGTACACTTAGATGATTAACATTCAAAGTGATTATTGATACAGTTGCATAAATATCTACCATATTTATTACTGTTCTGTATTTGTTGTTCTTGTTCTGTTCCTATTTTTGTCTTCCACTCTTTTTCTTTTCATTATTTTAATTAAACATTTATATAATTACATTTTCTCTTCTTTCTTAGTATGTTATTATTATTATTTTTTTAGTTTTAGTAGTGGCCTAAATTTGCAATATATATTACCACTAATCAAAGTCACTTTTTTTAAAAATCTGCTTTCAAATAACCCTGTAACAGTTCACATGTAGTTTGAGGACCTTATTATAACAAAATAATCCTAATTCCTCCCCCTTCATCCCTGTATTATTTCCATCATTGGTTTCACTCATACACACACACACATATATATGTATACATACACACACACACACACATAAATACATAATGAAATGCATTATTGCTATTACTATTTTAAACTATTATCTATTACATCAGCTAGGAATATATAAAATAAAAATTTTTATTTTACCTTCACACATTTCCTCTTCAATATCCTTCATTTCATTATGTAGATCCAAGTTTCTTATATCATTTTCCTTCTCTCAAAAAACCTCCTTTTACGAACAAGACCAACTTGGGTCTACTGACAACAAATTTCCTCAATTTTTGTTTGAAAAAGTCATTATTTCTACTTCACTTCTGAAAGATAATTTCATAAGGTACAAAATTGTAGGTTCCTTTCTTTCTCCTCTTAACACTAAATATTCCACTCCACTCTCATTTCTTATCTTATATGCCTGGTTTCTGAGGCATGTAATTCTTACCTTTCTCTGTTCCTGTATAAGTAAGATGGTCTTTCTCTTCTGGCTTTTTTCAGGATTTGTTCTTTTTCTTTGATTTTCCATAGTTTGGAAATGATATAACCAGTTGTGTTTGTTGCTATTGTTGCCTTTAGCCTGTTCTGTGTTCTCTAAACTTCTTAAATCTGTGGTTGAGTGTCTGACATTATTTGGGGAAGTTCTCAGTCATTACTGTTTCAAATGTGACTTGTTTCTTTTTCTCCTTGTCATTCTTTGGGTACTCCCATTACGTGTTTGTTACATGTTTTGTAATTGTCTTGCAGTTCCTCCTTATTCAGATGTTTTGTCTTTGTTCTCTTTGCTTTTTGGTTTTCAAGTATTCTGTTAATATATTCTTTAGCTTGGAAATTTCTTCCTCAGCTGTGTCCAGTCTACTAATAAGCCCATTAAAAACATTCTTCATTTCTGTTACAGTGGTTTTGAGCACTAGAATTTCTTTCTTTTTTTTTTTTTTAACAACTTTATTTATTTATCTGACACCCAGTGAGAGAGAGAGTGAGCACAAGCAGGGGAAGCAGCAGGTGGAGAGAGAGGGAGAAGCAGAACCCCCTGATGTCAGGCTCCATCCCAGGGTTCTGGGATCATGACCTGAGCTGAAGGCAGACAATTAACCAACTGAGCCACCCAGGAGCCTCAAGTACTTGAATTTCTTTTTGATTCTTTCTTAAGATTCCCATCTCTCAGGTTACATGGCTCATCTGTTTTTCCATTCTGTTTACTTTATCCATTAGAACCCTTGGGCTATTCATCATAGTTGCTTTAAATTCCCTGTCTTTCAATTCAAATACCTCTTTCATGTCTAGTTTTGATGCTTGCTTTGTCTCTTCAAACTGTGGTTTTTACCTTCTAGTATATCTTGTAATTTCTTCTTTTTTTTTAAAGATTTTATTTATTTATTTGACAGACAGAGATCACAAGGAGACATAGAGGCAGGCAGACAGAGAGAGGAGGAAGCAGACTCCCTGCTGAGCAGACAGTCCAATGTGGGGTTCGATCCCAGGACCCTGAGATCATGTCCTGTGATGAAGGCAGAGGCTTAACCCACTAAGCCACCCAGCCACCCCATAATGTTTTCTTAATAGCCAGACATGCCATACCACATAATCAGAACTGCTATAAATAGAATTACAATGATGTGGTGGTAAGGTGTGTAAAGAGAGGAAGCCCTATGGTTATGTCTCAATCTTTTAGGGAGCTTAGTGGATGGTGAACTTCACAGGTATTTCTCAGTTTTTATTTTTCTACCTCTCTATGAGGGATAAGATGGCTCAGATGGGTTGAAATTGGATATTTTCCTTATTTCTAGACAACTGGGCTCTGATAATACACTAGCAGGTGAGGCCTTAGTTAACTAGTTTCTTCTGGTTAAGAAGAAGAGAGTGCTCTGGTATATTTTGAAATAGATCCTTTCTTCCCTCTCCCCTTTTGGAGGCATCAGGGGATTTTTTTTTTTTTCCCCAATATTTACCATAAGAATCTGGTTAGGCTCCTGGGGTGTAAATCTCACAATAATGTAGGCAGGCACCCTTCTCTGACTAGGTATCCCGGGAGTTTTAACTCTCAAACTTGCCCATACTGAGCTTCCAATAGTGTTTCAACTACAGTTGAGATTTTCCTGTCTTGGCACTAATTCCTGTGGTGGCTTCTATTCGTAAGTCTCTATTTCAGAAAGCTATCACTCCTTGTATTTGCATGTTGTCTCTCCAGTCTTGGGTGCAATGGTCTACCCTCTGTACTTATCTCTCTTACGGATCCAAGAAAAGTTGCCAACTCTTCAGTCTGTTACATTTTTCACTCTTTGTTAGGACAGAGTGGTAACTTCCAAGTGTCTTATATGTAGAATCAGAAAACAGAATTTTATGTCTTATTAGTAAATTACTTTTGCCTGGAAAAAATCATTATTTCATCAAGATTAAGAAAAGGGGTTTTTCATGGAATTACCATTTTGAGCAAAATCTATCCTATTATGATTTGTAATTATGTGTGCATTTGAGTGTGCATTTTTAAATTTTTGATATATCTTCACAAAGTTTCTACTATATTGTTCTTCTTATGAACTACATAGTTTTGATTGTTACTTTTGTATTTGTTTTCTGATTACTTAATGACTAGAACTATATGGAATATATGTCGATCTATTTAGCTTCTCCCAGAACAAACCCCCATTATAATGGGTGGCTGTTGCCAAAGTATAAATATACACTTACCTTTGGGGCTGTCAGTCAGTACATTTCCATTCTCTCTCCCCCAGCCATTGTGTTATTTTTGGAATTCATATTACATCTACAAGTGTTATACTCTTTGCAATTCATTGTTATTGTATTATTCAAAATCATTTCACTTGCAAATGATGTAAACCCAAATTAAACCAAGTTGGGCAAATACTAAAAGGAAGGAGAAATATACTGTCTTCTGTACTAAAATGATAAGAGTAACCAGAGGGCATACATACAGAATGCTGTATACAGAATCTCACATGCTCTCAGAATATTCTCGCTTCAACTCTCATCTCATTCTCTAAATTTCTCCATGCACATGGACTTTTGACCAAGAAATATGGATATATATGGTCTTACATGTTCCAGAACTGAAAGAGAGTTTTTTCTGCTCTGTATGTAATAATAGAATCTTGAAAAAATACTAAATGCTTAATTTAAAGATACCCATTTGTGCACCAATAATTTTAGCCAATTAGATACAGGTGTGCTACTCACAATAGTCACAACTTTATAGAGACTAGAAAAAAAATTAAAACTATCTTTATTCACAGATATATGATCCTATGTGAAGAAATCTACAAAAAGGCTACTAAAACTAGTAAATGAGCTTTATAAGTTTGCAGAATACAAGGTCAAAATACAAAAACGATTGGTTTTCTGCATTAGAAAAGGAAATGTAAAATTAAAATATAAAACATACCATTTAAATAACATTAAAAAGTGTAAAATATTTACAGATATATTTGTCAGGAGGTACACAAGATCTGTACACCAAAAACTATCAACACTGCACAGAGATTAAAGAACAAAGTAAGCGGAGAGATCTATGCCATCATGGATTCAGAAACTCAATATTGTTAATATGTTTATTCTTGCACAAACCAACCTAAAAATTTAATACAATGACAGTCAAAATCCTAGACTGCATTTGGTAGAAATAAATAGGCTGATTTTAAAATTAGTGTGGAAATTCAATAGACCAAAAATAGCAAAAACAAATTAGAAAAAGAAAATAAACTGTAGAACACCATCATCACTTATTTCAAGAAATATTTTAAAGTTATTATAATCAAGCAAATTATGGAATAAAAACACACAGATAGATAAATGGCATGAAACAAAGTTCAGAAATGGATCCATTCAAAGTGTTTGATTTTGACAGAAGTCCCAAGGAATTAAATGGAGAAAGGATAATGTTTTTGATAAACTATGTTATGTTATTAGATATTCATATGCCACAAAGAAAATGAAAATCCTTAGCTCTTACTTTTAACAGTAAATAAAAACTACTGCCAAAAGACCTACATATAGTTGTTGAACCTATAAAACTTCTGGAAGAAAATATGTAAGAAAATCCCAGTGACTCTGGGGTTTTGTACATATTTATTAAATAGGGTGCTGCAACAAACAATTTTACCTTCTAAAGGAAAATAACCAATAAACCCTTCAAAATGAAAAAAAAAAAAACTCTTTAGAACATAATTACAAATAAGAAAAGGCAATCCACAAATAGGTAACAGTTAAAAACATAAATCTGACAAAGGATTTATATCCAGAATATATTTTAAAAATACTCCTACATAACAAAAATATTATTTAAAAAAACAATTTTTATATTGATAGAAGATTTAAAAGATACAAAATTTAAATATGCTGGTAGCAAATACATGAAAATTTATTTATCATTAGTTACAGGAAAATTCAAATTAAAATGACATACCACTACATGTCCACCAGAATGACAAAATGTAAAAGTGCTGATTTCAACAGTTAAAAATAAGTCAATGTGATCCACTGTATCAACAAACTAAGGGAAAATCACACATAGATTGATAGAAGGCATAATGGCTGAAAGTGTGCCAAAACTTTGGCAGACACCAATCTTCAAAGGTGTGATGACAAGAGATTGCAAAGGCAACACTAAAAATACCTATGCAAAGCCATGTACAAGAAATAGAAGAAAGACCAGTGTGTATAGAGGGCAATAATAAAGAGAACGATGATAGAAAATTGAATCAGAGAGACACATAAGGGAGCTGATTTATCTGGGGCCTCACTAGCCATGCTAATGATTTTGAATTTTATCCCCAGTGAGGTAGTAGCCATTGGAAATTATTGAGGAGGAGAGTGTCATTATATGGCACAGGGTGAGGGTTAATTTGTCCAAGAACAATCCTGCATGCTGACCTCCTAGGAAAGGAGCTGGCTTCTTAGAGGGCTCCATGGAGACTAGCTACAGCCTCATGAATAAAAAAATTAATCCCAGCCAACAACAAGACTTGCCTCAAAAGGCCCTCAGCTTCTCTCCAACCACTAGTGATGAGACAGCAAATCATGCTACTAGCTTATGTCATCATACAACTGTCACCATGAGGTTGCGTCACTGGTCTTTCATCATGGTGGAACTTGGGCTTCTGTAATGTGAGTTGGAAGAATAGGGCTAGAGCCAAAGATTTTCCATGCAATCTTACTACCGAATCTCAGTCCCTGGTCAAGTCATGAGAGAGAATGTCCATTAAAAGCCACAGGGCCAACATCACTCTCCCTAGGTCTCATGCCCATCCACATTAGATTACTATGACTTTCCTATAATGCACTGGGCAGCAAGGACCCCACACTCCTGCTCTTGGCTCAGGGAGTTCTCCTCAATAAGAGATACTTGTAATTGTCTTTTGTTTTCTAGACACTGGCTTAATTAAAAGAAAAAAAAATTCCACTCTGGTTGCTATGTTAAGAATAAACTGTATGGCAGCAGGAACATAATTAGGGATATAAATTTGAAACCTGTTCCAAAACTCCAAGAAATGAAGATGTAAGAGAATTTGTCAGATTCGAAGTTTGTGTTGAAGCAGAACCAGATTTCCTGGCTGACTGAATGTATGGCATGAGAAAAAGAGGTTGACTTTGATTCTAAGGTAGAGGCACTGATAATACTAGATGATTTAGAAAAATGAGGGATCAGGACTATGGTACAGCCTCCCTGAGTAAAGATATCCAAAGATCCAACCCTTTAATTCAGCAACAGCCTTTTACAAGGACTGTATTTCATCCAATGTCAATCTCTGCCACATGTTAAAGTGAAAAGAATGCTAACCATCTCTAAACAATGTTAACAATAGCGATTATCATAGAGACCCAATAATTAAGAAATTTGAGCTACACATGTAGGCAGAGTTTGTATTTCCAGAAAAGCCAGCAGCATTGAATAATGCACAAAGCAGTTTCTATATCAAAAAAGAAGCATATATTTGCCTATAATATTCTTTTGCTTTCATCTTCACATATATACTTCTTAAGAGTTGTTTATACTAAATTTGCTACTTCTTTTCTTCCTATTTCCCTTGAAACTTCTTGAAGATTTCTATTAATGCTTGCCACTCAGCTGAAACCGATTCTTGTCAAAGGAACCAACTTCTCTGAGAAATTCAAAAGACAAATTTGAATATAACTTTTTTCTTTAGGTCCCAAGAGAACTATTTCCTCCACTTGAAAATTGCTCTCTGTCCTTGACTTCTATAAATGGTATCGTAATCTGGTTTAATCATTGGCCTTTTTTTTCTCTCAATCTACATAACTCCTTTTCCACTGTTAATTTGTGTCTCAATTTTTTAAAAGATTTATTTATTTGTGTTTTAAAGATTGTATTTATTTATGTGTCAGAGAGAGAGAGCACAAGCAAGGGGGGCAGCGGGCGGAGGGAGTAGCAGGCTCCCCACTGTGCAAGGAGACCAATGCAGGATTCGATCCCAGGACCCTGGGATCATGATCTGAGTCAAAGGCAGACACTTAACCAACCGAGCCACCTACCCACCCAAAAGATTTGACTTATTTATTTTAGAGAGACAGAGCATGAGCAGGTGGGGCAGAGGGAGAAGAAGAGAGAATCCCAAGCAGACCCTGTGCTGAGTGCAGGACCCAATCCAGAGCTCTGTCTCATGACCCTGAGATCATGACCTGAGCCAAAACCAAGAATCCAACGCTCAACAGACTGCCCAGCCACCACAATTTACACCTCAAATCTAATGATAAATGAATCTGTTTGAGTATGTAGCTATCTTCTCCTGATTTTTAGAAACATACATCAAATTGCATGTCTACTGGATGCCTCTGTACCCAGTGCCCAAAATGGAACTCTTCATTCTTACCTTAACTTATTACTAGGCCTGAGTTCATATTTTTGAATAGCATAAGTATTTATGTGCCTAGCAAGCCATATAACTTCGAAGTTTTAAAAATTTTCTTCTCATTCCTACAACCATTTCCTGGTGACCTGTTTATCTCTTGAATCCATACTTAATTTTATCACCATTATTATCTCTCCCTGGATTATATATAATTATTTTAGTGGATTTTAATTGTATCCAGTATGGAGCTATGTCCAATACATTTTCATTGGATGAATGCATAATAGAATAAATTATATTTACCTAATCTAATTTTATTTTTTTAAGATTTTATTTATTTATTTGACATAGAGAGAGATCACAAGTAGGCAGAGAGTCAGGCAGAGAGAGAGGCGGGGAAGCAGCCTCCCTGCCAAGCAGAGAGCCCTATGAAGGGCTTGATCCCAGGACCCTGGGATCATGACCTGAGCGGAAGACAGCGGTTTAATCCACTGAGCCACCCAGGTGGCCCTTACCTAATCTAATTTTAGACCTTATCTTGCAGATCAAGATAATGGGTAAGGCTAGGAGTAGAGGTTTCCTAAGGTTTAGAGTCCAGCTTAATTTAACAATAGACATGGCTAAAAGATTCCTATCTTTAAGAGATTTTAAAAAGGTTTTAAAAGGGAGGAAAGAGCTACGGAGACCGTCTAGAGCAAGTTTAGAAGCCAAGTTTCAGTGACTTGGTTCAAGTTGAAAAACACTGGGAATAAGTGAGAAACAGGAAATACTGAGAAACAAGAGGAAAAGGGATTTGAGAAATTTTGTTCTTTAATATAAATTTAACTTTATTATTCCACTTGCTGGTATGTTCTTAGAAAGTACCAGAAAGATTTTAAATTGTTTGGTAATTATATTTGGATGCCACTCTGGTTTGTCTTTGAATGCTGTCCTGGATCAAGATGGAGCCACAACATAGCCCCAAGCTATAGTCAGTTTACAAATGAATGAGTGTAAAATCTTCCAGATCACATCTATGACTGCAGTCTTGAAATTTTCTAAATCCGTTTTGACAGTCAGAATGGTACCTTTTCAGCACAACCTTAGCCAAGTTAATTCTCTGCTTTAAAATCTTTGATGGCTTCATTTTTTTTTTTTAAAGATTTTATTTATTCATTTGACACAGAGAGATCACAAGTAGGCAGAGAGGCAGGCAGAGAGAGAGAGGAGGAAGCAGGCTCCCTGCTGAGCAGAGAGCCCGATGCGGGACTCAATCCCAGGACCCTGAGATCATGACCTGAGCCGAAGGCAGCGGCTTAACCCACTGAGCCACCCAGGCGCCCTGATGGCTTCATTTTTTAGAATAAAATCCTTACCACCATTTAGATCTATGCCCTACTTTCCTCTTCTAATGATATAGCCCCTATCTGACATAACTCTCTTTTTCTCCCACAAATAAATTGAGGGTTTTTTTGCATGTTCTGAATCATTTTTTTAACATCTCTTTGTTTTCTAATAATGTATACACTATGTTCTTTATTCACTCAATTTTGAATATCCTCATCCTACCCACTTCCACCTACCAACCCCACTCCTATTTATCCTTCAAGACTCAACTCAGACTTCTTCCATCTCATTGACCATTGTCTTACCCAGATCTTTTTTTTTTTTTTTTTTTTTTTTTTATTTGACAGAGAGAGAAATAGCGATAGAGGGAACACAAGCAGGGGGAGTGGAAGAGGGAGAAGCAGGCTTCCCATTGAGCAGGGAGCCTGATGCAGGGGTGGATCCAGAGACCCTGGGATCACGACCTGAGCCAAAGGCAGATGCTTAATGACTGAACCACCCAGGCACTCCTGTCTTACACAGATCTTGCTACAAATACTCAGAAGTCTCTCTTCTGTGTTCTGATGGTAAGATAATCTTACCAAGCAATGATTATGCAATTATTAAGCAGTGATTACCTTGAATATATTTTATATCATATGTTATATATTATATCATATATCATATCATATCATATCATATTATTGTGAGGATCTCAGAGCTTATCCTAGTGCTATCGTTTTAATGTTTGTGTCTTCCTCAAATTCATAGGTTTTAATCCTAATGTCCAAAGTGATAGTATTAGGAGATGGGGCCTTTGGGAGGTCCTTAGTTCATGAGGATGAAGCCCTAATAAATGGAATTAGTGCACTTATAAAGGAGACATCACAGAGCTCACTGATCCCTTTCACCATATCAGGACATAACAGGCAGTCAGCAGTCTGTAACCCAGAAAAGAACTTTCATAAGAACATGACCTTGCTGGAAGCTGATCTTGGACTTCTAACTTCTAGAACTATGAGAAATAAATGCAGCCATCCAGTCTGTGGTATTTTGTTATAGCAGTATGAATGGACTAAAGTACCCAATGATGTCTTAGTAACCATTTAATAAATATTTGTTTAATGAGTACATATCACTTCATTTACTAAATTTACTGTAAAAATACAAAAATAAAATGCCGATTATATTTGCAATGCAGTATTCATGCCTAACTTAATGCCCAAGAAGAAAAAGTCAAGATGACTCAACTATAAAATATAAGAAAAAAGCAAGAAGAAATTCTTTTTTTTTTTTTTTTAAGATTTTATTTATTTATTTGACAGACAGAGATCACAAGTAGGCAGAGAGGCAGGCAGAGAGAGAGGAGGAAGCAGGCTCTCACTAAGCAGAGAGCCCGATGCGGGGCTTGATCCCAGGACCCTGAGATCATGACCTGCGCTGAAGGCAGAGGCTCAACCCTCTGAGCCACCCAGGCACCCCACAAGAAGAAATTCTTTAAATCAGTAACAATGTTTAAGAATTCCATATATTTACTATACCCTTTCCAATATACTTAGAATCATTTGTCATCATTTTAGAGAAAAGAATATTGTATGTAATAAAAATGTAAAGGCAGCATCAAGTTCAAAGTGAATGTTTTTTTATTGGAAAAGTTTGTTAATATATTCTGTGTGAGTCTTTGCTTGATTCTCAACTCACTAAACTTGTATTTTATCTTCTCTCCAATGATATGGTATTTGACTCAGTGTAAAGACTTGTGATCATTTATTTGATTGCAACCATCTGTTCACTAAAAG
This sequence comes from Mustela erminea, assembly GCF_009829155.1. Lineage (NCBI taxonomy): Eukaryota > Metazoa > Chordata > Mammalia > Carnivora > Mustelidae > Mustela > Mustela erminea. The sequence goes on along the minus strand of NC_045627.1, from coordinate 11,475,566 downwards.
TCATTTATCTCTCTCAGGATTTGGAATGATATCTACAGATTCCTAGGGTGCCCTCTTTCTTTTCCCTTGAGGAAAATTACTTTGTCTTGATTGCCTGTTTCTTTTTTATTCTCTCCTGGGTTTTGTCCTAAATCAACCCTGTCTATGGGGAGTTCAAAGGCAGCAATTATAAAGCTTGAGTCTAAGAATTACCACAGACAGCATATCAGAGAAAATGATTATGTGTGTTCAGTTGCCTATTGGGGCTTCTCATGGACTTTCAGCCTTTTAAATTTCCATGCAAAAGCAATAGCATACAGAAAAGTCAAACACTATAATATGGCTTTCTCTAGATAAAATATTGAGGTGGTAAGAAGAAATCTGAGAATTTACCATAATGGGCAGATAGTGTATACTCACCACCATGCAAGGTAATTTGCTAGTATAACCTATTAAGCTCTCAAGACAAATCAGAGTTAGGCATTTTTGAGCTATTTTTAAAGTAAGAAAATTGAAGATCACTGACTTGCCCAAGAAGCTCCACTTAGTAGCAGAGTTGAATTTAAACCCCGGTCTGGAAAACTTCAAAACATGTTCTTTTGTAAGAAACTCTTCACCTCATATGGGCATAGAGCAGCATTAGCATACTTTAAACTTAGGTCTTTAAAGTTCTCTGTCAACTTGGTAATTTGTAAGTTCTATGATTATCTGAGTATAGACAGGGGAAATATTAGATATGTCTCCATATTGCAAGGTGTTTATAGTCTCATTGGGAAGACAGGATATGAACCTGGGTTAAACATTTAATTTAAAAAGTTGTAATGAAAATTTAAAGGCACAAAACTTTTTTCCATTTTTTTTCCTACAATTTTTAAAGCTGGAGGGTCAATCCCATCCAGTTATTCCTGGCCAACACTAGAACTCATTATAAGCATCAAAGTCAAGCAGTATTTTCTTCCGACTTTGTTCATCCCTTTAAAAACAGTTTGGCTTTTCTGTGTCATTAATATTTCTATATAATTTTGTAACAAATCTAATAATTTCCAAAAAGATTCCTCTTGGAACTACAGATGGAATTCTTTGGAACTTATAGATCAATTTGAAATTAAATTACACTTTAAAAATATTGAGCCTTCCAATTTGTTAACACAATGAATGTTATTATCATTTGCTTAGATTTCCTTTATACCTGTCAGCAATTTTCAGTGGTTTTAGTAAAGAGGTCTTACATACTCCTTATCCCTAAGTATTCTATGTTTTTGGGCACCATCATCTCTTACAGTTTTATATATTTTTAAAAAATTTTCTATATACACAACTAGGCACTGTACCTTTTTTTCTTGCAATGACTAAGACGACCAGTATAAATAAGACTGAATAAAAATGTGGGAATGGGCATGAGCCTGCTGGCTTCATTCTCAATCTTTAGGTAAAGTTCTAACATTTTCATAGGACAGGGAGTTTTTTACAATAGTGTCACGAAACCAGCATAACCCCCAAACCAAAATCTGACAAAGACAGTAACAGATATAAAAATTATCAACATCCTAGGACATGCTATATCCTGTTTTGACAAATGTCTACAGGTAGGAAACCAAGGCCAGCTTAAGGCTCAGTGGATGTCTTTCCCTTCCTCAGAGTTCACAGCCCTGAGCTGCCTATTGTCCAAAATCAAAAAGAATCAACAGAAGTTATTCCATCATGGACAGAAGAGAAAATCTCCAGAAATGCTTTACTTTCTTTTTTTTTTTTTTTAAGATTTTATTTATTTGTCAGAGAGAGGGAAAACACAAGCAGGGGGAGTGGCAGAACAGAGGGGACCCTCCTCCCTACCTTGAGCAGGCAGCCCATGCGAGGCTTGATCCCAGGATCCTGGGACCATGAGCTGAGCTGACAGCAGATTAACTGACTGAGCCACCCAAGCACCACATGTTTTTCTTTTTCTTTTTCTTTTAACTTGGTCCCCCATCAAAACCTACCAAGTTTATATTTTCTGGGCACTCAAATAGGCTCTTGAATTATAGTCACTATAAAAATCAGCATATTTTAAGCCTGTTTTCTGATGTATAACCATCTTACAAAATGAGCTTCACTTTTATCTAAGTGCTGAAAAAGACTTAATGTAATCCAGCCATTTTGATTGGCCATCCATCAAATGGAGGCTTATCATAGTTGTTGAGGAGATCCGTCAAAGTTTGTACACTATGAAATGTTTAATTCAAATTATTAAAGTACAATACAATTGCCTCTTATTCTATGGTGAGAAATAAGGTGTATTTTTCTAATGGAATGGTATAGCATTTATTTTTATGTGGCAGTGTGTGTGTTGAGAAAATGTATTGGTTCACAAGAGTATTAAAAGATTGTTTTTTTTCCACTATTCTCAAATTATACATTTATTTAAATTACAGAATTTGTAAAGGCTTTCCATGTAATTTAGATAGGCTTTCTCAGAAGTTTTCATGATTAATATAAAAACACATACAGATCAAGTTTCCTTTTTGCCAGAATTGTTCAAAATTCCAAACTTTCTCTGCATCTCAAATATTGAGGTAATCTGAACATACAGTTCCTTTCAATTTAAAAATGCTCTCTCTATAATGAGCACAGGGTAGGGGAAAATAGCACAAATTTTTAAGTTCTTCAGAGAAAGCTCTGAAATAATGCATTTCTTCTATTTTTTTTTTCCATTTTCAAAGGGTGAACTGTATTGCCATGTACCTCTTAACTAATAAATGTGCTTGGTTATACAAGATACACTGCAAGAAAATAATTTGACTTTCCCTTAGTTCTTGCTATTAAGTTTTGTTTTTGAGATCCTTGGATAAAATTGTTAACATCTCTTTGTCTATACCACACTGTACAGAAACACACACAAACAAATGAGCTTTAGTTTATTTCTTAATGACTTTCCTGGAGCACTGTATATCAAATTACATTTGTTTATCTACGGGGAGAGAAAATAATAATGGGTCATTTCATTAGTTATTGTTCCTCTTTGCATTAGTCATGCCAGACATTAATTATCTTATTCAGTGATGCTTCTTTTATATTAAAATATTATAAACCTCAGGGGCGCCTGGGTGGCCCAGTGGGTTAAGGCCTCTGCCTTCGGCTCGGGTCATGATCTCGGGGTCCTGGGATCGAGCCCCGCATCGGGCTCTCTGCGCAGCGGGGAGCCTGCTTCCTCCTCTCTGCCTGCCTGTCTGCCTACTTGTGATCTCTATCTATCAAATAAATAAATAAAAATTAAAAAAAATATATTATAAACCTCAGAGTATGTCTGTAATTTAAATCCTTTATTTTTTTAAAAGATTTTATTTATTTATTTGACAGAGATCACAAGTAGGCAGAGAGGCAGGCAGAGAGAGAGGGGGAAGCAGGCTCCCTGCTGAGCAGAGAGCCCAATAGGGGGCTAAATCCCAGGACACTGAGATCATGACCTGACCTGACTGGAAGGCAGAGGCTTAACCCATTGAGCCACTCAAGTGCCCCCTTAAATCCTTAATATTAAAAAAAGTCTTGGTGAATCAATGCCTCTAATATTTTAAATATTTCTTAATTTCCAATAAGCTGAATAATCTCAAAAGAATGTTAGTCCCTCATAAAGAAGATGCTTGGTGGGATGCCTGGGTGGCTCAGTGGGTTAAGCCTCTGTCTTCGGCTCAGGTCATATCCCAGGGTCCTGGGATCCAGTCCCACATCAGGCTCCTTGCTCAGCAGGGAGCCTGCTTCTTTCTTTGCCTTTGCCTGCCACTCTGCCTACTTGTACTCTCTCTCTCTGACAATAAATAAATAAATAGGATGCTTGGTAAAGCTGACCATGGCATAGCAAATAGCAAGCAGCTGAAATTCCCGTATCTTGCAAATTTTCAAGAATATAATTATTCAAAGGATGATTTTAGTAGAAACCATTGAATATACCCTCTGAATTTTATTTGAACTTGGTCCAGCCATGATATTTGATCTCATCAACAGTGAGACCACATTTCCAAACTGTGGTTGCTGAATGCTCTTAACATAATGGTTACTAAGGATGGAATTGAGATTCCTGAGATATGTGAGAGCTTCGGTTCCTTTCAAAAGGAAATTGTCAGTGCTACTGCGGTGTGGCGTAAGCTCTTGCAGACAAGAAGTTCACATCTGACGTCACTAATGACCTTCAGAACTAAGCATAGAAATAAAAATAAATTTTATTTTAAATTCTATGCATGTTTTTATTCTTTCCCTCCTCTAGTGTACATTCCGTAATAGCAGTTATTTGCTATTTTTCCTGGTAAGTTTTGGGATCTGAGGCTAACCTAAGAAATGCAGAAATTAACCCGTTCTTAGATAAGGTACTATGTATACGGATGGGTACATTTAAAGACCTGAGCCACATGTGAAGTTATATTAAGATGATGCACTTCTGTTTCAGAAGACCAGACAGACTCCTATACGAACTGAATCCACAACCTGGTTCAGCCAAACACAGGAAAGATCTCAGTGTATTTCAACATAATGTCCACTGTACACCATGTTTGATTTACTGTGCTTGTGACAGGAACAGATTGCATCTACTGGAGTAGCATTAAAATCTCCAAGGACTTAGAAAAGCGCTATATGTGAAATCTACCCTTTACTCCCAAATATGCCCCCACACCCATAAAGGCCTTTTCCATACACCTCTGAAGTATAAAGTTGACACAGGACATCTTGAGGACTGTGCATATGTGAAGGAGTAATGTGGGAGAATAAGAGAAATCCTATCTGATTTACCACAGAAACATTCTAAAGGGGAGTTACCAAGTTATGGTTTCAACTCTGATACGTGAAACATGAGTTGTGTCACTCTTATCCTTATAGTAAGAGAAAGCTGAACTAAAAATTGGTGAATTTTCTTGGACTCATCAGATAACTCAAGACAGGATAAGTTGGCCATCTTTAATTTCAGAAAGAATTGTGAATCAGAGTCGCAGAAATGATCTGCTTACTCGAAGCAGAAGTCACAAGAACCATGAGCAGGTAAGAACACTTAAATGGTAGTTTTGGAGACTCTTCAAGGCTGAGTGAGATTGGTAGAAGAGGCCTGTCTTAGGGGTTTCCCACGATTTGGTGGATTTTGCCTCAAGGAACTCAACAGGTTCTCACAGTGAAGATCCTGAAAGACAATGTCATGGTTCTGGCAGAGGGAGCAGAAAATTTAACATTTGGAGTACAACCAGAGCATTCCTAAAAATAGAAGCTTACTCTCCAGGAAAAAGACTTTATCAGAGCCTTATTACACCTGATATGTTATTTACTTGATTCATGTCCCCACCAGGCTTTCTGTCTAACCTTAGGAGGCAGAAAGTGGTTTGGTACTGGACTCGTGAGCCAAACTGCCTACTAAAAGTATCTATAAACTGCAATATCTGTATCAGATTCCTAGTTTTTAAAATTCATAAAACCTGCACAGCAACAGAAAATTACAAATAGACAATCCCAATGTCATTCATTTTAGCCTTAATAAAATGTTTTTAACATGGAATAATACAAACAGTATATAGACCTTAAGATGTAGAAAAGGACTGAGATTGTTTTAGATCACTCTCTAGATGTACCTCCCCAGTACAGTAACCACTAGCCACATGTGGGTATTGAACACTTGAGATGTGTCTACTCCAAAGTGAGATATTTGTAAATAGCACTAGATTATGAAGACTTAGTAAAAAAAAAAAAAAAAAAAGTAAAATGGACATTTTATATTTTATATTATTTTATATTTTGTATTTTATATTTCATATTGATTATATGTTCAAATAATAATATTTTGGATATGTAGTGTTAAATAATAATATTTAAATTGATGTTAAATAGTAGAATACTGGATAATGCATATGTGGCTCTCATTATATTTCATTCGGACAGCCACTCTAGAAGGACGAAAACACAAAACTCCTGATCAGCCATACTTTTATCAGTAATATAATGAGTCATCTGATGACTTACAATAAAATGTGATAGATTAACTCAAAATATTTTTTTAGCTTATTGACATCATTTCACTGATCTTTTTTTCCAACAAGCTGAATTTTTCTATGAGGCTTGGCATTGCGAAGACACAAGTCAGAAAACACCATTATGAATTTGTCAGAATTTTAACTCAAAAGCAGCATGCATGAGTATTGTCTGGAATAATAATTTTTTGAATTTTAGCTTTAGCTATACCAATAGATAACAATCATTAAATGTAAAAGACTGAAACATTTATCAAAGTTAGTACAGCTGGTAATTTCCATTTCATTAAAATGCATGTGTTTCCATTTGTAAAGTTTCTTAAACTCTCTGAGATCCATGAAACCTTTCAAAGTTTATAGATGGAGATCATGAACTCAGTAAAATTTTTTTAACATTTTGTGGATTTGTTGATTTTTCTGTTCTGGAGAGAAGAGTCACAGATTTTGTCAGTTTTCCAAAGTACTCAATGATACCAAAAAAAAAATTGACTTCCTACTGTAGAGCTAGCTTAATTTCTTTACAGGAGTTTGACATCTTTTTGGTTGAGATAAAGACTAGCATAAATTTCTTCAATTTAGTCTCAGCTAATAAATTTTTTTAGTTTCTGAGTTTTAAGAAATTAACTGGAAGTATTGAAAGACAATAAATCCTTGGAGTACAGAGTGAGGGACTGATTTTTAATCTGAAAATGACAGCAAATTTATTTGGTTTCAATCACATTTGACATTTTCTATGTATCTGTTCTCTATAGTGGAAGAGTTAAGCCCTTCCTGAAGAGCAGTTGTTGTAAAAGGAACCCTCTTGCACTATTGGTGGGAATGCAAACTGGGGCAGCCACTGTGGAAGGCAGTATGGAAGGTCCTCAAAAAGTTTAAAGTAGAACTAACCTAGGATCCAATAATCACACTACTGGGTATTTACCCAAAGAATATGAAAACACTAATTCAAAAAGATACATGTACCCCTATGTTTAAAGACAAATACCATATGATTTCACTCATATGTGGAATTTTAGAAACAAAACAAATGAACAAAAGAAAAATGAAAGAGACACAAACAAAAAAAATAGACTCTTAATTATAGAGAATAACCTGATGGTTATCAGAGAGAACGTGGGTGGATGGGAGAATGGGCTAAATAGGGGAAGGTGATTAAAAGTACCCTTATCAGGATGAGCACTGAGTAACATACAGAAATGTTGAATCACTATATTTTACACCTGAAACTAATAAAACACCCTATGTTAACTATGCTGGAATTATCATTTTAAAACAAATAAAAAAGAATAGTTGAGTCTAAATTGTCAAAATTTAGCTGAATTAATTTTGTATGAGGGCAGTCATCAAATTTTATCCAAAAGGAACTTCCTTGTTGGTATTCTCAGACATCATTAACTTCATAGACACACAAGCTATTACAGAGTAAAACATCCCTTCAGCTCTATAAAAATAAAAACAAACAACTCTCCACTCTGTTCCTGCAGTCTTTAGCATATGAAACAGTGATTTCCCTATCACAGGAGCCAGATTTGCCTTAGAGAACACTAATTTCATGAATTTGCCCCCAAACTTGCTATAGTCTGAAAACACAACCCTTAAACAACAGAACAGTGTAAAGTCTTGAAAAAAACTAAACGATGTTTTTTTTAATAAAAGCTCAAAGTTTTATTTGGTCTTATGTCTATGCCAGCATAATAAAGTGGTCAAAGCTCAGTGCAGCAATTGCGAAAATCTGAACCCCAAAAGTGTGTGTATTAGTAAATAATGGATTTTTTAGATTCCGAAGTATTCCCACAATGTAACAATAACTCAAATTATTTTAGGATTGGAAGCAAAGAGCCACTGCCTACACAAGATACAGGATAGGCAGGGAGTCAGCTGAGTCTTGTGGCACTAACAATTCCAGGCACAAGCCTGGGCTAGAGTGGAGTCTTGAAGAGTCATGGCTGGGAGGCACCATGTACATACTATATTACCCATAGATCAAGGGAGTCCAGAAGAGAGACCAGAGGTTGGACTAGGGGTTGAGATAGACTCCAGAAGACTCAGTACAAGGAGTATGTTCTCTACTTTAGAGATGTTTTTGATATGTAGCTCTCTCTACAGGAAAGCCATAAACTTTGACCATAAAATGTAATTCCAGTGTCTCAAAAGCTATATTCATACTGATACTGATTTATTGTATGTCTGTTTCACTACCATTTTCTTAAGAGTGAAGAGTAGAGATTCCAGTAAATGAATTAATAAATGTTTAAAATTTTTTCTTAGTTTTAATTTCTAGTTGGCAAATTTTAATAGCATAACTCACATAAACAAATGTTCCTTGAGGTGCCCAGTAAATTTTCAGAGTATAAAGAACTCCTGAATCAAAAAATTTCGAGAATCATTATCCTACATTAACACATTAAAAATAGAGAAACACAATCTTCTCAAAGGGCATTTAAAATTCATTTTATACAATTCAACATTTTTCTAGCAAAGAAAAATGCAGAAGTTATTGTTAATAATAATTATCACAGATTCAGTCAAGCTATACTCACATATGCAAAGAAAAGTTTCCACCTGATTGAATAATCTGAAAATTTACACTTCCAAATCAAGGATAATTTGGTCTTTTCAAGTTTAATTGTCACTTTCCATACAAATAGTCAATATAGACAGCATCCAAGACTCATCTTCTTATTGGTTGCTGAATTAGAGAGTCTTTTTGATGACTTTCTCTCCTGAGTTAAGTGCTTTAAAAATCCACTTTTCCTTCCTCCTTCCCAAAGAGTATCCAGTTATGAAGATTTCCACTCTCTCTCTATGGACCCATAGGGTGTCTCACAGTTTCTGCCACAGTCTCCATCTGGCCTGTTACCTTGGTTGGCAACTCCCAAGTGCAGCAGATCCCACTGGGAATTTTGATTGGTTATATTGGGATACAGTATCCAATTGCTTGTCCTAGCCATTTCCTCATGCTTTCAGGGTCCTCTTCTCTATGATTAGGCCTCTGGGTGTCCAAAGTCCATTCTCAGAACTTGTGCATTTTTCTCACTAGGGTAAGCAGAAACTTATGGATCCTCTCACATCATGTCCAAGCCATGTGTACCAAGGAGTTCCTCTTCAGACTCTGCAATGAGGTCCCAAATGACCCTCATCTCTGCACCACCATGCCCACTCCCTGTTGGAAATTGCACTGGGCCAAAGTCTTGAGAAGCAGAACAGTGGAAACAATATTCTTCAACATTTATTTAGATGTTTCTAAAGCAATACTTTCTCATCAATGATCAATTTCAAGGAGTAGGTAGAGGAACTCAAAATCTAGTTTATTAATCACTGTCCTCTGCTATCTCTGCAGAATGTTTGTATTCTGCAGAATGTTTGATAATTCTGCTTGATATATGTTTGATAGCATTTGAATGTTTGAAAATTCAAACATTACACTTGCCATCTCTTGGGTCTAGAGAGACAAATCCCCTTTCAGTTTTACTGTGATCACCCTTGACTCCCACTTCTTCCATCTTGATTCAACTTTCCCTGATAAGCTCTCATATGAATAACAGAAGACAAATCAGTACTCATTTCAAAAATTTTACATATATGTAAATTTTTATATAGAGAGAACTTCTATTTTTTAATAAAACATGGAATAGATATCTTCAGAAATCTATAGCAGACATTATATTGAATAATAAAATGTTAGAAACATTTAAAGTAATGTCAAGGAAAAAAATATGGATGCTCAAGATCATCTGTAAAAGTCAATAATTGCCAGCAATTTCTGTGTAACAATCTTAAGACATTAAAATAAAAGAGATATAAATATCAGAATGAAAGAGATATAACAAATATCTTTATGGCAATGTTATTATTGCTGGTTTGGAATAACCAAGAGAAGTGTCTGTCACATTTGTAGATTTGTTAGAACTTCCAATAAAGTGGTCTTCTATAAAATAATAAATAAATATAAGAAAACCAGTAGCTTTAGGGGTGCCTGGGTGACTCAGTGGGTTAAGCCTCCACCTTCGGCTCAGGTCATGACCTCAGGGTCCTGGGATCGAGCCCGGCATCGGACTCTCTCTGCTCGGCAGGGAGCCTGCTTCCCCCTCTCTCTCTGTCTGCCTCTCTGCCTGCTTGTGATCTCTGTCTGTCAAATAAATAAATAAAATCTTAAAAAAAAAAAAGAAAAGGAAACAAGTAGCTTTAGGATACCTTAAAAAAACAAGTGAATTAAATAAAGTTCACAACAGCAATTAAACATCAACAATACACGTTAAAACACTTTGCTCCCTCTTTCATTTCTCCCTTTCCTCTCATTTCTCAGAAGCTATAGCTAACCAGCTGGAAAAGAAAAGCAAAGAAAGAAACCAAAAGTCAAAGAGCAGATATCTGCTTATCAATTATCCTTTCTTGCAGTACCTATCTGGGGATGGTAGATATATTTAAAATTAATTTCAAAGATTTCATTATATAATGGTACCAATTTAATTTGTGAAATGAAATGCTTTAATTTATAACATGAAGACATATGACATGTGAGTACAAAATTCAACCACCATCATAGTTTTCATCCAGGGCAAATGGAAAAAAAATTCTATGGCATGTATTTGAAAGAGACCGGGAAGACAAAACTAAGTTGCTTTGTGGTTTCATTTATGAGTAATGCTAGTTTAACTTGCTGGTAATATAAATTAATAGACATGTATGTATTTCAATGTCTGACTTTCTTGAGTCATAAAATAAATTATGTACAATGTGTTTTATATAAGTAAGTTATTCAAATTATGATCTTTGCTTTGGCATATGTTTGGAAAATTCAAAAGCAATTTTTAAAAATTGTAAAATTCTGATGTTAAAATGTACATATGCATTGTGTACTAACCAAAAGGAATTCTAAGCACTTTCACAATATAATGCTGGTTATTTTAAATAATGAAAAACATAATTGTTATAGGAAGTCATCCACTTGCACAACTTTAAGATACTCACAGTATTATGTATATCTGCAAAATCTTATAATGCTGAGCTCAATTGCCATGAACCCTGTCAAATCTTTTTCCTAAGCTCCCAAATAAAATTCACTGCTTCCTTTTTTTCACTTTAAATAATGCCTCCATTTGGGATACTTCAGTGAAATTAGATATCTCTTCTATTAGATAGGTTAAGCTCCTTAAGGACAGGATAATTTCCTCTTCATTGTTGTATTCTATGTGCTTTGTATATGTTAGATACCTTTTAAAAGAATGATGCATAATAATTCTGTTGAAAGAAATATATATCTCAGAATTCTGAGCCATTAATTTTTCTTTACTGCTGTAAATGTTTATGATGTTTATCTAAATTTACTACATTGCTTTTTGCTATTACCTCATTTAACATGTTTTATTACACAAATTCTTATTATCTGCATGACCTATACCTAAAAATCATCAAGAATGATTTCTTTTGAGAGAGGGGAACGATGGTGGCAAGTCTTACTTGTCCCATGAATACAACTGGATAACTATCAGATCATCCTAAATACTCCAGAATCCAATCAAGACTGGAAGAAAAAACTCCACAACTAAAGGCAGAGAAGAGGCCACATCAAAGAGGGTGGGAAGTGTGGAGACATAGCTAGGAGAGAAAGGGATCATGTCTGCTACGGTAGGGAGGGAGCTGCGGTTGTGGAGAAGAACAAACAGACTAGCGCACAGGACAGTACATTAGGAAGATGATTCCCCATAGCAACTGGCTTGGAAAGCAAGAAGGCCTGAATTTCATGAGTTCTTGCAACCAGCAGGGCTTAAAGCCTGGAGTTTTAAAGGTCAGAGTGCTTGGCTCTGGGAGAGCACAGAAGACATTGGGCTGCTAATGGAGAAAAGGCAGGGCAAACAGCCTGTGGACTACAGCATGGAAACAGTGAACCGAAGAGCACATGGGGTGCACAGTGGGGAGGTTATTTATTCATCTTGGAGCATGTCTCAGAGAGGCAGTGTTCACAGAGAGACACTTCCAGGAACAAATGAACTGGAAGGTGTCATTTCCTTCTCCCAGCCCTCAGCAATAAATAGGACCACTTGCAGGAACCATCACAAGGCTGACACTGGCTACCTAACTTGGTTAGGCAAAGCCCCACCCTCCATACTCAGGAAGAGTCACCCTTCCCAGGCATACTTTTCTCAGTTCCAGTGTAGAAGACAGGCCCAAACCCCTGCCGATATTGCATCTTCCAACTCAGGAGTTATCCAAGGCTTTGGTTTTGGTGGTGGCAGTGACAAGTCTCATTTTACAAGCAGACCAGAGCACACCTAGTTAGAACTCATCATGTTCAGACCAAGGACCAAACACTTCCCACAACAGACAAAGAAAGCCTCTGCAGGTGACTGGCCTGAAAATAACGTATACAGGACATGACAGCAGAAAGTAAGAAAAAGAAATCTCAAACAACCTAACCTTACACCTAAAGGAGCTAGAAAAAGAACAACAAATGAAGCTTAAAGCCAGCAGAAGGAAAGAAATAATAGAGATTAGACCAGAAATAAATGATATAGAAACTAAAAAAGCAATAGGACAATCAATGTAACCAGGAGTTGATTTTTTTTGGGAAAAAAATAAAAGTCAATAAAATTGATAAACCCTTAGGCAGACTTAACAAGAAAAAAAGAATAAGAAAGGACCAAAATAAATAAAATCACAAATGGAAGAGGAGACATTAACAACCAACACCACAGATACACAAACAATTATAAGAGAATATTGTAAAAAACTATATGCCAATAAACTGGACAACCTAGAAGAAATGGAAACATTCCTAGAAATATATAACTTACAAAACTGAAATAGAATGCAATCAAAAAATCTGAACAGACCAATTACCAGCAAAGAAATTGAATCAGTAATCAAAAAACTTCCAACAAACAAAAGTCCAGGACCAGATGACTTCACAGGAGGAATTCTACTAAACATTTGAAGAGTTAATACCTATTCTTCTCAAGTTATTCCAAAAAATAGAAAAGGAAGGGAAACTTCCAAATTCATTCTATGAGGGTAGTATTATCCTAATACCAGAACCAGATAAAGACACCCACCTCCCCACACACACAAAGAAAAAGGAACTACAAGCCATTATCTCTGATGAACATAGATGCAAAAATCCTTAACAAAATACCAGGAAACCAACTTAAAAAAAATACATTAAAAAAAAAATCATTCACTACAATCAAGTAGGATTTATTTCTGGGTTGTAAGGGTGGTTCAGTATTCTCAACTGAATTAACATGATACACCACATCAATAAGAGAAATGAAAAGAACCATAGGATCATTTAAATAGGTGCAGATAAGGCATTTGACAAGGTACAGCACCCATTCATTATAAAAAACTTCAACAAAGTAGGTATAGAGGACACATACCTCAACACAATAAAGGCCATAAATGAATAACTCACAGTTAACATCACCCTTAATGGGGAAAAATTATGGACTTTTTTTGTAAGGACAAGAACAACACAAGGATGTCCACTCTCACAACTTCTATTCAGTGTAGAACTGGAAGTCCTAGCCTCAGCAATCAGACAACGAAAGGAAATAACAGTCAAATAAGTAAGGAAAAAGTAAAACTTCCACTATTTGCAGATTATGTGGTACTATCATGAAAAACCTGAAAGATTCCACTAAAAAACTGTTAGAATTGATAAATAAAATCAGTAAAGCTGTAGGATACAAAATCAACCACAGAAATCTGTGGCATTTCTATACACCAATAATGAAGCAACAGAAAAAGAAATTAAGAAAATAATCCCATTTACAATTGCACCAAAAATAAGATACATAGGAATAAACCAAACCAGAGGTAAAAGATCTGTACTCTGAAAGTTATAGAACACTGATGAAAGAAATTGAAAACAACACAAAGAAATGGAAAGACATCATGCTCATGGATTGAAAAAATAAATATTGCTAAAATGTCTAACTACCCGAAGCAATCTACACATTTAATGCAATCTCTATTAAAATATCAATTGCATTTTTCACAGGTTTAGAATAAGCAACCCTAAAATTTGTATGGAACCATGAAAGACTCCAAATAGCCAAAGGAGGCTTGAAAAAAAAAATGGAGGTATCACAATTCCAGACTTCAAGGTATATTACAAAGTTGTAGTAATCAAAACAATATTGGCACAAAAATGAACACACAGATCAATGAAACAGAACAGAAAATCCAGAAATAAACTCACAGTTATATGGTCAGTAAATCTTCAACAAAGCAAGAAAGACTATCCAATAGGAATGTGTTTTTAACAAATGGTTTTGAACAAATTGGACAGCAGCATGCTGAAGAATGAAATTAGACACTTTCTTATACCATACACAAAAAATAACTTCAAAATGTACTAAAGATCTAAATGTGAGACCTGAAACCTTAAAAATCCTACAAGAGAGCACAGGCTGTAATTTCTTTGATATTAGCCATTGCAACTTATTTCTAGATATGTCTCTTGAGGCAACGGAAACAAAAGCAAAAATAAACTACTGGGATTACATTAAAAAAAAAAAAAGTCTTCTGCACAGGGAAAAAAACACCAAAAAAACTAAAAGACAACCTACAGAATGGAAGAAGATATTTTCAAATGATGTAGCCAGTAAAGGGTTTGTATCAAACTCAACACTCAAAAAACAAATAATCCAAATAAAAATGAGCAGAAGACACGAACGCTTTTTTTTTTTTCCAGAGAAGACATATGGAGGGTCAACAGACACATGAAAAGATATACATCATCATTTGCAATCACAAAAATACAAATCAAAACTGCAATGAGATATCACCTCACACCTGTCAGGATGGCTAAAATCAACAACACGGGAAACAACAGGTGCTGGTGAGTATGTGGAGGAAAAGGAGCCCTTGTGCACTGTTGGTAGGAATGCGAAGTGGGGCACCCACTATAAAGAGTGTGAAGGTTCTTCAAAAAAGTCAAAACAGAACTATACTAGGCTCTAGCAATCCACTGCTGTGTGTATTTACTCAAAGAATACAAAACACTAATTCAAAGGGATACATGCACCCCTATGTTTATAGAAGCATTATTTACAATGGCCAGGTCATGGAAGCAGCCCAAATGTACATCAACTGATGAATGGATAAAGAAGACTGACTTAGGGGTGCCTGGGTGGCTCAGTGGGTTAAGCCACTGCCTTCGGCTCAGGTCATGATCTCAGGGTGCTGAGATCGAGTCCCGCATCGGGCTCTCTGCTCAGCGGGGAGCCTGCTTCCCTCTGTCTCTCTCTACCTGCCTCTCCATCTACTTGTGATTTCTCTCTGTCAAATAAATAAATAAATCAAATCTTTAAAAAAAAAAAAAAAAGACTGACTTATGGAATGTAAGTCAGCAATAAAAAGAACAAAATTTTGCCATTTGCAGTGACATGCATGAAGCTAGATAGTATTATGCTAAGTGAAATTAGTCAGAGAAAGATAGATATGTGATTTCACTCATGTGGAATTTAAGAAACAAAATAAATGAGCAAAGGAAAAAAAAAGAGAGAAACAAAAAAACAGACTCTTAATTATAGAGAATAAATCAATGGTCACCAGAAGGAGGTAGACAGCAGGATGGGTGAAATAGTTGATGAGGATGAAGGAGGGAACTTGTGGTGAGCCCTGACTGAGGGATCAAAATAAAAACTTCAAATAAATAAAAATTTTTAAAAAGAATAGACAACTTCGAAAAAAGAATGATCCCTTTTGCTTCTGTCTTCAGAGTTACATTTACATAAACTAGGAAAACTGCTATAATATGTATATTAAAAATTACAAAGGATTTGAGTGACATTGTTATTACACATATTGTAATAAAAATATAATGTAATTTAAATTTCTGAAACTGAGTAGTAGAAATTTATAACATTTGCTATTCATGTCATGAAAAATGAGTAAAGATTTACTTTGAAAAAAACAAAGCAGTCATAAATTGGTGTACTGATTGATAACAAAGCCAGTATTTTATTTTATTTTATTTAAGATTTTATTTATTTATTTGACAGACAGAGATCACAAGTAGGCAGAGAAGCAGGCAGAGAGAGGGTGAAGCAGGCTCCCCGCCAAGCAGAGAGCCCGATGTGGGGCTCGATCCCAGGACTCTGGGACCATGACCTGAGCTGAAGGCACAGGATTTAACACACTGAGCCACCCAGGTGCCCCACAAAGCCAGTATTTTAAGGAAAACAAGATAATGGTTTAACATATTCCAACTGAATTTTAAATTTTATAAATAAAATATAAGTAAGTAGGAAGGAAATTAATATTTTAAAGTGAAAGGAAAACAGTATATATATGACAGAAGCAAACTAAAAACCACAATGTAGTTATCTGGTAGATACTCTATAATTTCACAGTGTACCATGAAACGATCTATACACAGTCTGTCTCATAACGTACTCCATTGCCTCAATTTGGCATCATGTAAGAAATACAGATGGTACATGAAATACAGATGGTGTATTTACCCTATTTTCTTCCTTTTAATGATGTCTATGTCCTCTTCTTGGAATGCAAAATTTACAACATATACGAGATGCATTTTATGTGCATCTTTACCTCCTTCTTTCCTGCCCCCTAATTTCCCTTCTTTCCCTCCCTCCCTGTTTCTTTCCTTCTTTCCTTCCTTCCTTCCTTCTACCCTTGACCTTTATGATTCATGAGAGATATGTTCATCTCAAGCCCAAAAATCTTTTTTGATGGATGTAAGTCAGTAACAGTGGTTCAACTGTCCTTACCAAAGGTTGGTTTAAAAGATGCTATGGGAGGGGTGCCCGGTTGGCTCAGTTGGGTAAGCATCTGCCTTTGGCTCAGGTCATGATCCCAGGGTCCTGGGATTGAGTCTCGCATTGGGGCTCCCTGTTCAGTGGGAAGGCTACTTCTCCCTCTCCCTCTGTTCCTCCACGCTGTTCATGATCCCTCTCAAATAAATAAATAAAATTCTTAAAAAATGCTATGGGACACCATTTTGGCTAATGAGACAAAAGGTAACTTCTGACAAACTTCTAGAAAATGTGCCTTTGCTCTTACTAATTAAAGAAGAGTCCCTTTTAAAACCTTGGATATTATAGAGACTAAATGAGATAGTCTGACACAAATGAATAAGTGTAGGATAATCTGACATAAAACAGCAAAGAAAAAGATTTTGAAAGTCTGGGTTCCTGAGACCATAATTGAACCATGGTGTCTTCAGTCAGCTGCTGTGACCAAATACCATAGACTATGTAACTTAAACAATACACATTGATTTTTCCCAGTTTTGGGGGCTAGATGTCCGGTAAGTGTCCTCCTCTTGGTTTGTAGACAGTTGTCTTCCCATTGTATCCTCACTTGCCAGAGGGAGAGGAAAAAAAATAAGCTTCTCATCTCTTGCCATAAGGATGCTAATGCCATCATGAGGACAGAAAAGGAGAGCCCTCCCAAAGGCCTCGTTTCTAAATACCATTACATTGGAAATTGGGGTTTCACCATATGAATTTTGCGAGGCCACAAACATTCCAGCTGTAGCACATGGATTCAACATATCCTAGCGCTCCCCTAATTCTGGACTACTTCTTTTTTTTCTTTTTTTTTAAGATTTTATTTATTTGACAGACAGGGATCACAAGTAGGCAAAAAGGCAGGCAGAAAGAGGGGAAAGCAGACTCCCTGCTGAGCAGAGAGCCGGATGCAGGGTTCCATCCCAGGACCTCGAGATCATGACCTGAGCCGAAGGCAGACGCTTTCACTGAGCCACCCAGGTGCCCCAATCCTGGACTTCTTATTTGAGAGACTAGTTCTCCTTTTTGTGCAAAAATCTGAATCTGAGATGTTAACATATAACTGAAAAGATACAAGATATAAAACAATTCTACGATCACATTATGAATGATAACACCTGTGAAGGTCGATGCTATAAATCTCTTTGTGAGTGTATTGTGCTTTCTTGTATCCATCTTCACTGAGTATTCCTTGAAATACATCATGTATTAAGAATGCCATTTCTTTTCTTGGTAATTTTCAGACTTTCTTGGTAAAATTACTGTTTTACATTTTTCGCTATTTCTTAAAAGTGAAATATAGTATGTATTCTGTGTCGGCAAGTACAGAGAGCACACTCCTACAACTCATTGTACAACTCAACAAACCAAGTAATCATGTAAATACAACTCAAATCAGAGAAGAATGCCAGAGCCCTGGAAGCCTCCTCCATCCCCACGTCGAAGCACAACCCTGACTTCTAACAGCAGAGATTAGCTTTACTTATTTTAGAACTTGTCATAAGTGGAATTACAAGGAATGCATTATTTTTATTAGATCATTTCTTTCATAAGAAGTATGGTTCTAAGATTCATGCATTTTTGTAAGTAGTTGCTGATTACCCATTTTTTTTTTTTGCTGTACAGAATTTTAATATGAATATACCATTATTTACCAATTTTAACATTGATAGACATTTATTTAAAAAGCATCATTAAAAATGTGAATATTCAAGCCACAGACCAGTGAAATGCATTTGAAATACATAAAGCTGACTGAGATCTTACATCCAGAATATATAGAGAATCTATGGCCATACCACCCTGAACAGACCCAACCTTGTCAGAATACATGAAGATTCCCCAGAATTTGATAAAAAAGATAACCAAGAAATAAAATGTACAAGAGACTTACAAGTGCTGTACAACGGATAATGTCCAAGCCTTCAATAAAAACCTGTAAAGATTATTTTTATTAGTAGTAATCCAAAAAGGGCACATTAAAGCATAATTAAATTCCACTATACAATGTCCCAGAATGGCAAAAACAAACGAAAAAACAAAAAGAAAAGCAAAGTCATGACAATACCAAGTACAAACAAGTTTAGAAACAGAAGTTCTTAGACTGTATGAAACTGGAATTGGCAAATAGTACAATATCTTGGAAAATATTTCCCTTGATCTTCTAAGCTTTAGCATTTCAATATTCTATGATCTGAAATTTTCATGCATAGGTATACTCTCACTTGGTGGTGATTTGTTTCAGAGGACATGTGTATGACTATTTTTAGCAGAATCAATCTGATTTATCTTTAAAAAAAATTTGAAATTAGGGGGAAGCAAGATGGTGGGGATGTAGAAGACCTAAATTTTGTCTAGTGCCAGGAATTCATCTAGACAGTTATCAAACCATTCTGAACACCTACAAACTCAACAGGAGATCAAAGAGAGAAATAGCAGCAATTCTAGGAACAGAAAAGTGACCACTTTCTGGAAGGTAAGGCATGTGAAATGAATCCAAGGTGACATACAGGAAGCTAAACCATGGGGGGATTGGTCAGCTCCCAGCAAGCGGTAGAGAAGCTGAGAACAATAACAAAACTTTTAGAAGTCTTCTTCACAGGGGAACATTGCTCCAGAGGCTAAGTGGGGGTGAAGCCCTCGTGGGGACAGTGTGGTCTCAGGACCAGTGGGATCACAGAAAGACCAGGGGTGCCCAAATGTGGCAGAGCTCCCGAGGTATCAGGGTGGGGAAGCTGGCTGTAAAGATCGAGCAGAGGAAAGGCTCTCAGCTCAAGGTTACCTTAAACCATGATCCGAGTCACAGTCGGGCTGCTGCTCTTCCAGCAGGGACCCCACAAGTGGCAGATCCAGGGAGACTCACCTTCCTCCCCGAGGCTGAGTGGCATTGGAGCAGGTGCGGGAATCTCCTACGTTTGGAGACTCCAAACGGAGCCAAGCGCCAGAGACAGAAACGCTCGGTCACAGGCCAGGTGAGCACAGAGCGGGGCCAGAGACCAGAGAGACAGGAGGAATTGACTGCTTTTCTCCGAGGGCACACTGAGGAGTGAGGCCCCGAGCTCTCGGCTCCTCCAGGCTGGACGTTGGGAGGCCGCCATTTTCATTCCCGTCCTCCAGAGCCCTATGGAAAGCGTTCAGGGAACAAAATCTCCTGAGAGCAAACCTGAGCAGAGTACTTAGCCCAGCCCCTGGCAAGGGCAACGCAATTCTGCCTTGGGCAAGCACACTTGAAAATCACTGCTACACGTCCCTCCCCAAGAAGATCAGCAAGACTGTCCAGCCAAGACAAAGTGCACCAATGAATGAGAACTGCAAAATTTCAGAGTTAGGGGAATATAGCACATAGAATTCATGGCTTTTATCCCACGATTCTTTAGTCTTTCAAAGTTAATTTTTTTAATTTTATTTTTTCTTATTCTATTTTTAAAATTTTTCCTCTTTCCCATTTTAACCTTGTTTATCATATCTTATTAATACCTTTCTAAAAATCTTTTAAAATTTTCATTGTTACAGTCATATTCTATCCCTTCATTGTAGTTAACCTTATTTTTTGTATACATGTAAGTTTTTCTTCCTTTAAAATTTTGGTATAGAGTTTCTTCTAACAGATCAAAATATGGCCTAAATCTAACGTAGGGCTTTATTCTAGTCTCCAGCTTAATCACATTTTCTTTTTTCTTTTTTCAACTAACATCTTATCAATCCTTTTTTTTTTTTAAGATTTTATTTATTTGTCAGAGAGAGAGGGAGAGAGCGAGCGAGCACAGGCAGACAGAGAGGCAGACAGAGGCAGAGGAAGAAGCAGGCTCCCTGCCGAGCAAGGAGCCCGATGTGGGACTTGATCCCAGGACCCTGGGATCATGACCTGAGCCAAAAGCAACTGCTTAACCAACTGAGCCACCCAGGCGTCCCTTATCAATCCCTTTTTTAAAATCTTTTCAAATTTTCATCTTTACAGTCATAATCTATTATGTTTAGCCATGCTTACCTCCATCATGTTTACCCTTATTTTTGTATATATGTAAGTTTTTCTTTCTTTAAAATTTGGGGAGGCAGTTTCTTCTAACAGACCAAAATCAAGTGTGTGGCTCTGTTCTATTCAGCAGTCAAATATCATATCTATATATCTATATGTCTCTATATATCTATATGTATCATATCTATATCTCTAATCATATATATATATTTTTTTTCTTTTCATTTCTTTCCTTTTTTTTTCTTCTTCCCCCAGTTTTGGGTCTCTTTCTGATTATTTTCCTGGAGTCCTTGCTACCCTTTTAGTATTTTCTTCTCTCATTCATGTATTCTTCTCTGAATAAAATGACAAGGTGGAAAAATCCACCTCAAAAAAAAAAGAACAAATGTTCTACCATACCAACTACCATAATGACCCATTATGCTGTCTGCAAGAAACTCATTTTATTTTATTTTTATTTTTTATAATTTTATTTATTTATTTGACAGACAGAGATCACAGGTAGGCAGAGAGGCAGGCAGAGAGAGAGGAAGGGAAGCAGGCTCCCTGCTGAGCAGAGAGCCCAATGCAGGGCTTGATCCCAGGACTCTGGGATCACGATCTGATCCAAAGGCAGAGGCTTTAACCCACTGAGCCACCCAGGCACCCAAGAAACTCATTTTAGACCTAAAGATACCTCCAGATTTAAAGTGAGGGGATGGAAAACAATCTACCATGCTAAAGGACAGCTGAAGAAAGCTGGGGTGGCAATCCTTATATCAGATAAATTAGATTTTAAGCCAAAGACTATAAGAGATGAGGAAGAACACTATGTTATATGTAAAGGCTCTGTCCAACAAGAAGATCTAACAATTGTAAATATATATGCCCCTAACATGGGAGCAGCCAACTACATAAGGCAATTAATAACAAAATCAAAGAAACACATCGACAACAATACAATAATAAAAGAGGATTCTAACACCCTCCTCACTGAAATGGACAGATCATCTAAGCAAAAGATCAACAAGGAAAAAAAAGCTTTAAATGACACACTGGGCAAGATGGACATCACCAATATATTCAGAACATTCCATCCCAAAGCAAAAGAATATACATTCTTCTCCAGTGCACATGGAACATTTTCCAGAATAGATCACATCCTGGGTCACAAATCGGGTCCCAATGGGTATCAAAAGATTGGGATCATTCCCTGCATATTTTCAGACCACAGTGCTTTGAAAGTAGAACTCAACCACAAGGGGAAAGTTGGAAAGAACTCAAATACATGGAGGCTAAAGAGCATCCTACTAAAGAATGAATGGGTCAACCAGGAAATTAAAGAAGAATTTTCAAAATGCATGGAAACAAATGAAAATGAAAACACAACTGTTCAAAATCACTGGGATGCAGCAAAAGGGGTCCTGAGAAGAAAGTATATAGCAATACAAGCCCTTCTCAAGAAACAAGAAAGATCTCAAATACCCAACCTAACCCTACACCTAAAGGAGCTGGAGAAAGAACAATAAATAAAGCCTAAATCCAGCAGGAGAAGAGTAAGAGTAAAGCTCAGACCAGAAATCAATGAGATAAAAACCAAAAGAGCAGTAGAACATATCAACGAAACTAGGAGCTGGTTCTTTGAAAGAATTAATAAGATTGATAACACCAAATAAGTACAAACAATTATAAGAATATATTCTTAGGGTGGCTGGGTGATAGACATTGGGGAGGGTATGTGCTGTGGTGAGTGCTGTGGTGAGTGATGTGGTGACTGATGATTCACAAAAAAGAACATATTATTAGCAAGTATATGCCAACAAATTAGACATTTAATTCTTTTAAAAAGGAAGCCTAGGATGCCTGAGTTGAGCATTCAACTCTTGGTTTCAGCCAGGTCATGATCTCAGGGTTATGGAAACCTGCATCAGGCTCTGAGCTCAAGAAGTTTGTCTGCTCGATGATTCTTTCCATCTCCCTTTGCCCCTCCCTCTGCTCATGTGCTCTCTCTCTTTAAAATAAATAAATAAATCTTTAAAAAACAAAAATTAAAAGGAAGCCCAACTTTGAACCCTTGTCTTAATTTAATATAATGTAAACTTATACACAGGGGTTAAATCTCCTCAGAAAAAGTAAATGAAATGGATAGTTAAATACAAAGGAAACCAATCTTGCAGGAAGCCAGGTGAGAGTGGAAATAAAGAAAATTGCAGGAATTTTTTAAAAATCTAAATTGAAAAAGGTAAAAAAATCACACCGAGAAGATTCTCATGCATGGGGAGAACATGTGACAATTTCAACAGTATCCAAAATATTACACCAGGACATAGGTTCAAAAAAATTGCCATTAGTATTTCTGTTGTAGCCTCCAAGGAACAAAGAAATCTTGCTTCTAAACTATTATTTTTAAATGGTAATATAGATACTTGTTTTATTTACTCATCTTGCTAACACTTATTTACCATGATGGTCTTTTGGAGAGTGGAAGGGTATATGACAAGGAATAGGTTTGGTTGGTTGTATATTCTAGTTGAAGAAAAATATTCATAAACAACTTTGCTACAAAGCAGTAACAAAGTAACTGTTATGCAAGATGTTAAGAGCCATGGGGATAAAAGAAGGGAAAGGTGACTGACTCCTCGTTGGTGTGATCAAAGAAGACCTCATAAGAAAAGTCACATTCGAGGGAGTCCAGAAAGATAATAAGATTTCAACACTCAGAGCTCTCAGGGTGAAGACAGTCTCATAAGGATAAAGAATACTTTGAACTGAAGCCTTAAAGCAGAAATGTAACCAAGGAATGATAAAGAGATCCCCTTGAGTGCACAGCAGAGTGTTTGAAGGATTGTAATGAGTGGCTAAATTAAAGGGTGACAGCAAGGCTAGATTTGTAGAATGTTTAAATCTGGATTGAAGATTTCTTTATAAATTTTGCAGAAAATATTAATTTTAATTTGACTAGTTTATTTTATCTAGAAGTTGTTATAAGTTGTCAGATTTGAAGAGTTGAGATTTGATGACATTATCATACATTAGCCAAATGATGCTTCACAAAAGTACCTTCCATTAATTCTAACTGTATCATGGACTGAACATTATAACAGCAGAGACCCAATCAAAGCTTAAAGGCCACCTGACAATTCAATGCTAAGAGGAGGAAAACCCCAGGGGGATCTAATTGGATATGACAATAGATCAGCAAAAATATTAGTACATTTTCCAAAATATTTGTTTTTTTTTTCTAAGATTTTACTTAATTATTTTAGAGAGAGAGAGCATAAGCAGGGAAAGTGGCAGAGGGAGAGGGAAAAGCAGATCACCCTACCAAGCAGGGAGCTCGATGTGGGGTTTAGTCCCAGGACCCTGGGATCATGACCCGAGCCAAAGGCAGACTCTTAATGACTGAACCACTGAGGCACCCCATTTTCCAAAAAAAATTAGTTTTGATTTGCAATCATCACTTTTATTGATGAAGTTTGCCTTTCAGATATAAACTAATAGGGGCGCCTGGGTGGCTCGGTCATTAAGCGTCTTTCTTCAGCTCAGGTCATGATCCCAGGGTACTGGGATTGAGCCCCACACAGGGCTCCCTGCTTGTTGGGAAGCCTGCTTCTACCTCTCCACTCCCCTGCTGGTGTTCCCTCTCTCACTGTGTCTCTGTCAAATAAATAAAATCTTAAAAAAATATATATGTAAGCTAATAAAAGTATAAAGCCATTGCAAATAGCTGGGTATTGAAAATACTGCATACTTAATCATTTTTAAAAATTCTTCTTTCATATTTTAATATCAAAATATACTGGCATAGTAACACATGCTACTTATTTAATACACATGCTGAGCTTTTAACTAATAGTAGTACTCAATCAGAAAATTTTAGAAATTCTTATAATGTATAAGACATTACAAGAATTACACATATCAAGAATGTGGGTTGTGGTTCAAGCCATGGAGATAGAGGTGATTTTCAGTGGAGGGTGTGACAGAGTTTCTTTCAAGAAAAAAATCTTAAGAGACATCCTCATTTATTCTACAATTTCATCTACATTAACATATTTTTCTATAACCACTCAGACTCCAAAGTTTTGATTTTTTTGGTGAATTAGAGTTGAGAGGGGGAAAAAATAAATCAAATAAAGTAGAATGTAGTCCCTAAAGATAACGACATTAAATCAGAGCTTGCAGATAAGAACTTTTAAGTGTTATTCATAAGAGGCCATTACTGTAAAGATGTACACATTAAATTCTGCTCAATTTAAAGACAGGGACGTATTAGCACTATTAAGGTCAATTTAATTAAAACTGGAAAAAAAAAATCACACATGCTAAAGATTCCATACTCCATTTCAGTGGCCCTGATCACAACTGCTTTAGAGAAATTCTTTGGTCTATTTTCAGAGAAATATTTTCTCAGCTATAGAATTGGTTGCTTTAAAAATGTATGAACTACAGGGTTTTGATTCCTTTGAAATGCCATTGTAAGCAAACCTCTTTTCTTCATCCTATGATAGTCAACAAAGATTTTTTTAAAAATATAAATTATTTGCTAGAACATACACTAGATGAATCATCATGTCATTTATACTATAGTTTCAAATATTTTCTTTTTTATATTGCCAGGTTACTACTGATAAGGACAAGATAGCACTTTTCTTTAAAATTGTGCTAAAAGAAAGAAATAAAATCAAGGTGTGATTTCTGTAAAATTAATTTAGAAGAGTTGCAGCTACTGAAATAGGCAACATAAAAGAGAGCATTGCAAAATCGACATGGATTAAGACTTTCTTGTCTTCATCGGTTTATACTTTAAGTTAACCTTTCAAGACTTCTTCCAATTTAGATCAGTCTAGAGAACACACAGGAAAGCTGAATACGTTACGTAAGTAAACAAAAGAATGAAATTAGTATTTAAAGGATTTTATAGCCAAAGAGATAATACCACTAACTGCTCAAATTTGAGGGTTATTTGAAATAATCAAATATTTTAAAATTTGATCATGTTTATAATTGAAAAAAATTCTTAACAAGAAAAATTTTGCTTATTTATTTCATAGAGAGAAAGAGCATGAGTGGGGGCAGGGGGTGTGCAGAGGGAGAAGGAGAAGCAGACTCCCAACTGAGCAGGGAGCCCTATAGGAGGCTTGATCCGAAGACCCTAGGATCATGACCAGAGCCAAATGTAGATGCTTAACTGACTCAGGCACTCAAACTGAAAGAAATTCTTAAATCATCTTCCTCAATGATGAATTTAACTAATCATGACAAATTTGAGCAAAACCTGAAAAAAAATTCTGTATGTTTATTTCTAGGAAAGACTCATAAATAGGATAACAACAGTAAGCTGTAAGGAATATTTATAAAACAGAATAAGTGCAGGTAATTGTTAAAATAGAATACTCTCCTAGAAAATCAATCCTTTAGTTGTGTATAATTACTATTTGAAGTAAGTAAGAACAGAAAAACGAAGTGTGTCCAACCAACATTCATTCTGCATCAACATGGGGTCTTAGTAAATCAAACTGGAAATTGAAAATATAATTAGAAGACACTGAGCTTTTTGACAGATGTTCAAAAAAGATACTATTGAACGAGTTCAATGATTCTGACAAACCCTGACCAAATATGTTGAAATACTTACAGAGCAGCAAGGAAGCAAAAATTAAAGAAGAAAGCAACTATGTATGTATTTACTAAGCAAGCACAAGCTAAGAATATACTAGAGGCTTAATTTGATTCATTTACCCTTTCACAAATCTATGAAGAGACTATTCCAGGGGCACATGCTTGGCTCATTTGATAGACCATGCAACTCGATCTTGGGGTCATGAGTTCCAACCCCATGTGGGGTGTAGAGATTTCTTTAAAAAAAAGGGAGAGAAAATATTCCACCTGAAACCATAATACATGAGAAGGTCAGAAATGAAAATAATAAAAAGCATGCTTCTTCACAGGAGAGTTTGTAGCTTGGTTAGGCATGAAGAGACATGACCTGACGTGTTTAAGATGGTGAGAATGGACACACAGTTCCCAGCGGAAGGACGAGGGAGGAAATGGGAATAGTGGGACCAAGGAACCATGACTACATTTGTTCAGCTGTGGTGAATTACAATGAAACTCAAGACAAAAAATTTCAAGATTCAGAGGACCCCCTACCCTGTTTTACAGAGTAGGCAGCATAAACCAACGGGCATACCAAGTATTACTCACGTAAGAGGAACTCAGAGATTCTATTCTAATTTCACAGTATCTCTGAATTTCACTCTTAGTCCGAGTGGAAGAGATTGTATTTGATAGAAGCGAGACATCAGAAAGTCTTAAGAAGTTTCTGACTGGACTAGAGTGCAAGAGAAACACCAATGATGAGAAAGAATTAGTATCTATAACTACTATTTGCTTCCTTATAGGAACCCAAAATGGGTCTCAGGTTTACTTAAGTATAACTGTTATGATTAGTGTATCTTTTCCTAATAGTTTTTTCCAGTTTGTTAGAATAAAATCAACAGAATTTCCTGGCTTTACCTTTAAGGTATTGATGTGGATCTTTTGTTTCGTTGTTTTGTTTTTTTGTTTTGATTTTGGGGTTTTTTTTCATTGTGGTCTTTTTGTTTTGTTTGTTTGTTTGCTTGTTTTTTAACTGTGTCAATTTTGCCAAGCTGAGATGACATTTTCCACATATCCCTCCTCATATAGTTCTGGGTTAAGGCTGACCACAGGAGAAGTCAGCAGATGTGGATGGCAGGAGGGAAGCAAAACTCCCATGTGTTGTTGCTGTTGGCTGGCTCACCTCAGTGACACGGGACAGCCAGGTCCTCAACCCTCCACCTCCCACTTCAAGGCTACCCATCAGCAAAAGCAGAGCCCACAGTTCTGCACAGTTTCTGTCCCCAGGTCCCTCTTTCATCTCTGGTTGGTGACTTTTCTCTAACCTACCAACCATTCCCATTCAGAATTCATTTCCCTGACTTCTCCCATAATTGCAGGAGGTCTTGACCTCATAATGAATATTTTATTCCATAGTATATACCAGATCTTACGAGATATAGGCATAAGATGAAGAGGTTTTATTTTTCTAGCTGAACTAAGAGTTTAAGTTCTACCTTTCTATTAGTCAAACTGCTTTCAAAATGAACTCAGCATTCATTTAAATGCCATTTTAGAATACTTTCCTCCATAATGGAAGACTTTACATTGAGAAGATGTTAGTTAAAATAACATAAGTTGTAACATGTTTTCTTCTGATAAGGGCTGACTCTGCTAAACAAAAAATTTGGCCATGACTATTCACCACATTATTTGAGTCTATCACAGTGGTTTTGATCTGTTCTTTGTTTTGTGGTTTATCTCCTCTACTGTGCTTCATTCCTTTTTAACGTATGGGCCTTCAAATAATCTGAAATTCATTCTGACAGGAAGATGTTTGAAATGACGGACAGGTCACCACTGAGCCACTAGAGGTAACAGCCATTTCTTATATCTGGTGTCACTAAGATAGCATTTCGGGGTGCCTGAGTGGCTCAGTGGGTTAAAGTCTCTGCCCTTGGCTCAGGTCATGATCTCAGGGTCCTGGGATCGAGTCCCGTATCGGGTTCTCTGCTCAGCGGGGAGCCTGCTTCCCCCTCCCTCTCTCTCTGACTGCCTCTCTGCCTATTTGTGAGCTCTGTCTGTCAAATAAATAAATAAAATCTTAAAAAAAGAGAGAGCATTTAAAACAAATACCATATGCCATAACATGTATTTTTTTAGATGTAAATTCACTTAGTCTTCTCTATCATTGAGCACATAGAAGTTGACATTATTCTTAAACATGAGGAGCTGAGATCTCAAAGACATTTTAAAATTGCTTGCAAGTCATTGCAGCTCCTAAGTGGCAGAGAAAATATCTGAAGCCAAATCTGCCCATTGTCAAAGACTAGATTCTTCACACCAGACTTCTGTCCTTCTCTTCACGAATGACCTGTTTTCCTCTTTTCTTTTAAATATTTTATTTATTTATTTGAGAGAGAAGGAGAGCACTAGAAGGAGGGGAGGAGCAGAGGGAGAGGGAGAAGCTGACTCTCCAATGAGCCAGGAGCCTGATGCAGTGCTCGATCCCAGGACCCTGAGATCATGACCTGAGCCCAAGGCAGATGTTCAAGTGACTGAGCCACCCAGGTGCACCTCATCTGGTTTTCTTTATTTCAAAACTCATTCTTTTTGTGAGAAAAATTTAACATACACCACAATAGAACATGCTTTCTTTGTGTCTGTGTGTGTATCCCTGCATATTAGTGATGTCAAGCTAATACATGAACTGTTTTGTATGGCTACCTTAAAATAATTTTTTCAAAGTTATTAAATCTGACAGGGCTGTTTTGGTCATCTAAAAGCAAAAAACAATGACAACAAAACAGAAAAGCATCGAGAGAACGTTGGAAGTTGGGTCTCCAGCCCAGAGTGGATCCTTGATAGAATGAAAAAATTCCAGCAATGCTTCCTCAACTCAGCCACCTTGGAAATAGGACAAGAACCATCTATCTCATGACATTACAGTATTTCACTTGTCATACATTTTAAGAGTAAAAAACAGAGAGAGATGTGTATTGGCTCTAGTCCCAGTTTAAAATGGGTTTGCCCACTCATTCCTAAAAGCACTCGTATAAATGCTGTCAGCCAGTCCACTCAGCCACTCGCATTGATAAGCTTTGTTTACTGAGAGGTTGTGATCTATGGGGCTGGGGAAGACCGTGTCTTTTGCTGTTCCCTTTTTACATTTCCAAAGTATTGAAATGTAGATTAAGAGATGGAAAGTGTAATTCCTCTTTTATGCTTTCATGCCCACGGACCGATTTCCCCGAAATGTTTTTGTCATGACAAAAACTGACGGCAATTTTGATGTTTCAAATAGAAAAGTGTAGAATATGAGAGTGAGAACATGAAAGAGAAAATGCTGAAATCTATGATTAATTGAATCAGCAAAGATACAAAGCTTGAGCATGAGTGAGAAATGATAAATTTATCTTGTAATTTAGCAATAGATAGCTAATAAGAAACCTGTCCTATCTAATTCTCTCAGTGGGAGGAGATTATTCAATCAAATAATCTGGCATTTCTCCCTGAAATAGCCACTCTCCTTAATTTAAAACAGCAAAATTCAGGGGCCCCTGGGTGGCTCAGTGGGTTAAAGCCTCTGCCTTTGGCTCAGGTCATGACCCCAGGGTCCTGGGATGGAGCCCCGCATCTCTCCGCTCAGAGGGAGACTGCTTCCCCCTCTCTCTCTGCCTAGTTGTGATCTCTCTCTGTCAAATAAATAAATAAAACCTTTTTAAAAAAAAAATTCAGAACGCAGCTGGGAAGTCCTAGCTTATTTTGCATCGTAACCTGACAATTCAGTTAACTCTTTACTCCTTCCTTCTATAAGCATCTCCGTTATTTTATTCAGGCGTGTGGGCATGTGTGTACAAGTGTCTCTGTCTAACCTATGAGTTGAGTAGTTAGAATTTTGGAGCTGTAGTTTGAGAGGAGAGAATGAACAAAGTTGATGGGATGCTTCACATATATTCACGCTAACTAGAAAGAACTAACTTCCAACCGGGGAGATCTGATAAATATAGTCAGAAAACGGGCTACAGGCATAGGAAATGCTAAGGCTTGTCCCCACTGCCCGGAAATCTCCTCAGTCCCTTCACCGGACCTCAACTCAGAAACAATTTCTTCAGAGGCTCTTTCTCCATGTCCCCTGAGGTCTCCTGAGTCTGTTAATTTGCTTTGTTGCATAATCCTTTCTCATAATTTTCTCAGTTCAGAGGATGATTTGAACAAAATGGGTAAGGCTTATGGGCAGACAACGTTTTGGGTCTTTGCCCCATTGTATCTCCAGTGACCAGAGACCAGCCCTGCGGTTAGAAAATGTTCAGTGCTCCTAAATGTATGTTGAAACAATGCTCAGATGAGTAACTAATCTACAGTTAATGAATGGTACAATCCAGCCAGCAATTTAAATTTGCTTGTCATGAAAGACAAGGGCAGAAATGTTAAGAGAAGCTAGAGGTGTATAACACTCTTTTACAGTGCAAAAGCAAACTTGATATTCCCTGACACTAAATGGTAAGAAAACTTACATGACACACTAGAGAAGCCAAATTGACTTTAGTATTAATGTTGCTACTTTTGTATTTCTGAAGGGCTTGGTACCTCAGACTCACTGTATGAGAAAGTCAAGGTTGGGGGTGGGGAGGGAGATTGCAATGCAGATCAGCCCGGGTACATATTTGATTTACTGACCGGCTGGTCTTTTCTGACCTTATCAAGGGTTGCTTGGGGTTCCTGGGTGGCTCAGTCAGTTAAGCTCTTGACGCTTGATTTCAGCTCAGGTCATGATCTCAGTGTCCTGAGATGGAGCCTTGACTGGGGCTCGATGCTGAGTGTGGAGCCTGCTTGGAATTCTTTCTCTCCGTCCCCCGAAAAATAAATAAATAAATAAATAAATAAGTAAATAAGTGAAAATTAAAAAGTGTTGCTCAGTGGAGTGATCCTCTAGCAGAAAGATCAAAGATTGATAATAATAGTATCTTCCTCATATCACTGTTATGAAGATTACAAGATTTTTGAAAGTTCAAGTTGTCTAGTTCTTGGAGTATAATAAACTCACAATAAATAAGTTCACAAAAATACAGTTCTTTTTATCAAACTAAAGACTTTGTGGATCTTTTCCAAAATGGAAGTTAGATACCATCATCACGATGATGTTCTTGTCATTTTTATTATTCCAATGTCGCCAGGGTGTTTGTCTTTTAAAGGGTGGGATTGTGCCTCGGATGTGTTGCTCCAAAAGTCGTATAATCACTGAGTAATAATGTGCAACATTTAAAGTAAAGTGTGTGAAAATCTGTCTAAACAAGCTAAGCTGATTAGGCTAATTTGCTGAGAATAAAAAACACAAAAAAGAAGCCACAGATTTGAAAAATAAACAGTATGTATGTTATTTTATACATATGCTGATGATAGAAAATTTGGACCATATTCACAGGAAGAAAGAATGATGTTTTTCTCTCAGATAATGGGATTGTATAATAAACAATTTTTTAAACTAGAGTGCCTTCTGTGTGGTTTACCTTTCAGGATATGCAAAAAGAAGTGGATGATATATTTTCTGAATTACAATGTGATATACAATATTGAGCCTAAAACATAGATTTTTCTCTTTTCTTAGTTTGAGAACTAACTCACTAGAGATTGTTCCAGTATACAGAAAATAGGAAAAGCTGTTTGCATTATGTATAGATTATTGATATCTGGTAATAGGCACAGATAACATTTGGTTGACATCAAATACAGGTAATTAGAAATTACTGCTGTCAATTCTATAAAAGTATCTTCTATTACCTCAATTTGAAGATCTTTTCAGCATTTATTTAATTTTGACAAGCTCTAGGGATGCCTGGGTGGCTCACTCAGTTAAGTGTCTGCCTTGGGTTCAGGTCATGATCCCAGGGTCCTGGGATTGAGCCCCAAGGCAGTGTTCTGCTTCTCCATCTGCCTCTGTCCCTCCCCCCACTAGTGTGCTCCCTCTCTCTCTCTCTCTCTGAAATACATGAATAAAATCTTTAAAAAAGAAAAAAATTTAGAGACGCCTTAGTTGAAGACAAAAAGCAAACATATTTTTAAGTATCAATCAAATCCTATATATCCATCAGTAAGACAAATTTAAGTTTATAACTAAGAGTCTTTTTTTTTTAAAGATTTTATTTATGTATTTGACAGACAGAGATCACAAGCAGGCAGAGGCAGGCAGAGAGAGAGGGGGAAGCAGGCTCCCCGCTGAGCAGAGAGCCCTACTCGGGGCTCAATCCTGGGACCTGGGGTCATGACCTAAGCCGAAGGCAGAGGCGTTAACCCACTGAGCCACCCAGGCGCCTCATAACTAAGAGTCTTAAAGGAAGTAAAAACTATTAGGAAAAAAATTTCTAAATTAAAACTGCTGGATAATCCATAAATTCTTTATGAATTAACTCAACATGAAATTCAATGGACAAATATAATTTTATCTTCAATATTAAATTATTCCAAAAAGAGATTCTTTCTTCATAAAATTACTTGCATCTTCCAAAAGCATTTCCATTAAAATTAACTGGGAAAAACAAGAAACGCTAATAATGGTCTTGAATTTCAAACGTGATGGTTGCCTCTTGTCACATGCTCACAGTCAGGTAATGAAGGACTTCTGGGTTTTTTAAGGTCATTGCCTTGTACACAGAATAGTCACACTGGAGAAACAGTGTCAAGGTTCTATGTGTTATGCTAGTGTTGCTCAGAAGTGTGGGATTGCTGAAAATATTTTCTTGTAGAAGTAAATCTAGCATTGTCCTTTGAGACCCAAACCCAGGAACGTGGGCAGTCATCTATAAAGAAATAAGAGCAGCAAGCTGGAAAAGGGGCTTGAACCAATTTCTGTTCTTCCCACACTTTAAGGCAATGTGAATCAAGAGTTCATTAAAACTGAAAAATCTCAGCAGGCATTCTGATAATAGTTCCGGCTACAACTTTTATTTTACTAGTAGGAAACACAAACGAACTTGCCCAACATAGTTAAAAAATCAAGTTCCTCTTGTCTCTGTCCTCTGATTTCATTATCACATTTTTCTTCTCTAGCTGAAAAGATCCTACAACCTATCTTGCCATTCTGATTTTCAAGCAACATTTTGTATTTAAAATGTTATTAACAGATTGTTATAAAAACAACCCCAGGCCTCTCTCTCTCTCTCTCTCTCTCTCTATATATATATATACTATACACACACATTTATATATATTTCAGCAACTAAAAATGATGGATGAAAAATGGCACCATCCAACCACAAGAAACTTTATAAAAATGTTAAGTATTAGTATTCTGAGTTTTATTAGACAGACACTGACGAATGTTTAATATAGTTGAAAGTCAAATGTTAAGATATGTATATGTATACAATAAAAACCGTTATTAACTGTATGTTGTATTGAGACCAATGGAGAAGTCTCACTACAGTTGCACAACTTCTTGCTTGATTGCTTAGATAAATTTTAAAAATGGCAAGTAACAGCTGCTGGAGCTACTGAACTTGACTCTACATTCATGACCCTTTTTTCCTTCTTCTTCTGCATATAATGTGGATAGAATTGCAACCTGCAGCGTTAGACATCCATTACAACTACTTTGAACATGCTACGTGTTATTTTTTAGCAAGGAGACACGATATTTTAATTTTTTATTTTTTATAAACATATATTTTTATCCCCAGGGGTACAGGTCTGTGAATCACCAGGTTTACACACTTCACAGCACTCACCAAAGCACATACCCTCCCCAATGTCCATAATCCCACCCCCTTCTCCCAAACCCCCTCCCCCCAGCAACCCTCAGTTTGTTTTGTGAGATTAAGAGTCACTTATGGTTTGTCTCCCTCCCAATCCCATCTTGTTTCATTTATTCTTCTCCCACCCACTTAAGCCCCCATGTTGCATCACCACTTCCTCATATCAGGGAGATCATATGATAGTTGTCTTTCTCTGCTTGACTTATTTAGCTAAGCATGATACGCTCTAGTTCCATCCATGTTGTCACAAATGGCAAGATTTCATTTCTTTTGATGGCTGCATAGTATTCCATTCTGTATATATACCACATCTTCTTGATCCATTCATCTGTTGATGGACATCTAGGTTCTTTCCATAGTTTGGCTATTGTGGACATTGCTGCTATAAACATTCGGGTGCATGTCCCCCTTTGGATCACTACGTTTGTATCTTTAGGGTAAATACCCAATAGTGCAATTGCAGGGTCATAGGGCAGTTCTATTTTCAACATTTTGAGGAACCTCCATGCTGTTTTCCAGAGTGGCTGCACCAGCTTGCATTCCCACCAACAGTGTAGGAGGGTTCCCCTTTCTCCGCATCCTCGCCAGCATCTGTCATTTCCTGACTTGTTGATTTTAGCCATTCTGACTGGTGTGAGGTGATATCTCATTGTGGTTTTGATTTGTATTTCCCTGATGCCGAGTGATAGGGAGCACTTTTTCATGTGTCTGTTGGCCATCTGGATGTCTTCTTTGCAGAAATGTCTGTTCATGTCCTCTGCCCATTTCTTGATTGGATTATTTGTTCTTTGGGTGTTGAGTTTGCTAAGTTCTTTATAGATTCTGGACACTAGACCTTTATCTGATACGTCGTTTGCAAATATCTTCTCCCATTCTGTCAGTTGTCTTTTGATTTTGTTAACTGTTTCCTTTGCTGTGCAAAAGCTTTTGATCTTGATGAAATCCCAATAGTTCATTTTTGCCCTTGCTTCCCTTGCCTTTGGCGTTGTTCCTAGGAAGATGTTGCTGCGGCTGAGGTCAAAGAGGTTGCTGCCTGTGTTCTCCTCAAGGATTTTGATGGATTCCTTTCGCACATTGAGGTCCTTCATCCATTTTGAGTCTATTTTTGTGTGTGGTGTAAGGAAATGGTCCAATTTCATTTTTCTGCATGTGGCTGTCCAGTTTTCCCAGCACCATTTATTGAAGAAGCTGTCTTTTTTCCATTGGACATTCTTTCCTGCTTTGTCGAAGATTAGTTGACCATAGAGTTGAGGGTCTATTTCTGGGCTCTCTATTCTGTTCCATTGATCTATGTGTCTGTTTTTGTGCCAGTACCATGCTGTCTTGATGACAACAGCTTTGTAATAGAGCTTAAAGTCCGGAATTGTGATGCCACCAACGTTGGCTTTCTTTTTCAATATCCCTTTGGCTATTCGAGGTCTTTTCTGGTTCCATATAAATTTTAGCATTATTTGTTCCATTTCTTTGAAAAAGATGGATGGCACTTTGATAGGAATTGCATTAAATGTGTAGATTGCTTTAGGTAGCATAGACATTTTCACAATATTTATTCTTCCAATCCAGGAGCATGGAACATTTTTCCATTTCTTTGTGTCTTCCTCAATTTCTTTCATGAGTACTTTATAGTTTTCTGAGTATAGATTCTGTGTCTCTTTGGTTAGGTTTATTCCTAGGTATCTTATGGTTTTGAGGGTAATTGTAAATGGGATGGACTCCTTAATTTCTCTTTCTTCTGTCTTGCTGTTGGTGTAGAGAAATGCAACTGATTTCTGTGCATTGATTTTATATCCTGACACTTTACTGAATTCCTGTATAAGTTCTAGCAGTTTTGGAGTGGAGTCTTTTGGGTTTTCCACATATAGTATCATATCATCTGCGAAGAGTGATAATTTGACTTCTTCTTTGCCGATTTGGATGCCTTTAATTTCCTTTTGTTGTCTGATTGCTGAGGCTAGGACCTCTAGTACTATGTTGAATAGCAGTGGTGATAATGGACATCCCTGCCGTGTTCCTGACCTTAGCGGGAAAGCTTTCAGTTTTTCTCCATTGAGAATGATATTTGCAGTGGGTTTTTCATAGATGGCTTTGATGATATTGAGGTATGTGCCCTCTATCCCTACACTTTGAAGAGTTTTGATCAGGAAGGGATGCTGTACTTTGTCAAATGCTTTTTCAGCATCTATTGAGAGTATCATATGGTTCTTGTTCTTTCTTTTATTGATGTGTTGTATCACATTGACTGATTTGCGGATGTTGAACCAACCTTGCAGCCCTGGAATAAATCCCACTTGGTCGTGGTGAATAATCCTTTTAATGTACTGTTGAATCCTATTGGCTAGTATTTTGTTGAGTTTTTTTGCATCTGTGTTCATCAAGGATATTGGTCTATAGCTCTCTTTTTTGACGGGATCCTTGTCTGGTTTTGGGATCAAGGTGATGCTGGCCTCATAAAATGAGTTTGGAAGATTTCCTTCCATTTCTATTTTTTGGAGCAGTTTCAGGAGAATAGGAATTAGTTCTTCTTTAAATGTTTGGTAGAATTCCCCCGGGAAGCCGTCTGGCCCTGGGCTTTTGTTTGTTTGGAGATTTTTAATGACTGTTTCAATCTCCTTACTGGTTATGGGTCTGTTCAGGCTTTCTATTTCTTCCTGGTTCAGTTGTGGTAGTTTATATGTTTCTAGGAATGCATCCATTTCTTCCAGATTGTCAAATTTATTGGCATAGAGTTGCTCATAGTATGTTCTTATAAAAGTTTGTATTTCTTTGGTGTTAGCTGTGATCTCTCCTCTTTCATTCATGATTTTATTTATTTGGGTCCTTTCTCTTTTGTTTTTGATAAGTTGGGCCAGGGGTTTATCAATTTTATTAATTCTTTCAAAGAACCACCTCCTAGTTTCATTGATTTGTTCTATTGTTTTTTTGGTTTCTATTTCATTGATTTCTGCTCTGATCTTTATGATTTCTCTTCTCCTGCTGGGCTTAGGGTTTCTTTCTTGTTCTTTCTCCAGCTCCTTTAGGTGTAGGGTTAGGTTGTGTACCTGAGACCTTTCTTGTTTCTTGAGAAAGGCTTGTACCGCTATATATTTTCCTCTCAGGACTGCCTTTGTTGTGTCCCACAGATTTTGAACCATTGTATTTTCATTATCATTTGTTTCCATGATTTTTTTCAATTCTTCTTTAATTTCCCGGTTGACCCATTCATTCTTTAGAAGGATGCTGTTTATTCTCCATGTATTTGGGTTCTTTCCAAACTTCCTTTTGTGGTTGAGTTCTAGCTTTAGAGCATTGTGGTCTGAAAATATGCAGGGAATGATCCCAATCTTCTGATACTGGTTGAGTCCTGATTTAGGACCGAGGATGTGATCTATTCTGGAGAATGTTCCATGTGCACTAGAGAAGAATGTGTATTCTGTTGCTTTGGGATGAAATGTTCTGAATATATCTGTGATGTCCATCTGGTCCAGTGTGTCGTTTAAGGCCTTTATTTCCTTGCTGATCTTTTGCTTGGATGATCTGTCCATTTCAGTGAGGGGAGTGTTAAAGTCCCCTACTATTATTGTATTATTGTTGATGTGTTTCTTTGATTTTGTTATTAATTGGTTTATATAGTTGGCTGCTCCCACGTTGGGGGCATAGATATTTAAAATTGTTAGATCTTCTTGTTGGACAGACCCTTTGAGTATGATATAGTGTCCTTCCTCATCTCTTATTATAGTCTTTGGCTTAAAATCTAATTGATCTGATATAAGGATTGCCACTCCTGCTTTCTTCTGATGTCCATTAGCATGGTAAATTCTTTTCCACCCCCTCACTTTAAATCTGGAGGTGTCTTCAGGCTTAAAATCAGTTTCTTGGAAGCAACATAAAGATGGGTTTTGTTTTTTTTATCCATTCTGATACCCTGTGTCTTTTGACAGGGGCATTTAGCCCATTAACATTCAGGGTAACTATTGAGAGATATGAATTCAGTGCCATTGTATTGCCTGTAAGGTGACTGTTACTGTATATGGTCTCTGTTCCTTTCTGATCTACCACTTGTAGGCTCTCTCTTTGCTTAGAGGACCCCTTTCAATATTTCCTGTAGAGCTGGTTGGTGTTTGCAAATTCTTTCAGTTTTTGTTTGTCCTGGAAGCTTTTAATCTCTCCTTCTATTTTCAATGATAGCCTAGCTGGATATAGTATTCTTGGCTGCATGTTTTTCTCATTTAGTGCTCTGAAAATATCATGCCAGCTCTTTCTGGCCTGCCAGGTCTCTGTGGATAAGTCAGCTGCCAATCTAATATTTTTACCATTGTATATTACAGACTTCTTTTCCCGGGCTGCTTTCAGGATTTTCTCTTTGTCACTGAGACTTGTAAATTTTACTATTAGGTGACGGGGTGTGGGCCTATTCTTATTGATTTTGAAGGGCGTTTTCTGAACCTCCTGAATTTTGATGCTCATTCCCTTTGCCATATTGGGGAAATTCTCCCCAATAATTCTCTCCAGTATACCTTCTGCTCCCCTCTCTCTTTCTTCTTCTTCTGGAATCCCAATTATTCTAATGTTGTTTCGTCTTATGGTGTCACTTATCTCTCGAATTCTCCCCTTTGGTCCAGTAGCTGTTTGTCCCTCTTTTGCTCAGTTTCTTTATTCTCTGTCATTTGGTCTTCTATATCACTAATTCTTTCTTCTGCCTCATTTATCCTAGCAGTGAGAGCCTCCATGTTTGATTGCACCTCATTAATAGCTTTTTTTATTTCAACTTGGTTAGATTTTAGTTCTTTTATTTCTCCAGAAAGGGCTTTATATCTCTCGAGAGGGTTTCTCTAATATCTTCCATGCCTTTTTCAAGCCCGGCTAGAACCTTGAGAATTGTCATTCTGAACTCTAGATCTGACATATTACCAATGTCTGTATTGATTAGGTCCCTAGCCTTGCCTCTTGTTCTTTTTTTGTGTGTTGAATTTTTCCGTCTTGTCATTTTGTCTAGATAAGAGTATATGAAAGAGCAAGTAAAATACTAAAAGGGTGGCAACAACCCCAGGAAAATATGCTTTAACCAAATTAGAAGATGTCTCAAATCGTGATGGGGGAGAAAGGGGATAAAAAGAGGTTCAAAAAGGAAGAAAGAAAAAAAACAAGAAAAAAGAAAAAAAAAGAAAAGAAAAGAATTTAAAAAAAAGAAAACAAATAAGAAAAATATAAAAAAGAAAAAAAATATATATTAGATAAACTAGTTTAAAAACGTTAAAAAAGAGAAAGGTAAAAGTTAAAAAAAAAATTTAACCAGAAGGCGAGAAAAAAAACAAAAAATGAAAAAGAAAAAAATTAAATTACCTGCAAGACTAAAAAAAATCACAGGGAAAAAGCCATGAGTTCCGTGCTTGGCTTTCTCCTCCTCTGGAATTCTGCTGCTCTCCTTGGTATTGAAACCGCACTCCTTGGTAGGTGAACTTGGTCTCGGCTGGATTTCTTGTTGATCTTCTGGGGGAGGGGCCTGTTGTAGTGATTCTCAAGTGTCTTTGCCCCAGGCGGAATTGCACCGCCCTTATCAGGCCCGGGGTGAGTAATCCGCTCAGGTTTGCTTTCAGGAGCTTTTGTTCCCTGAGCGCTTTCCGTAGAGTTCTGGAGGACGGGGAATACAAATGGCGGCCTCCTGGTCTCCGGCCCAGAGGAGCCGAGAGCCCAGGGCCCCACTCCTCATTGCGCCCTCAGAGAACAGCGCCCAGTTACTCCCGTCTGCCTAACCTCCGGCCGGGCTCCGAGCTCACCGAGCCTGCGACCGGTTCAAGGTAACACCGAGCTGTGAGCTTACTGTCGGCTCTGTCTCTGTAGCCGGCTTTCCCGTTCCAATACCCGCAAGCTCTGCGACACTCAGACACCCCTGATCCTTCTGTGACCCTGCGGGACCTGAGGCCACGCTGACCCCACGTGGGCTTCGCCCTGGTTTAGCCTCTGGAGCGATGTCCCTCAGCGGAACAGACTTTTAAAAGTCCTGATTTTGTGCTCTGTTGCTCCGCCGCTTGCCGGGAGCCGGCCCCTCCCCCCGGGGTCTATCTTCCCGTCGCTTTGGATTCACTTCTCCGCCGGTCCTACCTTTCAGAAAGTGGTTGTTTTTCTGTTTCCAGAATTGCTGTTCTTCTTCTCTTCGATCTGCCGATGGATTTTCAGGTGTTTGCAATCTTTAGATAAGCTATCTAGCTGATCTCCGGCTAGCTGAAGTAGTCTCAGCCTGCTACTTCTCCGCCATCTTGACTCCTCCCCCCGGAGACAGGATATTTTAAAAGGATCAGCTAAAACACTGAAGTGTGATTACCAAAATTCTTTCTGTCTGAACACCATTATTGCTTGATAGTTCAGCTGGTGAAAGACATCTAAATCCTTGAACGTGAGCTTGTTGTTTGGTTTGTTAATGGACTGTTTGAAAAAGAAGGGTAGCACAAAATCTACTAGGATAAGACTAGAGAATGCTCGGGAGTTCAGAGGAATGTGAAAACATGGTAAGAGGGTAGCAGAGGGGGAATACATTAATAGAGAATGTTACACTCTCTGCAAGATGGCAGCCTGGGGTTTGCATCCCAGTTAAGGCCAATGAGCTGTGGGAAACACGGGAGCTCCAACAGAGTAACACACAGGCGCAAAGACAAAAGTTGGGACATCACCCGTACCTGACTTTTAGAAGCTAGATCCATAAAAAGGGCCTGGAGTAATCTCTTGGTAAGTATAGTTTATAACACAATAAGGAAAGTGTTAATCAAGTTGGTTAGGAAAGGGCCTTATCATTTGATGACACTCAATTAAGGGCAAGGGAATACAATTTCTGCTTTTATAGTCCTACTCAGTTTTTGGCTTTATTTATATTTTATACTTAATTACACAATTACTATGAGTTCATTATAGTACAAAAATCATGTAATACAACCACGGAGGAATAAATTTTGTTTACATGCCACCCGTTTTCTTTATTTATTAAGATACATAATTGGGAGCCTGGATATATACAATTAGGTAATTTCTTCTCATTTCGTAACAAGTTAATTTTTTCTATATCAATAAATACAATACATATACACAAATTATTATCCTTATTCTCATTTATGTTTTTGATTACTTTTGAATTGGAACTCATCATATAATTAAGAATCATTTACACCCTAATTTTTTTTTTAATTTTGTGTGTACTTTATTTCTGTGTGTAAGACCTCTTGAAGGAAGGCATCAATTTCTGTTTAAGATGCAGATGTTTTCCAAACTGAGGGTTGCTGGGGGGAGGGGAGTGGGGTGAAGGGGGGTGGAGTTATGGACATTGGGGAGGGTATGTGCTATGGTGAGTGCTGTGAAGTGTGTAAACCTGGCGATTCACAGACCTGTACCCCTGGGGATAAAAATATATTATATGTTTATAAAAAATAAAAAAAATTTTAAAAAGATGCAGATGTTTTCATTTTTTTCTTAATTTTTGACATGTATTTGAATTTGTATGAATTAGAAAGTTTCACTTACTGGAGTTTAATCTATATACCTTTACTGTTTTGTCTTTGAGTTTATGCTTCAAAATCCTTCCCCACCACACTGACATTTCTCTTAATTATGGTTACAGCTTCTCTCTTTGCATTTAAATATTTGGTCTATACAGAATTTATTTGAGTAAATGAT
This sequence comes from Mustela erminea, assembly GCF_009829155.1. Lineage (NCBI taxonomy): Eukaryota > Metazoa > Chordata > Mammalia > Carnivora > Mustelidae > Mustela > Mustela erminea. The sequence goes on along the minus strand of NC_045627.1, from coordinate 11,433,925 downwards.
GTGAGAGAAACTGAACTATTAAATGATTTAGTTTATTTTTCCAAGTTGATAAAAGCAATAATATAATCCTGCATATTGATTAGAGATGCTCCTTTATTACTGATCAGAACTTTACATTTAGAAAATCTGTTTTACCCCTCTCTACTTGAAATTTATTTGGCACCCACCTATTTTACTCCTTCTATTAATGTGACTTAATATCTGGGAGGTCAATTTACATTACAAAATTTTTCAAAAACAATTTTTTTTAATTTTCAAAAAATTTCCTGGCTATTCTGTCTTTATTTTTCCACACTGATATGAGAATTATTTTTTGCAGAAAAGGAAAATCTTGCTAGTTTGATCCAAATTTCATCAAATCCCAGGTGAGTTAAATTGTTATGCATATATTGAATTACCATATTCCTCAGCAAAACTTGGTAATTGTTTCTTTAGAAATTCTAAACAATTCCTGTTTTACTATTTCTATATATTTTATAATTTTGTTGTGATCTCTTTTGTAACTGATTGCAGTTTTATTAATATCTGGTGGTCTAGTTTTTATTGTTGGAAGCAGTTGATGTTTCTTTAAGGAAATCACTTAAAATTATTCTTTTCACATGTGGAACAAAGTTATGTATGTAGGGAAGGATGACATTAATATAAGTATAGGTATGAATTTAGATTTTTCAATTTTATATATAGTTATAAATCAATACAAAAATCTTAACCATTTAGATTCTATGATTGATATATGAAAGATAAGTTTTTTAATAGTTTCTATTTTTAATATACTTTACAATTCTGCTTGATTTTATTTAAAAATTCTTAATTTGGCAAATCATCAAAGGATGGCTGCATTAAAGAGCAGTAATAATAAAAAATTCTTTATTTTTGTAGTAGCCAGCACTTGTAAGTGATACATGAGTTATATTTGACTTTACTTATTGCATTGTTTTGTTCTTTTCATTATTTTCCTTCCATTATTTCATAATTTTTCTATGATATTAACTATGACTGCTAGTGTTAAATTTCTTCTGTTTTCCAGAGTGTGCTTACAGGTGTTTTGGCTTCTGTTAATAATTATATTTCACATTTTCATAGGTATTTATTATCTGAAGCTATGTACACTTTAGAATCAAATATAAACCAGTTATACCCTGGTGAATTATATAAACATCAAGTCCTTCTTTAGTCTATGTTGGGCTCATACCACCTGTTACTTCCTTTTCAAATGTTTTGTTTGTAAATTACTATTCCGTACAATGTTACATTATATAAAACTTCTATGGAGAAAAATTTTATGTTTGCCTTCTTTTAGCAGTGACACGTAGAACGGTCATGTCATCTTATTTCTCTTTTAAATTATATAATCCACACAGACCACCTTTCTAAGCCTTGCCTTTCTTGTTCTTACCTATACTTGATAAATCTTCAGTTCCTTTTTTGTAGGCTTAAAAACTATGCTATGTATTAGAACTTTCTGTAGCTTTTATACACAGAAAAATGCAATTAAAATTCTCTGAATTTTTTTTTTTAAAGATTTTATTTATTCATTTGAGAGAGAGAGACAGTGAGAGAGAGAGCATGAGCGAGGAGAAGGTCAGAGGAAGAAGCAGACTCCCCATGGAGCTGGGAGCCCGATGCGGGACTCGATCCCGGGACTCCAGGATCATGACCTGAGCCGAAGGCAGTCGTCCAACCAACTGAGCCACCCAGGCGTCCCTAAAATTCTCTGAATTTTAATGTTTTTTAAATTTCGTTAATGATTCGTAGAAACCTGAAGCTATCACTTTTTTCTTAGGTTTATGCGAAGTATAACATTTCATTAGTGTTCTACTCTCCTTCCATTCCTCCCTTCTTTTAGAATATTTCTTCAATATTTTTCTTTTTTTTTTTTTTAAAGATTTTATTTATTTGTTTGTCAGAGAGAAAGGGAGAGAGAGCGAGCACAGGCAGACAGAATGGCAGGCAGAGGCAGAGGGAGAAGCAGGCTCCCTGCCGAGCAAGGAGCCCGATGTGGGACTCGATCCCAAGATGCTGGGATCATGACCTGAGCTGAAGGCAGCTGCTTAACCAACTGATGTGGGACTCGATCCCAAGATGCTGGGATCATGACCTGAGTCGAAGGCAGCTGCTTAACCAACTGAGCCACCCAGGAGTCCCAATATTTTTCTTTTTAAGAGAGTAAAAGGAGAGACACACACGTGGCGCGGAGAGGCAGAGAAAGAGGGAATCTTAGGCAGGCTCCACACCCAGCACAGCAAGGAGCCTGATGTGGGGCTCGATCTCACCCCCCTGAGATCACGACCTGAGCTGAAATCAAGAGTCCCATGCTTAACTGACTAAGCCCCCCTGGCGCTCTGAGGATATTTTAATAGTACCCTCTTTTGTAAAAGTCTGTCTTCCTAAAAGACAGTGTCCCTGGGTATAGGATTCTAATTCAAAGTTATCATTCCACTATCTCTTGGCTGTGTCATTATTTCTAAGAAACAAATCATCACACTAACTGTCCCTTTCTGGTGACTTTTAAGATCTTCTCTTTAATTAGAGAATCTTCTGTATTTCAGTGTTATGTCTCTGGGTACAGATTTCTGTTTGTTATTCCTGTTTGGGAATCACAGGGTTTCTGAAATGAAGGACCTGTGCCTTCCATCAATGCGGGGAACAATATCAGTCATTTTGAATTTTGAAAATCTCATCTCTTCTGTTCTTTAGATCATCTTCTTTGGCCTGTTGTTCATCTTTTATATATGAAAAAATTTGGACCTTGTATCAAAATATTTCTTGGTCTCTTCTCTATTTTAATTTTCCTTTCCTTCACATTTCCCAGCACCTCTTTGTCGCTTATCTTAGGTTTTCTAGTTTTCATTTGTCTTAATCCAGTTCACTCTCTTCCCAACTGTGCTCCCCACTGATTGACTTTTTTTTTTTTTTAGATTATTTATTCATTTTAGAGAAAGAAAGTGCCTGAGCAGGAGAAGGGGCAGAGAGAGAGCGGAAATAGACTCCCCACTGAGTGGGGAGCCTGTTGTAGGACTCATCTGTGGACTAGAGATCGTAACATGAGCTGAAACCCAGAGTTGGACGATTAACCAAGCAAGCCACCCAGGCACCCCTTATTGATTTTTGAAAATCAATTTTTAGTTTTTAATTTCTGAAAAGACTATTTGCTTTTAATTAAACAAGCTTGGTCACATTAATGGATATATTTTATCATAATTTATTTTTATGGTTTATTTTAACAAAAAAAGAAACACCATTATATTCATTATATATAAATTTCCTTATCTGCATTGTACACGTTGTTGGTTTTGTTGATGACCATTTTTTCCCTTATATATTAAAAAGTTTTCAATTACAAGTTTATGTTTCTTGCCAGTTTATTTAGAATTTTTTTAAATTTTTTATTTTTTATAAACATATATTTTTATCCCCAGGGCTACAGGTCTGTGAATCATCAGGTTTACACACTTCACAGCACTCACCAGAGCACATACCCTCCCCAATGTCCATAACCTCACCCCCCTTCTCCCAACCCCCTTCCCCCCAGCAACCCTCAGTTTGTTTTGTGAGATTAAGAGTCACTTATGGTTTGTCTCCCTCCCAATCCCATCTTGTTTCATTTATTCTTCTCCCACCCACTTAAGCCCCCATGTTGCATCACCACTTCCTCATATCAGGGAGATCATATGATGGTTGTCTTTCTCCGCTTGACTTATTTCGCTAAGCATGATATGCTCTAGTTCCATCCATGTTGTCGCAAATGGCAAGATTTCATTTCTTTTGATGGCTGCATAGTATTCCATTGTGTATATATACCACATCTTCTTTATTTTGAGGTGTGTTTTTAAAATGCATCCTTCAAAGAAGATTTTAGTATTCTTTTGTTAATTTCCTAAAAGCACTTACCAGATGGGAAGAATGAGAATATATATTTTAGCTTGGGTTTTTTGTGGCCACATAGGTAATATGAATTGCCCTAAATGCAAGTAAGATTAGGCTTCTGTTTAAAAGTTTCCAAGGGAAAATTTTTTCCCACTCTATTTAGAGCCAAGGTTAAGATAATTATAGATCCCACCATTGTCCTTTGTAAAAGTTTTTTTGTGTTTTGTTTTTGGTTTTTCCATATGGTCAGCTCACAGGGAATGTTATCAACTTTCAGTTGTTCCAGAATTACTGAATGGATTTCCCATTTGCTCTTCCGTTTTCTGATTCTTTAGTCTAGTAATACCTAGATTCTTTTTTTTTTTTTAAAGATTTTATTTATTTATTGGTAAGAGTGAGAGAGTGCACAGAGGGAGAGCAAGAGGGAGAAGCAGAATCCCCACTGAGCAGGGAGCCCGATGTGGGGCTCAATCCCAGGATCCCGGGATCATGACCCAAGCCGAAGGCAGCCATTTAGTGAACTGAGCGACCAAGGCGCCCCTAGTAATATCTAGACACTGCGTCAACAGAAATAAGCAATATGTCCCAGGCAAGCAATAGCTCCAAGATTTTCTTGCACCAATGAATTTGTCACTTCTGAAGAATTTCTTTTCTTCCACACCAGTTCAGTCATGTATTTAGGAAAATGTATTTTCATACCTCAACCAGCATTTCTAGCTGTGTGCCCAGAAAAGGGGGTTCTCTAATCATTCCATCCACAGTATTTGAAAAACAGTAAATCAATTTAGTTCTTTACACCCAAAAGTATTCATATATTTCTTTTCTTATGTTTTTCCTGATTATTTACTTCACATGTTCTCGGGGATTATCAAGGTAGAGTCTCACTTAATTGCATTCAACATGAATAATAGGGATAGAGTTTAGATACACATTTAAAAATAAATAATAGTGGTTTTAACAGGCTTAATAAAGGCAGAGTTTATCTCTGTCATGTAATATGGGTGTTCTAAGACAGGTATAGTGCTTTAAATATCACTGGAGACCTAGGATTCTCCACACTAGATTTCTTCCTCATAGTCCAGGTGACTGTGCTAACTCCAGCTGTCATATTGGCATTGAACCCAACAGAAAGACATAACATGGAGACACTGCCTCTCTTAAGACTTGTCAGAAGTGGGGTGCCTGAGTGGCTCTGTGGGTTAAAGCCTCTGCTTTCAGCTCAGGTCATGATCTCAGGGTCCTGGGATTGGGCCTCGAGTCAGGCTCTCTGCTCAGCAGGGAGCGTGCTTCCCTTCCCAGCTCTCTGCCTGCCTCTCTGCCTATTTGTGATCTCTGTCTTTCAAATGAATAATAATAAAAAAAAAATCTTAAAAAAAAAGACTTGTCAGAAGTTATACACACCACCCCTACTTATGTGCCACTGACTGTGACCAGAACACTGTCACATTGCAACATTTATCTTCAAGGTAACTTGGAAAATACCAGCTTTATACTGGGTAGTTACATGCCCAATTTATATTCTAAGTTCCTATTAGTGAAAAAAGATAAAAAGAAATTGGGGAAGAACCCTTGACCTCTCATACAATATATCCATCCATAAGCACTGATCCTTACACAGGGACCACACTGATTTTCACCCCCAAAGGGGCAATTCCGAAGTTGTCAGTTACCAAGCTTCTTCTAAGAATAGGATACCTAGGGGTGTTCGTTTTTTTCCCTCAAGCCAAGATATGACCTCGTATGGCCTGATTATTTATAAATGGTGAGTATAAACCCTGAGAGTAATCACAATTAAAGTTTCCAAATAATAAACAACTAGCAGGTCAATAGCAATCACCAAACCTTCCTTAATAACACCAAGAATGATTTCCTTTACTTGCTGTACAGTACATTCTTAAGCTTGTTCAGCTGCCAACACCTGATTCTGTTTTGAGGGTGGGGGCTCCTTTTCATCTGCAGCACCAGTCTCTGTCTTTGGGAGACTGTTCTTTGTCTGAAGATGTCCATCCTAAAGCATCCAGAGTTTCCTGTGACCTACAGATTTGGGACCCCTCCCCCCAAACTGATTATCTTAAAGGATGAGTTTTCACTACTCTTTATAGGTGAGGCACATGAATTTTCACTCACTTCAGTTATTTTCAAAGCCTGTTGATTTGTTTGCTTGGTCCAAGGTACAAGAAACCACAGCCAGGCATGTTTGTTTAGACATAGATTTAAGCCTAAAAGCCAATCTTACACCTTCTAGATCCTGAAGTCTTAGCCCATTTTTCTTTCCTCGAAGAAGCTAGATCATGTATTTCTAAGACAACAGTTTTGGGTAGAAAGACAATACACTCACTTGGTCTTTACCTCTAGGAGGCTTACATAATGGGAAGAGAACTCTTAACCATGGAAGTGCCTTCTGCCAAGGCTGTACCTACAGAGCCACCACTGGGAAGAAGGAAGGGGTGAAGGAGAATATTTTCTGCAGAATCTTTCCTGAAGGTCTCTTGTATTGTACTCCCACGGCCACTTCATCACGTTAGATCGATCCCATCTCTATGACGTCATCCCCTTTTAATAGAGCCAGTAAAATTCGTCCTATATGCCAAAAGAATACCTGAGAGGTCTATTACACTATACGTGGGGAGAAAAACATTCCAAGAGCTCTACCTGTTATCGTATGACTTCTTTGTTTTTAGTTCAGTTAAGAGCTTGGATTATAAGACAACACCTGAGTTCAAACCTGCATCTGTTACTTTCCTCTGGCAGGTTTGTTTCAAATGAGGATGATACTATTGCTTATGTCCTAGGGTTGTCACAAGAATAACAACAAATACAATTATGTTAGCAGAGTGTCTGGCATGTAAGTACAGAGCCCTATAAATATTACATAAAATTATACTAAATTATAAGCTTATAATAACAATGATAATGATTATATTATTTGTCCTGCATCCCTTAGATTTACCCTCAGATTTACAGTGCAATGAAACTGAAGACCATATTTCCAGTCAATTCTCTGTATCCTTATGTATTTAATAACTACTATGTACTAGACCCTGCTCAAGGCACTGGTTGAAGCGGTAGATAAACAAAAATCCTCCTCCAATGGAACTTAAAGCAGTCTCCAAGGAGCCTGATTCCCTGTAACATTCCAATGGGAATCATAATGTCCCAATCCACTGGATAGATACAGCAAATGAAGAACTACAATCTCCCAAGATGCACTGCTCTCAGCGTTTTTCCTGAAGACACATGCCTGCCTTTCCTCAAGAGATTACGCTCCCAGAATAAACCCTCAGTTGTCTGACGGCCGTCGTCTTTGCCTGGACTGAAAAACATTTCCCCAGGTAAGCAACACAGGTTGGAGTTCATCCTGTGTGAGTAAGCCTGATAACATACGGTGAAGGAGATACTTAGTGTCCTCCTACCTGTTTCAGGTAGACTCCGTTTCATGAAGCAGATTCAAAGTACACTATGTGCTCGAGTCTTAGAAGATTATACTCACTCCAGATCTGTCTACCTTATAATTACTGTCAAAGCTTCCAAGATTCTGGCTGTAGGTGTTCTGCCAGTCTTTACTTTCTGTACTTTGGAATTTTTTTTCTCTTGCCCCCTATGACTTCGGAAGAATTTTAATTAGAATTTTAGAAAGAATACATGCGGCGCTGCTAAGTGCGCACCATTCAAATCAGATACAGCCACCATTTTTCAATCATTTCTTCATTTTCCTAAACATGTTATAATTTTCATTGTTAATTTGACTTGATCTTCTCCCTATAATATTTTAGCACTTTATTTTGCTTTTTAATATCATAAAGAATTCTAACCAGACTTACTTATACAACATCCTTAACATCTATATAATTTTAAGATCTGGTTAAAATATTCTTTTCAGAACATAATTTTATGTTATGGTTTCTTAATATATCTACCACCTTATATTTACATTATTAAATGCATTAAATCTATTACAAAAATTATACCTAACCACCCAAAAATATATTTCTTGGGCTTCTTCTTTTCTTTTTTTTTTTTTTTAATGACTTTGAATATATTTTTAAAGTATTTTAAAATACTGTTTATTGATAGTATGGGTTGTTGGTGAGAAAAAAGGGATCCAATATTTACCTGAGTGCTGGAGCATATTTCCCAGCATCCTTAGAGACTGTATTTTGTTACGGACACACAGCAAATGTGGCCCTGGAATTACGTCCCAAGAAAAGCCTTTCACGCCATTCTCCATGCCTCTCTCCTCCCTGGCATCTAGAATAAGCCTGGATCCCCAGATGACTAAGCTGAGACAAGAGTCTCTTCTCTCACCACTGCTGGAACTTCTTACAAACAAGACATAAACTTCTGTTATGGAAACCCGTTTAATTTTGTGATTGTTTTTTAAATTTTTTAAACATTTTTTTAAGATTTTATTTATGTATTTGACAGAGAGAGATCACAAGTAGGCAGAGAGGCAGGCAGCAAGCAGGCTCCCTGCCGAGCAGAGAGACTGATGCGGGGAGTTTGATTCCAGGACCCCCCTGAGACCATGACCTGAGCTGAAGGCAGGGGATTTAACTCACTAAGCCACCTAGGAGCCCCTGTTTTTTTTGTTTTTTGTTGTTGTTGTTGTTGTTTTACAGTAGTAAAGTTAATCTGACTGATTCAAAAACCAAGTACAGTGATCGCCTTTCTATATTATCTCCTAAGAAAGGGTGAAGCAAGTCTCAATGGTTGGGTGCACAGCAAAAGGAAAAACTATTACAGTATTCATCTCTCCTCTTTGTTATTCCATCCCCTTTGGGTTTCCTCCTTTTTACTAGGATTCACTCCAGGATGAGCTTTTGACTCATCACAACTGTGGCCCCCAAATTAAGGAAAGGACCTAGGGCCCAGACTTTTGGGTTTGAGTCTTCTTTGTTTCTCCTTTGGCTGAGTCCCTAAAATATAACAAAATTGTCATGAATTTATCTTACTTCTCTCATTAGAAGCCCCAGTGCTCGATTTATCTAATCAGTGATAACATTAGGTTGTTGAAGAGAGCAATGAAATTTAGAACACCCTTCATGGGGACTCAGGTACACTACTTCCAATGGGGCTATACATACATAGGACTCTATAATAAGCAGTGTTTATGGTTGTGTTTTTATTTTTATTTTCTGCTGTATAACCAAACTCTTTCCATTACAATGACCAAAAATATACTGACATGGTAATAACTTAGGGATTTGCAAAGGTACATTCATATTTCTTTCATTACTTAAGTAATAATACAAATGACATAACATTTCCAAGACATACAACCATCATTCAATTTATAGATGATCTCTTGTCTGTGTCGGTTCTCAAAATCTCCCCAAAAGACTCATCTCCCTTGTAAAGGAAGTAGTGGCTGGCCAAAGGTCTTCAGTCAAAAAGAAAAAAATCAGAATTTTGTTATGAATAATATTTAGGTCCTGATCTCTTTACTGAAAGGGACATTCTAGCCACAAAACGGTAATAAGATCCCAAGCAATATCCAAAATCATCATCGTGAGAAAATGAAAGTTTTTGAGACCTACAGAATATTGCATGTGATAAAAATCCCAACCTTTTCAGCGTAATACAACCTCCTTACAAAACTGCCAGAGGGTAAAACAAAACAAAACAAAACAAAAACCCTTAGTGTGGATGGCTGAGGCTGAATCAGACAGGCATTCTTCAATCTTAATTATGTATGTCCCCAATAATCTCTCTATTTGAGATTACATATAGATAGATAGATAGATAGATAGATAGAAAGATACATATATACATAAAAAATATATAAGCATATATAATATACAAATATTATATATACATATAGATAGATATATATGTACATAAACATATATTAACATATATATGTGTATATATATATATATATATATATTCTGTTGTTGTTGTTCATGAAATTAGAATGTGCATTAAGGATTTTAACTCCACAACAATAGTGGCCAATAGCAATTCATAACCTATATGAACGTTTCTCCAGATCCAAGAACTAGAGCTTAACCTCCTTGTTTATGCACATAAAACAGCTTAAATAAAGGTAGATATTCCTGCAGCAATTGTTCTTGGCACACCAATGAATTGAGAGGTTCTAATGTTGATCAAAATGCATTACCCATAACTAACTGAGCATTTTTAAAAACTCCATTAATTTTAAATTACCACTGTTGGCTTATAAAGTGTGAGACTTAATAGGAGATCTTTATTCGTGCTTATGCTCTCAATGGAATGGAATTGTTTATAATATATGTTGTGGTACACAGAAAAAGCAACTGAAGAGTCCATAGAGAATATAGTGGAAGATTGCCATGAAAAACAAACAGTATTTTTACCTTCATGCATTAAGATAAGATTTTACCTTCATGCTTGAGATACTGAAAATACTAGAAAATGCTATCTAAATACAAAAGGTAATTCAAACATAAACAACGTGGCCCCAGCCTTGGGGAAAAAAACAAAGCAAAACAAAACAAAAACCATTTTGGCTAATATCAGGAAGTGTGTCCATTTTCCTGGCCAAGACAGCCACTTGATTGTGCCTGCAGAGGGTACATGAGCTAGATTTTATTGGTAGCTGTAAGATTGCGGCAATCCTGAATAGTCATTCCATACCTTGGACATTTCATACAAATTGAGGAATTTCATCTCTGTTGTTGAGGATGTAGCTGGTTCACGCCTCACCAGCTGTACTAATAGTCTACGCAAAGCCATGAAGAAAGGATACAGTTCTGAGCCAGATCCAAAGGACATCAGAGCTCCACAGGATAGAATTATCCTGTTGCTCATTCACAATTTTATTAATATGTGCTCACGATTATCTTAGAATCTCTGAATATTTTGAAAACCTCAAATCCAAAAAGACCATTGCAGTAACCATGGCAGAGAAACTACTGGACTGTATTTTTTTTTTAAGAGTTAATACATACAAGTACTCACTTTATTAGAATGATCATAAAGGAATTTTGTAAAACATGAGCATTTGATAAAAAATTTTATTACCTCCATCTTCTATATTTTTAGGAGAAATACAGCACACAAATAATACTATGAACTCAAATAAGCCAAGCTCACAGAAGATCTTGAATAATATTCCTTTGGCCAGGACTTTTGACCTTCATGTTAACGACCATTGTACATTAGTGGTTTCCAGATTTCACACACTAAACTCTATGAAATGACAACGGGAAGACTTATTATGGTCTAAGAATAGCAGTAGTCATCACTGATTCTGCCTTGACTCTTGAAAATCTGGCTATGTATTTTTTAAAGGCTGAGTCAATATAATTCTTATTATCTCCAGATATAAATTTCTTTTCTTTAACACCTATCTTCAAAACATATCTGTGTATGTCTTCAAAATTAAGTCTTCTGAAAGATATACTACAGAAAGTCTTCTTTGAAAATGCTCTAGAAAAGATACAAGTCATCCTGACAAACATTTGGGTAGCTAAATTACAAGGTGAATCCTGGAACTGATTCACTATAGTGTAAAATGAAGGCCAAAGCACAAACGTAAACACATATATTAATAGAAAAGAACAGAAAGTCAAGAAATAAACCCCGGATTATATGGTCAATTAATCTTCAACAAAGAAGGCAAGAATACAATGGGAAAAAGACAGTCTTTTCAACAAACAGTGTTGGGAAACTGGACACCTACATGCAAAAGAATGAAATTGGACCACTTTTTTACACCATACGCAAAAATAAACTCACAATGGATTAAGAATGTGAGACCTGAATCCCGAAAAATCCCTAAAAGTACTAGAAGAGAGCACAGGTAACGACTCTGATATCAGTCATAAGGATATCTTTCTTGTATGTATCTCCTGAAGCAAGTGAAATAAAAAGCAAAAAATAAACTATTAGGACTGCATCAATATAAAAATCTTCTGCACAGCAACAGAAAGACCAACAAAACAAAAACACAACCTACCAAATGTCAGAAGATATTTGTAAAAGAGATATCTGATAAAGGGTTAGTATCCAAAATACATGAAGAACTTACATAATTCAACACATGAAAAATGAATAAAACAATTAAAAAATGGACAGAAGACATGAATAGACATTTCTCCAAAGAACACATAGAGATGGCCAACAGACACATGAAAAGATGCTCAACATCATTCATCATTAGGGAAATGCAAATCAAAACCACAGTGAGCTACTACTTTACACCTATCAGAATGACTAATATCAAAAACACGAGAAACAACAAGTGTTGGCAAGGATGTGGAGAAAAAGTAAGCTTTACACGCTTTTTTGTAGGAAGGCAAACTGTTACAGCCACTGTGGAAGACGTTGTTCAGGTTCCCCCCAAAAAATTAAAAATAGAACTACTTAATGATCCAGTAATTGCACTGCTGGGTATTTACCCAAAGAGTACAAAAACACTAGTTCATATGTACCCCTATGTTTAAGGCAACATTCTTTTTTTTTTTTTTTTAAGATTTTATTTATTTATTCGGCAGAGAGGGAGAGAGAGCATGGCTGGGGGAGCAGCAAGCAGAGAGAGAGGAAGAAGCAGGGTCCCCACTGAGCAAGGAGCCTGATGTGGGACTCAATCCCAAGACCCTGGAATCATGAGCCCAACTAAAGGCAGATGCTTAGCCGACTGAGCCACCCAGGTACCCCTACTGTAGCATTCGTTACAATAGCCAAATTATGGAAGCAGCCCAAGTGTCCGTTGACTGATGAATGGATACATATACATATATATAATGGAATATATATAATATAATACATATAACATATAAACTGTATATTATATATAATTAATTATTTATGTGCTATATATATTATACACACACATATATAATGGAATATTATCCAGACATAAAAAGGAATGAAATCTTCTCATTTGCAACAACATAGATGGACTCAGAGAGTATAATGCTAAGTGAAATAAGCCAGTCAGAGAAAGATAAATACTACATGATTTCACTCATATGCAGAATTTAAGAAATAAAACAAAGCAAAGGGGAAAAAAAAAAAAGACAAACAAAAAAAAAGGACTCTTAACTATAGAGAACAAATAGATGGTCACCGGAGGGGAGGTGGCCTGGGGAGGGGGGAGATAGGTGAAGGCAATTAAGGGCCCACATTTTGATGAGCACTGAGTAATATGTGGAATTGCTAAATCATTATATTATACACCTGAAATCAATATAGTACTGTATGTTAACTACAGGGAATTAAAATTCTAAAAATAAATAAAAAATCAACATACACAAAAAATTGAAGGCCAAAGAAATTGTGTCAAAGATAACACTCATATTTTTAACCAAGCAATTAGTGGGATGAAGTCATCTTTAAACAGTATGGAAAAAATAAAGATAAAGTAGGATTAGTGCAGTTTAAAAGTAGAAAAATTATCTAGTGTTCACTACTGAGCCTGTTACATTAGAATGGATTTTAGACATCCAATTTCAAAATGCTGAGTTAAACTTATGAGTCTGCAGTTCAGAAAAAATTTTAGGGTAGACGTATAATTTGGGAGTTGTCATTATTTTTCTGTAGGGTTTTTCTATCTATTAATTAATTTATCTATGTATCTATCATCTGTAGTATATCTGCTGTGAACTGAATATTTGTGTGCCCCCAGGGCTCATATGTTGAAACGTAATCCTCAACAGGATGATATTTGGAGATGGGGCTCTGGGAGGTACTTAGATCCTAAGAGTAGAGCCTCATGATAGAATTAGTGCTCTTTTTTTTTTTTTTTTTAAGATTTTATTTATTTATTTGAGAGAGAAAGTACGTGCACGGGGGAGAGGGAGAGGGAGAAGCAGACTCCTCACTGAACAGAGTGCCTGACATGGGCCTTGATCCCAGGACCCTGAAATCACAACCTGAGCCAAAGATGGATTCTTAACCAACTGAGCCATCCAGGTACCTAAGTTAGTGCTCTTGTAAGAAGAAACATGAGCAAGCTTCCTTCTTCTCCCTCTCTTCATCATGTGAAAAAAGCAAGATGGCTTCCATCTGTAAACCAGGTACAAAGTAAGCCAGCACCTTGATCTTGGATTTCTCAGTCTTCAGAACTGTGAGAAATAAATTGCTGTTTGAGTCATCCAACTGATGCTATTTTTGTTATAGTTCCCCAAACAGACTAAGATATTGTCCATCTTTCAACCACCTATGCATTTAGATATAGAGATCTATTTCTTCAGCCAAAATCAACTCTCCTGAAACTTGATCTCAAGGAACCAGCCGAGGTAGGGATACCATTTTGCCAGAAGTCATCTGCTAAGTCAAAGACTAGTTAAAACTGTAGTTGAGAACTCCTGAATTTTCCTTATTTTATTAAATGTTAACTTCAGTTGTCAAGTACATAAAACTATGCACACATTTACACACACACATAAAAACACGCATGGACCAAAGTAACGGGAGTGAGAATAAATAGAAAATTAAAAAGCCTGGCTTTCCTGTAACTAGAGAGAATCATGTATATGCTGTTCCTAATTCTAAGAAACAAAATGACCACTATCTTCCAAGCACAATTAGACAATAAAACTTGTGAAAATGATCCACACATGTAGCATGAGGTAGCATCAGGAGGACCCCAAATGTTGATCAACGTGTCTTCATATATTCAAGATTCCTCTCATCGAATTGTAAGATGCTTTTCATTGCCCAGACTGTCTGAGGTACCACGTCTAAAGCACTTTACCCATCACAAGTTTCATTAAACTACGAACATACATATATAGAGTTAAGTGAGTGTTTGAGAAGGGCTAACAGCAAGTCTAAATGCTTCTTCTGTGAAAATAATGACTTAACTCTACTAGCACCGTTTCCCTGGAAACCTGATGGTTTAAGGTAACTGCAGCCCCTAAGTTCTGTTACTAAGCTGTGATGTTTATTGCAAAAATAATTCATATTTGATTAACTGCATTTGGGTTTGCAGGGCTGGGAGTGAGCTATTAAAACCTATCAAGGCCCCCAAGCTTCATGGGACATGGTCTTCTATTCAAGACTTCTCTTCTACAGAACCGACATTAAGTTGGAGCTAGCCTCAAGGAAAGAGTGGCAGAAGCTTGAGTAAAGCAACCCCCTTCTGCTGAGGCAATTCCCTGGAAACGATTCCTCTGTGAGCTGCAAACAGGCAGCTTTCCCAGCAGCTGGAGAAATGAGTGTGTGACCCGGAAGGGAAGCTGAGCAGAGGAACACTGGGTCCCCTGCAGCACCCTTCATGAGAGTGGATACTAAATCCATGTTTATTGAATTAATAATGGTGAGATAGTCTTAAGACGTATCATTTCGTGATTGTGAAATGACCCATACGGTCCTGTCTGACACAGTTTCCCAAACACCTGTGCCACGGCATATGGATTACAAGTGTCCATTTATGGATTCCCTCAGGCATCGGGACAGCTGGCTGGAAGTCATGGATCAGAGCTATGATTCGGTGACATTGGGCCATGAGGAGCCTTCTCCACCAACTATATTCGGTGGACTTTAGAATATTTCATTTTCTGTGTGTTTCATTACATGGCAAAGGTTGAGAAGCACAGGGACACTGAAAATGAAAGTAGAGGAAATATGCTGAGGACTCTTTAAGGCCTGAGACTATACCATTTTACTTACAGAAAGTGACAGGACATACACTTTCCTTTTACTAATGGAAGGCCATGACTTATATGTGAAAGAAGAAGAACTAAGGTGATTCTCCTTAAGGTTTAAATCACAGTAAGGAACCACATGTGGCTATAATCCTTTTCCAATTGAAACACAAGGCACACCCAGCATCTTTTATTCAAAGAGCTCCATCTGGTTTAGGGGTTTCTCTTTCTGTGAGTCAGCAGGCCTGGGGGTAAGGGACCCTTTGACTCCTGTTCTGAAGCACGGTGGAGAGACAGAAAACTTAGCCAAATTCATTTTCATAATCCATAGCTGAAAACTAAGAGAAATCCAGGAAGAAACTCAACTATGATAACTTAATATGTTTTCAAATCATTTCTGAAATCTATTCATTTAAAGTGTACTAAAGTAACTAAATGACAGTTCAGAGAACAACCTTCATTTATGACAACTCACAGAGAAAATCCAAAGGACTCCTGTATTTGCCTTTCCTAATGACTAGCCTCATAATTTGCTATATAATTAAAACCACTTCTTAACCTGGTTGTGTTTACCTCCCCAGGTTCTACGTGTTTTAAGAAGATATTCTTTACAACGAAAAAGAATGTCTCTAGGGTGAACATTTGCAATTTCAGTTAACCATAAACTTATTTTCCAAGTTTAGGATATGCCTGTGACTCTGTGTTACCCAGGATGCAATCCTGGAGTATACCGTCCAGAGCTACGGCTCTATGTATGGCTGGAAACTAGACAAGACTGGAAGGTCATTCTCTACCTTCAGTGCACCAAGTCATCTACACTGTGTGTCTCAAGAGTGTGTTATAACAGCTCTACAAAGATGTTTCCGATGTTGAAAGACCTGTGCCACCCATATCTGTTTAAAATCTAAAAATGAGAGTGTAAGACATTCAAGAAAGAGAACGTGGTGGCACACCACACTCTAGCAAATCTGATGAAGAAAGGATGATGAGGGCTATGGGTATACTATTTGACACCTCTCCAGTGCTGTTTCAGATTCTCATTTTATTCTGTTTTTGAAGCCCTTGATGCTTTGCTCATCTCTAGCTGCTGAGGAGGAGATCCACTCATCAGGCATGCTGAAAGATGCCAATACTGACCAATGGAAGATGCCCCTATTTTATAGAAGGAACAATTAAGCTTGACTCTGAAATACTAGGTACATGTAAGCATATGTTCATGCATCATCTACTCAGTGTATTGTAGAATTGTGCACTATAATACACTGCAGAGTTCAGTGTAATGTACTCTAGAGTTACATATATTGATTATTATCACTAAAGTCTACTTGGTTTCCTTTAGTTTTCTTACTCATTAGACACAAATTACATTTAAATCTCTTACTAATGAGAATATCCTAATACTTCTGCACCTGTAAATATTCAGATTAAGCTAAATATATTTATTTAGCAAAGATGAATGGCTGTCACCAATATAATCATAATTTGGAAGCATAATAACTAAAATGAAATGCATTTTAATAAATAAGTAGTAATAATTCTGCATTAAAGAAAATGATATTCTGTTCTAATTTGAGCCATTAAATAAATAGCTTTGTGGTTTAGAACAAATGATTTAATCTCCCTTGTCTTCATTTTCTTCATTGGCAAAATTTCTAAGCTGAAAACAATCTGGTTCTTTATCATTTAAACACAATTTTTCTGCATGTAAGCTTCTTATAACTTTTCATATGATTTATCACTCCTTTTTTGTCTCCTATTGTGTAGGTAATATTGTTTTGCCCCATTTAGAAACAAAGACTGTTTTGCCAAGGTGGCACACACTGAGTTTCCAATCCACTATGATATTGTGTAATGTTTTCTGTCTCCTTAAGAGAATTTTTATTGAGTTCTAGGGATTTTACATTGTTTTAGACACTTTCTATGAACCACAACAAACATCTGCTTTTGAATTCATTCTAAAACACTTGAAAAAAAATTTACTGTAACATGCGATTATAGTTTTAAAATGAATGACTCAGGACAACCCATAAGAAAAGCAATATGAAGGAACACCTGTGTGGCTGTTGAGTTAAGCCTCCGACTCTTGATTTTGGCTCAGATTGTGATTTTAGGGTTTTGGAATTAAGCCCTGGCCCCATGTCAGCTCCCCGCTCAGCAGGAAGTCTGTTTCTCTCCTTTCCCCTCTGCCCCTCCCCTGCTCACTCTCTCTCAAATAAATAAATAAATAAATCTTTAAAAAGTAGAGCCATATACAAATCCAGAGTCCGTACAAGTTCTTCTAAATGAAACAAGTATTTTGGGGGGCTTTTTATTTGTGGTATGCACAATAAGGAAGGAAATAAAAATGACACAAGAAATAATATAATAATATAATATTATTAATAATAGTATTAATATTAAAATATTAATATTTTAATGTATATTAAAATCAAGGCGAAAACCCATATTCAATGTATTAGCGATAAAATTTGAAAATCAACTCTAAAATTCAGAGCCTAACAAATTACAAGAAACACAGATTAACATTTTATTTTTTATTTTTATGTTTTGGGGTTTTTTTTTTTTTTTTTTTACTTTTTTTAAAGTTTAGTTTATTTTTTCAGTGTGGTCATTAAGAGTAGATTTGAAAATTTTTAACAGTCACTCAATAAATATAGAATAATAGGGGTGCCTGGGTGGTTCAGTCGGTTAAGTGTCTGACTCTGTTTCGGCTCAGATCATGACCTCATGGGTCGTGAGATGGAGCCCAGGGTCCAGTTCTGTGCTCAGTGTGGAGTCAGCTTGAAGATTCTCTTCTCTACTCTACCCCTCCCCACTTGGTGCATGCTCTCTCTTTCTAAAATAAGTAAGTAAATCTTAAAAAAAAAAAAAATAGGGATACCTGAGTAGCTCAGTCAGTTAAGCATCTTCCTTTGGCTCAGGTCATGCTCCCAGGGTCCAAGGATCATGTCCTACATTGGGCTCCTTGCTCAGCAGGGACCCTGCTTCTCCTTCTGCCTGTCATTCCCTCTGCTTGTGCTCGATCTCTCTCTCTCTCTTTCTCTCTGACAAATAAACAAATAAATAAATAAATAAAAATTAAAATAAAATAAATATACCATGATCTCAGAACTAAGTAGCAAGAATTGGGTAGGTAATTGGTGAAGTCCAGAAGACTCTTATAATCAGGGAATTTGCAGTCCGGTTGGGGAACAGAGAGGAAATTTTGATGCATTATAAATGGGAAGATTAAAATGTCCTGTTGGAGCATATGACATAGGTATTGCATTCATTAGTGAGGAACAGGAAAAATAAAGAATCGAGGGATAGGAAGAAAGACAATAATTTGGGCGTGGGATAATGATTGTGCCCCAGGTAGAATAAGCAGACTATAAGAAGGTCTGGAGATAGAAGCCAGCAGCGCAACTGAGGACTTCCAAAAAGCCCAATGCGGCACTTGCATAGAGTAAAAAGGTTAAGAGAAGAAAAGAAATAAATAAAAAGCAATAGTCATCAATGAATATTTATTAATTCCTTCAAATTCAAAAGTGGCTCTAAAAGAAATTCTAAAAAATTCCCCTAGTCTATATCCCACTTACTTTGGATACTTGGAGTTTTTTTTTTTTTTTTTCCTCTGTGGTAAAACACAAATGTTTGTTATTTTTACCACCACCACCATCATCATCATCGTCCCATCACTACCACAATCATCATCATCCCCACCGTCGTCACCATCGTCATCCCCACCGTCGTCACCATCATCGTCATCCCCACCGTCGTCACCATCATCGTCATCCCCACCGTCGTCACCATCATCATCCCCACCGTCGTCACCATCATCGTCATCCCCACCGTCGTCACCATCATCGTCATCCCCACCGTCGTCACCATCGTCATCCCCACCGTCGTCACCATCATCGTCATCCCCACCGTCGTCACCATCGTCATCCCCACCGTCGTCACCATCATCGTCATCCCCACCGTCGTCACCATCATCGTCATCCCCACCGTCGTCACCATCATCGTCATCCCCACCGTCGTCACCATCGTCATCCCCACCGTCGTCACCATCATCGTCATCCCCACCGTCCTCACCATCGTCATCCCCACCGTCGCCACCATCATCGTCATCCCCACCGTCGTCACCATCATCGTCATCCCCACCGTCGTCACCATCATCGTCATCCCCACCGTCGTCACCATCGTCATCCCCACCGTCGTCACCATCATCGTCATCCCCACCGTCGTCACCATCATCGTCATCCCCACCGTCGTCACCATCATCGTCATCCCCACCGTCGTCACCATCGTCATCCCCACCGTCGTCACCATCATCATCCCCACCGTCGTCACCATCATCGTCATCCCCACCGTCGTCACCATCGTCATCCCCACCGTCGTCACCATCATCGTCATCCCCACCGTCGTCACCATCATCGTCATCCCCACCGTCCTCACCATCATCGTCATCCCATCGTCTTCATCACCATCACCACCACCATCATAACTTTAAACTAGGATATATACATCTTTAGAAAAAATGTTTAGGTAAATATAAAGAAAAAAAAAATCACGTTTCAATGTGAGCGCAACCTAGTACGTGTCTACAGCCTTAGAATGTTTTTAAGGAGCTACAAGAATGCGGCCTGCATTCATAAATGCTTGAAGAGGATAATCTAATTTTTAAAAGGAAATATGTTCATTATCAAGGAAAATGAGCACATGGCTAATAATAAATGAAAATAATAAATCCCAATGAATAAAAATAATAAATTCCAATGAATAAAAATAACAAATATTTGGCATTATTAACAAATTTTCTTGTAAAACCTCCCCATGTTTGTGTATTTCACTTCCCTTATACTCCTACTTGATACTCCTCCATGGACTCTGTTTGGTTCCATCCTCCAGGACTTATCTCTTCCCATGGTGTATATTTCCACTAGTAATCTTTTGTTTTTCTTTCCTTGCAATTGAAAATAGACTGACAACTTCTAAATCGACTTCCTCATAAACAACTTCATCCCTGTTATATATGATCTTGTATGAGTAACTGAACAGTGGACATCTTCATTTTTTTTTAAAGTTTACAGCTACTGGATGCTGACAAATCCAATTTTTATATCACCAATTTAAATTCTTTGATGACTTTTCCATTATTCATTCAAGTCAGAAGGCTTATAGTTTGTCCTTATTCCATCCATCATCTGTTCTCATTCTTAGAATCTACCTGGTTCATAAGGCAGACCGATTATTTTTCCTTAAACCTGTGAATTCTTCTCTTCCCGGCTCCCTATAATTATAATTTCTGCCAAAGCTTGTTAGTCTTCCTGGATAAATCACACACGTTCACCAATCTCTTTTCCACATCTCAACAGAATGATTTTTTCAAAATGTAATTATAACAACAAGCCCTGAAAAAAAGTACTTAAAACCTGTATTGCCTCCCCAAAACCTTAAAGATAAAATAACAAACGTTTAACGTAGTACTTAAGAGACTTACTGATAAAATTTCTATCTTAAGTTAAACAATAGCAAGTTAAAGTTCCTGTTGCTCACTTTACTACTGTTTAGTCTTGTAAAACTTCATTCCTAAATAGGCTAACCTATATGTGTTTGGATCTTTGTACCTTTTACTTGGGAACATTTTTTTCATCTGATAGCATCTGTTAATTCTTTAAATTTCATATTCACATTCACATTTGAGAAATTTTTTAATACCTAAAATCTGGAATAAGATTCTCCTACCATGAAATCCTAAAGGATTTGATTATCTGTTAGCTTTGTTGTCTTCTTATAATTTGCACACTTTGAAAGCTATGGTTTTATAAGCTGTACTAGAAACTCTTTAAATATTTATAGAAAAAAATCAGGGAAGTTTAGAGTTTCAGACTCAGTACAGAAACAAAAGCATTAGGAGTTCACTTTCTTAAACCTCTGAATCTGGCCACCATCCTATGAGTTAGGCAGGAAACGTGTATTTATTTGACTTTTTAAGTGAAGGAACAAAACCTCAGAGAGATTAAGCAACTTTTCTGCAGACGTACAAGTTGTGTGGTATGTTCTCATTATCCTTAAGCTAAACAGAAAATGGGCAGGAGGAATGCAGTAGGGATACAGGTATGTCATGCTGAGTGAAGTTTGATTCAGTTCAAGAAAATTTATTGAAAGCCTGTGTTTAAAGCTATGTATTTTGGCAATACCTTTTTAAATTTTGAAGTAAGTTAGATTTATGAAGGAGGTGTGAAGTGTTCATGGAGCTCACATATTCCCTTCCCCAGGCTTCCCTTCAAGTTAGCAATGTATATAACAAAGCAACAATTATCATTCACAACATTATGAACTAAGATAAAAAATATTATTCAAATTTCACTATTTTTCCCTCATAACGTACTTTCCTTTTTTCTGTCCCAGAACCCAATCTAGTCTTTCACATTCCATTCTAATCTGAGCCAGCTCCTATTGACTTTGACAATCTTTGACAATTGTGATGAGTACTGATATTTTGTGGAATATATGTCCATTTGAATTTGTCTGAAATTGAGTAATACCTTTTCTTGAAATACAAAAGAAATTTGCCTCCATTTTCAGAGGGACACTATGATCCCAAAAAACATTGACCATGATAAGCACCCATTTTTCAAAACTCTCTAGTTTTTACACATTATGACAACACTATTCAAAAAACCAAAGTACATTGAGTTTTTATACGTATGCATTGAAATCTGGGAGAAAATCTACTTAGATTTTAAGAGAGGTTGTTTCTTATATATTTCAAAACTGTAGGCAGTTTTTCCTTTATTATTATTTATGTGGCATGCAAAATTGTTTACTATGTTGTGCAGTCTTTTTTGTAACCTATAAATAAAACAAAACTTTAAAAATATATTTCCAATTTCCCCATTATAGCATCTACACCTGTGATATTCAACATGATAGCCATGAGACTCATCTGGCTATTTAAATTTAGATTAATTAAAATTTAAAAATTTAGTTCATCATTTAAACTGGTCACATTTCAAGGGCCGAAGAGTAATATGAGGCTAGATGCTGTATATTGGACAGTAGAGATTACAGAACAGGCTAGTCATCACAGAATGTCCTATTGAGCAATACTATCCCTGGAACACAACTGTAGGAGACAGTCTTTGAAATACACAGAGACATTTTTTTTTTCTGTATTGTTGCTAGAGATTGAATGTTTGCATTTTCCCGAAAGTTCACAGGTTGAAACCTAATCCCCAGTGTGATGATATCTAAAGGTGGGGCCTTTGGAAGGTGGTTATTGCATGAGGGTGGCCAGTGCCCTGGTCATAAAAGGGAACCGAGAGGGTTTACAGCCCGTTCCGCCATGTGAGGACACAGCAAGAAGACAGCGTTTAAGAAAGTGGGCTCTCACCAAACACTAAATCTGCCAGTCTCCCTCTTGGACTTCCCAGCCTCTATACCTGTGAGAAATTTCTCTTGCTTATAAACCATCTAGTCTATGGTATTTTTGTAGCAGCTTGAGCAGAAGACAGTTGTCCTCCTAAATCAGGAAACAATGTTAATTTTGTTAATAACTACACAGATCTCTCAACTTTAAGTTATTCTGCTTTCTTCTGTCATTTATAAATATAGTTTAGTCAACAATCCCTTGCTTACCTTACGCAATAGTAGAAATAACATGTATATTGGCACTTACGTGGAGAGAATGCTATTTTAGTTCCTTACTTATTTGTCTTATCAAATCCTCACAACTCCATGAATTAGGTACTAAGAAATTCCCATTTCCACAAGAGGAAACTGAAGAAGAGAGTTCTCCAGAGTCACACAGCCAAGGAATGATATGTTCAGGATTTGTCCCTGTTCGTTCTTTTTTTTTTTTTTTTAATTTTTTATTTTTTATAAACATATAATATATTTTTATCCCCAGGGGTACAGGTCTGTGAATCGCCAGGTTTACACACTTCACAGCACTCACCAAAGCACATACCCTCCCCAATGTCCATAATCCCACCCCCTTCTCCCAACCCCCCTCCCCCCAGCAACCCTCAGTTTGTTTTGTGAGATTAAGAGTCACTTATGGTTTGTCTCCCTCCCAATCCCATCTTGTTTCATTGATTCTTCTCCTACCCCCTTAAGCCCCCATGTTGCATCACCACTTCCTGTTCTTGATCGTTTTCCTATGCTGAACCAGCCGGAGCGCCAATTTCTTTCTTTTTTTCCTTCTACGTTGGATTACTATTTCAAATTTCTATATATCTTCTGGGAAATTCCTAAAATGAGCACCAGATGTAATATATTTGGGAGATGTAGTAATCGATAAAAACCAAAGTTATGATTAGTTATCACCCTAGATATTCTAAGGAATATTTTTTAATACTGTAAGTGTTCACTTAGTTTTAACAGATCTGAGAAGGTTTAGAGAAATTAAGTTTTGAGCACGTAGTAGTTTTATTTAGGTAGGTACTGAAGGGTTGCTTTGAAATAGTCTTCAAGAGAAGTAAAAAAAAACAAGTGATATTGTTCTTTCTGACTAAAGGGAACTAGAGAATGAGGATCTGTTCTAGAGCCCATTAAAGAAGGCTGTGATTTGTTGCATGTTTCCGTGTATTGTTATTTCTTTTTTTTTTTTTTTTTTAAGATTCAGAAGGAGAGAGAGAGAAAGAGCAGGGCAGTAGCAGAGGGAAAGGGAGACAATCTCAAGCAGACTCAGCAGCTGAGCACAGAGCCCAATATGGGGCTTGATCCCATGGGTCTCCATCCCATGACCCTGAGATCATGACCTGAGCTGAAACCAAGAGTCGGACTCTTAACTAACTGAGCCACACAGGCACTCCGGTTATTTCCTTTGTAAATGAAAATGCATTCTCGTCCTCAGGTACAGACTTGATTTTAGCATTCCCCAAAGTTAAGGTGACATCTAACTCATTTATTAAAAGGGTATCCAGCCAGATCTTGAAGAGAAAATGTCACTGACATATCTGCCATATCTGATTAATGGAAGCGATAGTGGAGATGTGTGAACTGGAAAATGATAATTAATGTTAGTGATAATTCACCTTACTGTGCCATACATTAATAAAATGTTTTAAGGGTGCCTGAGTGGCTTGGTCAGTTAAGTGTGGGACTCTTGATTTCAACTCAGGTCATGATCTCAGGATCGTGGAATGGAGCCCCCTCTTGATGAGTGTGGTGCCTGCTTGGGATTCTCTCTCTCCCCCAACTCATGCACTCCCTTTCTCTCTCTCTCTCTAAAGAAAAAAAAGATAAAAGATAAATTAATAAAATATTTTATTTTTTTAAACATTACTGATTTTTTGAGAGAGCTTATGAGCAGGGGAGGTACAGAGAGAGAGGAAGTAAGAATCTCAAGCAGACTCCCTGCTGAGTGCAGACACCACTCCCCCCCAGTGAAGGCCTCTATCCCAGGACCCCGAGATCATGATCTGAGCTGAAATCAAGAGTCAAAGGCTTAACCAACTGAGCCACCCAGGTGCTCCTTAATAAAATCTTTTAAAACCCCACCCCCTGAGTCATTTTCATTTTATTAAAGCTGTAGACCTCTCAAACACTCAAAATGATTTCACTCCCATTTCTATAGGGTGTTCTTACATTAGATTCTTGAACTCACCAAAAGTGTTCATATTCAGAAATGTTAATTTCATCTGTTCTGGTGGGTATTTCAAAATTCATGACGTTCCATCTCTGGGTGAGTACGGTACTTTTCCCTCCTTCTTCTGTTCTGCACTTAATTTGTACTTTCTGTACTTGGTTAATTTCCTCCTCTAATCTCTTCTCTGCATTTATTTTCTTCCTCCTCCAACTAACCTCCTGATACACTGTAAGTCTCTACTGGTTTTTATCTTACAGCCACTGCACTTAACTTGCTAGGTCGCCTGCTTTCTGCCAACTACTGATGGAGCTCACCTCCTCCCATTCCTCTGCCCCTCCAAAGTAATCCAGGAGACACAAAGTGCTTGCTCAGCCAGTTAAACCAGGACATCAATTTTTAGCGCTCAATAATGAAACGGGCTGACTCTGCAAGGGAACTATAAGGAATTGCCCTGCTAACCCTTGCCCAGCTCATCTACATTTATTGATGATAGCACATTATTTCATACCATTTTCTTGGAGAAGAGTATAGAAACACTGGTGCTCCAATTTTAGGCAACAGAATTAAATGCTATATAAGCCATATAAAATCAGGGATTTTATTATTGCATCATTAATGACTACCCTCTCACTCTATGAATATAAATAATATTTAATCATTAGTTCAGATTGGTGTGCAAGCTAATGTGCAATATAAAGTTTTATCCATGCAAATTTTCTATTATCTTTACACTTACTTTTAGAAAGTATAAATTTGGGGGGTAAAAAAACATAATTTCCTATTTCATCCCCTAAGAAGGTATAATCTAGAAACAAGATTATAAATATATTTCATGTGATCACTTCTGAAACTGCAAATTTTTTCATAAACTATTCCTTAATTTAAATGACTAGGGGTCAGCACAATTTCCAAACTAAGCTGACAACTGTGGCAGGAAATTATGGCAAACACGTCATACAGACAATGTTGCATTAGGTCAATATTCTTTCTCCAAAGGTGCCACAGGTTAAGCGAGGCAGTCAACCTCCATTGCATCACCCATTCAGGTCATCAGTAATCTGGGGTTTCCATTTCTCCTTACATTTTTAATTAGATATTTATTTTATTTGTTTAGTTGTGAGTTAAAATATTGACCTTCTTCCTCTCTCTATTTTCAGTGAATGACAGTCATTCAAGTTTTCAACCTATCAGTTTTTTATTTTCAAACCACCTTCTGTTCTTATGCATTTATCTTGGCCACTATTGTCATTTAGTGCAGGGAGGGGGGGAAGCATGTGTCTAATTTGGAATGTTTTAAAATTCTCACTCCTGGTTTCTTATCAAAGATGTTATCTTAAGTAACAGTATTCTTTCTTGATTTTCACACACTATGCTCCCTTTCTGTGACAGGGGAAGTACATTCTTTGGCAGAAACTAAGCAGGAAAATACAGCTTGCCTGGAAGAAAAGCAGCGATGCAGAATTCACTTTTGACCCATGACTTGGCCCCCAATAAATCCAGTTACTTTCCACATCAGATGATTTCTTCTTAAAATACATTCCTCCTCTGACATCTAAGATGATATATTCTCCTGTTTTCAGGCGACTGCTGTTTAGTCCCTAACTATATTTTTCCATTCTCCCATCTACCTGTAAAGGCAGGTGTTTTTCAGAGATAATAGTAAATAACCTTCAGTCTTCCCACTGCCCACACTCTCCCCAGACACCCACAACTCACACTTTCACATGTCTTCAATTGTCATCTACATGCTAGCAAATCCTGGATCCATATTTCCTGACAGCACTTAACCCCCAGCTTTATACTCATTTAGTAACTGCTTAGCGAACACCTCTGTAACCACATCCCATTGCCATTACAGACTTCCCATGTCCAAAGGTGAACTTCCCTAGATAGGTCTCAGTTGATGAAAAATTTGCATCAAGCCAAAAACCTGAAGCTCATCCCTAAAACTTCAGATTCAATTCCACCTCATTTATAACCAATAAATGTCCAAGTAATATCCCATTTTCTAAACATAATCTCTTATCTGTCATATTCCCCTTACCATTGTCACTATCTTTGTGCAAGTACAGCTAACACATGTATACCACATTGTTCAAAGCGTTTCAAAAATATTGGCTGATTCTTACATGTTAGGTACTATTATTAACCCCATTTTATAATTTATTATTATTTATCGAGGTTGAACCAAACAGATGTTTTGTTCTACAAAAATGACAATTTGTTACATTTTAACCTATTTGTCTGATTATCTTTAGAAGAAATCCCAAACTCCTTAAAATGTACATAGTCTCTGAGCTAACTCCAGCTCAACCCTCCAGGCCCTGCTTATGCCATTACTTTCTAAATTTTGGCACAGCACAAAATTTTAACTCTATTTTCTCTCAATTACTGGCTTTTGCCCATGGAAGATTTCTGCCTGGTACATTATCTTCTTTCCTCATTTGTTTTGTTCAGCTCCTTTAGTTATATACACTTATTGAATTCTCATTTCCTTTGGGAAGGGGAATCTTCTCTACTACAGCAAAACTCCCTTGGAGGCAAGAATCACATGTGACTTGCTCACATCTAAATTTCTGCCTTTAATGCTATGGCTGCTACATGATAGACAGTCAGAAATATATGTGTTGGTTGAAACATTTGTTGTCAGTTTCATGCCTGTAAATTTACATTTGTTGTTTTTGACATGTAAAAAAGATTTTTAACCCAATTTTATAAATTATAAATCTGAGGTGCAGTTTTATAATTAATTGATGAAAAGTATATGCTTAATAAATATCAGACCTCAAAATCAAACCCAGGGCTAGTGATTCCAAAACTTAGGACTATGCAGCATTACTCCATATTTCTAACTAAGTATAGAAACTAGGTCAATATGAGTTAATTCAGATGATTAAAAATTTACTTCAACATAGTTAGGGTCATGGATTTAAGTTCTGTAAAGACTTCTAGTAGACAATATACAACACAGTTTTGTTTTGTTTTTTAAAGATTTTATTTATTTATTTGACAGACAGAGATCACAAGTAGGCAGAGAGGCAGGCAGAGAGAGAGGAGGAAGCAGGCTCCCTGCAGAGCAGAGAGCCCGATGCGGGGCTCGATCCCAGGACCCTGGGATCATGACCTGAGCTGAAGGCAGAGGCTTTAACCCACTGAGCCACCCAGGCACCCCTACAACACAGTTTTTGACACTACTATTAAATTTAATTGGATACCTATCTTAAGATGACTCATATAAAATAAATTATTCACTACGAACTAGATATATACTAAACATACGAAACCACATGTAGTTGTATCAGAAGAATAGTGCCTTTAAGAATCTTTAAAGCCTCAGGTGCCTGGGTGGCTTAGTCAGTTAAGAGTCTGCCTTTGGCTCAGGTCATGAACCCAGGGTCCTGGGATCACGTGTTGCATCTGGCTCTCTGCTCCACTGGGAGTCTTTTTCTTATCCCTCTACCCCTCCCCACTGCTTCTATTCACTCTCTCTTGCTCTCAAATAAATGAATAAAATCTTTCTTTAAAAAAAAAAAAGAATTTTTAAAATCTCAGTCTGGTATTGTTTTCTGGTTATGGTACCTTCATTTAAGTTTTTTAGAAGTGTGTGTATGTATGTGTGCACACAAGCGCATGCACTGTGAAACCAGAGGAATAGTGAGAAAGAAACATTCTAGTGAAAAGAAGTACTTGGAATACATTCTTATATTTTAATATCCAAATATATTTTAAGCTTGGGGCAGTGAAAAATAAATCAGATTGAACTTACCAGTGCCAAGGTATTGCAACTGTAATTTATATATAATAATCATTCCATTCAAAACTGTTAAAGAAGAAATCATTGTATGTTTTCTTGTCACCCTTTTTTCTTACAAATGTGTCAGTTTTCAAGGAGCTAATTTATAATGATATCATGTCATGCATAAGTATATAAAAATGTTACTAATGAAATGCAAATTCAAAATATAATGAGATACTGCTATACTTGTGTTAGAATATCCAAAGTACTAAAAGACCTACCACATCAAATATTAACAAGTATTTGGTGAAACTTGATGTCTCATACATTACTGGAATATATAAAGGTACAGTTTTGAAAAACAATTTGGAAATTTACATGTCCCATATGCTCTAGCCATTCTACTATGAGTATCTGCTCAAGAGAAAAAGCTTGCCCTTAAAAGGCTTCCATGCAAGTGTTCATAGCAGCATTATTACTAATAGTCAAAAACTGGAAATAATCCAAATGTTCATCAACAGCCAAATGGCAAAAACAAAACAAAACAAACAAAACAACTGAAGTATCTCCTTACAATAAAATAATTCTCAGAAATAAAAACAAGAAACTATTTATATAGACCATAATATGGATGAATCCAAAAATAGTTATGATGAGCAAAAGAAGTCAGACAAAAAATAGTGCATAATGTAGGATTCCATTAATCTGAAATTCTAGAAAATGTTAATTAGTCTATAGTGCCAGAAAGCAGCCCAACAGTAATGGAGAATAGAGATGGATAATGGGAGAGATAATAAGGAAAGGTTACAAAAGGCAAGAGAAATCTTTTGAGGTAACAGTATGCTAATTATTTTCACTGTGGCAATGATTTCACAGATATACATATGCCCTAACCTACCAGATTGTACAATTTAAATACATGCAGTTTGCTTAGTCAGTAATATTTTATTAGAGCCATTAAGAAAAAAAATAGGAAAAATACTTTAATCAAAGCTGAGGCTTAAAAACAGACATGGAGAGCTTAATATAGTGATTCATGAGGATACTAGCAAGAAGAAAGGATAAAGTGTTGAAGAGAATAAGTAACACTGTCATTATTCACAGATAGGACACATTAGGAAATTTATTTTAAAAATCTATCATTATTGGTAAATTTAGCAAGTCACTATAAAATTAATTTTATATCTCTATAGTAATCATAAACAATTTGAAATTAAATTTAAAATTATCTGATTTTTTAAAATAATTTACAATATCCCATCAAGAGTCTATGAATAAACTTAACAAAAGATATGCAAGACCTACACACAATGAAAAATTACTGAGATAAATTAGAGGAAACAAATAAATAGAAACATATACAATGTTCATGGAACTGATCTATAGACTCAATGTAATCTCAAAATTCCACAGGCTTTTTAAAAGTATATTGACAAGTTGCTTCTCAAATGAGTATTGAAAGGCAAATGAGCTAGAACAACCAAAGGAAAAAGAAAAAGAAGAAAGAAGGAGGAGGAGGAGGATGGGGAGGGGCAGGAGGAGGAAGAAGAGAAGGGGGAGGGGGAAGTGGAGGAGGAGGAAGAGGGGGGAGTGAAGGAGGGGGGAAGGGGAAGAGATGGGAGAAGAGGGGGAGGGGAGGAGGAAGAGGATGGCAGAAAGTTGTTTCAGAAAGAAAACTAAGTTGGAGGACTCTCAATAGTATCTGATTTCAAGACTTACTATAGAGCTATAGTCATTGAGATAGTGTAGCACTGGCTGAAGGATAACCAAATGTATCACTGGAACAGAATAAATTGTCCAGAAATAGAATCAAGTCTATACAATTCTCAATTCAATTATATTTTAAAAAGGAAAAATTACAAATTACAAATTACAAAAATTACTTTTTGTAATACTGGGCACCCATGTTTTAAAAAAAGAACCTCTGTCACTGCATACAAAAATTAACTCAATATAAAATACGGAATATAAATAAACATTATTGAATAAGTGTAAATACTAAACGGCATAGTTTTTAAAAGAAAGCCCAAGATGATACTTTTGCAAACTAGGTATAAGCAGAGATTTTTTTTTTTAATATAGGACACAAAAATCATGAATTAAAAAGGAAAAAAGAGATCACTTAGACTTCATCAAAATTAAAATTTTCTGCTTCTCAAATACAATTAAGAAAATATATCAGTAGGTCAAAGTGAGGTAAAAGACTAATATCTATAAAATATAAAGTGACACTAAACTATTAAAAGAAAAATAATCTACTTAAAAATAGGTAAAGAACACAAACAGATAATTAAAAAGAAAAATAAGTAAATGCCCAATAACAGCACAGAAATATTTTAATCTCATTAGTTATCATGAAAATGTAACCAAAACAATATTTAAATATATTTTATATCCAGTAAAGGAACTCAAATCAAAAAGACTAAAAATGCAAAATGTTGATGAGGATGTGGAGAAACTTGAACGCTCATACATTGCTGGAAGGAATGAAAATTGTATAACCACTTTGAAATGCTCTTTGGCACAGTCCTTCAATTTTAAATGCACACCTATCTTGTGATCTAATAATGATGCTACTAGGTATTTCCCCAAGAGAAAAGCCTTTTGCAAGGAAAATCTTAGGAGCCTTATTCATAGTCATCAAAACCTGGAAACAAATGTCCGTCAACAAGAGAATGTTTTAAAATAATTGCAAAATGTTTGCTAAATTCACTAATAGTAATAGAAAACAAATCTACTACGAGTCACAAAAATATCAGGTTGAGTAAAAAAAAAAAAAACAAAAAAACTTCTACGTAAGAATTTACCCTGATCCTATTGACGTGAGGTTCTAGAACAACTGAAATTAAGTTTATAGTGATTGAGATCAGAACAACGGTTGTCCATGGGTGAAGAAGTGTGACAGAAGTTTCTCTTGTGACTGAAATATCCTGTATGCTTTTTAGTAGTTGTTACATGGATATATATGATTTTCAAAAAAAATCAAAGTAAAACATAAATCTGTGAAGATGGAAACAACTGTATATTAATACTCTGTTAAACATAAATGCAAAAATCCTTAAAAATTAGCAGTTGAAATAAAAAATTAGTAAATTGAATGTAGCGATACATAAAGAGATATTGCAAGATAACCAAATGGAGTTTCATATGCAAAGATGATTTAGCATTATTCACCTTACTAAGAGAAAAAAAACAAACAAAGTAGTAAGACCATATGCTTACATTAATCAGTAAAGAAAAATAACTTAAGAAAATTCAACACCCATCAGTGAATAAACTCTCAATATTCTTGATAAGGATAGCCTGAAAGCTTTCCTCTAAAGATAAAGAACAAGCCAAAAATGTTTCTTCTCACCCCTACTCTTTAGAATCATATTCAAGATCTCAGTCAGTGCAAGGCAAGAAAAATAAATAATAGGCATACAGATTAGAAAGGAAGAAGTAAAACTGTTATTTGTAGATGACATGACTGATTATATAGATCATCTTAAAGCATCTGTAAAATGCTACTAAAAATACCAGGTTAATTTATTTTTTGTAAATATTTACTTATTTGAGAGAAAGAGAGAAAGCACATGGTGGGGAGAGTGGGACAGTAAGGGGCTGAGAGAAAATGCCAAGCAGGCTCTCCAGTGAGCATGGAGTCCAACACAGGGCTCAGTCTCATGACTTTGAGATCATACCTGAGCTGAAATCAAGAGTTGGAGGCTTAACCCACCTAGCCACTCAGAAGCCCCAAATCCTAAATTAACAGGATACAAGGTTAGTATTCAACACTCAATTTTATTCCTACATAGTAGCCATGAATAATTTCAAAATAACATGGCTGACTACAACTAAGAAACAATTTCCAATTTTATCAAACCCATAAATTGAAGGTTTACTTAACAAAATATGTGTAAGATCTGCATACTGAAAACTACAAAACACTGCTAAGAGAAGTTAAAGACCTAAATAAATAAGTATATATACAACGCTCCTGTTTGGAAAATAGTAGGAAATCAATTGTTCCTAGATTGACCAATAGATTCAATGCAATCCCAATCAAAATCCCAGCAGGATTTTTTTTAGTAAAAATTTATAAGTTGATTTATAGAAGTATATGAGGATAAACAGGGCCTAGCATAAACAGAACAATTTTGCAAAAGTAGAATATATTTAGAGCAGAAGGACTTACACTGCCTTGTTTCAGAATTCATTAACAAACTAAAGTTATAAAGGCAGTTGGGTTCATATAGATCAATGAATCAGAAGGGATCGAGGAAGTAATATGGGCAATTGATTTTTTAACAAAAGTGTCAAGGTATTTACATGGGAAATTAAAGTCTTTTCAATAAATGGTGCCAGAATAACTGGATATCATTTGGAAGAAAAAAAATAATAAACCTACTATATTTTCTTTATAAGATAAGGAAAAATTAACTAAAAATGGATTAAACCTAAAATCTATACCTGTAAAACTTCTGGAAGAAAACACAGGGAAAAAATAATCTCTCTCTCTTTCTCTCTCTTTTAAATTTAAAATAGGTGGAGATACCTTAGTTGGGTCATAAAATGAAAATAACTAATAAATTGGACTTCACCAAAAATAAAAACTTTGGGTTTTGGGTGAGAAGGCATGACACAGACTAGATAAAATTTCCTATATGTATATCTGATAAATCACTGGTGTCCAGAATGTATAAAACCTACATTGTGCAATTATATATACATTCTTTATGTCTATTAATAAGACAGTAAATGGGCAAAAGATAGATCCAAGCACCTTACAGATTTATGAATTGATAATGAACCACATGGATGAATCTCAAAACCATTTTGTTGAAAGAAAAACATTTGTTGAGAGGATTAAAAGAGTGCATACTCTCTGATTCCATTAATATATAATTCTAAAAGAGAAAGCTGATTGAGTCTGGCAGAAAGCAGATTAGTGGTGGCCTGGAGACAGGCACAGAGAAAGGCGGCTACAGAGAAAACACAGCATCAGGAGGGTACTTGTGGAAATGACAGAATATTCTCTTCCTAGGCTTTGAGTACGTATGTGTTGGGGGGAGGCATATTATATGATGTATATATTTGTCAAAACTCATTAAATGTGCTATTAAAATGGGTATATTTTATTTTATTACGCATTAATAAAATTAATTTGAAAGCAAAATGTGCCTATGTTTCATTATTTAAGTTATAATAATGAAAGGTATACAGAAAACTATAGTAAAGTATAATAATGATAGGGACCAAAATGAAAAAGAATATCTATTTTAATTAAGGATATCCTTTAGACCCTTTCTTGAGGGTTTAGATACTATGCATAACATAACATATGACCAATGAGCAAATGAACTTTGGCTCAAGAGCAGAAGGCTTTGTCCTTCAGATCCGTGCAGCTTGAGACACGGAGACAGAGCAGCGGACGGTTCATGCCGTTTAAAAATGGCTGCAATCAAGAAGCTGGCAATTTTCCATCAAATGTACCCATGTTTGCACCCCTGCTCTAGGGAACGTTTTGAGCTTTGGGAATGAAGTTTAGGTGGCCAAACTGAACTTTGGCCAAACTGAACTTGTAAGGACAATAAAGGGAATATGCTTGCATAACAATCCTCAAACCTTCACTGGAAGCAGGGACATTGATTTTTACTTTGAATAAAAAAATTCCTCGCTTTAGAAGCATATATTGAACTTTTACTAGCTCCTGATACAGTACTTAGCAGATTGCTGACTATGGGATTAGTCTAATATGATTTTATGGAAATAAATGGGCAGGGAACAGAGAGGTATAAAATCTTTTAAAATGGAAGACCTCCTTGATGATTCTCCAGTGCCTCTGTTACAATGTTACTTATCCTGGATTTTTGACTGCTGTGTCTAATGGCTCACCTCTAGCTACATTTTGTTTTGCTGAGAAAAATATTTTAAGCAGTATAAAATTTGCATTTGAAAAGGAGCTGTCAACACTGCAACCCTAAAGAATATATTGTGTGTTAATTTCAAGAGTTACAGAAAGGCTAGCAGGGGACAGATTCTTGGCAAAAAAAGAAAACTTTCCCTATGTCTACCTTTCTCCCCAGCCTCCTTATACGTTCATATTATTACCAGTTATTTTTCGGGAGTTAAAATGAAATCCAGTGCGATAATGTGCGTCCAGGTCTTCTTTTCTATTTTAAGGAGTAAATCATCAGTCTAGTAGGTAAGAAATACATTCTTTGAGAAAGACCAGCCAGTGGATCATTGTAGTGTGATTAAAAATCTGTTAGTAAATCAAATATGTATGGTAATTTAGTGTAGGATAAAACAAGACAATAAGCACATTATAGACTTCAGTAAATGGGCAACTGGACATCTATGCAAAAAAAGATGGATTTGGAGTTTCATCACAATACACTGTATTACTACCATATGGATCAAAGATTAAAATGGAATAACCCAATAATAATCAGATTCCATTTGAACAGTGTGGTGCAGAATACCTTCCTGTAATTCATCATCATAGACAATAAGGGAAAGCTAAATTGGACTATGTTAATAAACAGCAACAACAAAAATTTTAAATGTGAAACTTTAAATTGGCAAAATTTGATAAACAAATGTGAAAGAAAAGTGACAAAAATTTTGAAACTATCCTATGAGCAAAAATACTAAAGTTCAATGTCAATTTCTTTCCTTGGAGAGGCTATGATGAATTGGGTTCTTTCATATACTGCCGATGAGAGAGAAAATTCAACCTTAGTGGAGGAAATTTCGTCAATATTTTTCAAAATAACAAATACATGTATTTTCAACTTGGAAATGTTACATATAGGAATTTATTTTCCTGACAGATATATGTACATACTTGCAAAACGACCTCTGAATATTCATTGCAAAAATTGTGATGGCAAAAGATTGAAGGAAAAACTCAAATATACATCAATAAGGTACTGATTTGTCTTAAATTATGATGATTTAAGTTAAAATAATTTAAATGAGTTCATTTGTAATTCTAAGTAATTTAAATAAAAGATAATTAAATTTTGCCAATCCATAATGATATATGGGACTGTAAAAAAAAAAAAAAGGAGGAAAATATATACTGATAGGGGAAGGACTACAAAATATTTTAAATACAAAAACCAAGAGGTAGAACAGTGGTTTAATATGCTTTGTTATGTATCAATGGGGAATAGAGAAAAAGAAAATCTAGACAGATACAGAAGTCAAGAATAATATTCCATGGATAAACATAAAGAGTGAGCAGGTGGAAATAGGCCTGAAGTAGGCACTGAAAATTATATTTTTCTCCTTTTATTATCAAACTGATACAAATGAGAGTTGGGCTTGCCTCAACCTAGCATGAACCATCCAAGACTTGCTCCTTTCAGTATGTTCTGTCAGCCTTTGCTCCTTCCTCTTGACTCTTTTGACTACCACCGTGACCTTGGATCCAAATTCAGGACCACATGAGACCAATATTTTCTCCCTTCTCTTTGAGAGCCAGAGCATGGAATGCATGACTTAAGTTCAGCAAACCTATAGTCCACCTTTAGTTTGAACCTTGAGTGAGTGACAGAGAGTCACAAAGGCAGACGAGAAATCACTCACAGCCAGAGCAGTCCATCCCATGAGAATCCCGCAGTGACAGGGCACTGACCAAGGAAGGGGTGATGATGTCCCCCGCGGCACTGAGAAGCTCCATCAACACAACCATCAACCTTTGTCCCTTTGGATTTTATAAAGTTAAAGTCCTCAGCCTTCCCTCTACATCTCTGAATTTCCCAGTGTTCTTCCCATAAATGTCATTTCCTTTAAGGGTAACCACAGTTAGTTTATTTTGCTAGCTGATGTGGGAAACAAACACAAAAGAAAAAATTAAATTTCCTACTGCCTAAAGACCATTGACAACTCCTGGAAATAAAAACTAGGAACTCAGTTGCCTCGATATTGACACTTTGGGCAAAAGGCAATTTTAGCTTAACATTAGCCCCCTCCCCACCCCCAGGATCTTGTGAGTCTACTTTAAGCATATAGAAATTCTTTCAGAAGCTTCCAATCTCTACCTCCCAAGATATATGTTAGCAATCATCCTCCAAGCATATGGCCCACTGACACACATCTGAAGGGTCTCATGACTATGGTTTTACCACGCAGTAGTAAATGACCCTTTCCTAACAATAGCTAGCACCTCAAGGTCCTGGAAACCTTGCTTCTGAAATTCCTTAGAGAATTACGCTCTCCATAAAACTCTCCCAAATATATAATCACCCACTCCTCTTTTTGCCCACAGGTCTTGTCCCTATGCTTTAATAAAAGGTTTTTGCACCAAAGATGTCTCAAGAATTCTTTCTTGGCTGTCGACTCCAAACCCTAACATTTCCACGTCACTAGCCAAATTTAGTTATACGGCTACACTGAATTTCTTTTTCTACGCTCTTTACCATTCAACTCTGAGCCTTCAGAGGTCAAGAAGTTAGTCTTGTTTAATGCTCATAAGGCCTAGCGCTGTGCTTACCATATAACAGTAAGAGGTCATTGAGATAACTGATTAATTAAATGACTTAGATTAATATTTGTATGAGGGTTTTTATTCATTGATAATTAAAAAGCTTCAAAATAACAAAGAGCTTCCGATGTCTAAGCTCTGGGTTTGTGTAAAGTTTTTATGTTAACTGACTTGCTCAAGTTCCCAAGCTCTAATCTAAGAACAGATTGAATAATTTAACATTATAAAAAGAGGTTATTATTAAGAAGGCATTGAATTATTTTTGCTTAAAATAAAACAGCAGGGAAGTTGTTCCTAAAAATATATTTAATACTAAAATGAGTTGATATTTTCAGAAATCATTTCTTTTAAAATGATAAGTTTTACATTTTAAATTATTCTCACTTTTAATGACTATTATTTTACATCCTGGTCACTCTATTTCTCTTGCACAAAAGAGAGGATAATGTCTATTAGATCATTTTTCATTCAGTTAAACAGTGAGAAAATAAATTTTCTAGCAAGTAAGAATCCCTAAAAAATACAATGTTTACTTTACACATGACAACACAATAAAAAACCCATACTGGAATTTATATCCCAGAAACAACATTTTACTGTGTTAATACAAAATCCAGAATGTTACTGAAATAGATTAAAAAAAAAAATTCCCACAACATTCAATATCTTGAATAATATATTTACACAGCACTAACCATCTTTAGCTAACATAACCCTGGGAAATGAAAACAAATGTGAAATTTATTTGATTAATGTAATTAGAACATTGTAGAATCCCCTATTTTTCCTCTAGATAGAGACCGCTTTCCCTGTACTTCCTCTTCCTTGTTAACCCCAGGTGTTCCTATGTCGATAACATTGATGTGGCAATTTGAGTAACTTCCCCATCAGGGCACTCCAAATGGTGACTCTTTTTATATATGTGGTTTATAAAAATACAATGTCACTGATGAGCCCGGGGGTGTTATACGCAACTGATGAATTATTGCACACTACATCTGAAACTCATGATGTACTATATGTCAGCTAATTGAATTTAAACTAAAAAAATACAATTGTCAAATATAATTCTTAACCACTAAATCTCTCCATGTACCATGAAAAAGACAAGACCGTGTGAGCCACAGAGTTACTAGCTCAAGGATTACAGTGGCTTTGCTCAAAGGCTGCTCTGTCACTCTTGAAAAACCTTCAGGTACTGACACATTCTTTGTTCTCTTTTTCTGATTCTTCTGGATGAATCTTCTAACTCTGTTTTTATCTAATTATATTCTCTATTCTTTTTCTTCTTTACTTTCCTGCAACATTTCCCTCTCCTGCATTTTGAACTTGCTACTGAATGTTTAAAATCAGAACATATGCATAATGCCCTTCTCATGGCTTTTCTCCCCTTCTTTTCCTTGCATTCAATGCAACATTTTCTCTTAACTCTCAGTTTTGTAGTTTGTTTGTTTCAGACAATAGTTCTGTTTTCTCTTAGCTCTATGTCTTTGTTTATCCTGGACTCTCTTTCATGCTAGCAATTTTCCTCCACTTTGTGCTGGTTCTCACAGTCTGTGTAAGGCATATTTCATAAAATCTAAGGTTGCATAAGAAAAGAGTTCATTGCCAGTTAAATTACAGTAAATGTGTAATCCAGTATTTAAGAGAGAAATTAAAATCCTGGTTGGAAGTTGTACATTTATACAGAGGCATTTCCAAATCTTGGACTTCTCTGTAAGGTGATCATGATACCAAGAGGTATCTTTTTCTTTAGAAGAAACAAAATAGCACTTATCTGATCATTTTTCCCCCCAAGCATGGAGACTGATTTGTTTTTCCACTTCTATTTTTAAGAAGACACCTATGTAATTCACATTCACTTAAAAAATGAAGACAGAAATAAATTTGAAAAGAAGACATGGAAGCAATCCCCAAAATGTGATAGCAATTCATTTAGTTATCATCACTCATGGGCCATTAACTAGTGAGCGTTAATTTTTCAGACAAATTAGGCAAAAGCATTTGATCATCCAGTTTATTTCAACTTCTTTGGCAAAAAAAAAAAAAAAATCTAAAATATACCTCTTACTTCTCATTTTTCCTAGAGACTACTGAATATAATTAAACTTCTCTTGGTCATTACGAAGAACATAATAGTGACATAAAACAGAAACATGTCTTTTAGGGCTACTAAGGTATGGAATGCCATTTACCCCTTTCCTGCATTTACATAAACGTCTATGCTTTTTGAGTTATGCTGATTTTTTTAAGTCTCTATATCTCCTCTTAAATCAGCTGTCACTTTTTGCTGCAGCCTGTGTGTCTGCTTCCTGAAAAAGGCCCCTAATTTGCTTCCTAATCTGCTGTGCACTGAAAAACCGCATTGCCAAGCTTCCATAATTGTGTCTAAAATAAGAGTAAGTAAACTCAGAGATGGCTAAGGCGGCTTTCTATCAGCAAACTGCATGGGTAAGACCAGTCTCAGTGCTTGCTACTTTGTTAGTCTCTTAGCTCCTTACTAAGAGCTTGCCAAAATACTGAATTGAGAATGGGTTTGCCGTATTAACTCGTGTTAATTCAGTTTCATGGATGTTTCCGAATATCTACAACTCTGCTAATGAGTTCAATCTTTGAAAGAGAAATGGGTTTTAATAATTTTTTATTTTAAAAGATTTTATTTATTTATTTGACAGAGAGACAGAGACAGTGAGAGAGGGAACATAAGGAGGGGGAATGGAAAAGGGAGAAGGAGGCTTCCTGCTGAGCAGGGAGCCTGATACAGGGTTTGATCCCAGGACCCTGAGAACACGACCTGAGCTGAAGGCAGATGCTTAACAACTGAGCCACCCAGTTTTTAAACCAGGCTCCCAGGTTTTAATAATTGTTATATGTGTCATCAATAAATAATTGCATTTATTTCAGGGAAGTGCTAAAAATGTCATTGTTCTTAATTGTTTGAAATGAAACACATAAACGAAATTTACAGCACTGTCTATGTGACTTCAGATCTGTTCTCCAATGTATCTATTCTAGAACTAGCAGGTTGAGACTAAAAATGCATGGAGAATTCAGTAGGTTCTGGCTAGCTGGAATCTGGGGGAATGTGTTGCTCTAGATCCAAATTTTCTCTAGAGTTGAGAATTCGGCCACTATAAAGAACTCAAAATTCGGAGTTGATTTTTCAGGAAATTGTTATAAAATGTATCCTTATACATCACTACCTCCTAAAGTAATAAACAAAATACGTTTGTTTTTATGTCAAAATGAGCATTCCTAATAATAATTTTTTTATTTCTGCAGACTATTTTCCCTCATACTAACTGGATCTATTCTGATGTGCTTTTAAATTTTACATCAGGAGAATTTATTCAGCTTCATCGAGCTACTTTTAACCTGCTTTGGGTTTCAAAACCAGATAACTAAGATAGTTAGAATTCTGTATAAATTGAAAGTGAATTGAATCTGAATGAAGACCTGATACTTTGAATATAATTTTGTGCATGGACTTCATAACCTGTATTACAGTTAGTCATCTGCCTTCTTTGTCCATTATCTGTTTTTTGTGTCTAAAATAAATGAAGTTACTGGATTTAATACATGAACTCCAAATAGCTGAATTTTGATATACAACAGGAACCACTTTGTTTCTTCATTTTACCTTATTTGTAGTTAATTTTGTAATTCCTTGAGTCAGATTTAAACCCAGGCTCTCGAGTTTCCAGTTCCTGTGGTAATTTCCATTTGAACAGCATCCTTAACTAGATGCTGTTAAGAATTTCACAGTAGTATTCTAGTCTAGCACAACAATGTGAGGAACTCAGTGGATTCATTCCTCAATGATACAAGGGAAAATTATATATATACACATTGAAATTGTACAGATATATACATACACATTAAAATTACATATATAGGGCGCCTGGGTGGCTCAGTGGGTTAAACCGCTGCCTTCGGCTCAGGTCATGATCTCAGAGTCCTGGGATCGAGTCCCGCATCGGGCTCTCTGCCGAGCAGAGAGCCTGCTTCCCTCTCTCTCTCTCTGCCTGCCTCTCCATCTACTTGTGATTTCTCTCTGTCAAATAAATAAATAAAATCTTTAAAAATAAATAAATAAAATAAAATAAAATTACATATATAAAACACATATTTCATACACACACACAACAGTCTCTAGAAACGGTCCCATAGATAGATAGCAAATGAAGAAACATTTACTCAAGAAATTCTACTAACATTTGGTAGGAACAGTGAGAGTTTATTGTGTTTGAAGACCTGTTCTCTTCCTCCTACCAATTCATCCCTGTCTGGTACAGCCAAGAGAGGCAACCCAAGAGAGGCTGGGTTGCCTCTCCAGCCAGTGTCCAGATGGGGAGCTAATTTACTATCCCCGATACCTGTTGCTGAAACGAAGTTGTGGGCAAGTGCAGGTGAATAGTGAGGACCCTCTTCTTTCATCCATCCCTCCCCTCTTCTTGCCATCCATTCATACTTGGGCATGGAGCTGAGAAACTTGGGGCCCCAAACACCCTTCCTCTAGCAATGATTCCATGCCAGGAAAGGCATGCATAGAAGTCTTAAGACAGAGGTGCCTGCCTGGCTCAGTCGGTACAGCATGCAACTCTTGATCCTGTGATCCTGGTGTCATTGGGCACAGAATTTACTTTAAAAAAAAAAAGTCCTGAGTCCACTGCTTCTCTCCATTGAGCTTTTCACTCCCGAAGCAGTGATGTCATTCAGTGAAAAGTGCACTATTATCCTCAAACTTAGCTCCAGATTCAAGTCAGTTTTGTTTTTTTCCCTCCAGGGCACAGAATAAGGGTGTTAAACAGGTAGCTCTTAATGTTTACCTCAAAGACTGACTTCTTTTGCAATAGAGCATGAAGAAGTTCAAGCCTAAGGCCCCCTTCAAAGCAGTGGAACTTGTAGTGAAGGACAAAGAGGGGAAGCTTGGTGGACTCGTTGGCATGTACTGTATACATATAACGGGCATTGAACTATAGACTGGTTGGTTCATCTATGAAAACATGGACCAGAGACAGCCGCGAAGAGCCTGACTGGGGTCCAGACACAACCCACACATTAACCTCAGCAAATATTCTCTTTAAAGGAGTCTGAAAATGATTGGTAGGGTCTTTTGAGGAATTTAGGTCCCAGAACAGGGTCGATAACCATAGAGCAAACAGCAGATGGTCAGAGGGAACCATGCCAAAGCCACTGTCTTTCCAGGGTGACTGTAGGCATAACCAAGTCTGTGCCTCCCAAGAAACAACATTAGAGGCTTACTCTGTGATAAGTAGAATAAATTCAAATAAGTAACACAGTCAGTCACTAAATAAACTGTAACAAATTTGGCGAGGGCTGGTGAGTGGGTGGCGTGGGAGGGGTAAAAGGAGGAGTAATACCCAGAGTTGCTGCAATATATTACCTAAAATGTAGTTTATATAAAAAATCATGAAAAATGAAGGGTGCCTGGTGGCTTAGTCATTAAGCCTGTGCTTTCGCTCAGGTCATGATTCCAGGGTTCTGGGATAGAGCCTCGCTTCGGGCTCCCTGCTCAGCGGGTAGCCTGCTTACCCCCTCCCACTCCACCTACTTGTGTTCCCTCTTTCGCTGTGTCTCTTGCTGTCAAATAAATAAATAAGATCTTTAAAAATTATGAAAAGCAAATAAACAAATAAAACAAGTTTTAAAAAGTAGAAAAGAATGTTACACAAGGAAAAAAGAATCGGGTAATAGAAATCCTTATAATGTGGCCCCTGACTAGAAGTTACTAACTGAAAATTCTGTATAACCCATATGTAACCACTCATAATCTTCAGAATTTGCTTTGTAATTTTGACGGAAATGTTATAACCACTGAAAATAATGCAAGCAAAAAAATTTTCCCCAAATACAGATCATTTCCGATCTCCTTTCCCTTCCTTAGCTACATATTTTCAACAGGTATCATTTTCTTTCTGCCTGATGCACCTCTTCTGGTGATCATTTATTTCAGATTTTCCATGTCTTCATATGTCATTATACCATGTTCATTGTCAAGTATATATTTATTGGTACAGAATCCTAAGTTGACAGAGTTGTGGGTGTTTTATGCTTCTCAGTCCTGGAAAGGTGTTGCTCCACTGTCTTCCGGCTTGCATTGCTTTCAGCGAGAAGTCTGCATCATTCCTGTCTTGGTACTTCCATAGGGGAAATGTTCTCTGACTCCTGATGTCCTTTAACATTTTGTCTTTTTCTTTAGATTACTATAGTTTGAAGAGTATATGATTTGTTATGTCTCTGTTAGTGTTTAACCTGTTCAGTATTCTCTGAGACTCTTGGGTGGGTGGTTTAGTGTCCATCATTAATTTTAGAAAGTTTTCTGCCATTGTTGCTTCAAATATTTTTTTCTTCTCTTCATTATTCCTTCTTCCTTTGCTCTAGTTTATAGAGAAATTACACATTTTAGTAGTATTCCACAGTTCTGTGCTATTATGATTAGGGGTTTGTTGCTGTTGTTAGTGTGTTCATGCTTCCTTCTCTTTACATTTCTGCTTGTGGGCAGTTTCCGTTGACCCACATTCAAGTTCACATATTCTTTGGTCATGTGAAGTCAACCGATGAGCCAGACAAAGGTATTCGTTTTGTTACTGCCTTTATTTTTTATTCCTAAGATACCATTTTGATTCTTTCTTAGAACTTCCTTCTCTCTGCTTATATTACCCATCTGTCTCTGCATGTTGTCTCCCTTTTCAATCAGCTCTCTTAACATGTTATTCATGGTTATTTTAAATTCTCTGTGATAAGTCCAGAATGAGTGCCTGATTCTCATGTTTGCCATATTTCTTCATGGTGTGTGTGTGTGTGTGTTTTCTTGCCTTTTGTCAAGCTGTGTCACTCTGCTTTTTGAAAGCCAGACATGTATCAAATAACAAACGTGGTAAACTGTCCTCGGTGTGAGTATTATGTTACTCTGACTAGCAGTTGGCCCGGGTTTAATGTTTGCTCTAACTGTGACTATCTGAGGCTTTGTATTTCTCCAGAGTCTTGATTTCATCTGTATGCTTGACTTTGGGCTTATGGAAATACTTTTTCCCAAAGAAAGTCTACATCTTGCTGTTCTTTTAACTGTAACTCATTATTATTATACTGGAGCCCTACTGGTGTGATGTTAGAATGGAGAAAGGAGGAACACTCTATAAACTTCTGAATAATCCTCAGCCATTTAGTGGACCTGTTTTGCGCTGCAGATTTCACAAAGGATTCTTCCCCTCGTTTAGATCTACAGCTTTTTCTCCTAGCCTCCTACTGCCCTTCCTGGCTGTGGCATTTCCAGTCTTTTTTTTTCTTTTTTTTTTTTTTTTAAGATTTATTTATTTATTTGATAGAGGGAGATTGAGAGAGAGAGAAAGAGCACGTAAATGAGATTGGGAGGAGCAGAGAGAGAGAGAGAAAGAAACTTCAGCAGACTTCACACTCAGCATGGAGCCCAACACAG
Source organism: Mustela erminea (assembly GCF_009829155.1). NCBI lineage: Eukaryota > Metazoa > Chordata > Mammalia > Carnivora > Mustelidae > Mustela > Mustela erminea. Next base: position 11,389,234 of record NC_045627.1, on the reverse strand, counting down.
GGCTAGATCTCACAACCCTGAGATCACACCCTGAGCCAAAACTGAGAGTCCCATGCTTAACCAACAGCAACACCAGCCCTTCAATCTATTTTCTTAAAGCCCTATTCCCTGTTGAAATGTGAGCAGGGAGGACTTGCTTTCTCCCAACTGGGAAAAGGTTTCAGAACTGAGTTCAGGCACAGTCCTTTCTCTCCTGCCTCCCATATGACACATCCTTTTAAGCATTGGCTGGAAATGCTCTGGGTTTCTTTCATGGTGATGGCTCTTCTCTCAACCAGTCAGAGCTGAAAGGGCATGTTCTCAGGTCTTTAATGTGAAGAATGTGTGAGGGCCCCCTAAAAACTCACTCACTGTGCCTCTCACTGAAGCCTACACAGTCTCCAACAATTAATCAAAATGGCCATGTGTTTGGCCCTCCTGATTATGACTTCCAATGACTCTGATCCAGACAGTCAGATCTGGGCTTCTGGATCTGGATGTGTCAGAACATCAGTCTGCCCATGAGTTCAGTTACCTGATGAGTCCTAGAAAGGTTGCCAATTTGCATTTGCCCAACTTTTTCTTGTTGTAAGGATGAGAATAACAACTTCCTAGCCTTTTACATATTGGAGCTAAAGCAAGAATACTAGATTTATTTTTAGTTTTAAAAGTTTTGATCCATCTGGAATTTACTTGGATTTAAAAAAAAATGAAGTGAGGGAATCTTATTTAACTTTTATGGACCTGAGCTACTCAGTCTTTTAAGTCATTTATTAAATTGTCCACTTTTATTATCAGCTATTAATTGTCACCTTTATTATATTCAGAATTCCTATTTGAACTTAATCAAATAATTCTAGTATTAGAAATCATGAACTATATCACTTATTTTATTACTACAATATCTGATTTTGAAAACAATTATAATAGAATCATGATCATGGAAAATTATAAATCTGATGGACTAATTCAGTGATGTCATGAAATTATCTTAATTCATAAAACAGTGGTTATTAAATATTTAATGAAATGGTAAGCAGTTATTAATTAATAGAAGACACTCATTTAATTCAACAGACAGATAATACTGAATTTTGAGAAATTTGGCAATTTTAGGTCTTCCCGACTAACTTCAAATTAGTCTTAATATTTGTGGTGACTGACATGAACAATCTTGGCATAATTTTCATCAAAAAGGCTGAGTATGTTTTTTAACTGTTCTTGGTTTTTAGTTCACCCATTTGTTAAGTAATCAGCCTAAAAAAGTTCAAGTCTGTTGGAGGCTAGTCTAGAAAGTTATTCCTCTCAACAGCCAAATCCACAGTTTATATTTAAGCTAAGACAGAAGGTATTAACCCATTTAATCTGACACAATTACAGGCTAAACAAAGCCTCCCTTCTTAAAGAGAGTTAGTTTCTACCTGATTTTACTTAGTATCCTTACATTTCTTGGGTGAAAACAGAAAAAATAATCAGGCATTATACTGTGAACCATCTGAATAATGGAGTTAGCTTTGAAGATTTAGGTACTATGGAAAATATTCTATATTTTATGTGACATTAAAATGTTGAGAAGCAATCACACTCATAATTCTGCTTAAGTTTTGTATTGTCAGTATTTCCATTTATAATTATACCGTTCATAAGAAAGAAGACTCACTCTCAACAGTTTCACTTTTACTACCACGTTCATATTATTCTCCTTACTATGGACCTCATTGTATTGTACAAGAGATAGTGACAGCTGCAATTTCTCAGAACAATACAAAATTAAACAAACCAAAGTCTCCTACTATCCTCATTTTTCTCTCAATGGCTTTAAAAAAAAAAATCTACTCACATCTAAACTTCTTCAGATGGTGTATGTTTGGGGGCACGTGGTTGGCCCAGTCAGTTAAGTGTCTGACTCTTGAGTTTGGTTCAGGTCATTATCTCAGAGTCCTAGGATTGAGCCACAGTTGGGCTCCATGCTCAGCATTCAGTCCATTCTGCCCCTCACCCCATTCAATCTCTCTCCTTCTCTAAAATAAATACATAAAATCTTTAAAAAAAAAAAAAAAGAGAGCAATGTGTATTTTCCCTCACTCAACTGTAAGTCACAGATGCTGAGGTTTCAGATGATGTTCAAGCCACCAAAATGAGTGGTGACCTACCCGCGTCCATCTTCCTTCATCTCTCTATACCATCCGTTTTGATCAAGGCCTCCTCATCTCTTAAACTCTCTTCCCTTACAGTCTCGTTGCCTGTAATTCCAGTCTTATTCAGTTCCCTTTCCCCACTTCCTTATTTCCATGGCCTCACCAGCCTCCCCCAGCTGAACATTAAAAGCCAGTAGCTGTTCTAGATCATGATTTGCACTGTCTCCATCTCACATGTGTGACTCCGCCTCAACCCTGAGGTCTCAGCTACAAGTACTTCCTCAAGGGAGAGTTCTCTGGTCCTTCTGGTTATAGTTCATTTTTTTTGCCCCTCATAAATGGTATTATTTGTCCAAATGTAGTTAACTTGTTTAACTAGTCTGTCCTGCTTTTTTGGTTTCATGATTCATAAGACCAGGAATATATGTAATCTTTCGGACCTGCCACAGAATCTTATCCAATTGTTTTTACTTATTCAATAAATCGATGTGGAGTCTTATACAAATTCAGAATATGTTAGGGCATAATAAAATATTCTTGCCCAATAATTGGTTGGATTTCATTTCCTGCCGACATCTCAATATACATTCCATTGTCTTGCTGAATGTTATTAATACTTTTAAATATTAAAAATCTTAAAATAAATTTATCTCATATTTTTCCCTTTAAGAAATGCAAAAGTGAATAGAATATGTTGTAAGTTTAACCCCAAGTATCTGAATCTCCATAATACTTTTTAGGCTTCTTCCATAAGAAGACCTATAGAAAGTGAAGATTTTGTCCAACTGAACATTTTTCTATTTAAGCCCTTATGATATTGTATTTAGCTATTCTTATGTCTAGTTCACCCCATTTAACCTTTAACTCTTTGGGAATAATGAAAAACTTAAGATGCTTAAGATAAAACAAAAATGGAACCTATTGAAAGTATACTTGATTCTAATCTCTTATTGGAGTTAAGAAGAAATGTTTTAATAAAAAGGGAAGCAAATTTGCTTAGATATTTATCATTAACTGATTTTTTAAAAATATTTTATTTATTTATTTCACAGAGAGAAATCACAAGTAGATGGAGAGGCAGGCAGAAAGAGAAAGAGGGAAGCAGGCTCCCTGCTGAGCAGAGAGCCCGATGCGGGACTCGATCCCAGGACCCTGAGATCATGACCTGAGCCGAAGGCAGCGGCTTAAACCACTGAGCCACCCAGGTGCCCCTCATTAACTGATTTTTAAAGGGAATTTAAATTCATCTTTGAAGGATTTTCTCCTGAAAATAAGAATTCACAAATTTCTCACGAAGACATTTTTAAAAAGAACTTAAGGACTAAAATGAATATTATTTCCACAACATACCAAAGTGTTATTCATATTAGTGATTTTAATATTAGTTCTGTCCAAAGCAGAGATAATAATATTATGCAGGAAAATGATTAATGCAGCTGTGCTTAGGAAAGTGATAGTGGGTAGTGGGTTGGTCTCATATACTTATCCACATTAAGTTGAGAAAATGTATAGCTTATCTATCTGAACCCTCTCTCACTGTTTATAGAGCTTTCATCCCCAGCACATTACACCTTATCTATAACATATCATAAACACTCCAGTACCTATATACAGATATGGTCATGATGGTCTTCATGCTTCCACTCCCAAATTTCTAATCCCCAGTGAGATTACCATGAGATGTCATAACTTTTCACTTTACTGGATGTTCTGGAACAAATTCCTCTGGAAATAGTGCTGAAAATGCTCTGTATCTTGGCCACTGTGCCAGTATTGTCCCCTCTCCAAAGTCCTGTCAATACCTCCACCTTGCATCCTTCTTGCCCTTTGCTGCTCAATGACCCCCATGTCACACCCAAGGGCTGCTGGCATGTGGGAAGAGACACTGACCATGACTCAAGTAAGCAAACTGAGAGGCAGATGTCTTTTTAATGTTAAAAAAGTACAATGATCTCAAATCTGAGCAAAATTCTCGTTACTTACAACTGTCCTCAACAAATTTAGATGAAATTCTTCATCTAAGAATTTCCTGCGCTTATATTTCTTAATCACTCAGAGCTTTAGTGTTCTCATCCACAAAATGGGAGTGATAATACTAACATTATTTCTAAGAGATATGACCGTGGTTATTTTACCTTGAGAAAAGGGAAAGGGAAATCACATAAGGAAATATTTTGGTTTAGAACACATTATTCTAAGTAAATGAAATATACATGACTTTGAGTAGGACAATATCACCAGGCTTTGGTGGCAGTACTGTTTTCAAAGGACATTTATTTTCCCTGAATAAAATAAGGCAATTTATAAAATCAACAAGTCAGGAAACAACAGGTGTTGGAGAGGATGCAGAGAAAGGGGAACCCTGTTATACTGTTGGTGGGAATGCAAGCTGGTGCAGCCACTCTGGAAAACAGTATGGAGGTTCCTCAAAAAGTTAAACATAGAGCTACCCTATGACCCAGCAATTACACTACTAGGTATTTACCCAAAGGATGCAAACATAGTGATTCAAAGGGGCACATGTACCCCAATGTTTATAGCAGCAATGTCCACAATAGCCAACATATGGGAAGAGCCCAGAAGTCCATTGACAAATGAATGAATAAAGAATAAATGAATATATATATATATATACTGTATCATCTTTATTCATTCATATATACACACACACACACACACACACACACACACACACACACACAATGGAATAGTACTCAGCCATCAAGAAATGAAATCGTGCTATTTGCAATGACAGGGATGGAACTAGAGGGCATTATGCTAAGCAAAATAAGTCAATCAGAGAAAGACGAACATCATATAATTTCACTAATATATGGAATTTCAGAAGCAAAACAGATGAACATAGGGGAAGGGAAGGAAAAATAAAATAAGATGAAATCAGAGAGGGAGACAAACCATAAGAGACTCTTAACTATAGAAAACAAACTGAGGGTCCCTGGCAGGATGGTGGTTGGGGGATGGGGTAACCAGGTGACCCGCATTAAGGAGGCCACTTGATGGAATGAACACTGGGTGTTATATGCACCGGATAAATCATTAAATTCTACCTCTGAAACTAATAATATGCTATATGTTAATTAAATTGAAGTTAAATCAAAAGTTTTTAAAAAGTCAGCTTACATTAAATCATCATGCCTCCACTTCCCTGAGTATGTCTTAGCATGTCTTAGGATACATTTGCTTCTCTCCTAGATCCTAGACAGATGTTAAAAGAAAGACATTGCACTATACTGACTATAACATAAATAAGAAATATAATCAAGATAGCAGCAAAGTCAAGTTGGTTTGATTTATACCTAACTGTGGTTAAAATTAAATATTTTGAGCATCATATGGAAAATATCCAGAAATGACTGAATGTAAAAAAATAAAAATCCTGTTGTTTTTACTGCAAGGGCACTGAGCATCTTGAGCATACCTTATCATCAAGAGAAGACTCAGATTGTTTTTTCAATAGTAAGGAAGTTAGATGAAGAAAACAACGCTATTATTCTCGGTTTCCTCTATTGACAAGTAATCTGGGAGACATACAAACCATTTATTCCTGGGAAAAATGCTGAATCTTTCTCTAACAAACTAAGAAACAGCAGCATTTAACTTTAGTACTTGTTGAGAGATGAGCTTCCAACTGAGAGCTGTTAATTCTGACCTAGAGAAATAGTTTCAGTACCTGCCTAGGTCAGGCTCCATAGCTTGAGTTTCTTCTTGATTTAATAAGACTCACGTTTCACTCCAGTGATCACCTGTACCTCAGAAATACCAGTCCTCAAAATTCTTAAAAAATGCATTTATCCAAAGAAGCCATAAAATACAGCTCTTTTATGAGGGATACGTTAAATTATTTGGGAAGAGTGTGGGATAGATAGTGCCAGGGAGGTGTATATTGGAAGAAAAAGCTATAGCCGCATATTTGAATCAATCAATAAGAAGAATAAGAGAGTACAGTTCCTAGGAGAATGAATGAGGATGCATTTCTTTTCCAGTATAAAGACTAAGGGAGAAATGAACTACAATGTCAGTCTATCATTCTAATTTAGAACAGGACTGCTTCTACCTTTGAATGTTGTGCATCTTAGCTGCTATTTGCAAAAGGATTTAAAAAATAGATTAAGCATGGCTGGTCAAAAACTAGCCATACATATCACTTTGTTTTCAGATAAATTATACCCATATATCCATGCGTATTTTTTTAATTGTAAGGCACCTTATTAAAATTAAATTATGTTAAGTTGGGAATAGTAGAATTAAGAGATACATTTTAATTTAACACCATCTGAATTAAATATTCATGGTATTTTAAAATCAAAAGCTGTAGAACTATTTCTAAGACCAAGTTTCCATAACTCTGCACTAATAAGACTTGTTACGTTGAGTGCTGGCATTGTTAAAAATAAAAAAGATGAGGAGCAAGATATATTTAAATATGCCTGCCATAGAGTATTTTCATGGTTATAACCTCTATAAAGCAGTTCAGGGGCGCCTAAGTGGCTCAGTGGGTTACGCCTCTGCCTTTGGCTCAGATCATGATCTCAGGGTCCTGAGATTGAGCCCTGCATTGGGCTCTCTGCTCAGCAGGGAGCCTGCTTCCCTTTCTCTCTCAGCCGCCTTGTGATCTATCTCTCTCTCTGTCAAATTAATAAATAAAATCTTTTTAAAAAAGAATTTAAAGCAGTTCAATCCTGTCAGAAAAAAAAGAGTTCTGATTTTAAATATATTTTATAGCTATAATGGAATAGTATGAAAGTTAGAAAGAGTTTTAAAAGTTGCAGTGACTTCTTTAACTGGTATGCCTATACTAGTTAGCTATATTGTTGAATAACTAATTATTCTAAAACCTAGAATTTAAAATGACTGATATTTATTGTATCATTTATTCTGAGCATAACTATTTGACAGTGGCTTATCTGGGAGATTCCATCTCAGAACCTCTCATTAGGTTATGGCTAAGATGTTGGCAAAGACTTCTGTCATCTTCAGGTTTGACTGGCTGGAGGATTTTTCTAAGGAGGACTGCTCACTGTTCAAAAAGCCGGGGCTGGCTGTTGGCAGGAAGATTTTATTCCTTGTCCTATAGATCTCGTCAAGAGTTTACCTGAGGATTCTCATGGTGTGGTGGCTAGTTCCACCCAGAGAAAATGACTCAAGGAAGAAAAGCATTCATTAGAATGATACCATTTCCAACAGATCCATTTATCCCCTGTTAGGTAACAATCTCTCTTCTGGGAATGTGATTACAATTTTTTTTTTTTTTAAAGATCACATATACCCATGATATATGTATATGTGATATACGGCTACTTGGAAACAAACAAAAAAATTCAAGAGGAGAAGCATTATAAAACAGATATGCAAGCATTTCTGGAGGACTCAGTGAGTATGAGGAATGAAAAAGGAAGTCAAAGTCAAAGACCCATTGATGACTGAACCGTAGCCATCATTCTCATCTCAAGCTTTAGCCTTTTATCTGGGGAACTTGAAGCAAAATGACACCAGAATGGATAATGATGGAGACAGGGACTGTAATAAATAGATGACTTAAAACTAGGAGTTATGTTTTGGTCAAATGTCCTTACCTGATGAAGAGCCTTTGACAATTACGATTAAATTCTAAATTCTATTCACTATAATTTGAATAATCGCCTACAAAAATTCCCTCTTTTGTACCTGAAGTCTTGGATTTTAGTGTTTTATTTCAATCAACAAATAAATTTCTACGACAAAGAATAGGAGTAGTTCATTGTTCCATTTATTCTAGAGAATGAACATATCTACTTTTCATGGCATTCCTAATTATATAGGAGATGAGTTTGGGAAAATATTTCTTCTTATCGTCTCTACTCTGCATAAGAAAAACTCAATTAAATTTCTTACAGTTCTCTCAATAGCTCATATAAATTATATTTAATATTTGTAACGTCTCTTGTTGATGTATTTGCTTGACACATTTTCTCAGATATTTACTCAACTTTTTAATATCTCTATTCTTTTCCCAGAATAGAAAAAAGCAATGTATGCTTGAGAAGCTTCAAACACTGGCAGGTTGTATAAAACAGAAAGTGAAAGTGCTCTGTAACTGGAGTGGAAGTCAGGGTCAGGGAGATTTATACTGAGTACAGTCCTTGATAATACGTTTTGAAAGAAACTCATTTGTATAGATCATGTAAGATAAAACAAAAATATTTGAAATAACAAAAAAGAAAATAATTTAAAAATCTATGCCCTTTTACAATGTTGTCTGATGGCTGCAGAAGAATACTCATGGAGAGATGATGAACAGATAAAATCTGAGAGAGTTAACCCGAATCAGGCAAGAGTTGATGATGGCTTTAAGGACCCATGCATATTAAGAATCCCTGGGAATACAAGTAAGTGACCTTTACAGACAAACTACACAGATGCAGAAATACAGGGAACAGACACAGAATGGCTGTCCAAATGGTACGGGAAGGGAGCTTGGGCTCTGGGTGGACCAGAATAGGAGTTTTTGGAATGCAGGATTTTTGTCTCTTTCATTCATTATTAAATCACCACTGTCCATAACACTTCCTGGCCTTTATTTATATTTATTTAAAGACTTTATTTATTCATTTATTTATTTATTTATTTATTTGCGAGAAAGTGAGTGAGCATGTGCAAGCAGGGGGAGGGGCAGAGGAAGAGGAAAAGAGAATCCCAAGCAGGCTCTGAACTGAGCAGGGAGCCCTCCTGGGGGCTCCATCTCAAAACCCTGACATTAGGACCTGACCTGAAATCAAGATTTGGTCCCTTAACCAACTGAGCCATGAATGTGGCCCTGCCCACTTCCTGGCCTTTAGCACTCAGTAAAAGGCTGCAAAATAGAGCAGTGAAATAACAAATGAATTGGGACTCATAAGTATATTAAAGACGAGCTATTCTGTGCCCATCCTCTAGCTGAAAGAAAGTTCATTTAGGCAGTGGTACCACAAAGATGATAGCAGCAGCATAAGATTCTTAAATGAGTCTCTTTCTATTGGTTTGGCTTTTGAAAATCTTCTTTTGCGTTTTGGTGGTTTGGTTTTGGTAGTCTGTATATCATACAGTAGCTTCCAAACCGACACTGTGGTGAGTCTTTGGCAAATATCATAAACGTAGAAATGAGGGTTCACGAAAATACCTTGGGTTCTGTATTTTCCCATCCACTTTATCATTGAATATAATACTTCAGGGCACCTGGGTGGCTCAGTTGGTTAAGCTTCTGCTCTTGATCTCAGCTTAGGTCTTGATCTCTGTGTCATGAATTTAAGCCTGGCAGTGGGCTCCATATTATGCGTGGAGCCTACTGAAAGACAAACAAATGAACAAATAAACAAACAAAAATAAACAAACAAGGGGCACCTGGGTGGCTCAGTGGGCTGGGCCTACTGCCTTTGGCTCAGGTCATGGTCTCAGGGTCCTGGGATCGAGCCCCGCATTGGACTCTCTGCTCAGCAGGGAGCCTGTTTCCCCCCAACCTTCTGCCTGCCTCTCTGCCTACTTGTGATCTCTGTCAAATAAATAAATAAAATATTTAAAAAATAGAAAAATAAAAATAGTAAAAATAAATATACAAATAAAAAACAAAGCAAACAAAAAAAAATACTCTTCATTTCCCATGCATAAGCAATGAATTAATGTTATGTAAAGGAATATTAGATATAGAATTCCCAGGAAAAAAACATGAGTGTACTCATCTACAGCTTGGCTCAGTGGAAGTCAGGTTTCTTGAAGGCAGCTGTTATGTCTTATTTACATTAACCATAATGGGGCCTAATCATTCTGAAACAACACAAACTTTCATGAACTTTTTGATTTTTCACAACATCAGTGCTTTAAGCTCCCACCACATTTTAACTCTGAATTATTTTTCTTTTAATAAAATTTGTATATTTTATTTCTTGGGTCAGAAACTCTTCACTCATTCATTGTTATTGAATATCCATTATGTTAGTTGATAGGGATACAGAAAATGCATGGTGGGTACCCTCAATGAGTTTATAATACTGGAGGAAAAAAATAAAATTGTTTACATGTATAAGTCAGATCCAGACTGACCCCATGTGGGGAGCATGCCTCGGACTGCCCATCCCTTACTTGTCTCTGTCCTGATGTGGCGACCGAAACCCTAGTCCTCACCTTCCCAGCTCTGGTGTCCTCTCCCTGCACCAAGGACCCATGGGCCAGCCAAGGCAACTCCATGGCAAGTACTAAAAAATGCATTTTGTTCAAACAAATCCTACTTAAGCTGCTGCATTTTAACACAAAATAGCTATTCACATTTATTGCTTGGCCTCCCCTAGTATCAGATTCCAGATGTCTTCTCAACAATTGGCTTAATGAAGTTTAGAGCAACTATCTTCTCTCCCACACACAGAACTATTTTTAAGACTTATGTTAATGTGTTGTTCTGCTCACTTTTACTGAATTTACTCCTCTTTAACATTCATTTTGGCAGTGATAGCTTTAAGCAAAAAAAAAAAAAAAAAAAAAAAAAAAAATCAAAGTGTCATTTTCAGGAGAACACATTTCTCAACACCCATTAAACAATCCTGTCTATATTAGCTGTGCTAGAGGATAACATTCGTATTTCTTTTCATTGCCTTCATATAGCTCATGCCACAATACTTCCAATCTGAAGTAAATTTTATACTAATATCTTATCACTATTGATACTTATTTTCTATCTACGTAAAACATTGTCATGAACTTCATTTCCTAAGACTTCTTCCCTCCCCAGCCTTTTATACCGAAACTTTTTTCTTCCTCTTTCTAACAGCATCATTCCAAGGTCTCCTCAAATAGAATCTTTTCCTACTATTTAGTAAACTCAACTATAAGGAACATATCTGGAAGACCACAAAAAGGAAATAAGCAGCCATCTGAGCAACTGAAATCCAGAACAAATGGTGAGGTTTATGCAAATTAGTTACAGAGTTACAGCCTCTGACCTCTTTCATAGATTTTTATAGGACTTGCAGTGACTGTCATTTTCTATGGTTCTTAGCTTATACCAGTGCTTTTAGGACGCTGAAGAAAATTAGACACAGCCTAGTGTGCCCTAAAAATGCAAAGCATTAAAGTGGGTGAATGACACCGGCCTTCTGTGACCACCATCTCACATGACCTCAAGGAGATGTCAAAAGTAAGAACCAAAAAACCAGTCAAATAGGAGCATGCAAGAAGTACTTTGTAATAATCAGAGAGGAGAGAAATATAATGTGTTAAGATGATCTAAGGACCTTTCTCATGTCTCTGTGGAAATTAGTAAACCTTCATTTTTTTCAGCTGAAGAAATTATATTTCATGACATGCAAGGATGCCTTGGAGAGTGGCTTGCAAGCAGATACCCTTCCCCTTTCTGCCAGAAGCCCCTCTATGGGACAAGCTTGGGAGCATAGTTGAGAGCAATTAGAAAGACTTTCTCCTGGGCTACAACCCTCAGTAGGATAAAATAATCTAATCTATTTTGACAATGGCTTTTTTTTTTTTTCAGTTGACACTATAGATATAAGGACTGGACAGAGAAGTACAATTGTTAGCCCCGCAGAAAGATCAAAAGGGAAAACCCCAAAAGGCAAATCTATGAAGCACACTGAAGCCTAACATTCAGGGGCCATTTAAAGGAGGTGAGATAGAGGACGTATCAGATATTAAACTGATAAGAACAGATACTACACTTGATCTTAGCCAAAAGGCCGAGAAGCGATGCCTTTTGGCTAAGATCAAGTGTAAAGGAGGTGGGAGCCAGCCTAGGTATCAATAGAACCTGAGTGGTCTTTCCATATTAGAACACAACTTGTAAAGTTATGAATAGTGGTCACCTAGAATGCATACAAGTATAACTAATCATCAATTTGTTTCCTCATTTATTCATTTAGTCACCAAGTGAAACACGTGAAATGGATCTGTCCATGCTTTACCCCAAAATGGCAATCTCACAAGGCAACTGGGAACAAAAGGGTTTTCTGGAAATTCTTGACAGGTGGGAGACATACCTCACCAGGTTATACAGTGGATAATTTAAAAACAAAGTATAGATCTCTACATTTTAAATCACTTCAATCATTTCAACTAGTAAGAACACAGACTCTCTCCAGATGCTAGGTAGCCTCAACGTCCCCAGCTCTGTTTGTTTTCTTCCTTTATAGAAAGTTTGACCACATCCTCTTCCTCTCCTTCACACCTACATCATCTGACCTCACCTGGGACCTTTGAGGGATTCATTAAGGAATTTTCCTAAACGAAGACCCATTCTTTTGCTAAGAAGAATTTCTGTCTTCAGCTGGTAAATACAGTAATTTTTGTCATGTCTCTATAAGAATAGTATATTTAAGAAATATGATCCCGTAGTAATGTTTTAAAATGTTTAAAATTGCAAGGATTTAGTTTCTAAAATTTTCAAGAGGCCCAGATATATAAAGGTGACATGTTACCAATACATCATTGTATTGATAGTAAGTAAAAAGTCTACTTATTTGTTCAGTTGTGCTGAGTACAGAATGGATTATAGTTGGTTCTTTTCCTAGAGTCACTAGTCTCCAAAATTTTACCCTTAAAGATTGCTTCCATTGGTGAAGCACTGCCCTCTACAGGCAAAATTGGCAAAAGTATCAATTCTCACTAGACCACATACTTGGATCCATGAACATTTGCAATGAATTTAACTTGTAAGATTAGAAACTTTGTGAGGTCAAGCACATAAAAGCAAAACTCTAGGAAATGACACAAGTCTTGACCAAATCTGTGTAACTTTAAGATAAATTAATGAGATGTTTCATTTGTTTAAAGGCTGAATATGTATGATTTTTAATTCTCTGCAATCTCATGAATGATAAAGCCAAAAAGTAAGAAAAAGAGTACTTTAAGACTTGTGCAATGAACAACTCATTAGAAATTATTTCAAAAGTGTCAGTTAGGTCCACAGGCCTGAAATTGTTTTCTCCTCTTAGTAATAAAAAGAAAGGCATTGTCAGCTTATTGAAATGAGAACAAATCTAATCTCAGAGAAATACATTCCTAAATATTAATTAGCTTTTGCACCTTGTTTTAAAAATTAAAGAGTATTTCAATGACTGATGAGAGATCGAATTCTATTTAAAGGAAATGCTTTAGTGGCTAAAGGCAAGCTCTACTGGGTTATTCCTAAAAAGAGAGTATAAACTGAAGAGCCTCGTTGTAAACTTCTTCCATAAGTTTCATTTGCATCCCCAATTCTTCATTGTAGAATGAAGCATTGTGGAAACAAACGACCTTGTTAATTTTCTGTTGATTCCCACAAAAATTTTACATATATCAGTACATTTTATAAGACTACTTTTTGTTATCAACTTATTCATTCTGAGTAAAAATTTTAAAAATTGCCTTTATTTGAGTCCCTGATTACATCCTATGGGGACCTGGAATATAAATCTGGATTCATGACCCTAGACAATGAATTTCAAGTTGTGGACTCTCGAAGGAAAACTGTAACGTCTCTCAACACAAGAAATGTCTGTGACCTCTGGAGAAAGAACATGCAATGTGCCAATAATCAAGACAGACACATCCCAAAATATAAAACTACAGTCAATTTTTAAAAGTTAAATTTAAAAAATAGTATAATTGTGTCAGAGAATGTTTCTGTGACTGTAGTTTCTAAGAAAATCTGTGAAGTAAAAAGAAAAAAGATTTCAAATTAAACATTTAAAAAATCACCAATTTTGAGTTTTGTTTGAATCATGTTCCCAATAAAAGTATATATTAATTTAACTACTTTGTTGTTATAAGATGCATAACAATTAATCTACAAGCTTGAAAATCGATTAAAACTTGTTATAAAAACTATCTTGAAATGAACAGTAGGTTGGAAAATATCAGCTTTGACCAGTAGATACACAACGAAAAAAACTAAATTTGGAATGGAAAATGCTGGATTCAAGCTATATTTTCTTTACATTTTCTCATAAGGTGTGTGATTAGTGAAACAGACATGTTTTGTAGCTGGACTTTTGGTTTCAGTCATTGGCTCTACTCTTTACCAATTCTGTGATAGCCTGGACATTTGCTTCTGAGTCTCTGTTTCATCACCTACGAACAGACATATATACATATACATATATATTTTTTGAACAGACATATATTTCTTGTCTCTCAGGGTGTTGTGTGGATTAACTCAGACAGCAGAGAGGGATTCTATATCATAATGGGTGACACACAGTAAATGTTCAATAAATGTCAGTTCTGTTTGTGTCTCGTTCCTCTTCACTTTTGGAAGCATACTTTCCTTATCTCTAAAACTGGAGCTATAATAAAGCTAACATAAATAAATCTAGCACATTATTACTAAGATAGTTAATAAAATAAAGATATATTTTCCTTGAAAATGCTTTTTAAACTATTAAACTATTTCACCCTTTAGAATTTAAAGCATAGGCTAACAATCACACCTAAGTTCACTGCTTGTCCATTATCACCTACAGTAAAGGGTATAGTAAGAAAAATATATTTCTAAACGTAGAAGAAAAGGACCTACACCGCAGTATAGAAATACCCCATTCAGAATACTGAAATCTATTTTATTTGTATTATGCTCACCAAGTTTGTTCAAATAATTTCATGAGTAGACTTCCAAACAGGGGTCAGTTCCTCAGATAATCGGTCTCAATTATCACGCCAAGTTAATCCATCCTTGTAAAATCCGTTAGATATACCTACATTTTTAAATAAGTCTCTTATATGTCTAGTTCTGTGATGCAATAGTAAAGCGTCGGATACTAAATGTGATGTTTTAATATTATGACAGCATGAAGAGCAAAATAAAATCTCCAAATGTAAACCTGAAATCCAAGACCCTCCATTATCTGAATTTACATGTAATTCCAAGTATCTCCTCCAGTGGTTCTTCTCACTCAATCCAGATCCTGTATTGCAAGCTACTTTTTTTAGTCTATGTTTTAATGAAATTTTTGAGCTATAGTTTATGTACTCTAAAATGCACCCATTTTAGGTACACATTTTGATGAGTTTCCACAAATGTATATGCTTGTGTGCATACATGCACGCAGCTATCACACACATACACACACAAAAACGATATAGGATAAATCCATCCCCACAGAATGTCCCCGAGTGCCTATCGCTAGTGTGTCACTAACCCAACCAGGGACCAACGACACCTGCTCTGCTTTCTATCTTTTCTAGTGTTTTATTTAAACAGAAGTGTACAGTAAGTTTTCTTTGATACCTTCTTTAACACAGCATACTATCTTGAGATTCATTCATGTTTTGCACATATCAATTGTTGAGTCTTTCTTATGGCTGTGTACTATTCTATTGCATGACTATACCAGGGCTGATTCACCTATTTACATTTTGATGGATAGGCTGATTCCTATTTTGGGCCATTCTGAATAACGCTTCTATAAATATTTGTTTACAAGTATCTGTGTGGACATATGTTTTAATTTCTCTTGGACAAATGCCTAAGTATGTAAATATTTATAAATGTTGTTTAACTTTTTAAGATATTGACAAACCGATTTCCAAAGTCGTCGTACCAATTCACATTTGTGTGGGTTAATTGTGTATACCAACATTGTGTGGAATAACTGAAATCTTAATACTGAGTCTTCTCATCTATATGACATACATCTCCATTATAGGTCCTTTAATTTTCTCTCAGCATTGTTTTGTCATTCTCCTTTTCCATTCTTGCATGTATTTTTTTAAATTATCCCTAATTATTTCATGTTTTATGCTGTTATACATAAAAAATTGATTACCATTTTCCATTGCAAATATGTAGTAATACAATTAATTTTACATATTGATTTTGTGTCAAATAACCTTACTAAAATCATTCTTTTCCCTACTTGTAGATTTCCAGGACATTTCTGCATACATGATAATATTGTCCATTAATAAAGACAGTTTTACTTCTTTTTTTCCTAGAATGTATGCTTCCCCCCCTTTCCTAGTGCACTTGTTAAGACCTTCAGTATAATGTTCAATTTCAATGGTAACAGCAACATCCTTGGTTTTTCCCAATCTTCGGGGTACAGTATTCATGCTTTTATTCTTAAGTAAAATTTTAGCTTTAAAATCTTACAAATGTTTATTTTCAACTTTTTCAAGTTGAAATTTTTTAATTTGCTAAGGGTTTTTATTATGAGTAAATGCTGAATTATCAAATGTTTTCTTCTGCATTTATGGGGACAATCATGTACTTTTTTTTCTTTTATTCTGCTAATATAGTAAAATATATTGAATGGTTTTCAAAGGTTAAATTTTATATTTCTGGGACAGATCGCACTTGCTTTAACTGTATTATCATTCAATATAATTTGTTAAAGTCATTTTAATTTTTTATTTTAATTTTTTGTTTTTATTAACGTATAATGTATTATTTGCCCAAAGGGTACAAGTCTGTGGATCATCAAGCTAACACACTTCACAGCACTCACCATATCACACACCTTCCCCCAATGTCCATAACCCCACTCCCCTCTCCATGACTCTCCCCCCCCCCACCCCGGCAACCCTCAGTTTGTTTTTCAAGATTAAGAGTCTCTTATGGCTTGTCTCCCTCCTGATCCCATCTTGTTTCATTTTTTTTCCTTTCCTACCCCCAAAATCAAAGAAACAAATCATTTCAATATATTTTTAAATTTGATGTTAAGAATAGGAAAAATATTTTTGCATCCATGATCATAAGGGGTATTAGACTGTGGATTTCTTTCTTTTTGATGCCATTGTCTGGTTTTGATATTGTAGTAATGTTGGCTGTACAAAATGATTTGTTAAGTGTTCCCTCCTTTAGAATTTCAGACGAGTTTTGTAGAATTGATATTAACTTTCATTAAATGCTTGGCCAAAATTAGCAGTGAACTTACCTGAACTTAAAACTATCATTAGATAAAAATTGATTGATTCTATTGAGAGATACTCTGTTTGTTTGTTAGTCAGTTTTGGTAGGCTGCATTCCTGAACAAATTCGTCTGTTCCATCTAATATAATAAATTGGCATAAAGTTGCTTCTGATAATCCCTCAATGATAAACGCCTTCCATTGTTGGTATTAAGAATTTATGTCTCCTCGTTTTGCTTTGCCTTGATAACAAGAATATTTTCTCCATTTTTTGGACCTTTTTTATAAAGTCTGCATTTGGTTTGTTTTTTTTTAAATTGTTTTCCATATTTCATGTTGCCACTTTCTGTTTTTAATCTCTATATCATATTTTATATTTATATTTGTTACTTCCTCCCTATATTACTTTGGATTGAATTCACTCTTCTTTTCCAATTCTTTCTTTCTCCTCCCACTTCTTGTTCTTCTCTCTTCCTTCTCCTCCTCCTTTTTCTTCATTGCTTATGGTAAAAGTTTAGATTATTGATTCTACGTTTTCTCTTTTTTAACAATGGTGTTCAAAGATAAATTTCCCTTAAATCTATATCTCATTAATCACACAAAGTTTGTTATATTTTCTTGCCATCTTTATTCAGTTCAAAATATTTTCTACTTCCCATTGTAGTTTATGAGCTGAAGTGGGCATTATAATTTCTCCAATATTCAACAATTTTTCACTCTTTCTGTTATCCCCGGCTTAATTCCAATTGTCAGTTAATACATTCTGAATGACTTCTACTTTTATGAATGTATTGAGACTTGTTTTATGGGTCATCATATGGTCTATCTTCATAATTGTTCCATGTGCTTTAAAAGAATGTCCATTTTTTAAGTTGTGTGGAATGTTCTATAAAATATATTAGAACAACTTGGTCAATAACTTTTATATAAATCTCCCCCATCCCTAAAGATTTTCTCTGTACTTGTTCTATTAACTACTAAGCTGTGAGTTTTGAAAACTCTTATTGTAGACTTGCCTATTTTTTTTTCAATTCTGCCTATTTTTATTTCATGTATTTTGAAGTTAAGCATATAACCAAGTTAGAACTGTTTTTCTTCTTGATAAATTGATTTCCTCATCATTTTGAGTGTTTCTCTTCATCCTCAGAAATATTCTTTGCCATGAGGTCCACTTATCCTGAAATTAGGACACCTACTGTGGCTTTATTATGATCAGTGTGGAATTATATTGATTTATATTGATTACCTTACTCTAAAATTTCTACTTTCTTTATAATGATGAATATTTTTGTCTTTAAACCTCTGCTTTAACTAAACAAACTACGGAGAGAGGCCAAATGTCCATCCCCCAATGAATGGGTAAAGAAGGTGTGGTGTGGGGTGTGTGTGTATGTGTGTGTGTGTGTGTGTGTATATATATATATATATATATATAATGAAAATTACATAGTCATCAAAAAAATGAAATCTTGCCATTTGCAACAATGCGGATGGAGCTAGAGTGTATTATGCTAAATGAAATAAGTCAGTCAGAGAAAGACAAATATCATATGATCTCACTCATGTGTGGAATCTAAGAAAGAAAATAGGGAAGCCTGGGTGGCTCAGTTGGTTAAGCATCCGCTTTGGCTCAGGTTGTGACCCCATGGTCCTGGGATCGTGTCCCACATTGGGTTCCTCACTCAGTGGGGAGCTTGTCTCTCCCTCTGCCTGCCATTCCCCCTGCTGTACTCTCTCGCTCTCGCTCTCTCTGACAAACAAATAAATAAAATCTTAAAAAAAAAAAAAAAGAAAGAAAACAGATGAACATATATGAAGGGGAGAAAGAAAAAAAAAGGAGAGAAGGAAACAGACCATCAGAGACTCTTGATGATAGAGAACAAACGGAGGGTTGATGGAGAGAGGTGGGATGGGCTAGATGGGTGGTAGCTATTAAGGAAGGCACTTGTTGTGATGAGCACTGGGTGTTGTACATAAGTGATGAGTCACTGAATTCTACTCAAGAAACCAATATTGCACTGTATGTTGACTAACTAAAGTTTAAATTTAAAAAAAAAAAAAAAAAGCACCAGATGACAAACACCAACATGAATGACCCCAGGCAAGCCAAAAAGAACTGCCTGGTAAACACAGTCCAAGTTGCTTGCCCACAGAATCATGTGTAAACAAATGGCCAGGAAAAAAAAACAAAACCACAAAACAACAGCAACAACAACAAAAATCTTCTGCTTTAAGTCAGCACGACTAGATTATTTGTATAATAACATTTTTTATATGATTGGGTTAAATCAACCACATATTCCCATGTCTTTTCCTTTTCATGTTTTTTCCTGTGTTTTGTGTATGTTCTTGCATTCCATTTTATCTTGGGTTATTAGCTTATTAACTATACCACTTTGACTCACATTTTTAATAATTATCATATTTTGGGTTCTATAAGAAGCAGGCTCTGAGACCAAATTTAAGGCTTATTAGGAAGTACCTGTAGAATTAACGCCTATGATGGAGGAAGAAGAAATATGGGGCAGAGAAAAAAGGCAGATATGATATAATAGAGTTGAGAACTTCCCCTAACCCCACGGAGAGTTATGAAGCTGAAATAGTTAATCAGAATTGTCCTGTTTTGGACTGAAATTCCCAGAAGTATATAACTATGCTTTGGTCAATCATGATAGACTATTTGATATATGCCCTGAGGTCAGTAATAAAGTTCTGTTTTGTTTTGTCTTCATTTTGGACAGTTTATTTTACTGTGTATTCTAGTTCACTGATGTTTCCTTCTGCAATGACTATTCTACTTATAAGTCTACCAACTGACTCTTGCATTTTTAGATATTATATTTTTCATCTCTAGAAGTTCCTTTCAGTTCTTTTTTCCATGTGTTCTTTTCGCCCCTCACTCTGCTCCCAAAATATCTTTAAACATATTGAGCATCTTTAAGACATATTCTTCAGCACCCTAGTCTGCTAATTTTGTCGTCTGTATTATTTCTAGAAGTTTTTATTGACTAAACCTGTATCTGAATGTGGTTAATATTACTTGTATTAGATGTGTGATATTTTGATTATTACATTTTGGGGTGTTGGGTTTTGTTTTCTTCCTTTAAAGAGTTACAGGAGTTTAGATTTTGTTTTCTTAGATTTTGAAGTTTGCTTTTGTAGGCAATGAAGTTGCTTCCAAATCAGGTTGATCTTTTGGAGTCTTATTTTTTAAGCTTTTGCAGAGCAGGTCTACAGCAGCCTTTATTTGGAAATAAATTAGCCTTATGAATAAGGATTGACCTTTCTTGGGGTTCTACTGATTATTCTTCAAAAATTGTTCAAAGTGGTCTCCACACTAGCTGGATTTTAAATTTTTCCCAACTCTGCTGAAGACTGGGAATTATTCATATTTATGAGTCCTGTCATTCCCTTTCCTTTACGAGGATTTACTCGTGTATGTGTGTATCCTATTCAGCTAAGGAATCAATGGGACCCCTATTGTGATTTCTGGAGCTTTCTCCTCAGGGTGCCCTAATTTTCAGTGCTCTGCCCAGCAAGTTCTGCCTGCAGCAGATTTCCTGGACTTTGATCTCTAGCCCATCAACTCAGCAAGGCCATGGGCTCTGTCTCAGCTCCTCCTCTCTGCACCGTGATTCAGAAATTGTCTCTGAGCAGAAATCTGGAGCAATCACGAAGTTTACCATGTTTGTTTCCCTTCTTCAAAGAATCAGTCCTACAGTGGTTATTGCCCAACGTGGCAACAAGTTTTATGATGTTTTGTCATATTTATTTTATTGTTTAATGAGGGAAAACCTGATATCTGGGTGCCCCCAGGTCTAGGAATAGAAGTGTTTACTCAATATTCTTTTTTCTTCCTGTGACCTTCTAAAAGAAGCATACAGCATATCCTTCCCAGCACTAGAGTAGGCTATTTGGTTTCTTCCTTTTCTCCTGTTTCTTTCTTTCTTCCTTTCTTCTTTTCTTTTCTCCTTTCCTTCCTCCCTTCCTTCCTACTTTTCTTTCTCCTTCCTTCCTTCCTTCCTTCCTTCCTTCCTTCCTTCCTTCCTTCTTTCCTTCCTTCGTAGGCTCCACACCAGCATGGAGCCCAGTGTAGGGCTTAACCTCACGACAGTCAAGCACTGAACTGAGATCAAGAGCCAAACACTTAACTGACAGGACCAACCAGGCGCCCCTATTTGGTTTCCTTTTATTTCACACATCTACATGTCTCCCTCCCCAAGTCACATCTATCTTCTTTCTTAACTTCAATGATCAACGGCCCTACCGCTAGCCTACGTCTTCATTAGTGTTTTTATCTTGGGTGGTTATTGTAGCATAATAAACCATCCCCAAATTCAGTGGCTTAAAAAGTGACTTTTATAATTCTGTACGTTGACTAGGTTCAGCTGGAGAATTCTTTTCCAAATGATATTAGAAGTAACCTCAGTAATCTGGAATTCCAAGTCTGCTTACATATGGGGATATCCTGAAGGCTGAGCTAAGCAGAGATTCTGGTATTGAGTCTCTCTTCCCTTCCTGACCATGTCATCTCTCCATGTCATAGTTCCATATAGTCTCTCCAGCTGGGATTAATTATTTAAAGACTCATGACTCCTAAAAGTGGAAAGAAGAATCTGACAGCCTTTCTTGAAGCTTAATCACAGAACTGGCAAAGGTCGTTTCCACCATATTCAATTGTTAAAACCATCAGAGATACCAAAGATTACTATAAAGTTACAGTAATTAAGGCACTACACTATCAATGCAAAGGAGGAAAAATAAACCAAATAAGCAGACCCCACTGCTTAAAAATCATCTATTTATTTTGGAATAATTTCATATTTAAAAAGGATTTTTATATACGAAAATATAAAAATAATATAGAAAGTTTCCATATACCTTCACTCAGTTTCCTTTAATGTTAATATCTTACACTACTGTGATACATTTGTCAAAACTAAGAAGCCAACATTAGTACATTGCTATTAACTAAAATCCAGATTTTTTGAAGAATAACCAATTTTCCAATATCTGTTTCTGTACCAGGATCTATTCAGTGCATAAAAGCCCACTTTGATATGGTTATCTGATTAGGATAACATACGACTACAATCCATAGGGCATAGAATTATCTTTCAAAAAAGTGACACTGAACCAATTGAATATTGTAGAGAAACATGAACCTTGACCTTCCTTTGTGCCTTTTACAAAAGTTAATTTGAAATGAATGATAGCATTAAGTTTGACATGTTAAATTATAAAGCTTTTAGAAGAAAACATAGGATACTATTTTCATAACCTGGAGTAGGCAAAAGTTTCTTAAACAGGGCACAAAAACACCAAACATAAAACCAAAAGATAAATAAATTGGATTTTATTAAATTAATAACTTCTGGTAAATAACAGGCAGCACTGAGATTGGAAATGCAAATCTCTCACTGAGAAATGATAATTCAATACATATAGGAAACAAATGACTCATATCTTAACTCTATAAAGGAGTCCTAAAAATTCTCCAAATCCATAGAATATAGATCAAAATGGAAAGTAATATGGACAAAAGATTTGAACATATATATCATAAAGGGGCAATCTAAATGGCCAGACTATGACACATCAATACCCACCATTAAAATGCAAACACATGACTATACATCTACACAAATGACTTAAACCAAAATGAAGCCAGGGGTGGTGAGGATGTGAAGAAACTAGAATGGTACTATATTGCCAGTAGAGCCATGAAATGATAGAATAACTTGGAAAACTTATTTGGTAGAATCTACTAAAAACTAAACAAACTTCTTCCTTATGACCCATCAATTCTACTTCTATACATATTCCTAAGGGCAATGAGTGCATATTCCTAAGGGCAATGAGTGCATAACTTCATGAAAGGACAAGAATATCCTACCTTCACAGAAAACAGCAGTTTTATTCATAATATCCCCAAACTGGAAAAATTAAAACAAATGCCCACCAATGGTAGAAGGAATTGTTTTACATATCATATATATCCACATAATGAAATACATTTGGCACTAAAAAGGGACAAATTATTCATAACCAAGAACATATTCATACCCAAGAACACAGATCTATCACAAAAAAAAAACATTATATTGAACAAAAAACTTCAGAACAAATGTAAATACAACATAAGTGTGACATCAGCAAGATGGAGTTTAGGAGGTCCCGAAGCTTGTCTCCTCAACAAAGACAATAAATAAACAACTGCAAAACGAGGACAATAGCTCTAGGAAATCTCTGGACTCCAATAAAGAAACAGCAAAAACTCATGGAGACGAAAATCCAAGGTATAGGAACCACTTTACCTACAATGCCCTATCCCCTGGTCCAGAGAAGCATGGGGCCAGGAGATCCCTTCAGAGGTATTTCACTCCAAAGGGACAGGGAGAGTCAGAGAAACCCTATCATGTCTCACCACCACAGACTTTTGTATATTTTGCTACTGAGAATGCCCACAGTCTTTACTAATATTGAACCCAGCTGATGGAGCTGCCTCAAGTGTCTACTACTGTGTCTCTTTCCTAGGGCTGAAGCTGTTGCTGTGGTGAGACTGACCTCCAGGGAACCCATTAATTGCTATGCCCTGATCTCTGGGATCAGGACACCATAGAACCTCATGATCTGCAGGACTAGAACTACCACTGCTCTGTGACCCACCCTCTGTGTCCTAAGCTGGGGTTCATATCTGCCATAAACACACCTGAGCTACTGCTGTTCTGTGACTGTGCCCTGGGGCCACAATCAGGGCTTTCACCAACCATCCCCAAGGCATGCTGCTACTGTATCTGTCTCTGGGCTCTAGGTTCCATATCACTGCTCTTCCCCAATGCTCTCGGAGCCTGAGTCACTGTGGCAAACTCCAGAGACTCAGATCATGGTTCCATGGGAGAGGTATACCACCCATACCTCAAATACCAGCACCATCACCACAGCACATGTACCAATGCCCAACACCCAAGTGATACAATAGTTCCTGATGTACGTGATCCCAGATCCATAGTTCAACTACTGCTCTAAGTGCCAATATATCAAATTGGTGTCAAAGGGGATGTCCTTGGCTAAAACTTCCCACAGGCAAAAAGAGAGAATAAGAATACCCCAACAGCCTTTGCCTCCAAGGACCCTAATAACCCTAGTCAACAGAGACACACAGAGGACCTTTGCAGTTTTGACTTCAGAAGACCCCCAGAGTTCTCACTGATGTTGCCTTCAGGTGATGGAGTTACGCAGAGAGTATGACCACTGTGTCCACCCAGGAACCAGAGATGGTACATGCCAGCCAATATCCTTATATCCTTATAGCCACCCTTAAGGTAAAATCTTTCCCCACAAAAGCTAGTACAAAAAGGCTAGAAGAGATGACTGCTTCCTCAAATGCATGGACATCAAACCAAAGCCATCAGAAACAAACAAAAAGTAACATGACACCACCTAATGAAATAGTAATTTTCCGGTAACTGACCCAAAGAAAGACAGACCAATGAGTTACCTGAAAAAGAATTTAAAAAACCATTTTAAAGACGCTCATGAGATTCAACCAAACACAAACAGACAATTCAGTAAACTCAGGAAAACAAAGCATGAAAAAACAAGACATACAACACAGATAGAAATTATAGATAAGAAACAAATAAGAATTCTGGATCCGAAGAATACAATGAATGAAGTGAAAAATGCAGTAGAGAGCTTCAACACTGGGCTCAATCAAACAGAAGAAATAATCTGCAAACCTAAAGATAGATCTCTTCATATTACCCAGTTGAAGGAAAGGGAAGAAATAAGAATAAAAAAATTGAAGAAAGCTTATGCATATTATGGGATTCATTAAGCAAAACAATATTGGCATTACAGAGCCTTAGAAGGAAGAGAGAAAAAGGGACAGGAAACATATTTAAAGAAATAATGGTTGAAAACTTCCCAAATCCAGGGAGAGATAGGACTATCCAGGTACAAGAAATTCAGAGATCCCAAACATATTCAATCCCAAAAGGTCTTCACCAAGACATGTTATAATCAAACTCTCAAAATCAAAGAAAATAGAATTTTGAAAGCAGCAAGAGAAAAAAAAGACTCATCACATAGTAGGGCATCCTAATGATGCAATCAGCACAAGCTAGGTACATGAAAATGCGCTTGACATCATTAATCATCAGAAAACTGCAGATCAATATCACAATGTGGTGTCACCTCACACTCGTCAGAATGGCTGTCATCAAAAACACAAGAGATAACAAGTGTTGATGAGAATGTGGGAAAAATAAAATTCTCATAAACTGTTGGTGGGAATTTAATTGGTGCAGACACTATGGAAAATAGTATGGAAGTCCAGCAATCTCACTTCTGGGTATATATCCAATGGAAGTGAAATCATTTCAAATCATATCTGCACTCCCATGGTCATTGCAGCATTGTTCACAATAGCCAAGATATGGAAGTCCTTTAGTGGATGAATGAATGAATAAAGAAAATGTGATTTATATCTATAAATATATAGATATACATTATTATTTGGTCATAAAAAGGAAGGAAACCCTGTCATTTGCAAGGACAATTTCATAGAAAGTGAGAAAAGAATGGTGGTTGCCAGGGTCTGGGAAAAGGGGCAATGGGGAGCTATGGGGGTACAAACTTTCAGTTTTGGGAAGAATAAGTTCTCAGTATGGTGACCTGTTCTATATACTTGAATATCGCTGAGAATACATCTCAAGTGTTCTAGCCACACACACATACACACACAAAGTTAACTCTGTGAGGTAATGGGTATGTTAATTATCTTGACCTTGGTCATTATTCCACAATGTATATGTCTAAAAATCATCGTGTTGTACATTTCAAATATATGCAATTATTATTGTCAATTATTCCTCAATAAGGTTGGGGGGAATACATTCTGTGTGATTCCACTAATTTAAAGTTAACAGAAAAATCTGATCTGTGGAGATGGAATTCGTCATTAGAATCCACCAACCTATCCAGGTTTTCCAAGACTGTTCCTGATTTTTGTACTAAAAATCTCATATCCAAGCCTGGGCAGACCTGGGCAGATGGTCAATCTGGGTGATAAACTCTGGGAAATCATAATAGTTATTATTGCTGTAAAACAAATTATCTCAGAACTTCATAGCTTAAAACAACAAAGAACACTTTTCTCACATGGTTTATATGGGTTATAAATTGTGGAACACTTTAGCAGGGTGGTTTTAAAATGGGAGTGTCTCATGAGGTTGCAGCCATGCTATCAAGCATGAAGGCTGGCCTAGGGCTAGGGATGTGTTTCCAAGAAAGCTCACTCAGAAAGCTATCACTTTGGGGACCTCAGTTCTTTATCATGTGGACCTCCATAGAGAGTGGTTTGAGTTTCCATGTGATCTGGCAGCTGGCTTCCCCAGAATGCATAATCCAGGAGAAGCAAGAAAGAAGACATAATGTCTTTTATGGACCTAGTCTCAAATACAGCACATCATCTTATATGCAATAAAACAGTAATAATAAAAGAACCTTCTTTTTATGCAGGGGGACTAGACAAGAATAAGGATCCCACAGGTAGGGTTCCCTGGGATCCATCTCGAGGCTTGCTGTCACTGGTCCACTGACAGGGAAAGAACATGAAGGGATCTCCTGGGGATGCTGGAAATGTTTTATATCTAGGTCTGGATGGTGGTTACATGAATGTATTTGGAAGAGAAAATCCATCAAGCTGTGCACTTAGGAATTGTGCACTTTGTTCAATGTATAATATGCCACAATCTAAAAAATAGAGATAGAGAAAGAAAAAAAAAGTGCAGCTTTGAAAAAATGTGTGTGTATTTTATATATATATATATATATATATATATATATATATATATATATATCTGCACAACTTGCTCCTCTGCTTAAAATTTTTGAATGACTTCATAATTACATCGAAATGGAGACCAAAATCCTTACCATTGGCGGTAAAGCCACAATCAGGAGCATATCTCTTCTGGCATGATTTTACTTTCCTCACCCAGTCCTTCATTCTGCTGTTTACTTTCATAAACTATATCCCTTTTAAGTCTAGACTCTGAAATACTGTTCCTTCTGTCTGAAAAATTATTTTCTACTTCTTGTTCTTCCTTTTGGTCCTAGTTTAAAACTGTTTCACCAAATGAATTAGGAACCTAACTACTTGTTTAGAGAATTGGTAATTATAGGGGAAAAATAGGCATTTGTAAGGTCTTGTCAGTAAGGATTGTGTTTCAAGTTTATCAAATATCCCCAGTTGATATTGGAGAGGACTTCTTCAAAAACTATTAGCTAAACAAAAAATACTGAGTAATAGAAAACCACAATTTTGCAACTGTAATGGTATAATTGGTAACTGCATAAAATCACTGAACACTACTACTCTATCAGTAGTAACTGGACATTTGGCATATGACTTGAGGTTTTATCCCAGTTTACTTGCTAGATTTGGATACATTTATAACCTCTTATTGAAGACATCTTTCCAGCTATCTGTCAACCTGGAAATCAAGCTTAAAATAACTGATAATGACAAAAACTACATTATGCATTATATAACTTTTGAAACGATACAATAAAAAGTACACATGATTATCTATGGAGTGAATCTTCTTCATTCTGTAGACTTCAGTTTAAATTTACATAAAATACAGGATCTAGGAAAACAAGTTAAATATATGAAAAGGAAATGATTTAGACCTATCCAGAAGGTAAAATATTGCCCAAGCCAATGTCACAAGTGTGCATGCACATGAAGGGGATGATATTATAAATTAAAACAGATCAATGCAGTGCATGGCCTTGACTTTAGTCTGTTCAAAAAACAAAACAAAGCAAAAAAACCCTTTAATTATTTAAAAAAACAGTTTGAGAAAACTGAATATGACTGGGAATTATATATTAGGGAAATGTTGGTGCTTTCTTAGTTTTAATAATGATTTTTAAGATTATATAGAAAACATTCTAATATTTTAGAGATGTCTACTAAGCTCAATAAAATAAAATAATACATAAATATTTCAGTTTCAAAAACTCAGCAAAGGATGACATAAATATAGCAGAGTATAAATAATTTTTAGAGCTAATGGAAACATTCAAAAACCATTTTATTGGATGGGTTTCTCTCTCCTCCACCGAGTTGACTAAGTAAGAACCTATGAAAACACAGTCACAATATTTTTTATAGCATTTGTCAAAATTACAATTATTCATTTACTTAATTATATTCAATGTTAGGTTGTAACTCCTTAAAGTAAGACCCATGCTATCTTATTCAACATAGTTTGCAAATATTCAGTAAATATTTGTTAAATGAAAAAATGAAGAACATGGATGATTCCCAATTCTTTGATCATTTATTTCTTACCTTTTTTTTCATGTTTTTCCTTTATGTTAGCCAAGCTACTCTCCTAATCTCAAATCTATCAGCTGAAATTTTGCACATCTCCACTCAAACTCTACTGCTTCTGTGAAGTTTTCTTTCACTTTGCCAATCAAAGTAATTTTTTCATCCTCTGCGTGATTAGTAGTCCATCATAAAATGATGAAAAAAGACATGCATAATTTCTATGTAACCAGCTATTTATTTGGGTCTGTATTACACTCTATTTACACAAAAGCAAGGACTCTGCATTTTCGTCTTTTTCTCTTAACCACTTCAGTAGTTTGTAAGGGTATAATAAATACCCTTTAAATTGGGTTCTTATCAGTGTGCGCACGTGTACCTTTTATTGTATCTTTTTTTTTTTTTTTTAAGTTCTGGTATTCTTTTGTAAGAAAATATTGAGGGTCTTTTCCCAGGTGTTCTGCAGTTTCATAAGGATCCAATAATGTTAACTAACACAATAGGATTAACAACTTCCTTAGACAAATCCAATCTTTCATACTGATGCTCAGAACCAGGCTGGATCTGTGCCAGAGTCTAAGCCCACAGAATGCAGAAGCAGGGATGCCAACAAAACAACAAAAGAAACTGAAAGAGAATTTGGAGCATGGGATTCTGTCGGTCATACTGAGCCCCTGGGGAACTCAACTAGATGTGTTATCCCGAAGATTATAGTAAGATACTGGGATAAGTCTTTGGATGTATTATCCCAAAGACAACAGTAAGAGATTGGGAAATTTCTGAGCCAAGGAATTCAAAAGTACATGAGATGGGAGGAAAACCTATAGAAATTGAAAGGCAATCCCAGACCAAGACCCAAAATGCACAGAGTCACTTGTATTTTGGTAGGGTTGGCTGCAAAGGGATGACTCTTCGAGTTACTGTCTCTGTTTTAATTCCTGGTAATCTGCATGATAGCAGTCATGTGTGTGAGTGCACAAACATGAACACCTACTCTACAGCTTTCCCCTGCCTGCTCTCACCTATCCCTGCCTTCTGCCCATCTCTAGAATGGGACATGGAGAAGAGAAGAAGGGAAAAAAACCCCAAAGCCTCTCAACTGGATTTTCACAGAACAAGTGTCTACAGGAAAGCAAAGCACACTGGCCTTAGGCTCTGCATGTTCTGGGGAACATGGTTCTTCTATCACACCTTGTTGGGAGGAGCCATTGGGCTGGAATTCACATCCCAGTGACTAGGAAGGCCAGGGAAGCATGACTCAGAAGGGTTTCCAAGGAAGTAAATTATCCTTAACTTAGTGCTTTATTAACAGGGGAGAGCCAGCTGCTGCTCTACTCTTATTCCTAAAATATACCCTTGCTTTTATGTTAAAATGAATAGAAACTTTTTCATTCTGTAAGTATGTAAGTGTGTACATAATATACCTTTGTACTTCTGGCTAGATATTGTTATTCTATTATTAATCGATCTTCATTTTCCAGACCAATCATGTTATAAACTACTTAATAAATACTATGATGCACCACATTTTTTTCCAAGACAAATTGAATGGGGTATTGTATAAAATATAGCGTAAAGAAAGTGTGTTTTTAAGGATATACATAAGACAAGAAAAAGAAACTCATAATTCTATTATTTGGGGAAAATAATTATTATTATCTTAGTTTATAACATGATTGGTCTGGAAAATGAAGGCCAAGAAAGAAACTCTGAACCAAGCCTAGGCCAGAGCTTCATGCTGAGCAGTTGCTTTACAAATGTTAACTCAGATTGGAATGAGAATTTAACCAAAATGAAGACATGGTACAGCACTAATATCTTTCTTCAGATTATCCATGTTGCCCACTCTATAGAATTCACAATTATTTGGAATCCAAAAGTTTTCATGAATGTTAAATAAACTGGATCATCTGCAGATTTTTTTTTTAAATAGTTTATACACCCAACATGGGGTTTGTTCACAACCCCAGTATCAAGAATCACACCGTCTACAACTGAGCTAGCCAGGGGCCCCGATCATAAGCAAATTAAGTGTATAAGGACTTATACACTATGACAAATCTAATTTTGTATTTAAAAGTCATGATGATAAGAAAAGATCCACAATGGATTTTATATCACTAAGATATGAAGGAAATACTATTTTTAAAATAAAATTTTCTCCATTTAAATGTCATTGTTTATTCAAAGCAGTATTAGATTGTAGTTTGGAATTTACGCCGTTCTTTAAGTACAGATCTAAGCTAATCTCTTGATCTGAAATAAGTTTAGTGAAATATGATCGATATATAACATTATATTAGTTTCAGGTGTATAATGTAATGATTCAGTATATGTGTATATTGTGAAATGATCACCGTGATAACATTCATTCCTACATATAGTTACAGATTTCTTTTTCTTGTGATAAGAGCTATTATAATCTACTCTCTTAGCAACTTTCAAATATACAATATAGTTATAATACATAATCCAATTAGTGTATATTAACTATATAGTGACCATATCCCCAGGACTTATTTACTTTGTAACAGGAAGTTTGTACCTCTGATAGTTTTCTTACTACTGATTATTAATCACGGTCAAATCTAACATGTACTTAGTATTCTGTGGTCATAAAGAACTTTCACATTTTCTTTTGCTTGCATTTCAGGAACTCTCTGGAAAGACAGTATCATTATTATTATATTTCTTCATTTTTCTAGAGCTAAGTAATTAAGAAGCTTGCCCAAGAATCTAGTTAGTAAATATCAAAATCTTTATGATCTAAAGTCCTTCTGATTGACATTATAGCATGCCTAACTCTTGGCATCAACTTACATAGACACATCTTCACAAGCCCGTAAAACTGGAGTTCCCAAAGAATCTAAACATCATTTCAATATTCAAAACATATTATCGTTTCTATATTTGATTCCCCTTCCTTAAACATTAAAGCTGTACACAGCAAGAAGTTAAGAGCCGAATTATTCAAACTCTGTGAGAGAGTTAACCCATCTGACTTGCTAAAGAAAGATCTGTTCAGGTTATTTAAGCAGGTGAAAAAAAAAAAATGCTCTTCTGTCTGGTGTCCTAAAAATATGTTCTGAGAATATTGTAGAGACACAAATGCTTAGCTATCTCCTGGTGTCAAAATAAATTTGCTCTTCATTTCTACTGGAAACTTGGAAGGGAAATACAGAATTTAAGAAGACAAGACCCTGAATCAATATTAGTTCAGATCCACAGTGCACCAGGGAGGGGCTAAGTCCAGTCACTAGTGAGACAAAGAGCAATGGAAAGAGGAGAATTTTAATACGCCCATGATTTGACAACATCTCATATACAGAGTTCTTCTGTCTTATCAGGTGAGGTATAATTTCAATCCAATTTATACAGGAATGATGCTGATCAATTATCACCTACATTGGTCTGGAACAGTAAATTCCTTTTTTTTTTTTTTTTTTAAGATTTTATTTATTTGAGAGAGAAAGCATGGAGGGTGGGGGCAGAGGGAAAAGGAGACTCCCCGCTGAGCAAGGAGCTGACATGGGACTCCATCCCAGGACCCTGAGATCGTGACCTGAGCCAAAGTCAGCCACTTAACCAACCAAGCCACTCAGGTGCCCCTAGAACAGTAAATTCTTATAAACGACAGCATATTAAAAAAACAAAACAAAACACCCTGTTCCAGTATTTCATTCTAAAAAATTTGCAAAATAAAACTTCTTTGTCAAAAGCAATAAAGATTAAAAAGAGCATTGTTAGCTTTAAAAGCTCTACCTGCCACCTCTCTGTGTCTGAAATCATTGGAATGAGGATTACATGCTTTCCCTCTTCAGAGAACATCCTTAAATCCATGGCCTGGAAAATCATGAATTGAACCCAAAATGTTAGTTCTTGTTTACCAATCTTTACAAAACCATGCACTGCCCCTAAGAGGAAAAGGGTGTTTTAATTAAAAGAACTTTGCTGCTTTGGTGGACATTGAAATGCTAGCAATTTTAAAGATTTCTACGCAAATTCAGAACCATGAATAAATCACTGTTATCATATTATACCTGTGTAAGATAAAAGAACATCTTGAAAAGAACTTTTGAGATTTTTATTGAATTACTCATTGTATTTAAAGTTAGATGAAGCCCAACACTGCGGCTTTGGGATTTAATACAGTTGCTTACAGCAAAACCATCTTCCACCAGAAACAATCAGAGGAGTTGGGTAAAACACGCCATTTGCTTGAATACATTGCAGAGTTGCTGCAAAAACAATGAATACTGTTACGCTGGGAAAAAAAATAATAAATAAAATTAAATTTAAAAAAAAAGAAACTAGCATTTTGAGAGGTCAAGATCCTGGAGAAAAGGGAACCCCAGAATTGTGAACCTTTCTGCTCAGGATATTTGCTGGTATGTAACATAGAGCCAGAGGCTTATAAACCACTCGTAGGAATGAAGCAAAGAGACAGCAGAGTGAGGCAAGATTTGACAATCTCCTAAGGGGAAGGGAAGCAAAACTTGGAGTTTGCTTCTGGCCAGTCATTCACGATTCAGTGAGCCAAAATCTTGAGAAGGAAAGCGAAGGGAAGTAATGGCAAACTCAGGGGCTCCCCCCTGCAACCCCGCCCCAATGAATTTTTAGCCAGGAAAGAGCAAGATGCTAAAAATGAAACATAAAACCACCAAAAAGGCAGAGCTAAGTTATCCATAGTCTCAAGCTGATTAAGAGATGAAAACGAAGTCATGCTAAGTAAGAAGGGCCCCATAGAACAGTTGGTATCCCTGGAAATCCACACCCTACAATAGGGGGTAAAGCAAAGGTAGAAAAAGTCATGCCGAAATTGCACCTCAATTTTGAATTAAATGCCTGGTTGGATTAAGGTGATCCCAGTGATTTCATGTTCTACTTTTCCATGTTCAACACTTTTTATATTTTCTCTATTTTTATATTTCCTATATTCAACATTTCTTTCTCAACGGGCTCCTTCCCCAGCATAATTTCCACATGCTCAATTATTACCCTTTGTGGATGGGGGGGCCCCCAGGGCAGGGGGCGGAGGGACTTCTCTTCTCTTCCCACTCCTGTGTCGCACTACATCACTATCTTGGCTCCATCTCCATTTCTCACATTGCACTTACTCCTGCGCTCAAGGCTGCCTTCCTTCTGTGGCTGACACACCACAAAAATTGCTCATCAAAGACTCCAGTAACTCCATGACCCTCCATGTTCCTCATAATGAACATTTTTGGTCTTTGTCTCCGTAGCTTTCTACATCATTCCAATGAAAAGGTTTACTACTCTTCTTGTTCTGTTCTGTTTTTGTTTTTGTTTTTGTTTTTTTTACCCTTTCCGCCTCTTCTTTCTAATCTCTTTTAGGCATTCTTTATGTTCCTCAAACTGTTGCTATAATTTTCTTTTCCTTCCAATCTCTACATGCTTTGAGCTAACTCTTACAGTTTCAGATGTCACTTATATACGATGTTGCCTCCTAAATGAAAGCCTCTAGCCCTGTATATACTCACGGTTTCCAATCAAACACATCCAACTACTGTTTTGAATCTCCACCTGGGCAATTTAAATGCCCTTCAAACTCAGTATAATACAAATACTTCCTTGCAATAAACTGGGAGTCCTTCAAATTTTATTATCTCAACCCTCCTGATATGTTGTCCCCAAAATATCTTATAAAACTGATCTGTTTCACCATCTAGTCTGATCTTCCACCATTTTTTTTTCTTTGGCTGTGGTAGTTCCTTGCTAATAGTCCTGCACATCTACTCTTAGGATGTTCTAGTCCATTTTCCACCCTGAGATCCCAGGGGCCTTTTATACATTGCAGATCTAATCATGCCACCTCTCCACTTAATAAGAAATGATTACCCTGGTCACCATCAAGCCCTGTGGCATCATGGTGAGCGAGTTTTTTTCTCTTCATTCCACAGAATTGCTCAAATTTCAGTTCCTTAAAGGAATCATGCTCCCTTCTTCCCCAGAATTTTTGAAATGCCATTCCTTCCACAATGCCTCTGTCTGCTGAGCTAATTAACACCTACTCATCTTTCCAGTCTTCATCTAAATGCCATTGCCTTAGGACAGCTTTTCCGGACATCCTCTGGCCATATTACACTTCTCACATACTTTCTGTATGTTTTCCTGAAGGAGAATGTAATTTTGTGTTTGATTATTTCCTATCCATCACACATCCAACACCCCAATCCCAATCAGATTGGTAATTCCATGAAGATAAGAACCATATCTGTTTTATTTCCACTGTATTCCCAGCACCACATTGGCTCCTGGCAAACTGTAATACATAATACAGTATGTAATACAATAAATACATGTAAAATAAATGAAGACAAATGAATGAATAGATTCTAAGAAGATACAATACAGAAGTTCTTTGGGTATCCCCAGTTAACTAGCATATCAAGGTATAGTTGTTTGTGCTAGGCTTACTTGGATGGGCAACTTTCCTCCTCAAACCCTAAGTTCTCTCCTACACCTGCTGCACTATGATGGCTCCATGGAAACAGATTAAACATATCTTCATGGATTTAATTAGTAAGTCAGATTTCTCTCTCCCATTCATATTCCCAATGCACATGGATGTACGCACACAAAACACACACACACACACACACACACACACATACAGACTCAACTTCTGGGAAAAAGAAAATTGTATTATTGTACTTAGGGGTGTAATTTTCTCAGAATGCTGCCATTTCAAATTTGTATACAACCAACAGATGAGTTAAAATATAGACTATTATTGGAAACTTATATTGACTCATTGAACTGACCATTTAGTTTCTGGAAAGAATGACTCCAAATTATTTTGGTTTTTTTTCCTCCCAGTTCTTCCTCTTTTTCCTCTCAAACCTAAAATATATTTAAAATTAAAACAGAAAAGAATAGGTTTGAAGTATGGAACTTCTAAAATCCTCAATTTCTAAGTGCTTCAGTCTCCTGTAAGTTTCCTAAGAAGATGCTTGGCTGCCATTCAATCTTCAAGTGACATTAAGATTCCAGAGCAACTTATTTGATATGCTTACTTTCATACAGTGAAAAATGGGTAATGGAACAGAGAAAGTTATTTTAATATTTTACATTGTACCAAGTGCATTTATTACTGTCCCAAATTATTTGGTGCTAAATGTTGAATATGTAAATATCCTTCATATTTGGTCTGATAAAATCAAATTTTTTTACAAATAATTGGCAACTGATGAGTTTCTTAATATAGTTCATCAAATTATGTTCTTGAAAGAGGATATTCAGAAAATATATTAATAAAACTACCATTATTATCTGTAAGGACACCTATATTTTCATATCATAATTGCTGCAAATAGAATATAATTTTGTCTCAGAAAGAAAAATCTGAATGTGTCATGATTTAAGAGTGAAATATCTTTCCAGAGAAAAATAAGTCTTTCATTGAAATACTTGCTTAGAAAAGGGAAAGGTTTTGATGATAGTGAAAGCATTTTGGATGATTTATTCACATATACAGTCCTTTGGAGGCAATCTTTGGAAGATTCAGAAAACATGCATATTTGCTTCTTTCGGAGGCAGTTGGCTTTTGTACTCTCTGATATCTTAACAACAAAGAACTGCTATTCAAATGTATTAGCGGCAGAAGGAGCTAGTATTTGACTTTTTCTAAAAATCTTCTCATATTTCCTATGAAAATTAATTCAATATTTTTCCTTTTGTTTTTAAGACCATAAGCCCAATACAAATCAGAGTCTTAACTCAGAGTAGGTATAGAACTGATGTTACTTGAATGCATGTTGAATTCCCTACAAATCACAGTTTATTTTCTCATTATCCACACAATTTTCTTGTAATCATTGCTCATTTGTCTTACAAATAACATCCAACACTCCCAGTAATAATAGTGACTTTTGTATTTGGATTCTTCTGGTTATTCCAACTACAGTATAATTTTAGGGCTGGCTGTCTAATGTATGTGAAGTACGTTAAAAATGGCATTTATGTAAATATTTATTAGTATTTCCAAAGTGGGTCACCTAACTTAGGAGCTCAGAGTTTAAACACTTGTTCACCAACATAAACACTGCTTTCATATCTTTACCTAATTGTGTGGTTCCTTATCCAAAGACTATCCTTAAGGAAATAGAAAATCAGTGAAGAGTGATTTCACTGCCCCCAGCAACTGGTTTTGGAACTTCTCCCCTCTTTCTAGGATCTCAGTGTCTGTCTGTTATATACTACAAATGACAGTCTTCAAACTCTACTAAACTTTTTATTTATCCTACTGGGTAACTGACAGCTTGATTTGTTTCATTTTTTAGGCCCAATTATGCTTTATTAGCATTAGCAATAATAATAACCGATTTTTATTCATTGCTTCCTATATGCTAGACAACCTAAGTACTTTTCAAGTAATAATATTTTCTTTCCGTATTACCCCAGCATAAGCTACATTGACTACAAAATGTTCAGTAAAATATGTTCAACAATTTAAAGATGTATAACAGTATATTGCTTCTGGACCACTGAGTTATTGAGCTGGTCAAAAGTATGTTATATTCTCTATGAGACTATAGCTGTACTTGATGCAGTTTTAGAAAACTTCAGTCCAATACCAAAAACATGGATTTTATTTTTCCTCATAAAAAACGCTCAAGAGAAAAAAAAAATGACTTTATGTTGACACACATAAAAAGAAAAAGAGACAAGAAAACAAAACGAGAGTGAAGCAAATAAAGAATAAGAAATAGACTAACAGGAAGCCAAATTTATCTTGGAAAATTAAATTGGATGTACCCCCCCGCTCCACCTACTCTCTTGTCAAACCTTACAAAAATATCAGTGGTAATAAGAAAAAATATCAAAGATGTGACATAATCCTAGAGCTAAAAATATGCTTCAGATATAACCTTATCCAGCCTAAATCACATTCCGAGGCCCACAGAGGATCAGCGGCCACAGTCATGGGCTGATTGGCAGAGGAACAGAGAGTGCACACAGGTACTCTGAACGCCAGGCCAAGGTAACTTTGGCTATAGACACTGTCTTCTTTTTAACACTGAGTTCTTTGTAGGCATTTTATAGTATAGTAATTATGATTCAGAGTATACTAATTTGACTTCTGACTTAATTCCACACTGACTATATGACCAAAAGAAGGGTATTTACATTGGGAAACAAATTCACTTCTCTACAAAATGTTGTTAAAGATACTGACTTCAGAAGATTGTTTTGTTGATTAAATAAGTCTGCAAGGTCCAGGATGAAACCTAATCTGAGTGGACATCTGTGGATGATAAATAAGTCTGCAAATACCCTTTATGGGGCTTTGCCGTAAAAATAACAGCTGATATTTATTGAGGAATTACTATGTGTTAGACCCTGTTTGAATTTATCCATATGTATTGATTATCTTATCCCAGCATCAGCTTGAAGCATTTACCTTACAGAACTGGAAGGGATTATGCTGGAAATTAATGATATCAGGTAGTCTGCCCAGAGTCTATATAAATTAACACAATATACAGGAAAAGTATTGTATATAAGAACAATGTAATAAGAATGAGCAACCTTATTCCACCTCAGAGCTTAATATAAAGAACAGTACTAATAGCCTTAAAGATGGCATTGTGCCTTCCCTCATTGCGGCCTCCTTCCTCATGTCCAGAGCTGATCACTAACCTGAATTTGGGGTAATTGCTCCTTTGTTTTAACTCACAGTTTCCTACGTCTGTGAGAAAAAAAGAATGAGGGCACATAGATTGTTTCCATTTCCAATTTACCTTTTTTTAAGGTGAACTTTGATTTTGAAAAATTTTAATTTTAGGGTAGACACATTAACCAAAAATTTCCATTATGGTCAATGCCACGTTGGCAACCTATAAATATAAACAAATGTTACATATTAACACCATGACACAATCTCATTACTGGTCCATGCATAATCACTTTAATTTCTTATTTAGTTTTTGAATTTATTATGTATTATATTATATAATTACATTATATCATTCATTATGTGTGAAATCATCACCCATAACCAAAGCTAGGGCCTGAACTATAGCTTACATCTACCCCCCTTGTTTTTAATATATCATCAAATTTAAGTTCGATAATATGAAAATGACAATAATATACATTTTGATCCACAAGTGGAGAACCCTTACTATTAAATGGCAAAGTTTTGAAGACCTTATTAAATCAGTAGTAGCCTTTTCTACTCCTTAGCCTCTGAGTGATAGTTTAACAAGGAATATTTTGGTGATATTGTAAGTCAAAACTAAGCTCCAGTCTAACTAAACTCCATTCTACTACATAGCACTTTCTAGAAATTTCAGAAAACTTTTTGCTTAAATGATTCCATGAGTCCCCACTTATGTAAACACACACACACACACACACACACACACACACACACACATTTTACCACTCTGCTCTTGGTGTTAAAAAATGACACTTTCAGAAACAAGTTTCTTTTCACTATTTATGAGAATGATGTTGCTGTGAAAAAGATGACATTTGAAGAATTGCTGGAAAAGAATGATGCACTTAACCATAAAATTTAAGTCAAGGAATTTAAATGACTCCGACATTCCCATTATCTGTGCAGAATGTTCCCGTTGTACAATATCCAATATGCTTTGTTTGCTGTGTTTCTTCCAACTTTGTTTCTTCCCCTGTTTATCCAAGTCTTGGCAATAGAACGTTTCGGCCCTTATAACGTGAAGCTTATAACTTCTGAGACAAAGACTTGGAAAGCATGAGGAGACATACTAAATCACACAATAATTCTCCAGTTAGAAGTATTAAAATGTAAGGTTACTGGAATTATGTTTAGCTTTTATTTTTGTCATTTAGAGTGAATAGTTTACATATTTCTCTAAGGCAAACTCATGTTTCAGAGGTCTTTTGGCTTAATTGTAAATCATTTTGTTCTGAAAGTGCTATTACCTCAGGTAAGAGTAGGAAAACAGATAAGAAAACTTCCCAGTTTTTCAGTGAAATAACAGAAGCTCCTGAGAAGCATGCCTAGACATTTTGTTTGGGATTCAGTCATGGGAAAAATATACCTTACAAGTGGAATTAATCTACTTAACAATGGATCTACTCTACTCAGGAAAAATGTGTTAGGCACTAAAGTCCAAACTTAATTACTTCAAATAATCTTAAATTCTAAGCATAGAAACTATCTGGAAATCTCTTTGGTATCTACTAAAAGTGTTTAGAAACATGACAAGTGGATCAGTGTATCATTGCGTTGAGATAGAGAAGAGCTGCCTGTGATGTCCAGGGTCTGGCCTGGCATGTCCAGGGAGGCCACAGCATCTGCACTTTCATGGAATGTCAGCAAAAGGCAAGGCTCCTCTGTGACCATGATGAATTGAGACAAAAATCATGGAGAACACTCTAATTATGAACACTGTCTAGGCTACAAGAAGGACTAAATATGCCTCTATCTTGGATAATACGAATGACTGCTGCTCCTTTACCAACTATACTTTTGCCTTGATCTATACCTCCCATCTTCTGTCCGAGGTTTATTAAGATACCCAGTCGTAAATTCAGCCACAGTTCCCAAAACCTCCAATCGAGAGCAAGTACCCACATCTACAAGCCCTTTCTCATACTTGCTGATACATATCCAAATCCTGTAAGTCATTTTCAATACCATTTTACTTCTATGTGCCTTCTCCCTCCCTGAAATGGGTAATACAAGCAATTTATACAACTACAGGTTTGTTTTTGGAGCTAATTCTCTATCCCTTCAAATGGAAGACATTACAAATTGCAAGACATATTCTGATTTCATGGGTATTCAAGCATAGAAATTGTGCATCTTAGAATTGATGGAAAAATGCATTTT
This sequence comes from Mustela erminea, assembly GCF_009829155.1. Taxonomy (NCBI): domain Eukaryota; kingdom Metazoa; phylum Chordata; class Mammalia; order Carnivora; family Mustelidae; genus Mustela; species Mustela erminea. The sequence goes on along the minus strand of NC_045627.1, from coordinate 11,349,063 downwards.
TACTACATTTACTTTCCAGATGCAGGCATGCATTTAGTGTATACATTAAACCTAAAAACTGAGGGAAATCTTTTATGTTTAAGGCAAGACACCCCCTCACAGAGATTCCTAAAATATTCTCTAAGGAAAATGAATCTATACATCATATGACATATGAAGCAGAAGCTTGGTAATTTTTTTTTTCAATTTGAGAATACACGAATATATAATGGATTTTTAAAAAGTATTCTAGACCAGAAATTGATAAATTATGGCCCATGGACCAAATCTACCCCCCTTTCTATTTTATAAATAAAGTCGAATTGCAATATAAGTGCATCTGTTCATTTATATATATTTTCAGTGACAAAGTTTGTTAGCTGCAACAGATCTGGTGGCAAGTGAAGCTTGAAATATTTACTGTCTGAAACTTTAGAGGAAAAGTTTGCTGAGCAATCATCTTTTAGAGTAAATTTAAGCAATTACCTAAAATTAGGAATAAATATATTCCAGGTTCATAACACTTGTAAAATACATAACCACTTGCATGTAAACCACATTGATAATGGAATAAACAAAATCTGTGATCCAATCTCCTCACCTATAAAATCAGCATTATAATCATAGCACCTACTTTACATAGCTATTATGAGGATTATGTCTATTAATATAGCTGAAGTGTTTGGAACAGTCCTAGCATATAAGAACTGCTAACATAAGTGTTTTCTGTTTTCATAGTTGCTTACAACCAGTAGCAGCCCTTACCTTTAAACATTAAAGCTCATTTCTGGAAAATAAAAAACACTGATGAGCACAAAAATAACAAATGAAGGCAAGCTGGTTTCTATCCTAACCCTGGCCAAAAATCACCCAAAAAGGAGAAAGAGAGAAAAAGTAAGAAAAAAAAGCATTACATGAAAAGTAATGCAATTATTTTATTGGAAACCAGGAAACAATTAATAAAACTGATTAGAAGCAACAACATACATGATAGCTTTTCTGGAGTAAGTGTTCCACCATTAGATTATGAACAGATGTGAATATAATAGAGTTTTGAAACACCCACGTGCTAATTAAATAGGAGAAACCTAAACATCCAGCCACACACCCGTCTTCTGGAGAAATACCGTGTGGTAATTAGTCTGTCCTCAGACTGGGAGTTAATTTCTGTGTCTTCCATTCTTACTTCACAATGTTCCTTGGAGGAGAAAACCCTCAAGTTGAGGCAAACTGATTGAGCAAATTAAGGAAAATACAGGGTAACTTCCTGTGAAATTTTATTATATCTATATAATCTATATATCTCCAGGTAGATTTTCTTGAAAAGTCATGGGACTATAGAGTCTGACTACAACCAATAACTTTGTTTTCAAAGGTGACATTGTTACAGATTAAAGATTGGCTTTAACATTTCTGTTTACCAGATATCATCTTTTATTATTGAAGGGTGATTATTGGAAGGTGATATGTGATATTGGGAATTTAGTAGATTTCCTGTTTCTAAAGACAAATATAATTTTTCTAGATACAGGAAGAAAGTCTTGAAATAAACTGTTTTAAGTGTCATTTTTCTCTGCTTCATTTAACAGGAAGGTATATGGAACACGTGGTCGAAGGTTTGGAGCCAAGAAATCAGATCAGCAAAAAAACACAGTGATTCAGAAACAGGTTTCTACATGCAATGAATCAACCAAGCATTCAAAGTGCAATGTTTCCTCTCTCCCCTTGTCATAGTTTGAAAGAGCTTTGACTCAAATATTTGACCCACAGAAATTTCTACATGTTCTTTTTATTACTAAGTGACACCAGCTCTGCATTTAGATTCACAACACCTAATAGTTCTGTTAGATTAATACAGTTATTACCATTTTCAGGTTTGACTTCACCATGGTCATATAATCAAGACTTTAGAAAGCTACAAATTAAGCTGAGAACACTGCCAATATTCTAATTCTCTTCACTAGGTTGAATCAAAGTTTGGGAGAAAAAACATAATAAAGGAGAAGTAACAAAGGGCTTGTCACTTTTATTGCTACATGGATATCAGTCTGGAGAAGACATAAGGATTTCTGAAAAATGGTTCTGTGGAATAGAATAAGTTCAGTAAAATATACTCACTTGCATATTACAAAGAGTTATGAGGCCTATTCATAATAGATTTCATGCTTTTCATTTCACACTGAGTTTTCCTTTATAAAATAATGCCAGCCAAAAATGTTATACATGGAAAGACTTATTTGTAGGTAAAAATATTAAGAGGTCATTTTAAGAAGGAGATATCTACACATATTTATATGAAATGACTTTCAAATTCTATATTTGGTGAGAAGAAAATGATGGAAAACATTTTGGTGGAGTGACTCTAAGATGTCCCCAAAGATTTTTGCCTCCAGTATTCATACCCTTATGTAATCCCCACACCTTGTGTTTGGTGGAAACTGTAACTTGTTTCTAACAAGAAGAATATGACAAAGGTGATAGGATATCACTTAAATTTAGGTTACATATGATTGTAACCTCCATCTTGCTAGTAGTTATGTCCTTGGTTTGCATCCTTTGGTATAGTGAGTAGCCATGTTGGAGACATCCCCATGGGAAGAAATTAAGGGAAGCCTTGGACCAATAGTCAGCTAGGAACTGAAGACCTCAATCCAATGGCCCAGAAAGAGAGCTTATACATGGAGTCTTTCCAAGTTTAGTGTTCAGAAGAGACACCAGGCTTATATGACACTTTTATTAAAGGCTCTGAAAAGCCCAGAAACAGAGGACCCAGCTAGGTTGTGTCTGAGCAACTGACCGTAACTAAAATATTGAATATGCACTGCTTTAGGCAGCTTAATATGTGATAATTTGTTATCTAGCGATAGATAACCAATACATATTTTGATACTTGGAAGTGGGATGCTTCTATAACACAGTGTGGAAGTGACTTTGCAACCAAACAGTAGTTGAAGGCTAACAAGATCTGGAGAAACATAAATAAAAAAGCCTAAATTCCCTTAGCCAGGCTGCTGGTAGAGATGTGAACATTGAGGGCACTGCCAATGAGGAGTCAAAAGAAATGAGGTATGTATTCCTGGAAACTGGAAGAAGGGGGATCCTTATTATGTAGTGGTAGAAAGCTTAGCAAAAAATTTTATTGTCTCAGTTATGTGGAAAACAATATTTACATGATAAACTTGATTACCTAGTTAAGGAAATGTCTGAGCAAAGTATTGTATATGCCACCTCGTTCCTTTGTGCTATTTATAGTAAAGTGCAAGAGGAAAAAAACAGAAAATGAATTGTCAAACAATAAAAGAACCAGAACTGATTATTTGCAAAGTTCTCAGCCTCATCAAATGGCAAAGGATGCTAACATTAAGAAATGATTTCCAGGCATTCTCAGAAAAATGTATTCTAGAGGTAAGGCCTGACTCGGAGATAAAGTTGAGTGTGTAACTGGTCAAACCTTTGTTAAAACTTCAGAAGATAAAATATTAGAGTATTAAGTCACCAAAAAAAAAAAGTCATTTAGAGAGATTAATGGTATGCCTAACAGGGACAGTCAATCAATCCATAGCACATTTGGGACCCTTAGAGCATTGTTCCTCAGCCTCTACTGGAGCCAAGGTAGAAGAAAACTTAGCCTGAAGACATTTGGGATATGGCTTTTGTCTAAGGGAGTGAATCTCAATGAAATTCACAGAAGGCCCATGGAGTTTTAAGAAAATCTTGTCACCAAAAACACTGACAGTTTTAACTAAAAGAAGCAAGAGAATAGAAAATGAAATGATACTGTTAGTGTCCCCTAAATTTCTACTGGCAGTGAGCACACTGAGAAAACTCTTCAGGTGCAAACACATGCTACTTTACATGAAAAATAAGCAGGGAGACTCAGAGGACAAAAAGAAGAGCACAGAACACAGAGCCAGGAGCTCTCAAAACTAAGACCAGAACAATGAAACAAACCAAGGGAAAACTTGCTTTCTGCATTTTGGCACCACCTACCATCTCTGTAAGGGCAATATTTTAACACTATGTTCCTCAAGTATACTCTCAGCTAGTCTAGAATGGATGTAAAAAGATTAAAAGGAAGGTGGCCTATGTGGGACTGTCACTTCTCCTACTGTCACAGACTGATGTTGTTAGATGTAGAAATAAAGACTTTCACTAGCTTCATAGCTGCAAACATATGTGTTCCATAAGTTTTTCCATATGTCCTAACAGGTGGCAAACTGAATAGCCAGAAAGTCATTCAATAGTAGTTAATTTTTTTTTCCTTCTTAATTTGCTAGGTAAGACCATTGGGATTTTGAAAGGTAGTAAATGTAGTAGAGAAATTAACACCTTTGAACAACTCCTGGAAAAAAAAATAATAAATTCTAAACTGGGTACATAAATCTATAAACAACAACAACAACAAAACCAGTTTCAAAGAGTTACTCCTAAACCTTGAACATAATCAAGGACCTTCTAATATTTGTGCAGATGGATTTCAAAATCATTATGGATTCTTATTTACTTCCCATCTGCTCTGTTTTGAATGTATGTGGCTGCTGTCCTATGCATCACTCACCATTGTATGCTGGGAAGACAGACAGAGCGCATTACAGGCAACTTTCTCTTTAGTTTCAAATGTCAGATCAAGAAAAATTGTGTTCCAAGATTTCTACTTAACAAGTTACACTTTTTTTGCCCCTGAACCTGACCCTGAAGATGAGATTTTGAACTTGGAGCAAATTCTGTAATAGGTTAGTACTCACAAGGACTTTGGGGATGGGGAGGTTAATGTGTTTGGCATGTGAAAGTGATATGAATACTTCAGAGTCAGGGACCAGACTTTGGGGGCTTCAGTGATGGCTGTTCACAGACTTTGGAAAGCCCTCCCCTTAAGAAACTTGCTTCTAACCAATAGGGTACCACAGAGTTAAGAGGTTATAACTTCTCTGATTAGAATTTCATATGACTTTAACTTCTGTATATCGCTCTCCTTATTACCTTCTCAGAGATGTCCATGTGCAAGAAACTGAGGATGGCCTGTGGAATACTACCAGTTAAGGACTGAGACTTAATCTCATTAGCCCATAAGAAACTAAATCCTAACAACAGATGTGAAGTTTAAAACATCTTTCACTGTTTGAGCCTTCAGATGAGACCACAGCCCTGACCAACACATTGACAGTAGCCTTGTGGGAAATCTTACAGCAGCAGGTGCAGCTAAGCCATCGTCAAACTCTTAATACATAGAAACCAAGAAGTAATAAATGTGGGCTGTTTTCAGCTGCCAATTAATTTGTTATATAATAACAGCTTATAGAGATAGTATTTATGTAAATGCATGCTTTAATATGTGTAGAACATTTCTGATATAAATACAATAAGGAGAAGAGGGTGGTATCTATGAAGAGAGAATAGGGCCTTTCTGAGATGAGAAGTCATACTTTTCTTTGTATACCCTTTGTAGTTTTTGAACTTTTTATTTTTCAAACTTTGTGTTACTAAAAATACTTATTATTTTTAAAGAAATAGGTCATTTTATATTTGTCATTTAAAAATTAACTAAGAATTCATCTTATACAACACTTACCCTGTTAATTCTTTTTTTAAAGATTTTATTTATTTATTTGACAGACAGATCACAAGTAGGCAGAGAGGCAGGCAGAGAGAGAAGGGGAAGCAGGCTCCTTGCTGGGCAGAGAGCCCGATGCGGGGCTCGATCCCAGGACCCTGGGATCATGACCTGAGCCAAAGGCAGAAGCTTTAACCCATTGACCTACCCAGGTTCCCCCCTGTTAATTCTTTTTTATCAAAATGAGACAGCTTGAAATCTAAGATGGTGAATTTTGAGTATAACAAACTTTCAAATCAAAGAACAGTCAAGGTGGGGACATACCTCAGTTCAATCACTTGACAAGAAGTGTTTTGGAGCTAAGAAACCAAATCTGTGATAATTTCTGTATAACCCCTTTGTATCAAAAGCAGGTATCTGAATGTATCAGGTTCCAGTAAAGATGTAAGTGGCAGGTTGTAGAACCCTTGCTTTCTTGTTATGGCTTAGTACGTATAATAGTGAAAAATCTTATTTAATTTTCTACCTCATAAGTTTATTAATAATTTTTATATCAGTAGTAAAATTCTTAAATCTGAGATAAAGTTAACCTGTAAACATTATTTTCTTCTTACACACATTATATCAATAATGAAATAGTCTCCTATAATTTATTTCCTTATAAAAACATATACTGAGGGGCGCCTGGGTGGCTCAGTGGGTTAAGCCGCTGCCTTTGGCTCGGGTCATGATCTCAGGGTCCTGGGATCGAGCCCCGCATCGGGCTCTCTGCTCAGCGGGGAGCCTGCTTCCCTCTCTCTCTCTCTCTGCCTGCCTCTCCATCTACTTGTGATTTATCTCTGTCAAATAAATAAATAAAATCTTTAAAAAAAACAAACAAACAAACAAAAAAAACATATACTGAGTACATATTAAGTACTAAGCACCAATGATGAACAAGGTAATTTCTACTCATAGGAAACTTGTGTTCTAAAAAAGAGAGGTAAAAATAAACCTTCGAGAACATGTCAGTATGGTAAATGTTATAAAAGGCATGTGTACAGGAAGGTTAAAGGAAAAAGATAGAGAGACACCCGAGTCTATGAATGGGGAGACCTGAAAACTTTCCCAGAGGAGCAAATACGCAAACTAGTGTTTTCTATCTCCTTCGTGACTGATAAAATTTAGAATTTTACTTTATTTGCCTTGGGATTTTACTCTTATCTCTTGTTTGCTGTTGTGCCTTTCTGCCTGATAATCCCATTTTATTCTCAAAAACACACAAGCTTGTTGGTGTAACTATCAGATTATGCCAGTAGCAAGTCTTGAAAAGACTGGACATCTTTGCAACGTTGGATGTGTGGGCTGGTGATACTAAGCCATGAAATAGGAGGGAAGAAGCACTGTGGAATAAAAGGAGCTATGCTAAAGGATCTAAAAGAATGTCAGTGAGTTGGCATGGGAGGACTTGAAGGAGCAGGAGAGGCACAGCAGGAAATGCTCTCACTGGACTAGAGCAGATGGCAGAAGGGGAAAAAAAATTACACACACACACACACATACACACACATTTAAAAGCTGTAGAGAGCAGCCTGAGAAGATTGAGTAGGCTGACAATTACCATACCATATTATCTATTATTTTTAGTTTGCAGATTCCTATTTATTTCACTCGGGGAGTGCTCTGCAGTCGACCGCATATTTTGAAATGCAGGATTTTAGGGAAGAGTGGGTGAGTTCAGGAGAGATCAGAGTGACTCAGTGGAAAGTAAGCACAGATGCTAGGGCAGACCGCCATCCTGTCTTCCTGGGAGTGCACATAGACTGACTAATGACATTTCCTTGGGGGCTCACAGTTGCTCCGAAGCTCAGCCCCACAGAGCCCACGTTAAGGCACATCAACTGCTTCACAGACTTACTCCATCTCTGTGCACAAGAACCATCACAGCTGAAATTGTGGCATCTCTGGGCGCACTCACTGGATTCTGTGAGTTTCAGTGTGAACACAGTTGTGTCATGATTCTTACTCTCTGAGAATGAAAAAAGAAAAGTTGTCCTTAAAAACAAAACTGTATGCCCCAAGATAGGAGGCATTTGCTGCCAGCTGGAAGAAAGATACTTCACAAATCTTTAGTTCAACAACCTTCCATTAGTCCAGCAAATCATACAATGGTCTGTATAGGCTGGTATGCTAAAAGAGGAAACATGCAGAACGTTATTGTTAAAACACATCGCTTACTCATAACAAGCTACTGAGAGCAGAAACGGGAGATAAGTGAATGCCATGGATGAATTAGGGTTTGGGTGAGTATTTTTGAATTTCAGTCTTATCCTCATATGTACTTTTGGTCCTTCCACTGTTTGAATTAACCTCACCTCAGCTACACTGTCTTCCCAAAATGTTGAAATTAGTTTGGCAAAATCAAGTGCTCTTATGGAAATAATAAACAAAATGTCAAAAATATGAAAAGTTTAAAGACATTGTCACCAATCCTTCATCAAGCTTTGATTTAAATGACAGGCAGGAAAAGGTTTTGTGATACAGATTGTTTTGGCTTTGTTTTGTTTTCTGTTTTCCTGTTGCCTTAATCTTCCTCTTTTCCTTTGCCAGGAGGTGAGTTATTTTTCTCAAGATCCCTCACAAGCCAGGATAAGAGTAGAGAGGTGTGAATTAGTGAAACCATTAAAGCTAGATTTTTTTTGTCTGTGAACCTCAAATTACTATAAATCCAAACAAACAATTACAGAAATACTCTTGATATGATACACAACAATCAGGAAAATCACTGCCCTGTTCACAAGAAGTCAAAAGGAGGGAGGAGTAAAACTGAAAGGTAAAGGGAGAATGTGACCATAGTTACAGATAAAATAAATACAAATGAAATTTATTTATTAATTTATTTCTCAGTCCTGTAAATTTTGCATTTTATTCTATAATTATTACTTCTACTAATAATGGTAATAATTATAACTTAACATTTACTGTCTATCTCTCTTGTGTGCAATTACAAACCTAGTATTCATTACCCCATTTAAGCCTCAACACCTGAAAAATGAATCCAATTAAAAAATGGACAGAAGACATAAACAGACATTTTTCCAAAAAAGACATACAGACAGCCAACAAACACATGAAAAGATGTTCAACATCACTTATTATTTTAGGGAAATACAAATCAAGACCACAATGAGGTATCACCTCACACCCGTCAGAATGCTTATATCAACAACACAAGAAAAAACAAAGTGTTGGCGAGGATGTGGAGAAAGGGGAACCCTCTTGCACTGTTGGTGGGAATGCAAACTAGTACAGCCACTCCGGAAGACAGTATGGACTTCCCTGAAAAAGTTAAAAATAGAACTACCCTATTACCCAGCAATTGCACTACTAGTATTTACTCAAAAATACGAAAATATTAAATCAAAGGGACAGATGTATAGCATCTATTCTTTGCAGCATTACTTACAATGTTTATAGCAGCATTATCTACAGTAACCAAATTATGGAAACAGCCCAAGTGTCCATCAATAGAAGAATGGATAAAGTGTGTATGTGTGTGTGTGTGTGAGAGAGAGAGAGAGAGAGAGAGAATATTACTCAGCCATCAAAAAGAATGAAATCTTGCCATTTGCAATAGGGATGGCACTAGAGAGTATAATGCTAAGTGGAATGAGCCAATCAGAGAAAGACAAATACCATATGATTTCCCTCACATATGGAATTTAGTAAACAAAACAAACAAGCAAAGTGGTGGGGGGCAGGAGAGAGGGAGCCAAACCAAGAAACGGGTTTTTAACTATAGAGAACACACTGATAGTCAGCAGAGGGGAGCTCAGGGGAGGATGGGGGAAATAGGAGATGGGAATAAAGCACAAGATATTGTGGTCAAGTGTTGAACCACTATATTGTACACCTGACACTAATATTACACTGTGTGTGAACTAGCTGGAATTTAAACAAAAACTTGAAAACATAAACCTTTCAAAAACTCTTTGAGATGCATGCTATCAATATCCTCATATTGTAGATATGGAGACGATAGCATGAGATTCTGAGAACTTCACCACACCTGATGCCTAGTAACTGAAAGATTTAATATTAAAATTCAATTCCAAAACTATACTTCTCTGGACCTCAATAAACACATTATAATTTTCTATAAATTTTAAGTGATATTTATATGTCTGTTAAATATATAAAAAGTTTCTTCTTTGCATCTCAGGATTAAATATATTCTTATATATACACCTATATGCATGATGAATATATCTATAAATATATTATATATATACATATAAATAAATAAATATATATATATATATGATGAACCACAATCCTCTTTAGTAACTGAAAATTTATGCTTTTTCCCCCATATTCCAAATTTGTATTAACATTTTTCAATAAGAGTCTGGTTAGAAGTATTTATTTTAACTTTTGGTCACAACAGTACTTAAACAAGATGTAACTTACTTGTAGGTCATCACTGTTATACCTTATCAGGGTGAAATACAGTGGAGTCTGGTACCCTAACATGAATGGCTGCATTATAGATATCCAAAATATAACTGGTGTCTCAGCAGGGGGAACAAGGTTATGATACCAAGAAAGGAAACCAAGAATTTTGGCAGAAAAGAAAAAAAGAAAAGCATCGGACTAACATCAAATACTCACTGTCACTGAGAAATGATACTCATTGAACTATGCTATCAGTAGAACACGGTTCTGATCCAGGAGTCAAATGCAACAAAATTGATTACTAAGAAAAATTAAACTCAACGAACAAAACCAGTGTTGCCATTTTGTCATTGCTAGAAGTAAGCAACAAAACTACACTTCAAATACTTGAGAACAAATGAGCTCAACAATATTACTGTGTGGGAAAATAAGCTATTATAGTTCAATAGATTTTTAATAAAAAGGCAAAATCAATTATTATTCATTTCTCAGATTAAAAAAACAAACAACTCAATATATTGTCTGAAAGGTACCAGTGGGTGACAGATCTTATTTTCAGAATAACAGTAATACAAGTAGGAAGTGTCACCTACTTCCTACTTTATTCCTCTCTTAATTCTTTCTGAAAAAGAAAAACAAAATGAAAAAAAAAAAAAAAATGAAGCAAACAAAAAAACAAAAAACCCAAAGCCCTCACTTGTATGTTTTCAAGGATTTTCAAGTAAAAGTTTAGAACTCTGATTTTAACACTGATAGTGTCTGTGAGGACTCAGACTCAACAGAGAATCTGGGGTGCATTTGGGCTGAGGTGCAAATGAAATATAAGCCATTATTGAATCAAGAGTAAGTGACATGCATGGGGCACCTGGGTGGCTCAGTCAGTTGAGCAACTGACTCTGGATTTTGAGTCGGGTCATGATCTCAGGGTGGTGAGATCCAGCCCTGAATGGTGCTCCACGCTCAGTGTGGAGTCTGCTTGACCCTCTCCCTCAGATCCTCTCCCCAACTCTCCCTCTCTCTTTCTCAAATAAATAAATACAGTTTTTTTTTAAAAAAAAAAAAAAAGAGGAAGTGACATGCATATTTGGAGAAAAATAAAGCCTTATTAACAAGGCAAATTTATTTTTTTTAACAAAGCAATCTTAAAAGGCATCTTATAATTCATGTCTAATCTTTGAGAAGTTGGGCAGAGAGACTAAGTTTTTCAGCCAAGGTCGTGATTATAAGATGCAGTATCTCCATGCAGATGACGAAGGGAAAAGCCTATGTGGGACGCCTTGGATCATCAGAAGGAGCTGAGGAGAAACAGCATCTGGCACAAGAAGAAAACCTAACACAGGTAAGAACTGCAGCAGTTCTCGGAGTCACATCTCCTGGGGCATTTTCTAACTAATCCCATTTGACTATATATGTAAATCAACATAAGGTAAACATATATCACGAGTAATAAAATATCTTCAATGTTGTTTAAGTAATTTTGTTATTATGCTATAGTAATCCATTAAAAATCAAATCTAGCAATAGATCTTACAAGGGAAGAAATTTCAGTGAATATAAATTTACTGTTAAGAATTGGGGAGGGGTCGGGGCACCTGGGTGGCTCAATGGGTTAAGCCTCTGCCTTCCGCTCGGGTCATGATCCCAGGGTCTTGGGATCGAGCCCCTCATCCGGCTCTCTGCTCAGCGGGGAGCCTGCTTCCCCCTCTCTCTCTCTGCCTGCCTCTCTGCTTACTTGTGATCTCTCTGTCAAATAAATAAATAAAATCTTAAAAAAAAAAAAAAAAACAAAGAAAGAAAGAAAATTGGGGAGGGGAGTGGCTCAGGGGGTTAAGCCTCTGCCTTTGGTTCAAGTCATGATCTCAGGGCCCTGGGATTAAGTCCGGCATCAGGTTCCCTGCTGAGCAAGGAGCCTGCTTCCCCCTTTCCCTCTGCTGCTCCCCCTGCTTTTGCTCTCTCTCCTTCTCTCACTGTCTGTCAAATTAATAAATTCTTTAAAAAAAAAAAGAATTGGGGAGGGTATGTGCTATGGTGGGTGCTATGAATTGTGTAAGATTCACAGACCTGTAGCCCTGAAACAAATAATATATTGTATGTTAATAAAATAAAATAAAATAAATAAAATAAAACAAGTGCAGAAAAAAAAACCAATTCATTTCAATTTCCTGTATAAATACAAAAAAACGTAAACTAATAAAACAATCATAAAATATTCCCCAAAAATTAGGTTTTATTCAAAAGGCCTTCTTTTGGGGTGCCTGGGTGGCTCAGTTGGTTAAGCACCCAACTCTTGATTCAGCTCAGGTCATGACCTCAGGGTCGTGAGATCAAACCCCCAGTCCATCTCCATGCTCAGCAAGGAGTCTGCTTGAGTCTCCCTGTGGTTTGTGTTCCCTCCGACTCTCTCTAAAATAAATAAATAAATAAAATAAAATAAAATAGGGGAGGAGTGAAGATGGCGGAGAAGTAGCAGGCTGAGACTGCTTCAGCTAGCCGGAGATCAGCTAGATAGCTTATCTAAAGATTGCAAACACCTGAAAATCCATCGGCAGATCGAAGAGAAGAAGAACAGCAATTCTGGAAACAGAAAAACAACCACTTTCTGAAAGGTAGGACCGGCGGAGAAGTGAATCCAAAGCGACGGGAAGATAGACCCCGGGGGGAGGGGCCGGCTCCTGGCAAGCGGCGGAGCAACGGCGCACAAAATCAGGACTTTTAACAGTCTGTTCCGCTGAGGGACATCGCTCCAGAGGCTAAACCGGGGCGAAGCCCACGCGGGGTCAGTGTGGCCTCAGGTCCCGCAGGGTCACAGAAGGATCAGGGGTGTCTGAGTGTCGCAGACCTTGCGGGTATTGGAACGGGAAAGCCGGCTACAGAGACAGAGCCGACAGTAAGCTTACAGCTCGGTGTTACCTTGAACTGGTCGCAGGCCCGGTGAGCTCGGAGCGCGGCCGGAGGTCAGGCAGACGGGAGTAACTGGGCGCTATTCTCTGGGGGCGCACTGAGGAGTGCGGCCCTGGGCTCTCGGCTCCTCCGGGCTGGAGACAAGGAGGCCGCCATTTGTATTCCCGTCCTCTGGAACTCTACGGAAAGCGCTCAGGGAACAAAAGCTCCTGAAAGCAAACCCGAGCGGATTACTCACCCCGGCCCCGGGTAAGGGCGGTGTCATTCCGCCTGGGGCAGAGACACTTGAGAATCACTACAACAGGCCCCTCCCCCAGAAGATCAACAAGAAATCCAGCCGAGACCAAGTTCACCCACCAAGGAGTGCGGTTTCAATACCAAGGAGAACAGCAGAATTCCAGAGGAGGAGAAAGCCAAGCAAGGAACTCATGGCTTTTTCCCTGTGATTTTTTTTTAGTCTTGCAGTTAATTTAATTTTTTTCTTTTTCATTTTTTTTTTTTTTCCTCGCCTTCGGGTAAATTTTTTTTTTTTTAACTGTTACCTTTTTCTTTTTTAACGATTTTTTACTAGTTTATCTAATATATGTATTTTTTCTTTTTTACATTTTTCTTAGGTGTTTTCCTTTTTTTTTTTTTTTAATTCTTTTCTTTTTTTTTCTTTCTTCCTTTTTGAACCTCTTTTTATCCCCTTTCTCCCCCCTCACGATTTTGGATCTCTTCTAATTTGGTTAAAGCATTTTTTCCTGGGGTTGTTGCCACCCTTTTAGTATTTTACTTGCCCCTTCATATACTCTTATCTGGACAAAATGACAAGACGGAAAAATTCAACACAAAAAAAAGAACAAGAGGCAGTACCGAAGGCTAGGGACCTAATCAATACAGACATTGGTAATATGTCAGATCTAGAGTTCAGAATGACAATTCTCAAGGTTCTAGCCGGGCTCGAAAAAGGCATGGAAGATATTAGAGAAACCCTCTCGAGAGATATAAAAGCCCTTTCTGGAGAAATAAAAGAACTAAAATCTAACCAAGTTGAAATCAAAAAAGCTATTAATGAGGTGCAATCAAAAATGGAGGCTCTCACTGCTAGGATAAATGAGGCAGAAGAAAGAATTAGTGATATAGAAGACCAAATGACAGAGAATAAAGAAGCTGAGCAAAAGAGGGACAAACAGCTACTGGACCACGAGGGGAGAATTCGAGAGATAAGTGACACCATAAGACGAAACAACATTAGAATAATTGGGATTCCAGAAGAAGAAGAAAGAGAGAGGGGAGCAGAAGGTATACTGGAGGTTCAGAGAACGCCCCTCAAAATAAATAAGAATAGGCCCACACCCCGTCACCTAATAGTAAAATTTACAAGTCTCAGTGACAAAGAGAAAATCCTGAAAGCAGCCCGGGAAAAGAAGTCTGTAACATACAATGGTAAAAATATTAGATTGGCAGCTGACTTATCCACAGAGACCTGGCAGGCCAGAAAGAGCTGGCATGATATTTTCAGAGCACTAAATGAGAAAAACATGCAGCCAAGAATACTATATCCAGCTAGGCTATCATTGAAAATAGAAGGAGAGATTAAAAGCTTCCAGGACAAACAAAAACTGAAAGAATTTGCAAATACCAAACCAGCTCTACAGGAAATATTGAAAGGGGTCCTCTAAGCAAAGAGAGAGCCTACAAGTGGTAGATCAGAAAGGAACAGAGACCATATACAGTAACAGTCACCTTACAGGCAATACAATGGCACTAAATTCATATCTCTCAATAGTTACCCTGAATGTTAATGGGCTAAATGCCCCTGTCAAAAGACACAGGGTATCAGAATGGATAAAAAAACAAAACCCATCTATATGTTGCCTCCAAGAAACTCATTTTAAGCCCGAAGACACCTCCAGATTTAAAGTGAGGGGGTGGAAAAGAATTTACCATGCTAATGGACATCAGAAGAAAGCAGGAGTGGCAATCCTTATATCAGATCAATTAGATTTTAAGCCAAAGACTATAATAAGAGATGATGAAGGACACTATATCATACTCAAAGGGTCTGTCCAACAAGAAGATTTAACAATTTTAAATATCTATGCCCCCAACGTGGGAGCAGCCAACTCTATAAACCAATTAATAACAAAATCAAAGAAACACATCAACAATAATACAATAATAGTAGGGGACTTTAACACTCCCCTCATTGAAATGGACAGATCATCCAAGCAAAAGATCAGCAAGGAAATAAAGGTCTTAAACGACACACTGGACCAGATGGACATCACAGATATATTCAGAATATTTCATCCCAAAGCAACAGAATACACATTCTTCTCTAGTGCACATGGAACATTCTCCAGAATAGATCACATCCTCGGTCCTAAATCAGGACTCAACCGGTATCAAAAGATTGGGATCATTCCCTGCATATTTTCAGACCACAATGCTCTAAAGCTAGAACTCAACCACAAAAGGAAGTTTGGAAAGAAACCAAATACATGGAGACTAAACAGCATCCTTCTAAAGAATGAATGGGTCAACCAGGAAATTAAAGAAGAATTGAAAAAAATCATGGAAACAAATGATAATGAAAATACAACGGTTCAAAATCTGTGGGACACAACAAAGGCAGTCCTGAGAGGAAAATATATAGCGGTTCAAGCCTTTCTCAAGAAACAAGAAAGGTCTCAGGTACACAACCTAACCCTACACCTAAAGGAGCTGGAGAAAGAACAAGAAAGAAACCCTAAGCCCAACAAGAGGAGAGAAATCATAAAGATCAGAGCAGAAATCAATGAAATAGAAACCAAAAAAACAATAGAACAAATCAACGAAACTAGGAGCTGGTTCTTTGAAAGAATTAATAAAATTGATAAACCCCTGGCCCGACTTATCAAAAAGAAAAGAGAAAGGACCCAAATAAGTAAAATCATGAATGAAAGAGGAGAGATCACAACTAACACCAAAGAAATACAAACTATTATAAGAACATACTATGAGCAACTCTACGCCAATAAATTTGACAATCTGGAAGAAATGGATGCATTCCTAGAAACATATAAACTACCACAACTGAACCAGGAAGAAATAGAAAGCCTGAACAGACCCATAACCAGTAAGGAGATTGAAACAGTCATTAAAAATCTCCAAACAAACAAAAGCCCAGGGCCAGACGGCTTCCCGGGGGAATTCTACCAAACATTTAAAGAAGAACTAATTCCTATTCTCCTGAAACTGTCCCAAAAAATAGAAATGGAAGGAAAACTTCCAAACTCATTTTATGAGGCCAGCATCACCTTGATCCTAAAACCAGACAAGGATCCCACCAAAAAAGAGAGCTATAGACCGATATCCTTGATGAACACAGATGTGAAAATACTCAACAAAATACTAGCCAATAGGATTCAACAGTACATTAAAAAGATTATTCACCACGACCAAGTGGGATTTATTCCAGGGCTGCAAGGTTGGTTCAACATCCGCAAATCAGTCAATGTGATACAACACATCAATAAAAGAAAGAACAAGAACCATATGATACTCTCAATAGATGCTGAAAAAGCATTTGACAAAGTACAGCATCCCTTCCTGATCAAAACTCTTCAAAGTGTAGGGATAGAGGGCACATACCTCAATATCATCAAAGCCATCTATGAAAAACCCACCGCAAATATCATTCTCAATGGAGAAAAACTGAAAGCTTTTCCGCTAAGGTCAGGAACACGGCAGGGATGTCCATTATCACCACTGCTATTCAACATAGTACTAGAGGTCCTAGCCTCAGCAATCAGACAACAAAAGGAAATTAAAGGCATCCAAATCGGCAAAGAAGAAGTCAAATTATCACTCTTCGCAGATGATATGATACTATATGTGGAAAACCCAAAAGACTCCACTCCAAAACTGCTAGAACTTATACAGGAATTCAGTAAAGTGTCAGGTTATAAAATCAATGCACAGAAATCAGTTGCATTTCTCTACACCAACAGCAAGACAGAAGAAAGAGAAATTAAGGAGTCAATCCCATTTACAATTGCACCCAAAACCATAAGATACCTAGGAATAAACCTAACCAAAGAGACACAGAATCTATACTCAGAAAACTATAAAGTACTCATGAAAGAAATTGAGGAAGACACAAAGAAATGGAAAAATGTTCCATGTTCCTGGATTGGAAGAATAAATATTGTGAAAATGTCTATGCTACCTAAAGCAATCTACACATTTAATGCAATTCCTATCAAAGTACCATCCATCTTTTTCAAAGAAATGGAACAAATAATGCTAAATTTATATGGAACCAGAAAAGACCTCGAATAGCCAAAGGGATATTGAAAAAGAAAGCCAACGTTGGTGGCATCACAATTCCGGACTTCAAGCTCTATTACAAAGCTGTCGTCATCAAGACAGCATGGTACTGGCACAAAAACAGACACATAGATCAATGGAACAGAATAGAGAGACCAGAAATAGACCCTCAACTCTATGGTCAACTAATCTTCGACAAAGCAGGAAAGAATGTCCAATGGAAAAAAGACAGCCTCTTCAATAAATGGTGCTGGGAAAATTGGACAGCCACATGCAGAAAAATGAAATTGGACCATTTCCTTACACCACACACAAAAATAGACTCAAAATGGATGAAGGACCTCAATGTGCGAAAGGAATCCATCAAAATCCTTGAGGAGAACACAGGCAGCAACCTCTTTGACCTCTGCCGCAGCAACATCTTCCTAGGAACAACGCAAAAGGCAAGGGAAGCAAGGGCAAAAATGAACTATTGGGATTTCATCAAGATCAAAAGCTTTTGCACAGCAAAGGAAACAGTTAACAAAATCAAAAGACAACTGACAGAATGGGAGAAGATATTTGCAAATGACATATCAGATAAAGGACTAGTGTCCAGAATCTATAAAGAACTTAGCAAACTCAACACCCAAAGAACAAATAATCCAAGCAAGAAATGGGCAGAGGACATGAACAGACATTTCTGCAAAGAAGACATCCAGATGGCCAACAAACACATGAAAAAGTGCTCCATATCACTCGGCATCAGGGAAATACAAATCAAAACCACAATGAGATATCACCTCACACCAGTCAGAATGGCTAAAATCAACAAGTCAGGAAATGACAGATGCTGGCGAGGATGCGGAGAAAGGGGAACCCTCCTACACTGTTGGTGGGAATGCAAGCTGGTGCAGCCACTCTGGAAAACAGCATGGAGGTTCCTCAAAATGTTGAAAATAGAACTGCCCTATGACCCAGAAATTGCACTATTGGGTATTTACCCTAAGGATACAAAGGGGCACATGCACCCAAATGTTTATAGCAACAATGTCCACAATAGCCAAAACTATGGAAAGAACCTAGATGTCCATCAACAGATGAATGGATCAAGAAGATGTGGTATATATACACAATGGAATACTATGCAGCCATCAAAAGAAATGAAATCCTGCCATTTGCGACAACATGGATGGAACTAGAGCGTATCATGCTTAGCGAAATAAGTCAAGCAGAGAAAGACAACTATCATATGATCTCCCTGATATGAGGAAGTGGTGATGCAACATGGGGGCTTAAGTGGGTAGGAGAAGAATAAATGAAACAAGATGGGATTGGGAGGGAGACAAACCATAAGTGACTTTTAATCTCACAAAACAAACTGAGGGTTGCTGGGGGGAGGGGGTTTGGGAGAAGGGGGGGGGATTATGGACATTGGGGAGGGTATGTGCTTTGGTGAGTGCTGTGAAGTGTGTAAACCTGGTGATTCACAGACCTGTACCCCTGGGGATAGAGTATTATGCCTCCATCAGAAAGGATGAATACCCAACTTTTGTAGCAACATGGACGGGACTGGAAGAGATTATGCTGAGTGAAATAAGTCAAGCAGAGAGAGTCAATTATCATATGGTTTCACTTATTTGTGGAGCATAACAAATAGCATGGAGGACATGGGGACTTAGAGTGGAGAAGGGAGTTGGGGGAAATTGGAAGGGGAGGTGAACCATGAGAGACTATGGACTCTGAAAAACAATCTGAGGGTTTTGAAGGGACGGGGGGTGGAAGGTTGGGGTACCAGGTGGTGGGTATTATAGAGGGCACGGATTGCATGGAGCACGGGGTGTGGTGCAAAAATAATGAATACTGTTATGCTGGAAATAAAATAAAAAATATATATATATATAAAAAAAATAAAAAAAAATAAAATAAAATAAAGGCCTCTTTTACTTAAATAATCATGTATGAATGTATTAATTTTAAAATATAGAAACCAAGAATCATCCTTCTCACATAATCAAAAATAATTTGGTTAGGATACTGTATCATTTAAGGATGGATTGGTCCCTTCCAATAAACACTCAATACAAATGTAAATCCATTCAATTAATGGAATTACATACCTAAGATTTGATATGAAAATGAACATTTTTGCCAAGTCTCTGATCAAATCCAAATAGTATCTCAAGAATAGAGGAGTTCATTTTACTTTATATTTTATTTTATAGCATTGCTTTTTAGTATAGCACCCACTTCTAGCTCTTGGTCAAAAATCTAGAAGTAATCTTATTTAAAGATTTATGAGCAGTTATGCTCTCAAGATATTTTTTGAGCCATATTCAGGTTTTGGGTTTTTTTTTACAGAAATCTTCAAACAATGCTCAAACGTTCCTACTTTCTGAAGCAATGTTAGAACATCAGAATATGCGTTTTCTTTGGTGTAAGCTTTATTACAAACTTGTGCTGGAATGTTCTTTTTATGTCAGTGCTATAATGGGTTTCTAAAGTATACCCTTGTACACTATCAGTCTTATAAATTATGAGCTGAGGGATTCTGTCTCTCTCAGGAAAGTAACTTCTCAGAAATATGTTAATAAATAAGTTCATATTTGACAGAAAATTTGTTCTTTTTATTTTTATGGAGCTATACATACATTCTTCAAGATTCATCTTCCTGAAATCTTTCTTATTAAAAAGAAAAATATATATATTTGGCTTTTAGGAACAGCAAACCAGAGAGAAGATAATTTTTGGTGTTTGAAAATCTTTCCTTTGAAATAAAATTCTACAAAGGGAAAGGCTCACTTTAGGAATGATTCTTTTCATATTAATTTTTGAGTTTTGGCTAATGTGTCAGAATCTACCAGATAGGAATTGTAAAATTTAATTCCACATGAACAATCATTTAACCTAAATGATTTGGTTAAATATTTGGAAGATGCCAAAATTAGAGGAGTTTCTTTTAATATTAAAGTGTTCTACATAATTTGACTCCATCTCTGAGAATAATTAATACTATTATATTGAGCATATTATGGAGGGTATTTTAAGGTGAAGAATCAAAGGATATTTCAAGGTAATAATTCATAGACTTCCATGCAGCTTTATGATGTTTTCTTATTCACTGACTTCATTTCAGGTATGCCTCAGACTCCTGGCATAAGCATATTACTTGCTCCGTCAGGATCACAAGTGGTTGTAAAAATATGCATTTTCTATTTCTGCCCACTGTGAGGGAATGAAAGCAATAGCACCCCAGGAGCAATGAACACACCTGGCACACAGGTATGAATTTATAAATGCCATTTACTTAACATAAGCTGGGCTCCTTAGAAAAGTTTTTCCAGCACTGGAGCAGGAAATACACAAAGAACCTGGAACAGCTTCTCATTCCAGAAAGCAAACACTTGCTCAAAGAATGACAGAGAATCCTCGTGAGAACACAGACATCAGCTTGAAGAAGCTCCCACTAACCGAGTCTGGGATAATTTCAGTGTAAAAGTAAGTGATTACATGAACGGACTGTATCACATTGATTAGAATCCACCGAATGAAATAGGAATAGTCTATCCTGAAAGAAATAAATGAAAGAAAGACATGCTCTTCCTTGTAATAGAATGTCAGCTAATAAGTGGAATAATAGCAAAGTGGTTAGAAAATCATTTGACACATCCTAGTAAAAACTGATGATGGATTAGATATCTCCCTGTTCTCAAATATGCTCCTAAAATATTAAAGTTAATGACATCAGCAAGGGCGTGAACCAACCACAGCTGGTCCCTGATACGATGCATTTGAGGACACAATCACTTTTGTGCTATGTCTGCAAAAATGTAAAACTTCTATCAAATCCTGTGAAAACCTCAGGCAAAGGCCAAATCTAGAACATTCTAAGACAAATAAATAAATAACTGACCAGTGGTCTTCACAAATCTCAAGGTCATGCAATAAATACAGGGTGAGACTGAGGAATTCTTCTAAATTAAACTAGAAAGACATATGGTTCTTGTTCTTTCTTTTATTTATGTGGATAAAAATATATGTTTATAAAAAATAAAAAATTTAAAAAAAAAAACCTTGAAAGACATGACAACCAAATACAACATGTAACCTGAGCAAATGTTTCTTTCCCTTCCTTCCTCCCTCCCTCTTACTCTCTCTTTCTTTCTTTCTTTCTTTTCTTTTCTCTCTGAATTTGTTTTTAAGTAATCTCTACGCTCAGTGTGGGCCTCAAATTCATAATTCTGAAATCAAGAGTGGCACGCCCCACCGACTGAGCTAGTCAGACAAGGAATTTTTAAGGATAATTTATGAAATGTGAACAAAAGATGTCAATTTTATTAGAGTGTGAACCATTAAATGACCTTATTTGAATCTGAAGCTATGTAAAAGAATGCCCTTATTCCTAGGAAACATACATAACTTTTACATGTAAATGGCAGCATTATGTCCTCAAACCTCAACTTATTCTCAATGGGTTAAGATATATGTAAATTTTATTTTATACATAAATTTTATATGTAGGAGTGTGTATGTATAGAGAAAACACTATAAAGAAAATATAATTAATATTAAAAATAAAGGAATCCAGAAAATTGTATGTGGGGATTCTTTTCACTATTATCGCAAATTTTCTGAAATCTGAAACTATTTCAAAAATTGAGACTTACCTTAGCGGAAAAGCTTTCAGGTTTTCTCCATTGAGAATGATATTTGCGGTGGGTTTTTCATAGATGGCTTTGATGATATTGAGGTATGTGCCCTCTATCCCTACACTTTGAAGAGTTTTGATCAGGAAGGGATGCTGTACTTTGTCAAATGCTTTTTCAGCATCTATTGAGAGTATCATATGGTTCTTGTTCTTTCTTTTATTGATGTGTTGTATCACATTGACTGATTTGCGGATGTTGAACCAACCTTGCAGCCCTGGAATAAATCCCACTTGGTCGTGGTGAATAATCTTTTTAATGTACTGTTGAATCCTATTGGCTAGTATTTTGTTGAGTATTTTCGCATCTGTGTTCATCAAGGATATCGGTCTTACAAAAATGCTTTTTATGCTATTTAGCTTTGAGTTCTTTGGAGTCATAGAAATTTAGTTAGCATCTACTCTAGAACACACTTCCTTTTTTTTCCCCTCTAGAACCACTTTTTTAAAAAATTTAGATATACTTGACAGGTAGTTTCAGATGTGCAACATAATGATTCAGCATTTCTATATATTACAAAATGATTATCACAAAAACATTAGTTAACAGTCATCACACAAACATTTTTTTTTTCTTGTGATAAGAATGTTTAAGATCTACTCTCACAGCAACTTGTAAACATGTGAAATGATGTTATTAACCATGGAAGTCAGAAGGGCAGTTTTAGCTGTACAAATGCTTTTTTTTTTTTTTTTTAAGATTTTATTTCTTTGACAGAGAGAGACACAGCAAGAGAGGGAACACAAGCAGGGAAAGTGGGAGAAGGAGAAGCAGGCTCCCGGCTGAGCAGTGAGCCCAATGAGGGCCTTGATCCCAGGACTCTGGTATCATGACCTGAGCCGAAGGCAGACAGGTAAGGACTGAGGTGCCCAGCATAAATGCTTTCTAAGTTTAGTTAGTTTAATGTAGCTTAGTTTTGCTTCCGATATACATAGCATGATATAAAATAGAATTAGTTTTAGTCACTTAAAAGAGTAAAATTTCATATGTCAACGCAATTTCCAGCTTTCCTGGAATATAAATTTGGAAAATCAAGGCCCACAACTCCACAAGACAAGAACCAGAGATGAGTCACAGTGCCCCCTTTTGATTGTGCTTCTGCTGTCCTATATCACTGTTGTGTTACTGACATTATGATATTGGTGAGACTGCCAAATGATCACATTAAAACATAATTATTTTATTTACCCATTAATGGATGAAATTACTCCTCAGTGGATATGTTTCCTAATGAATCCTGAGGGAATCAAAACAATCTGACCTCCCTGATCTTGGATTGCCATTACAATTCGTCTTCACCCAAAGCTCAAAAATGTCTCATAGCAGAAAAATAATGGGCATAATATGTTCTGATTTGTTAGGTAAAAAAGGCAAAGATTTTTATTTTAATTATCACTTATTTGGTTTTCTAACGAAGTTATCATTTGCATACACTTAGCAAACAGGCTATGTCCTTTATCAGCTTTCTAATGAAGCATTTGGCTCATTTCGTTCCCTTATTTCTCTTTTCTTTGAATACAAAAGTATCACATAGAGTTTTAGGAAAGTGAAAAATGTGAAAGCCAAGTGAACTAGATTATGCGCAGGCACTATTTGCATTTAATGTGCATGCTTCTAGGTGTTTTGCTCTATGCAAAAAAATTTTATATATATATATATATATATATATTTGGCACCAATATGTATATAGAAACACTTAAAATTTTTAGTTCAAGGAATCTATAAGTAAAGGATTGATGACACTACGAAAGAGATGATGCAGAAGTGTGAGCAGAAGGAAAGTAAGTGAAGGAGCTAAAGTAGGATCCTGCCCATGGGGCACAAGGGTCCTGCAAAGTGCAGACTGCTCAACCAGGTGACACTGAGGTAGTGTTCCGTAACAGCATATCTGAATGCTTGTAGAGGACACGAATGTTGAATCAGAGACTAAATTTCATTTGCAGTAATGGAACCAGTATAACCAATCTAAGTAGCCAAGGGATTGCTCCTCCATGTTCAAAAGATCAAGTGGTAGGTCAGTCTAGTTCCATAGCAATCGCAGGAAGATCCAGTGAACACGACAGGAATCCTGAGGATCTGGTCTTCTCTCAGCTGCCAATGGATCACATAAGCTAGATCCTTCTCCAGTACCTACGAATACTCTACTGAAGAAGAAAGGGAAGGGAAGAAGAGGTCTGGAACTTTCACCCTCTAACAGCAAAACAGTTACCTAGAGAGTCTCTTTAAGTTCAGGAGTCAAAATAAAATGATAAAATTAGGCTATTTTTAATTTTCTGACTCTTTTTGGATGTACCGATCACATCATCATCAGAACATTTTAAAACATCATTGGATGTACTGATCACATCATCATCAGAACATCTTAAAACTAATACGATTTTGTAATGAATAATTACACAAATTACCTGCACTATATTCTGTTAAATATGCATAACCTGAAAATCCATGTTAGCATATCCTCAGAGTTATACCACACTCTTCAGAACTTTCCTGAACATGTGATAGCACATGTGATATTTCTTCTATCTCATAGATTGATTAATTGACCCTATAACATGAATGACCACTTCATATAAATTAAAATCTTTAAAAAGAGTCTATTTATAAGACCCTCTTGCATTCCACTATGGAATCAACTCAAAAGCTCTTGAATTACAATTATAGACCCTCGGAAAAATGAATCTTATTTGGAACTAAAGCTCTATTCTACAGACATCTGGGTCTTCTCTCGGAGGGGAAGCATTAAGCCTACTTATTTCTTATATGAAAGATCTATTCCCAGAAGGAGAAAAGGCACTTTTCCAAAGTTTTAAACAAGTTCTTGGGTTTTAACAACCATGAGCAGTTTAATAAAGTCAAGTGTTTAACCAATAAAGTCCAGCTTTACAGTTCTCATAAAGTACAATCTTGTTGCAGCTTAGGATTATTAATATTTTATATTATAAATAGTATTTATCAAGCTCTTGCCTGTCCTTGCTTCCACTGATGGCAGGTGGTTCAGTTTGGGGGAAGTAATGCTCTGTGCAACAAGAGCCCTGGGTAAGGAAAGCACCTGAGTTCTACGGTTACATATCACTGCACACCCATTTATTTAACATGATCAAATTTTACTGTAGAGTCTAGAGATACATTTCTAGAAAGAACAGGAACACAATCCCGAACTTCATGAAGATGGTGTCATCAAAAGACAGATTTTTATGTTTTTTAAAAATATGTATGTATATATGTAATATGTATGTATGTATGTAATGTAAATATATATTTAGAGAGTGTGAGCAGGGAGGGGCAGAGAGAGAAGGAGAGGGAATCTCAAGCTGTCTCGATGCTCAGTGTGGAGCCTGACACAGGGCTCTATCCCACGACTCTGAGATCATGACCTGAGCCAAAATCAAGAGTCAAACACTTCACTGAGCCACTGGGTGCCCCAGATACAGATGTTTTTAAATTAGACTATTCTGCCTATACTGATGGCATATTGTGTAATGTCTACCAACCTTTTTACTAAGAATGGTGAGAAATACTGGAAAATATGTTTTTAAAATGTCTTTGAAGACATAGGAATGCTACAGCATAATGAATATAAAGCAGAGAAGTAAGAGAAGGAAACACTAGTAATTGAACTTAGCACTGGGATATCTTTTCTACATGGGGCATCTGCCATTTCCTGAATAGAGGGCGAGATACTGAGCAGTGATTGTAGCAGGCTCCAGGGGCTGGAGGATACAATTGAAATCCAGATCATGCCAAAGGGGTAAACCCTTATTGACTCCCACCCTTTGTGTAGACCATAAAGCACTGTATCCTAAAACAGAAGTTAACAAGTATTTTCTTTAAAGGGCTAGACACTAAATATTTCAGGCTTTGTGGGCCGTACTGTCTGTAGCAACTGCCTAGTTCTGCTTTAGTCACAGAAATGCAAGCACTGACAATGTAAATAGATGGACATCACTGTATTTCCTAAAACCTTATTTATAAAATCAAGCACCTGCCGTATTTGACCCACAGTCTATAATTTGCCAACCTCTGCCCTAAAGAAAGAGTGAGCCGGAAATATACTAGACTTAAAAGGAAATGAAGCTTAACCTAAATCATATTATTCTTTGTAACTGGGTTAAGGTAAAAATGCATTTCTAGCATCCATGGCTACCTTTAAATATCATACTTAAGTCATGTCAAATGGAAGGTAGCAGGATCCTACAAATTATGATTATCCACAAATGATCTCTAAAGCTTTTTCATGTATCTCATAATCAACTGAAACAAAGTCCCACAGAAAATAAGATAAATAATAAACAAACAAACAGGTGCAACTATACAAAAATCCCAGTTTTTTTCATTTTTTTAAGAACTTGATGAGTTCAGTCTACAATTTATATAGAAATTTAAAAGAGCAGCAAAGAGAAATACTCCTAAAGAGGAAGTAGAAGGTGGGATCAGATTCTCTACTAAATATTGTTTTGAAAATACAGTATTTAAGAGTGTCCTATTGAAGCACTGTTAAATAAATAGGCAAATAGAACAGAATAAAAGGCCCAGAAACAGATCCATATACACGGACATGTGATTTGTGATTGGGGTGACACTGGAGTGTGTATGAGATATCAAAGATGAATTTTACTTGAATTATAGCACTAAGTGTAAATGCAAAGAAGGAACCCCCACAAATATCATATGTGAGAATATCATGATGTGGAAGAGGGAAATATATTTTTAAAAGATGTAACTGTAGTTAATAACGCTGTTGTGCATTTGAAAGTCAGTAAGAGTAGATCACATCACAAGGAAAATATCTATTTTGTGTTATGATGGATGTTAACTTATTCTAGTGATAACTTGAAATATACACACAAATATCAAATCATTATGCTATCGTTATACCTAAAACTAACATAATGTTTTATTTTTATATTTCATCAAATTTTCTAATATAATGTTATATATGTTCTATTAAAAACAGAGGATTGGATAACTTTTCTTACATCAGTGAGGAAGAACTACTTATGCAACTGATTAATTATGCAAAAATAACATTAAGTATAAAATAAACACAAAATACACTGTAAATTTGAAAAGATCAAAACAACCATACCTGCGTTATGGTATAAAAAGAAAAGTGGGTAACCAAAATCACTGAGGACGTAGTGATTAAAGTAGGCATGTTGAGTGGATGCTCTGCCATGTCTTCTGATGTTCTTTTTCTTGAGAACTCTTAGTAGTTACATGAATGTTTCCTTTTTGATAATCCGTGTGTGTGTGTGTGTGTGTGTGTGTGGAGCCCAACGTGGGGCTCGAACTCACAACCATGAGATCAAGACCTGAGCTAAGATCAAGAGTCAGACACTTAACCAACTGAGCCACCCAAGCACCCCATTTTTGATAATTTTTAACTGCGCATTATGTTTTATTTCTTTTTGTCATGTGTGCTACAGTGCAATCAAAGTTTACATTTAATTATATGTATCATCCAATGATTCAACAACTACACTGATAAATCTATGTAGTTCTATGAAGTTCTATGACAGACACAAAAATATTAGTGTCTCAAACAAAAGACATTTACCTAATCCAAAGGGCAGGGAAGGCTGAATCTCTATAAAGATTAACAAGATTAGAGAGGTTGAGTAGAACAAGAGGGCAAGGGGGTCATTTAGAAACATGATAATAAGAAGCAGGACAAGTTGACTCACTTGCTAGGACACAACTGAGACATAGTAAGTTAGATGTTTCCACCAAGTGCTTGGGAAAGTCAGGGGCTAGATCTTGCAAAATATTGCAGACCATGATCAAAAATGTTTTTAAAAGATTTTGTTTATTTATTTGACAGAAATCACAAGTAGACAGAGAGAGGTAGGCAGAGAGAGCTCCCCACTAAGCAGAGAACTCAATGCGGGGCGTAACCCACTGAGCAATCCAGGCACCCCTCAAAATATTTTTAGAAATCATATTCTAAGTTGAAAATCAGTGAAAGTTTTTACAAGGAAAATATCAGATTTGGTTCTTGAAAAATGGCTGCTGTGCATGGACCATGCGAGTAAGGTGAGACCGCAGGTGGGAAGACCTACAGAGGCTATCCTGACCATCCAATGACAGTGACGATCACTTTTGCTGATGTGATGGCTGCGAAAGTGGCAGGTATTAAGATTTCTGAAATTAAGGGGTGCCTGAGTGGCTCAGTGGGTCAAGCCTCTGCCTTCGGCTCAGGTCATGATCCCAGAGTCCTGGGATCAAGCCCCGCATCGGGCTCTCTGCTCAGCAGAGAGCTTGCTTTTCCTTCCTTTCTCTGCCTGCTTCTCTGCCTACTTGTGATCACTGTCTGTCAAATAAATAAAAAAATAAAATAAAAAAGATTTCTGAAATTAAGATATACTGCAAAATTCAAGGTACGTTATAGTTTAGTTAGCAGTGTTTTATAATTTTAATGTCTCTTAAGAATATGTATGATATTTGTGCTTCTTACATGAGGACACTTATACTCAACGAAAATAACACTCCAGAGGTCATGGACCAGAACTTCAGATTCGATTGGATAGGCATGATGATGGCAAGTCAGTTATTATAGACTCACCCCAGCCATGGGTAATTGTGCCATTTTGTGTATGCCAGTTGTGTATGGTGGCATTTTTTGAGGGGGAAAATTGAGGAGAAAAGCTTAAATCAAAAGTTCTTGGGGATCACAAGTTACATTTTGGTGGGCTATGTTTGAAATGCCAGTGCTTCACAAGAGGATGATACCACAGAATCCACTGAGACCCAATGGAGCTCAAGAGAATGATCCAGTTTACTATCTAAAAAAAAATGAACTCTCTGGGCAACAATGAAGGACTATGTGAGGTAACGATCTAGTTACATATATGATATCTTGTTGAGGAATTCTCATAATCTGAATGCTGAAAGGCATGTTTTTATAAATTAATATCTCAGTACATACTAATATATGTTGTGGCATGGTATACAATCATTCCATGTGTCCAAAAGTTCCATTTTGACACTTCCTGATTGAATCTATGTTATTCTGGTATTTGCCATATAATAGAGAATTTTTTTATTATAAATTTCTAAATTGTAACAACTAGAATTATCTTCCTTCAGACTTTCTTTTCTGTCCAAGGATGTTGTTTATTCTTGTCAATAACACAAATGTTGATAATTTGGAGTTTGTAATTATTTGAACTTTCTTTTTTAAAGATTTTATTTTTAAGTAAGCCCAACACGGGGCTTGAACTTGCAACCCTGTGTAAAGGATAACTGTATTAACTCACCCACCTATAGTCACTGCAGAAAAGTACTATGATGGAAAACAATCTCTACTCTTTGGAAATACTTGGGAAAAATTCTTAGTTGCCTTAACATATCTTAACATTATACACACACACACACACACACACACACACACACATATATATACAGTATAACATAGACAGAGGCATGTAAATGTTAATATACATACCTCTGCCTATGCAGATAAACTTCAGCACAAGATAAAGTCATCTAGCCCAACAGACATGGGTTTTTTTCTGCCATGAGCCTAGCAACTCTTTATTTAGAACCTGATTTTAACTGGAAAACAGTTTATTTTTATTCTGGAAATCAAACAAGGAAATTCTAGAATAGTAAGCATTAGAAAGTCAACAACTTTAGGAAAATGAATCCAAATTGTCTGGTATGTGTGATTTTGCCTTAGAATCCTAATTTCCTCAGGCTTTTCTAAGAAATTGCATTACCTCCTTTAATCAATGATTTTAACGTACAAAGGAAAATCAATACTAATTTAACCAACTAAAGTCAAATTAATTTACCTCAGTTGCTGGTATATTTTAGTGGTTTATGTTTGGATGACCAAGTTTTCCATACAGTCATTTAAATACTCCACTTTAGAATACAAAATTATTTAAAGAGCACTTCAAAAAACAAAATGTAGAGCACTATACAAATAACTCATGTTTAATTCTCCTTAAAGAGTAAAAGATAATTTGGTTTTAGAACTTAGAAAAGTACTCCCAAGACATCTCAAGGTTTCTGGTTTGTTTTGTACTGTGTATCCCTGTCAGTTTTAATATAATCATTTTTAGCTGTCTTTGCCCTGTTGGATTGCTTTTCAGCTGACCCTAGCCCAAGTCTTTTAAGAACAAAAACTTCAGAGAGTTCTGTGAATTGCATTTAGGTTAAAAAAAAAAAAATAGGATTTTACTGTGGAAAGTATTTATATTTTTGTTTGAGCTTAGACCTTATGAGAAACTTTTACTGAAGAGTTTAGCAGGGTAGTAACTCAAATTTGAGCTCCATAAACTCAATGTTTTATCTCTGAAGTAATCAAATTTTCCCCCACAAGGATTTATATTTTAAAGGGAGGAATTCTAAATGACATAGAACCAAAAAATGATGTAAAGACAAGTGCAATTTTTAAATCTGACTAGGCATAACTGTCTTATTCTCCGCTTTTTTGCTGGGTAAAAACACCAAGATACTAGTAGCTGTTACTTATTTCAGTTAGTTAAAGCATGGGACTGTTGAAGCCAAGGTTAAAGTTTTTTTGGGATCCAGTTATTTTTCTACTTTGCTAAAGTCTCCAATCTCAGCTGCCTAAAGAGAAAATAGAATATTTAGTCATAAGGGACAGAGTGTTAGTGCATTTGCTCAAATTTATTCTCTCTCCATCTACAAAAAATGTAACCTTCCATGATTTATAAAAGCTGGGAGCATCACTTTATTGAGAAGCACCTACCACAATGGAAAGGGTCATTATTTCAGAGTCTAAAGACATTTGCTTGAGCACTAAAACCATCTCTAAACTAGCTGAGTGTCCTAGGAGACATACAATTTGAGCCTATCTTTCTTCATCTGAAAAAGAGTGTTAGTCATGGGTCTCCAGAGAAATAGTAATATATATATGATTAATAAAAAGGAAGATAAAGATATATAAGTAGATAGATAGACAGACAGACAGACATAGCCATAGATATATAAAGATATTGATTGTAAGTAATTAGTTCATGTGATTATGGAGGCTGAGAAGTCCCACGATTTACCACCTACAAGTTGGAGACCCAGGAAAGCTAGTGGTATATTTCTAATCCAAGTCTGAAGACCTGAGAACCAGGAGCACCTATGTTGAAAGTAGCTATCCATGGGTACAACAGCATCAATGTTACAGCTCAGCAGAAAGTTCCAGCAGAAAGATAGAATTCTACTTTCCCCCATCTATAGGTTCAATTGAGTCCCTCAATGGATTGCATGATGCCCTCCCACAGTGAAGAACAGTCTGCTTAAACTCAGTCTACAGATTCAAATGAAACACATTCACAGAGACACACAGAAATAATACCTAACCGTATTTCTGAGCAACCTATGGCCAAGTCAAGTTCACCTATGAAATTAACGATCACAAACAGGGTTGATAAAAATTATACTAAAGGCCATTTTGGTTTTTTCAATAGTAAGTCAAATGAGACAATGTATGTAATTTAATTCTGTATGTTAAATTTTGTGAAAAGTTTACTTACTTTTATTAAAGTATGCAAGTATTCTGTAAGATTTTTTTTAATGGCAGATTCTAAACCTGAGGCATGATGTCAATATAACCACCCAAGGAATGTGATGATTTCTGCCATTCTGGTAAAATGTTCCATGTAGGTGAATGAATTACGCTAAATATAATTATAGCAACTCATTATATTCTGTGAACTAAATATAGATTCTGAAGTTTAATTGACATTTTGAAAGATGTGTGGGAGAAAAGGGTGATATGTTTAAGAAGCTTTGATTCATTTATCTTTTTATTTAATTGAGTACTCTTGCATTATCAGTACACATTATAATGAAAGATCATCATCTTCCATTCATTTAGAAAATATTTTTTATTTTACTTCATGGTTACAGCTCATGTGTTTATCCAGTTAATTTTTCCCCTGAAGAACTAAGAAAGCATTTATGAAAATATTTAAAACATAGTTACAAGGGGAAATACAAGTCAATATTTTCTGTGACATGGGAAAAAAAGGTGGATGTGGTTTGAATCCTACTATGTAATGTTTTAAAACAGAATGTAATGAAATATGAGATGATTTTAAAAACAGAAAAAAATATAATGGCAGAAAATGATATATAAGAAATAAAGAGTAAAATCAATAATGCCAAAATTCTCTTCATCAATGATGAAGAGAATGACATTGAGAAAAACTCATACATAGAGGAAAGCAAGAACGATGTTGGAGCCATTATGGAGAAGACATTAGTGAAGGATTACAGGCAGTGAAAAGCTAACATATAATTAGATACAAGTTTTCTTGAAGAAGAGGGGAAA
Organism: Mustela erminea; assembly: GCF_009829155.1. Classification (NCBI taxonomy): domain Eukaryota; kingdom Metazoa; phylum Chordata; class Mammalia; order Carnivora; family Mustelidae; genus Mustela; species Mustela erminea. Next base: position 11,316,917 of record NC_045627.1, on the reverse strand, counting down.
CTGAATTCACAATATACAGAGCAATACTAGAAATAGAAATCTTCCTGAACTAAAAGTTCGAAGGTGTTAATTGTATGAAATTAATCATTAACAGGTAGGACCTAGATTATAACTTAATAATAAAGTATTTGGTTTTAAGAACCAACAGCATTATTGAGACATAGAGAAAATCTGTTAGATGCAGAGGTTAAAATAATAAAAGTATTTTTAGATTTCTTTTCAAGAGTAGATGCTAGTAGACCTCTCTAAATCAAATATATATTACCTGGATAGACACATGGTATAGAAATATATGTATGCAAAATCATCTCCCGGTAGAAAGTGGGGTGTTTCTCAGTAAGATGGGAGTACTGAATAAAGAACTCAATTATCCCCAAAGTAAATTAAAAAATTTAAGATAATTCCAGTTGTAATATCAATCTAATTTTGATGGACCTTAAAAATACAGATTAAATTTATGCCAAAAAATAAACGTGAAAGAAAAGTCAGGATATTTCTGAAATTTTAGCTGAAATAATAAGGGATAAACTCAATCACTTATTTAAAGTAGAAAACTAATTAATCAAAAGAATATGTTTCTTGGCCCATTATAGGAAAATAGATCAATAAAGTCAAGAAGCAGATTCAAGAATATATAAATTTTAGTCTACAGTAAGTCATCATTTTAGATTAAAAGAAATTAATAACCTTGTCAATATATTTAATTGGTAGTGTTTAGTTACATTATTTTAGAAAATACATCTCCAACACCAAAATAATATCCAAATAGACTATTTATATGTAAAATATGAAGACATAGAAGTAGAAGTAAATACATGCAGATTTTTAAATATTATGATAAAAAGGTCTTCTTGAGCATGATTAAAAAGCTAGAAATGAATAAATAAGATTATGAAATGTATTCACTGTAAAATCCCATAAATAAAACTGAAAGACAAATAAGCTCCCGGTAAAAAGCATTTGTTACATATGTCACAGATAAAAGTTAATAACCCTAATAAATCAAGAGATCATACAAATTTGTAAAGAAAGAATAAGCACCTCGTAGAAAAATAGGCAATTAGATAGATCTATCACAAAAGAAGAAATACAAGGGGTCAATAAACATAAAAAGGTATTTCCATAAACATGCATTACAATGAATATAAAGGAGGTCAGATTTTCAGGATTCATGTGAGTATAAAATAAACATCTAATGCATAAAGCTGGAACAGGTGTACATTCATGAGCAAAGTATAATGTATTAATAAAGTTATCCTAGAGGGTCAACATTTCATGTTGTTTCTTTTTCCTTTTGGCTTACTTTATTATCTCTTTGTTCCTTAGGTTTGGGTCCATTTAACAAAAATTAAAGACCTTACTTAGAGGTTTTATGTAGTGGGAATTGTATGTAGTGGGAATTGTAAAATATAGAATATTAACTAGAAAGTTTTCCAAGAAGACTAGAAAGAACATTTGACATTTGTGAACCTGTAATTCCTGTGTTGTCCTACTGTTAACTAAGGCTATTTGATCACACACTTTATAGCTTTTAATGACAATTTACTTTATCTCATTTCAGTTTGGCCCCTCTTAACTAAGAAAATGTTATAGTCACACTTTGCAGCACTCTGTGGGCTTTGAAAATAATGTAAGAACAGTAGAATTGTCCCACTTCATCATAGGTCAGTGCCACCATAGTGTGAAAGGTCTGATACACATTTCCAATAAAAATCTCAAAACTAAGTTTATTTTTAATAACCCAAATAATTCCCAACAAGCTCTTTTCAGTGATTTCTAGCCTGGATGATTCTGAAAGGCTCCCAACGATGTGATAAACGGCAGAGTTGCCCTCCAAGGTTAAAACACAAAAGGGGGTAGACTATGCGTAGCATGTCAGAGACACACTCTACCTGCCACATCATGGCTAAGTTGTACTTAGAAGAAAGGACAAATGGCAAGAGAAGGATATTAGCAGTTACTGCTGGATTATTGTCACATATACGATTCCCACCAAATTAAAACATAAATTTATCACCTATCTTTGATTCCCTTAAGACTGAATGTTGTAGGGAGTGCCTGGGTGGTTCAGTCAGTTAAGCACCATGATCCCAGAGTCCTGGGATCGAGTCTCAAATTGGGCTCCCTGCTTAGCCTAGCTCCTGCTTCTCCCTCTCCCTCTGCTGCTCCCCCTGCATGTGTTCTCTTGCTCTCTCACTCTCTCTGTCAAATAAATAAATAAAATTGTTAAAAAAAAAAAAGACAACATTGTAAAAATCTGTAGGTTGCCATTTTTCTATATTCATATACTGCTAAGTGCTTTAACTTACAACTTGTGAAAAACATATATCAAAAAAATTTAGATCAATTGCTCCCTTCAGAGATCTTTGAACTTTTGTTCCTTTAGGAAAACTTATCTCAAAGAGAGATTTGTCATACAATCCATCTCTTCTCCAGAAACCCACAAGTTTCTTAGAAGAACTCATACCAATTCTCAATGATGTGGATACAGTCTGTGGAGTCATAGGACGTTCAGATCCCTATCTCTCCACATGTTTTGGTGCTAGCTCCTTTTTTTTGGCTACTTCAGCATTACGGTGCATTTCTCAAAAGTGAAGCTGGTTAACACAAAGTGAGTTTCAGTGAACTATATTTTAGACTGATTCAATTCATGCTGTTAAACTTCTAATATTGAAGTTTTAATATTTTTATTGAAAACAAGTACATATGGATATAACTTACTGAAATTCTTGGTGTCAGCATTAAAAATCTACAAATCTAAGGGCGCCTAGATTTGTATGGCCATATTCCTCCTTAAGCTTTCCATACTTCCTACAATGGCGGTTCAAATTCCCCTCACACTTTGTTACTCTGTGACTTCCCTTCTGTCACATATGTCTTGCCTGCAGCTAGGGAAAGTTCTCTGCTTTGAAGAGGTCATGCGATTAGATTCAGCCCACCTGGATAATCCAAGATGATCTCTCGATTTTTAAGATCCACATACTTAATTACATTTACAAATCCCCTTTTGCACTGTAATGGGACAATTTACAGTTTCTAGATGGCTCAGTACATTACTTGTCTGCTTGTAGCTCATGTCATGATCCCAGGTTCCTGGGACTAAGCCCCATGTTAAGCAGGGAGCCTTCTTCTGTCCCTTCCCTCTAACACTCGTGCTCTCTCCCTCTCAAATAAATAAATAAAATGAAATCTTTTTAAAAAAAATCTATAAACCTAAAGTACTTCAGTGGAAATGTTAATGAAAATGATAGATTAAAGTTAAATATATATTTCTCAAAAAAATTAATTGAGATTAAAAAAAACAAAAACAAAAACAAAACCCTGGCTCTATCACCAGACCTTCCAAGCCCTAAAGAGTTAGGCTTGTAAAGCTTTCTATTCCCATTCAAAAATCACAGATTATTTGGTAGGAAAAATAGCTGCCTGAAGATGTCCACACCTTAATCTCTGGAATCTGTAAATGTTCCATTACAGTGCAAAAGGGGATTTGTCAATATAATTAAGTATGTGGATCTTAAAAATCAAGAGATCATCCTAGATTATCCAGGTGGTCTAAATCTAATTGCACGACCTCTTCAAAGCAGAGAATTTCTCTAGCTGTAGGCAAGACACATGTGACAGAAGGGAAGTCACAGAGTTACAAAGTGTGAGGGGAACTTGAACTACCATTGTAGGAGATATGGAAAGCTTGAGAAGGAATATGGGCATCCTCCATAAACAAAGCCTGGCTGACAACCAGCAAGGAAACAGGACCTTGGTCCTACAACTGCCAAGATGGGAGTTCAACCAACTCCCAGAATCGGCCTGCAAATGAATTCTATCCCAGAGCTTTCAGTAAGGAATGCCCGATAGCACCTTAATTTCAGCCTACACAGACCTAAAGCAGAGAACCCAATCCAATCCACCCAGACTCTTGACTTATATAAACTGTGAGATAATATGTTGTTTTAAGCAACCAAATTTGTAGTAATATGGCATGAACAGAAAACAAAAACAAAACAAAACAAAAACAACAAAAGTTATCAAAGGAGCATTCCATCCCAGCAAGCAGATTTTTTGCATTTGATCTAAAGCCACTTATCTTGTCCTTGCAAAACCAGAAACAACCATTTACAATTTAATCTTGCTTTCTTAGAGTTTCACTTTTAAATAAATCCATTACAATTCACTGATAAAGTGCATTTGAATTTTGCAAGCACGCTTTCATCCCGCAGTTTCCAGCTCACACAAATATCTCACATGTCTCACCTTCCATCAAAATATAAAGCCTGGGGTGCCTGGGTGGCTCAGTGGGTCAAAGCCTCTGCCTTCAGCTCAGGTCATGATCCCAGAGTCCTGGGATCGAGCCCTACATCGGGCTCTCTGCTCAGCAGGGAGCCTGCTTCCTCTCTCTCTCACTGCCTGCCTCTCTGCCTGCTTGTGATCTCTCTCTGTCAAATAAATAAACAAAATCTTTAAAAAAAAATAAAGCTTAACTTGAAGTAATATTTACTCAGGGGATTTTACTATCAATAAAAATCATTTATAAGTTTGGTAATTGTTCTTCCCTAATGAACAGAGAGAATATGTATGAAATGGTTGTAGAATACTCAATGCACTTCAGGGGCCTCGATTATGAAAAATAGCCACTACTTAATTAAGAACATCCTGGAGCACATGGATGGTTCAGTCAGTTAAGCATCTGACTCTTGATTTGGGCTCAGGTCATGATCTCAGGGTCATGAGATCCAGCCACGAGTTGAGCTCAGTGTTCCATGGGAAGTCTGCTTGGGATTCTCTCTTGTGAGAGAATCCTGCTTGTGCTCTCTCTTTAAATAAATAAATAAATACTTCAAAAGAAAAAAAAAAAAGAACATTCAGGTTTGTATTCATTTTGGATAGGTTTCTGTTTTTATTACTAATCTTAGAAACATAGTATAAATTAAATATATATGCACAACTAAAACTACAATGTTAACTAAGTAAACTATACAATGTGACATGATAATCTATCCACTGGAAATGATTCATTGTGCATTTACTATCTGGCCAAACTCTGCTAGGCACTGTCAAAGGGATATAAGACATTATTTCTGGAGGCAGAACCATAGTCACTTAGAAGGAAGTGATTTATTTAATATGTGATATAAGTGATTTATTTTATTTATGGGTTGAATGGTTAACCAGGTACCAAAGTCATTAATTCAGCAAATATTTATCACATGCTTACTGTATGTTGGGCTTTGTATGAACAATAGAGTGACCACAAGCCTGAAGACTAAGTCTGTGCTCTTAACAATCTAGCCAGGGAGTCAGGTATTAATGACAGGACTATATGAGAGAGAAATAAGTCAACAGACCTACACACAGTATCACATATGAGGTCCAGGAGTATCAGGCAATCAGGGCTCAAGAAGAGTTTTCTGTAAGAGAAACCTCTGAAAGGAGTCCTGAAGGATGAGCTAACTATCTCCCTTAAGAGATCAGGGCATTTAAACCAAAAACAGTTATCGCACTGAAAGGACCAGAGGCAAGGAGAAAATGAAACATTTGTGGCAGCCTGTACATGTTTTAGTGAGGAAAAACACACATCTATGAGTGGGGATGGGAGAGATAACAAAGGGCTGATTCCAAAGGGCCCTGTGGCATTCTAAAAAAGAAAGACTTTATCATGAAGGTGGCAGGAAGCAATTAAAGAGGTTTCAGTAGGATATCACATGGGCAGATTTGCATTTTAGAAAGTTCAGCCCGGTGGCAGAGGATAAAAATAGCTGGAGAGAGACAAGATTTTTCATAGGGCATTGTATAGAAATCCTATAGCAGCAGCGTCATAAAGTTATCACGAAATACAAGTACATGGTCTGTTGTCTGACAAATCCTATTAAATAAGGAAAAATAGATTGCTCTTTGATATTTAAATTATGAAGGTAACAGATAGTGGAAGAATTTGTTCAAACCCCACTAGCTTGAATAATAACTTGGGTGTAACAAAATAATCACTCCTAAGTCTGCCAATAGGGCTATAGCATTAGGCACCCTGCCCTTACTAGCATGTTCAGCTTTCTTCTGATATGAGTTCATCATTGCAAAAAAATGTTATGAATACCCCTAAAGGAAAAAATAAATAACAAAAGAAGATAACCAAAGAGCACAAGGTTGGGGGGAGGCATAAGTGTTTTCTCATTGTGAATTATATTAATATTTCATTCCACTCTTTAGTTCCCCTTTCTAACCAAGTCAGTTTCTCGTGGTTTGTTGATGGATTACTGACAAGATAACATCTCTCAAAATGGAGTCCTCAAAATGGAAAACCAGGGTCTTCAATGTGGTAAAGAACTTGAGTTACTACCACTAAATCTTTTCCTTCATGCAATTTCATGTCCTTCTTCAAATGGCTAAATTCAAGAAAGAATTCATACTTATCTGGAGAGAAGTGTGTGGATTGCAAAGATGGGAATAAAAGAGGAAACTTGAATAACTTCCAGCATTCTAGCGTGAGCTACTGGTGAGTAATATTGTTATTCACTAAAGTGGAACAGAATCAGGTCTTGACTTGGATACAGAGGGAAAGGAAGGAAGATGGTGGATCATATATTTAAAACATGCACATGTGAGGTGTCCGCTCTGTTTTGCAGCTGGAGATTTCTCATATAAATTGGAAAGTTAGGTATGAAACTTAAAAGGTGGTGACTGAAACATGAAATTTGAAGCCATCATTGTATGACTGAAATCAAAAGAGTGGGTAAAGTCACCCAGTGGAGGAAAAGGATCAACTAAGACAGGTGAAAAATTTGAGAGGAGATGGAGAATCGGGAGTATAAATAATAAAACTTCACTAATGAGGAGAATAAACAGGAAGTACAGGTTATGTGAAAGTGATCAGGAATTAACCAAAGCTCTAGGTTTGGTTTGAGGAATGTACTCCTTATGAAGTACATGGGGTTCAATTCAGGGTAAATATCGGAATTTAAGCATCATCAATATTTGTTCTGGAAGAACACTAGACAGAGAAATGACATAATTAAAGCAATGTTGCAGATTTGAGAAAAAGAATGGCTTGTTCCTACTGTAATATGCCAATAGTCATAAGGACTCAGACATAAGTAACAGTAGCAAAACATTTCTAAAGAAAGGAATAAAAAATTCTTAATTTCACCTGTTGTTTAATTTCCACTTTTTCATATTTTTCTTCTTTTGCTTCACTGGGAGAAGAAGGAAACTAACATTTTTGAGTGTCCGTACATGCTAACATTTGCTCTACCCTAACACTGAGATCTAATTTAAACTATATGACAACCTAGGAGGAGAAGGGCACTGCCAATTTCACAGAACAAAAACTCAGTCTCAGTGAATTTAAATTGCTTGGGTCATCAAACCTATGAAGTGACAAAACTTGTATCCCATCCAACTGAATCCAATTCCCAAGCCCAGGTGCTTACCACTACACCTGCTCTCTCTTCCTCAGGTGCTCCTTCTCCCACAAAATTTATCTGGAACTGTCATCACTTCTCTCTTCCATCTCTTCCAATCTCTCCACCTTCTTAAGGTTTACCTGAAGTTCTACTTTGTTCGGGAATTCTTGTTAATGACTTTATCTGAAAAGTGTTTTTCCATTCTCAGAATTCTTACAGAATATTTTTCAAAGTGTTTTCTGAAAACACTGGTTTCCCAAAACTCTACAATTGGGTCCTGTAATCAAATAAATTAGAAATCCTGTAAGTTAAATCTATTCGGGGTGCAACCTAGTATTTTTTAAATCTTTTTTTATAATGGAAAGAGTATTCTTCAGGCACCCTTATGGTTATATAGCATTAACCCAAGTCAACTGCTCACATGTTATTTTATCTTTGTTCTGGTAAGTCATCTTATGAAATAGATTTTAATCTTCAATGTCATGACCAAGCAGAGATTACTCTGCATGTTTAATTACATGAGAAGTAATTAAAATAAGTTAATTGATTCATTTGTGGGAAAAATAAAATATAGACAATTCTTTCTGTCTAAAACAGTAAGAAAAAAATTCTGGAGATTTAGAAAGTGAGTGGGGGTGTGACAAGAAAAAAAAATATCTTTTCTGCAAGTTTGAATCTATCTTTTTAAAATTTTATCACATCGAAACTGAGTAAACAGGTTTTTCTTATGACCCAAGTGGAGAAGTGTATAAAAGACCTTCACTCATGGGGTAACACCAAGATAAATCCAGATAAATTTTTTTTTTAAATCTTATGAATAAGACTGTCAAAAGCAGTGGACACACACACAAAACAATTCTTGATTAACTGGTTTTCAGAGAGAAGAGACTTTCATAGGTTATCTCTAACTTAAGGCAAACTCAGTAGGCAAACATTATGTCAGGTAAAGGAGAAGCCTTATAAAAGACAAAGAGTCAGACGTGCCACTGGCAAAGGGAAGGACAGGAGGTCATGGATTAGAGTCTGAAAGACTCCTAAATGCATTTTGTGTGTGTGTGTGTGTGTGTGTGTGTGTGCAGCATTACAACTATGCTCCCCTACAACCATGTCTGAATTTTGCTGAGAAAAAAGTAAGTATCTTGAGATTGTAAAGCAAAATGAACCCACATAGCTCAGTGTTTTTAAAGCTGCCATCAGGCCCCAAGAGAATAAAAACTTGGTAAAAATCTGAAAGATCATCACCTCCCTTCATCTTGCACACATAAGGGAAAAAAAATCACATTCTTTGTGAAAAATAAAAGATAATAGTCTACTTCAAACCCCACTAATTTTTATACAAAGTACTATATACTATCAAATATGATGAAATATACAAAGAATATAAATATGTTTAAAAAATAAAAAGAATGCACACACAGAAAAATCACAAATCCAAATAAGTAACCTAGACAGAGCAATATCTTCCATTATCATTTTCTATGACCTGACCTTGACACTCTTCCCATCCAAAGGTAGAATCTCTGCCCTTTTCACTTGAATCCTGGCAAGCCAGTGACACATGTTTAATGGAATGTGACAGCAGTGATGCTGCATGACTTCTAAAGGTGGGACAGAGAAAGCAGGAGCTTCTGCCATGTTGCCTGGGACACTCATTTTTGGAACTCAAAGTCACTAAAGAAACAGGCTCACTACCCTGAGACTTCTGTAGTGTCACAAGACCAAGTCTCCTGGAAAGTCCACATACTGGCATTTTATCAGCAACCATAGTGTCTGAGATATCCCAGGCCCAGTGCAATAAATGGTCTGAATCCAGCTTTTAGCTAACAAGTCACAGCAATATTTTAGTCTTCACAGACGATGAGGCGGTCCCAGGGGAGCAGATACAATTTTCCTGATTTGATTTTCTTAAATTACTAACCCACAGAATTCATAGTCATAATAAAATGATAGTTTTAAACAATTTAAAATTTTAGGATAATTTGTTACATAGCAATTGAAATAGCTGCTATACATTGCAGGGGACACAGATTTCACTGCCTCCTAAGAACTGAAAACAATAATTGTCAGATAAGCAAAACAAATTCCAGAGATTTCTATATCATTTATAATGTCTGGGTTTTGCCCCCAAATCACAAGATATGGAAAAAGGAGAAAAATGTGAACCATATTTAGGTAAGAAAAGCATTGGAATAGGATTAGACACTGAACAGTTTCAGATGATGGATTTAGTTGCTAAAGTTTTCAAAGCAGCCATTATTAGCATAAATTAAAGGAAATATATTTGGTATTCAAACAGTGCCAAAAGAAAAATGAAAATACTTTTTAAAACATCAAAATGGATATTCAAGAACTTGAAAGTATAATCTCTGAAATAAAAAAGTCACTAGACAAGATGAAGAGCAGATTTGAGATGCCAGAATAAGGAATCGATGAACTTGAAGACAGATCAGAGGAATGATCTATTTCCTCTCCCATCCTCCTACTCCCCCCCTAAAAAAACAAACAAACAAAAACAAACAAACAAACAAAAAACAGACAAAAAATAAGACTGAATGAGGAGGAATAAAGCCTTAAAAATCTGCAATACTATAGCAAGTGGTCCAACTCATATATCACTGATTAGGATATATAATAGCTACTTTGATTATCTGTTTAGAAGTTTCTTATAAAATATACCTACTTATCGGGTGCCTGGGTGGCTCAATGGGTTAAGCTGCTGCCTTCGGCTCAGGTCATAATCTCAGGGTCCCAGGATCGAGTCCCACATTGGGCTCTCTGCTCAGAGGGAGCCTGCTTTCCTCTCTATCTCTCTCTGCCTGCCTCTCTGCCTACTTGTGATCCCTCTCTGTCAAATAAATTAAAATAAAAATCTTAAAAAAATATATATATATATATACCTACTTATCTACCTGCAAGTCAATGCTGACATATAAACCCAAAAGAAATTCAAACATATGCCCACAAAAAGATCTGCACAAGAATGTACTTTGCAGCTATATTTATAATAATAAAATAATTGAAACAATATTAATCACCACCAATGGAACTGATTAATTGTGGTATACTTATAAAATATCCTACTTAGATGTAAAAAAAAAAAAATGAATTAATGATTTGTGCAAGAAGACAGCCAAATCTCCTAAGTATCATATTAAATAAAAGAATCCCCATATAAAAATGAATGCACTATATAATTCCATCTATGAAGTTCTAGGTGGCAGAAGAAGTCTACGTGGGTAAAAATTAGGGTAACTGTTAGCTCTCAAGGTGAAGGGGATTGTTCAGAATGAAGCACAGGGGATTTCTATGGTAATACCTTGAAAAGAATAAGGGTGAAACAAGTGTAATTATTTGCCAAATTCATCGAGTTATTCGGTTACGATCTCTGCATTTTACTCTATAGTTTTTTTTAAATTCCAGAAATTAAGGAACATTTGTGATATTTCTTTTTATTTATTTCTTCTTAGGAAATTAAATTGAATGAACTACTTTTTGGTTCCCTTAGTCACTTTTTTAAATTATTAAAACATTGAGATTGGAAACAGTATAGGAAATCAGAGTATTTTTGAGTAATCTCAAATGACTATAATAATCTCAAAGTGAATCATTTTCTGTATTTGGCAAAATTTAAGTTAGATATATCTTTATAGTTAACAGGCTTCACAAAGCCTCAGTTTAAATAAGGAAGTAAAGGGTCTCTGTTCGATAATGATGTACTAGTCTATTGTAAGCCACTAATGTATTTGAAGGTAATGAAAATATATTTTCTTAAATAAAATCTGTATTTCTGTTTTCTATTAATTCAGATTATTGCATTAGCTACATAGCTCAAGTTAATAAGGTAATGTTTTTTTATTGGTATAACAAGGATTTATTATATTTTGATTCCTATCACATTTCACTACCTTGAACCTTTTCTAGACATGTTACATAGATCTAAATAAGTAGGCACTTGTCTTAATGCTGTTTCATTTATGTTCTTACATAACACCAAGTATGGTGCTGAATAAAAAGCGGAGGTAATACTAAATGTAAGATCACTAAAGATGTTGTAAATTTGAAGTAGATGAATAGAGATCTGTGTACTATGGAAGTACAACCCTCAACAATATTTTCTTTCTTTTTTTTTTTTTAATTTTTATTTACTTGACAGATGCAGTGAGAGAGGGAACACAAGCAGGGGGAGTGGGAGAGGGGCAAGAAGACTCCTGGCAGAGCAGGGACCCTGAAGCGGGCTTGATCCCAGGACCCTGGGACCATGACCTGAGCTGAAGGGACACGCTTAATGACTGAGCCATGCAGGCGCCCCAACAATATTTTATTTCCACTCTTTTTTCACTTTTAACATGGAGATAACTTTTTTTAAAAAGACAAATTCAGGGCCCCTGGGTGGTACAGCCCATTAAGCCTCAGACTCTCGATTTTGCTTTAGGTCATGATCTCAGGGTCTTGAGATGGAGCCCCACATGGGACTCTAAGCTCAGTGAGGCATCTGCTAGAGTCGCTCTCTCTCTCTCCTTCTGCCCCACGGCCACATGCATGCATGCACGCACACTCTCTCTGTCTCAAATAAATAAATAAATCTTTTAAAAAATAAAAGGGAAGAAATAAAGAAACTCACCTTAAAATTAGTTCTAGATGCATTTAACTCATGAGATTCAGGTAATGATTAAATTATGTGCTATTTTCTTTTAGTCATGAAAAAGATGGTAAATATCTTTATCATGTCCAGACAGGTTGAAAACATAGAACTGCCTGTCACTTAATAACTACACCAGTTAAGGGAGAAAATGTTCAGTTTTCTGAATCTTGAAAAGATATTTTGTTGGAAAGATTTTAGGGACACCTGGGTGGCTCAGTCACTAAAGCCTCTGCCTTTGGCTCAGGTCATGATCCCAGGGTCCTGGGATGAAGCCCCACATTGGGCTCCCTGCTCAACAGAGAGACTGCTTCTCCCTCTGCCCGTGGCTCCCACTACATGTTCTCTCTCTCTGACAAATAAATAAAATCTTTAAAAAAATATTTTAACATTATAATTTTACAGAATGCATGAGAAATACTATGTATAATACGCCTGACAAAGAAGAGGCTTGTACATATGTAACTACATAAATATAAAACTTTTCATTATTATTACTTTCACTGTTATGGCCCATCCAGAGGAGGATACAATACAGAGGGTCCCACACATTCTCATTTCATGGCCCCCTGAGCATCTCAGAAGCCCTACAGCAAAGCAAACATCTGTTTCTTCATTAAGTAGATGACACTAAACAACTCAATAATATTCATGTCATAACATTTAGTATTTTAAAATATAATACAGATGAGGGATGCCTGGTGGCTCAGTCAGTTAAGCATCTACCTTCAGCTCAGGTTGTGATTCCAGGGTCCTGGGATCGAGCCTCACCTTGAGCTCCCTGCTCAGCAGGAAGTCTGCTTCTCCCTCTTCCTCCAATCCCCACCCCCTACCCCCACTTGTCCTTGTTCTCTTGCTCTCTCTTTCTCTCTCTCTCTCAAATAAATAATAAAATCTTTAAATATATATATAATACAGATGAATTAAACACAAAATAACAATTCACTTTCACTCTGAAATAAATCCCAATAACTGAAATATGAGATGTAGGCATTCACAACTTCTCAAAACTCAGAAACAGACAGTACAGCATTGTCCCCATTTCTTAGTTCACATCAATTTGTGCATAGCAACTACCAAAATTCAGCTTTGTAAAGATATACTCTAATCAAAAGAATGTAGCACGGCCTAATGTTGAAATTATGAAATATCTCAAGCCAGCAGCTTACACAGTGTTCAACATGCTGTTATCACTGTGATTCTTTATAATTTTTTTAAAGATTTTATTTATTTATTTGACAAGAGAGATCACAAGTAGGCAGAGAGAGGAAGGGAAGCAGGGTCCCTGCTGAGCAGAGAGCCCGATGTGGGGCTCGATCCCAGGACCCTGAGATCATGACCTGTGCCAAAGGCAGAGGCTTAACCCACTGAGCCACCCAGGTGCTCTCTTTATAATTTAAAAAGATATCATGGTGCCCCATGAGTTTGCCATCATGCCCCTTGGCACTTTGTCAAACAGTTTGGGGGATTGTGCATATCATTAAAAATAAAATAATAAAAACTTCTGATTATAAAGTACAAATTGAAGGAACATTCTCTGGAATTAGAATGAGAAAATATGTAATATATGAACAAGTATTAGACTGAGAAATTAGTAATTAATGAGTTAGTAATTGCCCCAAAGAGAGAATGAATAAAATTTAGTTTTTTTACTTTCATGAGACTTAGAGCAATTAGAAGAACTGTAAACCAGAAACAAGGCTGCCACACTGAAAAAAAAAAGTGTTTGAGAAACACAGAATGTTACTTTAAGATTTTGCCACATAATACAAATGTTTGACAAGCAGTAATCCTGAAAATTCCATGACTTACTCCTACATTTTGAAAAGAATTTCTAATGATTCCCTGAACTACCTTCAGCTCAAGAAATAGATGTAATAACCCTTTAAGATATTTCCCTTATAGAAACACACAACAAGATTATAAAATATGATTGGGAGATGATTGGGAAATGGCATCAATTTTTTATAAATGTTTTCAGGGAAAAATATATAGTTTATATAAAAATGAGTATGATATTTTCTTAGAGTGAAAATGGTAACAGATGTAGTTTGTGCTGATCCTATGATGTAAAACTGTGACTATAAGAAATAAATATATCAGAGTACAAATATTCGCCAGCATGAGATTTGACTGTGTGTGTACCTTAGGAGTTTGTAGCCTATGCGTTAGACCAAGTGAAGATTATAGTGGTCCACAATCCTTCACTGATAATTCTAAAACAGAAAGGCTCTGTGGAAATTTCTTTATAAATTTGGTAGTAAAACTTTTTGAGGAAGGGGTTGCCTGGGTGGCTCAGTGGGTTAAAGCCTCTGCCATCAGCTCAGGTTGTGATCCCAGGGTCCTGGGATCCAGCCCCACATGGGGGCTCTCTGTCCAGCAGGGAGTCTGCTTCCTCCTCTCTCTCTGCCTGCCTCTCTGCCTACTTGTGATCTCTCTCTCCCTGTGTGTCAAATAGATAAATAAAATAAAACAAAACAAAACTTAAAAAAAAACAAAACACTTTGTGAGGAAGGAATCTGTGTCTACAGTCAAGATGGAATAACAGAGACCAATTTACCTTCCTGCCTAAAACAAACCAAATGTTCTAACCAGGGTTGTTGTACCTTTTTTTCCTTGATGTCTGTTCATTGTTTGGTTATATATTTTTTGTCAACATTCCATGACAACCTGACAACAATCTTTCATTGGTTTACTTACATATTAAAAATGACAAAAAAAATCACTATCATTCATTTAAATTTCTTTTTTTTTTAACTTTTTTTAAAAGATTTTATTTATTTATTTGACAGAGCGAGATCACTAGGCTGGGATCATGACCTGAGCCAAAAGCAGCCGCTTAGCCAACTGAGCCACCCAGGCGTCCCAGGAATCTCCTTTTCATAGAACTCACAAACTATCCCAAGGGGAAAAAAAAGAACAAATAATAATCAAATGCCTGTAATCAGAGCTTATAAATATGGAATCTGGGGTCCAAGAACGGTCCCATGAGGAGGTTACATTCATGCTGCATACAGAAAGATGAGTCGTACACACCTTAACAAAAAAAGGAGAGAAAAAAAGGAGAGAAAATGGAATCGGGCATGACAAAATTAAATAAAAGTTATGAGTGAGTTTTGAGAGCTTTTAACTGAATTGAAATATTATTTTTAACTTACTTTAATTACTATATAATTACTTGTAGGTAGAATTGTCAATCCCAGAGTAAAAATAGGGAGAAAACATAAAGTTTAACCATCACAAATATATGCGTAGGCACTTGATTACAAGAGATCAATGAAAAATACTACTAAAATTTTAAAATTTAGAAAATGTTCTTTCTTGCCTCTTCAAATTCCAATTAATAATTCAGTGGGGGTTGGGGGTGCCTGGGTGGCTCATTCGGTTGAGTACCTGCCTTCAGTTCAGGTCATGATCTCAGGGTCTTGGGATCAAGCCCCACATCAGGCTCCCTGCTTGGCAGGAAGCCTGCTTCTCCCTCTTCTTCTATTGCTCCCCATGCTTGTGTTCTCTCTCTCAAATAAATAAATAAAATCTTTAAAATAAATAATTCACTGGAGGAAAAGATAGCTTATAATAACTTTTGAAGAAAGGAGGATAAAAAAACTACATTTGCCTGTATTATTTTGAATATTCAGAAATCAGTCCTTTTTTTTAATAGTTTGCATTTTAAAGATTTTATTTATTTATTTGACAGAGAGAAATCACAAGTAGACGGAGAGGCAGGCAGAGAGAGAGAGAGGGAAGCAGGCTCCCCGCTGAGCAGAGAGCCCGATGCCAGACTCGATCCCAGGACCCTGGAATCATGACCCGAGCCGAAGGCAGCGACTTAACCCACTGAGCCACCCAGGCGCCCCCAGAAATCAGTCTTAAGAGGCTCTAAGAAAAACAATAATTAGTAAAATGAGAACATTTAAAAATCTAGCATAAATATTAGCACACAATAAACGGCTCTTAAATTTTTTCGTCTCTTAATTCAGTATAATCTTCAATATATCATCAGCATGAATTTAAATTTTGAAGAATGCAACCATAATAACTGAAGGAAATCATATTATCTACCTTAGCAATAATTAAGGTATATATGTATAAATAGATATATATAAAAATGTAGACATAAATGTTTGTGTATTCATTATATATGTATATCTATATATATTCACTTTATATATTCATATATACGTATATTCACTTCAAGTACACTTGTTTTCTATATACTAACCAATTAGTTTTCCTTTAAAGTCTGGGTAAGCCTGCATGGAAACCAATACAATGACCTTCTTTTTGTTTGCTTCTTGAGCACAGTTATGAAACCAGTTTTTAAACATAAAAATACAAAACACACAAAAACAAATGGCCCTTAACTGAGAAAAAAAAAAAAAACTAGAAATATTTCAGACTATGATCAGATTCATGTCCTGTTTGAACATTGGCAGGTATTGTGTAAAGAGGCACTCGGTCGCCAAACTGTGGAAGGAACCAAGATGCCCTTCAACGGACGAATGGATAAGGAAGATGTGGTCCATATACACTATGGAGTATGATGCCTCCATCGGAAAGGATGAATACCCAACTTTTGTAGCCACATGGACGGGACTGGAAGAGATTATGCTGACTGAAATCAGTCAAGCAGAGAGTCAATTATCATATGGTTTCACTTACTTGTGGAGCATAAGGAATGACACGGAGGACATTGGGAGAGGGAAAGGAGAAGGGAGTTGGGGGGAAATTGGAGGGGGCGATGGACCATGAGAGACTGTGGACTCTGAGAAACAAACTGAGGGTTTTGGAGGGGAGAGAGGGAGGGGATTGGGGTACCAGGTGGTGGGTATTGTGGAGGGCACGTATTGCATGGAGCACTGGGTGGGGTGCATAAACAATGAATTTTGGAACACTGAAAAAAAATAAAATTAAATTTAAAAAAAAAAAGAGGCACTTGGTCTGGAAGACTCTTCAGTAATGAACAGCGAATTACTAGAGTATGGAATAGAAAAAAGAGTGATAATAGATATTCAAATTCAGTTCCACACTCTTTTTCAATAAATTTCCCTATATACTAAGGTACAAATGAGAAATTATCTTAAGTGCAAACCCTTCAGAAACATACTTCCTGAAGCACAACGCTTAGCTCCAATTTTTCTAAGACCAGTTGATCACAGTACAAGATTGTCCTTTGAAAGTAAAGATAGCCCACCGGAACAAATTTACCACCACTCAGAAAAATCTGACAAGGGAATGTCAAAGAAAACTATCACCTACTTTATTTTATTTTATTTTAAAGATTTTATTTATGTATTTGAGAGAGAGCGAGAGAAAGAGCATGAACAGAGGGGACAGGCACAGGCACAGGGATCATGATCTCAGCCAAAGACAGACCCTTAACTGACCAAGCCACCCAGGCACGCCCACTGTTCACTTAACACTTAGAAATGGGATACCATGAACCAAGCTTATTGCCAAACATCCAGGAAAACTGAATGGAGCCAGCAGGCATGCAAAGGAACCTACAATGATCAAGTATCAGGATATTTGCCGCACGAAAAACAACAATGGCAAGACCTTTCAATCTACAAAGATAAAGTTTTTAAGGTAAATAGTGAGGTATAAAAATGAGGAATACAGTTAACAAAGGCTCACCTAAGAAATTGTTGAAATATTTGAAACAGGCATTCTTCAACCCTGAGTCTAAAAAAAGACCCAGTAACGTAAAGGAAAGCATCAGTCACTACCAGAGAGCGAAATCATTAAAGTTCAATTCCTGAAAGAGTCGAGGAAAGATGTTTGCCATTTTTAAGGTCAAAGTGCCTAGGAGAAAAAAATTCACCTCTCCTTCCAACAAATAGATCTCCCTTTTTTCAAGTAGGATGATTTAGAAATAATTCCAGGTCTGAGTTATGCAAAAACACCTGCAATAATTCTACAGCATGGGGTTTGAGCCCACTATCAGAGTACTGAACTCATAGGTCCAATGCCCCAAGTCTACATTTCTTTGGGGCTATAAATACTATTAATACTACCATTCCTTTGGTAGGGTTTCTCCTATATGACACAACTATTTCTATAAAATGTTAATGCCTTCCTGTTAAAATGAAAAATTGTGTTATGGATTAAAGTCTGTGCACTGAATTTAAATGAGAGTGGACAGGAGTGCTGTGCTTTAACAGATGGTACCTGTACAAGAATGGGAGCCCCACTCTGTGTTGAAGGGTAATCTGCCTGAGGTGATAGAAAAATACATCAGGCTGACAGAAGCTAAGCGATAAGTAATAGATTCTGTTATGAAGAGAAGATACCGTTTCCTTGTATACACTTCTCTACTAGGTTAGTGAATGCTGCATTATTAGTAGGGGAAAAATAATTTGCTGTTTGTTGTAGCTAGTGGGATTGTCAAACCCAGACAGGTAAAAGTCAGAGTCAGGGGTTCATTAGAACCCTTTCTAGAAAGCACATTACCAAAACATTTCTGTAAAATAAATAACTATATTTTTAAAAGAACTTATAAATACAGTCAAGGTAGCTTTTTCCTCTTGTGTGTACAGTTTGTTCAGAGAAAGGAAGTTAATTAGCACATACGGAACATCTACTAGGAACCAGAAACTGTTAGGTGCTTCATATAATCTGTCACTTGACTCTCTAAAGAAACCTTATAGGTAAATATTATATGCTCTCCAAAGATCAGGAAGTAGGCATCACTTATTCTATCTCTTACTAAGCCAGTTCTCCAAGAAGTCTTACGTCCTGGGCATGGAGCTAACTTCTAAGGGTCATGTAGTGAGTAGAATGGGTACAGTCTCTTGGCCTCATGGGATTTACCCCTGTGAGTGAAGAAATACATCACATAAATTGTTGTTGTTTTAAATTTGTTTTTTTTTAATAACATCTATGCATAGTATGACAATTTTTAAATTATAAAAACATTTTTAATTTTATTTATTTTTTTCTCACCATAGTATATGCCCTTTCTACTGTCCATCATCTGCCCATATTATGACAATGTTAATAAAAAATATGACAAAAGCAGACACGAAGATGACCTGATTTTATTCAGGAACTGTGGAAAATTCCTCCAGTGAAAATAACTTTATGACTCAGAAGATTAACTTGTCCTAAGTTGTAGAGCAGCAGCTTGTGAAAGAAACACCATTTGACTTTGTCAGTCTGATACCACAGTCTATCTACTTCACTGTCATGTGTCATAATATTTAGTTAGTTAGATAGCCAATTAGTTGGCTATTCAGAAAGAGTTCGTGTGCATTTGCTGTATAAGTGTCTGTACAGAATCCGTGTCCAGGAGTATGTCATATGTGCCTTAACCACAAAGGAAATAACAGGCCCTGAAAGGACCTTGCTCCATCACCCACTAGTGGAGAATCCAAGGAGCACCTCAGAAGTAATCTAAACCAATGGCAATGGGCCAAGAACTAGCAACCCCAGACAGTCCTCTTTTCACATCAGGTCCCTTTGCACTGATGTTGGGTGACCTCAAGCCACATAGTTCAAAGCGGCAACCGACAGCTAGACTTCAGCTGCATACTTTCCTCCTATAGTAGCCTGTCTTCCATTCATCCATGACCTCAAGTCCCCCAATTTTTCAGATCTGAATTCAGTGTGATAACAGATGTGCTTGGGCCCAATTAATTCTGTAGATGTGTTTCCTCTCCGACACATGCGGCTTGCTGCCTTCACTGGGGCACTGGGGCTCACGCCCTGCTCCTTCCCCTATCAGGCCCAGCCCAAATATCTGAGTGACCCAGAACAAACGTACAGATAGCGGCCCACATACGATAGTCCTAATATTCAAAGTATATATGTCTCAAGCCAATAAACCAAGTCAGCTAAATCCAAAGTCAATCTGTAGCACTTCCTTTCAGACCCACTATGTGTTAAGTTCTATTTGTCTAAGTTTGAAAACTGTTTTAATTTTGCCACTGAATGAGTTTTGATGTGGGGAAAAAAAGGCAGAAGAAAAATTACGAAATTTCCTTACTACTTAGAGCCCACTGACAATGTCTTGAAACAGGCAGAGTGACATTCCTCTAGGGACTCAACTGCCTTGATGTTGACACTTCGCTAAGGGCAAAAGGCCTAGCCTAATGTCAGTCCTAGCCTGACCCCTAGGACCATGTAAGTCTACATTAACATATAAAAATATCTTTGGAAACTTCCTTTATCTCTATCCCCCCAAGATACATGTTAGCAATCATCCCCCAAGCATATGGCCCACTGATATACATCTGAAGGGTCTCATGACTCAGGTTTTATTAGACAGTAATAAATGACTTTTTCCCAATAATGGCTTGCCCCCTCAAGGTCCTGGAAACCTTGGATCCAAAACTCCTTAGCTCTCCCCAACCGCCTCCTGACTTGAAAGTATACAATGGGCCACTCCTCATGTCATGACCCCAGCGCAGCTCTTTCTACCCATGGGTCCTGTCCCCACGCCTTAATAAATCACCTTTTTGCACCAAAGACTCCTAAGAATTATTTTTAGGCTGTCAGCTTTGAACTCTAACATCTTTCCTACATCAAGTTTCATCTAACGGAAGTATTAGCTGACATTTTAGATGACAGTATTAATTAACACATTAGAAGACTAGTTTAGGGCGCCTGGGTGGCTCAGTGGGTTAAAGCCTCTGCCTTCGGCTCAGGTCATGATCCCAGAGTCCTGGGATCAAGCCCCGCATCAGGCTCTCTGCTCAGCAGGGAACCTGCTTCCTCCTCTCTCTCTGCCTGCTTCTCTGCCTACTTGTCATCTTTGTCTGTCAAATAAATAAATAAAATCTTTAAGAAAAAAAAAAAAAAAGAAGAAGACGACTAGTTTAATGCCTCCTCAAACACAGTAACTGAATTCTATATAATTCAGGCCAGTGTAAAACCAAATGGCTATAGCCAAAACGACATAGAAATGTGGCATAGAATTTACGCTGCTCCTCAGTGGGGGAATCTTTTTTCGCTTTAACTCAGCTTTGAGCTTACTTTTCTTACTAGAAGAGCAAATTTAAATTTTACCCTCTGCCAGGATCAAGGCACAGCAGCAGGAGGTGTGATGGGGAGGAGGAAAAAGGCCAGAGGGTGAGGCCTGCAAGAGAAACACCTTGGGGGGCTAAGGAGATAGCATCAGGGATTTGACAAATGCTGTGACTTTGAATAACACAATTCAAGAAGTAACGTTGAAAAACCTTAACTTTAAATAATGATGTGCAGAGTGAGACATCTCTATAACCAGTAAATAATGCTCCTTTTACCAAGAAAATACAGTACTGGGCAGTCTGACAAGGGTCCGAAACAACATACAACACTCCAAAAAGGAACAACTTTATGTTAAATATATAACATATAAAATATAACAGAATTGCACACTAGAGCGTATCCCTTTAGCCACAGTGGGTCAGTTCTTAGCAGAAAACATTATGTTAAGACTGGCCTATCTCTTTATTATTTTAAATGTTTGTACAAAATCACATTTAGCCATAAAATAAACCATATCCAATTTTCATTCCAGTGGCAGCATTCGTGTGTATAGGTATTTTCAACTTCTTCTTTTATTTATGATGAGTATTTATGACTACGATTGAAAACTGGATTTAAATTAGCACAAATAGCTATTTCAATAAGCATTCTCATGCATGGAGTGTGCAGACAAAATAAACACTTCGCTTTAAAGATTGTGAAATTGGCCAGGCTTCTTCCCTGTGGATTTGCTACACCTGACATTAGCATATCATACTCCATTTCAACTAATTTATTCCGGGAGAGGCCCTGTTAATAGGCCTCTTATGTTGTGTTTACATATTAATAATAGTAGTAATAAGTAATCTGAGAAATGAGACTGCTTTTTCAAACAGCCACTGAGAAGGTCCTACGTAAGTAAATCATCACAAAAATTACAAATCCAAATGCTGAACAAGGGTGAAAGCCAGGCAGCATACACATTTTTTTAAAGAAAGCAATACAAAAAAAAAAAAAAAAAGCGCAGCAGAAGAAGAAGCAGCCGCAGCAGCAGCAGCTAAACATCCCAAAGAAAAGTACTTTCTTTCCTATTTCTATGCTAATTCAGGGGGTTTACATAATAAAATAAACAGCATCAACAAGGTGTTTCCTTCATAAAAGACATGCATCTCAGTACCTGCATGAGACGACAGATTTAAAGACTTATCCTGCACAGATTTTTGATGACAACAGCATTTTGTATTTTAACAAATTTTAAGTTCACAGTTGTCTCCTTAATGATTTTGCCAGTGAAAATGTGCTGCTCAAAGGTAACCTTCTTCTCTGAATATTATTTTTTATCCAAGAATGCTACAGATCCACAAAAAGCCACAGGATGGCTGCGTTTGAGACCTTTTGTTTCATAATAAAATAATTTTTGAAAAGGAGAAAAGATAGAATATCCCAATATAATGAAATTCTCTGAAGGAAAATTCTATAGAGACAACTGATATTTAATTTAGTGAATCCTGATAATTGCTTATCTTTAAAGTTTGAACTATAATTGTAATACACGAGATACAAATTGAAATCTTAAGCAACTGCTGAAGGGATACTTTGATTCAATGAAGTAGAAATTTAACTAACTTAATCTTCCAATGTTGGAATAAGATTATTTAAATATAGTAAGTATCTAACTGTACATGTTTGCCACCCAAGTTACCAGAAATGTGGGAGTCAAAAATTGCTAGGCATTTGTATTTTTTTTTTAATGTAGTCTCTCCTTTCCACTGAAAAAAATGATAGCAATTTAAACTATGATTGCAGTTGGGGAAAAGCTGTTGAGTACAATTTGCATCATAGATAGAAAATATGTAATTAGAGATACCCAGAGAGAAATGCTGACAGGTCATCTGTCTGTGTTAGGTTGATGGTCATATAGAGGAGTGAATCTTGCATGATACAGGTTATTAGTAAGATGTTTCATTTACATCATTTGTATTGGAACTAAATAAAAAGTGGAACAGATAACCTAAACCCACAGAAAGGTGAACCTCCATATTGCATTACATCTGTTCTTTAACCTAACAAGTAACAGTCAGGGTACGATTTCCAAACTGTTAACCTTATCACAACAATTAACTGCTCTATGTTGTATGTGAAAGATAACTCCGTATGAGGCCCGTTAATGGACTCTTCTCCCAATCCCATCACTTCGATCTGAGTCTTGTGTTCCCACTCTTCTGGGATGTCATTCCTATAATGCTTTCAATGGCCATCAGTTTTCCGTTGGCTCTCACATCAAGATCCCCATCTCCATGCCCTGAGATCCTGGAGCGTACATCCAATGGCTCAGTGCATGTTTCCTTCTGCTTTTGATACAAACACCTTAAGCCTTTCTGCCCCCAAGTCAGTGCCCCCTCCACCATTTCCCAACCATTTCTGCCTTCAGTGCTCCCATTCTGCCATCTAGTCATTTATTATTGAATCATCTTTGACATATACCCACTATTTCCCCTTCACATGTAATCTACTGCCAGGGTCTTTCAGATCTACCTCCAGGATGTACCTCGATGACATTTTCTTCATACCACCTCCATGATGACATTCCTTGTCTGAGCTATTATTAGCATTTGGCCACACGGGTGTGATGCAGCCCTCCTGCTCCTTTCCAAGCCATTCTCCACAATTAAGCCAGAAAAATACCTCATGATGCAATGCCCTCATGAGTGCTTGAAAACCTGAACTTCTTCTAATTAATCTTGAGTGAGATCTAGAGGATACGAGTCATTCTCTCAAAAGTCATGGTCGGTCAGATAAGGTGACAAACAAAAGCAAAGGTGTCTAGCAGGCCTCAGATAATGCTCTCTTCTCTGTTTCATGTACCTTTTAACCACCTTCTGGCCCTATTGACCAAGAACAGCCCCAGGTTCTCTACCAGGTCCTTGGATGTGTACCTATAGGAGAAGCAGCTACACAGAGACAATGGGTTCCCATAACTCTCCCTCCAATCTTCCCCTTTTTGTCCCATCTACAGTGGTTGGACCAGGTTGACTTCTCATATTTTCCCATTATTCAACTACTAAAATACAAAAAAAAAAAAAAAAGGCAAATCTTAAAATCAGCAAGGGAAAAATGAAAGATGATGAACAGGGGAATGATGAGCAAATAAGTAGCTTTTTTTCTGACAAGAAGACATTTGCCTCGTTGGTTAGGTTTATTCCCAGGTATCTCATGGGTTTTGGTGTAATTGTAAATAAGATCAACTTCTTAATTTATCTTTCTTCTGTCTCATTGTTAGTGTACAGAAACACTCATGAAAGAAATTGAGAAAGACACAAAGAAATGGAAAAATGGTCCATGTTCATGGACTGGAAGAACAAATGTTGAAGTGTCTATTCTATGTAGAGCAATCTAGACATGCAATGTAATCCTTATCAAAATACCATCAACTTTTTTTGCAGAGCTGGAACAAATAATCCTAAAATTTGTATGGAACCAGAAAAGACCCTGAATAGCCAAAGGAATGTGGAAAAAGAAAACATAGCTGGTGGCATCACAGTGCTGGACTTCAAGCTCTATTACAAAGCTGTCATCATCAAGACAGTATGGTACTGGCACAAAAACGGACATATCAATGGAACAGAATAGAGAGCCCAGAAATTGACCCTCAACCTACGGTCAACTAATCTCCAACTAAGCAGGAAAGAAGATCCAATGAAAAGACAGAGTCTCTTCAACAAATGTTGTTGGGAAAATTGGACAGTCACATGCAGAAGAATGAAACTGGACCTTTTTCTCATGCCATACATAAAAATAGACACAAAATAGATGAAAAACCTAAATGCAAAACAGGAATCCATCAAAATCCTAGAGGAGAACACAGGCAGCAAACTCTTTGACCTCAGCCACAACAACTTCTTCTTAGACATGTCTCCAAAGCAAGGGAAACAAAGGCAAATTGAACATTAGGACTTCATTGAGATAAAAAGCTTTCACACAGCAAAGGATATAGTTGACACAACCAAAAGACAACCCAGAGAATGGGAGAAGATAGCTGCAAATGTCTTATCAGATAAAGGGCTAGTATCCAAAATCTATAAAGTATTTATCAAATTCAACACCCATAGAACCAGCAATCCAATCAAGAAATGGCAGAAGACATTTCTGCACAGAAGACATCCAAAGGGCAAACAGGTACATGAGAAAACACTCAACATTACTTGGCATCACAGAAATAAAAATCAAAACCACAATGAGATACCACACCAGTCAGAATGGCTAAAATTAACAAGTCAGGAAATGACAGATGTTAGTGAGAATGCAGAGAAAGGGGAACCCTCCTACACTGTTGCTGGGAATACAAGCTGGGCAGCCATTCTGGAAAACAGTATGAAAGTTCCCCACAAGTGGAAAATAGACCTACCCCATGACCCAGCAATTATACTAGTAGGTATTCACCCCAAAGAAACAGAAGTAGTGATTCAAAGGGGCAACTGCACCCCAATGTTTATAGCAGCAATGTCCACAATAGCCAAACTATGGAAAGAGTCCAGATGTCCATCAACTGATGAATAGATTAAAAAAAGATGTGATACACACACACACACACACACACACACACACACACACACACACCATGGAATATTACTCAGCCACCAAAACAAATAAAATCTTGCCATTTGCAAAAATGAAGATGGAACTAGAGGGTATCATGCTAAGTGAAATAAGTCAATCAGAGAAAGACAATTATCATATGATCTCACTCATATGTGTAATTTAAGAAACAAAACAGGCTCATGGGGAAGGGAGGGAAAAATGAAACAAGATGAAATCAGAGAGTGAGACAAATCATGAGAGAGTCTTAGTCATAGGAAACAAAGTCAGAGTTGCTGGAAGGGAGGGGATGGAGGGATGGGGTAACTGGGTGATGGACATTAAGGAGGGCAGGTGAAGTAATGAGCACTGGCTATTATATAGGACCCATGAATCACTGAACTTTACCTTTGAAACTAATAATACATTATATGTTAATTAACTGAATTTATTTATTTATTTAAAGATTTTATTTATTTATCAGAGAGAGAGAGGGAGAGAGCGAGCACAGGCAGACAGAATGGCAGGCAGAGGCAGAGGGAGAAGCAGGCTCCCCGCCGAGCAAGGAGCCCAATGTGGGACTCGATCCCAGGACGCTGAGATCATGACCTGAGCCGAAGGCAGCTGCTTAACCAACTGAGCCACCCAGGTGTCCCAATTAACTGAATTTAAATTGGAAAAAAGAAAGCAGAAATCGAAAGAAGAAGAAGAAAAAAAAAAAGAAACCATGGATGTCAGTTTAGAGTGGAACAACAACTATAAAATGTTGAGAGGGGTATCTGGCTGGCTCAGTTGGTAGAGCACACAATTCTTGATCTCAGGGTCATGAGTTCAAACCCCACACTAAGCTTGGATCCTACTTAAAATTAATTAATTAATAAATTATTTTTTTTAAATGCTAAAGAAATCTACCCAGAATTCTGCATCTTAATGAAAATACTCTTCAAAAATGAAGGCAAAATAAATTTTCAGAGGAAAGAAAACTAGCAGAATTCTTTGCCAGCATATGTGCTTTATATGAGATGATAAAAGAACTTCTTCAGGATTCATGGAAATTATATCAGACAAAAACTCAGATCCACAGAATAAGCCAAAGCATGCTAAAAATGTTGTGTCAAAGTAAATTTAAAAAGTGAAATAATTTTTTTTTATTCTTCTTCATTTCTGTATAAAACACATAACTGTTTCAAGCAAATATTAAACATTTCCTTAGGGTTTATAATCTATGTAGATATGATATATAATAATTACAACATGAAAAGTTAGGGGTAGTCATGGCAATATATAGTCACAAGGTTTGCTATATTTTACATGAACTGATACAGTATTAATAATAGACTTAAAAGTTAAGGGCATATGTTTTAGACAGGAGAGAACCTCTTTTTAAAAAAGAATTTAGCGGGGCGCCTGGGTGGCTCAGTGGGTTAAGCCGCTGCCTTCGGCTCAGGTCATGATCTCAGGGTCCTGGGATCGAGTCCCGCGTCGGGCTCTCTGCTCGGCGGGGAGCCTGCTTCCCTCTCTCTCTCTCTCTGCCTGCCTCTCCATCTACTTGTGATTTCTCTCTGTCAAATAAATAAATAAAATCTTTAAAAAATAATAAATAAATAAATAAATGTCAGTTCAATCTAAAAAACACCTTTACCAAAACATCCAGAATCATGTCTTACCAAATATCTGAGTACCACTGTCTAGCGTTGCAAAGTTGTCACATAAAACTAGCTATCATGTCTCCAACTTAACAAAAGACAAGCTACATTGGGCAGAAAATATTTGCAGAGCATAAATCTGGAAAAGAGCTTGCATCCAGAATATTTACAACACAATATTAATACGACAAATAATCCCATAAAAAACAGGCTACGTACTTGTTCGAAGCTGAAAGAACTAACATTATGTTGGCAAGAATGTGGAGCGATTGGAAGAATCATGCCCTGTCAATGGGAATGACAAATGGTATAACCACTGTAAAAATACTATGTCAACACACTCTAAGTTTAAACATAATTTTACCATATGACCTAGTAATCCCACTCACGGCGTTGTGCAACACAACAGCCACTAGCCACATGTGACTATTTAAATTTAAATATAAGTTAATTAATTAATTTAATTTAATTAATTTAATTCAATTAAAATTAAATAATAAATAATATCCAAATAAATAATATCCAAATTTAGCTTTTTCAGTCACACCTGTCGCACTTCAAGTTCCGAAGAGTCACACACGACTAGGGACTACCTTGTCATACAGTGTGGCTATAGGAACATATCTTTATCACAGAACATTGTATTACATCATATTCCATTAAAGATATTATCTGAGAGAAACCCAAGAAAACATATATCTCCACAAAGACTTGTCTAGTGATATTCACTAGCAACATTATTCATAGTAACATCAAATCAGAAGCAACCCAATTGTTCATTAACTGAAAAATGGATAAGCAAAATGTGGTATATTCGTCATATGGAATGCCACTGAACCACACAAAAGAACCAAATATTAATAGACACAACAGTAGGGATGGCTCTCAGAAAAACGCCAGAGAAATCAGTCTAATACTAAATTCATGCAGCACAGTATGTTCATACAGTACGGACATATGTACATGAAGTTCTTGAAAATGTAATTAGTGACAGAAAGCCTGTCTTTCTGTCGGTAGTTGTGCCTGGCTGGTAGTCTGGAGGGATCCTCCTGCAAAGGGGACTGAGGAAACATTATAGAGTGACAGTACTCTATATCTTGAACTGATGAGGCTCCTCTGATCGTATATAATTAGTGAAATCCATATCTAATATCAGTGGTTTTTTTAATATATAGAGTATATTTCAATAAGGGCGCCTGCATGGCTCAGTTGGTTGAACCACTGCCTTCGGCTTGGATCATGATCCTGGAGTGCCAGGATCGAGTCCCACATCAGGCTCCCTGCTCAGCATGGAGTCTGCTTCCCCCTTGGACCCTCCCCCTTCTCATGCTCTCTCTCTTTCGTCCTCTCTCGCTCTCTCTCAAATAAATAAATAAAATCTCTAAAAAAATAAAGTATATTTCAATAGAACTAAAAGAAACATGAACACACATACACATAAATACCAAACCACTATATATGACTTAGTTTACCCGAGTTTTGTATTTTCAAAAGAGAGACCAGCTACACACCCGCATGGGTATTTTGATAAAGATGTCACTGCAATGCAGGAAGAACTTTTTTCTTAAATAAATATTACTGTGTCAGTTGGATATGCGTTTGGAAAAAGTGACTCTTGATCCCAACCTCACACAGCATATCAAAATTAATACCATATTCATTGCGGATCTAACTGAAAAAAGGTAAAACATATATCATCTTCGGGACTTTGGAGGAGGCACAGATTTCTTTCACAGGGCATGAAAATAAATAATCATAAATAATAACAAAAACTTCAGTGGGTCAGAACATACTATTCAGGACTATCATGAATAGAGAGAAAAAGGCATGTCATGGAGTGGGAGAAGGTATTTGTGATATCTGAACAAAGGCTTGCATCCGTAATATAAAGAATTTTTACAAGGTGCTAAGAAGTCAAGATAAAATTTAAATATTGGCAAAAACTTACTCAGGAAATTTGTGCACGTATATTCTACTGGCCAAAACTCATATAATGTGTGCTCAACCTCTTCGATATGAGGAAAATGCAGGAATCATGCCATAGAATTATATTCCTATGAGAATGGATACAATGTGTAAAGAAGATGAAGGAAAGGGAGAAGAAAATATATACCAAGTTTCGGTGAGAATGTAGTAAAACTATGACTCTCATGTATTGTCAGTAGTGTTTATATTGATGTATTCACTTTGGAAAACTATCTGAGAGTGACTAATAAAGCTGTGTATGAGGTGCCTCGTTAGCGCAGTCGGTAGAGTGCTATGATTCAGCAATTCCACCCATAGGTATATATCTGATACATATGCATTTGCATTTACCAGAAGACATGCCAAAAAATATTAAAAATTGTTCATCAATAGTTAAGAAAGAAAATTGCCTTTACTATTAGTTACTGTTACTTCTGTAACAGTGAGAATGATCTGCAACTATATGCAATGATATCATAAACTCAATGCTGAGTCAAAGAGTCCAATCAGGGGGTGCCTCTGTGGCTCAGTGGTTTAAGTGTATGCCTTCGGCTCATGATCTCAGGGTCCTGGGATGGAACCCTGGGCCTGGCTCCCTCTCCCTCTGCCTCTCCCACTGCTTGTGCTTCCTCTCTCTCTCTCTATCACATAAATAAGTAAAACCTTAAAAAAAGAAAGGAAGGAAGGAAGGAAGAAAGAATCTAGATAAAAAAAGAGTACATAGTGTTAAATTCCAATTCCTGAAAATATCAAAAAGCAGGCAAAACTATTCAATGCTGTTAAGAGATTAGGACAGTAGTTGCTCTTTGTGGAGAAAGTCACTAGACATTAAGGAGAATTTGTGTTTTGTTTCTTTATCTCTGTGCTCTATATAAAGATGTGAGCAATTTGTACAGATTTTATTAAACTGCACGCTATTTGAATGTTCACTATATTTTAAGAAAAGTTGCTTTTAAAGACAGCAATTGAAGAAAAAGAAAGAAGTGGTTTATTATTGAAAGCATGACATCAAAAGCCCAAAGGGCTGGAGATGGGACAGAAAACAGGAATTTTCAAGCTACGCAGAGAAGCATTATTTATGGAGGTATGAAGAGCAGTTTTGTAGATACTTATCCCAACTTCCTCAGAGATCTATTAGCTAATTGAACAACATCACTTATTTTGCTTCCATTTTAAGTTGGTCCTAAAAACTGAAAGATCTCCGGATCTTCACACGGCAAATACAAAAGATGTCCACGTGAGTATCAGATGCTGACAATGAGAGATAGTACAGGAATGGCTCTCCCTTGATAGCCAGTAACACCATGTGAAATACAAACAAATATCTGCTTGTCTCATTGTGCAAAGTGTTTTCAATTCCTTATCACATTTTTTTTTTCAAGTTGAAGTTTCCCTTCTGTAAGATGCTGGCAAAACCTGGAGGAAAAGGTCTGACAGAGAATGTCTTTCAAATTCAGGAGATAAAACACCCTATATGTTAAAGAAACAGAAAGAAAAACTGCCTTTAATTGAGTCATTTGCATGATGTTATGAAGAGAAAACTCAAAATCTTATTCATGAAAAGTGAAAGATCATTGCAAATAATTGAAAAGGGCATGCAAGTTGTATGAGCTTGAAAAACCTAATGAAAACATATTAACCAAATACAATGGTTTCTGTAAATAGAACAAAGCCAAAGGGATTTTCCCTTTGTGAAACTGACATAGCAGATTTTCCACACAAATGAGAATCACATAAATTTTTGTCTACTTTAAAGTTGATAAATAGGATAAAATATTAAAATGTAGGCAAGGGTAAAAACCAAATGTCATTGCTATTTCTGTCCAAGTAAAATGTCTTCCAATTTGCATGTGAATTACCTGTGGTGAAGAAAGGGAAACTCACACACAGGCACACAAAAGAAAAAGTTGCCCTGATGTCCATTATCTGCACAAGCTATCCAATAATTTGAAGCCTCCCTCAAAAGCAAAAGTGGTTAAGTATAACTTTTTCAGGAAGATTTTCCTCATGAAGAGCTTCTCCCAGAAATTTAGCAATTAAATCTTCAGAAATTAATGTTAGTCTACTGAAAATGAATTTCACAAAACAAAGGAACAGTGGCACATAACTCTTGAAATCCTTGAAGGAAAAAAAAAAAAAAAGGAATCCCAGAAGAAAAAAAAAAAAAAAAAAAAAACAAGTAATAAAAGAAATCCCTTAGAAAAAAAATCAGGGTAAGTTTCAAGGAAAACAAGAGTTTTTAAAGTATTTTATACTATTCTTTATTTTCCATGAGGATGATAGAATTTTTGAGAGCTTAAAATTCAAGGTAAGCCCCTTTAGCTCAATTTCATCAGTTTAAATAAGTGGGAAATACATGACCAGCAAAGTTAGATCAAGTTCTCAAATCACATAATAATCCTGTTTCAGAGGCAGCCCTGGCCCCCAGCCTCCTGATTGTCTCATCCACGATTCATTGACTCTTCTACACCTCGTCTCTTTAGGACTGAGTTACAGTGGTTTGCTATGTCTTGCTGCAAGAAAATGAATGAAATTTTTCCCAAACTCCCAGTGCCCCGAATCAAACGTTGCTGGCTAAAAATCAAATTAACTTCCCAGGCTTTGCCTTCATAACATCAGCTAGAATCACTGTGTGTTTTTTTCACCGTGATTCTAGGAAGGTCAGTCTCCCTTCTTGTAAATAATTCTTTAAATATGAGCGTTCTGTATCTCCAGTTTGTCAACCCACTCTATCATGCCTGCACTAGTATATTTGCCAGAGCTGATAAAATCCTGCTTTTATTCCTTCAGAAGTAGCCCTACACTAAGCCTAGTACAAAAGCTGACAGGAGGGTAGAGGTTAAGTGCCAGTGTTTGAGTTTAGGCTAATTGAACAAGAAAGCCGTCTACTGGATGAAACATTGCATTTGAGATCTAGTCTCATCTTGCCCATGAGTGACGGTCCCCTGCAGCAGCTCTCTATCCCTTCTTTCTTCTCCAGATAAATGAGGTTTGGTAATAACATCTGAGAGCAGAATGGCAAGGATTAAAAAGCAAGCAGTTCCTTTCACGTACTTCCCATTTATCAAAGATACATGGAAGCTGGCATAAATAGTACAATTTCTGGATCCCTTCCACCTGAATTGAGCAGTAAGACATAACATATAGAATCTGGGTTCACTCTCAACTCTTTAACCTCTCCTCTAGACACTCGGAACACCCCAGAGGTAGGTCTCAAACTCTCAAGCTATCTTTCTGTTGATGACGACTATGCCTCCACTTACCTAAGTGTAGGGACTGCTCCCTATTTTCTTCTAAACAGTTCCATGTAGTAAGGACTGATAGGATTATATCATTGCCATGCTCAAGACAATGGAAGTCGGCTCACCATAAAATAGAGAACAAAGTCACTGGCATAGCACCCAAAGCCATCTACCAACTGGTTCCAACGTCTTTCTGTCTGCCAATATACCCTCAACCCACCACAGAAATTCACATTACTTTTCAAGTATTTCAAACACCTGTAGAACACTATCCTTCTATTGATTTTTTTTTTTTTTTTAAGGAGTCTCTATGCCCAGCATGGGCTCCCACGTGGAGCTTGAACTCATGACCTTGAGATCGAGTCCTGCCTGAGCTGAGAATGAGTTGGATACTCAACTGACTGCACCACCCTGGTGCCCCCTTCCTTTTCTTGAATTCTAGCTGTATCCCTTTGTCAGCTTTTCAACAAATAAATTCCATGTTCCCTATGAAGTTTCCCCAAACCTCCCCTGTTCAAATATTTTTAATTTCCCTTTGTGTTCCCTCTATTTTGCCTCTCAGATCATGTCGCAGGGTGTCTTACACAAGCTGTGTGCTTTCTCTCTTCTAGCACGTGTCCTTTGAGCTCCTGAATCCTATTTATGTCCATGCTTGATCAGTACCCCGGGCAATGCGCCTCATAAATAGTACACACACACTGTGGCAACTCGAGAAGTATGTATGTCACACTAAAGTGAGAGGTGAATTCGATGAGGCCTCGTCTGACTTGGCAAACATGAAAGGATTTGCTCTGGAATGAAATTTGAGATCCGTTGTTTTCAGAAATGAAGAAAATTAGTGTATCAGTGTTTCATTAGGGAAACGGACATTACAGCAGCTCTTCCAAGAAGGAAGGTATTCGATACAGAAAATTAGCAGCTCTCGAAACCATTTGGAGACCTCGCAAGCAAGGTCAGGAAAAATCTACTGATGTTCACGAAATTAGGAACTGCAGGAGACAACAGCCAGTGAGCTCACAACAACCTGCCGCTAGGTACAAGGAATGACTCGCAGGAGGATGCCCGAAATCCCTGGAAATGCCTCCCGGCTTCCAAGGCCAAGGCCCACACTCCTGCCCCAACCTGCCAAGAGGCATCATGACTTCTGTGTGTTTTCCACCTCCCAAATTTCATACAAGTGTCTCTAACTGATGCCTCCGAGTGCTGGCAGAGGTTCTGAGAAATGTAGTTACACGATTCTAGGCCCTCTTGTGTAAGAGGCAATATTGGAAAAGGAACAAGATTGTTAAATGTTTAATGGCTAATTGGGCACACAAAGACCCGGAGGTCACCCTGAGTCAGGACTGTTTTTTTTGAGCCGTGGAATTGAGATACAAACATACAGGACTAAGTGAGAGAATTATATGCAACGGCCCAAAACTTTAACCCAGTTCAGCTAAATGAGTTGACCCAGGATGTCACAGTGTAGTTATTTAGCTGACAGAGACCCAATTAAAGACTCAAAAACAAATAAATTATGCATTTCTGAAATGTGTCTTATTGCAAATTCTAAGTGATACCATTTTAAAAGATTAATTGATAAGAAGAAAAAAAGAACTTTGAAATTTCATTATTTTCATGTGAAAGAAAGATTGTTTTTACCATAACAGCGATCTCAGTATTTTAAGAGGCTGAAGTTTCCAAATCAGTACTAAAAACTATTACTTCAATGTGGAAGAAAAAAAAAAATCGAGCCCCTGACCTGAACTCCACCAGAAAGCCACCAGTGTTCCATAATTGGCTAGAAGGAAACCGACATTTTCCGTGCTTCTTTCTTTCACGTAACCACATTTATATTTGTAATGCAGCAGCTTCTGGAACATTAAAATTCTGTCAATTTCCACTCATTTCTTCAGTCTGGCTTTTTATTTCTGTATTCTTCAGGATTTGCATGAGCGTGTTTTAGGAAAAAAACAAGACCTGGATTGTAAGAAAAGCATGAAACCCACAGCTGTGAGGTTCAGCATGAGTAACGTTTAAAGCAAGTACTGTCAACATCTAGGATGACACATTTTAGGGCATTTGTCCCCTTGCCAAATAGGATGGGGGCTATAGGGGTGTAGAAGAGGGGGAAAGCGAGAAAATATATACAATGTATGTACGTCTGTGAAGCATTATGAGATGTTGGTGTTTATATCACTAAGCGGTATGTGATGTTCGACAAACTGTAAAATATCTCTGTTCCTCCATTTTGTTTGTTCTTTAACCGTATCAGTGATGTAAAACTGTCTGCCTATAGCCCAGTCAGGCATTTCTCTGACGGGAGCACCACAAACTGTGAGGCTCTCTGCTTCAGCCTGTGCAGTCATTCTCCCTGGGGAGTCTGCGTCAGAGTCCCCCGGAGCCGAGGACGGCTGAGCCCAAGAACAATTTCAGAAACACTGGTTTAGTGAACTACGAAAGGTGATGCCCTAGGAATGTGATGATTTCTTTTTGTCGGGTGGCATTAGATGAAACCTCCCAAGGGATATAAACATCTGTCTATTTTAAGAGGTGTCCAGGAAAGAAGACTTCATTATGGCTTTTGTGCTATATTCCTCAGCCTTACTTTCCTCCTGAACGTCTCTTTGGGGGTTTTAGTGTGGCTTCACCAGTAATCAAAGAAATAAATGAATGCCCCTATAAAAGACCATTTTTCACCTATCTGATGAGGGGGAAAAACAAAAAAACTCAAAAGGAGAAATTTTCTAAAGGATGTGTATAGACAACAATTTCTTATATTTCCAAAGAGGTTCTAAATTGAAACAGAGTTGTGGGAAGGAAATAAAATTCGTAATACATGTCGAAAGCATGCCCTGTTCCTGCATATTGAATCCATAGTGTTACTTCCATAAACGAAGCCTAAAAAACAGTCCAATGTTTCCAATTTTGTCCAACAATACAAAATTATTTGTCAATCCAGATACTCTTTCCTGCACTATTCTCTAGCACAGATTAAGGGTATCACATTAATTGTGCTACATACATGCATATACTGGTATATGTAGGCAATAAATACAGGCTTTTGAGGATTGTTAATGACACAGGAGACTCTTTTATGATGTAATGTTAATTGTAAGAAAACAGAAAATGCATAGCAGAAATGCTACAATACAGTAACAGGGGCTAAGGGTGGTGAATATTTGTAAGATTTTCCATTTATAATATGTTTTGTATTTTCCAAAGGATAAATATCAAGTTCATCATAAACAAAAGGTTATTTATATAGAAAATTGAGCAATTTTATATGCAGTGGAGCTGCTGAAAAAAAATGCGTGCATTCTACAAGATAACATATGATGTAATGAATGTGTTTTAGACTGTGTCTATCCTTTTAAGTCAAAGTGAAGAACATTGCTGGTCTACTTTATTTTATCTCAATTTCAATACAGTGCAAAGCATTCTTTCTTTCAGCAATCTATTGCTTGACATGAGAGTTGACATTTTACCTCATAGCACTGACTCATCTAGATTCAGTTTCCCAATACCTAAATTTAAAGATGATCACTCGTTTGCTAAACTACCATCAACAATGAACAAAGCCCGACACAAGTTAAAGTGATATGGACAGATTTTAATCAGTAATAACTATTGCAATATGGAAAAGAATGCACCTTGCACAGAACCCCACCTCGATTTGCAGACGACTGGACGGGTTGAAGGAGGAATGATGGAGTAGAAAGGGAGGCGGGCAGGTGGGGGCTCAGGAGACTCCGGGAAGTGAAGAAATCGCCAAGGGTTGGTCAGTGTAGATGTGATTCGGCCAGCTGTGTCCGCTCGCCGGTAGTTATCAAAGTTAGGATTCTATCCTCCCACAGAGGTCTGGAGACAGAGGCTGTGTCCTTCCTGATGATTACATTTGAAAGGATGGCTTTCAGATTCTTGAGAAAGACCCTCCCTTGTGGTAGTAGATACACATACACCTCGAACAGTCAAATGAAATATTGCCACTGGCAAGTCTTTTGAATAAATGCTTCACAAAAACATGGTCAGGGGTGTATTCTCAGGTGCTGTAGAGCAGTCCATCTTTGTGAGGGTCTGGTGCTTTCTCAGGCAGACACTTCAAGGGGGCTGGGGTCAGTCTAAGGATGCGACCTCAAGCTATTGGAAACTATGTTAGAGTGTGTTCAAGTCATTGCACTGCAGAGTTCAGACCTAGTGGAGACAAGAGCTCAGAGAAGCCTGGCTAGAATTTGGTCAAAGAGAAAATCTTTGTCAATACCAACATCTTCCGAGGGGGATCCCACTGCCTAAAGTACATCACACAAGAAAGAAGAAAGTTCTTGCAATTTAGAAAGTCCATGCATGATGTATTTATCCTTATATTTAGCAGAAGTTTTTTTCTTTTTTAGCTCCCAAGGATCTGACATATATGCTAGCCGAATAATATTGAGAGCTTGAGCATGATCTATTGAAGTTATTATTACTCTTTGTTTTTACTAGAGAAGCCCAAATAAAGTACTTTTTTTTAAAGAGTTTTTAAATTTATTTATTTGACAGTAAGAGACACAGTGAGAGAGGGAACACAAGCAGGGGGAGTGGGAGATGGAGAAGCAGGCTTCCCACTGAGCAGGGAGCCCGATGCGGGGCTCGATCCCAGGACACTGGGATCATGACCTGAGCTAAAGGCAGAGGGTTAACCCACTGAGTCACCAAGGTGCCCCCTCAATAAAGTACTTAAAGCAATCAATAATACATATAAATCAAGTTCATACTGCAGATTCAGCTATGTAAGGGTAATATTTATATATAAAAAGTAACTTGGGGAAAATAGCTAAATTTTTAACTCATAGACCTGTTCATAATTCATTCATTACATTCAATTCAACAGTCATTTATTTAGAGTCTGCTTATAACAGGTAATGTGTTTTGTAACTCAGTACCCATCTCAATGAGTTCTTCCCGTGGTAAGACAATAATTCAAAATGAATGTTTTTGTGGAAGATGTTTCAGGAATCTTTTAGAAATAAAGTTAGTAGTTGAGCAGGCTTCATCCTGATCTCTAGTGTGAATATTCCCATACTAAGCTGGGATACGGTATCTGTATTTTCAAATACAGCTGTATTTCAAGCTGTATTTTCAAGCTGTGTATGTTTGTAGTTTCAAGAAAGATATATTAGAAACTGACCAAAGACATGTATAATTTGATAACTTCCCAGAAGTAAGGTCATCTTAAAGGAAACTCCTAATATTGGGTTTAGAAGAAAGGTCTTTGGAGTCAGGCAAACCAAGAAATGATAGTTCAATTGTTCTCCAGGAGTGTGACCTGCACAAGTCACTAGGCTTCTCTGGGACTCCATTTCACCTGTAAATTAAGGCTAACAATTCTTGCCACATGGAATGTTGCTCTAAGGTTAGATGAGAAAATATAAGTGCAACCCCTGATACATCATAATGTATGTATGTATGATGATGAACTTCGACTCAGGTCACGATCTCAGGGTCCTGGGATCAAGACCCGCATCGGACTCCCTGCTCAGCAGGGAGCCTGCTTCCCCTCTCTCTCTCTGCCTACTTGCGATCTCTCTCTGTCAAATAAATAATAAAAATATTTTTAAAAAATACATTATTGCTAAAAAATGCTAATCATCATCTGAGCTTTCAGAAAGTTGTAATCTTTTGGCTGATGGAGGGTCTTGCCTTGATGTCGATGGTGCTACTGATCAGGGCAGTGGCTGCTGAAGGCTGGGGTGGCTGTGGCAATTTCATAAAATAAGACAACAATGAAGTTCACTACATCCATCAACTCTGTCTCTCATGAATGATTTCCCTGGAGCATGGGATGCTGTTTGACAGCATTTTACTCATGGTAGAACTTCTTTCAAAATTGGAGTCAGTCCTCTCAAACCCTGCCGCTGCCTTATGAATTAAGTTTATGTCGTATTCTAGATCTTTTGTTGTCACTTCAACAGTCTTCACAGCTTCTAGACCAGGTATGGATTCCATCCCAAGAAATCACTTTCTTTGCTCATCCTTAACAGTTTTATCATGACATTGCAGAGATTCAAATATAATAATATGAAAAAAATTTAAATATAGTGAGAATTACCAAAGTGTGAGACACAAAGGGAGCAAATGTAAAGCATAATAAAACAACGTATGCCTGACATTGGAGATTTTTTTTTTTAATATATAAACATGGAGCCCAATGCAGGGCTTGAACTTGAACTTATGACCCTGAGATCAAGGTCTGCACTGAAATCAAGAGTCAGACCCTCACTTAATGGACTGAACCTCCCAGGCATCCTTGTAATTAGATTTTTCTATGGGACCCCTGAATTAGAAGAATATAATGAAGTAGAGTAGACAGACCAACCAAATGGTTAATATCAATATATGAAAACACAAATGTGCTAAGTGTTCAAATGGAAAATGAAATATAACAGGATAATAGTTGATTTAAAGCTAACACTGCCTGAAGAAATTCCAGAAAGATCAGAGAAAACATAATACTTGAATTTAGTCTCAAGGAATAAATACATTTCCTAGGTAAATCAAAAGAAAAATTTGTATGTAAGAAGCATCATGTCCAAAAACTAAAGGATGAGGAGGGTGATCTGGGGAAAGACAAAATTAGTGTCATTGAAGTAGACACTTGGTTGGGGTGAGTGCAGTGATTTGGGGAGATTAAAGCTTCGTTTGGGTCACATTATGTGGGTGTTTACCTGGAGTTGTCTCTTTTAGATAGCATGCACCCAAATGAAGAATTATTATTGTTGTTGTTATTGTTATTATTTTAAATTTTATTTATTTATTTGAGAGAGAGAGACAGTGAGAGAAGGAACACAAGCAGGGGGAGCAGAAGAGGGAGAAACAGGCTCCCCTCTCAGCAGGGAGCCCAATGCAGGGCTCCATATGGGACTCCATCCCAGGATCCTGTGTGACCTGAGCAGAAGGCAGACACCTAACAACTGAGCCACTTAGGGGCACCTAAATGAAGAATCATTATATGCACATCTGTGTTTTAGGATGATGGCTTGGGCTTTGCCTCATAAAGTGTGCAAATCCTAATTTTTCTCTTACTGGACATACATTTTGAACAAGTTCATGAGTTACAGAAAAGAAGGGAGAACTTTCAGTTTGCAAATTAGTAATATTATTGAGATTTTTAAAATTTGTTTGCCTTGGCATTTACAACACCCAGCTTTACTTTTGGGCCTAGAAAAAGTACAAGTCCCCTCTCCTAAGTGCCCTGACACAGAACCCACAACAAATCTGCAGCTTAGGGTCTCTGCCCCATGTTCCCTTGCACCAATAGAGAAGGATTCAACACACACGAAAGTAGGGGTCAGCTCTGAGGGGATTTATTGCACATAAGGAAGCCAGGAAACCATGCCATCAGTGCACTAGTAGGCTTAAATTGGAGAAGAGCTTTCCATGTTTGCTGCTCTGTTGGACACTTGTGATAATATCTGAGGAAGATTTCTGTTTCTGAGGAAATTTATGTATTTGTTTTAGAAAGGGAGAGCGTGATGGGAGAGGCAGAGGGAGAGGAAGGAGAGAATCTGAAGCAGACTCCCCGCTGAGGACAGAGCCAATGTGGGGCTCGATCTCATGACCCTGAGATCCTGACCTGAGCTGAAATCAAGAATCAGAAGCTTAACCGCCTGTGCCATCCAAGTGCCTCTAAACTGTCCTTTCATTATTGCACCAAAATAAGCTGTTGAATACCCAGCAGTACCGCACCTTGTTTCTATGCTACCAAGTTTATTTCCTAACATAAATAATACACCTTTCAGAGTTTAAAAGTTCATGTGGAGAAATGGCTTCGCATACTTACTGTGTAGTGCAGATCGCCTTGATGGTCATCAAAACTCTTATTACAAAATTTATTTTAAAATCATAAACTGTTGGAAGATAATGCAACACATACTTCAGGCCTGTCATTTCACACATATAGGTTTCATCAAAAGGACTGAATTAATCTTTAGTAATATGATCATTGAGAATTGGTGACCAAGATGACAGTCTTGCAATGTCCAAAATCAAATCCTTGATATATCTGCCAACCACACCAAACCTAATTGTATTCCACATTCCATTTCCTCTTACTTCTGTTAATAGAATCACTATCCTTCTAGATAGCCACGCTTTAAACCTCAAAATTGTGTTTAAATTCCTCTCTCCCTTATCCCTTCAAAATCTGGTTGGCCAAAGCCCTATAGGTTGAAATATACTATTTCTAAGATACCTCTGATTATATACACATACATACATATACATATATATATATATATAGTGTGTGTGTGTGCATATGTATTTTGTGTGTGTGTGTGTGCTTGCTATCTCACTAGTTCAATCATTATTTCCTTATCTGGACTATTCCAATAACTTCTATTGCCTTCAGGCTGTCTCCACTTAAGCCAAACCACACAGTGTTGTCATAGGAACTTTACTCCCTTCGGTCCCTGATCAAATACTTTCAACAGACTCCCCTACACCTACAATATAACTCATTAGCTTTACATACCAAACTCTCCAAAAACTGTTTTCAAACTCTCTTTCACTAAACTTTTTCATTCACTGTCTATTCTTCCCAAACAGGATCTCACCATTGACCTGACAATCATCAGTGGTATTTTGAGATTATTTTGGTTTACATGATGCATATCAATAGTAGTGATAATTCTTCCCACTTAAAGGGCTAGAAAATTTGCTTCTAAATATTGTTGCATCTTATGCCTTCTAGCATGCATTATGCACAAGCATGCACACACACACTGCAGACACACACATACGCATGTAAGTTTATGTTATGTTCTCCATAATAGCATTTTTCATAAAGATTTTATTTATTTGACAGAGAGAGAGAGAAAAATCACATGTAGGCAGAGAAGCAGGCAGAGAGAGAGAGGGAGAGCAGGCTCCCTGCTGAGCAGAGAGCCTGATGCGGGGCTCGATCCCAGGACCCTGAGAGCATGACCTGAGCCAAAGGCAGAGGCTTAACCCACTGAGCCACCCAGGCACTCCTCTCCATAATAGCATTTTAAAGCTTTGTTAATAGGATCTAACTGGAGGGCACAGGGATAACTATTAGGAGAGAGAGAGAGACCTGGAGAGAACTAGCAATAGCATAACTCTTCACAGACCCAACATTACTTCAATCCAATAGCTAGGAATTTTTTTTTTTTACTTTAATAAAGTATCGTATGGTATTCAATTTTATTTTTTAAGTAGATGTATTGGTTGGTTGGTTGGTTTATTTATTTTAGAAGAGAGACAGAGAAGGAAAGTATAAGCACGGGGTGGAGGATGGAAGGAAAAGGAGAGAGACTCTAAAGGAGGCTTCACGCTGGGCATGGGCTCCATCTCATAAACTTGAGATCATGACCAGGGTGGAAATTCAGAGTATGCTGCTAAACCGACGGAGTCACCCAGGCACCTTCTCCCACTTTTTTTTTTTTTTTTTAAAGTAGTTTCTACTGTTGTTTTGTTTTTTGTTTTTTGTTTTTAAGTTTGGATGCTTATTTCTAAGTTAAGAGACGTTTTACCCTGACCTCCTAAGTATCTGTATGGACAGGAGATCTAACACACAATCTCTCGGGATTCTCCAGAATCAAACTTCCTCTAGGAAGGGGTAGTTCTCCCAAGAACTTCGAATGCAGCATCAAAGGTAAACTTTAAACTGAGACCCCCATACTCCAGGCCTCCGGCTGAAGTCTACTTAGTCTTTCCACCATTCTCTTCCCATTGTTTTCCCCCACTGCCTTGCGTTAACGTATTTGATTGCTAGAATGAAGTTCTGAAAGTTTCTTCTCCTAACCCTGGTTGTCCGGGCAAATCTTGAGAATGAACACAGAGGCATTGGGTATCAAACCTACCTTATCTAAAAATTTCAAAAAGGGTGGGATCTATTCTCCTGACTAATTCCTGCTGGGGCAGAATTTGTTCTAAGAGGCATGGTCCCAACATTTCTGATACCTGTCCTGTCCAGTTTGGTTTTTTGTTTACTTATTTGAGAGAGAGATTGAGAGAGAGAGAGAGAGATTGAGAGAGAGAGTATGAGAGTAGAGACGGTCAGAGGGAGAAGCAGGCTGCCCACTCAGCAAGGAGCCTGATGTGGGACTTGTTCCAGGGACTCCAGGATCATGACCTGAGCTGAAGGCAGTTGCTTAACCAACTGAGCCACCAAGGCACCCAAGGTAACTATTTCAGAAGTCAGCAACAGTTTCTCTGCTGACCAGAGGACGGCCTAGAAAGAGACCTTGAAAGACTAAAAATTTCTACTGTGGCACTGGCATTACTTTGACCCCCAGAACTTTCTCTCGCCCCCCCCCCAATTTTTACAAACGACTTTAGCCCCTGCAACATTTCCTATTCCACCTTCTTGCGAAACCTAAACTATCCCACCAGCCCCTGCCAACTGCAGGAGTAAGTCTTCCCTTTTCCAAAGATTCTTTGACCTACTCTTCCTTAAATTAGTTGAATTTTTCTTATGCCTCCAACGCTCTGGAAAAACTCCACCTTCTTTCCCAAGGAAGAACACTGCTTCAGAGTTCTCATGCCAGAGTATTACAAATAAAGGCTTATGTTTAACATGTCTTGGTTCATCTCCTTCCACATTACCCTACTCAAATCAGATAAGAACTGGCAGAGCGCCAACTCACAGATCTTCTGCCAATCTTAGTGGTATAGGACACTAACTCAAAATCACAACTGTCACATGAACATGAAGTAGAGAGAGATTTTTTCCTGGTGATAGGTGATGGGGCAGATGCTTAGGAAAATACAAAACTCAAGCTTAACACTCTGGACACAAACATGTAATGAGATATCCTTCTTGAAGGCATGTATGAAACAAACAAATACCAAGCAAGCTATAAAAATTTCACGACAACCTATTACTACTTACACTCATGGAGGAGCAACACTATCGTTTCCTGAAGTCCCTCATTTAAGAATTCTGCTTCTTTGCATTTTCACTTGTAGAGATCAGGAAGAACCTTGCTTTTAGTGTCCAAAATGAGCCAAAAACAATGTTGACATTTCATTTCTTCATGGATCAACAATTTATGCTCAAAGCCATGGAAATAAAGGTTAGAGCCCTCTTGCAGCTTGCAGGAATGGTCACTGGCTACTCTGAGTAGGAGCTCACGGGAAGCTGCTGTCTGGACGCCTCCATTGTCTGACCCCTTCCCTATCACCCCCGCCACCATCAAGCCACCAAATATACCAACTGTAAAGCTCGGGAGGGTCAGGACAATTAAAGTCTTCCACCCTCAGGAAAATCGCTAGAAGCAGGAAAGGAGAAACATGAGTGTGATGGAATAGGCCCTCTATATCAAGGATGCATTGCTTTTAGAGGCTTAGAAAGACCTTCGACTGATTTTCAGGTTTTTGTTCCCCTTGTATTGTCATTAAAAAACCAAAGCACGGCACAATTCAGAGATGTAGGAAGTACTAAATTCGGCAGACTGCATGAGATGTGGTTAGAACGCAAGCATATACCGAGATGAGAATGGTACGGAGCCTTGCACACTGTAAGGAATAGTTAAGCAGGGCAGTTCTTCACAGCTGGATATAGAGTGACATCTCTGGAATGAGGAGGCACCTAAAAGGATAAGTACTATTTATCAGCTCTGCCTCAAACTACGAATCAGTGATCAGCTGTCGTGCTGCCCAGATCCCCTCCTCAGGACCAAGATGCTCGATCCCCAGCTGCTGAATCCCTCTCTAGGTAAGTTCTTCAGGCCAAAGGGAGCTGCCTTGATCAAGGTTGTAACTCCATCCAGGGACACCCAGCAACCACTGACTGGTGGATAGGCAGTGTGAGGACCGCGTCTGATCTCCAGTTAGAGCAGTTCTGAAATTGCTGGGAACTGTGCTCTCAGTTTATAGTAGGTCAGCTTCTCCATCAGCCCAGTCCTATGCCCTGTTAAAGCACCCACAGAACACCTACAATAAACCTCCTGCACAAATTATATTTTCAGGAAACCTGGCCTAAGACAACAACTTTCCTAGGGTCAAACTTCTCAAATCACCAATTCGTTCATAGATGTTATAAAGCCACCAGCAACAGAACCTTTGAGTAAAAAAAGAGACA
This sequence comes from Mustela erminea, assembly GCF_009829155.1. Taxonomy (NCBI): domain Eukaryota; kingdom Metazoa; phylum Chordata; class Mammalia; order Carnivora; family Mustelidae; genus Mustela; species Mustela erminea. The sequence goes on along the minus strand of NC_045627.1, from coordinate 11,272,449 downwards.
GCCGGATGAATCATCAGAATACATTTAACTCCAATAGAAAGATTTGTATCCTGAAGTTAATTTTCCTGATCTTACATGGGACACTCTGGGAACCATGGTTCTATTTTTAGAACCCCCCGGTTTAGACAAATGTGCATAATTTGGAGAGGTTTCAAAGGCAAGTTAAATGATTAAATAATGAGAATGAAATTAGTATAAAAGTGCTAGGAATATTAAGCTTTTTGAAATAAAGGGGAAGAGGCTATCTTAACAATAGCTTTCACATAATACCTATTTATTCAAGCAAGTTGAGGATAGAGGGTTGTGAGGCCAAACTGGAGGGACAGACAAGGATGGGGATCACCATGGACCCAGGTTCTTGCCCTGGCCTCTGTTCAAGGCACCCAGTCTCCAGTCTTGACCCCTTACATTTCAGTCTCTTATCAGCAATTCTCTAAAAAGCATCATGACAAATCAGTTTGTTCTTCCTCTCAAATCTGTCTCTTTGCTTCCCATGACACCTAGAATAAAATTCTAGGTCCTTATCATGACTTAGAGATGTTTAGGGATCAGGCCCTTGTTCTGTGGCCTGTCTCCTCCCATTGGCCCTGTACTGGGGTTCATGGGGGCCTCCAAAAGACCAGCCACAGTTGGGTATAGGGATCTTTGCATAGCTGGGCTGGTAGACCAGGAGTTCTACCACATCCAAAACCCTGTCACTCGGTCCCTGCTCAGTGGCTCCTAAGGAGGGATTTGAAGTAAGACTGCTACTTACACTTTATTCTCTTACCCTCATTTACAATGCCTCAGAGATTGTTTTAGTTCTCTAATAAACTCAGAGTATGTATAAGTTTTCAATTTTCTAATATTGGTATTGATAAATTGCTCTCTCTATATCATTATAGATTAATGCATATGTAATTTATATTTAATGCACATATGGATATTAAATGCATATATATTATAGGTTAATGCATATATATCATTATAGATGAATGCATATTTATATGTTCTTTTTTTTTTAATGTAGACAAATTCATTTAGACTCATTTGGCACCCCAACCAAAATGTAAGCTTCCTAAGAGTAGGGTCTCCAACACTTACTTAACTGCTCTAAGACCAATGTCTAGAAACATGTCAGACATTTTGGTAGATAATAAAGAATGGGTAGCTGGGCGAATGTGTGAATGTGATTGCTGTACTGTGTATCCTCACGTACCACCTCCCTTAAGGATCCAGTAGATAAACAACCCAAACTCTTTTTATCCACTCAAGGTGGGGGTGGCCCTGGTCTTTCCCTCCTCTCAACCTGCTACGATGGAGAGCCGCCCAGGGTTCCTACACCGCCAGGCTCCTTCTTCTGTTTGCTGGAATAGAAAGAGGATTATTTATTATTTATAAAGAGCGATCTAGCCCTGGTATCTTCGAGGAGTACTCAGGGTCAGGTTTTTGGAAAAGTTAAAGCTACATTGGATCTTTAGTGAGGAACACTTAATCACATGTTTGTTTGTTTAGTTGTACCATCTGTTTTCCCTCTTCCTTCATTAGAATTCTGATTTATCAGGGTGCTTGGGTGGCTCAGTGGGTTAAGTGTCAAACTGCTGGTTTGGGCTCAGGTCATGATCTCAGGGCTGGTGAGACTGAGCCCCGGATTAGGCTCCACTCTCAGATGGGAGTAGGCTTGAAATTCTCGCCCTCTACCTCTTCCCCAACTCATGCTCACTCTCCCTTGCTCTCTCAAATAAATCAATAAATCTTTAAAAACAAAAGAATTTTTTTTTTATTTAATTTATTTTTATTTCCAGCATAACAGTATTCATTATTTTTGCACCACACCCCGTGCTCCATGCAATCCGTGCCCTCTATAATACCCACCACCTGGTACCCCAACCTCCCACCCCCCGTCCCTTCAAAACCCTCAGATTGTTTTTCAGAGTCCATAGTCTCTCATGGTTCACCTCCCCTTCCAATTTCCCCCAACTCCCTTCTCCACTCTAAGTCCCCATGTCCTCCATGCTATTTGTTATGCTCCACAAATAAGTGAAACCATATGATAGTTGACTCTCTCTGCTTGACTTATTTCACTCAGCATAATCTCTTCCAGTCCCGTCCATGTTGCTACAAAAGTTGGGTATTCATCCTTTCTGATGGAGGCATAATACTCTATCCCCAGGGGTACAGGTCTGTGAATCACCAGGTTTACACACTTCACAGCACTCACCAAAGCACATACCCTCCCCAATGTCCATAATCCCACCCCCTTCTCCCAAACCCCCTCCCCCCAGCAACCCTCAGTTTGTTTTGTGAGATTAAAAGTCACTTATGGTTTGTCTCCCTCCCAATCCCATCTTGTTTCATTGATTCTTCTCCTACCCACTTAAGCCCCCATGTTGCATCACCACTTCCTCATATCAGGGAGATCATATGATAGTTGTCTTTCTCTGCTTGACTTATTTCGCTAAGCATGATACGCTCTAGTTCCATCCATGTTGTCGCAAATGGCAAGATTTCATTTCTTTTGATGGCTGCATAGTATTCCATTGTGTATATATACCACATCTTCTTGATCCATTCATCTGTTGATGGACATCTAGGTTCTTTCCATAGTTTGGCTATTGTGGACATTGCTGCTATAAACATTTGGGTGCATGTGCCCCTTTGGATCACTACGTTTGTATCCTTAGGGTAAATACCCAATAGTGCAATTGCTGGGTCATAGGGCAGTTCTATTTTCAACATTTTGAGGAACCTCCATGCTGTTTTCCAGAGTGGCTGCACCAGCTTGCATTCCCACCAACAGTGTAGGAGGGTTCCCCTTTCTCCGCATCCTCGCCAGCATCTGTCATTTCCTGACTTGTTGATTTTAGCCATTCTGACTGGTGTGAGGTGATATCTCATTGTGGTTTTGATTTGTATTTCCCTGATGCCGAGTGATATGGAGCACTTTTTCATGTGTCTGTTGGCCATCTGGATGTCTTCTTTGCAGAAATGTCTGTTCATGTCCTCTGCCCATTTCTTGATTGGATTATTTGTTCTTTGGGTGTTGAGTTTGCTAAGTTCTTTATAGATTCTGGACACTAGTCCTTTATCTGATATGTCGTTTGCAAATATCTTCTCCCATTCTGTCAGTTGTCTTTTGATTTTGTTAACTGTTTCCTTTGCTGTGCAAAAGCTTTTGATCTTGATGAAATCCCAATAGTTCATTTTTGCCCTTGCTTCCCTTGCCTTTTGCGTTGTTCCTAGGAAGATGTTGCTGCGGTTGAGGTCAAAGAGGTTGCTTCCCGTGTTCTCCTCAAGGATTTTGATGGATTCCTTTCGCACATTGAGGTCCTTCATCCATTTTGAGTCTATTTTTGTGTGTGGTGTAAGGAAATGGTCCAATTTCATTTTTCTGCATGTGGCTGTCCAATTTTCCCAGCACCATTTATTGAAGAGGCTGTCTTTTTGCCATTGGACATTCTTTCCTGCTTTGTCGAAGATTAGTTGACCATAGTGTTGAGGGTCTATTTCTGGGCTCTCTATTCTGTTCCATTGATCTATGTGTCTGTTTTTGGGCCAGTACCATGCTGTCTTGATGACGACAGCTTTGTAATAGAGCTTGAAGTCCGGAATTGTGATGCCACCAACGTTGGCTTTCTTTTTCAATATCCCTTTGGCTATTCGAGGTCTTTTCTGGTTCCATATAAATTTTAGCATTATTTGTTCCATTTCTTTGAAAAAGATGGATGGTACTTTGATAGGAATTGCATTAAATGTGTAGATTGCTTTAGGTAGCATAGACATTTTCACAATATTTATTCTTCCAATCCAGGAGCATGGAACATTTTTCCATTTCTTTGTGTCTTCCTCAATTTCGTTCATGAGTACTTTATAGTTTTCTGAGTATAGATTCTGTGTCTCTTTGGTTAGGTTTATTCCTAGGTATCTTATGGTTTTGGGTGCAATTGTAAACGGGATTGACTCCTTAATTTCTCTTTCTTCTGTCTTGCTGTTGGTGTAGAGAAATGCAACTGATTTCTGTGCATTGATTTTATATCCTGACACTTTACTGAATTCCTGTATAAGTTCTAGCAGTTTTGGAGTGGAGTCTTTTGGGTTTTCCACATATAGTATCATATCATCTGCGAAGAGTGATAATTTGACTTCTTCTTTGCCGATTTGGATGCCTTTAAATTCCTTTTGTTGTCTGATTGCTGAGGCTAGGACCTCTAGTACTATGTTGAATAGCAGTGGTGATAATGGACATCCCTGCCGTGTTCCTGACCTTAGCGGAAAAGCTTTCAGGTTTTCTCCATTGAGAATGATATTTGCGGTGGGTTTTTCATAGATGGCTTTGATGATATTGAGGTATGTGCCCTCTATCCCTACACTTTGAAGAGTTTTGATCAGGAAGGGATGCTGTACTTTATCAAATGCTTTTTCAGCATCTATTGAGAGTATCATATGGTTCTTGTTCTTTCTTTTATTGATGTGTTGTATCACATTGGCTGATTTGCGGATGTTGAACCAACCTTGCAGCCCTGGAATAAATCCCACTTGGTCGTGGTGAATAATCTTTTTAATGTACTGTTGAATCCTATTGGCTAGTATTTTGTTGAGTATTTTCGCATCTGTGTTCATCAAGGATATCGGTCTATAGCTCTCTTTTTTGGTGGGATCCTTGTCTGGTTTTAGGATCAAGGTGATGCTGGCCTCATAAAATGAGTTTGGAAGTTTTCCTTCCATTTCTATTTTTTGGAACAGTTTCAGGAGAATAGGAATTAGTTCTTCTTTAAATGTTTGGTAGAATTCCCCCGGGAAGCCGTCTGGCCCTGGGCTTTTGTTTGTTTGGAGATTTTTAATGACTGTTTCAATCTCCTTACTGGTTATGGATCTGTTCAGGCTTTCTATTTCTTCCTGGTTCAGTTGTGGTAGTTTATATGTTTCTAGGAATGCATCCATTTCTTCCAGATTGTCAAATTTATTAGCATAGAGTTGCTCATAGTATGTTCTTATAATAGTTTGTATTTCTTTGGTGTTAGTTGTGATCTCTCCTCTTTCATTCATGATTTTATTTATTTGGGTCCTTTCTCTTTTCTTTTTGATGAGTCGGGCCAGGGGTTTATCAATTTTATTAATTCTTTCAAAGAACCAGCTCCTAGTTTCTTTGATTTGTTCTATTGTTTTTTTGGTTTCTATTTCATTGATTTCTGCTCTGATCTTTATGATTTCTCTTCTCCTGCTGGGCTTAGGGTTTCTTTCTTGTTCTTTCTCCAGCTCCTTTAGGTGTAGGGTTAGGTTGTGTACCTGAGACCTTTCTTGTTTCTTGAGAAAGGCTTGTACCGCTATATATTTTCCTCTCAGGACTGCCTTTGTTGTGTCCCACAGATTTTGAACCGTTGTATTTTCATTATCATTTGTTTCCATGATTTTTTTCAATTCTTCTTTAATTTCCCGGTTGACCCATTCATTCTTTAGAAGGATGCTGTTTAGTCTCCATGTATTTGGGTTCTTTCCAAACTTCCTTTTGTGGTTGAGTTCTAGCTTTAGAGCATTGTGGTCTGAAAATATGCAGGGAATGATCCCAATCTTTTGATACCGGTTGAGTCCTGATTTAGGACCGAGGATGTGATCTATTCTGGAGAATGTTCCATGTGCACTAGAGAAGAATGTGTATTCTGTTGCTTTGGGATGAAATATTCTGAATATATCTGTGATGTCCATCTGGTCCAGTGTGTCGTTTAAGGCCTTTATTTCCTTGCTGATCTTTTGCTTGGATGATCTGTCCATTTCAGTGAGGGGAGTGTTAAAGTCCCCTACTATTATTGTATTATTGTTGATGTGTTTCTTTGATTTTGTTATTAATTGGTTTATAGAGTTGGCTGCTCCCATGTTGGGGGCATAGATATTTAAAATTGTTAAATCTTCTTGTTGGACAGACCCTTTGAGTATGATATAGTGTCCTTCCTCATCTCTTATTATAGTCTTTGGCTTAAAATCTAATTGATCTGATATAAGGATTGCCACTCCTGCTTTCTTCTGATGTCCATTAGCATGGTAAATTCTTTTCCACCCCCTCACTTTATATCTGGAGGTGTCTTCGGGCTTAAAATGAGTTTCTTGGAGGCAACATATAGATGGGTTTTGTTTTTTTATCCATTCTGATACCCTGTGTCTTTTGACAGGGGCATTTAGCCCATTAACATTCAGGGTAACTATTGAGAGATATGAATTTAGTGCCATTGTATTGCCTGTAAGTTGACTGTTACTGTATATGGTCTCTGTTACTTTCTGATCTACCACTTGTAGGCTCTCTCTTTGCTTAGAGGACCCCTTTCAATATTTCCTGTAGAGCTGGTTTGGTATTTGCAAATTCTTTCAGTTTTTGTTTGTCCTGGAAGCTTTTAATCTCTCCTTCTATTTTCAATGATAGCCTAGCTGGATATAGTATTCTTGGCTGCATGTTTTTCTCGTTTAGTGCTCTGAAAATATCATGCCAGCCCTTTCTGGCCTGCCAGGTCTCTGTGGATAAGTCAGCTGCCAATCTAATATTTTTACCATTGTATGTTACAGACTTCTTTTCCCGGGCTGCTTTCAGGATTTTCTCTTTGTCACTGAGACTTGTAAATTTTACTATTAGGTGACGGGGTGTGGGCCTATTCCTATTGATTTTGAGGGGCGTTCTCTGAACCTCCTGAATTTTGATGCTCGTTCCCTTTGCCATATTGGGGAAATTCTCCCCAATAATTCTCTCCAGTATACCTTCTGCTCCCCTCTCTCTTTCTTCTTCTTCTGGAATCCCAATTATTCTAATATTGTTTCGTCTTATGGTGTCACTTATCTCTCGAATTCTCCCCTCGTGGTCCAGTAGCTGTTTGTCCCTCTTTTGCTCAGCTTCTTTATTCTCTGTCATTTGGTCTTCTATATCACTAATTCTTTCTTCTGCCTCATTTATCCTAGCAGTGAGAGCCTTCATTTTTGATTGCACTTCATTAATAGCTTTTTTGATTTCAACTTGTTTAGATTTTAGTTCTTTTATTTCTCCAGAAAGGGCTTTTATATCTCTCGAGAGGGTTTCTCTAATATCTTCCATGCCTTTTTCGAGCCTGGCTAGAACCTTGAGAATTGTCATTCTGAACTCTAGATCTGACATATTACCAATGTCTGTATTGATTAGGTCCCTAGCCTTCGGTACTGCCTCTTGTTCTTTTTTTTGTGTTGAATTTTTCCGTCTTGTCATTTTGTCCAGATAAGAGTATATGAAGGGGCAAGTAAAATACTAAAAGGGTGGCAACAACCCCAGGAAAAAATGCTTTAACCAAATTAGAAGAGATCCAAAATCGTGAGGGGGGAGAAAGGGGATAAAAAGAGGTTCAAAAAGGAAGAAAGAAAAAAAAAGAAAAAAGAAAGGAAAAAAAAAAGAAAAAAGAAAAGAAAAGAATTTAAAAAAAAAAAAGGAAAACACCTGAGAAAAATGTAAAAATGAAAAAATATATATATTAGATAAACTAGTAAAAAATCGTTAAAAAAGAAAAAGGTAACAGTTAAAAAAAAAAAAAATTTACCCGAAGGCGAGAAAAGAAAAAAACAAAAAAATGAAAAAGAAAAAAATTGAATTAACTGCAAGACTAAAAAAAAAATCACAGGGAAAAAGCCATGAGTTCCGTGCTTGGCTTTCTCCTCCTCTGGAATTCTGCTGCTCTCCTTGGTATTGAAACCGCACTCCTTGGTAGGTGAACTTGGTCTGGGCTGGATTTCTTGTTGATCTTCTGGGGGAGGGGCCTGTTGTAGTGATTCTCAAGTGTCTTTGCCCCAGGCGGAATTACACCGCCCTTACCCGGGGCCGGGGTGAGTAATCCGCTCGGGTTTGCTTTCAGGAGCTTTTGTTCCCTGAGCGCTTTCCGTAGAGTTCCGGAGGACGGGAATACAAATGGCGGCCTCCTGGTCTCCGGCCCGGAGGAGCCGAGAGCCCAGGGCCGCACTCCTCAGTGCGCCCTCAGAGAACAGCGCCCAGTTACTCCCGTCTGCCTGACCTCTGGCCGCGCTCCGAGCTCTCCGAGCCTGCGACCGGTTCAAGGTAACACCGAGCTGTGAGCTTACTGTCGGCTCTGTCTCTGTAGCCGGCTTTCCCGTTCCAATACCCGCAAGGTCTGCGACACTCAGACACCCCTGATCCTTCTGTGACCCTGCGGGACCTGAGGCCACGCTGAACCCGCGTGGGCTTCGCCCCGGTTTAGCCTCTGGAGCGATGTCCCTCAGCGGAACAGACTTTTAAAAGTCCTGATTTTGTGCGCCGTTGCTCCGCCGCTTGCCGGGAGCCGGCCCCTCCCCCCGGGGTCTATCTTCCCGTCGCTTTGGATTCACTTCTCCGCCGGTCCTACCTTTCAGAAAGTGGTTGTTTTTCTGTTTCCAGAATTGCTGTTCTTCTTCTCTTCGATCTGCCGATGGATTTTCAGGTGTTTGCAATCTTTAGATAAGCTATCTAGCTGATCTCCGGCTAGCTGAGGCAGTCTCAGCCTGCTAATTCTCCGCCATCTTGACTCCTCCTCCCAAAAGAATTTTTAATTATCATTTATACTATTTGGGTTTTTAAAAAAAGATTTTTATTTATTTGAGAGAGAAAGGGAGAAAGCATGAGCAGGGAAAGGGCAGAGGGAGAGAGAGAATCTCAAGCAGACTCCAACCAAAGCATGGAGCCTGACTTGGGTCTCCATCCCAGGACCCTGAGATCATGACCTGAGCCCAAATCGAGAGTCTGCCACTTAACGGACTGAGTCACCTAGGAACCCCTGGCTTTGTTTTTCATTTATATTCTTTCCTTTCTCATTTCCATTCTAGTGTAGAGTTTATTTTTGGTTTTCTAACTTCTTGAATGGAACACTACAATAATACGTATTTATATGTGCTCTCATATATATTATACATACTTATATGAGAACATATGCATATTAAGTAAATATGATATATATTCTCTTAGATGACAGGTAAAGATATACATTATATTTTATACATCTTGGTAACTCTTAATATAGTTAATTTTTTAAATGTCTTGTATTTCTTGAAAAGAATATACAGGTTTTTAAAAGATTTTATTTATCTGAGAGAGAGAGAGAGCATGAAGGGGGGAGGGACAGAGGGAGAGGGAAAAGCAGACTCCCCACTGAACAGGGAGACCTGTGCAGGGCTCGATCCCAGAACTCTGAGATCATGACCTGAGCTGAAGGCAGACACTTAACCAAATAAGCCACCCAAGCACCCCAAGAATATAGTTTTATTTATTGCGTATGATGCTCTGTGTTTAGCTATTAAGTCAAAGTTTTTAATTATGTTTTTCAGTTCAACTCTAATCTTAATGTTTTGTATTTACTTCATCAGTCTCCAGGAGATTAACATTGAAATCAATTTCTGTAAGAAAACATGTTCTCAAAAGTCTGAAAAGTTGATTACTTTTAAAAGAGTTTACTTATACAGTATTTATTATGGCCCAGACACTCTTCCAGAACTTTGCAAATATCAATTCACTTAAGGCCAGCCTTATTGCATTTTTTAAAATAATTTTTTTCTGTTGTTATAAAGTACTTTTCCTATCAGGATTGAAGTTGTTAGATTTTCTTTTACATGATGTTTAGGATGTAAAATTATTATCTCACACATGATGCCTTAATTTTAGCAGTAGATTTAGTTTTAATGTGACGGTGTTTGGGTTCATTGGTCTCTTTTGCGCTACCTCCATTATTAAAGGGTATTTTACCTGGGTATGTATTTCTAGATTAAAGATATAATTCTGTTGCCTTTTAATGTCACATCTACTAACAGTATAATTACTGTGGATCTGAAGATAATCCTTTTTTTCTGGTTGCTTTTAAGAATTTTCTTTTTTTTTTATCCTTGATATTGTTAAATTTCACTGCATTTTATCTATGTGTGGGTTTATTTTATCTACCTTCACAACACTTGTATTACTCAGTTACCATTGTATAAAAACGACTCAGTGCTTTTAAAACATCACTCACTGATAATCATGCAGCTACAGTTACTCTTGGGATCAGCTGACCTAATGGGACTTGGCAAGAGGGAGCCTCCAGCTGTAGGCTGGCCCCGGGCAGAACACTCTCACCCTGCTCACATGTGATTGGCTAAAGTCAGACATGTGACCAAATACAGAGTCAAGACAGAGGGAAGGGGACATTTCCGCTAAGTGGAGGGACTGTCCCCCATGACAATGGGAGTGTTTCATAAGGGGGCTAAGATTCATTCTACCATAATCCTGTAAATTAGTCCCAGGCTGAAAACTCCCCTACCAATTTATTATAAATATTCTCAAACTTCATCCTTTAGAATATTGTTTCCAACTATTCCTTCTGTTTTCATCCTCGGTAGCTTTCTTCAGAACATGTGCTGCAGGCTGACAAACTATCCTCACGTTTCAATTTTATTTTTCATAGTTTTTTTCTATTGAGTGTATATCCCTTTTTTATTCCTGACAAGAAAAATGACATTCTAGCTAGTAATTTTTTATTCCTTTTGGGTATCTAAAAATAAGTTTTATTTCAATTACATTAATCACACAATAAAATATGCTCATTCTACAGAAATCTTAAAATGTCTATAATGTTAACTCTTCAGACTTCTCCTGCCTCTACTCAGATGCTGAATGTTAATTCCCAACTCCAAAAATAAACATTTTTGTGCATTTAGTGTATATTTGGAATTCCTAATCTGCTTGTTAGAAAATGTATATATACATGAATATATAAAAATACATCTTTGTTTTGTGAAAGCCTTTTTTACACATGTGATATTATAAGGTACATATTTTCAGGGGCAGATCCAAGAATTGGACAGGCCCCATGAGAGTGGTAAATTTGCCCATCCATATATACATCCACTTCTTTTTTTTCACTGAGACATTTACACTGGCTATATTTTCATTGCAAAATAATACATAGCTCACATAGTCTATTTTAAATATTGCATTTAGTGTTTGTATTAAATCATCATATTGTAGTTTTAATCAAAATATTTGTCAGCCGTGTTGTTAATGGATAAATATTTCTTCCGGATGCACAGCAAGAACCCTAGTCTTTGAATAAAAGATATACATATTTTTAACCTGAGCATATATTGTGAAATTATCCTCCAAAGAAACTGTTATAATTTATACCCTTTTTCAATAAGTGGTATTATTAATCATTTCCCCCATTTTTAAGCATTGCACTCACTGGTATATCTTATTCTATATTGATGAGTTTGAATTTTTAAAATGTGTGCTTTTCTTTGTTAAAGAGGATGAAACTCTCGAGGGATAAGATGGAAGAATAAAAATAAAATATGTATCATTTAATGAGCTTGAAAAACAAAACGCCAGGTGAGACAGCCCCATTCTACTTCATCAAAGAAAACATAAAACAATGGAAACACTTACACATAAACTTTGGAATAATAATGTGGCATTATCTACTGACCTGATGATACATGTAATCATAGTTTCCCCCAACAGTCCTAATTTACTTGTTGTGCCAGCATACTGTTCCGTTTAGTACTAATGGTTAGGGTACCATTGTTGCCCTTGGCTGCCACTTGGCTTACCAGCCAGCTGTTCCTATACCAGCATGCAGTCTGCAAGATGTGGAATCTTCCACATCTTGCAAGAAATTATAGTTAAAATAGATGTGAAATATACATTTTTCTTTAAAAGCTGAGCCATCCTGCCATGAAATTTCTTTTTTATTTTTTTTAAGATTTATTTATTTTAGAGAGAGCATATGCATGCAAGCAGGGAGGGGGCAGAAGGAGAGAGAGAGAATGTCAAGCAGATTCTCTGCTAAGTGCCAAGCCTGACACTGGCCTAGATCTCATGACCCCGAGATCATGACCTGAGCCAAAATCAAAAATGGGATGCCCAACTGACTGAGTCACCAAGGTGCCCCCAGGAATTTCTAAATAATAATCTGAATACTTTTGCTACAGTACCTTTGATATTTATCATAAGCTGTATATTTATTACTATTTTATTATGATGTTTGATAATATTCATTTTATTTTGTAATAACCTCTTTAAGAATAAATGGCTCAAAAGTCAAAAGTTACATATAAAATGTAAGTAATATAAACTGAAAAAATGAGCTATGGGATTTTCATTTCATTTCATTTCATTTCCATTTCTTAGAAAACTGAAATAGACAAACATTTCACAAACATTAACAATGTTTATAACATCATAAACATTAACATTAACAATGTTTATGATTTTCTTATGTGTTAGAGTGATATTGTTGTCAAACTTTTTAAAAAACTAAATAAGATACAATCCTGTAGAATGATACTCAATACCCACTTTAAAAGTTAGTAAATTAAACACAACTACCCCTAAAGTGGTGATTTAACACACAAAACTGGGGCGCCTGGGTGGCTCAGATAGTTAAGCATCTGCCTTTGGCTCAGGTCATGATCCTGGGCTCCTGGGAGGGAGTCCCTCATGGGGCTCACTGCTCAGTGGGGAGTCGGCTTCTCCCTCTGCCTCTACCTTTCTCTCTCTCTCTCTGTCTCTCATGAATAAATAAATAAAATCTTTAAACACACACCCACCCACACACACACACAAACACACACACACACACAAAACTGAAGAAGATGCATTTGTTTTGAGAGAGAGCACACACATGTGGGGGCGGGGGGGTTGCAGATGGAGAGAGAGAATCTTAAGCACGTTCCTCACCTAGCATGGAGCCCAGCTTCAGGCTTGATCTCAGGACCCTGAGATCACAACCTGAGTGGAAATCAAGTTGGTTGCTTAACAACCCAAGCCACCCAGGCACCCCAGAAGATGCATTTATACATGAAACATGTAGGTCTGTGAAGCACAACTTTTCATTTAGATCAGATGTCTAGTCTCTTAAATAAATTTTTCTCATATCAATGAGTTATTGTGAATAATGACAAAATGAATTGACTCCCGTTAATATGGTGACTCTAGCAGTTTCATCAGATGCTTGAAATAGAAATCAATTAATTCCAACAGCATTTTTTTTTCATGGAAATTAAGGAGTCAAAATAAAGTGTTTAGAAATTCATTCTGACATGACATTATAATAAATGCTTTGGTGAATTTATTAAAATGTTGGAAGATAAAACTGCTTGGTTCATGGTAATAATAGAAATACAAATTTTCATGGACCATGAGAATGTCCATGTTTCACAGTAAACACAAAGTTCTTACAAAATTAACAAACCTGGGCCACAGAAATAAACTTGGATCTGTGGTGCATACAAAAATTCATAAATTTGTCTGAACAAATTATAATATCTCAATGACCTAGACAGAAGCTGTAGTTGTTAAGCTTTACATATACGTGATCTGAGCAAATAAACCACAAAGATTTTATGATAAAGTTGACGTTGAAAAAAAAAAACAAAAAAATATCCTTCACCACCTTGGGATGCACCACACACTGGATTTTAGAAATGTCTGAGTCTTTGTGGCACCCGCTTGGTTCAGCCCTCTAAAAACATAAATAAAGAAAAGAAAAAAGAAAAAAAAAGAAATGTCTAAGCCTTTGAAGAATTATTTGGCAAAGCTCGACCTAATGGTACTACAACTGTATTAATTTTTTTTTCTTTGTAAAAGGGTCCTCCAAGAACCTTGTTTTTCTAACACCAGTAAAATATTCAAATTATTTAATAAATTTAGTATCAAAAATCTTTGAAGCTTTCACTGAATTAGTAATTGAAAATAAAGTATACAGTCAGTCCCCAAATTAAGATAGTTGGGCTTAGGATATTGTTTCTCTATACTGGTGTAGAAATGATATGCATTCTGGAGAAGACATTATTCAAATTTTGATTTTTGATCTTTTCCCAGGTGTGACATGTGGTAGGATACTCTCTTGGGATGCTGAATGGTGGTAGCCCCAAGGCAGCCACACTATTATGAAGGTAAACAATGGATACAACTAACCACTCTTTACCCATTCAACCAATCTGTTTTTCTCTTGCAGTATAGTATTTAATATTGTATATCAGCTTTGTGTTCCATATTTTGTCTAGCTATACACTAATATAAGTTTTCTGAAGATGATTAAGGCAGGCTAAGCTAAGCTGTGATGTTTAGTAAGTTAAGTGTATTAGATGTACTTTCAGCTTATGATATTTTCAAATTATGGGTTTATCAGGACATAATTGCATCATAAGTCAATATCTACACAAATAAAAATACAAGATCAAGAGGAGAACTGAATAAATTAAATAAAGACCATCAATCTTCTCACAAAATTTTATTTTTAAATTATACTATCCTTTTCTATAGAATCTTGTCTTGCAGGAGGAATTTTTTTTAATTATTTTTTATAAACATATAATATATGTTTATCTCCAGGGGTACAGGTCTGTGAATCACCAGGTTTACACACTTCACAGCACTCACCATAGCACATACCCTCCCCAATGTCCATAACCCCACCCCCCTTCTCCCAACCCCCCTCCCCCAGCAACCCTCAGTTTGTTTTGTGAGATTAAGAGTCACTTATGGTTTGTCTCCCTCCCAATCCCATCTCGTTTCATTTATTCTTCTCCTACCCCCTTAGCCCCGATGTTGCATCTCCACTTCAGGAGGAACTTTTTTATGGAGTTTCTATTTTTAATAGGATATGTGTTTTTGTGGGTTTTTTTTTTTTTTTTACGAGAATGGAATGAAATTAAAAAGGCCTATAATTTTGCAACTTGAACAATTTGAGAGGGTTTTTTCCTTAATGAAACTATTTGGAAGAAGAAAAAGATTCTTAAAAGAGCCTAAAAGATAGTATCTGTGAAAATACTTGGTGTAAAATAATAAAAATTTTCAATAAAAATATTCTTCAGTGAGTAAAATCTTTTCTGAGTTTAGATTTATGTCAGGCCCTTCATAGAATATCTTGCTCAATTACAGAGAAGAGTGGAAAATTCAGATTTATTAATCCAATAGATAAAATTCAAGGAACACTTATGGCAATTGCAGAAGAAATTTGAAAATATTAAGACTACATTAAAAAATACATTCAACATACAAATAGTGATGGATTAATAAACTGGTTAATAAAAGTTATTTATCTAAATCTAAGATTATTTTGATTATTTATTTAAAACCTTAAATAATAGGCATAAAGCCTTTTTTCAACTTCATATTCATTGTACACAAATACTATCCTTATTTTTCAGGACTAATTGTATTACTTAAAGCTGGTTTTGAACAGGACTATTTAATTAGCCAACCAATGTATTATAACCTATTTGTCAGTCAGTAAATACAAAAAAAAATCTTAAAATTACACAATGCTTTTTTTTTTTTTTTTTTAAGAACACTTCAACTCTCCAAGTATCCCAGTGTCTATAATAACTTATATGGTAACCCTGTCTATGACTAACACTGTTCTTATTATTTACCAAAAAGAACAGGAACTCGAAGTGACAGAGTCAAAAATGTTCATAGCTCTATTATGAGGTTGAAATCAAAATCCAATTGCTTGAATTGTGTGATATACAGAAAAGTCATGAGGAGAGTATATCCTAAGGGTTCCCATCACAAGGAGAAATTTTTTCCCCTTTTTTATTTTCTTCTTTCTTTTAAATTCTATCCATATGAGATGAAGAAGGTAGACTGGACTTACTGTGGTAATCTCCTCATGATATATGTAAATTAAACCATCACACTGTATGCCTTAAGCTTATACGGTGATGTACGTCAATAATTTCTCAATAAAACTGGGAAAAATCCAAGGGCTCAAAACCAGAACAATGACTAAATATAGTTTGCTATTGATTACTACATTACTAATGAAATGAAACTATAAAACACAGATGAATCATACCAACATAAAACTAAGGAGAAGGAGACTTACATACAAAACACCAAAACCAGATTAGATTATAATTATTACCCAGATATTCACAGGAGACAAAATAAAAAGAAATTTTAAGAGTGTTGTTACTGACAGAGAGAAAGAAAGAATCAAGGTTTTGGGGGTTCCAGGAATATTCTATTTCTTGACCTTGATGGAGTTCAGACAAATGTCTCCCTGACACTAATTAATAAAACCTACATTTGGATTTCATTTGTTTTATTGTAGAGGTGTCAAAAAGTTTTCATTTTAAAAAGGAATATAGAGAAACATTCTGAAAACGTTCTGAAAATTTTTACTCTAAAAGCCTCTTTTTGTCATTTGCCACAATAGTTGATACTTTTGAAATACAAAGCTATTAAAAATTATATATCAAGGTGATTGTTCTAATCTAAGTGAGCGTGTGTGTGTGTATGAGTTGTGCTTACATGTATGTTTCTGTAGTTTCTGCATGTATAAATGCACATCTCTGCTTATGTGTTTGTCTGCATGAGTGTGTGTGTGTGTGTACACATGAATTTGCACGTGAGAATGCTTTGTATGCTTTGGGGTAAAGTAAGGATACATTTTTTTTTACATGGGAAAATATGATTTTCACAGAAAGATCAAGATGAACTGGGAAATTGAAAATGAAAGCCCCAAAACAGAAAGCAAATTTCAAGTAAAGGAAATACAAGAAACCATGTATTGTTTTCATCAACTTTGGTGGTTTAAGATACATACTTTAATATTAGCTTATTCCCAGATTTTTGTTTTCTCCGTGTTTGGTTCATGCAACTCTAATGACTTGGTGAAAATAGAGCCCTCAGCTAGACGAAGAGGCGCTCCTCCTGCTATTCTCACATTACTCTCAGTTCATACTTCTTTTCACTACCTCCTTAGGAGTATTATCCCCAAACAAAAACAAGAAACACCTGCTGTATTATACACAACTTTCAATCAATTCACCAGTAGCTTTAGCATAATAGAAAGAAATCAAGCAAATTATTAGTCTGTTTGGGAACTGTGAGAACAGATTTAAAGGATGTGAGTATTTTCATTTCAAAGTAATTTGGTTTCTTTGCCTTTTTGTAATTATGGAGCACCAAATTCTTTTTGCCTTGCCACTTACAATTTTCATCATTGCCTTTTATGATATTTGTTGAAAAAGTTTCTGAATATTAGGCACCACCAAATATAAAGACACACACACAAACACACACACAAATACACACACCAATCCCACATACACAGATAACATTGTCCAACCTTTTCCAAGAGATTCAAGTTTCATGATAATCACTCTGCCATTCCCTCAAGTTCTGAATTCATTTATTTAATCCTCTCAGTCTTTAATTTGGTACTTTGATTCTCAGGTAGCAAAATTCACTTAAACTAACCTAAGCAAAGGTTTATTGATTGTTACATAATATATTGGATAAAAGCACAAGCTCTTACAGATCTGCCTTTGAATAGTAGCTCAAATGATAATTAATGTTGTACACATGGGGCACATTAGTTCATCTCCATACAATTCTACCTCCTCATTTATAAAATAATTATAATATCGTGAGATAAAACTTTAGTAATGTAGAAACTAGCTATCAAAATCAAGCAAAAATGAAGTCATTATTAGAAAGGTAGACAATTAAGATTATTGAGCAATTGTTAATTTCCCAGCTTTGTCTAGTAATGCAAATATTTGGTAATTTTTTTTCTTTTGTTGCTTGGTTTTACCTTAAATGAGTGGGATGCAAACCGAAGTATTTTATAGGGTTATATCAAATTTTATGGATCTATTGCAAAAGTTGAAAAAATAATAAATAATTGGACTTTATCACCGAAAGAAGTCACTTGTATTTTTGCATAATCAAATGCACATGCAAGTGCAAACCATGTGCTAATATTAGTAAATACAGCATAGCAAATAACTTCATTGCTCCTCATCAGTCTCCAGGTTGGAAAGCTTAGGGAAAACATACAACCCATTTTCATTCTATGGGATCGGTTTAGTGAAGAAAAGAAGGAAGGGAGGGAGGAAGGGAAGGGGGGAGGGAGGGAAAGAAAGAAGGGAAAAAGGAAAGAAGGAATGAAAGAAAGAAAGAGGAAAGGAAAGGGAAAAGGAAGAAGGGAGGGAGGAAGAAGAAAGGAAGGAAGAGAAGAGGGAGGGGGAAGGAGAGAGAGAGGGAGAAAGAGAGAAAGGAGAGAGAAATACGGGGCACCTGAGAGGCTCACTTGGTTAAGCAGCTGCCTTTGGCTCAGGTCATGATCCCAGGGTTCTGTGACTGAGTCCTACACTGGGATCCCTGCTCAGGAGGACACCTACTTCTCTCCCTGCCTACCACTCCTCCTGCTTGTGCTCTTTCTCTTTCTCTGACAAATAAATAAAATCAGAAAGAAGAAAGGGAAGACGCAAGGAAGGTAGGAAAAGACGGACGGAGTCCAAAGAACTAATGTTCTCATTTACCATCCTTAAGTATTTCTAAATTTTTAAAATCTTTTTTTAGTAAAGTTAAAATAATTGTTGGGCTGTGAGTTCTTTTTTTTTTTTTAATTTAATTTAATTTAATTTCTTTCAGTGTTTCAAAATCGTTTATACACCACACCCAGTGCTCCGTGCAATATGGCTGTGCATTCTATTACCATGTTCAAGGTACATTTTGAGTTTGAAAATGTCTGACCTGATCTTTCTAGTCATATAGGCTATTTACTATAATAGCCCAGGTTATTAGTACCTCTATTCCCTTGTGCAACACAACAGATCCATAAACTGGTGCAACTCTGGGTAGCGGGTGAAGAAAGCTCAGGGGGAGATGAGCAATGCTGAGAGCAAAGAGGTGACTTTTTTTGTTTTCTTTTTTTTGCAAAGCAAGAACTTTTTGCTTCCTCTTGTCTATGAGACCAAGTCCCGCTAATTCCCTCAGGTTGGTGGTTTTGTCTGTGAAATAGATGCGAGAAATAGAGTGGCAGTAGTATAGTCTGCTTTTTTATATGAAAGGCAAATTTGCTACGTTTGGGGAAATTATGAGTTTGATGCTCAGGACTATGGACACGGAAGCTCCAACGCAAATACAAATTAATGTCTTCTCACAGCCTGGGGCATGGCTAATGGACTGACTTGGCCTGAGGGCCGAGGGTGCTCAGAAGGCAAGTGTATTAATGGAAGGAAAGAGCAAGAGTCAGGCAATATGAAATCCAGTGTTCTGACCCTATACTTGAAAAAAAAGAAGGTACAGGGGTGGCAGTAATTCTGGAGGAGTCATGGCAAAAGAATACTTTGAGTGACTCTATTGTTCCTGCATGATCCCATAGAATGAACCTCTAACCTCGGTCCACAAGGACTGCAACAAGTAAGGAAGCAGTCCTATGTGGCTGGTGTCTGATCCCTTAAGCCCTTGAGTCCTGGATCACTCACCCTATAAAGACTCGTCTAGCTTACTGAGAAAAATATCAGCCTTCAGGGAATTAGCCAGGGCTTGTTCTCGCTGACATATGGAGGTGAAAAGTTGTTTATTTTCTCTCCAATATTGGTTGGCTCATAGTTTTCATTCATTTATTCAAAAATATACATATTTAGAAATGACTATACCAGGCTTTGACTTAGGTATTCAATCGCAGGTGTAACACATATTTCTTCTTAGAGCTTACTATCTGAAGGAAGAGAGAAATAACATAGAGTAAACAATCCAACACAAATAGTGAAATGATAATCTGAGAATACTATGGTAGAATCAAATTAGACATTTTAACTATATGAATTCTTCTGATCCATGAGCATGGTATCTTTCCATTTTCTGTGTCAACTTCAGTTTCTTTCACCAACATCTTATGGTTATAGGATACAGGTCCTTCCCCTCCTTGCTTAAATTTATTTCTAGGTATCGTATTCTTTTTGATGCAGTTGCAAAAGGGGTTGTTTATTTTCTCTTTCCACTAGTTGATTAGAAATGTATCTCATTTCTGTATATTAATTTGAATCCTCCAACTTTCCTGAATTCATTGGTTAGTTCTAATAGTTTTTTTTTTTTTTGAGTGAAAACAAGTTTTAGTCTGAATATTATTAACTTTTCAAAGCTTCTCTTAATTTTGTATGCTTCTTTATTTGGTTTAGAGAATCCTTCACTAGTCCAAGGCTAATTTTCTGCTAAGATTTTTTAAATTATGTTTATCACATTTTTCCTTAACCTATCTGGAACTTGTTCTTGCATATTGTGTGAAATAAAGACCTTATTAATTCTTTTAAAGTGTGATTCTTGAAGAGTCTGCCCAATCACTACTGACCTATAATACACGCCATTCATATACATGCATGCATCTGATCTTGGGTTCTTTACTCTTTTCCTTTTATTTCCTTTCCTTTTCTTTTTTCTTTCTTTTCTTTTTTTTTTTTTGTTGTTGTTGTTGTTGTTGTTGTTGTTGTTGAGAGAGAGAGAGAGAAAGAGACATGAGGTAGGAACAGAAAGAAAAGAAGAAAGAAGAAAGAGAATCTTATGACACTGAACTCATGACCTGAGCCAAAAACAAGAGTTGAACACTTAATCGACTGAGCCATCCAGATGTCCCTGTTTCATTTTTCACTTTCCCTATCATTCAACCAAAAGAATACACCCCTAGTTGCTACAAATATATATATTTGTATATACACACACTCCAAGTACAAATGTCCCCCCTACTCACTCTCTCTTTTTTTTTTTTAAGATTTTATTTATTTGACAGACGGAGATCACAATTAGGCAGAGAAGCTGGCAGAGAGAGAGGGAAGCAGGTGCCCTGCGGAGCAGAGAGCCCTGAGATCATGACCCGAGCCAAAGGCAGACGCTTACCCCACCAAATCACCCAGGTGCCGCCCCCCCGCAACTCTTACATATACATTGTGGAATGGAAAATAAATATTATTGGCATTCTCATTGGAATTACACAAAATAGAGCTAAAGTTTTCAGAAAAATTGATAATGTTATGACACCTAATGAGCCTTTTATATCTCTCTAGTCAACTTTGATCTTATTTAACATCTTTCATTGAAGTTCCAGTTTACTCCATAAAGGTTTACATAAATTTGTCATTTATATATACGCAGGTACTTATTGTTGCTGCTATGCAAAATGGATTTTTTGTTGTTGTTGAGGAATGTTCACATGCTTTTAATAGCATTCAGACATCCTTGGTACTTAATTTTTTTAAGATTTAATTTATTTATTTGAGAGAGTGAGAGGGCAAACATGAGGAGGGCAAGGGGCAAAGGGAGAAGCAGACTCCCCAGTGAGCAGGGAGCCTGATCTGGGACTTGATCCCAGGACCCTGAGATCATGACCTGAGCTGAAGGCAGATGCTTAACTGACTGAGCCACCCAGACATCCCAATCTCTATATAGTCATTGCTATGCTAGGTAAAAAACTTCCTTTGGATAACATAAGGAGAAATGAACTTCATTATCTAATCCTGCTCTTACTTTCAGTAAATTTGCTATTTTATTAATGTGAGTAATTTATAAGTCCTGCAGAATTTCTCTTGGAAGAGTTCTCACGTCTGTCCCTGCCTCGTGTCCATCCGTTTGCACACAATCGCACTTTCTTGCCGCAGTCCCCCATCACATCAAGCCCCGATTTCCAGAATAGCTTCTCAAATCAATCCATTGTCTAGTGCTCCACCAAACCCAAGTCTAGACTACAGAAAATCTCTGAATGAATGAAATGTACCTTATCCACGAATAAAAATGTTCAATGGCTAAAATTCAGATCCTATTAGATTTTCCCTGTCTCTCATTTAACTTCCTTTAGAAGAGCTTCTGTAATACGTACTCACAATCTGTTTTTCCATCTTGGTATCCTTCTTTCCCATCAAATCATCAGGCCTCTTTGCCATCTCTCTCCCCTTATCCCCACGAGCCACATTCACTCATATCCCCAAAAGCTTCTTTTATATTTGTCCCTGTCTCCTAATGTTTTCTATACCTCTCACAAAGAAAACAATACGCTCACCTTCAAAATCCAAGTTAAGCCCCACTTTGATTTTAGGTTTTCTCTCGTTACTCTACCCACATTCATAGCTCACAATCTTAAATTCTTTAGTAATTATTCTTCACACATTCATACTGTTAGAATCTAACCATATAATGTGCTGTTTTCGTGTTTTTATATTTCATCTGTTGGCAATATTGGATTGAGTTTGTAATATGGCCAGACTTTGTTTCTGCAACCAAACCTCTTTGGTATTTTTCAAATGGGACTTTTTGCATCTCCCAAAGGAAATGCATTAACCTAAAAAGTAATAGCTGCTCAAGCAATATTTGTTTATTAATTTCCCTTATTTACTCTTCAATTCCTGTAACAGAGCACTTGTGCACACATTAAACACTGAATGTTTATTTAACATACTTATGTGCATTATGTATCTCTCCTGAAGGTAAAATATGTAGTATTTTTTTCTCTTTCGAACTCGGGAAGTTTTTATAAAAATAATAGTGTTTCTCTGGAAAAATCTGTATACAGTGTAATGAAAATGCCAGAATCTTCATATAGGTTTTGTTTGATTTGCCTAATCTTTATTATTATAGTTTGCTTATTCCAAATCAACTTAACAGAATAAGAATTCAGAATAAAGCATGAACACTTCGTTGTTAACATCAAATGGAGGTATGTTAATACTTCATTATAAGTATATATTACTAACTTCTCTCTCATAGCCTATCAGTGATGAGTATATATGACTATCAAATACCTTATTTATAAAAGAGGATATTTTACTTTAATATCTTACAGATAACTAACCATTTATTAGGTACAATTTCTACAGTCTACCTATCTATCTAGGAGTCAATTAATTTGCTTCCAACTGCCTCCTTTAAAGACTGCAGCATTTCTAACTTCATCTACAGCTTAATCTGTTTGAACTTTAAGTTGTGAAAACTGTCATAACGGGAGCCACTTCAGAATGGAGCTGGAGTGGCCACTGCAGAGATACGGCCTTACCCACCTTTGTTTCATCTGGGCTCAGACCCCTGGCCTGGTTAAATGGCCATTGTTTTAAGCAATTACTTGAGGAGTCAGTAGGAGAAGGAACATTTTGATCACAACACTGATAAGGGTTTCTGAAGATAAAATCAGTCACCAATTGATGTCTAACTGAGTTAACTTGTTAACACCTAGAGAAAAACTGCTTTTTTTTCTTTTCTTCAACTTATGTAATTAACCCCCTTCCTATTCCTCAAACAACAACAACAACAAAAACAACAAAACAAAAACCAGTGCCTTCACCCTAGAAGGAGGAACACTATTTGGGTAACCTCCTGAATTCAGGAGGGCAACCTCCTGAATCTGTGCTCCCCAAATTGCAATGCTTTAACCCCAAATAAACACTCATTTGCCTCTCATTGTGGCTCTTTGTCTCCAGGTTGACAAAGACAGGAAGTAGCCATTAATGATTTAACACTTACAGTAAACTCCCTAAGTGGAAACGTATTTTTGTAATTCCAAATATATAAGTTTGTAATTTATAATTGAATGACAAATATTTTTAAAGATTTATTTACTTATAGGACGCCAGGGTGGCTCAGTGGGTTAAAGCCTCTGCCTTCACCTCTGGTCATGATCCCAAAGTCCTGGGATTTTTGCCTGCCTCTCTGCCTACTTGTGATCTCTGTCTGTCAAATAAACAAAATATTTTTTTTAAAAAGATTTATTTATTTATTTGAGAAAGAGAGAGCAGGTGGGGAGGGAGGAGGTAGGGCAGAGGGAAAAGGAAAGAATCTCAAGCAAACCCCCACTGAATGCAGAGCCAGATGCCAGGCTTGATTCCGGGACCCTGAGATCACGACCCGAGCTGAAACCAAGAGTTGGACATTTAACCAGCTGAGCCACCCAAGCGCCACTTGAATGAGAGGTATTTGAACAAATGAAGAGAAAAATGATCCATTTCTTCTGTCCCTTTTATTTCAGGGAAGTAGTAGATGATAAAAAATACTGGAAGTATGTTTCCAATTATAGGTCCTATTATTCTAGGGAATATGGGTATAGATAACTAGTTAAGCTCTATATAAATATCTTTATGAGTACAGAAAACTTAAAAACTATCAGCTTATACTCTTAACAGTTTCTTATAATCCAAGCTTATTTCTTCCAAAATGTATTGTCTATGATATTTCATCATATTTTTTACCATTGATATAATTTTTTTTTTACTATTATGGATAGTTACCATTTCTTGCCCTTTTTTTTCCCACCCTTCAAAAACTATATCATCTAAAAAAGAAATAAAGTGGCACCTGTGTGGCTCAGTTGGTTAAGCGTCTGCCTTCAGCTCAGGTCGTGATCTCAGAGACCAGGGACAGGGCCCCACATGGGGCTCCCTGCTCAGTGGGAGCCTGCTTCTCCCTCTCCTTCTGCTCCTCTTCCCTGCCCGTGCTCTCTTTTGTTCTCTCTCTCTAAATAAATAAAGTATTTTAAAAAAAATAAAACAAAAATTAAAAAATTAAAATAAAAACTGCAATAAGTCACCTTTGAGAAATTCCAACAAAAACAAAATTTAAACAATAGTTCAACTGAACGTTTTATCAGAGCTTTCTGCCTATGGATGCCGCCGTGTAGGCATCCATAAACTCTCCCTTCCCACCACTGTCATATCTAAGTCAGAGTCTCCTAAGGAGCCTGAACAGCTGCAGAAGCTCTTCCCCAGAGGCTTGAGCTTTGAAGAATCTGACAAGGAGCCATTATGAGCCATCAGGGACACTTACGGACTGTGTGGTGATGAGAGACCCAAATTCCAAGCACCCCAGAGGTTTTGGGTTTGTCAAGTATGCCACTGGGGAGGGGGTGGATGCAGTCATGAATGCAAGGTCACACAAGGTGGATGGAAGAGCTGTGGAACCAAAGAGAGAAAAGGCTCAAAGACCAGATGCCCACTTAAGTGAGAAAAGGATTTTCCTTGGTGGTATTAAAAAAGACACTGAAGGACATCATTATTTTGAACAGTATAGGAAAATTGAAGTGATTAAAATCATGACTGACCACTGGAATGACAAGAAGAGAGGATTTGATTTTGTAACACTTGATGACCATGACTTTGTACGTAAGATTGTCATTCAAAAATACCATACTGTGAATGGCCACAGCTGTGACATAAAGAAAGTCCTATCTAAGCACGATATGGCTAATCTTTCATCCAGCCAAAGAGGTAGAAGTGCTTCTGGAAAATTTGGTGGTGGTGATGGAGGTGGTTTTGGTAGGAAAGACAACTTTGATCATGGAGGTGACTTCAGTGGTGAGGTGGTTTTGGTGGCAGTCATGGTGGCAGTGGATATGGTAGCCGTGGGGATGAATAACAGATGTGGTAATGCAGGAAGCAATTTCAGAAGTGACAGAAACGATAATGACTTTGGCAATGACAAAAGTCAATCTTCAAATTTTGGACCCATGAAAGGAGGGAATTTTGGAAGCAGAAGCCCTGGGCCCTAAGATGGTGAAGGCCAATACTTTGCCAAACCATGAAACCCAAGCAGCTATGGTGATTCCAGCAGCAGTAGTAGCTGTGACAATAGCAGAAGGTTTTAATTACTTCCAGGAAACAGAGCTTAGCAGGAGAGGAGATCCAGAGAAGCGAAAAGAGAGCTACAGATTACAGGATTTATGAACCTAGTCAAGCACAGTGAATGCAGGCTCTAGCTGCTACAAAGAAAACGTGTTTTAGACAATACATATGTGTATGGGCAAAAAGCTCAAGGAGTGTATTTGTGACTAATTATATAAAAGGTTATTTTAGTTTTTCTGTTCTGTGGGAATTTTAAAGCATTTCAAATGATTTTAATGCCATTTTGTTTGTGCACCCATGCTATTGATTGTTAAATGCTATGGTCTGATCATGATGCTGAATAAATTGTGTCTAAATAAATAAATAAAAATTGTATCAAAGATTTTAACATTTTAATGTGCCATATGAAATTTCAAGAAGGACAGTACTCTGTACAAGATTTCCTGAAAATTTATAACCATGGAACTGAAGGACCAAAAATCTTCCATCCCAAGAAATGGCTCTTCAGCATGTTGATTATTTTCAGCTAGGTTTTTTTGTTTCTTGGTGGGTTTTTGTTTTTGTTTGTTTGTTTGTTTTTACATTTTAGAGCAAGAGAGACAAAAAGGAGGGGCAGAGAGAGAGGGACAGAGAGAATCTCAAGCAGACTCCATGCTGAACATGGAGCCCAATACCGTGTTCGACCCCAAGACTCTGAAATCATTACCTGAGCTGAAACCAAGAGTCAGACACTTAAGTGACTGGACCACCCAGGTGTCCCTGGTTATTTATTTATTTTTTAAATAAGATCTACACCCAATGTGGGCTTGAACCCATGACTCCAAAATCAAAAGTTGCGTCTTCTACAAACATTGAGCCACTCAGATTCTACCTTAAGATGGTTATTTTTAAGAAACTGCAGAGAAGGTCTGAAAACTGTAGAAGCTACTCCTTTGTAAGAAACTTACATTTATAATGTTGTAAGGGTGTCTCCCTCACTATACCTGGAAGAGGGAATGGCTCAATCTCTAGAAATTTATCTGTGGAGAAGGCAATAAGTGAAATCTGTGTAAGGGCCTTATCTTTGCTGACTGTTTTTCCTGGCAACCTCCCATTATGAACACCTCATCTCTAATACCTGCCTTTGTCTTTAGCTGAAGATGGTATTTAAGATGCTATGTTCAGTCATTTTGAGGTGTTGCTCAGCTCTTGGGTCTTTCCATGTATGTATACATGTTATTAAACTTTCATTTGTTTTCCTCTTATTGATCTGCTTCATATCAATTTAATTATTAGACCCAACTGAAGAACTTAGAAAGGTAAAAGGAAATTTTTTCCCCAACAGAACTGTTCTTTTCTCAACTTTACTGTAGGATTGAAGATATTTTGAAAAATCTTGGTATGGTGGAAACACTGTGCGTTTTTGGATGCCTGGAGACTACATTTAAATCCCAATCCCTTCCAGCTCTGTCTTTGTTAATTAAATATTTGAGCCTTGATATCATCATATGTAAACAGGAAATATTACTGACCTAATAGGACCATTGTATGAATGCAATAAGCTAATTCAGATAACTCATTTCAACATTTACTTAGGTCCTAGGCAAAGACCAGCACTTGGTTAGGAGCCAGAGATAAACAGATAATTAAGACATAACCCCTATTCTCAAGGAATTCACTATTTTCAAACTCACTGTCCATTTGTTAATATGGGAATTCTCTCTGGCCACAATGTTCTTATTTTCTATATTCTTCTCTGTATGTCTCAATCACTCTTTTGTGGCTGGCAGCTCAAAACTCACTTTCCTAATCAGAGCATTTTAGTTCTCCATTTCCCCAAACCAAATATCCTTCAACATCTAAAGCCCACAGATGGAAATCAAAAGGCCATATTCTGGATATCTGTCCTTACAAGTACAAAGGATGGAAAATACTTGAAATCAGAGATTTTTCATGAACAGAGTTCGGATAAGATTTGTAACAATTATCTCACCCAGTGTTGACATAGGTAGAGTGAAGCAACATCACTGTATTTTCTTGAAGGCCCTGAGATCATCTGGAAGTTTTTGTTACTATTATTTTGTCCATCTTCACTTGGCTAGTCCTATTTAAAATGATAACTTTTTCAGGGTGCCTGAGTAGCTCAGTGGGTTAAAACCTCTGCCTTTGGCTCATGTCATGATCCCAGGGTCCTGGGATGGAGCCCCACATCAGGCTCTCTGCTCCACGGGGAGCCTGCTTCCTCCTCGCTCTGCCTGCCTCTCTGCCTACTTGTGATCTCTGTCTGTCAAATAAATAAAATCTTTAAAAAAGGTAAAAAATAAAAAATAAAATGATAACTTTTTCAAGAAAACAAATTAAAATAAAAGCTTTTTGAGCCAAATACTATACATGCAAAGTGTGGATCTCTCATAAAAATCAGCAGTTGTTCTGATGAATATAGCAATGCACTCAAATAAGAAAAGAAAAAAAAAATAGATATAAAACAACAAATTCACACACAAAAAATATTCATATGATTATTAATGCTTATTTATTTATTTATTTATTTATAGATTTATCAGAGATGGGGGGGAGGAACAGAGGAAGAAGGATAGAGAGAATCTCATGCAGACTCTGCACTGAGTGCAGAGCCTGACACAGGGCTTGGGGCTTGATCTCATGGTTCTGAGCTGAAATCAAGAGTCAAACACTTAAGCAACTGAGCCACCCAGGCACCTCACATATTAAATGTTTCTTAAGTAATAGATTAGAATGTGCTTAGCTAAATAAATCATAATTTATTCCAATTCAAAATGAATGAGTAACCAGTATATCAAAGCAATAAAGGCAGTTGCAAAAAAATTTAAAAACAAGGTACCACCTCAGCATTGAAATAATTTAAATGTTATACCAATGACAAACAATAAAGCATTTATTGAACCACTGCTGTGTGTTTAGCACTGTTATAGGTCTTTTTGTTTTTGTTTTGTTTTGGATGTGAAGGAAAAGATTAGAAGCTGAAGCTTCAGATTAGAATTTGCAGGAACGAAAAAGAAAAATCTTGTAATCTGGGGCAGACAGGGCTGACTTCTACCTGTTAGATAGCAATAATCATAGAACACTTCAGATATATATCTTAAGGGAAAAATTCACCCAGCTAGTTTGTTAGTTTGGGTTGATTTTGTTTTCCAAGTTGGTTACTCTTAACTGAGGCTAGAGGCAAATCTTTTATTAAATTATGTTTTACTAAAACCATCAACAACAACAACAAAACCCAATAAAATACGGTAAAATTAGACATACCAAATAATAAAAATCAAAGTTAAAAATTTTTTTAGATTATTTATTTATTTATTATTTATTTGACAGACAGAGATCACAAGTAGGCAGAGAGGCAGGCAGAGAGAGGAAGGGAAGCAGGGTCCCAGCTGAGCAGAGAGCCCGATGCGGGGCTCGATCCCAGGACCCTGGGATCATGACCTGAGCTGAAGGCAGAGAGAGAGAGGAGGAAGCTGACTCCCAGCTGAGCAGAGAGCCCGACGCGGGGCTCGATCCCAGGACCCTGGGATCATGACCTGAGCTGAAGGCAGAGGCTTTAACCCACTGAGCCACTCAGGCACCCCCAAAGTTAAAATTTTTAATGTCCTCTGAGTTGGCACAAAAATATTTCCAACAGTGTTTTCCTTCTACTCTATTGCCTGCTTCAAATTTGGATAGCAAAATAAGCATTAGACACCCATGTTTTTTATCTCAATCCATAAAAATCCAGGAATGAGCATATATGGAAGAATAAAGATTATAAGGGCAAGATTGGATTCTTGAATCAACTAATGACTTAGAAAATAAGGTTGCTGTTGTTTTTTACATTTCATAATTTTATTCCCAACTCAGTAAAAATGTAACATCATCCTGTCTTACCTTATAATTTTTCATCATGCAAAAGGAAAATATTATTACTCACTTATTTCCATAGAGGTAATATATGGAAGGAAAACCTCTCCTCCACCCTATTAACTGTAAGGACTGGGGCTTAAGAATTAAATTGACAAAAGACAGATTAACAGGAGAAAGGGGATATACATTTTACTGATGTTAATATTCTTTCATTTATGGGAACTTCACAGAAAAGAAATGAAAATCCAAAGAGGTGGTTAGACCTGAGAGTTTATATACCATTTTAATGAAGGGTGATACTTTCTGGAGAAGTAACTAGGTAAGAACGAAGGGGTTTGGGGCTTCTAAGGACAATAAATTGTGGGAAGGTAAGTATATGGAGAAACTCATAGAAAATGAAGGTCATTTTGTTTGTGCAGAATCATTTCACTGTTTTCTGTCTTCTCCACAGCCATAAAATTCCCCTAGAGTGGGGATTTATGGCAATCTTCATTTCTTAGTAATTTCTGCTTTTCATCAGATAAGGGAAGCTCCAAGACCTTTCTGAATCTGTTAATTCTCAACTGCCGTCAGCACAAAATAATCCACATTCCAAAGTGGCATATTTCGAGGTGGCATATTCAGATCCCCTTCAGTTCAAATGGCAGCTCCAACAAAAGCATTGTCACTATACTTTCACAGTTTCTGTTACTGGAAACTAAAGTCAATTAACTCTTGATCATGAACAGTTGTCAGGAGTCATACCCAGTCAATATTCCAGCTGTAGTTTCATTTCCTGGAAGAGCTTCAGCTCAAGGTAGAGAGCCAGATTCCCTCCAGCACTTGGAAGATTCTTATTACTTTAGGTAATTCTAGAGGCTCCTTCCCTCATGAGTTTCACTTATATTTCCAAAGATCTTACAATGAACAAGTGTACCCACATATTCAGAACATGAGCTCTCAATTTTTGAAAATGCATTATTTCTGTGATGCAAATATCAAGGAAAAGGAACCTAGTCTCCCTTTATTCACATATTCCTGCATGATGCTGTGGATTCCAGAATCAGACCCATTAATCAAATCTGT
The DNA here is from genome assembly GCF_009829155.1 of Mustela erminea. NCBI lineage: Eukaryota > Metazoa > Chordata > Mammalia > Carnivora > Mustelidae > Mustela > Mustela erminea. The sequence continues at coordinate 11,242,197 of NC_045627.1, read as the reverse complement.
TACCACGCAATCACCAGAGATTAATAGCTTCCCTTTGTATTTCATCTTTACATCTTGTTCAAATGCCAAACGTCTCTTGTTAACAAAATCCAGGTAGAATACTGCTGGCAAGTAAGTCAGAGAAAAACTGTTTCCGGGGTTTACCTTCCTTTAGTAAAGGGGAGACTTTAACAAGGTGAGGGTAATAAATGCATCCTGATACGTTACATATAGGTATGACTTCGAGTTATCTGAACAATTCACAAATATTATCAAGTAGCTCCCCTGACAGTTTTTGTTCTACTCAACAAAACATCAGAGTCGTCTTCCTTCAGATTACTTTATCTGCTATAGAACCTTTTATTTTTTTAACTGTACAATCATCAAAATAAGTTTTCCAGAGTTAAGTTCTTACTGAAAAGATAAGTGAAATGACTGAAGCATTCTGTTCATTTACCCCAAAAGAGTACTGTGTCTTTTCACCAAGGAAATAAGGCTTACATGCCAAAGCGATTACATGTAGGTTTCAGAGTTGGGTAAATATAACAAGCAACAAAATACCAAATCTAATGTCCCTTACTTTAGGCAAAAACTAAACCAAAGGATGGTGTTCTTCCAGGTGGTCCTTTTCAAAATTTTCCCTAATCTTAGTATTAAGAAGCATGTTAAGTATCAGCGATTCCTCCAAAATATTCACGCCCAAATCTGCTAAAACACTGTTTGCTATTAGACTATAAATTTAAAAAGTAGCAGTAATTCCATTAAGGACTAGATCTTGTCACTTTGGACTATCTCTTGGGTGTCTTATCAGCAAATGTGGAAACTGAAAGACAATGTGTCAGTCCAGTTCTCTATCCTCTCTCGGTCAAAGGAGCCTTTATCAGGCAGCACACTCAAACTAAAAAAGGATGAAAGAGCCAACTCCACTCATTTCTTTTTTGTGTATAGGGATGGAAAGTAAACTACAGCTCCCAAACCGGGCCACGGTGTATATTTTACTCAGTTGTCTAGATAAGCGCACTGTACATGCTATATGATATGAACAGAACCTATAGCAGTATGCACTTTTTTAAAAATGCCATTTCTATTACTTTAAATCAAAGATATGGGAGCTGATGAGCAACTGCCTGGGATGAGAGAGAAGATCAAGCACAGGATGAATGATCACAGTCTGACTACGGGGCGACACTGCAAAACAAAGGCAAATTTCAGTTTTGGGTAATGACTTTTCTATGTAACCTACATTTTTGAGTTTAGGTGATCTATCATTTTTGAGGTTACGTTACTGCTTACATTTTAAGAATGGAACATTGAATCGCATCTCCAATGAATTCAGTTGGGTAATAAAAACGTTGCTAAGTGAATTGAGTGTAAATAGGAATAAGAACGTAGGCATTTATTCAGTTGTAACTTGGAAGTTACAACTTCTTTTATCAAAGCAGCCCTTAGCAACTTCTCCTGTGCAGTATTTGGCTGTCAAGGTTACCAGCTGTTCTTCAGAACCAGCCAGGTTAATAATTTTTTCTCTGTTGCATAACAACAGAAACGGAGATAGGTTATATAAACCTTGGAACAAATACAGAACAGAGCGTGTGTTATTTTAAATATTTTGTAAGCTATAGATATACATGGAATTTAAAGTATCAAATGAAGCTAGGTAATTATCCTCTTAATTTGGAAGATCCATTTAATCAAACTAGAAATTTTGAGCAGTATCAGAATATCAGTATTTGGGACTTGGGGGTTAACTTAACTGAAGTGGTTGTGGGCTCTACAAATTCATTTTATTACATCAATGTGATTGCATGAAAATATATAACTTTAAAGTAAAATTGTAATCATGAATAAGGTAAATATCATCTAGGTTGTTCTTCCAACCCAAATATGATGGTTATTTAGTAAGTCTTTTATCAATATTTATGATTTCAGATCAATCATACAAAGAGCTTGAGAGACATCAGTCCCATTTTTACAAAAAGAAAAAAACTACACAAACTGAAAACCAATGACTTTTCTTAGATTCATCAGAGAATTGAGGTCACATGGCAAATAGCCTCCCAGAATTCCAGAGTACCAGGTATATTCCTTATGTGACACAGATCAGAGAATTACGGACTGGCTCAGCTTACCTAGAGCAGAAATCAGTGGATCCAGACACAGGTAGGAACATTAAAATGGTAAAATTTTCATGAACTACTAAAGGCTGAACATGGACTAGCTCAAAAGAAAAAAAATCTTGAAGGCTTTAGTTTTATGAGAACCCCATACTTCTATGGGTTATGCCTCTGGGTGCCCCACAAAATTCTCATGATGAAGAGCCAAGAATGATCCCCTCATGGCTCTGGTATAGGGAATTAGCCAGTTTCCATGATGAAGGGTTGCTCTTCAATTTAAAAAAATAAAGACCTTAGTTACACCTAGAAGTAAGGGCAACTTACCCACCTGCCTTTTTAGGCTTCCTGTGTCATCTAGGTTGGGAAAGGGAAAAAGAAAAAAAAAAATCGAAGATACACTTGCTAAGATTGTATCCCAAGCACACAAATGACTAAAAGACTGAAATTTAATCAAAAGATGACAGAGTACTTCCCATCCCCTACTCCTTACTACCACCAAAGGCTCTGGGATCATAGCAGTGGATGCAGCTGAATGAGCTGCCAGGGAGGGCTCTTTAAGAAGTTCTAGGGGGAAGTCAGAGACAGCATGAGAGACAAAGGTACCAGAGGAATCTGAAGACCCTAGCACCTGCACCAATAGCAAATATTACAGAGCACCCAACTCTTAGCTCAATTAACGTAAAACTTCACATTCATTGACCTCATTCTACTACTCAATATATCATGTCCATTTCAACAAAATTACAAGACTTGTTAATAAGCAAGAAAAATATACAATCTAAAGAGACAAAGCAAGTATTAGAACCAGATTCAGATACATGACACAGAAATTGGAATTATCATTTTAAAATAACTATAATTACTATAAGAATTCTAAAAGGAAAAGTAGGTGGGTATCATAAGCAGAATACAATAATAGATGGGTAATATAAGCAGAAAGATAGAAACATTAAGAAAGAATAAACAGAAATGCTAAAAGTAAAAAACACTAAAAGGAATGAAGAATGCCTTTAATGGGCTCATCAAAAGTACTAGTGAATTTAAAGATACAGAAACAACAAACTGGAATACAAAGAGAAAACAAATGAGAAAGGGAGTAAAAAGGGGACTTATACTTTTTATAGTGTTTTTTTTTAAATAATGAGTTTGTATTATGTTTGTGTTGAAAAAGAGAAAAAAATATATGTGAGAAGAATTGTCCTCCTTATGTAAGGCGTAAAGTGAGCTGCTAAGAAGTCTAAATAAAAAATCATCTCATGGAGTTATCATAAGTTTTATGATGAAATTTGTAATGTTTTCTATTATATGATTGTCTATCAATGGAAAATATTTTTTCACTAATTCTCATCCATGACCATTGGGATTCTCAATGATACAATCAGTAGGTGGCTGATGTATGTGTATTACAGAGACATGAAAGAGACATAAAAGGTATTCCCTTCTGTCATGTAGGTCACACTCTGCCAAGAGCCTGTAGTGCTAACAAACTTCTGCAATAATACCCAAGAACAACTAAAATACATTTAAAATTTTTAAAAAGGAAAGAAAAAAGAAATAGAACACCCCAAAACTGAGAAAATTTCAAAAGATATAATATCCATATAATTGGAATACCAGGAGAAAAGGTAAAGCAGAAGAAATATTTGAAGTAATAATAGCTTAAAACTTTCTAAAAATTAATGGCATGCACCAAGTCAGATCTAGGAAGCTCAGAATACAAAACAGGATACAAAAAAAAAAAAAAAAAAAAAAGCCCAAGTCTACAACTACTCATGTCCTATTCAACATATAGAAAAACAAATGAGAAGAGAAGGTTTGAAAGAAGCTAAAGGCAAAATATACCTTACCAACAAGAAAAAGAATAAGAAATCCTGCCCACTTCTCGTCAGAAACCATGCAAACAAAAAAAGAATGGAGCAACATATTGAGTGTTCAAAGCAAAATCCACCCACCTAGCACTCTATATATCCAAAAAGTTATCCTTCTAATGTGAAAGCAAAATACTTTCTCAGAAAGACAAAAAGTGAGGGAATTTATTGCAAACAAACCAGCACTGCAAGATGAAATCAAAAGAAGTTCTACACAAACAGAAGTGCTAAGGTCAGAAACTTGGATCTATGCAAATAAAGAAAAATAGTCAGGAAAAGGATAAATGAAAGTAAATGAAATATTTTTGCATTCTTAATGGATGTAATAGGCACCGTGTGTTCAAAGTAATGATAATAGCAATGTGTTGTGTGGATAAGTGAAATGAATCATAGCAATATTATAAGAAAAGGGAGGGAAGAATTGGAAATACTGTGTTATAAGTGAGTTGCGCTATCTATGAAGTGGCATCATGGAATTTGAAAGTGGATTTAAATTTGTTTTTAGTGTGTTCTGCAAGCAGTAAGGCAATCCATAATTTAAAAAATCAAAAAGAGATCCAATATAGAAGGAGAGGAGAGGAAATAAAGTTATATAAAAGCTTCTTCTAAAGCCAGAGTTGGCATGAAAAGAAAATATTTTTTTAAAAAGAAACAAAGAAGGGCACCTGGCTGGCTTGGTCCATATAGCATGCAACTCTTGATCTTAAAGAAAAAAAAAAAAAAAAAAAGGAAATAAATAAATAAATAAATAAATGAAGGGCAATGAATAGAATAGAAAACAGTTACAAATGTGGTATAAATATATATATATGATAAACACGTGATATAAATAATTGAATACATAAGTAAAAGGAAGAGAAGAGACAAATTTCCATTGTAGAAGTCTGCATTATTTATATAGATACTCTTCCTTCAGAGGGAGAGCACAACCACTCCCCTGCCTTGTTAAGTATTATTTAAAAAGCAAAATGCAACTGATACATTTTAAAGATTTTATTGCCTTCATTCAATGACTCATGAATTAGGCAGCATCCCTTCTAGTAGATAGATAAAAGCTCCAAAAAGCTGTACAAAATGAGAGACATTTATAGATGGAAGGATGGTGGATAAAGAAATAACTAGCCAAGCAAAAATAAAATATTGGGAGCTACATCAAAATAAAAAGATTCTACACAACAAAAGAAGCAACCAACAAAACTAAAAGGCAACCTATGGAATGGAAGAAGCTATTTGCAAATGACTTATCTCATAAAGAGTTATTATCCGGAATATATAAAGAACTTATAAAACTCAACACCCCCAAAAGAAATAATCCAAGTAAAAATGGGCAGAAGACATGAACAGGCATTTCTCCAAAGAAGATATCCAGATGGTCAACAGACATATGAAAAGACGCTCATCATACTTTCCATCAAGGAAATGCACACTAAGGGTACAATGAAATATCACTTCACACCTTTCAGAATGGCTAACTTCAAAAACACAAAAACCACCAGATGTTGGGAAGGTTATGGAGAAAAAGGTCTCGTGCAGTGCAAACTGTTGCAGCCATTCTGGAAAACAGTATAGAGGTTCCTCAAAAAGTTAAAAATGGACCTACCTTATAACCCAGTAATCACACTGGATTTGTATTTACCCAAAGAATACAAGAACACTAACTTGAAGGGATATATGCACCCCTATGTTCATAGCAGCATTATTTACAATATCCAAGATATGGAAGCAGCTGAAGTGTCCATCAATTGATGAATGGATAAAGAAGATGTGGCAGATGATAGAGAGGCAGATAGATAGGTAGATAGGTAGATGGATGATAGATAACAGATAGATAATAGAGAGATAGAGGGTAGATAGAGAGATGATAGATAGATATGGCATATATCTATGTCTACATCTATATGTCTATATTTATATATCTATAGATGTGGCATATATGTATATATGGATATCTGTTATTCAGCCATAAAAAAGAATGAAATCTTGCCATTTATAACAACGTGGATGGAGCTAGAGAGTATTACACTTACAAAATAAGTCAGAGAAACACAGTGCCATATGATTTCAATCATATGTAGAATTTAAGAAACAAAACAAGTGAGCAAAGGGGGAAAAAGAGAGCGAGAAACCAAGAAACAGCCTCTTAACTATAGAGAACAAACTGATGGTTACGAGAAGGGAGGTGGGTAGGGGGTAGGGATAGTAGGTGGATAGGGATGGGGGAAATAGACAATGAAGATTAAGGTGTATACTGGTTGTGATGAGCACTGTGTGATTTAAAATTAAAATTTTTTTAAAAATTAAAATTAAAACAAATTACTAGCAAAGAGGTAATTGTTTCAGGCAAGGTCACCTTCCTTTTGGGGACAACCATGTTCCCTCAGGCAGATTACTCTATTAGTTTTGACCAGGTAGTTCTAGAATGACTAGGTAAGATTACATTCCTGTAAGAAGCTAATACTGTAAATATATTAGGTATTAAGTCTTGTTTTGGGACACGGACTTAGCATAAGTGAATCCATTTTGAGAATGTTGTCTCTTTTTTAAAAGGGTGAACCACACATAGTAACTTCCTACTTACATACAAAAGTGTATTTGAGGGGGAGGAGTCAAAATGGCGGAGAAGTAGCAGGCTGAGACTACATCAGCTAGCAGGAGATCAGCTAGATAGCTTATCTAAAGATTACAAACACCTGCAAATCCATCCGCAGATCGAAGAGAAGAAGAACAGCAATTCTGGAAACAGAAAAACAACGACTTTCTGAAAGGTAGGACTGGCGGAGACGTGAATCCAAAGCGACGGGAAGATAGACCCCGGGGGGAGGGGCCGGCTCCTGGCAAGCGGCGGAGCAACGGAGCACAAAATCAGGACTTTTAAAAGTCTGTTCCGCTGAGGGACATCGCTCCAGAGGCTAAACCGGGGCGAAGTTCACCTGGGGTCAGCGTGGCCTCAGGTCCCGCAGGGTCACAGAAGGATCGGGGGTGTCTGAGTGTCGCAGAGCTTGCGGGTATTGGAACAGGAAAACTGGCTACAGAGACAGAGCCGAGAGTAAGCTCACAGCTCGGGGTTACCTTGAACCAGCCACAGGCTCGGTGAGCTCGGAGCACGGCCGGAGGTCAGGCAGACGGGAGTAACGGGGTGCTGTTCTCTGAGGGCACACTGAGGAGTGGGGCCCTGGGCTCTTAGCTCCTCCGGGCCGGAGACCAGGAGGCTGCCATTTGTATTCCCGTCCTCCGGAACTCTACGGAAAACACTCAGGGACAAAAGCTCCTGAAAGCCAACCCGAGCGGATTACTCAGCCCGGCCCCTGGTAAGGGCGGTGCAATTCCACCTGGGGCAAAGACACTTGAGAATCACTACACCAGGCCCCTCCCCCAGAAGATCAACAAGAAATCCAGCCAAGACCAAGTTCACCTACCAAGGAGTACGGTTTCAATACCAAGGAGAGCAGCAGAATTCCAGAGGAGGAAAAAGCAAAGTACGGAACTCATGGCTTTCTCCCTGTGATGTTTTTTAGTCTCGCAGTTAATTTAATTTTTTTCTTTTTCATATTTTTTTCGCCTTCTGGTAAAATTTTTTTTAACTTTTACCTTTTTCTTTTTTAACGTTTTTTAACTAGTTTATCTAATATATATATTTTTTCTTTTTTATATTTTTCTTTATTCGTTTTCTTTTTTTTAATTCTTTTCTTTTTTTTTTTTTTTTTCTTTCTTCCTTTTTGAACCTCTTTTTATGCCCTTTCTCCCCCCTCACGATTTGGGATCTCTTCTGATTTGGTTAAAGCATATTTTCCTGGGGTTGTTGCCACACTTTTAGCATTTTACTTGCTCCTTCTTATACTCTTAACTGGACAAAATGACAAGACAGAAAAATTCACCACAAAAAAAAGAACAAGAGGCAGTACCGAAGGCTAGGGACCTAATCAATACAGTCATTGGTAATATGTCAGATCTAGAGTTCAGAATGAAAATTCTCAAGGTTCTAGCCGGGCTCGAAAAAGGCATGGAAGATATTAGAGAAACCCGCTCGGGAGATATAAAAGCTCTTTCTGGATAAATAAAAGAACTAAAATATAACCAAGTTGAAATCAAAAAAGCTATTAATGAGGTGCAATCAAAAATGGAGGCTCTCACTGCTAGGATAAATGAGGCAGAAGAAAGAATTAGTGATATAGAAGACCAAATGACAGAGAATAAAGAAGCTGAGCAAAAGAGGGACAAACAGCTACTGGACCACGAGGGGAGAATTCGAGAGATAAGTGACACCATAAGACGAAACAACATTAGAAAAATTGAGATTCCAGAAGAAGAGGAAAGAGAGAGGGGAGCAGAAGGTATACTGGAGAGAATTATTGGGGAGAATTTCCCCAATATGGCAAAGGGAACGAGCATCAAAATTCAGGAGGTTCAGAGAACGCCCCTCCAAATCAATAAGAATAGGCCCACACCCCGTCACCTAATAGTAAAATTTACAAGTCTCAGTGACAAAGAGAAAATCCTGAAAGCAGCCCAGGAAAAGAAGTCTGTAACATACAATGGTAAAAATATTAGATTGGCAGCTGACTTATCCACAGAGACCTGGCAGGCCAGAAAGAGCTGGCATGATATTTTCAGAGCACTAAACGAGAAAAACATGCAGCCAAGAATACTATAACCAGCTAGGCTATCATTGAAAATAGAAGGAGAGATTAAAAGCTTCCAGGACAAACAAAAAATGAAAGAATTTGCAAACACCAAACCAGCTCTACAGGAAATATTGAAAGGGGGCCTCTAAGCAAAGAGAGAGCCTACGAGTGGTAGATCAGAAAGGAACAGAGACCATATACAGTAACAGTCACCTTACAGGCAATACAATGGCACTAAATTCATATCTCTCAATAGTTACCCTGAATGTTAATGGGCTAAATGCCCCTGTCAAAAGACACAGGGTATCAGAATGGATAAAAATACAAAACCCATCCATATGTTGCCTCCAAGAAACTCATTTTAAGCCCGAAGACACCTCCAGATTTAAAGTGAGGGGGTGGAAAAGAATTTACCATGCTAATGGACATCAGAAGAAAGCAGGAGTGGCAATCCTTATATCAGATCAATTAGATTTTAAGCCAAAGACTATAATAAGAGATGAGGAAGGACACTATATGATACTCAAAGGGTCTGTCCAACAAGAAGATCTAAATATCTATGCCCCCAACGTGGGAGCAGCCAACTCTATAAACCAATTAATAACAAAATCAAAGAAACACATCAACAATAATACAATAATAGTAGGGGACTTTAACACTCCCCTCACTGAAATGGACAGATCATCCAAGCAAAAGATCAGCAAGGAAATAAAGGCCTTAAATGACACACTGGACCAGATGGACATCACAGATATATTCAGAACATTTCATCCCAAAGCAACAGAATACACATTCTTCTCTAGTGCACATGGAACATTCTCCAGAATAGATCACATCCTCGGTCCTAAATCAGGACTCCATCGGTATCAAAAGATAGGGATCATTCCCTGCATATTTTCAGACCACAATGCTCTAAAGCTAGAACTCAACCACAAGAGGAAGTTTGGAAAGAACCCAAATACATGGAGACTAAACAGCATCCTTCTAAAGAATGAATGGGTCAACCGGGAAATTAAAGAAGAATTGAAAAAAATCATGGAAACAAATGATAATGAAAATACAACGGTTCAAAAATCTGTGGGACACAACAAAGGCAGTCCTGAGAGGAAAATATATAGCGGTACAAGCCTTTCTCAAGAAACAAGAAAGGTCTCAGGTACTCAACCTAACCCTACACCTAAAGGAGCTGGAGAAAGAACAAGAAATAAACCATAAGCCCAGCAAGAGAAGAATCATAAAGATCAGAGCAGAAATCAATGAAATAGAAACCAAAAAAACAATAGAACAAATCAACGAAACTAGGAGCTGGTTCTTTGAAAGAATTAATAAATTTGATAAACCCCTGGCCCGACTTATCAAAAAGAAAAGAGAAAGGACCTAAATAAATAAAATCATGAATGAAAGAGGAGAGATCACAACTAACACCAAAGAAATACAAACTATTATAAGAACATACTATGAGCAAATCTACGCCAACAAATTTGACAATCTGGAAGAAATGGATGCATTCCTAGAAACATATAAACTACCACAACTGAACCAGGAAGAAATAGAAAGCCTGAACAGACCCATAACCAGTAAGGAGATTGAAACAGTCATTAAAAATCTCCAAACAAACAAAAGCCCAGGGCCAGATGGCTTCCCGGGGGAATTCTACCAAGCATTTAAAGAAGAACTAATTCCTATTCTCCTAAAACTGTTCCAAAAAAGAGAAATGGAAGGAAAACTTCCAAACTCATTTTATGAGGCCAGCATCACCTTGATCCCCAAACCAGACAAGGTTCCCATTAAAAAAGAGAGGTATAGACCAATATCCTTGATGAACACAGATGCAAAAATTCTCACCAAAATACTAGCCAATAGGATTCAACAGTACATTAAAAGGATTATTAACCACGACCAATTGGGATTTATTCCAGGGCTGCAAGGTTGGTGCAACATCCACAAATCAGTCAATGTGATACAACACATCAATAAAAGAAAGAACAAGAACCATATGAAACTCTCAATAGATGCTGAAAAAGCATTTGACAAAGTACAGCATCCCTTCCTGATCAAAACTCTTCAAAGTGTAGGGATAGAGGGCACATACCTCAATATCATCAAAGCCATCTATGAAAAACCCACCGCAAATATTATTCTCAATGGAGAAAAACTGACAGCTTTTCCGCTAAGGTCAGGAACACGGCAGGGATGTCCATTATCACCACTGCTATTCAACATAGTACTAGAGGTCCTAGCCTCAGCAATCAGACAACAAAAGGAAATTAAAGGCATCCAAATCGGCAAAGAAGAAGTCAAATTATCACTCTTCGCAGATGATATGATACTATATGTGGAAAACCCAAAAGACTCCACTCCAAAACTGCTAGAACTTATACAGGAATTCAGTAAAGTGTCAGGATATAAAATCAATGCACAGAAATCAGTTGCATTTCTCTACACCAACAGCAAGACAGAAGAAAGAGAAATTAAGGAGTCAATCCCATTTACAATTGCACCCAAAACCATAAGATACCTAGGAATAAACCTAACCAAAGAGGCACAGAATCTATACTCAGAAAACTATAAAGTACTCATGAAAGAAACTGAGGAAGACACAAAGAAATGGAAAAATGTTCCATGCTCCTGGATTGGAAGAATAAATATTGTGAAAATGTCTATGCTACCTAAAGCAATCTATACATTTAATGCAATTCCTATCAAAGTACCATCCATCTTTTTCAAAGAAATGGAACAAATAATTCTAAAATTTATATGGAACCAGAAAAGACCTCGAATAGCCAAAGGGATATTGAAAAAGAAAGCCAACGTTGGTGGCGTCACAATTCTGGACTTCAAGCTCTATTACAAAGCTGTCATCATCAAGACAGCATGGTACTGGCACAAAAACAGACACATAGATCAATGGAACAGAATAGAGAGCCCAGAAATAGACCCTCAACTCTACGGTCAACTAATCTTCGACAAAGCAGGAAAGAATGCCCAATGGAAAAAAGACAGCCTCTTCAATAAATGGTGCTGGGAAAATTGGACAGCCACATGCAGAAAAATGAAATTGGACCATTTCCTTACACCACACACGAAAATAGACTCAAAATGGATGAAGGACCTCAATGTGCGAAAGGAATCCATCAAAATCCTTGAGGAGAACACAGGCAGCAACCTCTTCGACTTCAGCCGCAGCAACATCTTCCTAGGAACATCGTCAAAGGCAAGGGAAGCAAGGGCAAAAATGAACTATTGGGATTTCATCAAGATCAAAAGCTTTTGCACAGCAAAGGAAACAGTTAACAAAATCAAAAGACAACTGACAGAATGGGAGCAGATATTTGCAAATGACATATCAGATAAAGGACTAGTGTCCAAAATCTATAAAGAACTTAGCAAACTCAACACCCAAAGAACAAATAATCCAATCAAGAAATGGGCAGAGGACATGAACAGACATTTCTGCAAAGAAGACATCCAGATGGCCAACAGACACATGAAAAAGTGCTCCATATCACTCGGCACCAGGGAAATACAAATCAAAACCACAATGAGATATCACCTCACACCAGTCAGAATGGCTAAAATCAACAAGTCAGGAAATGACAGATGCTGGTGAGGATGCGGAGAAAGGGGAACCCTCCTACACTGTTGGTGGGAATGCAAGCTGGTGCAGCCACTCTGGAAAACAGCATGGAGGTTCCTCAAAATGTTGAAAATAGAACTGCCCTATGACCCAGCAATTGCATTACTGGGTATTTACCCTAAAGATACAAACGTAGTGATCCAAAGGGGCCCGTGCACCCAAATGTTTATAGCAGCAATGTCCACAATAGCCAAACTATGGAAAGAACCTAGATGTCCATCAACAGATGAATGGATCAAGAAGATGTGGTATATATACACAATGGAGTACTATGCAGCCATCAAAAGAAATGAAATCTTGCCATTTGCGACAACATGGATGGAACTAGAGCATATCATGCTTAGCGAAATAAGTCAAGCAGAGAAAGACAACTATCATATGATCTCCCTGATATGAGGAAGTGGTGATGCAACATGGGGGCTTAAGTGGGTAGGAGAAGAATCAATGAAACAAGATGGGATTGGGAGGGAGACAAACCATAAGTGACTCTTAATCTCACAAAACAAACTGAGGGTTGCTGGGGGGAGGGGGTTTGGGAGAAGGGGGTGGGATTATGGACACTGGGGAGGGTATGTGCTTTGGTGAGTGCTGTGAAGTGTGTAAACCTGGTGATTCACAGACCTGTACCCCTGGGGATAAAAATATATGTTTATAAAAAATAAAAAATTAACAAAAATAAATTTAAAAAAGTGTATTTGAAAAACAGAGAAAAAATATAAACTTTACAGTGTAGAAAACTGATAAATACTATGTCAGCCAGATGGCCAAGGTCAATATCAAGAGTGATATGTCACAATGATTTCATGTAACCCTGATAAGAAGTTAACATGGTACTTGACCTCTGTGGTCTTTCTCTTAAAAACCCATAATTCCAGGCTAAGCATGAGGAAAATATCAGGAAAATTCCACTATACATGAATCCCACAAAATGCCTGACTAGTACTCCTTAAACCTATCAAGGTTGAAAAAACAAGAAAACAAGGAAATTTTGAGAAACTATCCCAGCCAAGAAGAGACTAAGAAGGCAAGACATATAAATATAGTGCTGTATCTGAGATGGGATCCTGGAACAGAAAATGACATCAGATAAAAATAAGGAAATCTGAGTAAACTATGTTTATTTTTTTTTTTAAGATTTTATTTATTCGACAGAGATCACAGTAGGCAGAGAAGCAGGCGGGGGGCAGGGAAGCAGGCTCCCTTCTGAGCAGAGAGCCTGATGCCGGGGCTCAATCCCAGGAGTCTGAGATCATGACCTGAGTTGAAGGCAGAGGCTTTAACCCACTAGCCACCCAGGCACCCTGAGTAAACTATGTTTAATAACAATGTATCAGTATCTGTCCCTTAATGGTAACAAATGTACCACGCAAACATGAGATGTTAGTTATAAGGGATACTGGATGCACAGCATCTGGGTATATGGGAATTCTAATACTATCTTACTAGCTTATCAATTTTTCTGTACATTTAAAGAAATTTAAAATGCCAGTGTTCCAAAAAATTAAATCTATACTTAAAAAATGTTTTCTTTACATACTAGTAGTTTAATACAATGTCCTTATTGGCACTCTTAAAGAATATATGCCTATAATATTTCCTTCTGAAGGCATACACTGGAATTATGTTTTAATATTAATTTAATATGATTGATATTTCTTATATGGATAATTAAATAAACATAAAAGCTTACTTAAGAAATAAAATAATAACTGTTTTTATATATTGCTCAATGGTCTAAAATGCAGATTCCATGAATATTAGTGAAAGAGCTCACAATATGAACCTAAGAACCATTGTTGAAATCCGAATGAGCAAGAAAACACAAGAACTAGTTTAAGAGGGACTGGGCTTGGTGTCCTTTGAAACAGTCCAGAGGACTTGAAAGCAGGACGTTAAAAGAGTTAACCCTCCAAAGAAAATAGACACAAAGCACAGTGGTCCCATTTAGATGCTCCCTTTCATATAAAGGTGGACATAAAATTCTAGAAACTCTTCCTGAGACAGAATCTGGTTTTCTCCACACCAGAAGCTGTATATGCATCAAATTACAATCTGGTGTCCTTGCTGGTACTAGAAGCTCTCCAGGAATCCTTTAAAGTCTGCTTATTTGAAAAGATGAACTTTTTCTTAGTAGCAACAACAAGAAACATGAAATCATGGGGCAGAAAATAGATCTTCTGAGCTAGGGCAGAAGAACCCAATGTTGCATCCAGGCTTAGTGGTGAGAATATGCATTACGGAGGAGGAAAAGAACCCAAGTGTCTTTTTAGATTGTATTCAAAGAATAAAATGCCACCAGAGAGAGTGAATCCCATTATGAGGAGATTCGTTATAGGTCCAAATGGGAGAAATGCCTCCTGGGGAGCTGGTTTCCTGCTGGCGGACATGCTCAATAGTACGTAGGACTGTTCTATCTTTTGCAGTGTCCCTCAGTTAGAGATGATGAACCTGCCAGCGGAACTTCCACATGAGGGTCTGTACTATAACCAGAAGACAGGGAGGAGAATAAAACACCTTGGGACAAAGATAGTATTTATGGGTTTTATTCTATTAGGAGGCTGACATTGGGAAAGAAAGAAGGGTCTGGAGAGAAGAAGGATTTGGGGCCTTGGAAGGATGCCCACGTGTTTGTAAGTCCAGCTTCTTCCTAACCAACCCCCACCTCCACCGCCAATGAGAGTGGCTGCAACCAGGTGGGTGTCCACCAAGGCCTGCCTATTCAATATACGTCATAGCATCAGCCACTAATACTGCCCTGTCTTACTAGGCTGCAATAGAAGATGGAGACCATGACTTGCTGTGGTATTCCCCAGACTTGACTTCCAGGTCGAGTTTCATGAAGCATGCACCATGAAGAGAAAGGACAGCTGAATCTGGAAAAGAGGAGGAGTGAGCCGAATGGAACACCAAGGAAGAAGACAGTTTCTGTATCTCAATATAAACTCAGCATCTAGCATCATGCTTGGCATAGAGTAAAGTCTCAGCAAGTGTTTGTTTAATTAAATGTTAATTCATTACCGGGAGGTGGTGGTGTGCATTTTGGAAGGGGAGAAACCATTGGATTCGTGTGGACATGGACTTAAATCCTAGCTCTGACACTCTACTAACATTGTGACCTACAGGAAGTTATTTGAACTTTGGTTTCTATATGTATAAAGGAATAGTAATAATATTTATTTTACAGTGCTTTACACAGGATCACAGTGTACATATATGGCAATATAGAATAGAAGACGAGGTGTAGCAGACTGCAGACATTAGAGAAATGTCCCTATGATTAGTCTTGCTATAGTTTCACATTGCTTGTTCCCAAAATGTCAAGGGTTATTTGTTATCAAAAGTAGAAGAAATCTCTGATTCTGTCTATTGCAATGTCCTAGCTAAATACACAAATGCTTGTATTTAACCAAACCTATGTAACTGAATAAAACTATTTTCACTACAGGGCACCTGGCTGGCTCAGTGGGTTAAGCCTCTGCCTTCAGTTCAGGTTATGGTCTCAGGGTCCCGGGATCGAGCCCTGCATCGGGCTCTCTGTTCAGTGGAGAGTCTGCTTCCCCCTCTTTCTCTGCCTGCCTCTCTGCATACTTGTGATCTCCCTCTCTGTCAAATAAATAAATACAATCTTAAAAAACACTATTTTCACTACAATGTAGAGTTGATATTCAAAGCATGCAAAGATAGCATGATGCCTCAAAGTTATGTGTATATCTTCCAATGATATAGGGAGCATACGTATCCATTCGCGGTTACTTACTTCACCTAGAGATTCACAAATAGTGTAACTATGCATTCCAGAGCTCATCTACTTCATCTACTAAACCCTCTGCAATCAAGGAAGAGTGTTCAACCAGTAATTGAAATTAAAATTTTGTCACTTTTCAGCTATCACTCTGAGGATCTCTGTCAATCATGATTTCTAGAAACAGAACTAGCAGTTTCTATGTCTTCCTCAATAAATAAAGTACTCATCTAATAAACAAAGGCCCATTTAGTCATTTTCTGCCAATGCTGAAGAAACAAACCTCTGAAAATTTCATTTATTTCTACCCGCCAAGGAGGGTGACACCAGTTACTTACTTAATACATATCTTTCTATGATTACTAGTGGTAAAAATAATCCACTTCTACTTTTAAAGTTTGTTCTGTACTAAAATATGTAAAGAATCATAGCAAATTTTATGTTAGCTTCAGGCAGACTTTTAAAAAATATATTTATTACTGTGTATGCATTTAAAGAAAAATCAGAGATTTAAGGAAAACCTAGCCGGTCTCTTCTCTTGCCCTCTCACTCATTATTTTGAAAGGCTTGTAGCATCTTCTGAATGTTTAATACCAATTTAGAAAAAAAACAAAATCCAAGGATTATCTAGCCCTTTTTGGAAAGCTGCTTTCTCTCAAATTCACAAAAAAATGAAAGAAAAAACAAACCAACCAACCTCCTTGCCAATGAGGCCCCCTGATAACAAAGAAAAACTGCTAACTTTGCTCAGTCCTTACCTGAAAACATCCTACCTCTCTGCTCCTTCTGCCATTCACTGTCAAAATACGTTTCTGAATCTTTTGTTAATGCTAAGGGCCGAAGAGGAAGGTAGATGCTTGCCCTTTAAAAAACAAGCTAGAAATCAAAAAAACCAAAAGAAAATATTAATAGTAATATTAAGAGACTAACTTCAGTTTTTATGTCTTGAAAGAGCAACTGGATGGGATTTTTTTTTTTTAATTTCCATGTTTGTCTGCAGGATAAGAACAATAGCACATCATAGAGAGAGTGTGTGTGTGTGTGTGTGTGTGTGTGCGCGCGCGCGCGCGTATGCATGCGTGCATGTGTGTGCATGTTTGACTTATTTACATGGTAAATACAATTCTTCCTTCTGATCCCAATGTGCATAATCTCACTAAATATTTGAGCTCTATTGACAGAGTTTGTTCAGCAAGGGTTAAGACACCTCCACAATCAGATCTGAATATCAGGTTCCCTTGACCTCCCGTAACAACTCTGTATATGAATGTCTTCCACAATAGTGTCAGACTTATGTCTAAAAGGAGCCAGGCATAAGTGCACGGTTGTTCTTCTGCTTGACTTATTGATCTTTACATAATTCAGTGGACTCATTCCTATTCTTTTTAACAATAGCTTTATTGAGACTACAGAAAGAGTGTATGAATTATAATTTACATACGATAAAATTCGTCCTTTTAAAGTGCACAATCCAACAGTTTCAAGTATATTGCCAGAGTCATTCCCCCATCATTGTCTAATTTTAGAATATTTTTATCCCCACAACAGTCACTCTCCTTCCAGCCTCTGGAGCCCGACTCATCTACCTTCTGACTGTGGATTGGTCTCTTCCGGACAGGACATTTTCCTATTGCTCCTTTGTTTTTACACCCTTACATAGATTTTCTCACCACCAGTCGCCCAGCGTGTTTCATTTGGGCCTTTAAATCAGAGTTATATCTCCAGAGAGAAATTATATGTTAAAAATCCCTTCTTTTTCTATTTTATTATTTGAGGTGTAATTGACATTTAGCATGACATTGGTTTCAGGTATATAACATCATGACCGGGTATTTGTATACACTGTTAAATAATCACCACAATAAATCCGATAAACATCTGTCACCACACATCATTACACAACTCTCCCAGCAGCTTTCAAATATGCAATACAGTGTTCTGAGATGTGGTCACCGTGCTCTACATTACAACCCAGGACCTATTTATTTTATAACTGGAAGTTTATACCTTTGGACCCCCCTTCACCCATTTTACCCACCTGCCCCTAACAACCACCGATCTGTTTTCTGTATCTATAGGGGTTTTTTTCTTAAATTTGTAAAAAAAGATTTTTATTTATTTATTTGATAGAGACAGTGAGAGAGGGAAGCAGAGGAGTGGGAGAGGAAGAAAGAGGTTTCCTGCTGAGCAGGGACACGAGTGCAGGACTCCATCCCAGAACCCCCGGATCATGACCTGAGCTGTAGGCAGAAGCTTAGTGACTGAGCCACTCAGGCGCCCCCAATGTTTTTTTTGTTTTTTTGTTTTTTTGTTTTTTTTAAAGTTTTAAGAGAATTCTTTACTCATTTCTTTTTTTCTTTTTTTTTTAATATTTTATTTATTTATTTGACAGACAGAGATCACAAGTAGGCAGAGAGGCAGGCACAGAGAGAGAGAGAGAGAGAGAAAGAGGGAAGCAGGCTTCCTGCGGAGCAGGGAGCCTGATGCGGGGCTCGATCCCAGGACCCTGAGATCATGACCCGAGCCGAAGGCAGCAGCCCAAACCACTGAGCCACCCAGGCGCCCCACTTTACTCATTTCTTAAACAATAATAAATTATGAAATGATTAAGCTCCTTAGATGAATTTATTCATTCCAACAAATATTTACTGAGGCATTTAACCAGTGTGTCTCCAAGTGTGGAGTTTGCGTGACCTAAACAGAATCCATGGGGTCCTTTATAAAGAAGCAAAAATTTGGGATTCACCTCACACCTAATCAGACTTTCAAGCAGGAAACAAAGAAGGCTTCACTTTACAGGGCCTCTCGTTATTCTTCTTTTTTTAAAGATTTTATTTATTTATTTGAGTGAGAGCTAGAAAAAGAGAACCAGTGATGGGGGTGAGCTGAGGGAGAGAGAAAGAGAGAAACATTGTCCTCATTGAGCAGGGGGCCAGACACGGGACTCGATCCCAGCACCCTGGGATCATAACCTGAGCTGAAGGCAGAGGCTTAACTGACTGAGCCACGCAGATGCCCCAACTCTGGCTAATCTTCTGCACGCTAACATTTGTCACTTGGAGGCCAAGTACATCCTAGTGAGAACAGCTCTGTGCACTCAAGAGGAAAATGTGTCCATCTGCCAATACGACCTCGGTCTTTTCACTCCTTAATTGCTGAGAAGCAAATGGCTGACTGGATCCCTTCTCCAGATTAGAGAGGAAGAAGAGACGGAAGAACAATGTCAACCTTGTGCGCTGCGGTGGGGACTGAGAACCTGTTGTTGATCAATGACAAGCCTGTAAGTAAAGAATCTTGTTAGTTCTGCCGCTAATGGGGCTTTTTCCTCTGGACGTGCCCCAGGAGGTGGATCAGAGCATCAAGAAACAAGGGGAAAAAAACAATACTAGTACATCTAACACAGTCAAGCAAGGAAGGAGAGAGACAGGGGGAAAAAGGAGCTTAGATTAAGCATCCCAAAAATGTAAAAATTAAACCACTAGAAGAGATAGGCCAGACCAGGAACAATAGTGAGCACTTAGGGAGTTTCAATCATGCTACAAAAGACTTTATAGAAATATAAAACTAAAAATATTCAATAGATGTTGAAAAATAGGACAGTTACTGGTGAGATCAGAATTGGTGACCTCGATGATACAATGTAAGAAATATCTTAAAGCACAAAGCCAAAAGCACAAAGAAACAGAAAACTGTACCGGGAACCTGAAAATTTGGAAGAGAGATCTTATAGAAATGCATGTGGATTGTTCTGGAGTTCTGGGGGTAAGGACAGAAACAGACAGAGGACAAGAAATGAAATAAAATAAACATGTATGTTTTTTTCACTTGAGCTGAATAAAGAGCCAAGCCTGCAGATAAAAATTATTCATTAAAAAACCCGGGCAAAGTTAATGATTAAAAAAATGCTTGGAGAAATTCCAGAACTTCAAAGAAAAGGAGAAAACATGTACAAGCTTCCAGAGAGAAGAAACAAATTACCTAAAAAGGAAAATGGATCAGACCAGCCACAGGCTAAGTTGTCTGCCACAAGGGCAAAAACAAAGCAGCAGAAAACCATGTATAGAATATTGAGAAGTTAGAATTATAGCCTGATCATTCCATTCCTAGTCAAGATTCTAATCTCTGACAGGGAAAAAGAATGATACATGTGGATATATTATACTTCGGAAATATACTTTTCTTCTTCTTCCTCATTAACTAACACCATTATCAGGGAAAACCCCGAGAGACAGCAAGGCAGAAGGACTAACGGCAGAAGAGGAGAGGGATGGATAGGTACATTTCATATACCTATAACCGAAATGAATGCAATAAAATGGTCATAAAGATGCTCAAGATTTAAGAGAAATCTTTAAAATAAAATTACTGTAAATCATCAAAATCGAAGAGAACTGACATCGAGAGGGAAAATATAAGACGAATTTGGGATTGAAAAGATTAAATTATGTCAATTAAAACTCAGAGTTAGGTTGTTGTAAAGGAGAGGGAAGGTCGCCTGGGTGGCTCAGTGGGTTAAGCCTCTACCTTCGGCTCAACTGGGTCATGATCTCAGGGTCCTGGGATCGAGCCCCCATCAGGCTCTCTGTTCAGCGGGGAGCCTGCTTCTCCTCTCTCTCTCTCTGCCTGCCTCTATGCCTACTTGTGATCTCTCTCTCTGTGTTAAATAAATAAATGAAATCTTTAAAAGAAAAAAAAAAAGGAAAGGGGAAAGAAAGAAAAAAGAAAGCCTCTCTCAGATTGTAGCCAATAAGAAGACCAGGGAAATGAATATGTTCCAAAAACCTCAGCTTGGGGAGAAGCATGCTGGGAAGTGGGGAATGAAGTCCTCATGAGTTAATAGCTGGTGACCTGTCCCCAAGCCTAGCAGGGACACATGAGTGTGCCAAAGCAGTCAAGCTAGGGATGATGGCTACAAAGGAAATAAAAGCTATGGGAAAAATAAATACAACTTGTTAAATTCTTTAAAAAAAAAATTTAAGGATAAAGGAAAAAGAAACTGCAAAGAAACAGATATATTAGAGCACAAATAAATAAAAAGGAGGAAAATAATTGAGTAAGTAATCAACAAAGTTGAAGACATGCACAGGATACATATTAGAGAAATACAGATCACATCTCTATCCTAAAACAAGTGAAATTGGCAAGAAATTACAAAAACCATACCAACATAACCTAACCTACCTATAAATGAAATATAACAGTCCACAATAACTCTTGGATCAAAAAAGAAAATGCATACCATTTATAAATACAAAAGTATAGAAAGAACATACCATGCCACAACCCATACAATCTAGCAAACTGTCAGTGGAGAAATGGTATTGCTTTAAGTGCTTTAATTATTAAAGAAAACAGTTACTGTGCTGAAATTTCTCATTATCAAGATGTAATTTTAATACTTTATTTTGTATCTAATTCAAACTATCTTTTAAGATTCATGATTTTCAGTCATTTTAATATCTACATTTAATCTGCCCCATCAATCAAATAATTTCAACAGAAGTCAAAAGAAAAGACTAATAAAAAATAGTCCACATAGTAGGTTATAGGATGAAAATGGAAACATTCATTAAAACATTAAAATAAGAACATTTGAGATAACTGGATATTTTGGTGAATTTTTAAAAACAGCTTGGGCTGCCATAACAAAATACAACAGATTGGGTGGCTACAATGACAGTTCTGGAAACTGGGAAGTTCAAGGTCAGGGTGCCAGCCAGTTCTGTTCTGCAGTGAGGGCTCTCTTCCTGACTCGAAGCCAGATGCCTTCTCCCCATATTCCATGTAAGGAAACTTATGGCAGAAAGAGACAAGACTTTTGGTATCTTTACCTTTTTATACAATAATCCCATCATGACTGGGCCATCCTCATTTCCTCATCTAAATTTAATTACATCTGAAAGGTCCCATCTCTAGATATAATGAAACAGGGGGTCAGAGATTCAACCTATGAATGGGCAGGGGGGAAGAGACACAATTCAGTCCATAGCAGGACCCATCACAGATTTTTGCATTTTCACTGTCTTTATTTAGAATTTTTATTCAATTTAAAATTAATCCAGTTTCATATACAAGCACAAAGTTGTGAAATATATTTCAGCGTTATTATAAATGTTTATATGTACCGTGAGTTTGCAGACATTTTACTAGTTAAGAAGTCATTCTGAACTTGCTTCCTGCATATAGCCTAAGAAGGACTTCGATATCTAGGCAATCAGAGACCTGTAAGTACACTCTTTCTTCAAAAGCTTTTTAAAAAACAGTGCACAAACTAAACAGAGCCAGCTGTTGGAAGTATCCATTAAACATTAACTGTTCCAGGTAAAATTATCACAATCCACACTTTACACATAAGAAGCTATCTCTGAGATTATTACTGTAATACCTAACTATACTGCTAACAATGGAAGAGCTTAACAGCTAGTAAACTTGCCACTCCAGGTATTACAAAGAGAAGTTAATGTATTTGAAAGTAAAACAGCCAGGGCCTCATAAAAGTAAGGTGAACAGGGGTGCTTGTGTCTGAGCTTCTGACTCTTGGTTTTGGCTCGGGTCATGGTCTCAGGGTGGTAAGATCCAGCCTTGTGAGATCCCACTGGGCGTGGAAACTCCATGGAGTTTCTCTCCCTTCCTCTTCCTCTGCCCCTCACCCCCATCGTGTTCATGAGCACAATCTCTCTCTCTCTCTCTCTCTCTCAAATTAAAAAAAAATCATTTTTTGAAATTTATTTTTATTTATTATGTTCAATAAAGAAAATCTTTTAAAAAAAACTAAGATAAACAAAATCACAGAGTAGTAACGAATTAACAGGACAAATGCAAATCTTCAGAATTATTTGCTGCTTGAAATTCTTTATATTGAAAGATGATACAAATTCTATATATGAAATGATTTCACATAATCCTTTATGAAATTTTCTTTTCCTGTTCTGTAGCAATAAACAAAGCCCACCCAAATGAGAACAAGCAAAGGCTTTATTCAGAGCTTGCCATAACAAGAATCAGTCCCCACCAGTTGTGCCTGGCAGAGACTCAAAAGGCAGAGGAGTGGGAAAGCTTCATAGTGGGGAAAAAAACTGGAAGGTTTTGGGTCTGCCCTGATTGGAGGCATGTGGTTATGTGGAAACTGGAGGCAGGCTAAGTAGAAGTAAGTCATTCTAGATGACTGGTTAGGGGAGCATGTTTGGTTTTGTTTGATCATAACTTAGAAGTGGAAGCAGAAATTAGGAAAGCTGACAGTTATTGATTATTTCCAGTTTGGGCTGATCGCTACAGAACTTATGGTTTCGTGTCCTGGCCTGGTTGCTGCAGATTGTGCTCAAGGAACCATGAGAGACTGTGGACTCTGAGGAACTAACTGAGTGTTTTGGAGGGGAGGGAGGTGGGAGGTTGGGTGAGCCTGGTGGTGGGTATTGTGGAGGGCACATATCGCACAGAGCACTGGGTGTGGTGCATAAATAATGAATTCTGGAACACTGAAAAGAAATTTAAAAATTAAATAAAAATTTAAAAAATAAAATTGAATTAAATTAAAAAAAAAAAAAAAGATTGTGGTTGAGGGCTCTATTTTTATATGTGGTCTGGCTGTTGTCTATTTGTGTTCAGTCTCCCAGTTTCCATCCTGATAAATGTCTGACAGATATTGTCCCAATAGAATTTGAATTCAGGGGCACCTGGGTGGCTCATTTGGTTATGTGACAGCACTCTTGGTTTCTGCTCAGGTCATGATCTCAAGGGTTGTGGGATCAAGCCTTGGGCTCCTTGCTCAGTTAGGAATTTGCTTGAGATTCTCTCCCTCTGCCCCTTCCCCCATTTGCCCGCACCCAATAAATACATAAGCCTTAAAATAAAAAAAAATAAAAAAATAAAAAGAATTTGAATCCGTAATGATTTGGGGCAGTGAAAGAAGAAGCAGACAAGTCCTACTTCTAAGAAAATGAAAATCAATCTGATCATCTCTCATTTTAGATATATTGTTTTACAATAATAGTCTTCTTCCTTTTATTACTACATTTTGTGTTATATCCTGTATTAACTAAGTTGCTTTTCAAGCATATAATTTTAAGCCCATGAAAATATATATGTAGGGCTAAATAGCCCTATTTCATTTTACATCATATATATATATATATCTATGATATCAATGATGCATATATATATATATATATGATGTAAAATCCTTCAGAATAGCTGTCATTTTGTCATTTTATCATTATAACCAAAAATTCCTTAAGTGTTAAATTATATGATACATATTGATAGGGAATATATTCTAGGTATAGATTTTAGGTTCACTTGAATGAGGTTTTCAGTATCCCCAAGGATTCGTATCAACACAGATATTCTACCATATTACCTGTTTTCCAAGGGCTGATGTCAGCTTCAGGGTAATAAAAGCCACCACCACCATAATAACAATTATTACCATTTATCAAGCTACGACTGTCTGCCAGGATTTCTATGTATATTCACATTTAAGTTTACTTAATCTTTACTTAATCTTTACAACACTTTCAATGTAGTCTAAAATAGAAAGCCAAGTTTTACAGATTCATTCATTCATTCAAGAAACATATATTGAGCCCCTCTGAGGCCCGAGACTCAAGGGGACAAGCCAGAAGTCAGATCCAACCCTGTTAGCATCCACTTTCTGTGTTCTTATTCAAATGTGCCCAGTCTTCTTTGTGGGCTGAAGCTCATTCAAAGGAAATAAATCTTTTGAATTTTAGGCTCTAAATTACAGACAAGAATGTCCCCAATAAGTTTTTCTTTCACTGAAATTGAGTGCATTGGACACATAAAAAACAAGAATCCCAAAATCAAAGTTTATACTTGGTCTTTAATATATTCTTCTGAAGGGATGTTTTGTAATTTTTTTTTTTCCAATTGGCAAATAGTCATCATAACATGCTGCTTGGGGATGCTAAGGGGTTGTCCATGTGAGATGTGATGATGAGCAGAAGACAGGCGCTCATAACGCAGTAACAAATATATTCCACGCGATGGCTAATTTTAAGTGTCAACTTGATGGGGCCGTAGGATGCCAAGACATTTGGTCAAACACTATTCTGCGTTTCTATGAGAGAGTTTCTGGATAAGATTTACATTAATCTGTAGACTGAGTAAAGCAGATGGCTGTCCATAATGTGAGTGAATGTCATTCAGTCAAGTGAAGACATGAATAGAACAAAAATTCTCAGAAAACAGGAGATCCTCCTGCCTGAATGCTTGAGCGAGAACATGGACGTCTTTTCCCCCTTTGGACTTGGATTGATCATTGTATTTCTTGAGTCTCCAGTCTGCTGGTTTGCAGACAGGAAGTTACACCATCAAAACCCAGATACGTTCTCAGGACTTTGGAGTCAACCTGGAAATACATATTGACCCTGTTTGGCCCCTGGCTTGCCAATTCCTTATAATAAAACAATGTCTGCCTTTCTACAGAAAGAAGGAAAGATAGATGATAGATACATAGATATGTATATATATAAATGTGTGTATGTGTGTGTGTGTGTGTGTGTGTATACACACATGTATTCTATCCATCCTCTCAGTTCTGTTTCTCTGAAGAACCCTGACTAAAGTAAACTACCTTAATTCTCTGCTGGAGGGAGAAAGCAACACCACCACTTTTATAAAGGGGAACTGAGCTATTTATTAGGAATAAATATTTTTAAATAAATGATGCATTTTGGGAATGTCTCCATTTCACAGACCTATCATAAAAAAATAATTAGAAATAAATACAAATTAATTTCCACAGAGACCTGTTGAAAAAAATAAAAATATATAATTTAGATATACAATGATAGAATATGGTAAATAGAATGTAGAATAGCCAAGTGGGGAAATAGATAATTATAATTATCATGTTTTAAAAATCAAGTTATATGTTAGTATCTGGATAATTTTCATGTTATGTGTAATTCTCTGTTGTAGTAGGTTTCTTGGTTTGTTTGGTTGCTAGCTTTATAACGGCGACTATCTTATGTGGCAACGTCTTCAAGAATTGGGCTCTATTTCTTTATCCTTTGCATCTAGGTATGGTCATGTGAGAAACTTCCGGAAACATAAAAAGCATCTATGTAGTACATTATAATGTATGCACCCTTTAAACCATTTAAAATAATACTGTGTATTGTTTATAGATAAATTCATGGGTAGTAAGGTTAATAAATCACAGACAGGAAGGATAATCCATTACTTCATGATCATGGTTTGTTCTGATAATGAAGAGAGAGAAGAGGATTGAGAAGAGCTGTTGTAAAAGGATTTTCAACCGTCCGTCTTAATTTAGTTTTCCTTATATAACTTTTAAATACCAAAAATAAATATAGCTGAATATTATTTTTAAGAGATGGGCACAAATGTCTGTTATATCATTTTATGTGTTTTAAATATGTCTTCTTTAAATGAAAAGATATAATCAAGTTACCTTTATTATAGGTATTATTAAAGCCTAACAGATAGAAGGAAAAAATGTTTCAGATGAACACTGGCTAGTGATTTTATAAAACATCAAATGTTTCTTAGCCACCATTTTAACCAGTGAGGATGTGTAATGGAAAAAATATAATACTCAAAATAAATATGAAATATAAAATTCTTAGGAATATTTTAACGGGAAATATGCAGAACATATGACAGACTTAATCAAAGAAATGGAAAAATATGTGCCTGAACAGGTAGAAGGAAATTTTTCAAATGCTAATTCTTCAATTAAATAATTTTATATAATTTCAACTAAACCCTAGTGAGGTTTAAATTAAACTCCTGGGGAGACTGTAAATTCTGTGAAATCATAAATGGCCAAATAGCTCAGATATTTAATAAGAGGACATAAAAAGAAGGACCTTGAAATTTCAGTAATTAAAAGAACAGGTTACTTATGCAAAGATATTATCAAAACTTCAATGGATCCTGTTTAGAGAGATAGATCTTAGATATACCTTAGCATTCTTACTTATAAGAATTTCCATTTATATTTCTTTTTTATATGAATTAAGTACATAATTACCTTTTCATTACAAAGAGCTAGGAATGAAGTCAATCAAAAATAGTGGGGATTCAATTAACTACACTTTCAGGGAAAAAAATTAGTTCTCTGGGATCTCCATCAAACACGTTCTAAACAGAATAGTTGGATGCTGAAGCTTGGTGTCAGAACCACTGTGCCAGGTTTCATGCAAATACAGAAAATTCACTGAGGAAGGGAAGACCTATGGCCATGGCACCTGCTGGAGAAATTATCTCTGGGCCACAGAATCCCCAGAAGAACCAGCATCAGCTCCCTAAACGAGAAGCTACCCTTTCATTTTTTTTTTTAAATATAAGCAATCAGTATACAACACTGGAAGCAGGAGGAAAAGAGCAGACAGAAATGATAACTCCATGCTCTAAAATGAGAAAAAAAAAATCTACCAAAGAAAACAGAATTAATGCAAGAAATTAGAGAGGACTTTACAAATAGCTCATTAGTATTCCCAGGCAGATTCAAGAGAATTGCTGGGATAAAAACAAGAGCAAGTTGCAAAGAGAGGTGATTGGACTGCAGGGAAAGGTCTTGGAAATTGAAGGCACGATTGAAAAAATTCCTCCCTCATTCGTAAGTAAAGAACAAACTGCAGGGGCGCCTGGGTGGCTCAGTGGGTTAAAGCCTCTGCTTTCAGCTCAGGCCCTGATCCCAGGATGGGATCTAGCCACATCAGGCTCTCTGCTCAGCAGGGAGCCTGCTTCCCTTCCTCTCTCTGCCTGCCTCTCTGCCTACCTGTGATCTCTGTCTGTCAAATAAATAAATAAAATCTTAAAAAAAAAAAAAAAAGAAGAACAAACTGCAAGTTCCAGAAACAAAATTTGTGAAGATCAACTATTCAAACTATGGGAAAGTGAAAAGATTCAACACAGAGAAAAAAGGTAAAATACGTACTTGGCAAATGTAGGCAAACATATAGCATACAGAAAGAAAACATATGGAAATTAAATAATCAAGCAAATTAATTACAAGTTTCCATAGCCAATGAAAACATTTTAGGAAAACCCACACAGACAAATCTTATTAGAAATTTTGACTTCCTACAAGATTCCAGAAACACACATATAGACATGCAAAAAAACACAGAGCCAAAATAAATGAAAACAGTAAATAAACACACAAAACACCCAGGTTTACAAAAGAAAGAGAACAACAATGGCTTTGTGGTTCCTATCTGCAATACCACAGTCCACGTTAACAGAATTATAGGAAGTCCATGTTAACAGAATTATAGGAAATCATTACAAACCTCTCAAACTTGAGTTCAATTGGGAAAACAAAAGCAGGAGAAGCAGGTTAAGTTACAGAATATTAAACATGCTCTCCCCCCCCCTTTTTTTTTTTTACTATATATGCATGCATAGCCAAACAAAAAATATGGAAAATTTGACATGTTAGCTGTTTAAACACAATGATAGCATGATATATGTTAACATTCATGTCCAAAAGGAGTCTAAAAGGATACTCTGGAACCAATTCTGGGAAGTGGGGGGAGTGGATTTCCCCACCACCAACAAGGAATGCCCCGACACCAACTGGGTGTCCTTGGTTCTGACACTGGCTACGTGGAGATCAGATCCCACAGGTTAAGGACTCAGTTACACAAGACTGTCCCTGTCCCCCTTTGTTCAGATGCCATTTGCAAGCCCAGGTCATCACCTGTGCTTCTGGTCAATCAGCTATAAATCTGAGGTTCCCACCGTCTACTCCTCAGGTTCAAATAATTTGCTACAGCATCTCACAGAACTCAGGAACACTCTGTACCGCGTACACTGGTCTATTATAAAAGAATATAATAAAGGATCCAGATGGGAAGGATGCTTAGGGCACAGTATGTGGGAAGGGACAGGAAGCCTCTATACCCTCTCCAGGAGTGCCCCTCTCCCCAAACCTCCACATGTTCACTGACCTGGCACCTCTCCAAACCCTATACCTTTTTGAATGGACTGGGCGTGAGGGGAAGTGAGCACTGGCTGGAAATTCCAAGCTTCTGATCATGGCACAGTCTTTCTGATGACCAGCCTTCATCCAAGAGCCCACGCAGACTCACCTCATTAGAACAAAAGACACTGCTGTCACCCAGAAAATTTGAAGGGTTTCATGAGTTCAATGTCAGGAACCCAGATCAAAGACCGAATACTAGAACAAAAAAATGTTCCTGGTGTTCTTGTCATTTAGGAATTTTAAGGGGTTTTAGTTGGGCTGTGCCACAAACAGGGACGGAGATATACAGAAGAAAGATATATTTCTTGTTTATAAATCACAATCTCACAATGTCTCTGTTAGGGGCCAAACACTGTGATTTATCTGCCCACAAGGAGCCCTCCTTCCATTAGGGCAGACAGAAAACCCAAATGCAAAGCCAATGAGGACATATGGTGAGGACGACCTCTTTCCCACACTACACGGAAGCCAGGTTTGAAGGGATCCTACCCTGGCCACATGGATATGTGCAACGGGGCCCCTACTGCTGATGCTCAAGTCGTAGGGGTAGCAGGACTTAACCAGCTCACAGGAGAGGAGAAAGCATTGCAGGCAGAAGGCAAAACATGAGGCAAAAACAACACATTGTGTAGGAGGAAAGAAACAGGACTACAAGCTGAGCAGTTGTCAGAACGTTTACAGAATGAGTCATTATGTAGACAGAAATGGGCTGAAGAGTTTAGTGAGCTAGACCCAAATCATAGCGGGCTTTCTAAACCTATGCTAAATACTTTGAAGTATATTCTGCAGGGCATTGCTTTTCAATCTTTTGAAATGGAATAACCTCTTATTCAAACAATATCTACCCAGAGATCCAGTATATAAAACATGAAAATAAAAAACAGTCCCTTATTAGTATAATTACACAAGCTATAGTTGGTGACATCAACTTATACAGTCAAGCACTAAGTACAATGAGGCCACTTCAATGAACCCCCAAATCTCACCCTCAGCATATTTTATTTCCGAATTTAATTTTAGTGACATGTTAGCCAAAAAAATTCTTAAATCACAGAAAGAAATATTTCCAAATACTCATTCAACTTTTATGAAACAGAAGTGGCAAAAGAAGCATTATTCTGGGACCTTGGTGGACAAAGGGAGAGCTTGAGCACCAGCAAACCTGAAGCATGGGTTCATAAGCTGACCAGGGATGCGTCCTTCTGGTAAGTCCCCAGGACTGGCTAAGGATTTATAGTAGCCTGTCACCAGCAACCTTTAATACCTGCTTAACATTTTTTTAAAGGTTGTGGTAGGGCTGGGGTTCATTTAGGAAACAGTGTATTTCTCTGTATCCACATTTTTTTCATTACCAAGTAACAAAATCCAAATCTGGGTATTTAAACAAAAGGGATACATTCAGCGGGGACCAGCCAGCTAGGATGCAATTGTGTGCTGCAGGGCACGGTCTGCACGGTGGGGACCCTGCAGTGGGTTCATGAGTGATTCCTGTGCTACCTTGCACATGGATGTCTTCTTAGCTGATCTCAGGTCCTGAGCCCATCCTCGGCTATCTGGGGATAGGGAGAAAGAGGAACTTTCTCTGCAGCTCCTAGAGTAGAGGATGAGCAGTGGTGACTGCCAATGAGAAAAGGAGCTTATGCATGAAGTTGAGACCACGGGAGTCAGTCCATCACTGAGGAAAGAAACCGTCTACATTTTTCCTTGAAACTTAGAAGGGAATGGGAACTTTCTGTATGCTGTAAATGGCAGGGGCTCCTCACCTGTTGTTCCCCCGGCACCCTAGCAAATTCATAAAACATCAGTCTGGTAACCAAGGAGTTTTGTCTCTGGTGAGTGACCTTTCCTCTGGTTACAATGGGAAAACGCCTGAGACTGGCACCGGGTCAGAGAACCATTCCCCGTCGTGGGACATCATTATTCTTACAACACTCCACAGTTATCATCAACATGGACAGAACCTCCAGAGGGTCATTCCTTAAAACTTCTCTATTCCATGAGACTGGTAAACATGTCTAGGGAGGGCAAGTCAGTAGGTAAATACTCGGAGTATATCACACAGTTTACGCATTGAGAAGAGAAATCTTAATCTCAAACATTCACTGGATCAGACAAAAGTCACAGCATCTTACACATTAAACTCATTTTGTCGTCACATCACCCCATGTTACTAACATGGTACTAACATTATCCCGTTTTACTCACAAGGGAGTGTAAAACAGTGAAATTAAACAACAGACGTGTTCAGGAAATACAGAACAGGAGCGGGTTTCCAATCTAGGCCATCTACCTTCAGAATCCAGTTTACTTATCCCGAGGGTCTGCAGACCAAAAACTGATACCAACTACATTTGCAGGAAGCATAAAGTCTTTCTAGACACTGAGTACAACTTTTGGAATTATTTTTCAAGTTGTTCATCACTCCTAACTAGTTAACACCGGTTATTCACACTCATGAAGAATAGCGGCTAATAATTCCTTAAATTTCTTTTTAAAATTATATTTAATCTTGGGGCGCCTGGGTGGGCTTAGTGGGTTTAGCGTCGGCCTTCAGCTCAGGTCAAGATCTCAGGGTCCTGGGATCGAGCCCCAAGTCAAGCTCCCTGCTCAGTGCAGAGTCTGCTTCTTCCTCTGTCCCATCCCTCCTCACTTTTTTTCTCTCTCAAATTAATAAATAAAGATCATATACATATGATCTTTCCAGTCTTTTATGTGGGAAAACATTTCCTACTACTCTAGTATTCTTACTTTCTCTTCAATGTTCTTTTGTAATTTTCCAAATCAAACATTTTCCTGAAACACTCATTGAAGTTTTAAAAAATACAGAGTTACAAAATCAAACACATTCCTAATAAAAACAAGTGGGCCACTGTTTATTTAGGTTAGAGCGGATGGTTACTGGGACAGTCAACTTCAGGGGACTCTTGGCAAGGCATTTCACTTGATTGGTAGTGAGGTCTTGAGTGATTTGTAATTGATCTTGAAACACTTCCACAGAGACTGTTTTATACAAAACAAAACAAAACAAAAACCTTGAAAACTCACATTTAATCCTGAGTCACATTTAATCCCATCATCTGACAAGCCCTTGTTCTCCAATACTCTGCTAGTCGACCCCATTTCCTATTCTTCGGAGGATCAGGCAACCTCCCCCATGTTTCTTAGACTTCATATCCCAAGATCACCTCTGAAAGAATTAAATGATTTCTTGGATCCCACTTACTTCCTTCTAGTGAGGCTGGTGTTTACTCCGTGTCTTAAAGGTGGTTAGTAAACGATTCTGGTTGTAGTTGTCCTTTAAAAGTCTGTTATTCAGAAACTCACAGTTCAAATACAGCTACTATAAGTGCAAACACTTTCTCCATCAACTACAGAGAAGACTGTGTGACTTAGCATAATGGACCTCAGCATTTTCCAAGATATACCTATTGACTAGATTTTTTTTTAAAGATTTTATTTATTTATTTGACAGATAGAGATCACAAGTAGGCAGAGAGGCAGCCAGAGAGAGAGAGAGGAGGAAGCAGGCTCCCTGCTGAGCAGAGAGCCTGATGCGGGACTCGATCCCAGGACCCTGAGATCATGACCTGAGCCGAAGGCAGCGGCTTAACCCACTGAGCCACCCAGGCGCCCTTGACTAGATATTTTTAAGAAACCCATCCAAGAACCCACTGAGCCCCCTGTCCTACACGTTACAGAACGGTGCTCTAGGCTTAGGTTTCTGCAGCCATGAATCGGAGAAATATTCCCTTGCCCCGTCCAGAAAAGTAGCTGCTAACACGCTATCACACGTGGCTTGAGTGAATGTTTTGTATGAAGTGCCGGGACAGAGAGCTGGGACTCCATGGGTCTTCAGAAGTGATAATACAAATTTTTGTAATTTCTTGCTAACAGATGGCTTTTATGTGTGGTAGAAGCTGGTCTGGGACTCAACCTTCATTTTAACACTTTCTCTGGTGACACAGCTGGAGGGCAGGAAACCTACAGGCCCCCAGTCGGCTTCCACACTCAGAGCCGAGGCTGCTTGAGATCCTCTCCCTCTGCTCCTCCCCACCTCGTGCGCCCACACTCCCTCTCTCTGTCTCAAATAAATAAATCAATCTAAAGAGATAAATCGTAAATAAAGTTTATTAAAACACACTTGGATCTTTTAAAACGGTATGGAATATTAAAACTGTTTTAAACAAAAATCGTTTGCTGAATAGCTGGAGCACCTGCGTGTGACAGTGTAGGTGAAGGGAAACTACCACAGGATTTTAGGGAAGGAGATAATACGATCAGATTTACATTTGAAAGCCACGTCTAGCATCTGTGGGAAGAGCGAATTTGACAGAAAAAAAGGATGAAAAACACAGAGCCCCTTAAGAAGCAATTAGAAGGAGAGCAATGGTGCTGGGAACAGGGAGAAGTTGGACTGAAAGCTGATTTAGAAGTAAACCTGCAAGGATTTAAGTCATTCTCCCATCTTGTTGGTCTCATTTGTAGTCTTTCTTTGCGACCGTGAGATCTGCTGATGCAGACTAGCTGGGTAGGAATGGAACGAATGCAGACCTCAGATTAAGTCCCAGATCTGGAATTTATTGACTCTGGGATGTTCAGCAAATCACTTAGCCTCTTGTTCCTCCATTTCCTTCATCTGTAAAATGGGAATAATAATTTCTACCTCACAGGTTTAATAGGGAGAAAAAAGGGAAAAACAAACACCTTAAAGTATTAGGACAATGTCTACCTACACAAACAGTAAATGATTATTGCTTTTGCAAGAAAAGAGCAGTTTAAGACTAGACAATCAAAGTGGAAACTACCGTTTAGAAAGACATATAAGATAAGACTGTAGGCATGAAGCTGTACCTTCACATAGAAACCAGGCGATTTAAGAGAGAGGAAATAAAATGAGTAAAATGGTGTTACTTTTGCTTTGCTTGATTCAATCTTATTTTTTTCTGAGTGGAATTGTGTGGATAGCAGGGACTTCACCTGAAAAACTAAAATGCAATGATGAAAGGAGAAAAGATGAAGATGAATTATACGGGCCAATACAGAATCTGAGAAAGGCTTAGTCGTAGGCTGGCAAGTTAGCTTAGGCTTGTTACCTAAACAAGCAAGGATGCCTGGGTGGCTCAGTGGGTTAAGCATCTGCCTTTAGCTCAGGTCATGGTCCCAGGGTCCCAGGATGAAGTCCTGGCTTCTTGCTCGGTGGGGAACCTGCTTTTCCCTCTGCCTATAGCTCTCCCTCCTTGTGCGTTGTCTCTCTCTCTCTCTCTCTCTCTCTCTGAAAAATAAATAAATAAAATATTTTTTAAAAGGAATGAAGAAATGGAGGAGAGAAAGAAAGAAATAAAGAGGGTGAGGAGATTGGCTGAGGCTCCTTGCTGTTTGACTGAAGGACAGAGATGAGCAGCGAAATGCACCTCCATCCCCACATGAGCTGCCTGAATCATGAGCCCTGCACCTCCCTAGGCGCCCAGGTAAATCCCTTCCTTGAGAGCCAAGAAAAGCTTCTCACTGCCCTTCCTAATTAGGGCTGAGAATGAATGATCAACGTGTCAAAGCAGACGTGCCTGGATCTTCTTCAGCTGTCCCGTGGACATTTAATTCTCCATTGCCCTTAGGAGGCTGGATTTGGAGCGAAGAAGATATATAAATTAAATAAATAGGTCTGTGCATGAAGTAAAGTGTTCCCTCTATTCCAGAAGTATCTCCCTGATGTTACAGACTGGTTCTACTGAAATAGATCAAACCACCACAGATATCCTACAAACCCTTCTGTGTTTGCAGTTATGAGCAGCCGATGACCTCAAGGGAACAGGTGCTCATTTTTTCCCCCATTTTATTACCTTAATTTCTGTCATAAGATATCATTTTGTCACAGAAGGTAATGATGGATTGTGCTGACCTTCGAATATCACTAAAAAACAGACAAACTGGGTTTTAATTTCTTTTTTTCTCCCTGACACAGGTCATGAATTTTCACCACTTTTTAGAGTCACCTTAGCCCTGGATTCCTGTAAAAATGGTTTACTGACAAATTCAGCATAAGATCACCATGAAAGAATGGGACTAGGCTTTGGCATTGTCTCTAAAACTTATTCCCAATTGTTTTTATAGCTGAATACAACCTTTAGAGTAATTATAATTTAATATAAAAATCAACACAACCAACTGCTCCCGTTTCTAATCTCAGAGGCAGGTGCGATCATAGCATGCCTTCTCTTATGCCAGGACCTCCTCTGGGTACCTTCATATTTTCCTTTATGTAAAAAGATAAAGAGATTAGCTGATCCTTCTTCAACCCCCAAATATGTTTCAAACCATGGGTATTCTGCTTCCTACAAAATAAAAACAAATGCTAGATATACAGTAATACAGCATGAGGTATCATCAATTTTTATGTGGTTCATAACATGAAAATTCAGAATGACCATATATATTCGTCCGTCATTATTCTGTAGTTGTTGATCTACAAAGTGACACACCTATATTTTCACAGTCAATTCAAAGTCAGGGGTCGGTGTGGGTTGGAAGAGAGAAAAGCGATTTACCGTTGCCAATGCTTTTGTAAATTAAAAAGAAATCCACAATTAATAGTCATAGTTGTTTTTTTTTTTTTTTTGGTATCACCAGCATTTTTTTATCTTAAAAAATTCAAGGCTACATTAGTTGCTCTTGGCTGCATTTTAAAATAGATATTTAATAAACAACCATCTTTACTTTCTCTTTGTGATCATTTATCACCGTTTGCTAAGAAAAAGAAAATGTGAAGCTCAACATGGAATTGAATTGCAGAATTTTGTTTGAAAATGTAAATGTCTGGAGATTCTCCAAATCTCAGTTGATAATTTCAACTTTCAATTGCATGCCTTAAACACAGTAGTCTGGCTGATGACTCCATCTTATGGATGGATGTTTGCTCTCCCTAGACCTAGGCAGAAACCATTGTGCATGGTCCCAAACTTGGATATTTCTTTAATTGAGCTGAGACAGCAGTCTGAATTTCGTCACTAAAATACCAAGAAGTCCACCAATGAATGGCCAGTTTCCCATTAAAATTACAGAGTCTAAACTTCCAAGGTAAAAGGCTATTCTACATCTAATTCTAGTTTTATTCTTTCATGACTTCATTTGGCAAACAATTGAGAGCCTAAAAACTGTGACAAGCACAATTCCATGGTCAGTGGGTACAGCAACAATCATCAGAGACAAAAATCCTTGGTCTTAGGGAGGTTACATTTTAGTTGGATTTGGGGGACACAGTCCAGAAATAAATACATAGGTAAAATAGATACTATGACTCATGGTGATAAGTGCTACAGAGAGGAATACAGCAGAGAAGGGTCTATGTACACAGGCAGATGGGTTGTAACTTTCAACAGTGTGTCCAGGGAAGTGTGAACTTAGAAAACACATTTGGGCAAAGACCCGAAGGGTGCAAGTTGAGCAAAAACCATGAAATTCTTGGGGTCTCACTAGGAGAGGCAACAGAAAATGCCCCGTGTGTCTCATGTGCTCAGTATTGGAGGGACAGCAAGGAGGCAGGGTGGCCACAAGGGAGTGAGCCACAAGAAGAGGGGAGTAGGAGGCAGGTGCAGAGACGGGGTGAGCGAGAGGAGGCGGCAGTGGGGAAGGACTCGAGGAAGAGCAGTTGGGGAATAAAGATGAGCAATCAGTTTGGAGCATCTTGGGACCACATGCTAAGGCATGCGAGAGTGATGGTGAGGGTGTTGCTGAGTTCAGGAAGCAGTGCTGGGATCAGCATCCGGGGAGGTCTGAGCCATGCTGGCGGGAGAAACCTCCTTCGGTAGGGAAGAGGAAATGTTCCGTGGAAGCAGAGAGAACGTGGTGTTCGAAGGTTTCAAGTCACCTCTGGAAAAAGAATGAGGAGCATTTAAACATCCAGGTAGAAAGGAATCTTAATCCAAATGTGGAAAAGGAACCTAATGTGGGAAAAGCAAGTAAATTTGTTAAAGTTAAAATGACTATTCTACTCATTATTTGCTCTGTTTTTTTTTTTTTAAGATTTTGTTTATTTATTTGACAGACAGAGATCACAAGTAGGCAGAGAGGCAGGCAGAGACAGAGAGAGAAGGGTTGAAGCAGGCTCCCTGCTGAGCAGAGAGCCCGACGTGGGGCTCGATCCCAGGACCCTGGGATCATGACCTGAGCTGAAGGCAGTGGCTTAACCAACTGAGCCACCCAGGCACCCAATTATTTGCTCTGTTAACAACAGCAGCAAAACACCTGATTCTTCAGTGAGATGTGAGGGACATTGGACCATTAGCCATCAGAATCTAGAGATACTCTCCCATGAGAGCTCCAGTGGGGACATGCAGCTTGGCTGCTGGAGTGACTGCACACGGACCACTCCTCCGGGCAACCCACTCTCCATCCCGACAGCCCCATGTTAGCCGTGATGCACGCAGAGACCCAGAAGGAGGACTACTTTTATTGCCACTACCACAAATAAGAGAACTAAGCTTCCCTTTGGTTGTTTTCCTGTGTTTGATTATTTTTTAAAGACTTTGTTATTTTAAAGAGAGAGAGCGAGAGTAATCAAAAAATATAATCTATAGCAATACAGTCTGGGTGTACACATTTGTGTGTGTGTGTGTGTGTGTGTGTGTGTGTGTGAAAATGAAGCAGACTCCTGTTGGTCACGATCTGTCATTCGGATCATCTTTAGATGAGATTGGGAGACAAAGCAAGATCCATGAAATGAACCCATAATTAGAACCACGTCGTAGTGACTGCAGTTCTTAATCTGCTGGGAATCACTGACTCTGTTGAAAATCTGACAAAAGCCCCTGGACATCTGAGAGAAACCCAGAAAATAAAGTGCCCAGCATTGAGAGGAATACAAGCTTACATTTTAATTGAGATGCTCAGTTAGTTTCCCTGAAGACCATCCAGGTACCCCCTCTTAAAGAAAGGCTCTGACCACGTCCAACTACTGCGGAGCAAATCACACTAAAAAGGGGGCTGAGCCTCTTAACTTTGAGGTGCTTCCTGCTCCCCTCTCTCTTTCCTGGGTTTATGAACAGATGCTGAAATATAGAGACCTTGTTCAGTCGAGGCTTCTCAGCCCAAACAA
This sequence comes from Mustela erminea, assembly GCF_009829155.1. Lineage (NCBI taxonomy): Eukaryota > Metazoa > Chordata > Mammalia > Carnivora > Mustelidae > Mustela > Mustela erminea. The sequence goes on along the minus strand of NC_045627.1, from coordinate 11,204,171 downwards.
GCGACCTAGGTTTTAAGACAAAGAAACGATTCCCTGCACATCTTCTCTAAGGAAAAACTGCCTCATAAAGATGCTGAAGGGAAAGCAGCTGTCGCTCTCACAAAGGCGGCTGTGCCTCGGGATGAGTCGTGAGTCACACATGCATATGGGATTAGCAAAATGATCCTTTGTTGACGTGTCAAGTCCCATCCCTCTCTGAAAGTCTGTTGTGAAAGTGCAAAGTTTCTGTGAAAATGCCAACAGCTGGCGAGGCACATCTATGACGGGCTAGGAGCTGCGGGCTCGCCCCGGGGAAGGTAAGACGGTGGAGAGAGCGCCTCGAGGGAAATGGGGGAACTACACAGAACGCCCTCACTGCCCTTGGAAGGGCGCTTTCAGCCCAGAGGCATCCGTTTCAGGACAGATGGACCTTTCTAGCCCCTTCTGCCAGCAGGCCTCCGGAGTTGGGTGGGTTGTGGCTAAAGACAGAGGGACACAGAACTAGATCTGAGAGTTAGCCCCTTGAATTGATTAAAATTCAATTCACTTTCTAAATCTGAATGACTCCTGCCTACCACTTTGGGCCTCAGTGAGACCTTAGAGAAAACTTGAGCAACGCTTCCTTCCAAGAAGACTTCGATGCGTGGAAAGTGGTCCAAGGCCCAGGGCAGAGGCTAGGGCACCTCAGGTCTTCAAATATTTAGATGCATGTCTGTGCTATGTCATCAGAAATCTCATTTTTCAAGGCTTAAAGAAGAAAATGTTCATTAATTGAAGCCTGGAAGTTGTCTGAGAGAGTGCATGACGCTTTTCCTAAGGAACACTAAAAAAAAAATAGCACAAAAGGGGTCTTTTTGACATTTTTTAAACGTTATTCTCGATAAAAACATCTTTTTTCTTAGGGAGACATGGCTACTAAAGAGTAACTATTAAGATAGTTGAGGAATAAATTATTCCCAAATCCCAAGTTCAAAGCTTGGAGATGGGCAGATTTTTTATTTTCTTTTTTTTTACGTCAGCGGTGAAGGCATTTTTAAAGCCATACTTTACATTTAATTTACAGTTTACACAGTTGATATGAAGACCACATGCTAATGAGGGCTTAGCAAATGCTGTGCAAAGCAAACAATGACACGATTAAACTTGGGTGGTTTTAATCAGCTCTGGAAAGCGAACACGTACTGTCTGTATGTAACGGTTAAGACTCTGAAGTTGAGACGCTTCCATTTGCTCTCTGCTTTGTGCTATTCTAAGCTGTTTAGTTTATCATTTCTGTGATATTCCAAGTCAACTGAGGACAGCTTGATTTTGCTGATAGCTGATGAAGCTGTAGAATGCTGCAAAATTAGATAGAAAGGAAGTATCTATTTAAGAAGGAAAATAAACATCCAGGAAGTTATTCTATGGGGTTGGGGGGGGTGGGATGTGAAAATTATTTCTTGCCCTGTTACCAGACTTTTCCAAGAACTTAGATTTAGCCTTTGTTTGCAGCATTAAGTCTGACATTCTGAAAAGTCTTTATTTCAATAATTGACATTTGAATAGTGCTTTCTGGTTATGAAACCACTTCACGTGTACGATCTGGTCGAGCACTCCAAAGGAGCTGAGGAGAGAGATACTATTGCTGCCCACTTTAATGAAAAGGACACTTGGGCAGCCTGAAGTTCAGTTATTTCCCCAAAGTTATACAAGGTAAGAGACAAAACTGTAAACTCCCCCAAGTATTCTGTCCTGCCAACAATGTGATACTTCCTTTCACAAGGAATTTCCAAGACACAAATGACAAGGAGCCAGTCATCTTGATTTCCCTAAACTATGGTAAAATCTCCCGACTTGTATCTTCCCACGGTCTCTTCACACTCTACCTTACCTCTCCTACACCCTGTGCTGGCACTTGCTACCCCCACGTACCTCAAGTACCTTGAATACCTACTCAGGCAGCCCCATATGTTTCAGCCTAGGAATGAAGATGCTTAAAACCAGCCAAACCTCGTGTTCACTGACAATAAGAGTAATTACATATAGTTTTTTCTTACTTCTTATATAGCAGGCACCATGCCAGAGTTTTTTACAATGTATTATCTCATCGAATCCTAACCAAAAACTCCTGAGACAGGTACTAATGTTATATCGATCTTCTACTAGAGGAAACATGAAAATCTGAAAGATGAAGTCACTCCTTCAGGAGGTTTTCCCTTCTCTCTACTGGGTTCCTTGCCCATCATTAGACAAGTGAGAGATAGGACTGGGGGTCTGTTTCATCTGGATTTGAAGTCAGTGTAGTGTCAGGAGTCAAGGAATTTGAAGTGTTTCCTAAATTCTGCTTACAACCAAAGAGAAAGCTTAGAGTGTCAGATTACTCAGAAAAATGCTATCCTCAGAATCTAAGAATCCAAGAATGAGGCACAATGGGTATAAGATGATCACATCCTAATAAACTGGGATAGCCCTCAAATTAGGTTACATAATGACATCCAACTAAATGCTGATCGTAACAAATGTTCACGAAAGGCAAAAAAAAAAAAAAAAAAAAAAAAAAAGTGACTGGGTAGACACAAAAGAAAAGAAGAAATGGAAATGGAAATTACATTACATAGCTAAATCCAACTATATACCAGTAATATGAAACACTTCCAAAATACACAGAATGTTTAAAAATGAATAAGGGAAAAGAAAATAATTAGCATGCAAAGAAGGGGGAAAAGAGAAAAGGAAATAAAAATATCAAAGTGCATTGATACAGACAAAAAAAGAGATTTGTTGTATCAACCATAGTGCCCTTTCGACCTCAGTAAGGAAACATGTTTGGGAGGAAAGGTCTACTATCTTTCCACTGCTTTCAAACCTTGTTGCGATTGGAGGAGGAGAGGAAAAGCCTCCAAAGGATGCCTCCCTATACAGTGGGGCAATTTAACTGGCTTTTGCCAGAGTAGGACTAGGGAGTCTCTGAGCTGGTTTTGGAGGCCTGAACTACAACAAGATTTTTCTGAATTAGAAAATTAGGGGAATTTTTTTGAAGTTGTTCCTGGCTCCTAAAAAATGAAGGAAGGAAGATCATATGAGGAAGTGGTAATGCAACATGGGGGCTTAAGTGGGTAGGAGAAGAATAAATGAAACAAGATGGGATTGGGAGGGAGACAACCCATAAGTGACTCTTAATCTCACAAAACAAACTGAGGGTTGCTGGGGGGAGGGGGGTTGTGTGAAGGGGGTGGGATTATGGACATTGGGGAGGGTATGTGCTTTGGTGAGTGCTGTGAAGTGTGTAAACCTGGTGATTCACAGACCTGTACCCCTGGGGATAAAAATATATGTTTATAGAAAATAAAAAATTTAAAAAAAATTGAAGGAAGGAGAAGAGAGATGTTTAGAATTAAATTTCAAGTTGTTTTGGTTTGGGCTATGTAAATGTCCTTGTTCATCTCCATGCTCTCATAAAACAGAACATACATCTTCACAGACATGCTTCTGGGTGTGTGTGGGGCTCCAAGCATGTAGCTGTGCCCATGTGTTTGAATTGGGTGTTTCAGGTGACTGTTGGTCAAATCCTGAAGTATCCAAACACCTTCTAGACTTCCCATGACTTTCTCCTTTTCTTCTTCAGCAAACAACAATTAGAGTAATTTGTGACCATTGACTATTGTTCTCAGCCATACCACATGAGCATCTGAGTGCACTCTTCTTGGAAATACAACTTTTGTAGGACTTAGAAATAGAATACGGTATGCAAGTAAAATGCAACTGAGAAATATCTACCTAAATTTGTGCCATTGATGCTACAGGACAGCAGAAAGAACTGCAGTCATTACTCTGCTAAAATAATGGTTTAAGATGTAGTGAGCCTCTGGGACGCCTGGGTGGCTCAGTGGGTTGGGCCGCTGCCTTCGGCTCAGGTCATGATCTCAGGGTCCTGGGATCGAGTCCCGCATCGGGCTCTCTGCTCAGCAGGGAGCCTGCTTCCTCCTCTCTCTCTCTGCCTGCCTCTCTGCCTACTTGTGATCTCTCTCTGTCAAATAAATAAATAAAATCTTTAAAAAAAAAAAAAAAACGATGTAGTGAGCCTCTCCATGGCCAGTAATTTCTGCCTGGAGAAATTATACAAGATCTTAATGCTCTCTCACTTTGGGTCAGATACCCGGTTTCACAGAAAGTAAAACTCCTTTACCTGCATCCATACCTCTCCAAACTGGGTCTTTTTAATCTAAATCATGAGTATGCTCAAGAAATAAGAAAACATAACACAATCATAAGAGGTTAAGGACATTCTAAATTACAGACATAGACATAGACGGACAGAGGATGCCTATAGTTGCAATTCTACAATTTAAGCCAAGAACAAATATGGAAACACAAAACACAGCCTAGATATTAAAGAATTTTTCTCCTTCCCAGTGGTCATAAAATTCTTAATTGATTCAAACTCAAATAGGCAGGCAATCAAACACACTGGGATAACAAAAGATTCTCCATCATCTCTCAGTCAAGAGATAAAATATCTCAATTATCCATTAATCCATTTATAGAAATCAGCAAGTTATCAGACCATAAAGCAAATTACCAATCATGCTGCCACCAATGGATCATAATTTATCTGCCCTAAACAAACCAAAAACACAACACAGCAAAACACAAAATTATTGGAGAAGAAAAATTAATTTTTCTACTTCCACTCTGAATTCATTATATTGAGAATTACCATGGGCATGAGGTTTCCCACTTTCCTGGTGAGGAATTTCATCCAGTTCCATCAGGTGAATCCACCGAGTGTCTTGCGGGAAGACCTCTAAAATTATATAAAATTATATAAAGTTACAATATTTAAGTATTGGAATACTAATACAGAAAATAATTCAATAAAAGGTGAAATAGCCTTAAGTCCATGGAATATATATAATAATTTGTGTTAGCAGAGGCATCAGAGATCAGTGGGAAAAATGACTATTCAATAGAAGACTGAGGGATTTAGTTATTTGGAAAGAAAATAAGATTAAATACTATCTAGTATAAGCAAGTTCAAATATATCAAATGACAAAATGAGAAAAATCAATCATTTTAATAACTGTCTGAAAAAATAAGATGATTATTTTTACACTGTTTGGGTGAAGACTTTGTAACATGCATTTTTAGAAAAAGATTTTTGTTTACTTGAGAAAGAACAAGAGAAACAGCATGATTCAGCAGGGAGAGGAACAGAGGGAGAAGCAGACTCCCAGCCCAGTGGGGAATGTGACTGAGGCTCCTTCCCAGGATCCTGAGGTCATGACCTGAACCTAAGGCAGACGCTTAACCCACTGAGCCACCCAGGTGCCTCCACAAGTTTTGTCTTTTTAAACTCAGATGGCAGATTTGATTCTGTCATACTCCGGTCCGTGGCACACTCTTGTTTGGATCGCCTCCAAGCTCCCCCCTTGTCATGTTTTTGAACATGTTAATGTCCATGTCTCATGCTCTATTCCCTTTCTGCTCCGCTCCTAGAGAATTATTTTGATGCTTTTAAGTGTTGATATTTTCTATTAGTATGTGCTCGTGTGTACAGGCATGTTTTTAATTTTTGCAAATGTCATTACGTTAGTATCTCATTCTATTTCATTATTTCTCTGGCTGGATATTATGTTTTAAAATTCCACGTGTTGCCACGTGTACAAATACAATAGTTGCTTCAAATTGCTGCGTGATTCTCCATGGAAGGGGGACATGGAATGCTTCTGCTTTCAGTTTGTTAGAGAATCGTTATTATTCCCCATTGGTGACAGCAATTGAGGATTTGGTTTTGTGGTCTGATTATTTGATGTCAGTGTAAATGGATCAATGGTTTATAGATATCTTTATCTCTTGAATGAGAGATGACAGAGAATCTGTTTTGCTATTGATCGGTTTGATTGCCTGTTCATTTGTTTGAACTCAATAAAGCCTTCACCTGATACTGACTGAACTCCAATTATAATCAGCTCCCTGCAACACAAATCATGCTTTAATGAACAAGTTCATGAATTCCCCTGGCTGAGGGTTTCTTTTGGATATATACCTAGTAGTGCATGTTGCAGGGGAGTCTTAGTTTTAATTTGAATAGATGGCATCGGCTTACACTCTAGAACAGTTACACTTCTCCAAATGGATTCGATAACCTTAAAATGACATAAGTGAAGTAGCAATTTTTAGCTTAGTGAAGACAGAGGAGTAGAAGCTGATGGGTTTCAGTTCATCTGAGGGGGCTAAAGGAGGAGGTTGTGGTATTCTTCGCCTTAACAATGCTACATTACAAGCCACCCTAAAAATCAGTGGCTTACAAGCAGACATTCCTTTTTCTTACCCATGGGTTTGTGTGGGGCTCTCTGCTTCAGCCCACAGATCCCCTGGATTTGCTTCTAGACTTTGAGTTAGGTTCAATCTGTTCTTGGGCATCTCTTCCCCCTCCTTGAAACCATGGCTTCTTGAGGCAAGTTGTCACTGAACGGCAGAGGGCAAGAGTGTAGATAGGAACGCAGTGTGGAATGTTGAAGCCTCAGCTTGGAGCAAACCAACCACGATGTTGCCCATACTCTACTGGGCAAAGTGAAGGCGATGCCCAGTGCAGGTGAGGGACAGTGCTTTCACTTAACCGAGAAACGTAGAGTAAAAATTGAGATCCAACAATCTGAGCTTCCACAGCGGATGTCTGCAGGAAAGGTTAAGGATGTCAGGAAACGTCTTGGTATTTCAGTAACATTTCCAGCAAACACCATTGAAAAAACTGGTAGAGGAACGAATGGGAATGAGTAGGGGCTGAAAGGGCCAAAAAAATAGCATGTTGGTCAGGAAATTAAAGGGGAAGATGGGTGGCCACAAATGTTGCTCTTAAGGTGAAGATTCTGGTTCCTCAGAAAGAGAAAGACAAGTATTTTGAAGAGTATACAGAATTAACTGAACAAATGGATATCAATTTCTCCAAATAAAAAATATAATGGGTTGGGGACATGAGAAAAATTCAAGCTGGCAGAAGTAAATACATTTTATTTTAAATTCTGTTTCTTAGACCAGAGCTGCTTAATAGACTCCTTTCCGTCTCTAAGCATTCCACATTCCTTTGAGAGAACGGGGGCCTCATGAGTCCCCTGCCTTCTGAAGCTCAATCCTGATAGAGTTTGAGCTGCTTTATGCAAATTATTCCAGCCTTTCTCCTCTACCTCTGGATCACGTTCCTGTTAACTGAATTATGCCCAATGAAATATAAAATAGTTTCAATGAATGACTATCCTTAATTAAAAATAAAAATGCTCACCTCCACATTGTTCTTCATTTGGAAATGGGAATTAGTCCCATTTTAGAACATGTCTAATTTAACCAGAACTTCAATGATATTAACTTTTTAATGGTAAGAGCATGGACCTAGGAAAATTCTTTTATTTTTAAGCCTTGGATTCATTCATCTACATATATAAATGAGAGTCACTCATTTATAACACTATTTCCCATCCATGTCTATTCCCATTTTCTATGTGCAAATAGATCTGTTCTTCAATGTAAGTATATTTAATTCATATGTAAGCACTCTGCTATCCACCACTGAACAAATCTGATTCTAATGCTATCTTCAAAAAAATTATTGATTAAACATTTTTTTAAAGATTTTATTTATTTATTTGACAGAGAGAAATCACAAGTAGTTGGAGAGGCAGGCAGAGAGAGAGAGAGGGAAGCAGGCTCCCCGCTGAGCAGAGAGCCCGATGTGGGACTCGATCCCAGGACCCCGAGATCATGACCCGAGCCGAAGGCAGCGGCTTAACCCACTGAGCCACCCAGGCGCCCCTTGATTAAACATTTTTAAAATTATTTTTATATCAATACCTTGAACTCATACCTAAAAATAATTCTTGTATTATATTTACTTATATATCCAAGAACCATGTTGAGAGCTGATGACGTACTATTCAGAAAAACATAATTATTGTCACCCCCTCAGCCTTCCAACTATAAATATCTAGAGCTTAAAGCATCCCTACCCTTCAATTCTAAATAAACAGCACTCTCAGGATGGTTCATCTCAGTTATCAACTCCTTATCAGGAATTAAAAGTATTTTCTGCATACAAATGAATCCCTAATTGTAAAGATGTGTTATGAGGTTTATAATGCTTCTCTTCAGCAACCAAAACTAGGTATCTATTATATAGAGTCTATTTTGGAAATCAGGCTGATGTCTCTTCTGGACTCTTAGTAATCCATGCTAGAAACCCAGGGATGACCAAATGCAAGCCGGCTTGTGTGGGCTTTCTCTGTCTTCAGAAATAGAATAACAATGAAAACTACTCTGGACTGCTGAGGGAATTCTCCCAGGGGAATAATTGATATTCCCAAAGGAATGCTTTCAAGCCCAATTTTAGTGCTAATATTTTTTTTTAAACACAACATTCCCTCCAAAATTAGCAATTACAATAATTATTTGCATTTTTTTCTCATGATTTCCTTCCAAGTAGCTCGGTCACATATCCACCTGACAGAGATTGATCCTAATTTCCTGACCCCTACAGAGATACGTGTGCACAGCGGGAACAAGTCAGGCATTTCATCTGCCAGGAGGCAGATAAAATTAATCTTACCTTCGAAGCCCATGAAATCAAGCAACTAGTCACCTAAGTGGCAAATTGATAATGTAGTTCTTAATGGATTTTATCTCTTTCCCTGCTTCCTAGCCCTGTCCCTAATGCTTTCTCCCAGGATGGTCTTCCAGAACCAACCAGGGGGACATATTTTTTCCCCCCTAAAGCTTTTTTTTTCCCCCAAAGCTTTGGGAGAACCCTCAAAAAGAAGCCTGTAGCTTCATGTCTCATTACGTTTGTTGATGTGTCTGGTTATCTTTCTATTCATTACCCATCCTTCTTAAGGACCTTATAATTTGGGGCCCCTGGGTGGCTCAGTCATTAAGCATTTGTCTTTGGCTCAGGTCATGATCCCAGGGTCCTGGGATCGAGCCCCGCATTGGGCTCCCTGCTCAGCAGGAAGCCTGCTTCTCCCTTTCCCACTCTCACTGCTTGTGTTCCCTCTCTTGCTGTGTCTCTGTCAAATAAATAAATATAATCTTTTTTTTAAAAAGGAACTTACCAACAGTGTAAGAGGGTTCCCCTTGCTCCACATCCTCTCCAACACACGTTGTTTCCTGTCTTGCTAATTTTGGCCATTCTAACTGGTGTAAGGTGGTATCTCAGTGTGGTTTTAATTTGAATCTCCCTGATGGCTAGTGATGATGAACATTTTTTCATGTGTCTGATAACCATCTGTTGGTGGGAATGCAAGTTGGTGTGGCCACTTTGGAGAACAGTTTGGAGATTCCTCAAGAAATTTAAACTACAGCTTCCCTATGACCCTGCAATTGCGCTACTTGGTATTTACCCCAAAGATACAGATGTAGTGAAAAGAAAAGCCATCCGTACCCCAATGTTTATAGCAGCAATGGCCACAGTCGCCAAACTGTGGAAAGAACCAAGATGCCCTTCAACGGATGAATGGATAAGGAAGATGTGGTCCATATACACTATGGAGTATTATGCCTCCATCAGAAAGGATGAATACCCAACTTTTGTAGCAACATGGATGGGACTGGAAGAGATTATGCTGAGTGAAATAAGTCAAGCAGAGAGAGTCAAGCATCATATGGTTTCACTTACTTGTGGAGCATAACAAATAACATGGAGGACATGGGGAGATGGAGAGGAGAAGGGAGTTGAGGGAAATTGGAAGGGGAAGTGAACCATGAGAGACTATGGACTCTGAAAAACAACCTGAGGGTTTTGAAGGGGCAGGGGCTGGGAGGTTGGGGGAGCCAGGTGGTGGGTATTAAGGAGGGCAGGTATTGCATGGAGCACTGGGTGTGGTGCAAAAACAATGAATTACTGTTATGTTGAAAAGAAATTTAAAAATTTTAAAAAAAGGAATTTACAATTTAAAACAAAATAATTGAACTGAGGAGAAAGCATAGATCAATGGATAATATGCTAATAAACACCAAAACATAAACACTTTTAATATCTTAGACACACTTTACAGAACCTTCCTTCAGATATTTAAATATTTATGCACCTTTAATATATTTTTTAAAAAATTATATTTTGCTATCATTTTAATATCCATACACATGCAGACAGATATATATACATGTATATTATCGATAAACATTAGTTCATTTTAGTTTCTTACTCTTATAAGGCACTGTTATCAGCTTAACTTTATATTCATCCTTGTTCAACAAAACAAGTTATTTTCTTCATATAAATTTTTGTGTGAACAGCATTCAGTTTTAGAGAATTTGCACCAACTGAAATTCTTGCCACAAGTGGTTTATGAGATGTATTTTATCACACCCTCGCAGGCAATTAATGACATTGCTTGTTTTCTTAGGTATTCTGACAAAGAATACACACACCTATACAATTATAGATAACTGAGATATGCATGAATATAATTTAACTTATATTTGTTCGTTATTGAAGTGTCACAAGTGTTTATGTTTGGGCACTTGTGTGTGTGTGTGTGTGTGTGTGTGTGTGTGTGTGTGTGTTTTAACTGCGGGTTCCTATCCTTCGTCCACTAGCTCATAATGAGCTCTTAAAACACTCTTTCATTTCAATGGCCAATAATATTTATGGAGGAACTACTACACACTCAGTAATATGTGGCAGGAGTGACAGAGAGCACTGTGAATATAAAACATGGTTTCTTCTCTCTTTTTCTCCACGTCTAGCAAAGAAGATGGCCACTAACAATGACACCTGTGGTGTGGTTGGCAAATGATTCCCTGGCAGAGAAAGTAAGGCAAGAGACCTGAGAGTCAGTCCATCAGAACACCAGGAAGCATAAGGCTTAAACTGGGATCAAAGAGTACATGAAAGTGAGCCAGATGAAGAAAGAGAGAAGAACATTCCATGGAGAGAAAAAAAAGCACAAAGGACAGTTTTCTTAGGGTATTTTTTGTTTTTACTCATTTCACCAAATGGAAATTTAATTTTTTCACTGTCAAATGTATAAACACTTTCCCTTATAGTTTAAATTTTTGTCATCATACCTAGATACTCCATCGTTACCATGAGGTCATATTGATATTCACTTATGTTTTCTTCAGTCCTTTAATTATTTTAGATTTTCTCTTTCAAGTTTTTAGAGGATCTGGAATGTATTTGGTTGTAGAGTATGAGATGGAGATCTTCTTTTGTTTGTTTCAGATAAATTTATAAACATTTTTGCCTCAAAAGCTTAAGTAGATTCCCCTACTTAAACAGAGAAGCTTTTTGAAGCAAATATTGATCTCCTGCCACATTGATCTAAATCTCCACAGTAGGGGTGCTTGGTCAGTTAAGCATCCAACTCTTGGTTCCAGCTCAGGTCATGACCTCCAGGGTCATGAGATCAAGCCCAATATTGAGCTCTGCACTGGACACAGAGCCTGCTTGAGATTCTCTCTCTCTTCCCTCTCCCTCTGTGCACTACCAAGGGGAAAAAAAAAAAAAAAAAAAGGAAAGAAAAAGAAAAAAATCCCTGCAGTAATCAAATATCCCTCAAACATTACCAAACATTACCTAATCTTGTCTGGCTCAACACATTACTCTCAGATTTGCAACACAAGTTCCTTTTAAAAATCTCACAAATTACTATATCTATGGCAGTTACTCCAAATTCGGTCAATTTGGTATTCTTTGTTAATCAAACCATACAAGAGACAGGTTAGAAAACGGATGTTAATATCCATTAGCCAGAAAGTAAAATAACAATCAGAAATACATTTTACCTTCTTTGGAAGTGTGCAATTCAGTGAAAGTTTCCAGTAATTTTATTCTAATATTTCAAAATAACTAAGAGCCAAGGAACTCACTCTAAAAGTAATTGGTACTTAGACTGCATGAAATTGGCACAGTGCAAGAAACAAAATAATTTAGAAAGGGTACTTCACCAAAATAAGAGAATTTGAATAGCCAAATTCTCTCAAGGAGGATTAGATTGTCCCCGAAGCAAAGGTACTTAGTTGGTCTTGTGAAACACAAAATACTTCTGCTTGTAACAGCATGAAGCCTGGCATACAGTCACAAAATATTACCAGAAATATGAAATAAACACCGTCAAATACATTCCATATGTATTTTTAGAGGCAACTCAACTAAACAGCTTACGACAACCTGAATTAGAGTCATTACAATACATAACTAGAAGCATTATTATTTTTAATGACAGTAATAAAAACACAGTCCATCTTTTCTCTATGAAAATTGTTTTCAAATTCTAAATATATTTCCCACAAGCTGAAAAATTGTCAGAGAGAAAGCATTAGGTCTTGGATTAAAATATTGGAGAAGCTATGATTACTCTTTTCCTGGAGAAATTTTATCTGAGATCAATGACTGCGTGTTAGCATATTAAGAGTTTGCCTGGTTTGGCAAACAGTATCTCTTCTCAGATAAGGTTTAGCTCCTGATTAATCTGGTGGTATCGTTGGGGTGGAAGGAGGGGGGATTCATGTTAGGAAAGAAACAAATGATTAATTCGTCACACTGATCTGAGTGCCCATTGTTCACACTGCTCAGGGGATCTCAGCCATGCAGCATGATGAGCAAGAATCGGCACTAGTGCACACCCAGGGCAGAGCCTAGAAGGGAGCCAAGAAAAGCAAAGAGGGTCTCAGTCTTGGGAACCTGCTCAAGGTCAGGAGGAGCGGCCAGTGCCACAGCTGAGAAGGTCAGTACAAGAAACAATGAGACATCATGTGCCATTGCGGAGACTTAAAGTGCAGACAGGGGATCATCTTGGAAGACTTTAATTATTATTAAAATTATTAAAATCTGGACCTTGTACCCTAATGTGCATCACATTCCTAGCTCTAAATGGCTGTCCACTCCACTACAAACCACTTTGTGACTTTTTCATTGGTCCATGACTGCAGTATGTCTCCAGACCTGTCCTATCCAGTCCCAGATGTCAGTCTGGCCACAAAAACAGACCAGACAGTGACCAGATCCACACCCTGAGAGAAGAGACACATTTCACCAGCAAGATGCTCGAGCATGCACTCAGTGCTAGCCCTCCCTGCAAAGTGGAGATACCCACTTTCTATTCGGAATCATTCCAAAGTCACCACTGATACTGTTTGTTGGTATCTCCAGTTACAACTTACAAAAGCAAACAAACGAGAAGGATCTGGAAGCATCCAGAAGATACTGCATTTCAGGAAGAGGCTCCTCTTCTGTGACTCAGGAGAACATGTCCATCCACAATCTTAAAAGGCAATGGAAGTATTTTGAGGGAAATACAACTAATATTCACAACCTTTATAAGAGAACATAATCCTTAAGATGATGTCTATTTTCGAGAGGGTTGGAAAATCTGAATCAATGCTAGTACTTCCTCAATAAAAATGGCAGATATCAGATGGATAGCGTCATAACAAGCAGAAAGGAGTGGTTCTAAGCTTCACATTGGATAAGAAATTTCAAGATGGCAGCCCTTTGATCACTCGTGGTCAGCATGGACAGCTTTCCAGGGAGATAATCTGAATGAGTACATCATAGGCCTCATTAATGAATTTGAAATCAAAGACAACTCCAAACAAGAAATGTAACTCAGAAGGGAGAACACCAAGCCCCAATAATTAACTCACTTCCAGTGGAAAACCAAATGTCAGACAACTGTGCCGGTAAAATGAAAACTGTTCAACCCATGCTGGGCCACAGGCCAAACCAGTTCCTTAATCCTGAACAGGTGCTGGCCAGGATGCAAATGAAGACTTGTGCTGACAAATACTCCATGATTACTACCCCACATCTGGGAAAATGACAGCAGAACCGCAAGCTAACTAGGAAACTGACTCTGCTGATAGATAACAGGCACCTATATCCAAGGATAACAGTTTCCTGGCATACCCCTATGTGAAGTCCTCTGCTGGCTGAGAGACCTTTGCACAACACCTGAACGACTGCTTGAGACTGAGGCTGCTCCCCAATCCTGCCTGCTCCTCAACCCTGCTTTCAGAGGGCAGCTCAACCAAAGTTGGGCTTTTCTTTTGGAAAATAGATTAGAGATCTGATTTGGCCATAATCACCATACACACTTCCAGGTCAACCTGCTTATCTCTTGCAACTCTGACCTGAGCTATGTTCAGCTGTCACTGAGGAAGACCGACATCTGGCTTCTGCTCTCAGGAGCATCATGTTTGCATTCTAACAAATTGGCACACACAGGAAACAGACAGACCTGAGTGGTTCCATTTAATTGGGCCTAATCCTCTGTGCTCTGCACCACGACTTAGTTTATACACAGGTCTTAAAAGAAGAAATTTTGAGCTTCTATAACAGCAGCCCCCAAATCCATGCATCCTTCTACCAGGACCATGTACAATTATGTGGATACTTCCTTTACCAGTTTATTAAAGACACAGCATGTTTTGTTTGCTGCTTTTCAGCTTCCAAAATTTGAAAAGGGAAATTAGAAGCAGAAGTCTGAAGAATGACTGGCAGATGCCAAGGGAAGAGGAAATTATTTGTTGCCAGATCACTAATAGAAATGAAGACGTAACAATGAATAGAGCAAAAGGAACCAAGTGGCATTGTACTGCCTCTCTGCACCAATGGCTCTGTAATACTGTCATGTCAAAAATAGTAATAATAATAATTTGTGTAGATTCGAAGAAAGCCCATGCTATTAAATCTCAGTGTCTTTCAAGATAAATAGGGATGAGGAGCGGGGGGGAAAGAGAATAATAAGGGCCAGGGTATGAACAAAAAGGATTCAGGCCTGAATGGTAAATGAGTCTGATTTCATTTGGCAACTCCATTTCATTCCTCAGGACGTCCTAGAGCACTGCAGGGCTAAGAAGTGGGCTACGTCCAGACGAAGGCAAACAGGGGGTCAAGGCTGATCAGTGGTGTCTGCCATGGTTTTGAGGGTCAAGGTACAGAATGCAAAGTTAGGAGGGGAATGAGGGCCCTGTACTTGCTATCCCTTGATAAAGAAAGTGCTGTTGCATGTCAAGGAATGAAGAGAACCAACTGGCACTTATAAATTATATACAGCTCACTCATAAAATATTTTAGATCTTACCAAATAGGGACATGCCTGCTGCTTTTACAGACTGAGTAACACAGCTACTTAGGACTTGAGTTGAATTTGCAAAAATCAAGACAGCATCATATGGCAAAAGAATCATTGAACAGGCTTCCAGTTAAAATACTTTGTGGGCAGTGTGATGCATTGTTTAAACAAGGAAATCTTTTTCAACTATATTTCCCTTTTGATGCTAACAGTGAATTTCTAAAGAATGAACTCTCTACTCTCTGATATGGGTTGGCCCTCAGAGGAATGCTTCATAAGGAGTTAAGAGTCCTGGGAAACTCTCCTGCTATCCGCCATTCTTTGGTTTTGTAACCCAGCCCAAGCCACATTGCCATACTTGTTTCTTCAGATGGCAATTAAGGGAGTAGGCAAACACATAATAAGTTCTCTTCCAGCTAAAAAACTATAAAATCATTATAAGCTCAGAGAAATGTATATTCTATAAAATACAGAGCTCCCAGAAGTAGTGGCATCAGAACACTGATACACCTGTAATGTTTTACAACACTTCACCAGTCATATGTTCTCAGAACAATCTTTCTGGGGGGGGGGGGGGAGGCTAATTAGCATGTGAAAAAGATGTATGACCTTTCTTGGTCAACGAAACAAGAACTGCAAATTAACACACTTTTCAGCCATTTATTTTAATAAACATGCCTCTCAAAACTACATTTGACATTTCCCATATGAGTTCATTTTTAAAAATCTGGTTTCTGACCCAAAAAACCCCCATCAAATTAAACCCTTTTGAGGGCAATTGTTTTGGGGTCATGTCAGTATCAAATGTCTGTGTCACGTCACAGGGTAGGTACACTTCCACTCTGTTCACATGGAAAGACACTGATGAGATTTTTGCTTCCAAGACTTGTTTTCATGCCACATTCAAAACCCAAACAGAAAGAAGAGGTACAATGAGGTGAAGTTGCTTACTGTATTCATCACCAGATCCAAACTGAAGTTTGTACAAGTTAGAGAATCCTGATATAAATATTGAGGCCTTTTCCATTTGTCCATTTACCTGGCATAACACGTTGACTGTAGCAGTCAGTGATATTTATTTTAATGAATGAACAAGATTATAAAGAAATGATTATAGACCATTAAGAGTAAAAGCATCATTAGATTTACTTTACATTTCTTTCTTCACAGGCCATTATCTACCTATGTAATTCTTAAGCATATTGTTTCAGTACGCAGAAATGTCCTAGCTCAAGGTAAAAATCGTTAAGCTTCTCTCCACAGTACAATATGACAGGCTAAAAGCATATAATGAAAAGTTTCCAAACAAATTCACCTTCCAATTAATTATAGAGGTAAAAAATTTTTTAAAAAATCAGTAAGTAGAATTTTACTAAACTTTGTGGTTGTGATCATGGGAAAGAATGAAATCACAGTACTACTCAATTCCCATCAATGCTTTTATATTATCAATTCTTAATTACGTGGCTTTAGAATATCTGAGTGTTCTCCATTTAAATAACATCTAAGGGTCCTTTTCAGTCCTATGGAATCGTCCTAAATATTGGCAGTTGCTTTATCTTGTTTTTCTGAGATTTACATGTAGCTTATCATTTTAAGTTATAGTTGAGAACATTAAAATACACACACACACACACACACAAATATTGTAGGAGAAGATATCTTGGTCTCAGTGAAGGGGGCACATCCTTTGAAGATCCTATGCTGAGTCCTTAAGACCAAGTTAGACCTTCCTCTGTAGTCCCACTGAACATGGTCCTGATATGATCATAGTATCTATCAAGATGACCTGTCAAGATGACCACTGACTTCCTGGGTGCCCGTCAACCCGATTATGATCATGAGTTTTCTCACTTTTATACCTACAGTGCCTGGAAAAATATATACCCCATCAGATATTAGCAAATTATTATTTTTCAAAGATTTTTAAATTATTTTAGGGAAAAAGAGAGAGCACACAGAAGGAGGGTCAGAGGAAGAGGGAGAGGAAGAGAATCTCCAGCAGAACCCCTGCTGAGCGCAGAGCCCAAGGCAGGGCTCAGTCTCACATCCCTAAGATCATGACCTGAGCTGAAATCAAGAGTCAGAGGCTTAACAAACTGAGCCCCCCAGGCACCCTTAGTAAATTATTTTTTTAATGAATGAATAGAATACATTATGGATGGGCAAAAAGAGTACAGAATGTGACCATAAATTTCTGTGTGGATTTAAAGTGACCATACTATGATTATGTAAATATTTACTGCTAGCAATTGTAAAGAGAAAAGCTCATTGCTCTTATAGCATAGTAGAAGATTAATTTGTTCATTAACACAAGGGTATAAGATTTACATAGTTCTTACCTCTAAAGTTTAGTAACATTTTAGGACATATGTTAGGAAGGAAATGTTTTAATATTGGCCTTAGCTTTTTAATAAATTGAATTTTTTTAACTGGTCCAACCTGAAAATTCACTATTTTAACAGGTGACAGGAAGTTAAACTAAAAAATAGGAGAGATCATGAGAACTTAAAAGTAAGCGCAGCCTGGTGATTAAAATATTCTCGGGGAAGTGAGGCACCTGGGTAGCTCAGTCAGTTGAGCATCTGACTCTTGATTTCAGCTTGGGTCATGATCTCAGGGTTGTGGGATCAAGCCTGGCTCCGTGCTAATTGGGGAGTCTGCTTCTATGCTTCCCTCTCTCCTTCTGCCCCTCTCCCTGTTCATACCGTCTCTCTCTCATTCTTTCTCTCTCTCTAAAATAAATAAATCTTTAAAAGAATATTCTCATGGAAGAAATGGAGAATTTTTAATACTGCATGTGATAAAGCAAATTTTATAATCTTATACAATTTCTAAAATGTAATCTGTACAAAACTTAAATTAACTATGTAATCTAATTAATTATTGGGTATTTTCTTGAAAAAAAAATCATTCATAAAGTGACTCCATTGAAGTAATTAATTCCCTTATGTGTACATATCCACCCATTCCTCTATGTCTTAGAAAGGGAATCAGGCCATGCTTTGAGTGAAGAGATTTATTTTAATTTGAATCATTATGGTTTACTTCTTTAAATAAAATAGAATTTTGAATAGCTTGGAATTATTCCATACCGTCTTAATTCTCTGGAGAAATATATGAAAAATACATATCTTTTCCTATACACTTAAATATGTTTCCTTGAATCTGCAGTGAACTCTCTACCTTAAAATAACTTCAAAGAGCAGAAAGGTCTAATTTCAAACTGTTTCTTCAAAAATGCAGATAGAATTGTAATGGCTGGTTTGAGCAGCTTTGTTTTTTAGCATTACATTTTAGAGTTGAGTGATATGGAATGAGATGAGATGCCATATGTCCTTTTTCTTACATTCAGAGCTTAAATAAACACATCATGATGATGATTCCCTGTAGACCATATCCGTCCACTCTGAAAAGATTGGGGGACTTGATTTGGGAAGTAGAATGATGCTAGTCAAGGGAGAGCAATTTCAGTTAGTGAAAGCACTTGGATGACTTTTGCTCATATCATCCCTGTTTTTTTGTTTGTTTGTTTTATTTTCCCTATGACATATTAAGTATCCTGTACTTGATTATAGACCATTAAGAGTAAAAGCATCATTAGATTTATTGCTTTCATAGATAGGTTTATGTACTGTTTACCTGAGTTACTCCACTTTTTATTTTATTTTTACCTTGTGTAAGCCCTGAGAGGAAATAATCTTTCATAAGCACCTTGTGGTGTTCTTTCCCAAAATTACTCTTTGGGGTTATTACAATAAAATTATATTTTTATGGATTCATGATCGGAATACAATCTATTCTTCACATGTCCTTAAAGTACACCGTCTATTTTCTTAACCTTAGAATATCATTTCCATCCCTGGTACATATTTATGTAGAAGGTATGGAATTTAAAAGAAAAATAATTTAGAATATTTGTTAAATCCTCTTTTAACAGAATGTACTGTGCTAGGAGACATAAAAAAAATTATGAAAATAATCCACATGACACATCTGACCTCATCTGTATTCATATAAGAAAGTGATCCAATGAAATGCTAAGAGGACATGCAAAGTTGTCTCTATTGTCAGTAAATCTTTGTTAAGATTGTTACTTTCTTCTAAAAAAAAAATAATTTACATGTAGCAATTACAGATTGCTCATATAAAAAATGCAGAGTCCAGGATAAACTCTTTACAGCAACTTCTTAATCAAGTGGAAATATGCCAAACTTTGGATGAAATCTCAATGAAGTAAAAAAAATTATTTAGAATTCACAAAAATTAGGATGGAAAGAATTTAACATGCATGTGCAAATGCATATGTAAATAGTATACAAACAAATACTGAAACTTCAAATGTTAAATCCCAATCTAGGTTAAATTTCATGATGGAAATAGGACTCAAATCATCAAAAACCTAAATATAAAATCATTTCCATAGTTTCTATTGTTGTCGACTAAAAGCATCTAAGTGTCTATTTGGTGCTTTTGTCCCCTTATTATTTTTTTCATTCTTTTCACATATCTTTTTTTTTTTTTTTTTTTTTTATTTCCAGCATAACAGTATTTCTTTTCACATATCTTAATCTGTGAAGTTCTCATTGCACTTAACATTGTTTAACCAAAGGGTATCTACTTGTTATTCACAAATCTAATGTTCAATAAAACAGAAAACAGAATTCTACACAAAAAATAGCAGACTATGGTGATGATCAAGCATTTTTTCCCAATACAAGAACCATGAAATATTGAATAAAATATCTAAAATTTTAAAATTGATTTGAATCCCAGAAAAAAAAAAAGGAAAATCACAAAAGCTTCATCAAGGAAGGGGGCACCCAAATAAATGCTGGAGATTAGATCAAGCCAAAAGTTTCATGTGGTTATCAGCCCTGGGTTTAAGCATTTGGTGCTACAATTTGAATGGTCTCACAAATACAGGAGATAGGAGTTCAGAGTTAGACCCATTATCAAAATAATGTAGAAATTCACTTCCTATATAAATCTTGGAGCCAAGGATAGCAGAATGTCTGTAAAGAAGAGAATAGAAAACAACTCTACTTAATGATCAAAGATTGGAAGTTGACTCTGGCCTAGGGTGTGAGTTGGTATCATGATTGAATATGACCTTCAAATTCCCACTATCTTCAGTATAAGATATTAATGTGAAAAATGAAAAAAAAAAAAACCAGATTTTTTTTTTTTTTTAGAGTGAAAGAGATAATGCAAGAATCTTGATTTGCTCCTGCTTTGAGGGGCAGGGGAAAATACCTAAGAGAATGAAAAATTATAGACCAGATATTATATGACATTATGGAATTATTGAGAATTTGCATATTTTTTCACCTCCAAATCTTAATGAGGTATCTAGGCATGCAATTAATATTTGTTCGATAAAGTAATAGTAGGGGCGTCTAGGTGGCTCAGTCCTTAAGCGTCTGCCTTTGGCTCAGGTTATGATCCCAAGGTCCTGGGATTGAGCCCCGCATTGGGCTCCCTGCTCAGCGGGAAGCTGGCTTCTCCCTCTCCCACTACCCCTGCCTGTGTTCCCTCTCTTGCTGTGTCTCTCTCTATCAAATAAATAAAATATTTTTAAAAAATTAATTAATTAATAGTAATATCCCTCCCCAAGATACACTGTAAGAATTCAAATAAAGGAGAAAAGCATTTAACACAAAGCCTGTTCTACATAAGCATTCAAATTCAAAAACCATAGTTATCATATCATCATATTCCTCAATATATTTTATTACTAGTATAATTGTTGTAAGTCAGTAAGTTAATTAATAGTATCACATTCAGGGAGATACAATTACTCTCCCAGAGTTTGAAAAGACTTTGCAACATATAATTTCCAGTGGACTGAAGAAATGTTTGCTTCTGAGGCAAAACTTCTGAGGAAATTATGAGCAGATTGCCCCAAATGTAGTGCCCATACAGGGAGCGGCTGCAAAGACTGGTCTGAAGTCTTTGTTGAACTCTGAACACTAAATATTATTAACAAGAATGTATTTTTATTTAAGTATATTTTTAACTGCTTATTCACATTTGGCAATAGGCTGGTGGGCATGTGGATAAATTAGAGCCCTCTAGGAATATTCTTCAGCTATAAATTTCAAAATTTAACAATTCTCTTACAAGTGAACAACCATCCAAGAGATCTGGATAGACCCCAAACTCTGATAGCCATTGACTTTAGTCCACACAAAAAAGATTTATTTTTCAATGTATTCTCTTGTCACAGAACTATCAGCCTTCAGGAACCATAATGCCATGCTTTTTAACTAGTTTTCTGTATTAAATTGACTCACTGCAGTCAGTATTTATAAGAGGCAACATCCAGGAAAAAATATGGATGCTTTCTTCTAAATTAAATTCTGAGAATGACAGCCTAGCAAACTTAGCTACTTAATGAAATATTCAGATTGGCATTTTATTTTACTGTATTTATTACGGATACAAACAATATGACCTTTAAATGTTATACTTTTTCTTCTTTAATTGAACAAATGTCACACTCAATGTAGATGTCATGTTTTAACACTAAATATGAGCATCTGTTAAAGACAAGTATGAATGTTGAAATCTTTTGTAATCTAGGTAGGCTGTGTATTATAAGCAACTCAAAGAAATAACCACAGTTTTGATTGAAGTGTAGATTTGATATGAATAATTAATAGCAATATTATCCTCAGTCCATGGAAGAGAAAATACAATAGGGACATCTCATCTCTACTGGACTAACACTTAAAAGCATAAGGTTTTTTTTTAAAGGTTGATAATGATAATATTTTTTAAAGATTTTTTTTATTTATTTGACACAGACTGAGAGAGATCACAAGCAGGCAGAGAGACAGGCAGAGAGAAAGAGAGGGAGAGGCAGGCCCCCTGCTGAGCAGAGAACCAACCCGATGCGGGGCTCGATCCCAGAACCCTGATACCAGGACCTGAGCTGAAGGCAGAGGCTCAACCCACTGAGCCACCCAGGCGCCCCATATTAATAGGTGTTTTTATTTAGATATATGCATTATCTCATTTAATCATCAAAAAAACCCACTACAACATAAAAATTATTATCCACATTTTAGAGATGAGATGATAGAGACCCCAGACTCAGGTCTTGAACTCCACTTCAAAGATGTGGTGCCAGAATGCCCTATCCGATGATTAATCCTTTTTTTTTTTTTTAAAGATTTATTTGTTTATTTGAAAAAGAGAGAGAGAGAGGGCAAGGACAAGCAGGAGGGGCAGAGGGAGAGAGACTGTCAAGCACAGTCTGTTCTGAACACAGAACCCAGTGCAGGGTTGATCTCAGGATCCTGATACCATGACCTGAGCCAAAACTAAGAGCTGGACACTTAGCCAACTGTGCTACCCAGGCATCCCGGACTAATTCTTATATTTTTGAGAAGTTTCTATATGCAAGTTCTGAGACAGGTCAAGCAACAGACATATTAATAAGGTAAGTCGCTTCTCTCTGTAGATTCAAAACACAGAGAAATAAATACCAGGCATCACAGCCCCACCCCTATATAATCTTCCACTCAGAAAGTCTTACAGCCTGTGGGTCCACTGCCTAGATGCCTCCAGAATTTATATCAGTTGGCTCAGGCTTTTCCTGTTTTTGAACTAATTTTGACAGAGGCAGTGCGGATGTTAAAGCTTCAGACCCAATTCACCCTCAGTTTCTCCTTTTATTGTGGTGTGTCTTGAGTTAACCTCTCAAATCTGAGCTCAGGGAACAATGCTAGGGTCTTCCTAAGAATTGGAGGCTGGTACACCTTGAATGGTCATATTGGTCAAAGCTTACCTAGTACTCTTTCTCTGATCTCATGCTTGCCCAAACATAGAAATTATATGGGCTCTACTTTGATGTCCAACCCCGATATTTGGCCTGGTTCTTCGATCCCCTTTTCTGGGAGGAGCTGCATCCTGATTATTTTTCTGATGATAACTAACTTCTTAAGGGTTGTCTTATCTTGAATCCTCAGTGTCACGGGCTATCTGCCCTACTCTACCTCCATTTAGAAATACTGGTATCAGGGTGCCTGGGTGGTTAAGTCAGTTAAACATTCAACTCTTGATTTCTGCCCATGTCATGATCTCAGGGTTGTAAGATCAAGCCCTCCAGGGACCTGCATGGTGAGTGTCGAGTCTGCTTAAGATTCTCTCTCTCGGGCACCTGGGTGGCTCAATGGGTTAAAGCCTCCGCCTTCAGCTGAGGTCAGGATTCCAGGGTCCTGGGATCCAGCCCCATATCAGGCTCTCTGCTCAGTGGGGAGCCTGCATCCTCCTCTCTTTCTGCCTGTCTCTCTGCCTATTTGTGATCTCTGTCTGTCCGATAAATAAATAAAATCTTTAAAAAAAAAAAAAAAAAGATTCTCTCTCTCTCCCTCGGCCCCTCCCCACCCCCGCTCTCCCCTCCCCACCCTTCGAGCACATGCTCCCTCTCTCTTTCTCTCTAAAATAGATAGTTCGATAAATGCTGTTACTGACCACTGTCTGAATCTCATCTGAACATTCCACATACTCTGAGCTCTGTGTCCAGCCACCCAGCTTTCCAGAAGGTCTGGAGTCAATAGCATTCCTTTCCTTGACAGCTCTCTCATCTTAAAGGGAATTGTGCTGATTTCCTCCATCTTGTCTTCTGTCCCTCTGTCCAGATGTAATCATTCCCCCAAGAATATTAATACAAAACCAAATGGAACACTTGTCAAATGTTTCCAACATGTTAAACATCTTTGGAGATTAAAGAGAGAATTATTCATTGTAAAAGCTGATGAAAGGTACTACCGGAACATGAAGCATACGGTACAAATTTTAAATTTTGTGACACGCAGAGCTAGTGGAGAAAGGTATGTGAAATAGCCTTATCGAACCGCATGGAGCACAGAAGTCTGTAACATCATGGCAAGAGGCCCAAAATGGAGTCGCTTATGCTAAGTTCCATATCACTAAACTGAGCCTTAACTTAATTGCAATTTTGGCTCTCTCAGAAATGGAATCTTAAACCAGTCAGTCAGGAGCTACCTCACTGGCACTAGTTAGATAATCTGCCTGATAAACCCCTGCCATTCTGTAAAGGAAGTAACGTTGCAATAACCAATCCAAATTTTTGCGTCCTGTAACTTCCTTAACTTCCTTCCTGTAACTTCCTCACTCCCTTCTGCCTATGAAAGTCTTTCCTTTTATACAGTTCCTCAAAGCTCCTTTTTGTCTGTCAGATTGGATACTGCCTGATCCACAAATTGTCAAATAAAACCAATGAGATCTTTACATTTTACTCAGTTGAAGTTTGTTTTTGTTTTTTTTTTAGCAAGTCCAAATCACATACCGAAATTAAATAAGTTGTTTTTGCACCTTTGCATGGTATATAGGAGGCACTAATGGGAGCCAAATATGAAAGGCAGGTTAAAACCACAGAGGGAAAAGTCCTGAATATCAGATCAATGAGTGCGTACAAAATATTTTAAGCAATACAAATTAATGGGAAGTTTCTTTCTATCTTTCCTTCTCTCTTTTAGAAGATGGCATAGGAAGAATTAGAACAGAAAAATACTAAAATATCCATCTATCTATATATGTGTATGTATATATATATTTAGGGTGAGATTATAACAATACAAACAAGATGAGGTATTAAATAACAGCCTGAATTAAAGTGTTGGTAGTATAAGAAAAAAAAAATACTTAGTAAAAAATAAAGCACAAGACAGAACTTGGTATTTGACGGAGAATCTTCTTGTTTAAAGAGACGGAAGAATGACCTCCCAACGTTCACCCTCCCTTTGGTGACTCTGTGGTTACCACTCCCGTCACTACAACGGCCAGTCAGTATCACTGCTGTCCCTCTGTTCTCTGACCTAGGTGTACACACCTGAGTTTCCTTCTCCACAGACCTCCAGCATGACAGAGACAGAACAGGAGCAATCAAGAAATAATATAATGAAGACTAGTCCACAAGTTGACAGAGTGTAAAATCTGGATAACGTAGCATATAAAGTATGATATCATCTTCGGCTTGTGATCCACAGAAGAAGACTGAGCTCACAGACTACTGAAGCTTCCTAGATTTCTGGTCATCACCAGAATGACACATCTGAATGTAATCTAAGTCAAAGGAAGGATCTAACCATGTAGCTATCTAAGTATTATCTTGGAGGTCTAGCTTACTTCCTGAGGACCTACTTCATTTCCTGGTTAACTTACACTAGGTATGAACTCATCCTGTTCACTCCCTTGTCTATTGTTTTATCTCTGATCTATTTTGGATAAGGGTATCAAAGCACAACATCAGGGGCACCTGGGTGGCTTAGTCGTTAAGCGTCTGCCTTCAGCTCAGGTCATGATCCCAGAGTCCTGGATCGAGGCCCACATTGGGCTCCCTGGTCTGCAGGAAGCCTGCTTCTCCCTCTCCCTCTGCTGTTCCCCTGCTTGTGTTCCCTCTCTCATTGTGTCTCTCTCTGTCAAGTAAATTAATTAATTAAAAAAAAAAAAAAAAGCCCAACATCACCAAACCTAACACCACTGGTTTGCTAGTAAATGTTTAGCAGCAGGCTTTCTAGAAAGACAGAAACAAAAACAAAATTTGTTCATATTGCTTGCCAATTTCTGTGGCAATTCCTTTCCTTGAGCTCAGGGAACAATGCTAGGGTCTTGCTAAGAATTGGAGGCTGGTACACCTTGAACGTTCACATTGGTCAAAGCTTATCTAGTACTCTTTCTCTGATCTCATGCTTGCCCAAACATAGAAATTATATGGGCTCTACTTTGATGTCCAACCCCGATATTTGGCCTGGTTCTTCTATCCCCCTTTTTGGGAGGAGCTGCATCCTGATTATTTTTCTGATGATAACTAACTTCTTAAGGGTTGTCTTATCTTGGATCCTCAGTGTCACAGGCTACTGTGGAACTGTCTAAGATGTAAATATCCCTACCACTTCCAATTTCGAGCTACCGGTAGAAGGTCACTGAAATAATGGTGGGCAGGATTCAGCTCAACACTGCTTTCCCTGTGTAACAACAGCTAGTATTTGTAAGTTATTACTAAATGTCAGGAAGAATGCTGAGTGATCAACATATGTTCTCTTTCACCTTTTCAATAGCTATCTGAATTCAAGGCATTATTTTCATCATTAAGTGTAACGATGAGGATATTAAAGATCAAAGAAGTTGAATCTTTAAAACTCACAAAACCAGTCAATGGAAGAGCCAACATTTGAGCCTCGTTCTGTCACTTGACTTCTGATGTGCATGTCTGTCTCAAAATCAAGAAGTTCTAGTGTTGACATCAGTGTTTCTTACCCAAAAATCTTTCCTCCAATGCTTACATTCTTGAGTATTTTTCTCTACTTTTTTGTTCTCTTATAAAATGGGAAGGACTAATATAGAGATTATTGCCATAAGAAGTAATAAACACTAAAAAATAAATAGGTATAATTATATAAATATTGCAGGTATAAACTCTGCATGAATAAGCAATGGGTTAAATGTGGTGACTAGAGGGACAAGAGCAACTTGGTTTTTATTCTGGGAAGACTGAAGAATGGAACTGTCATTAAATGTTTTGGAATCTGGAAATGGCCTCGGTTAATAAGGCCCATATTTTAAGAATGCTGGTTTAAGAAAAGGAAGAGCTTAAAGATTGACAAGGGAAGTGTATATTGTAGCATCTATTTCAGCAAGATAAGTAAGTCTACTAGAATTGGGATGGACAACATAGGAGCAAGGCAATTAATTTCCATGACTTTAAGTTTCTCTATTTTTAAGACCCAAAATTAGGAACTCTGCTCAAATTCACTCCTCAGAGAGTGATAGGAAGATTCACATATTTTAATCAAGAAAGCTCTCTGCCCTTCTCCAAGAGTTACTGGGGGAAGTTAGTGCCAACTGAGATTATAGCTTATCCCTCTCCATGAGGGAAACCATCAGTTGTAACACCATTGTGGTTACCAGATCAATTCATTTCCCCAATATTTTTCACATTCCCTTTTTTGTTTTCACCATGATACTTGTAAAGGACCTCTTAGTATGAAGGAAAGTGGTTTGTTGTTGTTGTTGTTGTTGTTGTTGTTTTAACAGCTATAGAGTTAGTAGTATGGTTTTTCACCAACGTTATGGTGAGACCTCATTATTATACAGAAAGTCATAATTCAGAATACAAAGAATAGGATACTTCTTTCTCTCTATTCACTGACATAAAATCTTTTTCATATGGCCTTAATACCTAAGAATCTGGAAACTAAATTAATATTTCCTTCCCTCTACAAGGTTGAAACTAGCCCCTTAGAAATAAATCTTAGCATACAAATTGTCTCATTTTATAGATCACATATATTCTATTACTTATTTTGTCATATTTTCCATGCCGTCTTGATCAGGACACAGACTCTTCCTTTTCACCCCTCTATCTCGGAACAAATACATCATATATTTGATGGCCTGAATAAAATAACAATTGGATGAATGCATGAACATGACAGGTCTGGGATCTCAGTTAGCTCTGAAAATAAGGCATTGGACCAGCTCCAGAATGTAGGTCGTGAAATTGGAGTCATAGGTGATTTCTTATTTCATTTATTCTATGCATACTACTTGATATTTTCTCCAACACCAGAATTTTTCTGATTCCTCATATCATGTCCTCATTCTTCAGTGTTGGCCTTACATTTATTAAGGACTACCCAGAAGTGAAACTGTGGCCATGTTGACATTGTCCTTCCTCAGCTGGGCTATATGTTTCCTGAAGGTAAAAAGAGTGTCCTTTTCTAACTCATGGTCGGGGAGCAGTGGTGTTCAGAACAGCAGTGTTCTGAGACCTTAGTCAAGGTCTTTCTTTAAAGGCTTCATGTCTGAATGTTAGAGATGTTTTTGTATTCTTCCTAGCATTTCTCTACTCTTTTTCTGGTAATATTTGGTTTGATTTATAAGGTAGTTCCATTAGATATTTGACCTTTGCTCAACAATTCAGGAAAGCATAGGCAGACTGGAGGCAGATAAGTATGATTTTTTTTATTATTATATAAATTTTTTTAATTTATTTATTTTCAGCATAACAGCATCATTATTTTTTCACCACACCCAGTGCTGCATGCAATCCGTGCCCTCTATAATACCCACCACCTGGTACCCCGACCTCCCTACCACCCCCCACCACTTCAAACCCCTCAGACTGTTTTTCAGAAATAAGCATTATTTTTAACAGATTATATTATTTATATTCAATACTAATACCTTATCTCTCTAATATTTGCTGTAAGAAATTTGAAAACTGTGGAACTCAACTCACTGAACATTGAAATAATTAATTGTTCTACCACTATCGTATCTTCTAACAACAAATGGCTACTTTTCTTATGTTTCTACATGGGTAAAGAAAAGCACTTATTTTGTGTACATAAATAGTGATAATTTGCAAAGCAAGTACCCAAAAGCAGTGTTAAAGGAAGAATCTTTTAGCAGATTTTAACTGAGGCACTTTC
This sequence comes from Mustela erminea, assembly GCF_009829155.1. NCBI lineage: Eukaryota > Metazoa > Chordata > Mammalia > Carnivora > Mustelidae > Mustela > Mustela erminea. Next base: position 11,175,681 of record NC_045627.1, on the reverse strand, counting down.
TTCTTTTTGTGGCAAGGAGTCGTGCATCAAAATCACTAAGAAAAGATAATAATTTGGTTCCTAATTATAGCATTAAATATAGCATAGTTTATTTTCTGTTAGAAAGCATGTAATTCAAATTAAAAATAAAATATAATTTTACCTTCTGTTAGCATTTTATCCTGTGCATTTAGAATTATTAAAAGACCACTCTCACTACACTGATTTCCCTCAAAGTAATTTTTAACAGTCAACAACAACAAAAAATAAAGGTTTTATCTTAATCTTCCTTTATATGGCAATGCCTTGAATATATTTTAGGAGAAGTCATGCCACCCACAAGACACTTAAAGGAGTAAACTCTTAGTACAACTGAATTAGCCTGTATTTGGGGTTGTAATTGAGAATGAAATTTTATCCTCTGGGAATTTGTAAAATAAATGTGACTGGTGGTCACAATTCTTTGTTTTGTAAGAGGTGAGAACAAAGACAAATCTATCTCTGAGAATCATACATTCTACTAAGTTTTCTAGAAAATGCCTCAAATAACTATTATTGAATTTTCCTGTCGATAGGTTGCTTACGATTATTTATGAATTTTTATGCTTATATTCAGATAAAAGTGTTATGTCACTGATCAAATTTTTTTCAAGGAAATCGATGGATCTTAACATCTTTTGGGTGGTTGTTACATTTACTAATCGTTGAAAATCCCAAATGCCTACCTTGAACATTCGTAAAGGAAACAGCTGTGATGTTCAGTTTAGGAGGTGCTAAACCTATCACATTCCTGCCTCACCCATCCTAATTTGATTTACTACAACATTCTTAACCTAAGTTCCAAGAACTAGGTGTCAGTAGGTTCGGGAATATGGGTGGGTTATTTTCACTGACCTTCAACCAAAATTTATCATTTCTGTCAGTAGTAAATCGGTCAACAAAACACAACAGAAATAGCAGTAAATGTGAATTTGTCCCAGATAGAAGTACATATATCTTTTTGGGTGCCTGGGTGGCTCAGTCATTAAGCGTCTGCCTTCGGCTCAGGTCATGATCCCAGGTCCTGGGATCGAGCCCCACATCAGGCTCTCTGCTCGGCGAGAAGCCTGCTTCCCCCTCCCCTACTCCCCCTGCTTGTGTTCCCTCTCTTGCTGTGTCTCTCTCTCTGTCAGATAAATAAAATCTTAAAAAAAAAAAAAAGTACATATATCTTATCACGTTATAGCTGTTGGAGATAGCCTAGAGTTAACACATACACTCATCACCTTGCGCTTATGTTGAACAGATTCACACCTAGATCTTTGATGTACGAGACAGTTCCATTAATGGATATATAAACACATGTATTATTATATCCCAAATTTATTTACATATGTACATGTATGCAGGTATAGACAACCCTGAGATCATGACCTGAGCTGACATCAAGAGTTGGCTGCTTAACAGACTGAGCCACGCAGGTGTCCCACCCGGAGAGTGAGATTTTTATCAAAAGCATTTTTTTTTAATGAGGTGCTATGAGCAGTCATAATTTTATCTTCCTGAAAGAAGAGGGAGTATCAATGCAGCGTGTGGGCTAGGTGAAGGTAGGCGACAGAGTTAAGGAATTTCTATATACATGTATATTATCTCTACAGCTTCCCACTGTACCTACAAAAATGTTGCTGCCAGGATTAATGTATAATCTATAAATACAATCTTCAATAAAAATATTTCCAGTGCTAGATGATTTTAAGTGTCATACTTCAGAAGACCCATGAAACAGCACTAAATGCAAATCCACTTGCTGTTAGAAAATTTTAAATGGACAAAAAAGCCTCATCTCTCAGAGTATGCGATGGTGACTTTCAAGGTAGCATATTTTCCCATGAGGATGGTGTCATGACTTAACTATTTTATGAACAGAATCTCCTTTATTACTACCGTCATCATCAACACGAAGCACACAAATCGTTCTCAAATCAGGCAGCTTAAAATGCATTGGAAAATTCTAACCAAAAAAAAAAGTTGTATTTAGAGGGAAGATGCATGCAACAGGAAAAACAATAATTAACTTGCATATTTGAAAAGCTCATCTAAAAACATTTGGCTTGGAGCTAGAGCCTTCATTTCCAGGAGTGAGGAACTTTGGATCAAGACTTAAGTTTGGGATACAGTCCAGGTGTACCCGACTCATTATGAAAAAGAAGACAAGTCATTTAAAAATTATTTTCATCTCTGTTCACCTCCTTATATTGGAGATGATACTGATTTTTTTGCTTAGGATTACTGTGAGCCCTGATAGTGAAAAGGAAAACAAAAGCCTATTTGAAATAAAGTGCTATGAAATTGTCAATAATAATTCACAGAAATGAATTTGCAAGGTCTGAAAAAGAATTAAAAAAATCAATATAGGTTTCTAAATATAAGTAAAGGTAATTTATCTCTTAAAATTAGAAGAATGGTTAACAAAAAATAAAATTTAAACATAAAACTTTGCATGTAAAAAACAATCCCTTAATTATAAAGTTTATTTAAAATGACTGGTTCTTTAATATCTTTCAATACTGGAATGAATATATTCACATAGAGTACAAGCTTTCCTAAAATTTTAACGTCACAATTCAATAAAGATTCACTTTCAACTATATGAAATACATTGTTCGGTTGCTGGGGAAACACATCGATATAGCTGCTATTCTCAATTAACTTGCAATGGATATTGTAGAGTAGAATTTTTTATTATTATTATCTGGAACTCAGTTTTGTAACAAAGCAAATGCAAAGCTGAGATAAAGTTTTAATGCCAAGTCATACCCGTCTTAACGTGACAGGGCGTGGACAAATGTTTAAATTAACATCATATCCTAAACATTGTTTTCTTGTCAAACGCTATGTTATATCCTAGGAAGCATAACTCCTGCCCCATGAGTCTCACAAGATGCTGAAGAAATATGTAGATATGGGCCCCTGGTAGCTCAGTGGGTTAAGCCTCTGCCTCCGGCTTGGGTCCTGAACCCAGGGTCCTGGGATCCAGCTCAGATCTCTGCTCAGCAGGGAGCCTGCTTCCCCTTCTCTCTCTGCCTGCCTCTCTGCCTACTTGTGATATTTCTCTCTCTCTTTCACTCTCTCTCTCTCTCTCTGTTAAATAAAATCTTAAAAGAAAAGCAAAGAAAATATGTAAATAATAAAAAAGAAAGGAGAGAAAGTAAAATATTTCGGGTCTTTTCTGGAATTACTATTTCCAGATGTGCTGCTTCCAGATGACATGTTTACTATGTCTGGAATTGTGACAGTGGGGTCACAGGGAAAGTCTGTTTGGTTCCATAAGATCAGGACTGATTCCTCGCCCCAGAAGTATGATATTGTCGTCACTCTGCACCACAAGCCTCCTCCTCCGTGTTCTGCTAAAGCACACTCATGTCGCATGGGTTTTGGGGCAGTAAACTTTATTCCATGACTCTAATGAGTTTCCACTACTAGGTTATATTTAGCTCCAACACTTGCTCGAATTCCACAGAGAGCAATTAAAATTTCTCTTTGTAAAACGGAAATATATTTCTGTTTCCATAATAACCCTTCTTTCAAAACATACAGGAATACCAAAGACAATGGATTATGCTACCTGATTTGAAGACAAATAGTTATTAAGACATTTATTTGTTACATGACAGAGACATGCTGCCAGATACTGAACACACACCATCGACAACAACAGAAAGAATGGTTCTCTGGACAGAGCCACCGGTTTTTCTAAATGACACATACAAAAGTACATCACATTTGGAGAATATGTTCTATACTTTAATTTTTTTTAAATTTCTGTATTTGACAAATAAAGGTGGAAAATGGGGAACTAACACGTGCTGAGTGTCTACTGATGAGTCAGGTACTTCAACATGCATCGTTTCACTCGATCCTCACAATAATATTTTCATAATTTAGGTGAAATATTCAAGTTATTAAAGTGCACCATGACCTTAGTGAAAGAACTAATATGCACTCCATATAGCTGAATGTAAGACATTAGAGATATTAAAATAACTCTGTCACCTCTAAATTATTCCATAGAAATACCACTCTGCAAAATATAGATTCCACAGAGTGCTGATAAAATTCATCATCAATAACAAAGGAAAATGGTAAGTCGAAGGAACGGAGTTTTCCTAGCTGTCGATACACTAACTTGCCTTTTGAACAACCAAGAAGGAATTGTAATATAGATTTCTCAAAATATTTAGCCTAAGTCTGTTTTCATGACTCCTTGCAGATACATTGTGTTAGAGTAAGTGCTATGGGAAGCATTCCATGGAAGCTATAAACAGAAGTGTGGGGATGATGTATGAAGAGGGACAGGAAGGAGATGTGCCAAGAACTATCTTAGGGCTTCCTGTAGGTGGACAATCTTTAAGGAAAGTGACTTCTGTGGGCCTGAGGAAGAGGTAATGAATTCTAAAATGGGAACTAGTGGCCCAAGTTCTCCTGCTGCTACGGATATTGCCCAACCCAACCACAGAAGCAGATGCTTCACTCAACGACTTCCGCTCACGGCTACAGTGAAATTACTGGCATTGGGCATGCCCTTTTGCCACACACACATACACACACACACACACACACACACACACACACACACACACACAAAGCCATAAAACCAGAGACAGACTATGTCATTACCAGGCAGAGGACCAGAGACAGGAATGATAGGATCCCTAAGAGAAAGAAACCAATGAAGTAAAGACTCTGTCTTAGTCTACTCAAGCTTCCATAACAAAGTACCAAAGACTGGGTAGTTTAGCCACCAAGAATTTTCTCTCGCACGTCTCTGGAGGCTAGAAATCCCAGATCAATGTGCTCACTGATGTGGTTCTTGATGAGGATTCTCTTGCTGGTTTACAGATGGGTGCGTTCTCACTGTGTCCTCACACCTCAGAAAGAGAGAAATCTCTAGTATCTCTTCTTATAAGGACTTCATATTGAATCAAAGCTCTACCCTTATGACCTCGTTTAACCTTAATTATCTCCAAATGGGCCCTATTTGTAAGTCACATTGGGTTTGTGGGCTCAACATGTGAATTTGAAGGGAATATAACCAATCAGTCTGTCACCCTGCCATCACTCTACCTTTCTTCCTATAGATATGTCTTAGACATATCTATATGTCTAAGGGGGTAAGGTTGGCTCTGTAGAACAAATGAAAGCACCTCCCAAATCTCTGACTGCAAGGGTAGTGAAGGCTCCAGCTCTGTCCTCAGAAATCTACTGCTGCATTTGCACAGAGGCAGTCCTTCCCAAGGGTTTGCTGTCAGTTAATAACTGAGCATGCTGGGAATATTAAAACAGATCTATTCTGGGAAGTACAAGGCAAGAATTAAGGAAATAACTTAAAATATAGTAGATGCACTATACAGTACAATATTATATACAATTTATTTTATTTTATTTTATTTATTTGACACAGAGAGAGAGAGAGATCACAAGTAGGCAGAGAGGCAGGCAAAGAGAGAGAGGGGGGAGCAGGCTCCCCGCCGAGCAGAAAGCCCAGTGTGGGGCGCAATCCCAGGACCCTGAGATCATGACCTGAGCCAAAGGCAGAGGTTCAACCTACTGAGCCACCCAGGCACCCCACGGTACAATATTGTAAAAAAAAAAATCAAGAGAGAAATTAAAAAGATTTAAGTATACACATACATACATACATAAGTACATATATAAATATCTTAACAAAAATATATATGTATATATATAACTTAAAACATACATGAAATTCAGAGAAACAAAATAAAATTGAAATATATATAGAGAGATGATCAGACTGGAATAAAAAACAATATACACAAACATACTGGTTCAACAGGGTCTCAGGATAAAAGGTCAATAGGAAAATGGATTTTATTGCTGTATACTAGCAATACACAATAAGAGATTGAAATGAAAGAGGAGTAAATTTTAAAATGACATAAAAGATATGATATACTTTGGGTTAGATCTGATGGAAGATCTCTTGGCTTAAAACTATAAATCATTCCTGAAAGAAATAAAGGAATACATAAATAAATGAAGAAATATACTGTTCATGAATCAGAAGAATCAATATTGTTAAAATAACAAGTCTCAAATTGGTCTATAGATAATGCTGCAATCATAAGCACAATGAAAGTTGGCATTTTTACGTTTTTATTTTTTTATTTTTATTTAAATTGTATTTAATTAACATATAGTGTATTATTAGTTTCAGAGGTAGAATTTGGTGATTCATCTGTTGAATATAACAGCCAGTGCCTATTACGTCAAGTGCCCTTCTTAATGCCCATCACCCCGTTACAGCATCCCCCAACCCCCTCCCCCTCCAGCAGCCCTCAGTTTGTTTCCTATACTTTTTTTTTTTAAAGATTTTATTTATTTATTTGACAGAGAGAAACCACAAGCAGATGGAGAGGCAGGCAGAGAGAGAGGGAAGCAGGCTCCCTGCTGAGCAGAGAGCCCGATGCGGGACTCGATCCCAGGACCCTGAGATCATGACCTGAGCCGAAGGCAGCGGCCTAACCCACTGAGCCACCCAGGCGCCCTTGTTTCCTATACTTAAGAGTTTCTTATGGTTTGCTATTTTTATCTTATTTTATTTTTGCTTCCATTCCCCTGTGTATATCTGATTTGCTTCTGAATTTCCAATATGAGTGAAATAATATGGTATTTGTCGTTCTCTGAATGACTTATTTCACTTAGCATGATATCCTCTAATTCCATTCGCGTCATTGCAAGATTTCATTCTTTTTGATCAATTCCTTAATTTCTCTTTCTGCTGATTCATTGTTAATGTATAGAAATGAAACTGATTTCTGTGCATTGATTTGATATCCTGGGACTTTGTTGAACTCCTATATCAGTTCTAGCAATTTTTTGGTGGAATATATACATAGAGTATCATGTCATGAAAGTAGAAATTTTTAGTTGACAAGTTATTTCTAAACTTATGTTTTTTAAGATTTTATTTATTTATTTGACAGAGAGAATGAGAGATCACAAGTAGGCAGAGAGGCAGGCAGAGAGAGAGAAGGAAGCAGGCAGATAGTCTGATGTGGGACGCGATCCCAGGACCCTGAGATCATGACCTGAGCCGAAGACAGAAGCTTAACCCACTGAGCGACCCAGGCGCACCCAAAATTCTTTTTTAAAAAACATTTATTTATTATTTATTTATTTATTTATTTATTTATTTATTTATTTATTTTAGAGAGAGAAAAAAAGAGGGAGAGAGCAGAGGGAGAGGCAGAGGGAAAACCTCAAGCAGAGTCCCCGCTGAGCATGGAGCTAAAGGTGGGACTCGATCCCATGACCTTGAGATCATGACCTGAGCCCAAATCGAGATTTGGATGCCTAACCAACTGAGCCACGAGGCATCCCTCTAAAATTCTTTTGGAAATACAAAAGACCTAGAAAAGTCAGAACAACTTAGAAATTATTTTTGTCACGGAGACAGTGTGGGATAGGCCTTGAGCTAAGCAAACATATCAAGGGGTTAGAAAAAGAGTATTAAAAACAGACCAGAATATATACAGTCTCTTCATTTCTGACAAAGGTTCATATACAATTCAATGGAGAAAGGCTAGTCTTTTTAACAAAAGATACTGGAACAGTTAGACATCCACTAAAAATGTAACTTCAATCCAAATGTCACAATGTATGTAAAAATTAACTTAAATTGGATCACAAACCTAAATGTATAACTAAAACTGAAATGTCCAAAGGAAAATTTAGGAGAAAATCTTTATAACTTTGCGTTTGCCAAAGACTTATCAGATCAACATCAAAAGCAGAACTGGTAAAAGTAAAATTTGGTAAACTGGACTTTTCCAAATTAAGAAATTCTTCCCTTTCAAGTGTCATGTAAAAAACAAACCATGGATTGGGAGTAAATATTTGCAACATGATTTACTTGATAAAGGACTTGAACCCAGTACCTATACAGAGCCTTCAAAATTCCATGATCAGAAAATAAACCAATAAAAAAAGTTGGGGGGGTGGAAGGAAGGATTTAAACAGTTATTTCACCAAAAATGATGGTAAATTAGCACACTGAAAGGTCCTCAATATCATTAGTCATTAAGGGAGTGAAAATAAAAATCACAGAGAAGGATCAAAATGCACCTAGTAGAATAAAACACACTTTAAAAAGGAGGAGGAGGAGGAGGAAGAGGAGGGGGGTGGGGAGGAGGAGAAAATAAAATCTGGCCATACTAACTGTTGACAAACTTTGTGCTGCAATTAGAACGTTCATATATGGTTGATGGGAATATAAAAAAGATACAACCATTTTGGAAAACTCTCGAGCTTTTTTGTTAAAATGTAAAATATATTCCTAATAGATAGACTAACCATCTCACTGCTACCAATTTATCTAGAAGAAATTGGAGCACAGACATAAATGTACAACTAAAACTAAAATTTCTAAGGACAACTGGGTGGCTCAGTGGGTTAAAGCCTCTGCCTTCGGCTCAGGTCATGATCTCAGGGTCCTGGGATCGAGCCCCGCATTGGGATCTCTGCTCAGCAGGGAGCCTGCTTCCTTCTCTCTCTCTCTCTCTGCCTGCCTCTGCCTACTTGTGATCTCTGCCTGTCTGATAAATAAATAAAATCTAAAAAAAAAAAAAACCCTAAAATTTCTAAAATGAAAATTTAGAAGAAAAATGCATCTGTAGAAAAACTTGGACATGATGTCTATAGCAGCTTTATGTGTGATGGCACAAAACCAGAAAAAATGCAAATGTCCATCAATAGAAGAATGGATAAACAGGTTGTGATGCATTGATATAACTGGATATTACTTGATATGGAGAACAAAAACAAAGAAAGGTAGGGGGGAAATTACATTTCTTTTGCAGCCCATGGGCAAGTACTTGAGACAAGCAGGGTGATCTTTCTCCAGGAACTCAACTTCCTCATGTGAATACTTAAAGGCATATTTAACTTAACATTAGATGGACCTCCAGGGTCCAGTAAATCTTCTTTAACATATAGAAAGTCTTTTCAAGGGCACCTGCATGGCTCAGTTGGTTAAGCTTCTGCCTTCAGTTCAGGTCCTGATCTCGGGGTCCTGAAATTAAGTCCCACAGTGACTCCCTTCCCAGGGGAATCTGCTTATCACCTCTCTCTTTGCCTCTCTCCTATGCTCATGCACTCTCTCTCTCTCTCTCTCTCAAATAAATAAAATCTTTTTTTAAAAACTCCTTTAGAAACTTCCTTTATCTCTACCGCCCCCCCACCACACACACATAAGATATATATTAGCAATCATCCTCCAAGCATATGGCCCACTGATACATATCTGAAAGGTCTCATGACTAAGGTTTCACCAGGCAGTAGTAAGTGACCCTTTCCTAACAACAGCTACCCCCCTCAAGGTCCTGGAAAACTTGCTTCCAAATTCCTTGAAGACTTACACTATATCTAATCTCTTCACAACTTTAAAGTATATAACCAATTACCCCTCACAATCCCAGTGCAGCTCTGTCTGCCCATAGGTCCTGTCCCCGTACTTTAATAAAACCACCATTTTTTTGCACTGACGACATCTCAAGAATTCTTTCTTGAACATTTGCTCCTGAACCCCAACATTTCACATTGTTATTCAACAATGAAAAAAATAAGCTATTAATGAATCTCAAAATAACTATTTTGAGTCTTAAGTCACAAAAAATACAGTACATACTGTATGACTCCATTCATATAGCATTCCATTTTCATTCTAATGAGTGATTAAGTAATCCCTACCTCCAATGAGGGGCTTGAATTCACAACCCCGAGATCAAGAATTGCGTGCTCTATGGACTGATCCATCCTGGTGTCCCTCCATTTCCAGTCTAGAAAATGAAACTAATTTATGATAACACGGAGAAGATCAATGGTTGCCTCAGAACAGGACACCGATGAGAGGGAACAGAAGATTCAACTTACTGTATGTCCATTATACCTTGAAAATAAACACAGTATTTCTTCTACCATCTTAAAAGAATCAGCAGTCTAGCTTTGGTTAGAGATAAGTCAGTGGTTAGTAGTAAGTCATTGGTTAGAGGTAAGTCAGCGAAATTCTAGAAACAGTCAAACTTATGAGTTAACTAGAATAGGGTGGCAATTGCAACAATGTAGGATAAATGAATCATTCACCATCAATCAATAATCTAGTGAGAAAAGGTGGGTTGTGGTGGCCTAGAGCACAGACTACAGATTTTGTGCAGTTAGTGCTGGCTCCACCACTTAAGAGAACTATGACTTTTGAAAAGTCAGATTTGTCAAAGAACAAAACAAGTAGAAATTTAATTTAACCTTGACCTCTAACTAACAATATCCCTAAAAATTAGCTCATCAAGGATCATAGATTTATACATAAAAGCAAAGATCATGAAATTTCTAGAAGAAAATAAAGGGGGAAATCCAGTTATTTCTGATGGTTGAAACAACTCCAGTCAGAGACAAGAAAGAGCCTTGTCTCTTTCAGGAGCAACCAGAAAAAGTGATCTCACTGCCAGACACAGAGCCCAAAAATGACTGATCATGCAACAGATAAAACATAACTTCAGTTTTCATTAATAAAGAATGGAATAGGTGTTTTAACCAGGCTCAGAGAAGACTATCATGAAGAAATATTACTTAATCCTCCTGTTCAAAATTCAGACAAAACAAAAGATTATACATCTCACTTATTCTTGTGTTTTCAGTCTTGCTTTGTCAAGCCAAGCCCAAGGCTTGCCTACATTTCTGTTTCCTTCTTAATTTGACTTGGTGCTCTAGGAAGAACATTTTCTTTGAAGTCATACAGAGCTGTGTTCAAATACCAGCTCTACCATTTCTTAGCTGGGCTATGTGAAGCAATTCTTTTAAACATTCTGTGCTCCAGTCTTGTCGAGAAGGAAAAACGGGGTGAGGTTCCGTGGGGTGGGGTGGAGAGTACTTTCTACCATGTACAGTGAACATGGTAACAGTATGCATCTGACTATAGTCATTTAAAAAAGAATAAAGTAAGATAAAAAATTAGTCTCCTTTTTTTTAAAATATCAAACCTTATATTTTGTTTATGTCCCTAGCCAGCCTAGCTTTTCTTCAATCCTTCAATGAAATCCATTCAGGGTAAAAATTATTTAGCACTACCCTAAGTAAAACCTTTGTTAGAGATAATGCTAGCATTTTCACAGTCCCTTTGCATTATCCTTCACCTTTTTTTTTTGTTTTGTTTTTGTTTTTGTTTTTGAGAATTCATAACATCAAGACAGAGGGAAAATGGCCCATTTTGTCTTATTTATACTAATGAGAACAACCAGTGACATAGAAACAATTGAAACCATAAGTAGCAACCCATCACATTCCTTGTTGCAACCTCCTTCCAACGCAGACCACTTATCGAGAAGGGAACAAGTAAAAATTTAACAAATGTCTCTCCTTTCCATTCTTCTCCTCTTTTCCCCAGCTCCCTGCTGGCCCTCTGTTAAAGCTGTAAAATTTTATAAAAGCAATCAGACACTTTTAGCAATAGAAGGAAAAAGGGTGGTGTTTGAATTGTCAACAACAGGAAATGAGTTTTAATATTGAAGAACAACCTGTTTTTCAGGAACCAGTACAAGACCATCTCGTGGTATGTCTGTGACCAAGCTTCATTAGCCAAAACACCTTTTATAACTATTATACCCCACAGCAGCATCAAAAACCTTTTCAGTCAAAAGAAAGGCTGATGCTATTTTTCCTCTCATTAGCAGGAGCTACTATCATTGTTCAAGGTCAATGTACAGAAAAGAAAGTAGAAATTGAGAGAAAAGAATGTGAGGAGATCCTGTGAGAAGAGAAAAAATATTGAAGAGTCTTGCACAAAAGCAGCGAATTTGTATTATCTTTCACAGAAATGATCAAAAATATTAAAATAAGTGTATAATATAAAAATTTCTTTTTAAACTAATTATGATTATTCTGATGATTAACTTTCCAAGGGGGGTAAATAACCCAATGTAATAGGTTTATTTCCTATTGATATGTAATATTCATATTATATTGATAATGTAGAAGGATATAAAAGGTTGTATTTTATATTTATATTTTATATTTTCATGACAGAAGATGTTTTCAGATACCACAGACCTTTTACCTTTAGCACCTGGCTGGCTCAGTCAGTGGAGCATGGGACTCTTGATCTCAGGGTTGTGAGTTCAAGAACGATGTTAGGTGTGGAGCCTACTGAAAACAATAAAATAAGATAAAATAAAACAAAACAAAATAAATTGTGATTATTTATAAAAATTCTATCAATTTTCCATATCTTGAACACAGATCTCACATATTCTGATATAGCTACTGAATGCTTACTACATAGTAGGTTCTCTGCTAAGTAATTTACAGAGATTATTTTATTTAATTCTCAAAACAGTTTCAAGTGATTTTTATTATCATCTCTATTTTGCACTTGTGAAAACTGACAATAAAGGAGATGGCCCTCCAATATCACTGTCAGTAGCTAGTGAAGTTTACATTTTAAAATAATGCCTATCTGGCTAACACGTTCAAAGCATTGACTTAATGTCTCTATGAAAAGCTGTTTCCATTTGTTCTCTTAATCCTTCTTTATCTTCATTTATGTTAGCCCTTCCATAGTAACTTCTTTTTTTGAGAGAGAGGGAACGCACACACAAGCATTAGGGGAAGGGGACAAAGGGAGAGAGAGAATCTTAGGCAGACTCCACACCCAGCATGGAGCCCGATGTGGACTCATTCTCACCACTCTGAGATCATGACCTGAACTGAAATAAAGAGTCAGACACTTAACTGAAGGGGAGCAGGAGAGGGAGGGAGAAGCAGGCTTCCAGCCCAGCAGGGAGCCCCACACGGGGCTGGATCCCAGGACCCCAGGATCATGACCCAAGCGGAAGGCAGATGCCCAATGCCTGAGCCACCCACGTGCCCACAGTCCCTATTTCTTAAATCATGTTCCTTCTTTGAAAATTAAAATATAAAACTATAATTTTATTCTTATGAAACCATAACAGTAAAAACTACTTTTCTAGGACTTAACAGTTTATAAGTTTCACATTTAAAAGAATAATTTTGAAAATGTAAAATAATGGCTCACACAAAGTTGAAATGCGCACATGTTAAATAGTAAATCATTAATGTGGAGACCAGTGAGATGTTAAACGGATTTCAAAGGAGAATCTAAAGAGCACACATGTATTTAGGCAGAGAGAATTACTGACATAAACTCCCCTATCATGCAAAATAAGTAAATTAATTAACTAACTAATTAATTAAATTCCCCTATCAAGCTAAACTGCCCAATACCGGCAAGGCAATAACCAACCCAATCTCCAAGGAAATATGTATTCCCATGGGCAGACCATTTCTATTAATATCAGTATTTGATAATTTACAGAAGAGCCCAAAGACAGGGAAAGTCACAGAGATTCAACAGGACCACAAATTCAATGCCTAGTCTTAATTTTTTTAAAAGATTTTATTTCTTTATTTGTCAGAAAGAGATGGAGGGCTCATAAACAGGAGGAGCAGCTGAAGGAGAGGCAGAGGCAGAAGCAGGCACCCCACCGAGCAGAGAGCCCAACTGGGGCTTGATCACAGGACCCTGGGATCATCACCAAAGGCAGACGCTTAACCAACTAAACCACCCAGGAGCACAGTCAATGCCCAGTTTTATTTTGAAGACACCCAGTAATCTTTTCATCCATTTCAAAGTCTCACATTTTTCTCCTAACTTCTCTAACCCCTCCTCCTTTTTTCTTTAAAAAAAAAAAAAAAGTCAATGTTACCTAATTCATAACATTGATTAAAAAAAAGAAAGAAAGAAAAAAGGAGGAGGGGTTGACTTATTTGACAGAGACCACCAGAGTCAATAGGACAACGGTGTTAACTTTGAGGAATCATCACAAATATGTACCTCCTTTCCCTCTGAAGCCTCACTAACTTGTGGTGCAGAAATGGAGGGGGAAAAGGAAAACAACCTCCTTCAAAACCAAAGAGAAGGTCAGGGCAGAAATGTTGAACCACAGGCATCTTGCAGAGAGCAACGTACAAGCCTGCTAGCTCTTTCTTCCCACAGGAGATCCATCCACCCTTTAATTTTTTATAGAAATTTAACCAGAAAAGCTCTGGGCTCAGTAATGTCAAGAGCACTTGATACAAGAGGGTTGTTAGCACAGAAATAAAAAGAGGAGGATTAAGTGAAAGATACCTTCGTGAATGATAAGAAGTTTTGCCACTTCGTGGTCTCCACGATATGACTTAAGACCCGAGATTTGAGGATTTTTCTCTCAAGACACTGAAAGTTCCCAAAGAAATGACCTTCATGTTATTGTACTGAGATTGCAGATCTGCCAAGTTACTGCCTAATAAGAGAGCCACAGGGTAGCAAGTGTTGGGGAGAACAAATTTTCCTGCCACTATGTTAGGTTCTTCTTTGGAAATCTGCAAATTAAACTGACAAAAGTTAGATCAACAAGAGACATAGGGCTCAAAGAGGAGATCTGGATTTGGGACTTACATACCATCTCAATAGGGAATAAGGAGGAACAGAGAGGTACTTCCACGAGAAACAATGACTTACTTGCAGGAAGGAGCAAGGGTCCTAACGGGAAAACAAATGAATTTTGGAAATAAAATGGGCCCTTATGAGAGTAGAAGCAAGAGGCAATAGTTTTGTGACACTATCTGTGTGCGGTGCTGACTGCTCTTCTCTGAGAAGAAAAGATTAGAGTTGCTCTGGGGCAGGAATTTAGGACAACTGAGTTCTTTCTGGAGGCTCTGCGTCTAGGCAGCTAGGAATTTCAGGAACTCAAATACCGTCAGCTCAAAATAATTTTTATGCCACAATGATTTATTGAGGACCCTTTCACAAACCTTCCCCACACCTTACCCTTACAGCAATGGAAACTGGGTACTACTTACAAGAGCAACACCACCAGAAACCTACAAAGTATATAAGAATTAGCATTTCTCTGTGCCTTATGACGGTTTCATACATCAATAACTTAATGCCTGTGTTTTAAGATGAGATAAATTGTTAAACATCCTGACAAAGGAAAAACAAGAGGAAGCTCTATTCCATGTATTTGTGTTTTGGCAAGGGCTATTTCTTTTCTGGTTCAGTATGACATAAATGGCATAAAATTACCTATGCAAGAAAATGCTTTTGTCTACAAACTTGAGGGAAGGTTAAGGGAGGGAAAGATATTAAGAGATGATCATGTTTTAAGATGTTATATTAGTTATGCTTTCATAGATTTTGATCCCAGAATATCACAGAACTACTTGAGTGACTGTATCATGAATCACCTGTCAGTCAGAAGCAGCAAAATAGAGACATGGCACACTGGAGACGGACAAAATCTTTTTTTTGTTTTTTTTTTTATTATAGAAGATTTTATTTATTTATTTGACAGAGGGAGAGACATAGCAAGAGAGGGAATACAAGCAAGGAGTGTGGGAGGGAGAAGCAGGCTTCCCGCCAAGCAGGTTGCCTGATGCGGGGCTCGATTGCAGGACCCTGGGATCATGACCTGAGCTGAAGGCAGACGTTTAAAAACTGAATCACCCAGGCACCCCGAGATGGACAAAATCTTAAGCATCATTTATTCCAACTGTTTCATTTCACAAGAAAGGAAACCAAATTTCAGTAAGGCTAAAAAAAAAAAAAAAAAAAAAAGTCCCGTAAGATTTCAAAGCATGCTCAAATTTCCACGGTCACCTGTCTTTGGCTAGCCCATATCAGTAATTAAGAGGAAGAAAAACACAAATCTGTCTCCATTAATTACAGATTAGGAAACCAAAACACAAATATTAAAGGACTTATTTAGAACCATATGCAATTTAATGTCTTGGTTTCTGACCGAGGACACTTACCATCACACCATACTGGCATGTCTTAACCGATTAAAAATAAGAGTGAAAAGTTTTGTTTTGGGAGTGTCTGGGTGGCTCAGTTAGCTAATGGGAATCTTAGTCCTATAACCACAATGAACTGAATTCTGCTGTACCAGAGGTGCCACCTATGTTCAGCTTTACTAAATACTGCCAAACAATTTTCTAAAATGATTTAATAATTTTTAATGCACAAATGAATATGATTGATATGAATATGGATTATTCCATATCCCCACCATATTCCATATTCCATATCCTCATAACACTACCAGCTGCCTGAAATAGATTCTTCCATATGATGTGATGAAGGGGTCAAAAATTGTTTGTTTGTTTGTTTGTTTGTTTTCATATAGATACCAACTTATACTGCACCATTTTATAAGCACTGTTCTTTCCCCATCCTATAGTTTGTTGTGTCTAATTTATGTGTAGAACTGTTGTTGAATCTTCTACTATATTCATTGGTTTGTTTTCCTGTCACATTGTACTAGTTAGTACAGCGTTGCAATCAGTCAAGTTTTTTGCTGGTTTAAGTTCTCCAACTTTGTTTTTTAAGGTTAATTTTCAGCCATTCTTATGTATTCATGCTTAAAATAAATTTTCTAGTATATCTTTTGTTTTCTGTTCTTGGATGATATTTTGAGTTTGACCCACAGACCAGTATGAAAGAATACACAGATATGTAATATAGATTTTTTTTTTCCTATTTAGGAGTATAACCTATTCCTCTGGTTTTCTTTGTCTTCCTCATTTCTCAAAGTAATGTTTTCTAGTTGTTCACATGGAGGCCTGTGGTAGACAATAGTCAATAACCTTTCCCCTGGTGTAATCTCCTCCCCATGAATGTGGGAAGAATCTATATATAAAAAGTAACTTCTATGGTTATGTTACATGGTGTAACAAAAGGGATTTTGCCGACAAGATTAAATTCACAAATCTGTTTACTTTAAAATAGGGAGATTATTCCGGTGAGACTGACCTAATCACACCAGACCTTTACATGTGGATCTAGATGGGAGAGGAAAACTCAAAGATTCAAAGCATGAGAAAGATTAAGCATGCAACTGCTGGCTTCAAGTCTGTGGCAAGATACATACATATGTATCTCCTTGAATCTGAGAAGAGTGCCTCAATGACAACCAGAGATGAAATGGGAATCTCAGTCCTACAACCACAATGAACCGAATTCTGCTAACCAGAATTAGCTTGGAGTTGAATTTTTTCCCCAGAGATTCCTATCCAAAAATCCCACCTGGCTGACAGTTTTCAAAAGAGAAAATTCAAGTGGTTAATAAACGTGAAAAGAGGTTCAACGTCACTAGCTGTCAGTTTTTAGACAAAATTAAAACACAGATGCAATTTCACACATAACAAATTCCTACATAAATGTTGGAAGGCTTATAATACCAAGTATTGATGCTTACATGGGATAAAAGGAATGCTCTGATAATTCTGGTGCGGGTATACAATAGTTCAATGACTTTGGAGAACAATGTACCAATGTCAGGTCAATTTAATAAAGATGTGAACATCTTAGGTCAACAAGTTCCACTGTTCTGTACATGCACTATAGAAATCCTCACAGTCATACACAGAAGGTTAGGTAAAAGAATGTCCATTAGGATGCTATTTGGAAGGAAGGAGAGAGGAAGGAAACAAGGAAGGATGGAAGGAAGGAAGAAAGGAAGGTAAAAAAGAAAGGGGGAGGGAGGTTGGAAGGGAGGGCGGGGAGGGCGGGGAGGGGTAGAAGGGAGGGAAGGGAAAAGGGAAGGAAGGAAGGAAGGAAGGAAGGAAGGAAGGAAGGAAGGAAGGAAGGAAGGAAAAAAGGAGGAAGGAAGAAAGAAAGGAGTAGGGGAAGCAAGGACTTAAAATGTCCTCAATCAGAGATTGAGTAAATTGTGATATATTACAGACAACTAAACAACAGTGTAAAATAAATTAAATATATAACTTGCCTTTGTAAATTTTAAAAACAATAAAAATACTATATAAAATTAGTTATGGAAGCATATATATGTAGGAAAGATTTTTTAAAAAAACAAGGATATGATTGGGAGGGAGACAAACCATAAGTGACTCTTAATCTCACAAAACAAACTGAGGGTTGCTGGGGGGAAGGGGATTGGGAGAAGGGGGTGGGATTATGGACATTGGGGAGAGTATGTGCTATGGTGAGTGCTGTGAAGTGTGTAAACCTGGTGATTCACAGACCTGTACCCCTGGGGATAAAAATATATGTTTATAAAAAATAAAAAATTAAAAAAAAAAGAATAAACAACAAATTTGATTTGTTGATTATGTACCTAGGAGGGCATAAAGGTGGATGGAACTTAGCAAGTGGCTTCAATTTTTTCTGTAATATAGTTGTCCTTCAAAAAACAGTAAACTGAGGTACACTAGATATATATGGTTTTCTGTTATGTGTGTGTGTGTGTGTGTGTGTGTGTGTGCACGTGCTTATGTCACTTAGTAATACATCTGTATAGTTTAAAGATCTGTATCATTTAAAGATTCGTACAGGTCCCATTTTTTTTAATATCTTGGTTTTTAAATTCTATCACAGATTAAACTACTTTACATCCTCCTCTTCCCCAGCGATACCCACATCAGAGACAGTCCCCATTAAGGAAGCACTCGGACTAGTCAGCAACTTCAAGCTCAGTAAGCCCTTCAAGGTCAAGACCTGCCTTTCCTTAGGGCTGTGTTGGAAGTAGCTAACTTAAAACAACAGGGCAGCAGTTTGTCCAAGGGAGCTTCCTGATAGCTGGATACTGTGATGGAAAGCTGCTCAGATATATCCTATTTCAAGTTTTGGATTTGTGGGTTTTTGTTTTTTGTTTTTTAATAATTTCACAACATTCACTGTTATCGAGTACTTCTGGCAACAACAAACAACAGGCTGTGAGAAACTTAAATGCATCTGGATTTGAGTTAAAGGTCTGCTTCCTGAACTGTGACATTAGGTAGACACATGTATAAGTGAAGACCAGATAGATGCCACCTAGTTGTTTTCTTGCTTCCCACCCAGCTCTCCTAACTGAGAATCATGTAGTCTCCTGTGACAAGCTAGAAGACAGCTCTCAGACTGGCCCAGGGCCTGGCTGACTTTCATTTGTTTTGCCCTCTGGTTGGGTTCCATGCTTGCCTTGGCAGGTCATTGCCTATTCATGTAGAAACCTCTATAGAGCTGAGCTGGCTGTGGGGAAGGGGCAGGCTTTTACGGCTTCCCATTACAAGGCTTTCTGCCTAAAATGGTGTTCCTTCTCTTCTGCTCCCACCTACCTCTTCGACTCGCCTCTCCCATACACTACCACACAGTTACATTCCAGCACCCAACTACTTAGAATTCCCTGACACGCCGAATTGTTTCTTGACTCTGCACCTTGGACTGGGCTGTTTCCTATGCCAGGAATGCCATTCTCTGTTTCTTGTCAATTTGGCAGTCATCTAAGTCCACCTGGCAAAGCCCTACTCAGACATCTTTCCTTCTCTCATAACTTCCCTGAATTTTGCAATCCAGAAATGCCGTGACCTAAAACAGAGCAGGAAGAAAGAACGAAATCGATTCACTGTGTCCTAAGAGTCAACATCTTCCACAATATGCCCCACATATTAATTCATCCATTTATGGATTTAAAATTGATTGCCTACTAAATTGTAAGCAATATATAAGGTATTAAAAAGATGTCTACAGTACAACCTCTGGCTATAAAGAGTTTTCTGGATAGTTGAAAAGATCAAAAATCAAACCAACAAACCTCCCATTCTGTAGGTTGCCTGTATAATGTTTTGATGGTCGTTTGCAAAATCTTTAAGCTCCCTATCATTACTTTTGTCCATTATACTCAAGTCAAAATGCCAAACCCAAGTGAATGCTACCCCCCCCCACACACACCCCTTCTCTGTAACTTTACCTTCACAGATCCACAACTCAGGGGGGAGAAAATATTTAACCAGATCAGCTGATTATATTTTAAACCAATAGTGCCTAAATCCAAGTGGGCACTCATCACCCTCCAGCTACCCTTATGGGCCAACTTTCCCATTATTGAGACCATTATAACAGCATCATTTCATTATTTTCTCCTGTTTCCTGACCTGAGAGAGCTTACACAGATCATACTTTATTGAATTCAATCTACAGTAATGTTTTGGGTGTTTCTTTTTATATCTCATTGGACTTGAAAAAATTATACCTTTAACTTGATATACATGTTTCTATCATACTTAATATCATAGAAATATGATATTTCTATCATACTTAATATTCATATCTTAATATCTTTGTTTGTTACAAAGAACTCATCTTTGTATTACCCAACATGAGCATTTCATTATTAGTTAAGTGTGGGAGTAAAATTTCATTAAAACTTCTTTTATGGTTGTACATTGCCATCTTAATTGTTCTGTATTGGAATTCAGGGTGCTTATTCATTATTAATTGGATTGAAAACAAGAGAGAGTACGAGGCCACTAATCATAATCCATGAAGAAGAGAATAGAAATAATGTGGGAGAGACAGTATTTGTAAAAACAATGCCTGTTATGGATTGAATATCTTCCTCCACCCCCCACCCCCCCATATCCCAAATTTAAATGTTGAAGTCTTATTCCCCACTGTGACGGTAAAGGCTTTGGGAGGTAATTAGGGCTAAATCAGGTCATGGAGGTACAGAGCAGTGTCCTTATAAGAAAAGGAAGAGACCAGAGTACTCTCTCTGTCTCGCTGTCTCTCTCTCTCTCCCCTTCTGTTGCATGAGGGCACAACAAAAAAGCAGCCTTGTGCAAGCCAGGGAGAGAGTCCTCACCCAAAACCCGACCATGTTGGTACCCTGATTTCAGACCTCACCGTCTCCAGAATGAAGAATAAATGTCTAAGTGACTCAGTTGAAGGCATGTGGGTACAGCGGCCCCAGCTGACTAAGACAATGCCTGAAGGTTTTTCACATCTAAGGCAGGACATAAACCCTTTCATGACAGAAACGGATTTACAGATTCAGGAAGCACAACCTACCCAAAGAAGGAAAAATAGAGAGTCCGGGCCTCACACATCATAGCAGAACTTCAAAGCACCCAGCAAAAGCCCTAAGATAGGTAGCAGAATCAGCGGAGCCTACATAAGGAGATGGGATCTGAACAGACAAGCCACTGAGAAGGAGGGAACCACACGGGCTTGCTCAAGGAGGAGCAAGAAACCAGTGAGCCGGAGCACATTTACAAAACAAGACGCGGTGGGAAATGTGCTTAGAAACTTCAGCCAGTTGTGTAGGCTTTGGAGGTCCCTGGAGGGAGACAGCTGTATTTTATATGGGAGGAAGAGCCACTGGAGGGCTCCGAGCCCAGGAATGACTTGAATGAACTTATCACTTAAAATGATCAATTGGGATATAACACTGTGGGTTAACGACATTGAAATTAAAATTTAAAAAATAAAATAAAAAGATCACATGCAGCGTCCTGTCAGGAACGCACTGTCGGATCCAGAGCGGAGGCTGAAAGGCTGTCGGGGCCGATGGACTTGCCATAATCCGAGTGAGACGTGAGAGTGGGTTCGAAGACTAGGATGCCAAGGAGAGTCAAGGAGTTGGCCTGGGGATATATTTTAAAAGGATAGCCTGGGGTCGTGGTAACGGGTTTGGACGTGAGTACTGAGGAGAAGACAGGGACAAGGAAATGACTCCTATGAGAAAAGAAAGGGATGCAAAACATTTTCACTTTTGCACATAACAAATATGAAATTAATATTAAGTGAAAGGTGATAGAAGCAATTGCACAAATGCGTGTTAAATTCAGATCAAAGTGAGGACTAAAGATGTAAACTTTGCAAGTTCAGCTTATTAATGCTATAAATAACACAAATAATATATGTCGACTATAATAGGTGATGACCAACTCATCTGTGGGTCCCCTGACCTGGGGAAAGCAGTGGAACTTCTTCCCAGAAAAACTTAAGTGAATACAACGGCTATGGCTAAATGTTTGGGTCCCCCTAAAATTCTGTGCTGAAATGCTAACCTCCAAAGTGATGGTAATTCGAGTAGGGCCTTTGGGAAGAGATGAGTTCATGTGTGTCGAGCCCTCGTGGCCTTAGTGCCCATATAAGAGAGATCTGAGAGAGAGCTCCCTTCCCCTTTCTCTGTGCGAGACACGCTGAGAAAATGGCCACCTATGAACCAGGAAGTCCTCACCAGACACTGAATCTGCCTATGCCAAGATTTTAAACATTCCAGCCTCCAGAAGTGTGAGAAATAAATTTCTGTGGTTTATAAGACATTCGCTCTGTAGTATTGTATGTAGCAGCCTGAACAAGCTAAGGCAACAACTAAAAGAGATTTTCGTGAGAGCCACCTGATCTGTTCCGAATCTCATTCTGATCGTGCCTCACAAGGATACTGAGGGATGCAAGGTGATTTAATTCAAATGGAGCAATACAGAATTTCATTTCCACTTTGCACTTTTTGAATATGTTTTTATTGAATAATAAATTAATGAGATTCTACTCCAATATTAAATATTTCTTGATGTTTGTCTCCCCAAAACATCTCCCTCCCCATGGGACTAGAATGGTCTATGCAGACTTGTTTGCAAAAAGACAAAAAATAAAACAGTAATAATAATACTTGAATTGCCATTTCCTTATCCCTCAGGGAGATCTTCTGTTTTTCTATTCCTTTCAGCCAAAGTTTAAAAAAATAGGGCAGGAAGACTGAATCTAATCAATGTCATCTCAAGCTGGCCAAGGGAGTACCTTTCCATGGCATCGGTGCAGATGACCCTGGGAGGCTGTTCAGTGTCATTAACTTTACAAGCCAATCTGCTCTAAGCATCTGGTTGTGAACTTGCCAATAATGAAAAAGGCTGGACTATGCCTCCTGGAGTCATAGCTTTACACATTCTGGGTATTCAGTGTGATCTTTCCTATATTTCTGATCATTTGCCAGCATTCTGATCTTTTAGGAACAGCCGGGGAGTTGGAAGGTAAATTGACAGGAACTAGAAGTCTGACCCTCGTATAGACTCAGTCTAGCATGCTGGAACTGTACCTTCAATTTCGTTACTTACAAGAGGTACCCAGTAACTCATGAGCCTGGTTATGTCAAATTTTGTACTGGAAACCTTAGATTTCCTACACGTCCAGACCAGTCATCTCCTTGGGTATCTTCATAACAAGACACATCATCAGTATTTCCCCAAATAAACTTCACTCTCCCTTTTGCAAGCTTATTTCATAACACTCAAAATTTTTACTTATGATGAAACTGAATCATGTTGAAATTTCAGTCACTTTTAAATCCTATAATTTGACCACAGAAACTTATGATTAAAATGTTAGTTCAGATATATGCAACCCCATGCTCACGCAGCATTATTTCTAATAACCAAGATATGGAAACAACCTAAATGCCCATGGATGGATACATGGATAAAGAGAATGCATGTTTATATACACATACATATATATCAGAATAGTATTCAGCCATAAAAAAGAAAAAAAAAGAGCCATCCATGTTGTTGCAAATAACAAGATTTCATTCTTTTCACAGCTGAGTAATATTCCATTGTGAGGATGTGTGCGTGTGTGTATGTGCGCATGTGTGTGTGTGTGTGTATCTTCTTTATCCATTCATCTATTAATGGACACTGGGGCTGCTTCCATAGTTTGGCTATTATAACAAAAATGCTACAATAAACATAGGGGTGCATATATCCCCTCAATTGGGTGTTTTCATATTCTTTGAGTAAATACCCAGTAATGTAATTCCTGGACCACAATGGTAGTTTTATTTTTAATTTTTTGAGGACTCTCCATACTGTCTTCCACAGTGGCTGCACCATTAAACTGTTAGATCATTATACTATATACCCGAAAGTAACAGGGCACTGTATGTTAACTACTCTAGAATTATAATTCCAAATTAATTAATTTCCCAATTAATTAAAATGTTTAAATAAAGAGACCTTGCCATTTGTGACAATATGGATGGGTTTGGAGGATATTACACGATGTAAAATAAGTCAGAGAAAGACAAATACCATAGAATCTTACTTATATGTAGAATTTTTTTTAAAAATTTCATAAGATACACAGCATAGATTAGTAGTTGCCAAAGGTGGAGGGTGGAAGGGTGGGTGAAATTGGTGAAAGGGGTCAAAAGGTACAAACTTACAATTACACAATAAATACCCCATGGGGGTATAAGATACAGTATGATGACACTAGTTAATAACATTGTCGTGGATAAGTCAAAGTTGTTAAGAGAATTCATCTTAAAAGTCCTCATCTCACACACACACACACACACACACACACACACACTCACACAATTTTGGAGCTATGTACAATGATGGATGTAGCTAGAATTATTATAGTGATAATTTTTCAATATATACAAATATCAAATCATTATGTTGTACCTGAAACTAATATAGTATTGTATGTCAATTACATCTTGATTAAAATGTAAAATAAAACAAAATAAAACTTCCTGACTTTTAACAATAGTACAGGGAGCCAGGACCAATGACATGACCACAGAGGAAACTGAGATCAATTTTTCTGAGGCATGAGAACTAAGTTGCATACAGGTATTATGTAACCAGTATCAAAGTAGCAGCAGGAATCTCTCAGCCACACAGGTCAAGCTGCCTTACCCAAGTTATTCTTGGCAAATTTCATAATTCCTAAATTAAACACAATACTGGAGTCAACACACATAAATCAGAAATGATATTTTTAGATAGGAAAATTACTCAGATAGCTATAGTGCTCTTGTTAGACTTTGACTTTGTACTTTCAGTGCCTCCAATCACAATTTAAGAACTGTTCTCTACTAGTCAAAAGATTACTGCGTATCATGAAAATACATGCGACATGCAATCAAGAAACCACACCCAGTGATATTTTTCATCCAATTTTCCTTGAGTGAATACAGAATAATGAATAGTATTCTCAAAAGCAGAACCAAATATTTGCCTCCTAAAAGGTGTAAATATGTTAATATTTCCTAACATTTAAAAAATGCTTTCAAATGTATCAGACCATCAATTTCTTTCAATACACCTTTGAGAAAAATTTATCTTTATTCCCTGTAAAGATGAGATTTAACGAGATTCAGACATGTTGTAAAGGGCAGAAATAATAGTCTCCAATCCAGATCATGTAATATGGCTCTTTCCCCACTAGGAAGCTTCCATCACTGAAAGATAGAGGTAACTTTTATAAACTATGATGAGGCTACTGGCTCAGCATTCTTGAAACACAAACTCTGGGTTGTTTTGGTTGATTTAGATGTATAGAAAACCTTTTACTATTCTATCCAGATAGCTTACCGTGCTCCCTTAAACCCAAATATGCAAATAAGAAAAATGCAAATGCGAAACAAATAAGAAAAAAAAAGGAGGCTAATGAAACAGGCGCAAGTTGTGGCAATATAACTTTTAAAAACCAACTGATTTGGGCACCTGGGTTGCTCAGTTGGTTAAGCCACTGTCTTCGGCACAGGTCATGATCCTGGAGTCCCGGGATTGAGTCCCTGTTCAGGCTCTGGGCTCCCCAGGGAGTCTGCTTCTCCCTCTGAACTCCCCTCTCGTGCTCTCTCTCATTCTCTTTCTCTCTCAAGTAAATAAATAAAATCTTTAAAAAAAAAAAAAAACCTGATTTTCATGAAACCTGAAACATATTTTTTTTTAAGATTTATTTTTATTTTAGAAAGAGACAGTGAGTTAGAAGAGAGGCAGAGGAGTGGGAGAGAATTCCAAAGCAGACTCCCCGCTGAGCAAGGAGCCTGATGCAGGTTCAATCCGAGGACACTGAGATCATGATCTTAACCCAAATCAAGATTCAGGTGCCTAACAGTCCCAGCCACCCAGACGCCCCAAACCTGAAACACAGATAATGAAGGCCTCTAAATCCACACAGCTGAGATAAAATGTCTGTGAATATTTTAAATATCCCACTAATATTTTAAAATTCCTTCCCCAGGTGTGAAATCCTGAATATAAAGAAAGCTTCTGCCCAGCAAAGGTGTATGTCAAATTGAAATTAAAGATAAAAAGGATCCATATACAGTTGCAAATTTCGAGTTCTTTCACTCTACAGTGATATGTTTCGCGAGTTCATTCGGATATTAAAGATAAGCTCTTAGCTAAGGATTTTGCAAAAACTATAAACTGTGTACAACTACATGCAGCAGCAACATTTTAATACTTAAAACAAGATGGGATCAGGAGGGAGACAAACCATAAGAGACTCTAAATCTCAGGAAACAAACTGAGGGTTGCCAGGAGGGGGGTGGGTAGGGAGAGGGTGGTTGGGTTATGGACATTGGGGAGGGCATGTGCTATGGTGAGAGCTGAGAGTTGTGTAAGACTGATGATTCACAGACCTGTACCCCTGGGACAAATAATACATTACATGTTATATGTTATATAACACATTATATGTTAATTTAAAAAAACTTGATAATCCTGTTCATTCCATTTTAACAGGACCTCAAACTGTATTTAATTAATGTTCACCATTTTAACTCCATCATTCTATTGTTGTCATTGACGATATAACACAAAAACAATAAGGACACATATCATCAGTACTTCACCCCATAGTGATCAATGAAAATACAGTTTCTAGAGACACGTCTACATGCTATAGACTCCTGCTAGTTCTATCTATTTATAAGTATATTGAAATAAGTGGAATTAACCCCTAAGTTAAAAACAAAAAGCAAGTTTCTATATTTGGTAAAGCTTGAGGTATTTAATGTCTGCAAGTTTGAATATTAGCGTGAAAGATAAAAGTGCTCAGAAAACACAGGGGGAAAAAAAGACAATATATTTTTTATATAGAGAAACTGGCATTAGACCCTGTTGGGGGATAAAAAGAAAGTGAACATCATTTGATCACATGATAAGCACAGAGGCAATTTTAAAAAATTAGACACAATTCCTTAACATGTCTAGATTTAGAAGATTGCCAAATTTGTTTAATCTTGGAATCATGCATTTGCCCTACATCCTAACCTTCTTTATATCCCTAGTAGTTAACCCAGTACTGGAAATGATAGTGGTTAAAAATGCTGTCTCAATTCTACTGAGTTTTGTAATATATGGATAATATCAATTGCCACTACTAAACCTTTAAGGTATTGAAAGGAGTATTTTGGTCCAAACATAACATGTTCCAAATGAACACTCTGCCATCCTCATAGAATTTTCCCAAGAAGGGGAAAATATCCATATGCTTTGTGATCAATTGGCTGAAAATATTGCTGTGTGCTTTGTCATAACAGGCTGTTCTGTTGTAGAGACTTATGAATACTGGCTCATGTCCAGTTTGTATAAGAGATTAACTTTATCAAAGTCTCTGAAGATAAAGGCTCAGACCGATTCATGTGACTGTGGTCACAATAGCATAGCCGATGTGAAAAAGCTTACAAAGGAACAAAGACTGCCTCATTCCTGGTGAGAGACATATATGCATGACTGCTGTAAGCTTCAGCAATGCAAGAAAAATTGGCAGAAATACTTGAATGTGGCCACCAAAACCAATTCCATTTTTTATGGAACTGCTACTGTGAACACTGATTAGATAAGGAAAAACTGTTGCCAGGACTTAGAGAAAAACATTTTCCATCAATTGACGATGAAACGCTGCTAGAGCATAAAATATCCCTCTTTCTAAGCCGATGACTTGCAGGGAAACAGAATCTCTTGTGTCTTCCCATGAGTCATTTCTTTGGTATTTACCTTTCCCCTCAGGATTTGTCTATAGCAAGATTTTGGTCACTGGGTATCAAGGCCACCAAGGAGGCAACAGAGTCAGATCTGGCAGAAGATGGTAGGGTGGTAACATTTACCTTAGCCTTAAGTTTGAAAAACATAGCTTGGCCACCTGCCAGAGATATTCTTTTGGTGTGCAGGAAAGGCCACCCAGCCACTGAAAGTAGAATTTTATACAACAATGGAGAAGAGAGGAGTTGGAAAAAAGAATGACAAATCTTTGGGGGCGAATAAGAGGAAAAAAGTCATCGGTTATCTTCCGCTCTGTTGATCAAGAGTTGAGGCTCACCTTTTCCATTTCCTGTTAATGATTCAAAATTGGCATTCTCAAAAATTAAAACTGAATGTTTAAACTCAACAATTCCTGGGGGGGGGCCTACTTCAAAATGCTTATGCATTAAAATGTAAAAAGCAACATTTTAATTTTTTCCTAAACTCTCTACATTAATGATTAGGAATTATGTCCTTGTATTGTGATTTCTCCTTACACATTTGCTCTAATAGTCCATGATTGTGGAGCTCATTTATGACATATTACAACAGCTATTTATGAACTTTGTTTTACTTTCTGAAGAGAACCCTAAAAACTGCATTTCTCATGATAGTCTACAAATGATAGATACATGTAAACTCCTAAGGAAAGGCCAAATGAGTATAATATTGAAAGATTTTAATTTTTTTAACTTTTATATTGCTTCCCTTTACCACGTAAACCCCAAACATGCAAAAACAATGAGTTTTAATCAGCAAGCCCCATTTGACACACCTATGAATGCAAAGAGTTTGACTGTCTTATCTAATGAAAAGAATTTGAGGGCTGACAAACCTACAATCGTGACTATTTGGTTCTCGGTCTTCTATTTTAAGTAGATTCCCCTTCACTCTATCTTATATTTTACTTCTGCAAATTAAATATCAACTCACTGCCCTCTTGAAGCAATAATTATCTGAGGTACTGTTAAAGTATGGTGGATATCAAAAAGGCTATGATATTGTAAATTCTTAATGCAACCAATATAAGAACTCATGTTCAGTATCATTTAGGTTTAGGATACAAATAGCTCTGTAAAAATAATTTTACTCTAACCCTTAAAATAAACAAAACTCATGAGAACTTCTCTGAAAATAATTTCAAAGAAAGCTGAAAAAGCAACCTTATTCTTTTGTTTGGTTGTGGGTAAAGGAAAGTGTCTGAAAAGTCAACCATTAATGGGTGCTTAGAAGTGCCATTCCCTGAGTATGTGATTTTTATAAATGATTTCAGTTCACTCTCACAGAAAGAAAGTTAATATTGATATTCTTACTTTACAGATGGGGAAACTGACACTTAAAGATATTAAATAACATACAAGTCATTAAAGATATTAAATCATAAAACTTAAAGTCATACGAGTGAACGCTGGATCCAGGATTCTAAAGTCCTTTTACATTCTACTTTGAGTAACTTATTAAACTGATGGCAGAATTTCTTCTGTTCAGTGACTTAATGACATAGATGGCCATCTTGCCCCCTTTTGGCATTAATGTCTTCATACGTTAACTCCCAGAGCATTTATTACTTTTATGAGCCTTAACATAGTCCACTTTTATTATGTATTATTTATTATTATAGGCATCACATGCTTGTCTGGATATTCTTGGAGATTTTAAGTTCCTATCAAGATTTGTGCTTTCTTCACATGTTCATAGCATGACATTTTATACATGGTAAGTAGTCGGTAATGAATGAACACTTGCGAGGAAGTTATTTTTGCAAAACATCCTAAAGATTCACTAACACATTGATCTTTATATTAGAGGTGACTATTCAGATTAGGTAAGTGAATGTTCGATCCACAACTCACCATATGGTAAACATCATTTAACTATTCATCATTAGCGTCTCCTTGCTCTCCACATTAAGTCTTCTAAATCTGGCCTCATGATTGTCCTGTTCTGCAGTCTCTCATTACTTATACAAACATATTTCTTTCCTAATTGCCATGTAACCAAGCTTGTACTCAACAATCATCACCACCTTCACAGAGAAGAGCTTCCTTTCATCTTGTGTTGTCATTTTTTTCCATTCCTCACAACCCAGTCTTAGGTTTTATAGTCACTTCTCACTGATAAGTGGAGCTTCCCCCAGATAAAAGCATTTCTGGCCCATATTTCCAGTATAAATATGCCTTATTTATTTATGTATTATAAATATTATTATTATTATTATTATTATTTATTTAATCTTATGTCTACTTATTGTCTAAATCCAATAATAAAATTTCTGGAAGAGAGGTATTCCAGCTCATATATGCCCTTAAAAATTACCTACATAGCATTCAGTCGAAGACTTTTGGTAAGCCCTTAGCCAATGTTAATAAAAGCACGGAAGTAGAAAATACTACCATGGTTAATTTCCATGGTTCGACAAATGAGCGCCAGATGCCGGGGGTGTAAGGGTTTTATCACTTTTTTTTACCAGTATTCTGAGTGATCCAGTCATTCCATATGAGTTTTATTAACATACTACATGAGGAGCTGATGTTCACTTACACGGAATTGACAACAGACACATTCATGTCAAGGTTTATTTGTATAACCGCCTTGTCCAACCGTATGCATGATCATTTGATCTGTGGGAGTTATTAGTTCACTTACATGACTCTCAGGATGTTAGAAAGCTGAAAAAAACCTGAGCTTTTATGAAAATGCTCCAGATGTTCAGCACCAATGTTGAGGACTTGAAATTCAAACAGCACACTGGATAATCCTTAGATCTGTTAATGTCTGCTTTCAGGGACCCTTAAATATGTGTTCTTTTCCTTCTGTGTCCCTAGTACATTCTATTTCTTTCCTCCAAACGGAAATACTTTACTGACACTTGCAAGATAACACTGCCGTTAATTATGATCCTAAAACATAATGATGATTACACATTCACACAGAGTGAACTAGATCGCTAAATTCTACCATTTATTGTTTATTCATATGAGCCAATAAAATAAGAGTAAATAGTTCAAAATAAGTGGTTACACACCTATACGTATGTGTGTGTATGTGATATATATATGTGTGTGTGTGTATATACATATATATATATATGTATATATATTCATACTCCTCTATCAAAATACTGAAAAACAAGATACCAAATCTTTGGGTTTTTAAAAATTGTATATAAAAACAAAATTATTATACTGTAATCAGAATTTAGGGTTTGTTTAAAGATTTATTTTTTAATAATGTTTTATAATTTTTTAAGATTTATTCATTTATTTTAGAAACGGAGAGACAGAGCATGCAAGTGGGGGGAGGGACAGAGAGAGGAAGAGAGAGAGAGAGCCGTGGTGGGGGTCGATCTTACAACCGTGAGATCATGACCTAAGCCAAAAATCAAGTCAGACGCTTAACCAATTGAGCCACCCAGTCATCCCTTGGGCTCAGTTAGATAAGAAAATTAGATTATGTCTATACCTAGACAAGGCTGGACATCACTGAACGGATTGTGTGAGTCGTGATCCAAAGGAAGGACCTACCCCAGGCCACTTTCCATATTTAGAGGGAAGTTGGGAGAGGACAAGAAACACGAGACTAGTTGATAACTTTCTTCTATAGTCAAAAAACCATGTTGAAGAGAAGAATCTCATTTATAGCCTAGCATAGCTACTACTTTAAAGAAAAAAGCCAGGGGCGCCTGGGTGGCTCAGTGGGTTAAAGCCTCTGCCTTCGGCTCAGGTCATGATCCCAGGGTTCTGGGATCGAGCCCTGCATCGGGCTCTCTGCTCAGTGCAGATCCTGCTTCTCTCTCTCTCTCTGCCTGCCTCTCTGCCTACTTGTGTTCTCTGTCTGTTAAATAAATAAATAAATAAAATCTTTAAAGAAAAAATCCAGACAGAGCTCATCCCTGCCAACAGAGGTCCTGGCTAGGGGTCTCTTAGGTTGGGGGTGGGAAGGGAGTGGAGAGAGCACAGAAACCATCCAGAGCCTTGTCTTTCTTCACCCAGTAAAGAACACTAAGAAGGTGCAGAAGGAATGCTGTGAAAAAGTGAAGTAGAAGGAAAAAGCTCTCTTGGATACGCTCTATGCATCAAGTTTTATCACTTAGTCAAGACTTTTCAGACAAAAATTGCTTACTGATAACCTCTGCATGTTCACTGCACTAGGAGACAGATCCCTGTTACCTTCTCCCACAGGTGAGGATCAAGCCAGCCGCACATACTACTTCCCCTTCGGAAGAGAGCCTGACAAAAAGTACTCCTGCTCACAAGCTGCTTCTCCTTGGGACATGGTGAAGTCTCTTCCTTACTTGTCCTTCTTAAATCCCTGTGATATTCTCATATTAAATAACTACTGCCCGGATATTAGAATGATTATGGATGACTCGTATTATTACACAAGTAATAAATACTCATTCTAGAAAACTTTTAATATAGATAAGATCACCCGAGGTCTTAGGAGTAGACTCCCAGGAGCGCCTGGGTGGCTTAATCGGTTAAGCATCTGCCTTCAGCTCAGGTCGTGATCCCAGTTCCTGGGATCCAGCCCCCTGTCAGGGTCCCTGCTTCATGGGGAGTCTGCTTCTCCCTCTCCCTCTGCCTTTCCCCCTGCTCATTCTCTCTCTCTGGCAAATAAATAAATAAAATCTTTAAAAAAAAAAAAAAAAGAGTAGATTCCAAATGAGGGCCGCTGTGGTGGTTCCTGTTTGTTGACAGTGCTGGATAGCTGTCTGGAAGATCATAAGACACATGCGGGGCAGACATGCACACAACATGTTTTCAGTGAGTTTAGCTGATAGGCAACTTAGTCTATGTAAAGTATGGTACATTGTTTTAGAGAAGTGAATATCAAACATCCTTTTATGTGCATGGGACCCTGACTTAGACAATATTTTAAAATCAGAGCTTCAAATGTACACACAAAGACAGCTATAAGCAGTCTCATTGAGAAGAAGAATGGATATTCACACTTCCTTATAATAATCTGGCAAGGATTTGCTCAGGGAATTTAACAGTTCTGGGTTAACAAAATGTTTCAGAAGCGCTATTATTATGAACTGGATTACATCTCTCTACAGTTCATACCTTGACATCCTCATCCTCCCACGTCAGAAGGCGACTGATTTGGAGATAAGGTCTCTACAGAGATAACTAAGCTAACATGAGGTCATTAGAGTACGCCCTCATCCAATCTGACTGGCATTTCTTAAAAGAAGAGGAAAATTGGGGGGCATCTGGGTGGCTCAGTGGGTTAAAGCCTCTGCCTTCGGCTCAGACCATGATTCCAGGGTCCTGGGATGGAGCCCCGCATCAGGCTTTCTGCTCAGCAGGGAGCCTGCTTCCCCATCTCTCTCTCTCTGCCTGCCTCTCTGCCTACTTGTGATCTCTGTCGGTCAAATGAATAAATAAAATCTTTAAAAAAAAAAAAAAAAGGAAGAGGTAAATTTGGACATAGACACAGAAGGAAGACGATGTGAAGACAGCCATCTAAAAGCCAAGGAGAGAAGCCTCCAAAGAAACCAATCCTGCCAACAGCTTGACCTTGGACTTTGAGCCTCCAGAATTGTGAGAATATAAACTTCGGTTGTGTAAGCCACCCAGTCTGTGGTGCTTTGCTATGGCAGCCCTACTAGATGAATACAGGTACCATCACCCTCGTTTCTGGCATGTAGGAGGCCGCAGATGCCCTCTGTGCAGATGAGACAGAAGCTTTCTTGGGTCAAGCCAGTTCTCTCTGAGGTGCTAAATTCGTGTCTGAATCATCCATACCACTACAGCCAAGAAACAAGGAGCTGGCCTTTCCATAATGACTTTGAGCAGGTTGGCTGCTGGAGTCAGGGAGTCATGCCATCGAAATCTGGGATTACAGCCAGTTTTAGGCCTATAGGCAGATGTGTCCTGTTAGAGTGCTGCATGGTTATGGTTCAGTCCTCATTAATAGGTTCATTACCTTTGCCTCACTACTGAAGGCAGGAAAACAATAAAAGGAGGGTATCATCACACACGATTAAAGGACTCATAGGGACTTGAATATGCGTGACCCCCATAATGGCAGAGATGAAACAGGCATGCTAGAAAATCTGCTCCACGGATTCAAACCAAAGTCCCAGCCCCAGCAAGGTGCTTCTGATCAGGACTGCGATGTTAAATCTGGCACAGTATGTATGTTTATAAACTTCCTCCAACTGTAAGAGTTGGAGGAGCATATACGACAACCCGCTGTAGAATTAATCTACTGAAAAACTGGGCAGGTAGCGAGGAAGAACACTGGTCTGGCTAAGGGAGGCTTTCTTAGGCAGCCTCGAGCAGCGTCAGAGGAACTAACAAGGTCAAGCAGACACCAGCCAGGAATGGACCCCATCTCTATCAAGGGAAGAAAGATTCAGGAAAGCGACAGGAATTCAGAAAGCAAGCCTTAGGCATTTTCTCCTCTCTTGTGCTACAGGCTTCCTGCTTTGCTTCCAGGAGATCAAGAACTTAAGCAAGTAGCATATGAAGAAGACAGAAAGACCGAGAGGATGTGAGAGCACTGGTCAGTCGTAAACCATTTGTAGCGCTACTAGTCAAGCCAGGATCCATAAATGCACATTTATGTTTAGGCGGTCATAGGACTCTTAACACTGACGGGGAGAACCACGGCTCAAGAAGACTCTGGGCACATGAAAACCCTTATATAAGCCTGTTCTGTGGCTGAGGAAAGTGCTTACTGCTCATTAGGGCTGCAGGTAATACCAGAAGCATGGCCACAAAAGCAAACAGAGCAGTGTCCAGGGAGTGGCATCAACACAGATTACTGAGCATACTTTGGAGACACGCCCCCTTGTGAAAACTTTGGGGAATAACATAGACAGCTGTCTTTTTCACCCACAGGCCCCTCAAAAAGCAGCATGGCCTCACCTTGTGATTGCAAAGTAATCACCCCTGCCTCATAATCTGAACAAGTATGGTTAGCAGCCCAGAGGCCAGAGAATCTAGAACATAGTAAAAATTAAGGCTATTATCCCAGGTAGTTGGCCCTAGAAGAATCTATTATATATGGCTCCATGTAAAGCAAAGTGATCACGGCTGTAACACATTAATCATTTTCCTCTCATAGCTTGTTGGTAATCTTCAGTAGGTTAATATGCATAAAAGAAAAAGTGTGCTTACTTTTTGTATCAAAGCTGAAGGTAACAGCTGGTTACTTTCCTCTAACAAAATTGACCCTTAAACAGTGAAAAGATCCCCATAGACTTTTTAAGTTGGAGCATTTTCCATTACTTTTTCTCTGCACCCTAGACCAAAGGGGAAGAAGTTGAGTTTCTTAGCACTGGAGAGCACAAGGGTTGTATTTCTCAAGCCTCCAGGCAGTATGATACATATTAATCACATCTTGATATAAAATTAATTGTTCCACATTATCAGAGTCAAGGGAGGAAAAACAGTTACGTCCGTGGATTAGAGCAGAGACAATGACAAAAACTGCAGACTGGAATATACACCCTATTAGACCAGATGACATCAAATGACAAATCTGGTTAGTCATCAGCCTTACCATGTAGGGTGACCCTTCATAGACTAGACCACTTCAGCATAAGTATTTCTCCAAATATCTCAAGCTTTGTCACCAACATACAATGACATCAGCAAAAATGGCAAAGTAAGGACCCCTGAGAATGAGCTCCTCCATAACGAAGTGTTTTAAATGACAGAATTTTAATTTTCAGGACTCTGAAAATCAACTAAAGGTTTGTACTGGCCCAGGTGGCATTTATTCAAGAAAAACAGTTGAATCTTAGTCAAAACAGCAACTCTTGTGGCTTTTTGATTTGCCCTAGTTACATCCCCTGCTCTCTAGCTTTGTGGCAGTTTCGAAAAATAATAGTCCACGGTCTTGTTGCAGACTGACAGCCATTGGAGATAGCAGAATAGGACTGGATCATTTTCATAGCCTTATTCCCAAAGAACTGTTACGATTTGATCTGCTAGTAGTTCTCTGGAAGAGCCAACTTACAAGGCTGTCTGTATTTGACCTACTTAGAAGCTCCCCCAGAGTGAAAATTCTCCACCTAGAAGGCATATGTCAAAAGTAATTAAAGGCAAGTGTTTTAACCTCCCATTGTTTGATGTAATGGAGGATAATAGTTAGTGCAAACAAAGGACTAACCAAAAAGATGAAAAGGGAAAGCAGAAAAATGAGATATCCATAAGCTTTTTGAAAAGTTATGACACATCCTGGGAATCTAGAAGGCCATTCACACGAACACTTGAAGAGAACAGACTTGAGAGAACCCTAAGCTCTCACTTCCAGCTGTCTTTGAAGCTCTACATAAGGATGAAGTGAAGGCAAAGACAGAATTGTTAACTGTTTCACTGAGTGCTAAAAACATGCCTGGACATAAACACAAGGACCCTGGCAAAAACAGATTTATTGGTTTCTGGTATTTAAGCAAATATATGTCCAATCATTAGTTAAGTGAAAACTAAGGAAGAGAGTAAAGATTTTGGTGATCACATACAAGAAAGAATATTGATTTCACAGAGCTTCTTCAAAAGTCACTATAAGATAAAACAACTAAAACAAATAGTAACAAGAAATGTTGGAAATGGAGAGAATCTGATTTCTAGAGTTGCCACACTATATTATTTAAAATTTCCAGTTATCAACAACAACAAAGAAATATATCACAAGCAAAGAAACAACTGGTGATGCAACATGGGGGCTTAAGTGGGTAGGAGAAGAATCAATGAAACAAGATGGGATTGGGAGGGAGACAAACCATAAGTGACTCTTAATCTCACAAAACAAACTGAGGGTTGCTGGGGGGAGGGGGTTTGGGAGAAAGGGGTGGGATTATGAACATTGGGGAGGGTATGTGCTTTGGTGAGTGCTGTGAAGTGTGTAAACCTGGTGATTCACAGACCTGTACCCCTGGGGATAAAAATATATGTTTATAAAAAATTAAAAATTAAAAAAAAAAGAAACAACAAATATCAATAAACAGAAAGAGTTCTTAAAGATGCCAAGGTGTTAGACTTACTGCACAAAGACCTTAAATCATGAGATACCACCTCACCCCATGCAGAATGACTAAAATTAACAAGTCAGGAAATGACAGATGTTGGCAAGGAGGCGGAGAAAAGGGAACCCTCCTACGTTATTGGTGGGAATGCAAGGTGGTGCAGCCACTTTGGAAAACAGTATGGAAGTCCCTCAAAAAGTTGAAAACACAGCTACCCTATGACCCAGCAATCACACTACTGGGTATTTATCCTAAAGATACAAATATAGTGATCCAAAGAGGCACCTGCACCCGAATGTTTATAGCAGCAACGTCCACAATAGCCAAATTATGGAAAGAGCCTAAATGTCTATCAACAGATTAATGGATAAAGAAGATGTGGTATATATATAGATAGATAGATAGATATACACACACACACCAAAAAAAAAAAAAAAAAAAAACACAGACACACACACACAATGGAATATTATACAGCCACCAAATAAATGAAATCTTTCCATTTTCAATGATGTGGATGGAACTAGAGGGTATTGTGCTAAGTGAAATTAGTCAATCAGAGAAAGATGATTATCATATGATCTCACCGATATGAGGAATTTGAGAAGCAAAACAGAGGATCACAGGAGAAGAGAGGAAAAAAATGAAACAAGATGAAACCAGAGAGGGAGACAAACCATAAGAGACTCTTAATCTCAGGAAACAAACTGAGGGTTGCTGGAGTGGAGGAGGGTAGGAGGGATGGGGTGGCTAGTGATGGGCACTGGGGAGGGGATGTGCTATGGGGAGTGCTGTGAACTGTGTAAGACTGATGAATCACAGACCTGTACCCATGAAACAAATAATACATTATATGTTAATTTTTTAAAAAAGACCTTAAATAAGCTATTTTTTATAGAGGAGGAAGCGACAGAGGGAAAGAATCTTAAGCAGGGGTGGAGAGGGTTGCTCAATCCACAACCATTAGATCATGACTTGAGCCAAAATCAACAGTGAGGTGATAAACCAACTGAGCCACCCAGGCACCCATAAAAAGATGAAAGTTCTAAAAGAATAAGCTAAATTTCTACCTTAGCGAACAAACAAACAAACAACAACAACAACAAAAAATAAACAAAGGCAAATGAAACTCAAAATATGCAGAAGAAAGGACTAATTTTAAAAATAGAAGAGAAATCAATTAAATAGAAATATATTTTAAATAGAGAAAATTTTTAAAATATAAAGTTGGTTCTCTGAAAGAATCAATAGTAGACAAACTTGAGCTAGATTGACCAAGAAATAAAAAGCAAGAAGATTCAGATTACCAAAGCTAGAAATGAAAGAGGGACATTATTACTGACCTTAAAAACTAAAAAGATTATATAGGAATACTAGGTAAGCTAGATATAATAGGTAATTCCTATAAAGAGCCATTCTACCAAAAATGATTCAAGAAGAAATAAAAATAATCATAACAAGTAAAAATACTGAGTCAGAGAACAAAAAACTTCCAATAGTGAAGAGCTCAAGACTAAATACATTCTCTGGTGAACTCCACCAAGTGTTGAAAGAAGAATTAATGACAATCATTCTCAAAATCTTCCAAAAGAGGGCATCTGGACCACTGTCAGCTCCTCAGGCATTATGCCATTTGGAATGTGAATGTGGGAGCTAAGAATGCACAGGACCCTACTAGGGAACCTTCTTCCCTCAAAGTCAATGGGGAATTAGAACCTAGGCACTGACAGGGGTATTGGTATCTGAACCAGATAGAAAGATGCTTGACCCAGCCACTATGTTGAGAAATGTATTTGTTTGCTAATATATTTATCCATTTAAAAAAATAGTAGAGCAGGGAACATGCCATAATACATCCTATGAGGACAATAATACCCTAACACCAAAACCAAAGACCTCACAGGAAAACTATAGACTAATATCCCTAATGCATATGGATGTAAAAATCCCCAAACATTAAAAAAAAAAAGACTAATAGATACAAAAAGTATTATGTACTAAGACCAAATAGAATTTACCCCAGTCACACAAGATTGGTTGAATATGCAAAAATTAATCAATGTACTGCATTGTATCAATTGAAGATAAAATTCTCACATTTATCACAAAAATGCTGAAAATTCACTTAACAGAATTCATCATCCTTTCATGATAAATACACTTAACAAACTAGGAATAGAAGGGAACTTCCACTACCTAAGAAAAGACAGTTCTGAAAAACCCACAGCTAACATCATATGTATTTAGCCTGAAGGTGTTCCCCTGAAGATCAGGAACAAGACAGGATGTCCATTCTCACCACTGCCTTTCAACATCATACTCAAGGTTTTAGCCAGAGTGGATTAAAAATGACAAAGTAAAACAATCTTTATTTGTGGATGACATAGTCTTAAACATAGAAAATCCGAAAGTAAAATCTCACACAAAACGACTCTTCAAGCTAATACACATGTTAGTGAGGTTGCAGGATACAAAATTATAAGTTATAATTACATAAAATTATAAAATATGCATAAGTAAGTTTCATTTTGATATATATGCAATGAACAATCTGAAAATGTATTTTAAAAATTTAAAAACTAATTTCATTTGCAATAGAATGGAAAAAACACAGAAAAAAATTAACAAAATGTTCAAGATTCGTATACTGAAAACTTTCAACTACATTTTTAAGAGAAATTTTAAAAGACCTAAATAAGTCAAAAGAGATCTCTTGTTCATAGATTGAAAGACCTAATGCCTGCTATAATGGATATACTCCCCAACTGATGTACAAATTACATATAATTCCCATAAAACTCACTATCTTTTTTGAAGAAACAGACAAGTTAATTCTAAAATTCATATGCAAATACAAGAAAGCCAAGCTAGTGAAATAAAAATGGAAAAAGGACAGAGTTGGAGAACTCATACTTACCAATTTCAAACACCCTGAAAGATTAGATAAAGACAGTGCAATACTGGTATAAGAACAGGTGTACAGATTGATGGAATAAAATTGAGAGTCTAGAAATAGCTGACTCCTGACAAAGACACCAATACATTTCAATGTGGAAAGGGGAGTCTTTTCAACAATGGTGTTGGGGTAACTGTATATCAGCTTAAAAAAGAATAATAAAGAATAATAAAAGAATAAGAATAATTAAAAAGGACCTCTAACGTACATCATATAAAAAAAATTCCCAATTGATTGAAGACACAAATTTAAAGGTTAAACTGTAAAATTCATAGAAGAAAACATAAGTATAAATCTTTATAACCTTAATTAGGCAACGGCTTCTAACTTATAACACCTAAAACACAAACAACCAAAGAAAAAATAGATGAATTAAACTTTATTAAAATTTTTGTGCCCCCTACTGGGTATTTACCCCAAAGATACAGATGTAGTGAAAAGAAGGACCATCTGTACCCCAATGTTTATAGCAGCAATGGCCACGGTCGCCAAACTGTGGAAAGAACCAAGATGCCCTTCAACAGACGAATGGATAAGGAAGATGTGGTCCATATACACTATGGAGTATTATGCCTCCATCAGAAAGGATGAATACCCAACTTTTGTAGCACCATGGACGGGACTGGAAGAGATTATGCTGAGTGAAATAAGTCAAGCAGAGAGAGTCAATTATCATATGGTTTCACTTATTTGTGGAGCATAACAAATAGCATGGAGGACATGGGGAGATGGAGAGGAGAAGGGAGTTGAGGGAAATTGGAAGGGGAGGTGAATCATGAGAGACTATGGACTCTGAAAAACAACCTGAGGGTTTTGAAGGGATGGGGGATGGGAAGTTGGGGGAGCCAGGTGGTGGGTATTAAGGAGGGCACGTATTGCATGGAGCACTGGGTGTGGTGCAAAAACAATGAATACTGTTATGCTGAAAAAATATTTAAAAAATTAATTAATTTTTTAAAAATTATAATACCTTGAAAAACTAAAAAAAAAAAAAAGGTTTTTGTGCCTCAAAAGACACTATGAAGAGAGTGATAAGATAATACACAAAGTGGGAGAAAATATCTGCAAATCATAGATCTGATGAGGGACTAATTTCAGAATATAAAACGAACGAAATCTTACAACTCAACAATAAAAGGTCTACTTGAATACAAATGGACAAAGGCTTGAAAGACATTTTTGCATAGATTTTATACAAATGGTCAGGTGCTCAGCATCATTAGTCACTAGGTAAATTAAAATCAAAATGGCAAGACATCTTTTCATTCTTATGAGGACAGCTCTAATAAAAACTGGGAAACAACAAGTGTTAATGAGGATATAGAGACCCTGAGACATTAGGGGTAGAAATTTGAAATAGGTCAACAGCTTTGGAAAAGAGTTTGGCAATTCCTCAGAAAGTTAAAAATAACATTACCATCTAACTCAGCAATTTCACACCTAGATATATATCCAAGGGACATTAACATTTGTTCATGCAAAAACCTGTAAGCAAATGTCCACAGCAACATGACTCTTAATAATCCAATGTGGAAAAAAACCCAAAGTCTATCAACAGATGAATGGATTAACAGTATATGTTATGTCTACACATGGAATATAGTCCCTTGAAAACCCAATGCTAAGTGAAAGAAACCAGGCGCTAAGTGTCACATATTGTATATTGCCATTTACATTAAATGTTCAGGATAGGAACATCTGTAGAGACACAAAGCTGATCACTGATTCCCAAAAGCCAGAGCAAGGTGGAGATGGGGAATGGCTGTTAGTAACAAGTTCCTTTTTAAGGGCAATGACATGTTTTGAAATTAGATAATGGTAATAGTTGCACAATGTTTTGTATGTATTATAAACCACTGGCTGGCACCCTTCAAAAGGGTGTATTTTATATGTTAATTGTATCTCAATTTTTTTTTAAAGATTTTATTTATTTATTTGACAGAGATCACAGTAGGCAGGGAGGTGGTGTGGGGGGAGGGGAGCAGGCTCCCTGTTGAGCAGAAAGCCCGATGCGGGGCTCGATCCCAGGAGCCTGGGATCATGACCTGAGCTGAAGGCAGAGGCTTTAACCCACTGAGCCACCCAGGCACCCCTGTATCTCAATTTGTAAAAATCTGTGGGAAAGGGAAGTTTAAAGAGACAAAAACAAAGTTACAGAAAATTTACAGTTAAACATGCACGTTTATTTCCACTCTCTACTCAAATTGCAAATTTTTTTCTAATTTTAGTTATAAACTCAATGGATGAATTGCATGGTATGTGAATTATATCCTTTTAAAGCTGGTTTTAAAAAGTATAAACGTATCAGCGTTCCTGGCTGACTCAGTCAGTAGAGTACAAGACTCTTAATCGCAAGGTAGTGAGTACAAGCACCACGCGGGGTATAGAGATTGCTTAAAAATAAAATCTTTTGGGGGTACCTGGGTGGCTTAGTGGGTTAAAGCCTCTGCCTTCGGCTCAGGTCATGATCCCAGGGTCCTGGGATTGAGCCCCACATCGGCATCAGGGCTCTCTGCTCAGCAGGGAGCCTGCTTCCTCCTCTCTCTCTCTCTCTCTCCCTCTCTGCCTACTTGTGATCTCTGTCTGTCAAATAAATAAATAAAATCTTTAAAAAAAAAAAAAGAATGAGTGTAGAGACTCATATTTCTAAAAATTTAAAAGATCTTTTTTAAAAAAGCATAAATACAGAACATAATGAGAACAAAAAAGATATCGCTGGATGGCCTTTGGTGACAAATTTTCGGAAAGTGGGTATCTGGCAAAAGAGTGGCAACTGTTAAGAGAATAAGAAGAGTTGTAGTCTAAGGGTTTGCTCCAGGAACCATAAAGAGAAGCACGATAATACAAACCCTAAGACCTGGATGAGGATAAAGAATAGGAACATCCAATTACCCCAGCAGGCATAGGTGAACTGTGGCATTAAAACCAGGATAACTTGTTGGATGTCTGTATAAGGAACCAGTTAAAATTCCAAGTTTCTTTTCAGACCCTAGCAAAGACAAGCATTTATTCTTTGAAGAAGTTGAAACATGAGGCTTTAGACTTAAGTCAGTGCAGAGACCAAGCATGTTGCCCCATTCCAAAACTGGGGAGATAAAGAGGCATTCTGTACAGTGCTGTTGACAACCTCTTCCCCAGCCCTAATTCCTTCATTCACTCCCAGATTGCTGGAATGCTTGCTAACTATCTTTAGGCAAAAGATTAGAGATCTTCCCTTTGGAAACCTAGAATAAGAAAGAATACCTACTGTTAATTATACTTAGGTATCCCACTGTGATGGTTGATTTTATGTCAGTTTGGCTGGGCCAAATTGATATTTGGTCAGACATTATTCTGGACGTTTCTGTGAGGGTAATCCGAATGAAACTTAACATTTAAATTGGTGGGCTTTGAATAAAGCAGATTTTCCTCCATAACGTGGGTGGGCCTCAAGCAATCAGTTGAAGGTTTAAATAGTGCAAAAATACTGGCCTCCCCTGAACAAGAGGGAACTGTGCCAGGAGAATGCCTTTAGACTTGAACTGCAACACTGGCTCTTCCCTGGGTCTCTAGCCTGCCAGCAACCCCGGCAGATTTGGGGCTTGTCAGCCTCCATAATCTCATGAGCCAATTCCTTAAAATCTGTGTGTGTGTGTGTGTGTGTGTGTGTGTGTGTGTGTGTGTGTGTCTTTCACACACACACACACACACACACACACACCCCTTACTGATTCCATTTCTCTGCAGTACACTGATTAATGTGCCTGCAAAGAAAGAAAAGCCAAGACCACCATCCTATTTCTTACAATGAGGTCCATCAGCTGACAAGTCCCATATATGAAATTTTACATATAAATGTTTATATACAAAATTTCAATCCTATTAATGCTTTAAGCCAAGAAAACAATCTGAGAAAAATTTGTGAGATCAAATCAAATAAATCAAAGAAGATTTCAGAAGAGAAAATGATAGCGCAGAAAGAAGAAAAGTTTTAAAAGTTAGAATTAATATCCTCATAGCAATGAGAGAAGATAATTTTTCCATTACAGAAGAAGAAAAATAATAAAGAGCAATAGATAAAAAGAAAAAAATGCTTCAATTAAAAATATGATAATTAGAATTTTAAAATTCAGCAAGGAATGTGGAGCTATTATTGAGAAAATCTTCCAAAAACACGTCAAAAAGAAAGATGGGAAATAAAAGATCAAATGAGAGGATAGAATAAACAGATGCTCAGACATGACAGTTCTCAAAAATTAACCTCATGGGCACCACACTCATTCTCATGACAGCAATAAAAAACTAACTCCACTAAAATGAACAGTGGACCAAGAAGATTACATCGAATCCAGGAAAGAGAGGATCCAATGCAGAATTCACACAAAGGGACTTCCTGGGCTGTGACTGACAGGCAGAGTCTGGGAACAGATGTGTCCTTAGACTAGAAAACAATCAGTCCAGATAGGAACAGGAGCACAGAGTCCTCCCAGAAGGGAACTGTAAGCCAATTTTTTTTAAATGAAATCAATAGATTATTTTATCAGAAGTGTATTAAAGTTCCATAAGAGAATTTGGGGGAATTTGTGACAAGTTTATAGAAAATGAAGCACATAGAAAAAGGAGCAGTGTAGGCACACCTAGCTGCGTCAGTTGGCAGAACAGACAGCTCGATTTCAAGGTCATGAATTCAAGTCCCACGTTGGGCATGGAACCTA
This sequence comes from Mustela erminea, assembly GCF_009829155.1. Taxonomy (NCBI): domain Eukaryota; kingdom Metazoa; phylum Chordata; class Mammalia; order Carnivora; family Mustelidae; genus Mustela; species Mustela erminea. The sequence continues at coordinate 11,131,409 of NC_045627.1, read as the reverse complement.
CTTGTAAAAAATAAGTAAATAATAAATAAAAAAAATAAATAAAAATGAGCAGTGTAGAAGAATAAGGATATATAATAATAATAACAAAGTATTAGCATGCAGATAAATAAAACAATGTAACTCAATAGATTAATGATGGAAGAGATTATTTACAGAATTACAACTTGCAAATAGCTAACGTACATAAAAGACCTCAATAGGAATTTTTAAAAATTGCAATTAGAGAAATTAGAAGTAAAGCAAGAGTAAGACATCATTTCATACCCATCAAGTGGGTAAAAGGTAAAAGTTTGATAATACCAAGTGTTATAAAGAATATTGACCAATGGGACTAGGTACATGTTGATTGTATGAGTATAAATTTTTCAACCACTTTGAAGAGCAATTAGGCTACATGTATTAAAGTTTCAAGGGTGCACAGTCTTTAATTCGGGATTTAAATACTAAAGAAACTCACAAGTTACACATCAACATATGAACAAAATGTTTACTACAGCCTTAACAATATGATGCATTTATCTGGATACACACATATTTTTTTTTCAAAGTATAAAGACAGATGTGGCATAACAAACACTTAAATTCAGGATTCAGGTTATTTGGGAAGAGAGGGGAGGGTGTGAAATTGTACTAAGAATGGGTATGATTGACTGAATGTATGATTGCTTGGAAGCATGAGTAGCCCTATAATTTTTTTTTTAATTGAGTAGCTACATGGTTGTTTATGATATTCTCCTCTATATTTTTAGGTATGCTAGAATTATGTTCTAATTTTAAAAATAGGGGAGTAGGTAAGTGAAGAAGAAATTATTAACTGTGGGAAACCAATCTGAAAAGTGTGGCGATGAGAAGAAAGAGTGGGGAGAGGCTGAAAGGCGAGAATGAACTGGTGAAGGGTCACCCAGGTCAGCGAGGACGCCATGGACAAGTCAGACCAACAGGAAGAGCACAATGCGAAAACCCACAGGAAATGGCTCCCAGGTCCCAAATGGCTGGAATGAGCCTTATAAGAATACAGCCTGGTTTCCTCCCTACAATGCCTGTGGTGAGTGGAGAATCTGGGGGCTGAGCTCTTCCCTGGCTTTGCCCATCAGTAGGGAGTATGGTACGAAAGTCAGCATTCCCCCCACCCCTTCACCGTTTCCTCGCCTGTGAAAAACTAGGGGAGCTCTTAGGTATATTAGTCCTGTCACATTTGCACGAAGATATCTGTGGCTTCCACTTTCGGAAGGCATACGGTTACTCTTGGCTTCTATTGGCAATGTGTTATTCTTAAAAGTAAATTAGCAAAGTATCTCCTCCCCACCCAGTCCCTTACAGCATTTGTCCCTTTCCTGTGACTCCAGATCAGCACTTTCAGCCTGGTTCTCTTAAAAGATCTTGGTCTCCACTCATTTTCAAACACTTCCTCTAATTCTTAGGGTTTTTTCCACACTAAACAAAATCCATTTTCCTATCTTTTTGTTAAATGTTTGTTCCAGTGCATTTTATTCAGTAACGAGAACAATTTCTGGGGGTGTCTTGGAAACAATTCTAAGACAGGGAGTCAAAATAGGATACAACTAATAATCACAGCTGAGGTTGATTTCTATTTCCTAACCCACATGCAAAAGATAATCCATATGCATTTATATTTATATCAGATACTTCCCATTGCAAAGGCAAAATAAGAATCAGGAACATAAGTGCCCTGGTAGTTTATTTGATTCAAAAGAAAGATAAAATCATTAAAACACCAAATAACTTCAACAGGAGCAAAAGAAATATCTTTTTCAGCTTAAGTATTGCTCAAGAACAGACCATTTGACTTGGGTAATGTGACAGAAAATCTTGGCAGAATTTGTCCTAGTCAAAGATTCATTTCAATAACAGCTTTAAGTTAAATATTTACAAATGAACTGTATAATTTCAGTAGTTCTCCCTTAATATCATATTGATTTAGCTGTGTTAAATACTAATAGGTATATATATCTCACTTTTCTTAGAATTTAGCTCAGTATTTTTACATCTTCAGTGTTGTACACTTTTTGGAAATCAAGAGCAAAGAAGCAAATAAGAAATGAGGGCCTGTAAACGAATAAGGCATTTTCTGTGAGAGAATGAATAAGGTCTTGGAATAGAGGCTAAACCTCAGCGAAATAAACAGAAATAAGCAAAAACTACAAAATTCTGCAGAAATACATTGTTTTTACATTCCTTTGCTTTGGTGATCGTGAGGGAAGGATATGGGTATAAAATATAATTACAATCCTTCAGACTGTATAATGCCAGTGAGATCATTTCTATCTTCCTCCTCTGTCTCTTTAAACATCTGTCCATTAGCAACATTAAGCACCTCACTGTAAAAAGTGTGAATCATTAGGTAGATGAAGCGTAAGTATAATCTGGAGGCAAAATGAGCAAAGCAATGAATCACCAAGTTAAAAAAAAAAAAAAAAAAAGTGCAGAAAGACTCCCTCCTGCTGAATCTCATATCAACCCTGCCTCCAGAGAAAGTGACCCTCAAGCAATTCTTAGCAGGAAGGCAGAAAGATAGACAGTTGGGTTGTCCGGAACACTCAAATGACTTCTGGACTTAGCAGCCAGTTAAGTGGCCAATACCAGCCTTGGTTAGATTCTAGGAGGTCTTAATCCTTAGATGAAACAAAGGCTCAGAGATCTCTGGGCAGTAAAGGATTATAAGAAAAAGTTATCATTTGTTTCAGAAGAAAACCTGCCGAGGGCCTGGCAATACAAAAGAAATGTTGGAAAAAATATTATCAGGATGAGCCAGATGATCTCCAACTGCACTGCCACTAGCTACAGGTCAATTTAAATATTTTAAAGATGCAGTTCCTCAGTAGCGCTCCCCACATGTACCCAGTGGCAGACATACTGGACAGCACAGATACAGAACATTCCCGTCATCTGGGCAGTGGTAAGCCAGGGTCTTGCTACTTAAAATGTGGTCCATGAATCAGCAGCACCGACAACACCTGGAAGTTGCTAGAAATGGAGAAACATCATGTGACCTGTGTGCACATTAAAGTATGAGGAGTACAGGTCTGCAGCTCATTCCATGAACCTTGTCATTGAAAGATAATGGAATACAAGTCAGAAGGCTGAGGCAGGATAACTCAGGGAACTATATGAAATGATTACTGTTCTGCCTGTTTGGTCAGGACTGGCTGGCTAGGTAACAAATATACAAGCAAACAAATAACAATAACAAGTAGCAATAGCACTTACTATTTGCTGGGCAATTAGGCTTTTTCTAAATTATTCACAGAAGTGCCCTTTAAGCAGTTTTACTTATAATTTAGCCTCAACGAGTCTAAAAACCAAGCCCAAGATCACATAGTTAATAAGTGGAAAAGCCAAATTTGAAGAAAAGAGGAAAAAGGGCTTTTGGTTGTGGTTTTTTTTTTTTTTTTTTTAATCAACATAACAGTTGGAGACATGTGCTATTATTTTTGCTTTCAAGTACTAGAATTTCTAACTATAATGAGCACTGTAGTAGAGATGAAATAAATCTTATTTGATATATGAATAAGAAAGATTTTGTGCCTGGGCTCATGAGTAGTGAAAAGAAATATTTATAACCTCTTCTGAAGAAGTTCTAATCTACATTAGCAGAGGTTCTGTCCTTGAAGTGACATTCAGTTTTATCTTCAGTGCGTTTAGAAAACTGAATTTCAGTTTCTCTCAGCCTTACTTAATGGAAGGCCACTTCTCTGCTTGCACTATTAATTTTAACTCATACTATTATTGCCCCAGAATCAAAAATCACCATAATCTCTCATTAGCTATGAGAGCCAACTGTAAAATTCTTAGTAATACAGGAAATATGGAAAGTTCTACTGGAGAGCAGGGAATTAGGTAGTATTACCAAACAAAGATATCAAGACAACAGTTAAAAGGCGCCTGGGTCTCTCAATGGGTTAAGCCTCTGCCTTCGGCTCAGGTCATGATCTCAGGGTCCTGGGATCCAGCCCTGCATTGGGCCCTCTGCTCGGCAGGGAGCCTGCTTCCCCTCTCTCTCTCTGCCTGCCTCTCTGCCTACATATGATCTCTGTCAAATAAATAAACAAAATCTTAAAAAAAAAAAAAAAGAGAGAGAGAGAGAGAGAGAACAGTTAAGAAAACATAGTTTTTATAATTTTTACACTGATCACCACAATTAAGCTTCTAGTCCACTCCGTTTATTCCTAAAGTCTGCTCTTACACAGGTTTAAGTATATGCCTTCTTTAAATCATCACCAGAACTACAAAAGAAGCAAACAAAGCTGGTCTTCTGCAAGTGCAATTTTCATTTTGAAGTAAGCAATGCAAGAAACTCTTCTGTTAGCAGAAATGTTAAAGAAAACAAAAGCCTATGGAGCAAAAAGAAAATTTCATAAAGATAAGCCATGAAATTCTCATGAAGTATAAGTCCATTTATATAGGTCTTTACCCTCTGCTATTTATTTATTCATGAATTTGACCTATCATACTTTTTGAATACATATTTCATATATTCTAAGTTGGTTTATATAATTATAACATAAATATCGATTAAATATTTTAAACGTAAATGTATGATTTTTTAACAACAAAATGGTTTGCTGAGGGATGGTAGTCTACAATATTTTCACATGTGTGCTGAAAATTAAATTTTAGAAACCATCATTTGTCCCTAGAAGACAATCAAGCTTGTTGAGAAGTTTAGAGAGGTCACTGGAGGAATTAAGAATAGAAGTTTAAATAATTTGAGGAGTTTCCTTGGAAATATCCACGTAGCATCAGAATGCAGATCTGGGGTCAGTAAATGATTAAACAATCCCAGAGACAAAAACCTAAAGCAATTGCTAACAATATGCTTTTTAAAAAATTCATCTCCTGGGCATCTGGGAGGCTCAGTCTTTTAAGCATCTGCCTTGGGCTCAGGTCATGATCTGAGGGTCCTGGAATCGAGCCCCAGGCTCTCTGCTCAGAGAGAAATCTGCTTCTCCCTCTCCCTCTGCTGCTCTACACTCTGCTTGTGCTCTCTCTCTCAAATAAATAAATAAATAAAATATTTTTAAAATGTTTTCATCTCAATAAAAACAAGATGTATTGTAGGTCCCCTTCTAACCTCTTGGGGGAGCTCATTTCATTTCATCCTCAGGGAGAAATGGCTCAAGGGAAAGTTGGAAATTCTGAAAGACCTGTAATCAGTACACCAGTGGGTGGAGTTTTAGGGGTGATATCAAAGAAGGTCTGAAAGTGCTTCCTCGTGTTTTTTTTTGTTCCTTTCCTCTTCTGCTCTAGCTATGATAAGGTGGCCTGCAGATTACTTCTGCCAGCAGGTGTTCTTAACACTTGGAAGGTAAACCAATGGTCACAATACAAAAGCCCAATGTACTGGAAATTAGTTTAGGCAAGCTTTGCTCCTGGTCTAAAGAAAAAGATGTTTATAGGCTTTGTGGTTGTCAAGGAAGCTGGCAAGGAGGGAGTTTCCCTGGCCAACATTTATGTGGGCCTTGAGATGAAAACAAAGAATAGCCATCTGAGCTTTTTCTAAATTGCCCAGCAATATAAAGTAATTGACAAAGAATCTCGTTAATACTTAAAAAAAAAAATGAAGAATTAGAATACTTGTTCTTTTACATTGGCTCCTTAGAAGGTCTAAGTTAACTTAGGTTACAATGTAGATATTTAACAAATACCAAAAATAAATTTCATAACTTACCTTCAGCAGGATATTTAGCAGGTCAGAACAATTATGAGCAGTAAGCCTCATTACATTGTTTCACATCCTTATGGCTGTTACAAATGTAAAGTCATCATCATATTATATGTTCTTCCCACTTATAAATTATGTTATCATTTCAATGAATTTGCTTTGACAACATGTACACATTTAAACGCATTTCTTTACAAAATAATTACCTGAAATTACCAATTGTTGATTACATCTCCAAAGAGTTGATTAATTCATTTATTAAGTCATCGTATGGTGCATTAAACCAAAGCTTTGACAGAGAAAAAATAACTATGTATGAAAGATTTCTTAAACATCGAAACCATTTTCTCAGTAGTCTTTCATCTGTATGTCTGTCAGATTGAGGTAGAAAAGTTGAGTCTGTTGTACTTTGATATGCAAAAAGTTCCTTGTTTTAACAGCAGACCACCCATCAGAACATGTCTAAATTCTCATCAGGTAATTTGAGAGTGACAAAAAAGACAGTGATGGAGTGACACTTTTAGGAAAATAAGACACATTTACAATAAGATAGAACAATAATAGAACGTATTATTAAGTGTTTACTAGGAACTAGACATGTACATTTCATTGGCAATAACAATTGTAACACTAAAGAAACTGCTATTAGGTATCACACTCTTCCAATGAGGCAAATTCAGATCACTAACATAGGATAGTGTTGGATTCAAAGCCAAGTCTCTCAACACCAAAACCCATCCTCTCAGAAGAAACCCCACACTATTCCTGCAACCAGTATTGTGGTTAATGATATGATTAACAAATATGAACACTTTCAAGATGGGCAAATAAATGGGGTAAAATCTGTGTAAACAGAACCTCACTATTGCCGAAGATATTACAAACTACACATTGAAGGTGTTAATAAAAGTTAGTTTCATGTTTTTGGAAAAGGTTAATTGGATTTATATTTCCAATTAGGATGTAGGAGAACATGAAAGAATTTCACTCCCATGGTAGCAGCAAGATGAAAATAGATATGCTAACAAGCATAATTTTTATAAAGCTATTGAAGAACACTGAACACAAAGATGTCTTAATGAACTAAATTCCAGATAGAGATGAGCCCTTCATAGGTTATCAAAGTGCTACTTCCATACCTGGGATCAAGGGCATAATGTGAGAATAGGTAAGTGGAAAAAGCTGGCCTGTCAAAGACAGAGCCTTGCAGAAATACTGTAAGATCAGCCAATGACAGATGGAACTTAGAAAATCAGTACTGGAAAAATTAAATACCTTGACCGGTCAATCCTCTCCCTTCCTTTTGCAGAATATTGCTGAGTAAAGACAATGGGGTAAGAAAGAAAAGCAGAGTCTTCATGCTGCCTTGCATAGCTATATTGTGCTTCACATTCCAGGGATCAGCTAGAGTAGAATCCAATAGTGAACCAAAGCTACCTGAAATTACCTTCTGAACCACTCCAGCTCAACCTCAGACAAGATCAGAGATTAGCAGAAGAGCAGAGAGAGGCTCTTAACCCAATTTGAAACCACAGGTGAACGCAACCAATTTATGGTAACAGACTATATCCACTCAATTCAACTCTTCATGAAATCTGAAATATCATTCCTTTATACTACTTGCCCCTGAGAGAAAAATACTAGTTGAATATCCTAGGGGAAAATAGTAATAATAATAATATGAAACAAAAACAAGAAAATTACAATTCTAATCTCTATTCTATTTAATGTAAATGCCCAGCATTAAATCTTTTTTAAAGATATGCAGAGAGGGATGCCTGGGTGGCTCAGTTGGTTAAGCAGCTGCCTTCAGCTCAGGTCATGATCCCAGTGTCCTGGGATCGAGTCCCACATCAGGCTCCTTGCTCAGCAGGGAGCCTGCTTCTCCCTCTGCCTCTGCCTACCACTCTGTCTGTCTGTGCTTGCTCTCTCCCCCTCTCTCTCTCTGATAAATAAATAAAATCTTTAAAAAATTAAAAAAAAAAGATATGCAGAGAATAGGAAATGTTACCATGATTATGAGAAAATGTACTCAAAACAAGCAGAGCAACTGGGGACCCAGATATTGGAATCAGCAGGAAGAAGTTTAAAAGGACTATGACTGAAATGTTAACGCATTACAAAAAGCAAGCAAACAAAAACATAAAACAACCAAATTAGGATAGATTTGGAGATGAAATGAAGAAATGCAAAATAGGAAACTATATAAATGAAACAAAAACTCTAAAACTTAAATAAATAATATCTTAAATGTACATTTTATTTCAGATAAGAAATTTAAAGTAGAGTAAATCAATTTCCCTCCTCCTAACCTAGGTGATAATTTTGGACATAAATTTGGACATAGCTTACACACAACAGGAAGAGTTAGTAAACCTTACGTAGATTGATAGAAATTATCCAAATTGAAGTAAAGACAAAAACAAGTTTTAAAAACAAAAAGACAGGAGCACCTGAGTGGCTCAGTTCGTTAAGCCTCTGACTCTTGGTTTCATGATCTCAGGGTCATGGGATCCAGCCCCGCGTTCGGCGGCACACTCAGTGGAGAGTCTGCTTGAGAGTCTCCCCTTTCCTCTCCCTCTGCCCTCCCCCTGCTCATGATCTCTCTCTCCCTCTCTAAAATAAATAAATAATATTTTTAAAAGATTTTATGTATTTATTTGCGAGATAGAGAGAGAGAGCATGAGCGGGGGAAGAATCAGATGGAAAGGCAGAGGCAGACTCCCCCACTGAACAGGGAGCCCTATCTGGGGCTCCATCTCAGGACCCTGAGATGATGATCTGAGCCGAAGGCAGACACTTAACTGAGCCACACAGGGGCTCCTAAAATAAATATATATTCTAAAAAAATGGAAAGGACAAAAAGTGACCCGCAGGAAAACATCAAATTTCTAACCCATGTGTAATTAGTCAGAAAAAGAGAAGACAAATACAACAAAAAAGAATTCATGAAGCAACGGCTAAAAGGTCCAATATTACTGTAAAACATCAATATACCTTTCCAAGAAGAACAGCAAACCTAAGCTCAATAAATAAACAAAAGTAACCACTTCTAGGCACATCAAAGCCAAACTACTGAAAATCTAAAATAATTTTATTTTTTCTGCTTTTTTCTTTTAATTTTTATTTTAATAGGCCCCACATAATGGTAAGATAGCTGGCATCCCATTAGATACAATAAAAGCTAGTAGACACCAAAATGAGACTTTTAATGTGCAAAAAAGGAGAAAAAGACATCCCTCATTCAATATTTAACAAAATATTTTACAAATAAAGGAAAAAATAAAAGAATAGATAATCAAAAGGTGAGAAAATTCACTGGCTCAAAAACCACCCACAAAAATACTAGCGAAATCTCTTCAGATCAACGATGAAATCCAGAAATATGTCTAAAAAAATACTGTAAAGATCAGGAAACACAAGGCCAATTTACAAAATTTAATTGCATTCTTACGTAACAGGAACAAATAATTGGAAAATGAGATTTTTAAGAAGAACAATACAGTATCAAAAACAAAACACTTAGAAATAAATCTAATGAAAGATATGCAAGAACTCTACAACAAAATATAAAAAATAAATTGAGAGATATTAAAGGTGAGTTACATAAATAAGTAGGTATGTCTTACTCATAAAATGAAACCAGTATCATTAAGATATTAATTTTCAGATTAAACTGTGATTCAATGTTATCCAAATCAAAATCCTGGCTTTTTTAAAATAAAAACGTAAGGTACTTCTAAAATTTATATGAACAAAACAATCTAGAAAAAGAAAAACAGTTTTAGAAGGCTTTCACTACTTGGTTTCAAAGTAACATCCTCCAGCATTAAATAGATTACTTCCTAATTGTAAAGCATACAATAAACCTACATTAATTTTGACAGCATGGTATTGACAGTAAGAGGCAAAGAGATCAATGGAATAGAAAAGAGAACCATTAGGAGCCGATGCAATTCAGTGGGGGAAACAAAGTTCTTTGCAATAAATGTTGTTGAACAAGTGGAACAATAAGCTCAGGCTCTACTTCATAACAGTCAAAAAATTAATTCGAGGGGTGCCTAGGTGGCACAGTCAGTTAAATGTCCGACTCCTGATTTTTGCTCAGGTCATGATCTTGGGGTTGTGAGATCGAGCCCTGGAATGGTCTCCAAGCACAGCATGGAATCTACGTGAGATTCTTTCTCGCCTCCTCTCCTCCCCCAGTTAGCATGCTCGCTCTCTCGCTCTCTAAAATAAATAAATAAATAATATCTTTTTAAAAAAACTAATTCCAAATAGATCATCGATCTGAATAAAATTAAACTATAAAGCCGCTAAAAGCCTATACAGGGAAATATTTTCTCAACGTGGGGTACACAAATATGTCTTAGACACATCATAAAAGTACCAATGACAATAGAAAGAAACAACAAATTGAAATACTGCTCATCCAAAGACACCAGTTAATAAAAGAAAAAGCCACAGACTGGGAAAAAATATTCATACTCCATATGTATATAAAGAAAGACTTGCATCCAAATTACACACAAAAAACTCCATCTCAGTAACATAGATCCAATATCCCAATGAAAACTGGCAGGAAATATGAACAGACACTTCCCAAAAGAAGATACCAAGATGGTTAGTAAGTCATGAGAAAGTGCTCAATATCACTAGGCATCAAGGAAACTCAAATTCAATCAACAAAGACATGCTGCCTCACATGAACTGGAATGAAAACAATAAAATGCCAGACAATACCACCGATGATCAAGGAGATGAAGCAAGGGAACTCTCATCTATTTCTGGAGGGAGTGTAAATCTGATAGGCAACTTCCTGTCAAGTTTAATATATATCATGTCCTGGCAGCTCCTCTTCTACATATAAGCACAGGAGATATGAAAGCATGTGATCATAAAAAAAAGGCACGTACAAAAATGTCCACAACAGGGAACATCTATCATCAAAAAAAATGGATAATCGACCAAATAGAATATTCTTCTCAGCAATTACGAAAGAACAAACGAGATATGCAAATTCTTTAAAAAATTATGTTGAATAAAATAATACAGAAATAAAAATATATACTGCATGATTTTGTTTATAAAGAATTCTGTAAGAAGCAAGATTTAAATATGATAATAAAAATCAAAGTAGTGTTTGCTCCAAGAGAGGCCTGAGCATTCACTGGGTAAAGGCAAAAATGTGATTTCTGGGGTAACAGAAACTGTTTTTTGATTAGGGTTTTTGTTATAGGGACATACATATTTCTCAGTATTCATCAGAATATAGGCCAAAATGGATACATTATAATATAAATAAATTATACCTTTATTTAAAAATTCCAAGGACAAAAGGACAGACTTGTTTTGAAGGACAAAAGGATAGACATACAAATCCCAAAGAACAAGAGTATCTCTTTTAAAATATCCAGAACTAGGAGAACCTGGGTGACTTGGTTGAGTGTCTGCCTTTGGCTCAGGTCATGACCTCTGAGTCCTGGATTGACACGTGCATCAGGCTCCCTGACTGGGGGGAGTCTGCTTCTCTTTCTCCCTCCCCCTCTGCAAAAGGCCCTGGCTTGTGTTCTCTCTCTCACTTGCTCACTTTCTCTCCTAAGTAAATTAGACCTTTAAAAAATAAAAAAATAAAAAATAAATTAAATTAAAATGTCCAGAACTAATCAAATAATATTCCTTTTTTTTTTTTTAAGATTTATTTACTTATTTGAGAGGAGAGGGGGGCGAAGGGAAAAGGGAGAGGGAGAGAGAGAATCTCAAGCAGACTCCCCACCATACGTGACCCAACCCCACAACACTGAGATCATGACCTGAGCTGAAACCAAGAGTTGGACACTAACTGAGCCAGAGTGCTCCAAATTGTATTCTTTATTAGGTGCACCCCCAGTCTTCTTGTCCAAGCTAATTTGGAAAAAGATAAACAGTAGATGGACAAATTGTGGGAAAGCAATTTTTTTAAGTAGAAATAAATAAATATTCTTCCATTTTGCCTTCCTGCAAACTCACACAAACTACACATTTGTGACTACACAAATTCTGGATCCTAGATCCACTGTAGCTCCCAAGTAGTGGGGGAAAAAAATGTTTTTTAAGACCTTAGTGTCAGTATCTCTCAATCTCTGATCCCAATTTGGGTTTTTGGTGTTTGTATTCTGCCTATTTGTTTATGACTAATATGACCCCATCCCCCAACTCATACCCTTGGTATTTAAAAGTTTACCTGATTTCTACATGACTACATAGATCTTCCCTACCTGGGGCTCAGGTTTCATAACGAAATTCTCTCCACATTTACTTTGCCATGTGCCAGACAGTATATGATAAGCACAGGATATATTGCAGAGAAAAATGCCATACAGTATTTTCTACTCCTTTTGTGTGACTGGACTGTGCCTTTGAATGAAGTAAGGGGCTATCCATTTGAGTAATTCATTATACATCATAGACACATGAAAAAAAGATGCAGTGCCTCCCAATGGAAAGAAAATTGCACAAAATTAACATTTATTTAAATAGACATAGAATAAAAAGGAAGGAAGGAGGGAAGGAAGGGAGGGAGGAGAGATTTTACCTGTAATTGTTAGCTTGGCGTTCACAAGATCTTAACTTTATCAGTGATTTATAGTTTAAACTTGTACAGTACAAAAACGACCAGGTTTATACTACAAGTATAGAAAACATACAGCCAGTTACATATTAAAGGTGTTCGTTTAGACATACTTCTAAAATCACCATTATAGATACCTTTTCAAAATTTTATGGAAACTATTTTTACATGGAATCTAAATGTCTTTTAGTATGCAACATATGATGTGTTAGTTGGGGAAGGTTAGGCCCGAGTATCAAATGGACCCAGAAATGTAATGGGTCAAAAAAATAAACACTCTTCATTCTCACACATTTAACAGTCTCAACTGGTTCTATGTGCGGACAATGCGCCTCGCAGGAGTCTAAGTTATTTTGTTTCATGGAGCAGAGTGGGGAACTTAACCTAAGTCATGTCCATGCGTGTTCTTTATGGCACACATGACTTTGGTCCACATTCCATTGACTGGAGCTCAGTCGTGTGGCCTGTCATAGATAGATTGAGACATGGAAGACTAGCGAGAGGAGCAGAAAACTGAGTTTGATGATCAGCTTATCAGTCTCTTGGTCTAGGAGTTCCCTAGAGATATTGAAGGTCATAAAATTCCTCTACTGTTTGTTACCGCTGCTTTTTTTTTTTTTTAAGATTTTATTTATTTTATTTGACAGAGAGCGAGATCACAAGTAGGCAGAGAGGCAGGCAGAGACAGAGGGGGAAGCAGGCTCCCCGCTGAGCATAGAGCCCAATGCGGGGCTCAATCCCAGGACCCTGAGATCATGACCTGAGCCGAAGGCAGCGGCTTAATCCACTGAGCCACCCAGGCGCCCCTGTTACCGCTGCTTTTTAAAACATGCATTTACTTACTACTTATCATCTCAGACAAGATTTTTCTGAACCTGTCAGAATTGACTCAATAGAAATTTACTTTTACTGAAAGAGACTACAATAGATATTTCTTTTACAACACACGTATATTCCAACCCTTTTTATAACAAAAATATCTTGGGTTTTTTTTGTTGATAAAAAGCAAAGAAGTGGCTTTTTCTAAATAGTTCCTTTGTATTATCACTAAGTGAAAATAATTTAAATATCCTCAAACCATCTTAACAATGAAACAGATACATCAATTTAAACTCCCATATGCATAAAATAAGGCTGCATTTTATATCTGTTCCCCCCGCCCTTAGTCTCAAGCACCAGACTGTACCCATAGTAAGTATTACTAAGTGTTTGATGAACAGGTTAGAGTTGCTCTGGCTTAAAAAGCTCTGTGATGCCTTTTATCACAGTTATTTTATGCAATAAAGTTGTTTAGAAAATTTGTGGATCCTCTTCAAGGATGTCTGAATCTTACTTTTTTTACACAATCCCTTTATTTCTTGTTGTTTGTAATTGTAGAACATCACACTTGGTACTATGAGGATTAGAAATATTTTCATGACACTGGTCCTTAACCTCAAGGAGTTCACTGTGAACATGTAGAGACTATGACAATGGATTAGCAGTAGAGTAAGCTACTGAGAAAGTGTACAAATGATAGAAACATTTTAAAATAAAACTATAAACTACCTATCTTAAATTTTTAATCATTGGCTTCCTGGAATGTCTCATAATGAAACCAGTTGACTTGTGAACATCTCCTTAAGATCCTCGATTTTCAGTATCATAAGTTGCTGTTTTAAACATACTTTTAAAATATGTTCCCGACTCCTTTCCTGTCTGTATTATTACGATGGCTAAACTTACAAACCCATTCATTTCAATTATTCCATTAACTTTAAACATATTATGATAAGCATATCTCATAAAGTTATCTAAAAGACTCAATTAATGGAGCAATGATTCATAGGAATGCTTTTGAAAGTATTTCTCATTTCTTAAAGTACTCATTGACTTCAGGGAGAAGGAAAGAAAATTGACTCACAACACTGGCCTTAGTGGTATTCCATTAGCAGTGATATACATGGGTGTATCTTCTCAATAGCTTAGTCACTTCAGGGATCCTCTAGAAGCCAAATTAGGATCTGTTTGTTGACCTTCGATGTTAATACTGATAGGCACTGGTATCCCTTGCCTAGCCACAGATGCAACTGAAAGCTCACACCATATGGTAGATTACAGGTGGCTGCAAATTTTTGTTGATTCTTCCCATCAAGACATGGAGTCCAGTTTCCTTTCCCTTGAATCTGGACTGCCCCTGTGATGTACCTGATTGATAAAAAGCAGAAGAACCAAACGACACTGCATGATTTCTAAGGCTGGGTCATATGAATCATAGTATCTCCTGCTTGGTTCTTCTGGAATGCCTGCTCTTGGAACTCTTCTTCTGAAAACCCACCTATCATGCTGTAGAATCCCAAGTCACAAGGTGAGCCCTTGTGTAGACATGCCAATGAACAGCTACACCTGAGCTTTCAGCCTAGAGCCAGCATCCAATGTCAGTCATCTGAAGGAGTCACTGGACATGAAGCCAGTCAAGGTTTCAGCTGACTGTAACTTCATCTACCACATGAGAGACCACAAGTGAGAACCACAGAGCTGAGCTCAGTGGTGCACAAAACTGGAAGGGGTAATAACTGAAGCCAGTAAGTCTGGTGGTCATTAATTATACATCAATACATAACCACAAATCAATGACCTCAGAAACCAGTGAACTTAGACACATAAGCATAGCCAAGTCATAGTTTCTCTTTTTCCCAAGATTTATTATAAGTGACATACAGCATAGCATAAGTTTAATTCTGTTAGTTTTCTGATCTCAGGATAACTATGATAAAAGCAAAATCACTAATGTATAATTTTATATGACTGGGAATGGAGAGATTAAAATGATCTGTAATTGGTTTCATTTATGGTTTGGATTCTGCTTTATAAGGTAGGTTTGCATACAGGTACTTACAAATTTGGAACTACCTTTTATTTCTTAAGAATGAAAAACTAAGAACATTTATTTTTAATGAATAATTTATAATTTATTGATAAAATTGAGTTATATTATAAGTTTTGTCTAACTGCACCTTAGATATAAACAGGTACACTCCTTTCTCCAAGATCTACACCAGACTGATTCAGATCCACATTTATTGATCAGAGAAAAAATCCAATACCTTCCCCCAATTTCCTGTGAAGTAACTGGACTGAAGGAGGATAGCCTTTATCTTCTCAAGGATACTTCTGATTTTAAGATTCCATCTCTGCTGAATTTACTCAATGTCAACATCTTTTTCATCTATATCTTACTGCAAGTCCTATAGATGTTAACCCAATCCAGTTTCTTAATTTCCTTCCAGAAAATATATAGATGTTTCACTGAGAACTTAAGTGAGAGACACTTACCAAAAATAAACTCAATAATAGGTATGCATGTTCCTTAATAAAAATTAAAAGAACAAACAAATTCTACAAAAGTGGCATTTATCACTCTTGCTCTTATTCTGCTAGTCAGGCTAGTCACAGGGTTAATCCACTATGGATTATAAGTAACATCATAGGATTGGATGAGAGTACAGGGTCAGTATAGATAAGATGAGAAGTCTAACACCTGTTCACTAGTGCACTATAATATAGCCAACAGGATGAGAAAGAATAAATGAAGGAGGGTGAAAAGGAACAGCAGTGCATTTAAAACAGAAAACAAACCAAGGAAACAGTTGTCCAGGAGTACAATGTCTCAAGAAAAACAGTGACAGTTTTTGCAGGCCACTGAGACACCCAGTGAGAGGATAACTTAGAATTATATATTATATTTAGATATCTGTGACTAAGATAAAAGTGATAGGGATCTTTAAAATTATAAGGATGAAAATCTTGTTAGAGTAATCCAAGAAAGATTGGGAGGTGAGGACGCATAAGCATAGTCAAATCATAATTTTTCTTTTTTCCAAGTTTTATTACAATATAAGTGACATACAGTTTAGCGTGTCCAGCATAATGATTCTATTTCAATATATTCTGTAATAGGGGTGGTGTTTCCTTTATCTTGGTATCAATTTTTTTTATCTTTCAAACAATCAACTCCTAGTTTTGTTAATAGCCATGTCATTTTTAAAGGACATTTGTTTCAAAGGGGAAAAGACACTAGATGGGTATAGAAAGTGTCACAATGACTCAGCAAATCATTCACAACTTCACAGGCTTCCCTGCCAAAACAGTAACCAAGAAAAAGTAGCCATAATCATTTCCAGCCACTGAAGGTATTGAGCTTCCATTGGTTAAACTTCCAAAGTCCCTGCTAACAACTTATCCTACACCAGAGCATGAGCTGTTCAGTTAGCTGGTACAACAAATGTCAAAAGACAGGGGAAGATTACAAGACAGACAAGCTCTCAGAAGAGAAGGTAGCATGAGAAGCAGTGGCCCATACATGCTGAGAGACATTAGTATTAATAATTTGTGTTTTGGCCTTTTACGGTTCACCCATTCTATAGGTTAGCAACTTTATTAATATTTCCAAAAATCAATTTTTGCTTCTGTTAATTGTGTCTAATATTTGTTCTTGATTTTATTGTTTTCTTCTTTTATTATTTTCTGCTGTCTACTTACTTTAATTTACTGTTGTTTTTCAAATTTCTAATAGTGAAAATTCCGATCAATGATTAAAACAATACACACAAAAAGTTATGTTTCTTACAAAACGCTGATTTTGCTGTAGTCCACAAATTCTGGTATATTTTGTCTTCATTACCATTTTGATTATAATCACCTGAAATTTTCTTGTCTCATGGGTTTCTAAGATGATTATTGTTTATTTTCCAATATCTGAGATTCTCCAGATATGCTATTATTACAGATTGTTAAATGGATTTTGATGTGATGAGATGACATATTGTAAGAGTTCAACATGATGTACCCCTATGCTTTCTTTTCTTTTCATTTTAAAGATTTTATTTATGTATTTGACAGAGAGGGAGAGAGCACAAACAGGGGGAGCATCAGGCAGAGGGAGAGAGAGAAGGAGGCTTCCCACCCAGTGGGGAACCTGATGCAG
Organism: Mustela erminea; assembly: GCF_009829155.1. Classification (NCBI taxonomy): domain Eukaryota; kingdom Metazoa; phylum Chordata; class Mammalia; order Carnivora; family Mustelidae; genus Mustela; species Mustela erminea. Next base: position 11,114,150 of record NC_045627.1, on the reverse strand, counting down.
GGCTCTATCCAGGACCCTGGGATCATGACCAGAGCCAAAGGCCGATGCTTTATCAACTGAGCCATCCAGGTGCCCCCTCCTATATTTTCTCCAAACATTTTTATAGTTTAAGCCCTCACGTTTAGGTGGGTTTTTTTTTAATCTATTTGAATTTATTTTTGTGTATGTTGTGAGAAAGGTGTTCAACTTCATTATTTGCATATAGATAGCTAGTTTTACCAGCATCATTTTTGGAAAAGACCACTTTTCCAACATTGGATAGTTGGAACCCTTATCAAAGATTAATTGACTTCAAATGTGTGTTTATCTCAATGTTATTTCATTAATCTATATTTGTATTGTCATTTCAGTAATTCACTGTCTTGATTACTGATTACCATAGCATTTGGCAAGTTTGCTATCAGAAGGTTGACTCCTCCAACATTTCCTTCTTTTTCCAGATTACTATGGCTATTCTGAGTTCTTTGTATTTTTTAAGAGTTGTATTGCATCTATAGACTAATTAGGGGACTACTATAATGATGATAATATTAAGTCACCCCATCCATGAGTATGGAATGTCTTCCCATTTATTTTGACCTTCTGTAAATTTTAATGGTTTTTTTATACATTTCAACATGTAAGCCTTCACATCTTTTGTTAAATTCATCTCTAAGTATTTTAGTCTATTACTAATGGATTTTCTCTTTTAAGTTGATTTAATTTTCTTTTTTAGTAATCTCTACACCCAAATGTTGAGCTTAAACTCACAACCTCAAGATCAAGAGTCACAAACTCTTCCAACTGAGCCAGCCAGGTGCCTTTTTTTTTTTTTTTTTTTTTTTAAGATTCTATATACTTACTTGAGAGAGAAAGAATGAGAGAAAGGGGAAGAGGGACCACGAGCAGAGGGAAGAGGAAGAAGCGGGCTCCCCACCGAGCAGGGAGCCCCATGTAGGGCTCGATCCCAGGACACTGGGATCATGACCTGAGCCAAAGGCAGACGCCTAACTGAGTGAGCCACCCAGGTGGCCCCTAGGAGCCCTTATTAAATTTCATTTTCTATTCTTTTCTCAAGATTTTACTTATCTATTTGAGAGAGAGAGAGCACAAGCAAGTAAGACAGAGACAGAGGGAGAAGCAGACTCCCAGTTAACTGGGAGCCTGATGCAGGGCTCCATCCCAGGATCCTGAGAACATGACCTGAGCTGAAGGCAGACACTTGAACCATCTGAGCCATCCAGGCACCCCTAATTCATTTTCTATTACTTGCTGATACGTAGAAACACAATTGATTTTGGAAGTGTCTTGTTCATATATCCTGAAAACTTGAAGAATTCATTTATTAGTTCTAATAGTGTGTGTGAGTGTGTGTGTGTGTGTGCGCACGCGCACATATGCGCACTCCTCAGGATTTTCTGTGTAAGATGATGGCATCCACAAATAGAGCTGTGCTTTTTTCCACTCCAATCTGAATGTCATTTATTTCATTTTCTTGCCCAACTACCATTGCTAAAATTTTCAGTACAATGGTGAACAGAAGTAGCAAGAGAAGACATCCTTGTCTTGTTCCTTATCTTAAGGAAATAGCATTCAGTGTCTTACCATAGATTCAATGTTATCTTTGGGTTTTATGTAGATACTACCTATCAGATTAAGTAACTCAAAGTTTGTTGAGGTTAATTTTTTTCTTAATGACAAAGTGCTGTTGAATTTGTCAAATGCCTGTTCTGCATCTACTGAGATGATCACAGATTCTTTCTTTTTCTTTTTATGTTAATATGGTATATAACCTTGATTGATTTTCAGATATTTAAACCAGGCTTGTATTTATGGATTAAATCCCACCTGGGTAGGGTGTATAATCCTTTTTGCATATTCTTGGATTTGGTTTGATAATATTTTGCTGAGGATTCTTGCCTGTATTTTAATAAGAGATTTTGGTTTGTTGGGTTTTTTTCGTGAGATATTTTTGTCTAGTCTTGGTATCAAAGTAATACTGGATTCATAGAATGATAGGAAATTGTTCCTTCTTCTTTCATTCTTTGGAAATAGTTGTGAAGGACTAAAAATAATTCTTTCTTAAACATATGGGATAAATTGCCATAGAAGCCATTTGATCTTACCTTTTTGTGTATGGGTTTTTGATTATGACTTCAATTTCTTTTATTATTACAGGTCTATCATGATCTTCTATTTCTTCATCACTCAGAGTCTGTAATTTGTTACATACTAGGAATTTGTCCATTTGATCTAGGTTTCCTAATTAGCTAACAGATTGTTGATCATAGCATTCTCTTGTAATCCTTTTTTTATTTCTGTAAGGTTGATAGAACTGTCCCCTCATTCATTACTTACGTTACTCAAATGAGCCTTCTCTTTTTTCTTGGACAACCTAGCTAAATTTTCAGAACCAACGTTTTGTTTTTGTCAATATTCCCTATTATATTGCTATTTTTAATAGCCTTCTTTTTCTTTAGTAATAATTTTTCTTTTAAGGTTTATTTTCATGAGATGATTGTAAATATTCTCTTTTGATTACTCTTTATATGGTATATTTCATCATTTTACTTTAATCTATTTGTGTCTTTGAGTCTAAAGTATGTTTCTCACAGACAGCATATAAGTGAATCATGTATCCGTATCCATTCTTTCAATCTCTAGATTTTAACTGAAATGCTTGACCCATTCATTTTTAATGTAATTACTAATAAGGCAGGATGCACTTTTGTCATCTTGCTATTTGCTTACTATGTTTCTTACATATTTTTCTCTTCTTTCATTACTGACTTACTTTGTGTTAGCTAAATATTTTCTAGTGTACCATTTTTTTTTAAAGTTTATTTATTTATTTATTTATTTAGTAATCTCTACACCCAGTGTGGGGCTCAAACTCACAATCCCAACAGTCACACACTCTTCAGACTGAGCTAGCCAGGTACCCATCAAGGGTACCATTGTAAATCTCTATTGTCTCATTTACTGACTATTTCTGAATTATGTTTTCAGTGATTTACTTGAGAATTATAATTAAAACCTTGACAAAATCCATTTCATTTTAACACCAAGTTAATTTCAATAACATAAAAAGATTTGCTCCAACATAGATGTGTTCCCTCCCCATCCCTGGAGCTATTATCTTCATATACACTACCTGTTTATGCATTATAAGCCCATTATCCTTCAGTCAGGCATAAGAAGACAGATGTTACAATAAAAAAATACATTGGTATTGTATTTTATATTTATCCATGTAGTTATCTTTACTTGTGTTCTTTATTTTTCTGTGGAGATTTGAATTACTATTGAGTGTTCTCTCGTTTCAGACTGAAAATTTCTCTTTAGTAATTTTTGTTGAGCTGTTCAGATTCTCTTAGTTTTTGTTCATCTGGGAATGTCTTTTTTTCCCTCATTTGGGGGAAATTTTCCCTTATTTGGGGGGTCTTTTTTAATGAGTACTTTAAATAGCTCATTTCACTACCTTCTGATTTCAATGCTTCTGATGATAAGTCATCCATTAATCATATGAGGGACCATACAACATGAGTTGTTTTCCATTGCGGCAGTCAAGATTCTCTCTTTGTTTTTTTGTATTTCAACAGTTTTATTATGATGTGTCAAGCTGTGGACCTCTTTAAGTTTATCCTGCTTGGAGCTGGCTGAATTCCTTGGATTTGTCATCATGATTGTCCTAAATCTGGCAAGTCTTCATTCTTTCTTCAAATATTTTTCCTTCCCTTTCTCTCTCTCCTTTCCCTCTGGACTCACATTATGTATATGTTGGCATGCTTGATGATGACCACAGGTCTCTGAGGTTCCATTAATTTTTCTTCATTCTTTTCTCTTTCTGCTCCGTCTGGATAATCTCAAGGTTCTATCTTTACTTTCACCAGTTTTTTTCTTTTGATTTTTTTTCTTCAACTCTAATATGTTCATTGTCTCCTCTAGTAAATTTTTCATTTCAGTTACTAGACTTTTAAAACCCAGGGGCACCTGGCTGGCTCAGTCAGTAGAGTATGTAACTCTTGATCTTAGCATTGTGAGTTTGAGCCCCATGTTGGATGTAGAGATTACTTAAAAATGAAATCATTTTTTTTTAATTTAAAAAGTAAATAAATAAAACCACAAATTTATCTCTGGTTCTTTTTCTTTTTTTAAATATAATTCCTTTCTTTGTGTACATTTTCTACTTAATGAGATCTCACTTGCATATTTTCTTTTCATTCTTAAGATACAGTTTCCTTTACTTTCAAGTTATTTTTAAAAACTTACTTTAAGTCTTTGTTTAGTAAATTCTACCTCTGTGCCCCTCAGGAATAGTTTCTATTATCTGGGGGTTTTTTTGCCTGTGTAGGACCACAGTTTATTTTTTATCTTTGCATTTCACATAATTTTTTGTGTGTGTGAAACTGGATTTTTGAAATAATATAATGTGTCAACTCTTGAAATCAGACTCTTCCCATCCTCCCATTGTTGTTGCTACACTTTGGTATTGTTGTTTTTGTTGTTATTGTTAGCTTGTTTAGTGACTTTTCCAAGTCTTTTACTGCTTGTGTGTTGGGTTCACTCACTGGCATTTATGTAATACATTTTATTTTTTCTTAAATTCTCTGAAATTACATTATTTCATTTGCAGCAGGTCTCATTTTTCCTGTGGGAATATCCTAAGCCTGATCTTTGAAAGATCCTTCAGACAAGCTACACATTTCTTTTTTCCAGGTGCATAAAAGTGGCCACAGATATTAAGCAATTTACATTCACTTTTGATTTTAAAGAATGCTGACACATGGTTAGCCTGCATTTATTCTAAATCTACACAAAACATATGATTCTGTTGTTCACAGGATCCTCTTATTTTTTTCTTACATCCAATACTCAAGCAGCTTGCTAATTTCCTGGACTAATTAATGGTTTTGTTCTACTGAGGGTACAGCACTCAGAGTGTCTCACATTAAAACACGGTCACAGGTAAATTCCAACCTACCAGTACATAGGATTTTGTCTTTTTTTCCTGGCTCCTGGTCAGATTACCTCTGCCTCTTCTTCAGGCTTTTATAACCACACAAGCTCATTATTATTTTTCTAGCTCTTGTTCTCTGTTCCCCACCCCATGTCGCCTGGGAACTTCCCATCCTTCTTTTTTTTTTGTGGTTATAATTTACCCAGTGCTTCCAGGTATTAAAAGTAGGAGTTTTAGCTGAGTCTACCAATTTGCATCCACTATACATTCTCTCAACATAATTTTTAAGTTAATTATTGCTGCTACGTGAGGAATGGAAAAGAACAAGGTAAAAGTGAAATTTGTATCTCTAGAAATATTGTCCTTCAATATGAATGAATGGTTAAGTAATTTCTCAGTTACAACTTTTTATGCAATGTTACATTCAAGGCAATGAACTTATTATTTTCTGAGTCCTCTGGCACTCTCTCTCTCTCTCTCTCTCTCTCTCTATATATATATATATATATATATAAAACTAATGGTGTATGCTCCCAGGTTTTAGCCAAATTTCATAACAGCCAATTTAATCATATTTTACCTGTTCTTTTTATTTCCTGGATTTGAAATAGGGCACTGATTCACCAGCAACATGACAGATGACTGGATTGATTAAAGTGGTGTATCCATTACTAGATTAACTTCCCTCAGTAATCAACCTCTGAAAACACTCCTGAGAGGATAAAAATTGTTAAAGTTGACATGTATTTCAATTAAAAAAAAAAAAAAAAATATATATATATATATATATATATATATATATATATATATGGCACTTTGTAAAAAAATAGCTACTTTGGCCAATAGCAATTTAATAGGTTTGTTAGAGACAGTGTTGTCCTCATGTTTCTGAGCTGCTGGTAGACATCAAACATATTATTTCTGAAAGCCATTTTATCTTTTCTCTGTGTCTGCTATTTCAAAGAATTATGTGTTTCATTCTCATGTTGCTGCACTATCTTTTCCTAGCAGGGAATACCCTTCAGAGATAATATGAAGTCCACCTACTTGAGATGATCACAAAATGTATGTTTTTATTTTCATAGCATAGACAGAAAGTTCAGATGAATTCAAATACATACAGGTGACAAGTCTTTCATGTGTTATCCAGAGCAGGGAGTTACAAATAAGTGTTAGTGAAGTTGCATGGGCATTTAGCATAGCAATCCCAGGTTAAAGGAAAACATCTGGTAAAGGAACTAAACATGTACCTTTGAGATTTTTGATACAGAGATTTTTGATACAGATTTTCCATCAGTCCTTATGAGTATGGCTTAGGATAGAGAATAATCATGCATAACAAAGAGGTAATATCGTATCTCCCACTGATAAAGAGAGCAAAACTCGCCAGGTAAATTTGAAATCAAGCTTTTGTTATCTTATCTTAGGTATGAGGGCTGGGTTTATACATAAATACAGGAAATACATTAATTAGCCAGGAATTATTATTAGTTCCTCCAAGAAGAGTGAAGGTGAGAGTGTTCTCCTGTAACTATAATATTTAATAGTATAGTAGCAGTTGTAGTAAAAATACATTAATATGCTGTACCTATAGGCAATATCTTGCTCAAATTGATGGACCCAGTAATACCAGGTATAGACAGAGAAAAAGAGCATTCCTTATTAATTAACTAATAATTAGTCCTTAATTATTAGTTCATTAGCTGAAACTCAAGTTGGTTTCACTAGTATTCTTGTTACAGTCTGAATGTTTAAATTCTCTCAAAATTCATATGTTAAACCCTAACTCCCAATGTGATGGTATTTGGAGGGGGAGCCTTTGAGAAGTGATGAAGTCATGAATGTGAAACCCTCATGGTTGCCCTTATAAAAGATGCTCCCCAGGGGACACTTGGTTGGCACAGTCAGTTAAAGTGTCTGACTCTTGTTTTCAGTTCAGGTCATGATCTCAAGGTCCTGGGATGAAGCCCCTATTTGAGCTCTGTGCTCAGCAGGGAGCCTGCTTGGTATTCTCTCTCCCTCTGCCCCTGCCTATCACACACACACTCTCTCTCTCTTTCTCTCTTTCTCTAAAATAAATAATTAAGGTGCCTGGTGACTAAGTCAGTTAAGCATCTGCCATTGGCTCAGGTCAGAATCCCAGGATCCCATGTCAGGTTCCCTGCTCCTTGGGAAGTCTGCTTCTCCCTCTCTCCCTGCTCATTCTTTCTCTCTCTCTCTCTCTCTTTCTCTCTCCCCCTCTCTCTCTCAAATAAATAGAAATCTTAAAATAAATAAATAAATCTTGCAAATAAAAAAAGATGCCCCATAGAACTTTTCCTACCCCTTTCCACCGCATGAGGACACATACAGGAATTTAAAGTACCATCATGAAAATATCCAAGTTTTAAAATGAGTGAAAAGTTCTGAAACTTGGCCAACATGTTACTGAGAAAACTAGTACTCAACAACAACAAAAAAGTGTTCACTACAGGTCTGGTGGGGAGAAGGGATTAGAACAAATAAAACTTTTTTCTTGTTCATACTTCATTGTATGGAGATTCTCAACAAATGATTAAAAGTTAAATATATTCAAATGCTAGAGTGCGATAGAGGTGCTGTTCAGAATCTTAGAGGTCAACATGTGATCCTAGGAAGGGACATTTTTCACGCTTTGGTCTGAGTTGTTATCAAGAAAACAGGGAATTTTATTTCATTTTATTACCTTCACTAGATGTTACGCAAGCAAAATAAGCTTCGGTGTGCTATGAAGGGTCATTTAAGTTCTGATATTCCCTCCTACTTCATCAACCAAGAAAACATTTCATAATCATTTCTCCATTTCCTTTCCAAAATACTTGATATGACTATATTACAATGAAGCAAAGAAAAGAGAGAGAGAGAGGGAGAGAGAGAGAAAAAAAAAAAGAAATTCTCAGATGATTTATGGAATGAATCTCAGTATTTTTTTTTCATTCCTTATTCTTTTTTTTTTTTTCCATCTTGGATGTAAGTATTGATTTTAATGGATTTTTTTGGCTTATGAATCACAGGAAGGACATAGCTAAAAGGACTATTTTATTATAAAATATTCAAAAGCCATTTAAAAGCCAGAGTTGGTCACTTATTTATTTATTTGCTGGACATTTATTCACAAACTCCTATGTATACTCTACCCTTGAGACCCCTTGAGACCTGCAATGAATGAGAAGATGTTGTATAATAAATTACTACAAATTTAGTAGCTTAAAGAGCAGAAATTTATCACTTCACAGTTCTTGTGGGTCATGAGGGTGGGTGCCAGTTAGCTGGTTTCTCAGCTCAGGATCCCACCAGGCTGAAATCAACATGTCAATGGGGGCTTTGTTCTCCTCTGGGGCTCCTGAGTTGTTGTCAGAATTCAGTTCCTTGAGATTGTAGGGTTATGTTTTCCACTTTCTTCTGGCTGCTGGTTGGGATCACCCTTTGCTCTTGGCAGCAAGCCTCTGGGTCCTAAGTCCTGTGGCCCCTCCTCTCACATGAGAGCTCATTTTTCGAAGGCACCCCATGTGAATGCTTGTGAAGGTTAGCTTTTATCCCCAAAACAACACTAGGAATTGGTACTATCCCCATTTTACTGATGATGAAACTGAGACACAGAACAGTTGAGTGGCTGGTCTCAGGTCACATGACCAGCCAGGTTTTAGAGTGGAGACCTGTATATGGGTTGTCTGAGAGTCTGGCTCCAACGTCCTTCTTTTTAAAAAGGACACTTAAACTAATTTGGGTTTCTTAAATTTTAGGGTAAATAATTAACGTTTTATAAGTTTTATAAGTTTCAATAACGATGAATGTATTCATCACATTCTGTATTTCTTTCTTTCTTTAAAATTCTAGGTCAGGTTCTTGCCCAGCTGTCTGTTGTCATTTAACAGAGCTATTTGTAACAAAGGGAATTGGAAAATATGCTCCTATTGTGTTATAGCTCTTTTTTTCTTTTCTTTTTTAAGATTTTACTTATTTGGGGTGTGGGTGGCTCAGTAGGTTAAGCCTCTGCCTTCTGCTCAGGTCATGATCTCAGGATCCTGCGATCGAACCCCACATTGGGCTCTCTGCTCGCAGGGAGCCTGCTTCCCGCCCTCCCCCCCCACTACCTGCCTCTCTGCCTGTTTGTGATCTCTCTCTCCCTGTCAAATAAATAAGTAAAAAAAGATTTTACTTTTTTTTTTTAAAAGATTTTACTTATTTATTGAGAAAGAAAGAGAGCAGTAGAGAGAAAGAGAGAGAGAGGGAGAGAGCAAGCATGAGCAGAGGGCAGAGGGAGAGGGAGAAGCAGGCTCCCTGCTAACCAGGAAGTCCAAAGTGGGATTCAATCCCAGGAGCCTGGGATCATTAACTGAGCTGAAGGCATACACTTAACAACTGAGCCACCCAGACACCCCTGTTAAAGGTATTTTTCTGCAGTGCAGTCATTTTAATCTTATTCATATCCAGGTATGGTTTATAGTTATAGTTTCGTATTTAGAATAATTTCTAATTTGGTTATAAGTAGACATTAAAACACATATTTGTGCACTTTAATTTCTATTAATGTTATGATAATTGTTTTAAAATATACTATAAAATGATATTATGGCCAGGGGCGCCTGGGTGGCTCAGTGGGTTAAGCCGCTGCCTTCGGCTCAGGTCATGATCTCAGGGTCCTGGGATCGAGTCCCACATCAGCCTCTCTGCTCAGCAGGGAGCCTGCTTCTCTCTCTCTCTCTCTCTCTCTCTCTCTGCCTACCTCTCTGCCTACTTGTGATCTCTGTCTGTCAAATAAATAAATAAAATCTTTAAAAAAAAAATGATATTATGGCCAGATATCCATACCATGAGAGAATGAAAAAAAAGATTTTATACAAAATGAGAAATATTTCAATACTAAATTCAATAAAATGTAATCTAATTCAGTTTAGCTATGTAAGGTACATTAATGAGGAAAAAAAGTTTGGAAGAAAATACACAAACACCATCACAAATTCTTAGGGTGATAATTATGGGGCTTTATATTTTCTCTTGTTTTCCCCCCACAAACTAATATTTTAAAATTCTTTTGACATTTCTATGAATTTTTCATATAATGTGTGTACAGAAAAAAAAGAGTTTCAGGTTTTCCTTAACTCATAATAAATGTCAAGAAATATATATACTCACTCTCTCATACAGACGTCTCAGATACCTAGCTCTTTCTTAAAGCGTCTGCAAGTATGAGGAATAGTGTTGTCAGATTTTTCCATTACTTTTCTATATTTCCTGAAATAAATAGTCTGGTTACAGGTATTTTTAAAAGTAAGATGTTATTTCCCGAGAAGGGGTAATGAATCAGGAGAGGTAAATCAGGGGATGCAAATGATCCGGGCAGAGTAAAGGTGAGACCCACGCACATGGGGACACTGAACTCAGATGGCCTATGTGACAAGCACAAGCAAACAGGGGAATCTAAAGCAATGACGGTAGAACTTCATCAAGTGCCATGTTCTGTTAAAGAAGACCATAGCTGGGCAGCTAGGTGGCTCAGTCGGTTGAGCATCTGCCTTCGGCTCAGGTCATGATCCCAGAGTCCTGGGATCGAGTCCCGCATTCATCTCCCGGCTCAGCAGGAAGCCTGCTTCTCCCTCTCCTCCCCATTTGTGCTCTCTCTTACTATCTCTGTCACTGTCTCTGTCGCTATCTCTCAAATAAATAAAATCTTAAAAAAAAAAAGACCATAGTTTAACACATGATAGCTACATGTATGGTGAGCAGTTCGTAAACATACAGCATGGCTGAACCACTACGTTGTTCACCTGAATCTAATGGAACGTTGTGGGCCAACTACACTTTTTTTAAAAAGACCATTTCTATAGTAAAGTAGGAAGAGGCATTCCCATTCTCAGAAGCAGTGACTCTACTGAAAGTGAAGGTACTTATTCTTAAAGAATCTTCTTAAAAATGCAAAGCCTTAGGTAAATATTAGGTAAAGACATTTTACATATTTTACATTCATAAGCATATATGTACATGGATATAATTTTATGAAGTACACACATGAGTACATGCCTTTTTCTTTAGCTCCATTTATTACTCTATTTTTTAAAAGTTTTAAATATTCATTTGAGAGGGAGAGAGAGAGAGCACGAGCAAGGAGAGAGGGAGAAGCAGGCTCCCCGCTGAGCTAGAGCCTGCCATGGGTCTCAATCCCAGGACCTGGAAATCATGACCTGAGCCAAAGGCAGACACCCAACCATCTGCATCATCCGGGCACCCCTAATACTCCATTTTTGTATGTACAAGTGACTCTCCCCATCTGTGAAACTGTGCGTGTGTTCTGCATCTCTGGGTATTTTTTTCTTAAGTGGACTTATTAACTACTCTCTGGATCACTGGCTTTTAATATTAAATAAGTTACCTATACCTGTGCTATGGTGAGAATAATGATCAGAAAATTTGGTGACATAATGTAAAGCAAGTGTTAGTTATAAGAAAATTTAGTGAAATAAATGTAAAGCGAGTATTAATGAAATCACCACTGTTTTCTTCTTCTTTTCTTTTCTTTTTTCTCTTTTTTTTAAGAGAGAAATCATGAGCAGGGAGAGGGAGAGAGAGAATTAAGGAGTCTCCCCACTCAATGAGAACCCACTATGGGGCTCGATCTCACGACCCTGAGAGCATGACCTGAGCTAAAATCGAGTCAGATGCTCAAGTGACTGAGCCATCCACGTGCCCCTTATTTTTTCCATTTATGTTTTTCACATCTAACCAGATAGTTAAGAGTAAAACTTCTTTCACAATCAGTATAAATCTCCTCTATCACTGGAAAGAACAAAAAAACTTGGGATTTAACTGTTTTACAAGAAAAAATACTTGGAATATACTAACCAAATCTCCTGGCTTTAAACTGATATCACATCAACATGACAACAAATGTTCTAAGAGAACAAAGTAGCAATTACCTATTTGGCCAAGACAGTGAAAAATGCTACAGATTTCAAATTCCCCACATATGTCTTCCTTCATTAAAATTTAGCTACTTTGTGTATTAAGTCCCCTGGTATTGCGTGCCTGACTCATTTAAGTCACGCTCACATCTGCTCAGAATCAGTCACCATGCCCACTGGGTCTAACAGGATTCGCTCAGGTAGAAAGCAAGCAGCCCTCTTAGAATAGAGTAAGATCCTACGTTCTTTTCCTATCCAACCTACAGAGCAGAACTGCTGTCCAGTAGCAGGATACACTATTTCCAAAGGCTATGGAAATGTGTGAGCATGCAAGTTACAGGAGTCAAACTACAGTTTCTCATGGGTAAAACAGATCTCGAAACCATACTCTGTGACAAACATTTTTCACGATTTTACTGTCTCATCCATGTTCACTGAAAATAATGTGATATGAGAAAAACATCAGATAATAAGCAGAAACCAATTAATAGTTTCCACAGCATCTTGGTCATCCTAATTAAAACAATCTTGCAGACTGGATAAATAAATTACAAGTTACTCACTAGTCTGAAAACATCACTGTGATAAACGTATCCATTCCAATGGATACTATTAGAGGCCTTGCCTTAAATTTCCTTAAGTTTCCTTTCCTTCCTTAATGATTATCTCATTTGGTAGTCAGTCAACATTAGTGACTTTTAATTTGAGTGACCACCATTACCCTCCTGCACTTCCATTATCATCCTTTTATTTCTTTTTCCCCCCTAAGATTTTATTTATTTATTTATTTATTTATTTGAGAGAGAGAGAGAGAGAGAGAGAGAGAGAGAAGGAGAGAGAGAAAGCGTGAGCAGGGGTAGGGGCAGAAGGAGAGGGAGAAGCAGTCTTCCCGCTGATCCCTGAGCCTAATGCGGGACCCAATCCCAGGACCCTGAGATCGTGACCTGAGCGGAAGTCAGACACTCAGCTGCCTGAACCACCAGGCACCCCCCCCCCTTTTATTTCTTATGGATGTTAAGCAGCACCTGTGTTGGCTGCCAACCTATTTTAATCTTATTAATCTTTCCCATTATTAATCTTTCCCACAACTCCCCAATAGCCAAGCCCCTTGGCTATTCCTTGCACATTGTTATGGTGACTGAGGCCTCATAACTTCCATTGTTTAAATGCCTCCCCCGGCCTCTGTTACTCTGGAGCTCTGTCATCTCCATGGTCATTAATGAGCCTAGATCTCCTCCACTCTGCTCTGGCCTACAGAGGAGAGCCATCATGTACTCTACTTAGTGATGTCAGTGGCTCTAGATCTTGAGGGTGTGGTTGACCGCCTCAGTGAACAATGGAGCTGCGGAGCCCTCTCACAGGACATAATTGCTGGTGAGTCTTCGGTCCCAAAATGATAGATCCATTCCAGCATGCCCACTGCCCTCCTCCTCTTGGCTTCCTCCTCAGCTGTTTGCCAGGACAACTCGGGCACTCTCCTCCATTGGGAGTTAGCCATAAATTTATGCAGGCTTCTGACACCACCCTGGCACTGAGACTGCCCCTTCCCCAAGAAAATACCTCCAAGCCAATGACTTCTTCCTTATCCAGCATCACATCCCTGTACAAACCAATCAAGAGTGCTGCTGTGGATTAAGATGGTACATTCCAGTTAATCCTTGGATTCTTTAAAAAAAAAAAAAATCTTGGAGTCTTTAGATCTTTTTTCTTCTTTTTATTATCCTTTCCTCTTGTATCAAGTCCAGAATATCCCTAGCTTTTTACACTTTATATTATGTTAGGATTATCAACCTGGCAATGAGGACAGAAGGTAGAAGGACATCTGAGGGGCTGCCACTTGCTTGATTTGGAAGATATTTCTGCTACATGTTCTAGCACAACAGAAGTGCTAGCTCTTAGCAGGGAAGAGTGGACCGTCTCTGCAAATCCAAAGAGTCTGAGAGAGAAGGGGTGCACTGCAGAGTCAACATACTGATGAGCACCCAACGAAATGCCTCAGTCCAACGTTTGAGAGTTTCAGGGTTTCCCACCAAGGCTTTGGTCTCCATATCATAGACCTGCCTGCTTTGACTGAATGCCCACAAGTCCTCAGAGCTCTACAAGTTCATCAGCTTGGTCTTCAGCTTGTTGCCCTGATGTTTCTGTCCCTGCTAGTCAAGATAAAGGGATCTTTGTAAGCCACCACAAGGCTCTTTTGCTCTCACACTCAGCCACAAATTGTGACCATCCCTCAGTCTTCTTCACCGTTCTGAATAGCATCAATGCAAGTTAGCATCGGGACATCTGGGTGGCTCAGTCGGTTAAGCATCAGCCTTCAGCCTTAGGTCATGAGCCCAGGGTCCTAGGATTGAGTCCTGCATCAAACTCCCTGCTCAGCAGACAGCCTGCTTCTCCCTCTCCCTCTCCCTTTGCCACTCCCTCTGCTTATGTTCTCTTGCACTCTCTTGCTCTCTCTCAAATAAATAAAATCTTAAAAAAAAAAAAATACAAGTTAGCATCAATGCCACTATGTTATTTCTGTAGGCTATGTTCCCCCACATATTTCTGAAATGGCTGCATGAGTATACCAGCCACAGCATTCTCCTCCATGGGAACATCCTGTCAGATTACCACCAGTGAAATCTTTAGCAACTGAAAGTCTACCTTGCACCAGGGACTATATGTGCCTCATCTACCAACCAAGATGGCATCTTCTTTGCTTGTTGGGTGATGGGCAAATCAGTCCCACATCTTCATCTTACTGTAAATTTTCCCAGGTCTTTTCTGGTACCACTTGGGTTCTCTGAAAATAGACTCCAAGTCATAAAGAAACGTGCAATGATTTTATCCAAGGAAACACTTGTGACAGTCAGTGGGGGCTGGGGGTGCACTTGAGCAAAGTACTTCAAATTACAGCATCTGAAACCCTTGATAAATTATGTTCCCTGTAGTTGGGGATCTATGAGATACATTCTCGGTTATAATAGACCAACAGGCAAGGGGAGACTGTAGAAATATGAGACGTATCTGATGTGGGAGCTAGCCCTCAACAGGTATGGCCAACAATCCACGTTAAGACTCTGTGTCCCAACGACTTGCTCATATTTGACCTCAACAGGATCAGTCTTTGAACAAATATTGAAAAGCTGATTGACAGGTGATATTCTTGGCCCTGAAAGTCACCAAGAAATGAGACATAAAACCATCACTGTGGAGTTGACTTTTGGAAACCAGTTATCCATGCCTGGATATATGAATGCTTGTCAAAATGATTCCTTAGAGTGTGACTGTCAGAATCAGTAAGTCTGCTCACTACAATTTTTGATCCTTGGGTCCCAACTGAGACATACTATATACCAGAATCTACACAAAGAGGAAAGTACAGGGCACCTGGGTGGCTCAGTGGGTTAAGCCTCTGCCTTCAGCTCAGGTCATGGTCTCAGGGTCCTGGGATCGAGCCCCACATCAGGCTCTCTGCTCAGCGGAGAGCCTGCTTCCCCCTCTCTCTCTGCCTGCCTCTCTGCCTACTTGTGATCTCTCTCACTCTGTCAAATAAACAAATAAAATCTTAAAAAAAAAAAAGAGGAAAGTACACATTTTTTTAAAGATTTTATTTATTTATTTGACAGAGAGAGACACAATGAGAGAGGGAAGAGAAGCAGAGGGAGTGGGAGAGGGAGAAGCAGGCTTCCCGCTGAGCTGGGAGTCCAATGTGGGCTCTATCCCAGGACCCCAGGATCATGACCTGAGCCAAAGGCAGATACCAAACGACTGAGCCACCCAGGTGCCCCGGAAAGTACACATTTAAAACTAAGCTCTCCCCCTCATTCTGTAATTATTATGCATAATAAAGCAAAAGAGTTACTAGTTTGTATAACTGCAGTGGGGAGGAAAAGGGGAACATCTGGTGATTGAGGGGGATGTTTGATGAAGCTGGGATCCTCGGATATCCCTCACAGTAGCACCAGGCAATTTTTCAGGTTTGTATGGGATTCAGAGCTCCCCAACTTTGAGAACAGGGGTGGGCAAGAATCAGTATGTTCTAAGGTCCTCCGTCAGGCAAGCTGGGATTTGAAGAAGTTCTCAGAGATGTTGAGTGAAAACCAAGGATGAAACAAATTTGTCCCACAGTCAGAACAAATTAGAAAACTCAGTGGACATTTTGTTCTGTAAATTTCAACCCTGATCACTGAATGCTGTATTTAAGACTAATTCAAATCCCATTTATTGCTAAGGTAAAGCTATTTGTGTATTTCCCACTTTTATTAGGATTGTTTAAAAAAAAAAAATGATCTGGAATAAGCCAGAAGGGTCTGAACATTAGCTGTTCTAGTTTAACATATCTGAAGAAGGCAAGTGTTGAAAAATGTGTCAGAATTAAAGGGGACGACTTCATGGGAGCAGCTAGGTTTAGCTAGAGAGAGACAGAAAGAGAAACAGAGACAGAGACCCAGAGGAAGAGAGAGGAGGAGTTTTCTCCTAGAAACACTGCCCTTCATTAAACACTCCAAGAATGGCAGAAGTTCAGCACTGATAAGAGGAAGCATTATTAATACCGGCAAATATGCAGTGCTGGGAAAATTATTTCATCCTTGAGACAATGTCCCACAGCTTTTGAGAGTTCACAGCTAAGGTGATTTATTAACTTGAGGCAAGAAGGAGGCAAGACTCAGTGAACAATAGATACACATAATGGAACAGTCATTAAGGAGCACCTACTGCAAGGCAGGTAACTTTACCCAAGAGAACTTCACACACTTAAACACCCCTCACAAGGGAAATATTATTATTACCTTTTTACAGCAGAGGAGACCTGGGCTAGAGAAGTGGAGTGCCTTTCCCAAGATACCACAAGTGATATATTCCTCTGGCTCCTACTGAAGATATTCAGTTTAACCAATCCTAAACCCATGTCACCAGCCTAACTCGTGCTCACATTTTTTGTCTGCCTCTTTCTGCCTCCTGAATCCCTCCTGCATGCTTCTCTGTGTGCCTGCGCCCCCCTCCCACACCACGGCACTCCCTCTTCTTTTGCAGTCTGATGTGTAACAGTCTTTCAGTGACGGTCATCTCCAGATCTATTGGCCTTTCCATACCTAAATAATAATAAAACCTGTATTTTATAATATGTGTACGTGAGCACGTGTGTATAAAATATATAACTTTAGGTAAATATAGCACCAACTGACAACAATAAAGACATACTCTTAGAAACTAATAAACAGACAAAATGGCAAAGAGAACTTTACAACCATTGTGTGTTTTTCTACTACACCTGGAACACTTACCAAATTTTACTATGAACCAGGTCTCAAAAAAGCAGTCTTAAGTCTCCGTAAAATGTAAACAATCAAATAATATAGACTTTTTCCACTTGACCACAACACAATAAAATCAGAAATCAATTACCTGAGGACACCTCAAAATGGAATCACATTATGATTTCATCATATATTGCTAATTAATTTGTTAAAGTGAGTGGCATAAAGGAAAGTATACATAAGAGTAATGTCAATGAAAATACTATATACTGATATTTGCAAGGTAGTTCTGAAGTAATATTTATACATTGATATATGGCTCTAAATGTTCTTACCAGAAAACAGAAATAATGAAAATAGAGAACTAAGCACTCAAATCTAGAACCTAGAGAAAAGAAATGTAGCAGCTCTTTTAGTAATAAGATAAAAGGAAAAATAACTCTAAGATGAAAACATAAAAATCAGAGAACCAAAAAGTGGATATATTAACAATATATTGAACATCTGATTTATTGAAAAGATCAGTAAGGTGGCAAAACCTCTTGCAAAATGGAACAAGAAAAAAATAAAATTCAGATTAGCAAAATACATATAAGTAGAGGATAATTTTGGGTTCAGGTTAGTAGAACAAGGGAACAATACTGATCAGATATATGTACTCAATAGCCCAAACCAAATTGATGGGTTTCTGAAAAATATACAAAACACCAAAGTTGGCGCAAAAATAAACTGAAACCTTGAAGGGACAAATATCTTTAAAAGTTGAACAGTGGGTGGCTCAGTGGGTTAAGCCTCTGCCTTCGGCTCAGGTCATGATCCCAGGGTCCTGGGATCGAGTCCCGCATCGGGCTCTCTGCTCTGCAGGGAGCCTGCTTCCTCCTCTCTCTCTGCTTGCCTCTCTGCCTACTTGTGATCTCTGTCAGATAAATAAAAAAAAAAATCTTTTAAAAAAAATAAAAAATAAAAAATAAAAGTTGAACAGTAAGAGTAATAGATAATACCTTCCATCGTCTCCTGGAAGACCCCTGACACAGATGACTTACACCAAAATTTCAAGGAATAGAGAAAGACAAATCTGCTTAATCCATTTTCTATGGCTTGTACAAACTCTATGTCAAAACCACAATAAGTAGACTATAAGATGTAAACTATAAGTCTATTTCACTTAGAATTATAATTTTAAAATTTTTAATTAAAATGTTTAAAAAGTTACCCAACATACTCTAGAGTTTTTAGCTAAAATATGTATTGAATTTTATCTGTATTTTACATGCACTGAACAAAACACATGGTATTTTCTTTTCTCAGTTCATGTGGCAATTACATTGATAAACTGCTATAACTACCGGGATGTATATTTACCAGAAAATGTTTGCAAAGATCCAAAAGGAGACATGTACTTGAATTTAATCACTCTGGTTTTTGTGTGTGTAGAATAGTGATGATTTGGAAGCAACACAGGTGTCCAAAAATGGAAAAAATGAAAAATACAGAGGACACATTCAAGGGAAAAGTATACAGCAGAATGAAGGATTGAACTTGATAAAGGCATTGCATCATGGAGAGAACTCCAGATATCGAGTAATAAAAGTAAAACAAAATGAAATAAATAAAAATAAAAGTAAACAAAATGAAATATATAGCATAATTCAAAATATGTTAAAATATATAGAGAGAAAAATGATACTTCATTATTAAAGGATACATGCATATCTGGCACAATATGCATATTAAGTACATTACAATATGTATCATGGGCATACTACTGAATACAGAGCTCAATACAGCACTGCACAGTTTGGTAGTATAATGGAGAAAGTTAAGAATAGTGAGAGGAAGGATGAAAGTTGGTCCTAGTGAAAACGGACAAAATAAACAAGGAAAAAAATAACATGGCAAGCCAACATCTTTATACAAACTAATGAAATGGTGTACTTTGGATTGAGGAGTATACAAATTCAAATCTATGCACTTGGGGAACACCAAAGTTTTAGAATAAAAGTGAGATAGGAAGAATGTCATGTCGTGTCAAACTGTATTCTATTTCTCTTCTTCCTTTTTTTTTTTTTAAAAAAAAGATCTTATTTATTTATTTGAGAGAGAACGTGAGAGAAAAAGAAAGAGCATGAGCAAGAGGAGGGGTAGAGGGAGAAGCAGATTCTGTGTTGAGCAAAGAGCCTGACACATGGCTTGATCCCAGGACCTTGGGATCATGGCCTGAGCAGAAGACAGCTGCTTAAGCTGGCTGAGCCACCCAGGCACCCCTTCTCCTCTTCCTACACAGGATGACTTCCCACAGATCTTTAGAAGATACAGTGTATCTTTAAATGTCTCTTTGTTCAATTTCTACATTATGTTCTGTGGACACTGGAAGTCAAATTCTTAAAGTGAATTTGAGTCAACCACTGCCATGGTGAATTTCATGTGTCAGTTTGGCTACATCTTAGCGGCCCAGTCATTCCAACACTAATCTCGATGCTGATGTGAAGGTATTTTGTCAATGTAATTAACACCTACAACCAGCTGACTTTAGGTAAAGGAGATTATCCTTAATAACATGGGTGAGTTTCATCTAATCATTTGAAAGGCCTCAAGAGCATAACTGAAGTTTCTGTGAGAAAGAAGAAATCCCACCTCTCAATTCCATCCTCCACTCCAGCTGGAGACTTTCCAGCCTGTTGTTCCGGCATTTTGATCTCAGATCTACCTAGTGAGACCCCATGATTACAGTCACCAATTCCATGAAAAAATATCTGTGCACCTGTGTGTATGCAACTCTGTTTCTCTGTTGGGACCCTAATTGGTACAACCTTCAAAGGAAATGTCAAAGACAAAATTCAAAATTATGAACAAAATAATCAGTACTTTTAAAACCAATAGTGAATGTGTTTTAAAGTAGGACAAATGTGCGACTGACTCCGTCGGTGGAGATGTGACCCTTGATCTTAGGATCATGAGCTCAAGCCCCACTTTGGCATGGAGCCTACTTAAAAAAAAAAAATAGTAATAATAATAATAATGATGATGATGATGTAGGGCAAATCCCAGGAAAACAAGTAGGCCCTCTGGACTGTTTCACTCTCTTATGAATCACCTACTTTGAGTTTCTGACATTACTGCAGAAAAGTGGTATTACGTATGAGTCTATTTTAGGGGATTTACCTCATTTTACAAATATTCCTTCAATTCATATCGGCGTGGGTTCGTTTATGGGTACATATGTTCACAGACACCAGTGTACAGACAAGAAGAGAATTTTAGGTAGATAATTGATAAGGTCAAGCGGGAACAATAACGTGTCGTTAATAAAACATCTCAAGTATGTTTATTCAACTATGAACTGCTAACTTTCACATGAAGCATTTAGTAGATTTTCAGTAAACACAGCTGATTCGTTTTGGTCTGCCCCACAGTCAGATATGACGAAAACCTTGGTCTTTCTTTGTCATTTCAAAACATTCAGTCAACTACCTCAACAAAACAATCCCCTTTCTACTGCCCCTTGGGGAGATTAAAGCAGCCAGTCAATGGTTTATTCTCTTGAAATGTCAGTTTTTCTGTTTGAATATTCAAGCCACAGTGGAGGATGTCAGAAAAAAAGAAAAGCCTCAGCTAACCTTGTTTAAAAAAAAAAAAAAAAAAAAAACAAAGGCAGATAATTGATCTTAGAATAATGTCAAGCCTGAATGTGCTCCTTTCATAGAGGGTCCCTTCATGGTTCTCTTCTGCGTTTTCCTGTCTCTGCCCGTGGCTTTGCTGGCCTGTCTGGATACGGTGGTGCGTCCAGGCTGGACTTCTCAGCACTGACTCCATTGCCTGGGCCTCTGGCGCTGTCCGCGTCACCTTGATCCTGGCCTTGGAGGACAGGGCGCCTGTTTCCCTTAGCACTTTCATCTCTCTACAAGCTCTGCCTCTACCCTTTCAAGTGAAAAGGCACTGAGTCCAGCCTGCTTTCCTCAGAGGCCCCCCACGGCCTCTCTTTCTACTTCCGCCCCTTGAACCTACCATTGTCTTTGCCGGAGACGCAAATGCGTTCATCCTGAATATTCCACACACACTCTGAAGGCACATTTATTTTTGAATATGCATGTTTATCATCTCTTCCTTTAAACAGGGCTTGAAATTTGGGCAAAGGCAAAGCTAACACTTGACAATCATTACAATGATAACACAAATAAGGCTTTTTCTTCCCCAGATCATGTAGTTTCTGAGAAGGAAACATTAAAGCCCCTTATTAGCTTTGTGGTCTTGGACAAATTATTTAACTCTGATGATCAGCAATGAAATGCAAATGATATCTATCTTGCAGAGTAATTTAATGACCATGTGCATAACGTGCCTGGTACATGGTATTCAATAAACGGTAGCTATTGCTATCATTAACTTTCCCTCCAGCAGGGAGGAAAGGACACCATCACCCTCGATTATCTCTTGTCTGTGATCTATGACTGGGTCTCAGGATGGTCAGAGGAGCCTCTGTTCTAGCGAACCTCAGATTCTTTCCCTGCCCATGAAGGATGCTGCCTTTACTATTAGGGCAGCTTTGTTCCCTACTACCTGTTTGTGTGTCTTGACCCTAGAATACCAGAGAAAACCCATCATTGATGTCTTCCCCATGAACCTCATTCAGTTCGGACTTCAATATCATGAAATCGTCTGGCATGCATGCAAACTAGGCAATCCACTTTCCTCTAAAATATATTGTTGTTTAGTCCAGCCAAAGACTTTAAGCTGATATAGCCAGAGAGGTCAATATGTAACGAAATGTTGAGATCTACAGAGTCAGCACCATATATTCTGAAGCATTTATTTTGAACTTTTGCCTTTTAGATGTTTTCACTGAATTGAAAGACATGCTATATGCATGTAGAGCTTCGACTGATTTTTTTCATAATCCAACTAAGAGTGCTGCCTAAATGGCAAGGTGATCCAACCAGCTACAGAATTCAGGCATTGGAGATGAAATAAGGTGGAAACAGAAAGCCTGAGCCAAATCCCATATTACAGCCGTCATTCAGGCATCTGCTATACAGAATGTGTCAGTATTAACTGGAGGAGCCGAGACAACCAACAAGCCGAGGGCTGGACTTCACTCATTCTATAGAGACACCTGTTCTTTCAAAACCTTCTTCCATGACCTCCCCAAGATTGGAAGGACTTGAGCCTGAAAAACAAAGGGACTTGTCAAGATGATGACAAGCCCCCGCACCATTCCACCCACTTCTAGCTAGCCCTCACAAAAGGAAGAGAAGGACTTTGAATTGGATATGAAATTGGAATTTTAAATGAGTGAACTGATTTCAATGATAAAAAATGACAGAAGAGTTACAATCGGATCTAGATGTCATCAGGTACTTGAAATGCAGCCAGGAAAAGAGATTTGATGTTGCAATTTGAAAGCAATGATTGAAACAAAAATAAATTTTAGGTTCACATCCCCCAAATATTGAGAGACCATCACAAGCCAATCGGATATATAATCATCATTGCTATTCTAATAAACACGATGTACTCATACAGTAAATGCTTAAACACAGACCTAAAAACATTAGCAAACTATGATTACATGTATGTAAAATAAATAGGCTTCAGATAGAAGGTTTGATTGACATATATTAATATTCTGAAAAATTTATGTTTGGATACCAATATTTATATGTCATTTATTTTCTTCTCTCCACTGATCACATATTCTGCACAGTGGTTTTACTGCTTTATAACTTACAATTTTATAAGTAATAGGGATCACTTAAAATTCTTTAATCCCATCTCTCACTTGAGTTTTCATCTAACTGCCATGTAGAACGAATGGGTACTAACACAGTGTAAGTTCCCCCAACAAAGGACGGCACTCATGGAGCTTATTTTGGGAAGTAATTGCAAGGATTTACTCCACAAAAGTGGAGGACCGAGTGGAGGGTGAAACAGGGAAAGTTTGAAGACAAATTCAAGGCTACATGGTTACTGCCATGGACAGTGGGGGACCAGTTCCACAGGGGTCTCTGTGAGGAGCCGTGAAATACGGTCCTCAGGACTGGTTGCCTTAGTCGGGGAGGCAGGATGTACTTCTCCATTGACCTCCCTCCTCACTGGTTAAGGGTCTCCCCAGTCTTCCTGTTTATCTTACTCAGAACGGCAAGCGGTTCCCTTCAGGTGCCTCTGGAGGGCAAGGGCAAAGACCACAGAGAATTCTCAGGGCAAGAAGTAAGAAATATGTGACCAAGCTAAAGCACAGTATTTCAGGTCGTTGCTACATGTAGGGGCCACGCAAATCTGGAGCAAAGAGGTGGGTAAGGGAAGGTGAGGTGAGACACAAGAATGTTGCAAGTAGGTTAGAATAGCAGCATGTCTGGTTCTCAGTGGATAAGTGGATGAAGAGATGGGCAGTCTCCCTAGGGCAAGAGGAAGGACAGAAAAGCATTGTAGATGGAGCAATCATTGAGTGGCACAAAATACTGGCTTCAACCTCAATGAATTACTATAGCAAGAATGAAATGCTTTGGCAAAGTCAATGAATATAAAGAAGAGATTTTTCTATTTCCCTTCTTCAGCATCTTACTTACAGGAATAATTTCATTCTGGCTCTGCTTAATGAGTTTTATGACCCTGAGCAAGTGAATAACTTGGCTGGGCTCCAGTTTCTTCATTTATAAAATGAGATGATCTCTGAGCTCCATTCCGGCTCTAACATTATGATTGTATGAATCTATATCCACACACTATAGTAGAACCTAAAATTCTGCTCTGTTTCTGAAGTATCCACATCTGTATCACTCTATCTTGCTTTCCTGCTGGATTCTCTGGGAGAATTTTTCCAGTCCTGAGAGATCCCCCTAGCTGTATTTTGGTTACTTAAGTTCTGTTCTGTATGCTGAATATAATGATATGTGAATGACTCTGGGATTTCTTTTAACTTTTATGTGAAGAAAAGTCTATAAAGAATACCACAATGTGGGCGCCTGGGTGGCTCAGTGGGTTAAGCCGCTGCCTTCGGCTCAGGTCATGATCTCAGGGTCCTGGGATCGAGTCCCGCATCGGGCTCTCTGCTCAGCAGGGAGCCTGCTTCCCTTCCTCTCTCTCTGCCTGCCTCTCTGCCTACTTGTGATCTCTCTCTGTCAAATAAATAAATAAAATCTTTAAAAAAAAAAAAAAAAAAAAAAAAAAAAAAAAAGAATACCACAATGAAAAAAAAAAATAGTCTACACGGATTACATGAAACTCAGCATGTATGCTTTTGGAAATGGTGGCTTATGCCTGCCCATTAAATGGTAAATTTCCATTGTAACCTACCCTCAAACTCCTTTCAGTGACTTCCATGCCATACATAATCTAAAAGAATAAAAGAATAACTTTGCTCCCCCATTTCTTTCCACTTTTCCCTCCCTTTGCTATCTCTGACAACCCTGACTTGCTCTCTGCTCCTTGACCGCACACAGCCGTGTGTCATTTGTGCTCTCCCAACCTGGACCACTCTGCTCATCTGTCTTTTCTTCTCATTCATCTTTCAAAGCAAACATCACATCCGCGGAGAAGTCTGTTCTGGCCATCCAGGCTAAACTTGTCCCAGTCACCCTGTATTACTTCATTTTATTTTCTTCCCAGAAGTATCACCATCATATATTTTTGTTTATGTAGTCTATATTTAGTTATATATTTATTTATTGTCCCTAATAAAAGAGAAGCTTCATCATC
Organism: Mustela erminea; assembly: GCF_009829155.1. Classification (NCBI taxonomy): domain Eukaryota; kingdom Metazoa; phylum Chordata; class Mammalia; order Carnivora; family Mustelidae; genus Mustela; species Mustela erminea. Next base: position 11,089,362 of record NC_045627.1, on the reverse strand, counting down.
CCCAGTTCCTAGGAGAATATCTGGAACATAATAAATTGAAAATAAATATTTGTTGGCCAAATACATGATTGCTGAGTGACACACAGTCAACATTCAAATGAAAGGCAGGCACACGGAACTGGAAGCTAGAATTCCTCTTTCAGTTCTGTTTCTGGTATGAGATTATATAATCTGAGCATGATATCTAGCCTGTCTATCTCACAGGTTGTTGCTTTATGTTTAGACTTAATGTCTGTTTATCGTAAACTTTCTCTCCACGAGGATTCCCGAAGAATGCGTTAATTCATGCTCTCACGTTTTATGTTTACAGTTTGAATCCCAGCTTCACCACATTATTAGCTGGAAAACCTGTGCGTGTTGCTTTACTTCCCTATGCCTGAGTTTCTTCATATAAAACAATAACAACAATATCTATTTTAGGTATATCTAGAGTCTTTGGGAAGAAACTGACACATACGAACCCTTACACAGCAGGTGTTTGCTACTATTTCTTTTTCATTCTGTGTCAGCCTCTTTCCCTGTTAACAGCTGGTTAATCCCAACCATGTTCTAAGGCAACACACAAATGCTAGGTCTTCCTTGAAGCCCCTCCTTCTATCCTCATTTCCCTTTTCTTTCCCCAACACAATTCACAAAACATTAGTAATTCCTTTCATTCTACTCACTTTAAATAAACACTTCAACACTTAGTTTATTATTTGGTTTTGTAACACACACTAAGGAATCATCATGAATTTTTCTCATACCTTCTTAAAGCCACTTCTTTTATGGATAGATTTATTTTCTCTAAATAAGTGGAATTAATTCTCACTGCCTTGATTTATTTAAAATATTTGTTTAAACCATTTGATTAAAACAATCTTCTTTGTGGGGTTATGGACATTGGAGAGGGTATGTGCTTTGGTGAGTGCTGTGAAGTGTGTAAACCTGGCAATTCACAGACCTGTACCCCTGGGGATAAAAATATATTATATGTTTATAAAAAATTAAAAATTAAAAATAAAAAAATAAATTAAAAAAAAATCAATCTTCTTTGTCATGAGCATCGGTCCTCCTGAATAGAGGAGAAATATCACACCTATCTTTTCAAGCCAATTATTGTTTCATTTCAGGTGACCTTAAAAAAGGTTCATGTTTATTGTATCATAATTTATTTATGTATAATCCCAAAGACATTTTGAAGGAAAAAGCTATTGAATTTGATAAAAATATCTGTATACACAATCCCAAATAGGTATGTTATCCACTAGGTTTTTTTTCTTTTTTTCAGAAGATCTGTAACTTTAAAAGTACAATAAGTTTAATGACTTCCAGGATAGTTCTAATAAATTTAAAATAGTTCATACCCCAAAATGAAGCACTGAGCCAAAATTATAACAAATTATGGTTTACATCGACTTTTCCAATGATAGAAGTGTTAATTTCTTACTAAGAACTTCATATGCTTCATTTTCTAATAATAGAAATACAGATGAAACTTCAAAGAAATTCTCTTAAATATATTTAGAAGTTGAACAAACATAATTTCTTGATTTATTTCTTGTCTGTCATCTATTCTGTTTCCCATAATAAATGATCTAAATCTTTTTTTTTTTTTAAGATTTTATTTTTAAGTTGTCTCTACACCCAACATGGGGTTTGAACTTACAACCCAGAGATCAAGAGTTGCATGTTCTACTGACTGAGCCAGCCGGGTGCCCCAAAGGATCTAAATCTTTACCACTCGTCCCAAGTCCCCAGGTATACCCCTGCAGGGACATTCATCTGCAGATAAAACAGAACCATCAGATATGAACTTTTTGATTTCCCTCTGCCTCCAGACACAAAGATCTCTGGTTTTGCTTATATTTGCTTCCTTTCCTTGTGTGGAAGATCAAAAAAATATCCCATTTCAAACTCAAAGCCTTCTCCAACTTGGCTTGGTGGAGGAAAAAGAGTATTAGCTATACCTGCTTTAGATATGCCTGAGTATGATCCCCAGTTCCATCACCTATTAACCATGACACAATGGGTTATTAAATTTGTCTGAGTCTCTTTTTTTTTTTTTTTAAAGATTTTATTTATTTGACAGACAGAGATCACAAGTAAGCAGAGAGACAGGCAGAGAGAGAGGAGGAAGCAGCCTCCCCGCTGAGCAGGGAGCCCGATGTGGGGATCAATCCCAGGACCCTGAGATCATGACCTGAGCCGAAAACGTAAACTTTCTCTCCACGAGGAAAGACATATGACAACAACAACAAAAGCACATGTGAGACAAAGAAGGGTGTCTGGACCATACTGGTATATGGGTGGGAGCTAAAAGTAGGGCAGCCAATATTTTATATGACAGGCACCCCTGTCTGAGTCTCTTTTTTTCTCAATTGTAAAGTGGTATATAAGCAGTATCTTATAGAGTGATGGTTACACGCATAATAAATCCTAAAACATGTGTCCGGCAACTAGTAATGTACAGGCCCTAATAAATTTTTATTTTCTTCCTCTGCTTTTTCTCTCTTAAATTCAGAATTCTCCAAGACCTCAATTGTCTTTTTCTCTTAGTCGCTGCTCAATGAAGGACAGTTTCTTTCATTCTCATTTCTAACATTTACCTAATTTTTATCTTGTCCTTACCCAAATCACACACTTAACTTCCTCTATCCTAAACTTAAACCTTCTTGCCTTACTACCTTTCTTCTTCTTCTTCTAACCATCAAAAATTTTCTCCCATCCTTATTTCCTTAGCTTTCCATGTATCCCTCCAGCTATAATAAGATGACTCAAACTCCAACCACGTTATTAAAACTTCTGCTTGCAAGATTAATAGTGACCAGTTGCCAATTTCAGCATTTCCACAGACTCCATCCTACTTCTCCAACATGCTAAGTTGACATGAGATGATAGCAGACTATTTTCTCCTTCTAACCTGTGTCAGTCTCCTTCATTGGCTGCCCTACTTTTAGCTCCCGCCCATATACCAGTATGTTCCAGCCACCCTTCTTTGTCTCACGTGTGCTTTTGTTGTTGTTGTTGTTGTTGTTGTTAAGATTTTATTTATTAGTTTGAAAGGGAGAGAGAGAGAGTGCACAAGTACGGGGAGGGAGAGGGACAAGCAGACTCTGCACTGAGCACAGAGCCCTACAACCCTGAAATCATGACCTGAGCCAAAATCAAGGGCTGTATGCCCAACCCACTGAGCCGTCCAGGTGCCCCATGTGCTCTATTTTAACAGAGCAGTATTATAATCTCCACTTACAATGGTTTACCTTGTTTCCAATGTAAGAAATAATTTCCTCTCTGCTGCTGTTGCCCCATCAAACTCTCTTTGCCAAGAACATCAACTGGCGAATATACATTTCCACCCAAATATCTTTCATGACATTGGAATGAACATCTAGAATCATCATCTTTCTCACACCCTCAAATTTATTGTTAATGGCTTTCTATTTGTTACTTACTTGAATAAATAGCCTTCAAATGTCCAAACTAGAGGCAAGTGAAACTTTCTAGATTTTTATTCTGTGCTCATTAAAACTGTCCAAATATCCAAACAGTGAATTCTACATTGTACCTATAATTCCATTGATTCTACTTTTTTTCCCCACTGCTTAAATTTAGGGCTTCAGGATTTTTCACCAATGCTATTATGATATTTCCCAAATCGTCTCTTCAATCATTAATTTCTCCCTTTTGTCAGTCATGATCCGAAATGTTACCAAAATTGTTAACATGCTAAAACCTACTACTTTTAAAAATATTTTATAGATTGTAATAATTCTAAGGTCTTTAATGGCATAATATATATTTAATGATATTTAGTTTAATTGTATTAAAAAACTATTTAATTATAGTCCCATGAGGTTGAGAGAGGGCAGGAAAAAGTTGAGGTCTATATAGCTCTTTCATGAGAACCTGAAAATATGAATACCTCTAAGAATCTCAACAACCTCCGAACTGTCCTTCCAAAATATGAAGGAAACTATAGTTGCTTTAAAAAATTACTTCAGGGGCGCCTGGGTGGCTCAGTGGGTTAAGCCTCTGCCTTTGGCTCAGGTCATGATCTCAGAGTCCTAAGATTGAGGCCCACATCAGGCTCCCTGCTCAGCAGGGAGCCTGCTTCCCCCACTTTCTCTGCCTGCCTCTCTGCCTACTTGTGATCTCTCTCTCTGTCAAATAAATAAATAAAGTCTTTTAAAAAATAAAATAAATTTAAAAAATTAAAAATTACTTCAAAGAAGTGATGAAGAATAAATCTTAATATCAGCAGGAAAAAGTCAAATTACATACAATGGAACAAAGATATGATGATAGCAGATTTCTCATTGGAAACAAGGTAAACTAGAGACAATGAAGCAAAATCTTAAAAGCACTGGAAAAAAGATCCACCAATCAGCATCCTAAATTCAATAAAAATTAACATACAAAAACAAAGGCAAAATAAAGACATTTTTAGACCAAAAAAAGCTAAAAGAATTGACTGTCTGAAGACCTGCATCATAATATATATTGAAGGAACTTCTTCAAGAGAAAGGAAATGACAGAAGCTAGAAATCTGGACTAAGAAATAGAGCACAGACAATGGTAACTGCATGGGTAAATGCAAAAGACTTTTATCTTACTAATTAGATCTCTTTAAATGGTAATTGATTATTTAAGGCAAAAATAACAATGTACTATGAGATTGTAACATTTGTCAGAAGTAAAACGTAGAACCAAAAGGAAAAAGAAAAGGCAAAGGACAAGATAAGATAAACAGAAACATATTCTTATTATTTTATATATAAGATTATATATAAATATATGAATATATATGTACATATTATATATATGTGTATGTATATGTATTTCTTATACTATAAAGTGATGGTATAATATCAGTAAACTGCAAGCTAATGTCATATATTAAAGTCATAAATATCAGATGACATAATGTCATAAAAATCCTAAAGGAACCACTAGTCTCACACAACAAAGAATTATAGTTTATAAGCCAAGAGAGTGCATAAATTAAAACCATTAAAAAAATTCAGTGAATTCAAAAGATATCAAAAAATAAAAAATTGAACAGAGAACACATAGAACAAAATATGAAATAGCTATCAACAGTCACATGAAATATAAAGGTTCTACATATTGCAATTTAAAAAGAGGATTTTAGATTAGATAAAAAATAAGACCCAACTTTCTGCCAAAAATAGCTCATATGCTATTTTTGTAATCCAACTTTAAGTACAAAAATACAAAGAGTTAAAAGTAAAAGATGGAAAAATAGATAGCATACTAACACTAATCCAAAGTGAGCTACAGTTACTATAGCCAGACAAAATATCTTTCAGAGCAAAGACTGTTACTAGGGATAAAAAGATCATTTTAAATAATAAAGAGGTCAATGCATCAAGAAAACATAAAAAGCCTAAATATTTGTTTACTTAATAATAGAACTTCAAAATTCATGAGGCAAAAACTCATGATATTTCTGAAGAGAGAAACAGAAAAATTCATAATTATAGTTGGATACCTCAATCACCCTCTCTCAATAACTAATAGAACATATAGAGAGTAAATCAAAAAGGATACAGAAGCATTAACCAACTCTATCAACTAGTTTGACTATTCCACACCACCATGGAGAATACATATTTCTTCACAAACATATGCAACCTTTAAGAAAATGTTCCATAAAAGAAATGTTAACAGGGGTGCCTGGGTGGCTCAGTGGCCTAAAGCCTCTGTCTTCAGCTCAGGTCATGATCCCAGGGTCCTGGGATGGAGCCCCGCATCCAGCTCTCTGCTCAGGGGGGAGCCTGCTTCCCTCCCTCTCTCTCTCTGCCTGCCTCTCTGCCTGCTTGTGATCTCTGTCAAATAAATAAATAAAATCTTTAAAAAAAAAGAAATGCTAACAAATCTAAAGGATTTCAAGCCATACAAAATGTGTTATCTGATCACAGTAGAAATGAACTAAAAATAAATCACATCTGATAAAGAATACATCCAGAATACATAATGGACTCTCAAAACCCACCAATAATAAAACAGACAACCCAATTAAAATAACTGGCAAAAGACTTTACCAAAGGAGATGTATGGAAGACAAATAGGCACCTGAAAAGCTCTTCAACAGGATTAGTTATTAAAGAAATGCAAATTAAAACCACAATGAGATACCACAAAATAAGTAAGTGAATGGCTCACATGAAGTGACTGGTTATACCAAAGGTTGACAAGGATGTGGAGGAAAATGGAGCTGCTGATGGAAATGTGAAGTGGTACAATCACTTTGGGCAATAGGTTGGCAGTTTCCTAATATTGTAAACAGACACCATGTGCCCTAAACTTCCCTCTCCCAGGTATGCCCAAGAGAAATGAAAGCATATAATAATACATTTGTACATGAATGGGGTTTTTTTTAAGACTTTTTTTTTAGGGGCGCCTGGGTGGCTCAGTGGGTTAAGGCCTCTGCCTTCGGCTTGGGTCATGATCCCGGGGTCCTGGGATTGAGCCCTGCATTGAGCTCTCTGCTTGGCAGGGAGTCTGCTTCCCCCTCTCTCTCTCTGCCTGCCTGTCTACTTGTGATCTCTGTCTGTCAAATAAATAAATAAAATCTTTTAAAAAAAAAAGTGGTTTTTTTTTTAGTGATCTCTATACCCAACATGGGACTCGAACCTTCAACTCCAAGATCCAGAGTTGCACGCTCTACAGACTGAGCAAACCAGGGTCCCCTGTATATGTATGTTTATAAGGGTTTTATCAGATCTCAAAACTGGAATCAACCCATATTTCCACCCACAGCTGACTACATAAACAAACTGTGGTATATGTACCCATTATAGTACTACTCAGTAATAAAAAGGATGAATTATGGAAATATTAAAATACATGAATGAATCTCAACCTGATTATGCTGAATGAAAGAAGCCAAATCCAAATGTACTTTATGACTCTCTTTATAGAATATTCTTAAAATTGCATGTAAATCAACAGTGAGAGAAGCAAATCGGTGGGGATATGGGCATTGCAGGAAGGAAGAACTACAAAAGGGGCATGAGGAAATGTTTGGTGGTGATGGATATGTTCATTATCTTTATTACTGTGAGGGTCTCTTCAGTGTCTTCATGTGTCATAATATATCAGCCTGTATACTCTAAATATGTCTAGTTCATTGTACACTAAGTAAACCCTGTGAGAAAACTTTAATTCAATGCGCAAGTTCTCCAGCATATTATAAAAAGTGCTCTTATATGCAAAGCCTTAATTCCTACCTCCCATATGCATGCATCTTATCCTGCAATCACACTACAATGCTACCTACTGTGCTCGAAGAGCCATTCTCATGACACCATACTTTAATATCTAGGCCTTCTTTCTAGAACAGACTTTATCCCTTCACTGAAAAATACCTAAATATCCTTCAAAATGTGATTTAAATGGCCTTGACACCTCAGTGCAATCAAAACCACAACTGTGGAAACAGTTTTGTTGGGTATGTCTTATTCAGTTTACTTACAGTGAGTGACAAAATCTTAATGTCAAAAATCAGAGGAAGTTCAACCAATCAGTAATCAAACCTCAAACATTCTTCAGTCTGGAATTTATGAAGACAAGAAAAATAATAGTTGAGAATGACTAATCAAACACTAGGAGTGAACGGTCATAGCTTACTAAAGAATTACATCACGCATACCTAAACTACAACTAATAGATAAATTGTATCCGGTGATTATTTTACCCTGGATACTACAGATATATTATTTCATTAAATGCAGAAAAGTTATTTTAGTTAATTGTCCTAAGCTTTTTTCTCTTTTCTTACAAATATGATAGAATGAACTCTTTTCAGTATATGAACTGCTAAACTGATGTCACAGTTTTAAGCTTCTGCTCAAAGTCCAGATCCTCAAACAAATCTTGTGTTAACCGCATTCATACTATTTCAGACATCCCTGTCTCTAGTTGACTATATGCATGCGTCTATATCATGCCAGTCTTTCCAAAGCTGCTTCTGCCATATGCCCCTTGTCAGGTGCTTCGAAGATGATGTTTGTCTCTGTTGTTTACCTGAAATCCCTTCAGGAGCACCCAAAATAGTATTAATATGAGTGGGAGTTCAGCCCTATCACAAGAAAGGAACATCTTCCAGACCAAGTCTCACTAAGATAAGGCTCCTCCACTGAACAGAAATAATTTATTCTTGGTCACTTACTGCATTAATATCTTCAAATATTTGCCTTCACTCTTAACACTTTTTCATATCAACACTTATGTGGTTCTAGCACATTTTCCCTGTACTCTTTCCCATCGCCCTCCATCAAGAGCTGTTACTACCTACCCCTTCTGTACTTCTGGCACTTTGCCTATAGTTGTGTTATAAAACCTGACCTGTTGAAGTACACTAGACTCTGATTACTCCCAGGGAAATGGCCATGTCCTATTTCTTCCGTATGATAAAGCCAATGGTGATTGCTCAGTCCTCAGCTTATGAGAACCCTTAGCAGCACTTGGCACAGTTGATTCTCCTTCCTTGAAGCCCTTGCTTCATTCGGCTGTCAGGTCACATGCTCTTCTCTTTCCTGCACCTACACCACCCCTGCTTCTCTGTCCCAAAGGGTCAGGGCTGTGCACGCACATGGCTATGCATGTAGCACTTGGCTATGGGAGCCCAATTCCCAGGACCAATCCTTTGAGCATGTATATTCTATTTGCTTCAATTTTTTTCACTATCCTCTCCAGTTCTGTGGCTTTAAAAACTATCTGTATGTTGACAACCCCTTCATTTATATCTCCAGCCACAGACTTCTCCATGAACCCCGACCTCTTATATCTATCTGCCTATTTGACATTTCCACTTACATATCTAATAGACATCCAAGTCCCAGTCTGTCCTAAAGTGATCCCTGAGATTTCCCTGCTCCCAAATCCTTTCTTAACACAGACTTTCACATTCAGTGGGGACAATTCCATCCCTCCTATTACTCAGGCTAAAACCCCTGGCATTGAGGCGTCTGGCTGGCTTAGTTGGAGTGTGCAACTCTTGATCTCAAGGTTGTGAGTTCAAGCCCTACACTGGGCATGGAACCTACTGAAAAAAGAATGAAATTAAGTAAAATAATGTAAAACTCTTAGAGACATTTCTGACTGCTCATTTGTCTCCTATCCAAGCAATGGTCCATTAACCAATTCTCTTACCTCTATGTTCAGTATCTGTTCAGAACCCACACACTTCACATCTCTTCTACTGCTACCACCTTGGCCCAAATGACCATCACCACCTACCTGGCTTCTTCTAGCAGCTTCCAAGTCTGTCTCCCAGCTGACACCCTCATTCTCTTCAACCTATTCTCAACACGACAGCCGAACCCTCCCATGGCTTCCCAACTCACAGTAAAAGGCAAACTTATTGCCATGAACTCTGGGTCTGGGGTTTCTTAAGATTTATCATCCCACCATCAGCCCATTATGCCTACACCTTCCTCCCTAACTCACTTGGATCCACAATGGCCTCTTCTCTGTTGTTCAAATACCTCAGGCAAACTCCTTCGTATTTGTACTGGCTGTTCCTTTCGCCTAAAACACTCTTCTCCAAAATATCTGCATGTCTAATTCTCTCACTTCTCTTCGGTTTTGACTCAAATGTTAGCTTCCCTAAAGCAACCCCCTTAATCCTCTCACGAAGGTGAAGTTTCCGTGACCACCTCTATCTCCCTTCCTGCTTTCTTTCTTTCCATAAAACTTACCGTCCGTGTCGTCTATTATATGCTTTAGTTATTTAGTTAATTGATTGTCTCTCCTCACTAGAATATAAAAGTCAGAAGGCAGGGACTTCATCGGCTTTTCTCACCACTGTTTTCCCAGCACTAAGGGCCCAATACACAGAAGACACTCAAAAAAGTATGTGCAAAATGGTACAAGTATGAAATAAGTGAACAAGCAAATGAAAGAACACATGAATGAACACTTCCCATGACCTAACCTCATTTCTATAATAGATAACCAACACAGCCAACGTTTAGTGAAGGTAAAGGGAGAGCTTGGGCGGAAAGGACAAAGTTAAAATGGGAAAAAGGACAGTGAAGACAAATGGAGAAAGACATGAGCACCGTACAATATTATTTTCTTTCTGGTCTTCACATTTGATTTAGTAAAAGGGAATTATTTTGGACAGCCTGTGCTGCTCTTTATTTTAGCACAGGCATTGAATTTTCCTTTTCAAGTTTCCTACCACCTACTTTCTTTATGTTTGTAAATAATGATGACTCGCCTTCTCAGTTGGCTTCTGTCAGCCATCCTGACCTTTGTTCCAGTCTTACTTTGCTGTTTGACCTACCCTACCATGCTGAGAAGACATTTAGATTTAAAACTGCTAAGTAAGTCAAAAAGGATATGTCAGTTCCTTTCAGGAGAGACCGTATTTTGGTTCTTGGGGAATAAAAGTAAAAAACTGTTTAGATGTTCGTGGAAACCTAACTGTTGTCTATGTGTGTATTTCTTCTCTTTACTTTTATATATAATCCTACGTCAGCGAAGGTATGTCAGAAATGTTTCCAAATATTTTCCCTCACTTCACAAAAGTCAGTTTTTTTAAAATATACCACAATCACATACTGATTATTTTTAAAATATTTTATTTATTTATTTGCCAGAGAGAGAGAGAGAACATAAGCAAACGTGGCAGGCAGAGGGAGAAGCAGGTGCCCCGCTGAGCAGGGAGACCAATGTGGGGCTCGGTCCTCGGACCCTAAGATGATGACCTGAGCCAAAATCAGACGCTTAACCGACTGAGACACCCAGACGTCCCTCACAAAACTCAGGTTATCAGCGTTCTAACAGAAAAAGCACTGAAGATAATCTCATCTGTGTCTATTCACTGTGGTTGGTATACACTTACACTATCAGTACAAGGGCCAATCCATTTCAAGAGGCATACTGTATGCAAAACTCTGTCTTTTTTCTGTAGCTAGGTGGACATTGTAATTTCTGTAATTTCTGTAATCTGTGTCCTATTTGGTGACACTTTGAAGACACCATCAAAGCACTAAGGGAAATTACTAGTCAATCAGTAATTATTTGTTGAGTGGGTTCCATGCCTGCAAGACGGGAATGATCCAGCTGAATGTTCAGGTACACACGTGAGTTCATGTGTTCAGAGTCACAGACGTGCTACTGTAACCCACACACATGGAGGCATGAAACAGGCTGCCTTTTGACTGCCGCTGAGACAGCATGTCTCTTTCTGCCCAGAGCCTGGAGTCCTCGACAAAACCAAACAAGGTAGGCAAGAACAGGAAGGGAAAGAGCTAATCCGGTGTGTTTTCTGCTAACACAGGGATCAGAAGACAATTCATGCTCCTGCGAAGCCAAAGGGCAGTCAGTGTGTGAACCAGCTCTTCCTCCCACCCATGCTCAAAGTCTTATACAGGCGAAGCAGCCTAAAAGGCAAATTTTATTTTTCAATTTTTTTAAAGATTTTATTTATTTATTTTCTCAGAGAGAGAGAGAGAGAGAGACAGTGTACAAGCAGGGGGAGCGGCAGGCAGAGGGAGAAGCAAGCTCCCTGCTGAGCAGGAAGCCTGTCCTATGACCCTGTCCCAGGACCCTGGGATCATGACCTGAGCTGAAGGCAGAAGCTTAACTGACTGAACCACCTAGGCGTCCCTAAAATGCAAATTGTAAACAACGGAGCCAAAAGAAGCTTCAAAGAGGCTGCATTTAAGTTCTCACAAAGCGAAAATGAGAACAGTCTGTCTTGCAGAAACAACCAGGCTGCAGAAAATGGAAAAGGGTTTCCCTGGAGGCATCAAGCTGAGGAATTCAGCCTCCTGACAGCCCCCAGGCAGGACCCCTGTGGTGTGGAAGACCCAAGAGTCAGAGGATTCTACGGGGCGCAGAACCCTGCCTCTCGTCTCCTTCTGGCTCCATTTTCTCAAAACAGATTTGAGGAGAGCCACTGGGTGACCTGGATGTAGCTGCCGAAGTAAGCACCCGGCACCAGTACCCCGGAGGCTTCCTGTCTCTCTGGTCCTGAGCCTGCATCTCTGAATTGCAGGATATGCCCTGTTTGCTCGCAGATCATTTCCTGACAGCCTCCCGCCTGCTCTGCATCTCAGGAAACTAGTTTCCATGCTCCCTTGTCCTCTGGTGTCTGGGGCATTTTGAGTCCGTGGGAAGCAGGGCTGAAGGAAGGCAGAAGCTCGCATACTGTGTGTCGGCCCCCTCATCCCCCCCACATCCCCTCCGCGGCTTTAGCTCCCACTGGATGGGACCTTGCTTCATGCCGCCACTCCAAGCAGGGAGCCGGCAGGCTGTTTTCTGCTCCTGCCCGTGTCCTTCAGCTTCTGAGCTCTGTTAACCCTGCTTCTTCTTGTTCCTCAGCTCCTAGACTGATGGTGGCTTCACGCTGTAGCTGAATTGAGGAAGGCTTGCTGTCTCTTTTTATCCTGGTGGGCTACTCTTCACCTGTGTAACCAATTTCTTGTATTAAATTATTTTATTCAGAAGGAGCTAATGTCGTTTCTGTTTTGCTGGTGAAGGCTGATTCACAGGTTATCAACCGCACTGAATCTTTCCACCTCCATCTTGGCTGGTGTTGCTAAGGCACAGAGGAGGATGATATTAAATAGACCAACAATCGTTTGTTCAGTCCAGCAAATATAACCCTGATGGGTCTATTAACTATATGTATATAATATTATATTAATATACATTGTATATTACATATAATTTATTAATTATTAAATACATACCCATAGATATGTATGTATGTATGTGTGTGTATGTATGTACACACACACACACACACACACACACACACACACGTATATAAATTCCCCCCCCCCACCTCCCTAGTGATGCTCTGGTATCTGAGGCCTCACTGACTGGTGAGACTGAACAGAGACTGTCCCTTCCAGGGGTAGCCAGTTCCCACAGAAAGCAAACAATTCCTCTGTGAGCAAGTCTTTCCTATGCAAACAATCCAAAGCCCACAGGCCAACCACCGCCTTTCTAGAACTCTCACACTTCTAGCTACTATCCATCTGCCCTAATTATCCACGGCCAGGTACCAGACAATGCTGGGCAGTCCCGACATTCCAGAGCCCACTGAAACTATGCCAACTAGCCAGTCCTAAGCCTGTCTACACTGCCTCACCCATTCCCTCTCACAGAAAATCACAATAAAGTCTTTTGTCCGTATTTTCCTCTTACTCCTCCTGCCTCCTGATTGACCCTGGTGCTTCCCCATGTGGTCCTGCATGGCCGGCCGTGACTCCTGTTTTTAGGAAGAGATCGTTGAGAGTAAAAATGTCTTTCTTCATGACCATTATTTCTCTGTGTGTGTGTCTTGCCATACCTGATTAAAACAAACCCTGGTACATTTTAAAAAATACAATAAAATCTGTGGTCCCTGTGGCTCCGTCTCCCCTCCCCTCGTGTTTTTCTTCTTCAGCATCTTCTTTGGTATTCCGTAAGGCAGTCGGTTGGGAGAGGAGATAACAGGGAATGTTAACTTGAAGCCACACTTTGCCGGACGCAAAACAAAGTCTATACACGTCACTGGTTAGTCTTAGCCCCTCTTGCTTAATGATCATTCTTAATTTTTACTGGTTTTATTAGGTCTCCCATCTTAAAAGAACCACATTCATGGTTAGCATAGCTTCTTGCTCTCTTATTTCACAAAGAAAATGGAACTGACCATAGGTAAACTCTCAGTTTCCTATTCTGCACACACAACAACGTCCTGCACTAGGATGCTACGAGCTCCTCACTGCTGTACGTCAGCCTGGTTCTCTCTAGGATTCTCTGCTATTTTTACTCATCTCCTCTGCTTAGGAAAAGTCCAAATCTTTTTCACCATTAAACAAAATGTTCACTTTCTGTGTGCTCCCTCTCCCTCTCTCTGTGCTTTCATACCCAAATTTCACAGAAGGTTACTTAAATTCACTTTCTCATTTATTTGTCTCCTCTTGATCCACATAATCTTCCCACCAAAACTGACCTTTCCGTGATGTCCAGTCTCCTGCCAATTAATGTCCTTGTAAATCTTATTCAGCATCTGCAGAATTTAACCATCTAACTTCTCTTTCTTCCTTCGTGTGACATTACCCTCTGCTCCTTCTCACTTTTCTTCCTCTCTCCTCTCCTTCTCTGTCTTTTGAATACTACAGTCCCTTTGGTTCTTCCTCTGTCATTCTCAAAGGTCTATTTATCCACTTTCCTGGTGAAAATGGTGCACTTGGAATTATCATTTTTAGAATTACACTATCAGGTTAAATCACCATTTTTCTAGTGGGAAATACAAGGAAACTATAGGTAAGTATAAACAAATACCTATAGTTAAAGAAATGCTATAAAAGGAAGTTTTCTCAGGGCACCTGGGTGGTTCAGTGGGTTAAGTCGCTCCCTTCAGCTCAGGTCATGATCTCAGGATCCTGGGATCAAGTCCCGCATCAGGCTCTCTGCTCAGCAGGGAGCTTACTTCCTCCTCCCTCTCTGCCTGCCACTCTGCCTACTTGTGGTCTCTCTCTGTCAAATAAATAAATAAAATCTTAAAAAAAAAAAAAAAAAGAAAGTTTTCTCAATTCAGAGAAGATCAAATTACAATTAACTGGGGAAAATTAAACACAGAGAGCATACCCGCAGTGCATCATTTCTAAAATGGCTTCATAGTTTAATAGGGCATGTATAAACATCTTTTGGCAGCACTGTTACATAGAAGCCACCTCATAAAATATCGGATGATAGCAATGTCTCCAAAGGACCTTGTATAACTTTGCACTAAGACATTAATTTATTAGAACTCTCTAATAAACTGTGCAGTGTTGGCACAAATAACACCATGTTCATCACACTAGAAGGTAACATGAGCAAGTTTTGGTAAAAAGGAGGAGAGAGGCATGTGGCAAGTTCGTACCATGCAAAAGCACAGTGCTGGACTAATTTAGACATCCTTGGAACTTGAGAATTCCAGGTGTCTGCAGGGAAGTAGGAGACATAATAAAGGAATGAAATATTCGAACAAGACTATTGTTCTGGGCAGTGATGGAAGAAGAGAAAGTTAAACATAATTTTTTTTTTTAAGTTTTGTAGGTTAATAAAAGAAACTCTTCAGTATATACACAATTTCATAAAAATAAAAGAACACTAAGAGAAAACCTTTGAAACAAAAAAAACCCTCTTTTCCTTTTTCTTATAAACAATTTTATTTCCTTTCACAAATGATGAGGTTATAACTAATCCAATTTACAGAGAGAGAAACCTAGTTTCAAAAGATAATTGAATTTGTGCTATTATATGCACAGAACTAGTCTTTGTTTTTCTTGTAGGTATGATTAGAAATAGGAAAATGAGGAAATAAAATTGAATTTTAGCTAAGGCACATATGAAAAGTTTAGTTATAAATATTTTGTGCATGTTCAGTTTCAAGCTGCAGTGAATACTTCCTAAAGTCATGGAAAGTTGTTCTAGACCGGGGTCTACAGCATCCTGACAAAAATCAAAGCAGACGTACAATTTCTTAGAAAACATAGTTTTTAGGGGTGTCTAGCTGGCTTGCTTGGAAGAGACTCTTGATCTCAGGGGTGTGGGTTCCAGGCCCATGATGGGCGTAACAATTACTTTAAAGAATTTTTTTAGGGGCACCTGGGTGGCTCGGTGGGTTAGAGCCTCTGCCTTCAGCACAGGTCATGGTCCCGGGGTCCTGGGATCGAGCCCCGCGTCGGGCTCTCTGCTCTGCAGGGAGCCTGCTTTCTCCCCTCTCTCTGCCTGCCTCTCTGCCTACTTGTGATTTCTCTCTGTCAAATAAATAAAATCTTTAAAAAAAAAAAAAAAGAATTTTTTTAAATCTTTTAAAAAAAGAAAATTTAGTTTTAAATTGTCCCTTCCCAAAACTGGAACAGTCTTCAAAACTTTCAGGGCACCTGTCTGGCTGTTAGTAGGGCACGAAACTCTTGATGTCAGGGTTGTGAGTTCAAGCCCCACACTGAGTGTAGAAATTACTTAAAAATAAAATCATTAGGGCTGCCTCTGTGGCTCAGTCTGTAAGTGTCTGCCTTCGACTCCAGTCATGATCCAAGGGTCCTGGGATTGAGCCCCATATCGGGCTCCTTGCTCAGCGGGAAGCCTGCTTCTCCCCCTTCCAATGTCCCTGCTTATGTTCCCTCTCCTGCTATGTGTCTCTGTCAAATAAATAAATAAAATCTTTTTTTAAAAATAAAATCTTTTGGGATGCCTGGGTGGCTCAGTCAGTTGAGCATCTAAGTCCTGATTTCAGCTCAGATCATAATCTCAGAGTCATGAGATCAAGCCTTGTGTCAGGCTTGCTTTGGGCATGGGACCTGCTTAGGATTCTCTCCCTCTCCCTCTGTCCCCCTTCCCCCACGTTCCCCACACCCCTGCCATGCTTACACACTCTTTCTCACTTAATAGATAAATAAAAACTTTTTTTTAAACTTTCAGTAAATTTCATTTATATTGACATTAAAATACTACACTTTTAAGTAGTGTCCTTTAGCTTCTATACTCCTGATGAACACAAAGTTAGAAAGTTAGAACACAGAGTTAGTTTACATCTGTAAACAGGAAATTGCTCATTTCAAGTAATGTTATGAAAAAAATAGAAAATCCTATTTTATAATGCATCTTTTCTCATTTAAAAAGTGTATCACAGATATTTCAAGATAATATCCCATTATGTGAAATGTGTTTCTTTCCTATGACTTACACATATGATTTTTTAAAATGGTGATTACCTGGGGTCAAAGAATGATGCATTTGGCTACATAAAAGTTTTACATTTTAAGTGTACACATTGAAAATCTGGATTACATCGTAACATCTAAAGAGCCAATATCACCTAGCCAGCAAGACTCAAAGAATGAAGCATGAAAATATGGGTATTTTAATTTTTAAAATTTTGTATGAAAGAGGATTTGCTATTTTCTCAAATTCTGACAATACTATTACCAAACTGCAGCTGACTTCTCCTAGATCCCTCTGGGAGTATCTATCTGCCCAGCATCTGCCCTTATTCCCAGCCTCCCTCTCAGTGTCACAGCATATGTTAAAGTGTAACATACTTCCCATCACTTAGCAAACTACTCTTGCTCACAAGCACAGATCTTGGGATTTCCGAGGCTTCCCTTCAAACTTGAGAATGTGTCAGATTGTAGCACCTCCCTGCTAATCCTTCCTCGTTTTCCATCTCAACATACACATAGGCAGAGAAGAAATAGAAACCTCAAAAAGTACAGTTTTGGGGGGAACTCTGTGTTGTGCAAGCACATGGGTCTTCAGGCATGGTGCAAGATGCTAATGTCAGCTCTGCAGGTTTATTCTCCCTCTCCTCCTGCCCCAAAGGCCCCCACTTGGTCTGGCTTACAACACACTCAGATAAAAAGTTTCGAAGTACAGGTTCTTTTTGCAATCAGAATGTAACTGAATGTGGCTAATGACAGATACATAATGGCACTGACAGAGGCTTCAGGGAGGGTTTTTTGTCTGTCTGTTTGTTTAAGATTTTATTTATTTATTTGACAGAAAGTGAGACAGAGAGAAAGAGAGAGAGCGCAAACAGGAGGAGCTAGGAGCTAGGCAGAGGGAGAGAGAGAAACAGGCTTCCCACCAAGCAGGGAGCTTAATCCCAGGACCCTGGGATCATGCCCTGAGCAATGGCAAATGCTTAACCGACTGAGTCACCCAAGAGCCCCGAGGGAAATTTCTTCTAAATCGGGGAGATTCAGTGTGTGTCCTTTGCCTTCTTTATTTCTTCTTCCTGCCTGGAACTCAGTGCAACCCTGGAGGCCATTGGGAGGTGACAATTACAACACTGTAAAGGATGGCTAGATGACAGGCTAAATCCCAACCAGAGTGGGGAGGACACAATACCAGTGCTAGGCAGCCTACTCTACTTAACATATCAAGACTACTTGCTATGTTGAAAAAAACCAACCAAACAAAACCCCTCTCTTTTTAAAGAGATTTTCTTTTGGTTTTCTATTACTTGCAGGTGAACACAATCCTACTACAGTAAGCACTGTCTATCCTTGTGAATTTTATAATACCAGCATGTGGCCATAGTATTTGAGCCAGGTAAGTATGAGTTTTTCATACTTACCTGGCTCAAATACTATAATTATAATAATAATAATATATATAATGTATGATGTTATTATATTATATATTAATCAATTATTATATTAAGTTAAAATGGCTTTCTTCAAATATCTAATATTTGAATATCTAATATTCAAAATTAGAATTTTCTGAATTCTAATAGGATAAAATACTAGACTTTATCCCCCATTTTAAATCTCTGTTTTTGTGGATAAACCTATAAGCAGAACAATCATTAGGACAATGGACATTAAATGTTAAAAGGAAAAGAGGCAAAATTTGAAAGTGTATTTGCATTGGGTGATGTTTAAGACCTTGAAATTTAGTGGTTAATAAATTGTACAAATGCATTAATTAAAATGGATAACTCTAAAATAACAAAATATGTGACATTTGAACTATTAACAATAACATAATCTCAATTTTAAAAGTAGTCAGATTCAAAATATTGTAACTTTAAAACTAGAAAGCCAATAATCAAATAGACATTACTCAAATGTGAAATTTAAGAAGGAAATGAGAAAGAAAGTATGCTGTTGAAGAACAGTATGCTTTTATAAAGAACAAAATGCTCATGTAGAATCCATGAGACCAAAATCTCAACTCTCTTATCAACTCTGACCACTCTGATAGATCACAGTTGGACAGATACATGGATGGGTGGACAGACAGAACCTGGCATTCATCCAGCCACTTGGATGGTTACAGTTGGTAAGCAGCAGATTCTTGTTTTCTGCTCAGATTGTGATCTCAGGGTTGTGAGATGGGGTTCTGTGTTACATTCCATGATGAGTGTGGAGCCTGCTTGGGGATTCTCTCTCTCTCTCCCTCTCCCACTGTCCCTCCCCATTCAAATAAATAAATAAATCTTAAAAAAAAAAATATGGCATGCCATGATGCATACTTCTTGTGTTGCCTTCATGACCATCAGAGAAGAGTCCCCAGCATCTTTCCTCAGCTCTAAATTTTCACCTACCCATCCCCAAACTGTATACTCAGATCAACACAGAGGCAGAAAAAAACAGGCCACAGATAGAAGGAGAGTGTCCATAGCAGAAAGGGGTCGCCACATTGTGCTTCCACTTAGTGTATTAAGTACAAAATGAACTGAGAGAAAATAAAACATGGGAAATGCAGTGCTTGTCCACGTGTAAATAATCTGAATGGCCTTACTTATCATTTAGGTTGTGTAAAATATTAGGTGATGGCTTTGCTTTAATAAACATGTATTTGAAGAGGGCGTGAGATCATTAATACTACAGTAGAGTTTTAACTTATCTGGTGTTAAGTTGGAATTAATAGGAATTCTCCACTCGTCCTATAAAAAATACTAATACAGGCCTAGTTACCTGAAGCAGGGGGACCTTCTGACCTCATCAGTTTACACCTTTCACTCATTATGTTCACCATGTATTTTTATTAGAGAGCAAAAAAACAAACAATACATAGTTGTATAAAGAGAAGTAAGGTAAGGGCACCTGGGTGGCTCAGTGAGTTAAGCCTCTGCCTTCAGCTCACGTCATGATCTCAGGGTCCTGGAATCGAGTCCTGCATCAGGCTCTCTGCTCCGTGGGGAGCCTGCTTCCTCCTCTCTCTCTGCCTGCTTCTCTGACTACTTGTGATCTCTCTTTGTCGAATAAATAAATAAAATCTTTAAAAAAAGAAAAGAAAAGTAAGATAAATAGCTGGAAACTCAGTAAAGGCAAGTGGTTGTTCCTTGCCCTGAACCCCTAAACCATCTGTGGAATTAGGTGTGGGATAAATAACTGTAAAATATGAGTTAAATTTTAAAAATACTGACTTTCCTGCACATGCTTCATAAGTGTTTGTGTTTAAGCAACCACTTGGCATTAAAAACTAAGAACTGAAATTTTAGTCAAAGTATTATGAATATGGTTTATTCAAGAAAGTCTTAGAGATATCCATCAGGGGCATTTATTTGAACAAAGGGCCTTTTTCCTACATGAAAACATGGGGTGAAAGGGTGGTGAAGGTATGCTGATAGGTTTTAAGTTACAGAAAGATGTTATGCTACTGGGTCAGACCATTACTTATCACCTCTGAATTATGAATCTGTTATATGATACTTCTCTTATAGAAGATGGGTGACTCAGAAAGGAAAGCAACTTAGCCAAGATCACATACTGAGTTCAGATTTGAACAAAATCTGCTTGAATCCTAAACTACTGTAAGCAACTATTGAATTCCTTCCTCAGAGGACAACTATGATATATTAATATCATTGAGAGTGGTTAAATTGGAACCACATATACATAAGTAGAAAACATATATATCCCTCAAGCAAACCACATTGATTTTTGCTTTTATTTGCTATGAATCACACAGGAAGAAACGCCAGCATTTTAGGATTAACATTTGTTACTGGATTAGTATTTGTTACCAACAAACTTTTAATGATTTTGAATTGGAATACATTCACTTGGGTCTTGGAGGATAAGATATTTACTAAGGTTATAGAGTTGCTAAGTAACAGATTAAATGCAACCCACCTCAATGATTCTAAAAAAATGGTTAAATGCCACCAAGTTTTAAATAGAAAACATTCAGTACCATAGGGTACACATTACTTGGTTCTTGAGTTACACCAAGATTGGAAACATTAACTTTTCCACTATGAAATTGTCTTCCTTCCTTTAGCCTTCTTACAATATGGCATTTCCTTTACCTTAGTCTTATCCTCATGTAAGAAAAGGTAAAAGAGAAATATGATTCTCTGTATGCAGCTCATAGAAATTATGGGTTAACCCTAGAAAGACGTTAAGACCAAATGGTAAGAAGTCATTTAATCATCTTGTTGGCGGTATAAATGATTTTGTTTGTAGCATTCAAAATGTAGAAGAAATTATTATTACATTAGATTAAAAAAATAATGCTTTCTTCAAGCTGGACTTACATGCTTATTTTTGTTTTATTTATAATCATAGGTTGAAAAGATCTGGACCATTAAATTCCTATCAATCTTCTTTTAAACTTAGAAAAATTCCAACACCAAGATCAGAACAATGTCTCTTTAATTAAGCAGTCTCTAATGAATTCTGTGCCTATTTAAGGAGGCATATTCATACTGCTTCCTTGAGAATCATCAGTCTCACAAAGGTATGCCTCATTTTAGAAAACATCATTTTGGGGGTGCCTGGGTGACTCAGTGGGTTAAAGCTTCTGCCTTCAGCTCAGTGGGTTAAAGGATGGAGCCCTGCATTGGGCTCTCTGCTCAGCAGGAAGTCTGCCTCCCCCTCCCCCTCTGCCTACCTCTCTGCCTACTTGTGATCTCTCTTTCTCTCTCTGTCAAATAAATTAAAAAAAAAAAAAACCATCATTTTGAAAAACCACCATATAAGGAAAAATGATAATATATATATACATCCTGGTACAAGTCCAAACAGCCTCTTACTTGTGTACAAATCTGTATACAATTCATGACAAATCAATAGCAGCAAATACCTTTGATGTGCTCTCAGATAGGCAGACCTTAGTTAAACAGATGAACAATCAGGATATTCACAGTAAGGAACAAAGAACCAAAAGGATTGGAGAAGCCAGCTGCTTTTAACTTGTACGTTTGGCTTTTAAAGAATGCTTATCCCAGATAAGACTTCATCTCCGAGAATATGCACCTTTGTTTGCATTACATTTCCTTTTTTTTTCTTTTAAAGATTTTATTTTATTTTATTTTGATAGAGATCACAAGTAGGCAGAGAGGCAGCAGAGAGAGAGAGAGAAGGAAGCAGGCTCCCCGCTGAGCAGAGAGGCCAATGCAGGGCTCCATCCCAGGACCCTAAGATCATGACCTGGGTTGAAGGCAGAGGCTTAATCCACTGAGCCACCCAGGCACCCCTGCATTACATTTCTTAACTTTTTAGAAGAAAATGACTGCTTTCTTTATATTTATTTATTTATTTTAAGATTCTATTTATTTATTTAGCAGACAGAGATCACAAGTGGACAGAGAGGTAGGTGGCGGGGGTGGGGGGGAGCAGGCTCCCTGCCGAGCAGAGAGCCAGATGCAATGCTGGATCCCAGGACGCTGGGATCATGACCTGAGCCAAAGGCAGAGGCTTAACCCACTGAGCCAACCAGGCACCCCTGCTTTCCTTATATTTAAATCTTTG
The DNA here is from genome assembly GCF_009829155.1 of Mustela erminea. Lineage (NCBI taxonomy): Eukaryota > Metazoa > Chordata > Mammalia > Carnivora > Mustelidae > Mustela > Mustela erminea. Next base: position 11,067,154 of record NC_045627.1, on the reverse strand, counting down.
GCTTTATCCTTGGTCAAGTTTTTATTTTTCATCTTGAGTACAGTGCATTTGTTTCTTAGGAACATATTTTTATTTTTGAAATGAAGCTTAAGAAAGAAGTGAAAAGTTCAGCTATTTGAAGTTTATTTAACATCTAGCTTTACTGAGCATGTCTCTCTCTGCATAATGATCTATACCTCAGCCTACAAATTTAGATATTGATTTCTTTTTTAAAATATTTATTTGTTTATTTGAGAGAGAGAGAGCAGGGGAGGGACAGAGGGAGAGAGAGAAAGAATCTCAGGAAAGGCGCCATGCTGAGTCTGGAGCCCAATGGGGGCTTGATCACACAAGCCTGAGATCAAGAATTGAGCTGAAACCAAGAGTCAGAGGGTTAACCAACTGTGCCACCCAAGCACCCCAGATTTTGATTTCTTTATAAAACTTGAAGGGTTTAAGTTTACTGTCAGTTTTCACTGGCTTGACTTTCCTTGTGCAGATTTGGGGGGGGTGGGTGTTGGTTAATTCCAGACATGAAGAGGAGGATTTTTCAGTGTCCAAGTTATTCTACAATGGCAAATTATGCCCTTTAAAAAAAATGCAGTAATTCTTTCATGACACAAAGGAAACATTTCAGAAAGAACTGTTGCATTCTAAATGGATACATATTAAGTGCTTCTGCCAGAACTGTCAACCGCATTGTTAGCTCAAATAGCGCCAGTAATTTCCTAATCTCCAAACCCCATTTTCAGCCTACACCTTCGTCGGTTTTTCCCATCGCTTGCCCCTGTTGCCTAACCTCTGTTTGACTTTCCCCCACAGGCACTCTATACCACTGCTTTTTCTGTCCTGGCAGTTGTTTCTCCTAACATCCCCTGAGGTGTGGTGTCCAGGCTTCTTTCTAACCACCTTTTATCTTCTTGGTTTCCAGCTCTCTGAAGTCATGCCTTCAGGTAGCTCCATCTCGGCTCTACCTGGATGACTTCAGGATCTGAAACCCTGCCTGCTCTTCCCCTGCATTCCCCAGGTCCAACTTCAGCTGCCTACAGTTGGGGGTCTTCCCAGATGCCTCATTCACAGCTCAGATTCTGTTTTCTTCACCATCAGGTGCAAATTCCTTACAACATTTGGTCCCTATCTTATTCCACACTTCAGACAAAATGAATTATTGGCCATTTCCAAAACACAGCTTATTCATTCAATTTTTTTGTCCAATCTGTTTTCTCTGGCTAAAATGTTTTATAATTTCTCTCAAAAAAATATTTTACACAAAATGTTTTTATTACTAATGCTTTGTAATTCAGCAGTTTCATTTCAGACTCTCTTAGACTTTATGTTTTGTTTTCGCTATGGATATTCGTGTCAGGATGTACTTTCCAACTAAGACCCTAAGTTTCTTTGGGCAGGAAACTTCATGTTGTATACAATGCCTGGGTAAGGTGCTCAGTAGATAACTGTTCGAAGGATACAAAACACCATTGTCACAGGGTAATGAACTCATTACCACTGAAATAGAAAAATGCTATTCTTGGTTTGAAAAACTGAACTCTACCACAAACTCTGAAAGAAAGAGTGCTAATGGTATCCTCGAGACATAAATTTGCTTGAAAAATCTAAATTCCCAAGGAGGGATATATGCTCATTGAGATAAGCTATTTCTATATTTAAAAATTGAAAGACATATTTTTGCAATTAAAATAATTTAATTAAATTATTGTGAAACTGCATTTTTCATCATATAAATGGCTAGGGAAGAACAAATCTGAAAATACATAAAAACATGTTTCTTTCGTATTATTTAGTCTCAAGCAACAGAGCTTTATTTAGGCAAAGTAATGCTATTGTCCAAATGCCTGAGCAACTGGTTTAATTTTTTATATTGTAGAAATGTGGAGAGCTCTAATTTCCCTTATCACTTCCAATAAATATCTAGAAGTATCTTTTTCCATCAAATTATTAAGTATTCAGAGAATTGGAAAAATATATATCACTCGAATATAACAAAGTTCAAATACCTTAGCAATACATTAATTCATAATTTTTTGCACCAAGAAAAAAACAGGTGAAAATAAATTGTCTGAAAAATTAAAATAGTGGTACAAATTTTTAAGAGAGAGGGACTGGATGATTATACTTATTCCCGTAAATGCTGTTGCATATATTGTACTCTGTTATTTGCCAGGTCTTAATAACATATTACATAATATGCTGTTAATCAGAGTTCTGGTTTGTGAGTCACAGTTTTATTCTGATATTTCAGGTGTCCTAATTTTTTTCCTATAAACTCATCTTATCCAAAAAAATTCTCCATGATTTGTTTTCACATTTTTGTTTTCTCCAAGACCAACAGCAGACTTGAAGTGCTTGTGAGAGAAAAATTTAGAGGAAACTTGTAACCTTTTTTTTGTTGTTGTTGTTGTTGTTTGTTTTTTGTTTTTTTTTTATTACTTTCCTATCTCTTGATTTCTAACCAAAAACACAACACAACACAAAACAAACAAAAATACTTCATCTTGAGAGAAGATAAGATGGAGAATCAGTTCCATATAGTCACTGTAACCTAGGAATTAAGGCTCTTGAATCAGTGTATCTGCTGCTGGCAAGGCAGCAGGGCTGCAGGTCACAGGCTCCCAGCCCTAGAGGATGGTGCAGATGCCCCTCCTTCCTTCACAGCTTCGTCCCTTTTAGAAGGACATGCGCTGCTGGCTTGGAGCAAGGCCAAACACACCACTGGTGCTGGAGCATGTGGTTTTGGGGTGGGTAGGGGTATGATAATGATTCTATAACTAGTTACTCCCATTAATTTTTCTTTTTCGGGATTTCTTCTTGGCATCTCCACTTTGGGGATTGATCTCTTTTAGCTCTATCCCTTTTGGAATTCTTGTTTCCTCCTTTGGACTGGATTTCTAGGGACTTTTCTGGTCCTTCCTCTCATCTAGTCTGGTACAGTACCCCTTCCTGCTTGACACGATGCAGTTAACTTGCTCTCACCCGTACACTGCTGCCTCTGGTCTGTACTTGAGGGTTGTGGAGGAACAGCAAAATTCCCTTACCCTGTGCTCCCCACACTACCAGCCGCCAAAATAATCAACTGACCTCCTCCACTAACTTCCCAGCACCTATGAGGCTGTCCTCAGCAGTGGCTGTGCCTATTCCCTTCAAGGGATTCTGAAATTACTGCTCCACAACGGAAATGGGCTGTGCTAATCAGTATCTTCTCTCGCGTCCAACAGATACGGCAATGCCGTGTTCTTCTGGGACATTATTAAGCCATACCAGAAGAGGGACTGGCATTCCTTGTGCAAAGGGGACCATACTTCTTTTTTGCCACTTAACCATCCTCCTCACCTGTGTTGGTTTGTGGAAAGGAGGGACGGCATTGTAAGAGAACACATTCTAGGAAGATGGGGATTGTGGTGTAAAGAGCTCAAGAGAAGACATGGTTGGCAGATGCGTTGTCCTATGTTTACACCATAAAATCCCAACAGAACATTTAACGTGACAAGAAAAATGAATTATCTTTCACATTATTCTAAATAATGGATAATATCTTTCACATTATTCTGAATATCCTGGATAAGATTTGCATCTGAGCTCATTCTCAGCAAAACACAGTAACAACCTGTGATTCGACAGAACCTAATACTCACGTAAGGCTCAGTGGATAATGTGGTGTCCTGAGGATCAACATACTCAACATTAGGTAAAGGTTAGAAGGCAACAGCAAAGGAAAGAATATCTTTATCATTTCAATAGAAACGGATTCTAAGGACCAGTAGCACTTCAAGTAGTAAAAGAAGTGCTACCTTTTTACTGTGGTGGACATAAGAAATTAACCAGGAAAGGTGCATTTGATAATAAAGTCCATGAGGAGACTGATAGTTCCTAGATCTGAACAGAAGATGATATTCATGCACTGAATGAACAATAAACAAATAAATAGACACCTCTTCTCCACCCATCCTTCTAAGCCCAAATCGAAATTGGTAAGTCGCCATACTTTACATGAGTCCATGAATTTTGTTTATAAAGACAAAAGCCCCCAAAACAACAACAAATTACCCATGTTCCCATAGACACTGGGAGCTGCCCTGTCTATGTTCTGGGGTTTGGCCGCCTGTTTGGCCCTTGAAGGGTCGGCACAGTGGTATCTTAGTATCCCTCCCAAAAAGGAGCTGAGCTTGTCATGCAAGAAGCCGCAGGCTTGTGGTCATTCCAGAGAGTCATTTCTTCATTGGTGCCAACTACAGTACTAGGAGATGAAGTGCAGCTTGGGTGGGGAAGGAGGAGTGTAGAGCAAGGGACTGAAGAAACTGGGAGACTCTTTTCATGATTTACTTAATTTCTATGACAACTCCCACCATCATCAGCTTCCAAAATAGACCAACAGACCAAAGTGTTAAGGTTTACAAGCAATCCCAAGACAAACCCCAAACGTTTCTCACTTGTAATTGTTAAGCCTTTCTTTTTTAGAAATCACAGTCAGCACTGTTAGCAGGATTGCTATCAACAGCCTACTCAGTAAGATAGTAAATGAACATTTTCCTGATTTTCAGCAATTCTTAATGGGTCCAAAATGGAGTCTAAAGAAGTGGTAAGCCTTCCTGCATGCTAAAGAGATCTCCTCAAATTGGAATTTGACATATCAAGAGCTTACTTAGAAAAGAAAGAACGAACCATATTAAACTCGGCCTCATCCCAACCCAGAAATTCAAACAAGACTGAGACATTTAGGGAAGGGGAGAAGTTATCAGGACTTCTCAGGCAAGCCATGTTGGATGGAAAGGAAAAAAAAACAAAGTGCTCTCTGTATCTCTAAACCCAGGTGAGGGCAGCTACAAGAGAATTTCTCATCAAATATAAAGAAGGTCCAGAAGGGGTTTCTGGATAATTGTTTGCAGGTCTATTTTATATTTATTCCTCATAGACCAATGCCAATAACGTTAAAATGATTCACATCCATCTAGCTCTATGTCTAAATATAGTGAATAAATGTTAGGAATATTGTGCTAGAATAGTTCTTCAATATCAATATAGACAATCATAAAATCATCACGGGAGCACCTGCGCGGCTCACTGGGTTAAGCATCTGCCTTCAACTCAGGTCATAGTCCCAGGGTCCTGGGATCGAGCCCCTGCGTCAAGCTCCCTGCTTCTCCCTCTCCCTTGCTTGTGCATTTACACACACATTCTCTCTCTCAAATAAATAAATAAAATCTTCTAAAAAAATCATAAAACCATTACAGTGATGGTGTCCAAGAGTGGAATTGAGATTTGTAACCCCTCTCACTGATTCTTTCTGGCTTAGCTTACAAATACATTCTAAGAAATTCTTATTTACAGGTAGCCCAAAGTGTAGGCAAGTACAGGACAAACTTAAATAACTGCTGAGATAATTTATCATTTCCTTCATTCCTCCCTGCCTCTTTGTGTCAACTGGTCATGAATTGCATAGATTTACTTTCGATAATGTTAAAGCTCATGGGATAAGCACACAACTCTACTTCTTGTCATATAAATAGTATTTCCTGTTGAATTTTTGAAAAATACCTACATTGGGTTTAATTGGGCTTAATTGCTTAGATATATTTCCAGAGTCAGAGTTCAGTGTTCTGTTAACTGTAAAAAATCAATCAATGCTTATTGACTATCTCAAAAGAGAAAGCATGTCAAGTAGTGTGTCTGGAGTTGAATCTGGTTAAACTCCTGGCTGACATGTACAATCCATGAGACCTCCACCATGCCAAGTTTTTAATTTATAAAATGAAGAGAACAGACTCAAACATTCATCTTGTGCTGCCTTATCTTCCATTACTTGCAATGACTGGCTTAGTTTTACTTAGAAGTCCAGCTGTTTTTCAGTCTGAGCAAGTGTCAACCCAAATTTTGGGGTCTATTAGCTAAGTGTCAAAACCCTTTCCTTATACTCGTCAAATCCATACAATTTAGATGCTAGCAGAAAAGCCGAAGGTCTGCTTTACTTTGACCCTAGAAAAGACCTCTCCTTGGACACCCACCTTGGATCATCTCTGGCTGACTGAGACCAAGATGCTTCCTGAGCAGGAACGATCACCCTTATCCTAAGAACAGAGCATACCGCAGGAGTAAATATCAATGGATACTAACTACCAGTGAACACCACTTGAGCGAATATTATGCCTGATGAGCTAGGAATGGAGGAAAAGATATTGGGAGTCTAAGAAGAATGCATTAGAAATGCCAGGAGCCTCATAAAAATTGTGTGTTGCTCTATTACTATTCTTCCTTTACTGAGTTTTGTTTTCTGATCTCCAAAGAAATGTTTGGCCATTTAATGAAAATTACCTTTTTAGTTACAAAAATACCACAGTTTTATATGTAAAATATTAGCTTTGTACAGTTCGTACCAGGAAGAAAAATAAACCATCTTCCTCTGAAAATTTTAAAAATTATAAGAACCTACCACAGTTCCTACATAAGATTCACTATTTAACTATATATTTGGAAGGGGTTAAAGAAATTATGATATTAAAAACATATTTTTTTTTCTTCTTCTGGACAGCTACAATACATTTGACTTGGTTTCTTCTTGTTAATTCTCTCCTCTGGCCGAATTAATCTTTAATGCTAAACTTGTTTTGGGGGATTTGTTGGGTTAAGACTGGCAAAGTTCAACTTATTTAACCATCTCATTTCTGCTTATTAACAAGCATCGACATCTTACTTTCCTAAATCTTTCTCCTTGTAGAAAATTCATTCTTTGAAAAGGTGAAAGAAGAAAGGAAATTAATAGAAAAACAATCATTCCTCTTAGAGGTAAGCCAACGTTTTGGTCATAAAATGCAAGAGTATTCACTATCAAGCATATTTGAAGATTTAACCATTTTCTAAGACCACCATGAATACCTTCATAAGGAATAAGATATCCTTTTGACTCTTAAATTTATGCATTTAATGTTATCTCATGAAAGATAATTTGTCTAATGTCTAGAATAAAGATAGTGAGGAATCAGTTTCACTTCAGGTAACTGTCCCACAAGGCACTGACCTGATAACTTGGTTACTGAAAGCCACAGGTAGGGGCTATTAACAATTAACTAAGGTAAGCAGCAACTGTGACCTATGATAAGAATGACCTTGTTTAATAATACAGTTCACAGGTGAGCCGTGAGGCTTAAGGAGCACTAGCCTTAGAACAAGTCTATATGTGCCCTAATGTATGTGTGTGCACAGAATAATTACAGTGTTCACCAATTTTATTCCAATATTTGCAAGAAATTTTATTTTTCAATGACAGAATCAGTCACAAGGAAGTTTATTTTACATGCCTGGATTTCATGAAATAATATGCAGCTTACTTCCTTATGTGAGCTAAAATAAGTCTTTGTGATTTCAGGAACACTATCTTATAAATTTCATGTCATATCCAAAATATTTAGCCTCCAAAATATTTTATATCCCAACAACCGTTTTTCGCATTCCACAGTAAGTATTCACTTAAGCATTTCTGTTCTTTCTATCATCGAAGTAGAAGAGGAAAATCATAAATATTGCAGTATTTGTTCGATGAGCAAATGGAAATGTACTATCTGATGCACTGTTTTCTTTCCTTCTTTTTATTGGTTTGACTTGAGCAATCATCCAGATTTTGATCAATTAGATATTCTGAATGATAGTGATATTGCACTGCAGAAAATACGGACGCAAAAAAAAGTATTTGAAGTTTGAGAAATAAAAACGTGAGATCTTAGTCTTTCAATCACTCACGTGAGCAAACATGTGAGGATCCTAACCTGAAATGACTTACTTAAGTACAGAAGCTCTATTTTCTGCTTATTGGGGATCTGCAGGGCTCAAGAGAAGACAGGGAAACCAAGGTATCTGCTGGTGCGCCAAACAGTTCCTGAAACATGGTCTTAAGCAACCTTCTGCATTACAAGGTTTTTCAATGCACTTAATCTGCTTTGGGTGCTTTGTTTATCTCCAAGTGGGGAACAGAGTAAGCAGAATCCTAAAAATTACATCCAGTGGAACTGTTTTTGACTGAAATACTGTTACTGTCTTGAGGAACACTAGTGCCCCACAAACACAGTTTGGGGAATGCTGGGCGGTAGATCTGTGTTTGAAATAACCAGTATTTATGTGGTATTAAATCCTTGAGACTATCAGATTGTTCACAGACAAAAGACAGACTAGAATGGAACTTTGCAAAAGAACAGTGGTTGGGGTGCAGGGGTGGCTCAGTTGTTAAGCATCTGCCTTCAGGTCATGATCCCAGGGTCCTGGAATAGAGCCCTACATCGGGCTCCCTGCTTGAGGAGAAGCCTGCTTCTCCCTCTCCTTCTCCCCCTCCCCCTGCTTGTGTTCCCTCTCTCGCTGCTCCTCTCTCTCTGTCAAATTAATAAACTCTTTAAAAAGAAAAAAAAAAAAAAAAAGACCACCACCTGTTTCTGGACAGGTAGAGTGTTATATTGAGTATATTATGCATGTCATAGACTCACAGACTTTCTAAATTAGAACAGAGATTGTTTAGTTGAACTTCCTCACTCCATAACCTGCTCAATTAGGGACTGAGCAATTAGCTGGCTTATTTAAAGGTGCACAACTAGATTCCTGGTTCCTCCTCAAAATCAACATAGTAGCCTAAGGAAACTTGCCATAAATAAAAACAGCAACTTCTGGTCACAAGTCATTAAAGCGTGTTAAAATAACTTCTTAGTATATTAGATGAAGGAATCCACTGGAACCTTCCTTACTCCGTGCAATTTCTCATAATGAGGGAGAAATGTTTTAGCTTGACCAAGTAGACGATACCCGTGCTAGTGCCCACCACACAAAGATAGTGGGCGTGACAATGATAGAAAGATGAAGAGAAAAAGAAAATCCCCACATTTTGCAGTTTTATGCAGCTTTTCATGGCTTCGTTTGAGAATGAAGAATACAGAAGAAAATAGAGTAATTTATTTTCATTTCTCTTGACTCCTCAACAATGATTTTTTTTTTCTCTTTAAGCAAAGGACACTGTGTAGGTCGCCTTAAAATAATTCAAAATGGTATAATCCAACTTCCAGCAGCATTTCACTCTCTGTTTTAGGAGATTTTATTTTTATTTACTTGACAGAGAGAGATCACAAGGAGGCAGAGACAGAGGGGGAAGCAGGCTCCCTGCTGAGCAGAGAGCCCCATGTGGGGCTCGATCCCAGGACCCTGAGATCATGACCTGAGCTGAAGGCAAAGGCTTAACCTACTGAGCCACCCAGATGCCCACCACTCTCTATTTTTAGATTAAAAAAATCAACCATAAGAAACGACTGGCTACTTATTCAGCACACTCTAAAAACGACAGTTTTGGAGCTGCTGGGAATCCAGTTTCTTGTCCTTACAGTCAACAGTGTTTGCTCACATGATACAGGCCACGGCACCTCTACCTGCTGCACAACTGTACCTTTGATCTGTTTTCATTTTCTACCTAATTAAATGTAAATATCATTTTAAATTATAAGCCAATGGAACAAAGTGTCATTTTCCCGTCCTTCTCTACATCTTCCTTATTTCCTGGAGCAGGTGCCATAATAGATATTCAACATAAATACCTGAAAAATTGAGATAACAGTAATATTGCCCTCACAGTCTTACTGAGAAGCTTAAGTGAGATATTATATGTGACCAGTCTCTATAAAAAGTAAAGCCCTACTTACACATAAGGGATTGTTATTATGATTACAAATGTTAACATTATTGTTTAAAAGACAATGCTGTAGGAGTGCATGGATGGTTCAGTTGGTTAACGGTCTGCCTCTTGATTTTGGGTCAGGTCATGATCTGTGTCGTGAGATCAAGCCCCTAGCAGGGCTCCACTCTGGGCTCACTGGGTGTGGAGCCTGCTTGAGATTCTCTCTCCCTCTCCTTTTGCCCTTCTCCCATCTCTCTGTCTCTCTAAAAAATGAAATACTTAAAAAAAAATTTTAGGTGCACCTGGGTGGCTCAGTCTTTAAGTATCTGCCTTTGGCTCAGGTCATGATCCCAGGGTCCTGGCATCGAGCCCCACATCAGGCTCCCTGCTCAGTGGGAAGCCTGCTTCTCCCTCTCCCACTCTCCCTGCTTGTATTCCCTCTCTTGCTGTGTCTCTGTCAAATAAATCAAAAGTCTTTAAAAAAATTTCTTAAAAAATTTTTCTTAATTTAAAAAATAAAAAACAATGCTGAAACAATGTAATGGAATAAAAAAGAATCAGAACATTTATAAAGCATAAGAGCACAATTCTTGGCACAGAATAATTCTTCAAAAGTGGTTTTTGAATCAAATATAAAATCAAAACAGCACAAACAGAACACAATGGAATGTGGGTACAGAATAAAAGATGAGTCCGAACCTCATGAAATTAATGTGGAAAATGAGTATTAAGGTAATTTCTTTAAAAGGTGAGAGATATAATTTCATAATTTGGTGAAGACAACGTAAGGAAAATCGCTAACATTGGCAAAACGAAAACTGGCAGGAGTAATTATGAGCAGGGAACTATAATAATAATGTACAAAGAATCAGGCAGTAACTAACGTATCATAATTAGGGTGAATATTTGTGATAATGATAAGGCTGGAGACTTCTCTGCGTATAGATATAAGAAAATGGGGCCAGGAATTGAATAAGAGGTAGTTCTCTTCCACACAATTTTTCAAAGGTGATCTTTGCTTCACTTTCAAGATCCCTTCTCATCTGTTTTCCAATGTAATCTTTCCTTTCAACTCCAGAATTAGACAACTAATTATTTAACATCCACACATGCATGACTCAGAATTAACACATTCAAGAATGAACTACCGCTTCCCTGCACCCAAAACCTTGGTGCCCCGAGTCCCTTTTCATCTCAGAAAATGGCACTACATTTCACCCCCTCATTAGCCTAGTAGGCTCAGAATCATTTTTAACTCCTTCATCTCACTCATAACTCAAATTGAAACCATCAGCAAATGCTATCACCTTTCCTAACAGAATATATCCTAGAACTGTGAATGTAGCATTTCTCACCATTCCTATACTACTGTGCGAGTCACACCCACAAATTCCAACAGCTTCTTAAATGGACACCATGCTTTCTCTCTCACCCTCCACTGTCTACAGTCCAAACAGCAGCACAAATTACTCTTAAAACATAAAAAAGCTAATGCTACTCTCTTGCTCGAAGTCCTGCAGTCTCACTTTGAATAAAGTCCAAACTTCATCCCATGACTTAAAGAATGACATGAACACCACCCTTACCTTCGACCCCTACATCACTTCCTCTCTATTTCCCCCCTAGCTTCCTGCTTTCCAGCCACAGTGGCCCCCCTCATATCCCTGGACACCAGCAACACATTCCCACTGGGGGCACTTTTGCACTTGCTCTTCCTTCTATCTGGCCACACTCTTCCCCTAGACAGTCACATGCTTCCTTCCCATTTCTGCTCAAATGTCACCCATTCAGAAAACCCTTCTCTCACATCTCATCTAATTATTAACCTTAAGCATTCCCTGTCCCCTTACCAAGCTTTCTTTTTCTTCATGGCAATTACCACTGCAGACCCTGCCTTTTGTAGAAATTGCAAATTTGCTTATAATATGTCTGTCCCGGTTATAAAGTAAGCAGCATGGGACATGCCATCTGTCTTACTACTGTGTTCCAAGTACTAGCTTGGAATATAATGGACACTCAATAGATGTTTGCGTATAACACTTAGTCTCCAGAGCTCTACTTTTTAATCAAGACCGTATGTGTTTAATATTTGTGATTCTTATATATTACCATCATTTGAAGAAAAAGACTAATTGAATCCTGCAATTTTTCAACAGTACCCATAGGGCATACACTTAGCATTATAGAAGTGAGTCATTACCTGACCCACCGCACATACTTCCAAGTGAATCTGTGTTTACAGCCCTGCACATGAGCCTTCAAGGCAAGGGACTGTTCCTCATTGAACCTAATGGCCTGCCCCAGCTTACTGACTTAGCTATGGTCAAGAGATTCATGGTCAGCCCCCACACACCACCTGCCTGAAAAACTGAGAAAAACCAATCTTATTCACCTCAAGAGTTCAGAAATAATGAATTTTGGGATTGAAATAAACCAAGCTGGATGATCAGAAGAGAATGGAAGCAGGAGTAGTCATTGTAGGTGTTTCGCAAGCAAGATCCAACAAGTAGGATGATGACCAAATATGCTGAGAGATGCCGAGATTTCTGAGTGAGGTTCCAGGAGAGTCCTAAGAGGGAGACAGGGAAGAGGACACCTTCCCAATTCAGCGCCAGCCTTTGTATATCTTAAAATTAATTCTGCTTTCTTTAGGCATTGAGGTAGACTGCTCTTCTTTGAACCCAAGAGAGCCATAACTCGTCTGCCTAATTGTAGACTAACAACTACAGAGCATGGAATATCACCCATAGTCTTCTTTTGCTTTTAACCAATGGCAATTACAGGTTAAGTGGCAGAGTTCTGTTAATGGTCTATGAACCTCATCTAGCTTCACGCGTATCTGTAATCACACAAGGCGCTTTACTTACCTGCTCCTTTTCCATGAAGTCAGATGTTGTATTCACCTTATAAAAAGTCAAATGAAACCAGCTACCAATAAAAATTCCAGGAATGAATGTTTGAATTAGAATTTCAGAGGCTATTTGCTGCCTAAGCCATACTTCCCAAGGTTAGCTCTTAATTAGCAAAGCAAAATATAGATTTGAAGCAATTATCTGGATAATTCAAGCAAAAACATTGCTTTGACTTGAATTGCCTGAGTAATTGCAAGTTAATCTCTTCACTTCCTAGCAAGTCAATTGTCCAGGTAATAGAGACAAAGCATGGTGGTAGCTTAAATTACCCAAATAATTGCATGCTTACTTTACTCAACCTTATCAATGAGTCCTGGCTATAATGTAAAGAACATTAGTGGAGAAATGACATGAGTTGATAGCTAAGGTCAGACCAATCAATGGGAGGTGAAAGGTCCCAGGACAAAATCAAGAAGGTTCTGTTAGGGAACACAAGGTGTGTGGAACGGGGACTGCTCAAGTGGGCAGACCTACCTTACTTGCAATGCCACTTGACAGGTAAGGGAATGGCAGTGGCGAATGACATTCTCTGACGATGAGAAATTCTCATACATGTGAGATACTTGGGGAATGAAATGGCCTTCCAAAATCCCAGTCACAAAGCACTAGGCTTAGCTATTGATAATGTCACAAAATTTTAAAAATTTAGGAACTTTAAGTCCAAAATAATGTCACTCCTGGGCTTACACATTGAATAATTTTAAATCCATTACTATTTTTATCTATTTATATATTTTATCTATAATTAACTATTAATAAAATTACATTCAACAAACTAAAAGCACAAAGAAATACTCCCCACTTATAACTGATTTTTATAAGCTTTTTTTTAAAGTGTGATTTCCTCAATTAACCTCTCTCTAATACTACTTCACAGGGGAAAAAAAAAAAAGAGGTGACCTTCTAAATATAAATAATCGGTGCTGCACTAAATCAACAACGACTACATTTCTGGAACGGAGGGCATTCATGAAACACTGACTGTATATCTACATTGCTTTAAATCCATCCTCCAGTAAAATAATTTTGCTGAAAGGCTGTCAGTCCTGTCAGATATTGGACATTTATGTTGTGAAGTTAATAACCAAATTATATTTTAAGATATACTGAATTATCACATTTATTCAAAAAGCTTTTACTACACACCTATAGTGTGAGAACAAGTGTGCTTTAACTTACGTTATCACATGAATTTCTCTGCACTACAAAGCAAGTCATATATCCTCAGGGTATCTCACCATGAGCTATTTTACTTTCTGTTATTAAAACTCTAGCTTTAACATGAAAGCAAAATAGAAATAAAAACAGGGCAGTGATAGCTAGTACCTGGATGTTAGTCTAGTCTCTGCCAAGCAACTATGTTTTCTTTTTTTTTTTTTTTTAAGGTTTTATTTATTTATTTCACAGACAGGGATCACAAGTAGGCAGAGAGGCAGGCAGAAAAAGAGAGAGAGGAGGAAGCAGGCTCCCCGCTGAGCAGTGAGCCCGATGTAGGACTCCATCCTAGGACCATGACCTGAGCCGAAGGCAGAGGTTTCAACCCACTGAGCCACCCAGATGCCTGCAACTATGTTTTCTATACAGTGAGCCTACTGATAAAGAACACCAAGGTTTTCCTCCTGCTAAAATTTCTGACCCTCTTTATTATTACCAAATCAGTAATATACTCTGTATGCTATCAATGATGGTGATCATTATTTATGTTGCCTACATCTCTTTGCTTACATTCCATGAGTCAAACAAATCTCCCTGATCATATTTGCAAGAGATCTGCTCTCGTGAAAGAAAGATTTGGGAAAGAAAACCTGACATATGCAGTTAAGGGAGTGGTTTAGAATTGCTTGAGGTTTTGTTGTTGTTGTTGTTGTTGTTGTTGTTGTTTTGATATGTAAGCATTGTTTCTACTTTAATTTATAGATCGCTATAAATGACAGTATACATGGAGATATGCCAAGTTACTCATATCTCCATATAGTATAGATGATTTTTCCTCTTTGATTGCTCTAAATTACCAACGTTCCTTCGCTTTTATTTTAGAACACACATATCCATGTTTGAAGATTCAATTTTGTAACTTACTGTTCCTAATGCACACTGGGTCAGATACGGATACTAGGTGAATGAATTTCTTAAGGTCACGCAACCTGCTGTGAAGGCAGGCAGTGAGAGCTTATCAGAGTAGATCAGCAAGGCATGGCACAGCTCTGAGTTTACGTAAGAGGAGGCAGAAGGTACAAATAATTGATATGCCAAATCAGGTAAGGGATCGCTCTGGAAGCCACACTGGGCTACAGAACCAGTGTGTGTTTGCTCAGATGTCTGCCTTGATCATTTTCCTCCCTTTTTTGCTCAGGGAATGCAAAATCTCCAGACTGATTGATCCCAGGGAAGAAGTCAAATGGGCTGCATGACCTATTTTGTGGCTCAGGTACCAATACCACAAGAGCAATTACATTCAATTAGATGCCACCCATCTGGCAGTTTTTACTGGGTCTCTGGTAAAGTGTGTCTGTTTGCCTCCGTGCATACACACACACACACGCATACACACATGCACACCTCTCTCTCTCTTTTTTCCATTTTCCCTCTCATCCTCTCATTCCTGATATAGCCACATGTCACAGTTGGCCCCAATTTGGCCCTAGAGTCTTGTCAACTATCTCACTGTGAGGCCATTCGGAAGGGTTCATCGGGAAGGGTGTTATTAGGAAAGCATTCCCATTTGCATTTGCTTCAATTTGGCTCTGGCTCTGTACACATTTGTTGTTTCTTTCTTTCTTTCTTTCTTTCTTTCTTTCTTTCTTTCTTTTTTTTAACTGCTATGCATGTTAGAGGGGAAGTTGGATGACATTTTATTTATTTTAAGTTGTCTCTTTTTTTCCCCTAAGAGCGGCAAAAGGAAGGATGTTTTTGAGAATAACCTTTTTTTAGTTACTGATTTCCACAAGTGAAAGCTTTTTCTTATATTTGAATAATTCCTTTTGTAAAACAGACAATTTAACTTTGAAAAACAGCTGCTATACACCCTTCCTGACTCCCACAGCAATTTTCTCTCCATAGGGTGTCCCAGTGCTGCACATAACCTTATAAAAAGTAGTCTCAATAGTGCATGGGTAACCTAATGAAGTCTTGTAACTGTCTGACACTGGCCCTTTCCTTTCCTAAACTTCATACTGAAAGTATCATGTGACAATCCCACAAAAAGGAACATGAAAGTGCACTGAATTTCTCAGATGGTGCGTTTGTGTTGTTGTTGTTGACATCTCTTTTTCCCTGTTTCTCAGGTTCAAGTATTTACTGTGTATCTGTATAGACAGGTGACACTGAAACATTCAAGTATGTAACTTCAACGTGTTACCCATCATGGAATATAAACTAAGGATATAAACTCTTTGCCTCTAACCCAAAACATAATGTTCCCTCTGAGAGGAGGAAAAGATATCTTCTCGATAAAGGATCTGAAGAAGACACCCCGAGGATATGCCATTTAAGGGAGAGGATGTTTAGGGGTTCTGCATGTGAGATTAAAAGTTGGGAATCCAAGGCAAACAGTGGGACCAAAGTAAGAAAGCACCAGCTGAGGTAACTTACTAGGAAGCCACCCGTTTTGATGAAACCATAGAAAAAAAATGTTGTAAGAGAAGGCTTGAAGATGAGGCAAGATTCATTTGTAGTAGGTCTTGAGTATCCATCGTCCACAAAACAGAAAGGATGAAGCTGATGTTCAGGGAGAAGGAAAGATAGAGACCATGATCCTCCAAAAAGAAAGAATTTAAGAAAGTCAATCCCTCGTAGCGTTCATATCCTACTTCCAACTTCTGATGCCCACACACATGACCTTCTCTGCATAGGTCTAGGACATCCCTCTGTGTGTGTGTGTGTATGTGTGTGTGTGTGTGTGTGTGTGTGTATTTTAATTCACATGCACACAGGCTCACATATCATAATCCTCCCTTCTTATTTTCCCAAGATACTTGTAGTGTTTTTTTTTAACTTGCAAATGAAGAAACAGTCATAAAACCAAAAATGAAACAGGGCTCATGGGAATCACTCACACACCTGAGTAAACAGCAGTGGCTCCTAGAAACAGGACAGGAAGAAGATACAAAGGTATTCCCTGCCAGATACAGGATGGCTTAAAAGTGTGAAGCAAAGAAAGAAAGCTGAGAATAACCAACAGGAAAACTAACAGCCTAACAATTAGAGAAGAAATCATGCGCTCACTGCTTCACAGCAACTTCTAACTGCATAGATCAAAGCTGTCAGCTAGGGTACTGCAGAGTCTGAATGAATCCATCCCAATTTCTTACAGTTGAGGTTTTGGTCTTTAAATTTTTTTTTTTTAATGTGAATGTTTTGGAGGTAAGAGGAAAAGGCTTCTACATGCATCCTGAATTACAAAAGTAAAAAACGGAATTTAATGTATTTTCAGCTCTATTCACCACCAAACCCTAAGGCCATCTCAAGAGGACACATCAGCTGGAGAAGCAATGTGGTCTTCGGCAGCCGTCAGATGTCAGGAAGCATCAAATAATCTAGGCAGCACAGTTAAGATGCTGTTTTCCTAGGCTTCACCCCTATGTATTTTGATTCCACAAATCAAGTGTGTGGCCAAGAATCTCCAAGAATTGTTAATTCTTAACAAATATTCCCATTGATTCTGACACAGAGGGTCCCAGAAGGGAGCCTGGAGAATGCTTATCACTGATCTTTACCAGGCAGCTCGGGGCAGTAGAATCATCACTGGTCTGTACATCAGAAGTCACAACTTTTCTGAGGCTGATTATCCCAACTAAGAAATAGTCATTCTATCCTTCCCATTTTAGTTATTGTCAAGTTAAAATAATATAATAAACTATAATTACAGTATTTCTTGATCACTATTCGTGTTACAAATCACTGGAGTGAAAGCATGTTGATTCCATGGGAAAGTGCCCTGAATATCAGAGTAGTATGTAACTGCAATTCTTTTTTTTTTTTTAATGTTTTTCTTTCTTTCTTTTTATTAACATATAAGGTATTATTTGTTTCAGGGGTACAGGTCTGCGATTCATCAGTCTTACACAATTCACAGCTCTCACCATAGCACATACCCCTGCCAATGTCCATCCCCCAGCACCCCATCCCTCCCACCCAGCAACCCTCAGTTTGTTTCCTGAGATTAAGAGACTCTTAAGGTTTCTCTCCCTCTCTGGTTTCGTCTTGTTTCATTTTCCCCTTCCATCTCCTATGATCCTCTGTCTTATTTCTCAAAGTCTTCATATGAGTGAGATCACATGGTAATTGTCTTTCTCTGATTGACTCGGTTCATTTAACATAATAACTGCAATTCTTAACAGGTATGAATTAGACTATAAAATCAAATGTTTGCAGGGGAGGATCCTCTCTTTGTTTTGATATAAAACGGGTTTCCTTTCTCAAGGCCTCATTCTTTCTCCGTGGCCAAGGGTTAACAAAATTATGACATTTCCAGGTATTCTTTTTTCTTTTAGTTTAAAACTTCATTTCCTTTGGGTAAATATTCGGTCATATTTGAGTATTATTATTTCCATCACTAGCCACAGCACTTTACTTCCCCCTGTCTTAAGGCCTTCGCCTCCTGCTCTTACTTCCTTCTCAGGCTGCCGGTGTCCCTTTCTACCAGAGCTGCAGGTGGGAAAAGGCGAGTGGGCTTATAGGATGGTCCTCCCTCAAGAACAGACACTGCATATGTGGCCTGGGTGGTCATTTGCCTTCTGCTGTTACTGTCAAACCTCATTCCATGCCTGGGACTGGCTGGGTCAGCCTGCACAGCAGTCAAAGCTGTCCCTTTTTAGGAAACAGTCTATGTATGTGGGCCCTGATGAACCCCAGCCGCAGGGAAGTATGGCTGCCCACCCCCAAAGAAATCCACTGCTGAGGGGGTTCCACACAGGTGTTCTGGGGCCAGAGCTCCATTGCGATGGGTGGCCCCCTGTGGTGGCTGGGAAAACAGTTCGCCCTTCCAGAGCTTTCACAGGTGACTGTAAGCCTATTGGAAATCTAGAATCAAACTGAGCCCTGAGGGAAACTAGGGACTATCTCTGCCTTCTTCTACCAAGTTCTGTCTCTCCCCAAACTCTGCTATCCACATTACCAATCTCTGTACTTAACTCTAGGCAGGTTTTGTTGTCAAGCAAACACCCCCAGACTCTAGTCCCCTGTACCCAGAATAGTCCCCCAAATGTCCAGCACTGACTCTAGTGGCCTCCATTTCTAAGGGGAGACAGTTTGAGCACACACCCCCAACCACAGGGACCAAGAGAACTCCAGTCTCCAACTTTCTTCTACAGCTTCTCTCTTCCCCTAGCTAAACTGTCTTTTTATAGTTCTTGTTGTAGTAAATTAATTTTTTTTTTGAGTGTAGTAAATTAATTTTGCCTCATTTGGTTTAAAACATAGACTTCTGAGGTACCTGGGTGGCTCAGTGGGTTAAGCCTCTGCCTTCAGCTCAGGGTCCTGGGATCGAGCCCCACTTTTGGTTCTCTGCTCAGGGGGGCCTGCTTCCCTCCCGCCCCCCACCTGCTTCTCTGCCTACTTGTGATCTCTCTCTCTCTGTCAAATAAATAATTAAAATCTAAGGGGGGGGGGACCTCCCTTCAAAAAAAAAAAAGAAAGAAGGAAAGAAAGAAAACAAAAACAAACAAACAAACAAAAAAACCCATAGACTTCTGACACCAGGGTGGAATATTCCTAAATATATATATATATATATTTAACTCTTTGGAATTTTTTTATTCCCTGCTGTGTGCTGTCTCCCAGGAACCATGCACGTTTAGTGTGGCTACCAAACAGGATAGCTGACTATTTGACTATTTGTGGCTGACTCCTTAAACATAACAGCAACAAGTGATTTTAAAAGAAGGAATTAAATATATTGCTTACGCTTTAAGGCATTTATAACTGAGTGGATGACGTGGGCAGATAATTATAACACAATGTGCTGATTCCAATAATAGATATTTGGACAGGATTATCCTGGAGTTCACCATGGGGCCCCTAGGACCAGACTGAGAACTCTGGGAACGGATCTGGGAGAAAGTACGGTGTAGCGCAAGGAGGTAAAGTACAGCGGCGCGCGGAGAAGGGTGACCAGAACGACCAGCAGATGCAACGACCAGCAGATGCAAAGGCGGAGAAGCAGGAAGACGCAGACACTGTGCGCACGAGGAATGTGGAAGAGGTGTGGGATCAAATGGAAGCTCAAGGAACAGGTTTTCCAGACAACAGTTAACAGCAAACATTCTGTGAGTCCACACTCTCTGTTACTGTCATCAGCAAGTTATGTTGCAATAGCTTGCCACAGTCAGCCATTCGGTTGTAAATGCCGTGACTATAGAAGCAGTCTGTTTTAGTTTGCCTTTCATCAACATTTTTGTATCAGTGACACCTATGACTACAACTTGGTAGAGGCTCCAAAATTTTTTTTTTTTAATATTTTATTTATTTATTTGAGAGAGAGACAGTGAGAGAGAGCATGAGCGAGGAGAAGGTCAGAGAGAGAAGCAGACTCCCCATGGAGCTGGGAGCCCGATGCGGGACTCGATCCCGGGAATCCAGGATCATGACCTGAGCCGAAGGCAGTCGTCCAACCAACTGAGCCACCCAGGTGTCCCAGGCTCCAAAATTTTTAAAACTAATTTACCAATATATTAATGGCGTTAAAACCAATGCAATTACAACAACCAATACTAAATAATGAAATTCTGCCTCAAAGATTTGTCATATAGTACATGAAAACTTAAATCGAAAAAGTCGCCAACAGGGGCGCCTGGCTGTCTCAGTTGAAGGAGCGTGCAAAACCTGTCCTGGGGGTCGTGAGTCTGAGCCCCATGTCGGGCGTAGAGATTACTCAAAAAACAAAACAAATAAAATGTAAATAAATAATAAGGAAAGAAAAAGTCACCAACCAGGTGCCAAAGCGCTGACATTAGATCCTTGCTCCTGGGAGTTCCAAGATGGTTGGTCAGAGTAGCTTTTCTGTCTACTGGGAAAGACACAGACAATTCTAATCACTGTGAGAAGGGTTCTCTGAGACACACAGAGTGCTATGGGGACATAGGCAAACCCTACTTAGGAAAGTCAGAAAGAAACATTCACACAGAGTGGATTCGAAGACAAAGAGCTTGCAAGGCATGGGAAGTCACGGACTGTGCCAATGCAGAAGATGCTGAAAATTCCAATCTGAGGCTCCCTGCTGGGCTGGTGTGGCTGGAGCGTGGTTTATGTTGACTGTGGTAGGAGGTAAGGCAGGAAGAGGCTGTCACATGATGAAGAAAGCTCATAACATTTATGAGCACCTACCGTGTTTCGGGATTTGGCAGGAAGCATAGGCGGTGCATGGAGTCCACGTCTGATCCTCCCAACTTGGTGTTAGGAGCCGTGTATATGGTGTAAAGAGCTTTGCTCAGAATTTCGTCCGTTACTGTCCATTATGCAACGAACAAAAGTCGGTTAATACTGGTTATATGTATTGATTATTAAATTTTGACTGCCCAGGACTTCACAGTGGTGATTATTAAAAACCTGAAGCCAGCAAATACAGCCCAAGCTAAGCCTCAGGGAATTAAGAACCAATCCCAGGAACTGGTTTAAGACTAAGTCTCACCTTCAAAGGAGATCCCTAGAGTCCTCCTGCTCAAAACGGGATATGAATCCATGTGCTTCCCGCCTGAACTCAATGCGATGCTAAGCTTTCAAATGGTACTTCTGCTCTGATTCCCAGTCTGCACAATAAATGTCCGCCGGAGCAAATCCTGTGAGATAACACAGGATTTATCCTGTAACTGCTATTCCTCGCCCTGGGGCTCCATTTCTCACCTGATGCTGAATTAGAACAAAGTACCTCAACTCTTTCCCCTCATCATGTCTCTAGATGGCTTAGCTTAGGACCCAAATCATCCCCTTAAAACTTGGAACTTGCAATTGGTACCAATGCTTACCCTCTTTAAGGTCAACTTAAAGGTCACTCTCCCTGAACACTGGCCCAGATAACTCTCCTTGTATATTTTCTTTTCAGACCAGGTCATCCCATAGCTTCTTCATGCCTTCTGCCCAAAGCCATGAAAGCTATAGAGTTGACCATGCTTCATAAGTAAATAAATAATGTAATATTATATTATATAGCATAATATAGTATAATATAATATAATGTTTACATGTGATACATTAACAGAACAATAGTCTGCCCAAAATGTCCACATTGTTGCTGATGTGATTAAATTAAGGATGGAAGATGCTTGAAATGGGAAAATTATCCTGGATTGTCAGATGGACCTAAGTAATCATAGGGAGCCTTATAAGATGGATGTAAGAGGGCCAGAGTCAGACAACGAGACAGGAATATAGAGTCAGAGTGTGGAGTGAGGCACATACAAATCAGAGGAAGCAGTCTGGAGCCAAGGAGTGCACGTGGCCCCCAGAGACCAGTTAAGGGCTCAAACACAGGTTCTCCACTGAACCCAGTAGAAGCATGTAGCCCTGCTGACACTCCTTTGTGACTTCTGGCTTCCAGAACTGTGAGATAAGTATATAACAAATAAGTAATAAATAATAATAACATATAAGTATATAATAAACATAAGCAGAATATATTATTATATAATAATATAATGGTATATTATATACTATGTTGTATAATATGTAATGTATTTATATAAGTATATAATATATAAGCATATAATAAGTATATATTTATATAAATACAGTATGTATGATACATAATTATATAATAAATGTATAGTAAATATACATAATAAATTTGTATTGTATGAAACTACGAAGTTTGTCATCATTTGTTAGAGCAGAAATAGGAAATTAATATACTGCTGCATCTTGCTGAAAGAAAGCAAAGGTATGCAATATATGACAGCAAAAACTTCAATGTTTAAAGATTTTGTTTGAAAGAGAATTTACAGGGGGCACCTGGGTTGCTCCGTCAGTTGAGTGACCTACTCTTGGTTTCAGCTCCGGTTATGATCGCGGGATGGAGCCCTCCTCGGGCTCTGTGCTACGCAGGAAATCTGCTTGAGATCCTCTTTCCTTCTGTCCCTCTCCCCACTCCTGCCTACTTGTGTGCTCCCTCTCTCTCTCGCTCTCTGTCTCTCTCTGGAATGAATAAACACACCTTAAAAAAAAAAAAAAAAAAGAAAGAAAGAAATTACAGAACTCCATTTCCATCCTTGACAGTAATTGCTATCTAACAGGTTAAATTTATGACAAAACTGTTTCAACTGCTGCAGGAACTAAGCCGCACACAGCACAGGACAATAACCTTTGGCTGAAGGGAAACACAAGTCCTGGGACACACCGAGTTTCTACTCCAAGAATAATACAGCTTCAGTGAGTTCCTGTGACATTCAAGTAAGATTTTATAAATGTCACAACTTAGGCAAAGGGAAATGTCTCATAAGAAGGGTCACAATTAAAGACTAAGTTTTATAAAAACTGAAGTAGTTTCATCAAACCAAAAGTAAAACCAATCCTGACAGAATAAAAGAGATACAATTGCCTCACTTATCAACATTCAACAACTTTTAAGGGAAGATGACCTAATTCAAACTCCCTACAACATGTTACACACAATACATACCAAATAGTCAACACTACTAGGAAATAAAACTACCAAGTAGAAAATATATCCCCATCTAGGAGGACAAAAATCTCTCCAATGTACACTGACCTTGATACAACCCAGGTATCTGAATTAGCTTGTAAGAGTTTTGTCACGTTACAGGGGTGCCTGGGTGGCTCAGTGGGTTAAAGCCTCTGCCTTCAGCTCAGGTCATGAACCCAGGGTCCTGGGATCGAACCCCGCATCGGGCTCTCTGCTCAGCGGGGAGCCTGCTTCCCCCTCTGTCTCTGCCTGCCTCTCTGCCTACTTGTGATCTTTCTCTCTCTCTGTCGAATAAATAAATAAAATCTTAAAAAAAAAAAAGAGCTTTGTCACTTTACTAAATATGTTGAAGAACTTAAAAAGAAAAAAGAAAGCCACAGTGAAGAAACAAAGAATCACAATGTACAGAGGCAAATTATAGATGAAAAGGGGGAATTCATTGTTTGAAATCAGAAATTAATTGAATGGAAGTCTGTAGATGACAGCTGGCAGAAGAAACGGTCAGTGAACTTGAAAACAGGTCAAGAGAATATATACAATGTAAATCACAGAGTGGTTAAAAACAACCAACCAGAGCTTCAGCTGAAGGAAAATGTCAAATAGTCTAATACATATGAAATTGGGTCCCACTGGAAAGAGGGGAAAGATAATAGGATAAAAACTTTTGAAAAATAATTAAATTTGCAAATATGACATTAAAAATTTATTTTGATATCCAAAAAGTTCAGGAATCACCAAGCACTATTTAAAAAAAAAAAGTACTTAGGTACATCATAGTTAAAAATGTTTAAAACTGGGGATGAAAAGAAAATCTTTGAGAAATCTGGAAGTGGGGGAGAAAGCACATGATAGCAAAACTATGAGTAATGACTGGTTTCTAATTAGGAATAATGGGAACAATGTGGCAATGAAATAATGTACTCAAAATACTTAAAGAAATTTGGAGAAATATCCAGAATTCTAAGGAAGTGTGTGGGAGATGGACTAGATGAGTGATGGATATTAAAGGGGATACATGTGATGAGCACTGGGTAATGCATGTAAGTAATGAAGCACTGAATTCTATCCTGAAACTAATATTGCACTGTACATTAACTGAAATTTAAATAAAAAATTTTTTAAAATCCTGAATTCTAAATAGAGGGAAAACACAACAAAAAGTAACATTTTCAGTTAAGAAATCTGAGAGTATTTATTACTAATGGACAGTCATTACGTTAAATACTAAAAGAAGTTCTTCATTCTAAAGGGAATGATACCACATTAAAACTCAAATATACAGTAAGAAATAAAGATTACTTGAAATGATAGGTATGGGGTGAACTTCATAGATTATATTTTAGCTCCTTTTATTTTCTTCAAAAAACAACTGATCATATAGACAAAAATATTAACTTTGAATGTTAGGGCTTAATACATCTATAGATATAAAATATATGACAACAATCACACAAAGGATGAATGGTAGATAAATAGACTTCTGTTGCTTTTATTTGTTTTTTTAAAGATTTTATTTACTTACTTGGGAAATAGAGAGTATGAGCTTAGACAAAGGGAGAGGGAGAAGCAGATGCCCCACTGAGCAGGGAACCTGATGCGGGAATCAATCCCAGGACCCTGAGTTCATGACCTGAGCTAAAGGCAGATGCCTAACCAACTGAGCCATCCATGCCCCAAATTCTGTTGCTTTTAGATTCTTATATTATGCATGACTATTAACATCTGTAGATTAATAATGCATATTGCAACTCCATATTCACCACACTAGAAAATAATACAAAGAAGCAAAAACAGTTGAAAGCCGAAGGAGATATTAAAATATTGTGTTTAATATTATTTATTTAATACAAAGTAAAGCAGGAATAGAAAATCAGAGGAACAAAAATTCAATGGATCAACAAGAACACATATAGCAAGGGTTGACTTAAACCCAAACATATGAATAACTACATCAATTATAAGAAAATTTACATTCAAACCAGAAACAGAAACTGTCAGACTGGTTAAGAAGGGAAGAATCAACTCTCTGATAAGAGAATTACTTTAGGGGCACCTGGGTGACTCAGTGGGTTAAGCCTCTGCCTTCAGTTCAGGTCACAATCTCAGGGTTCTGGGATCGAGTCCTGCATCGAGCTCTCTGCTCATTGGGGAGCCTGCTACCTCCTCTCTCTCTCTTGTCTGCCTCTCTGCCTACTTGTGATCTCTGTCAAATAAATAAATAAATTCTTAAAAAGAGAGAATTATTTTAAAAAGATAAAAGATACATAAAATATAAAAGAATGGGAAAAGGTTTTACATGCAAATAGTATGCACAAGAAAAAAAATGTGGCATTATTACCAGGTAAATAAAACCAGAAAAACAGTAGCAAAATTTGTTTCTTTGAAAAGACTAATAAAATTAACCTCTCATTAGAGTCATTCCTACTTCCCCAAAGAAAGCAAGACAGAAATTACCAGTATTTGAATTGGAAGATATAACTTCATATGAGTTTCCTAAGACTTCCATAAAAAAAGACCACACACTTTGTGACTTAAAATAACAGAAATTTATTCTCTGGAGTACAGAATTCCAAAAACGGAACTCTCTAGGGAGGATTCTTCTTTGCATCTATCTAGTTTCTGATGACCCCCAGACGTTCCCTGATTTATGGTAGCATGATTCCAATCTCTGCCTCCAGCTACATATGGCCATCTTTTCCCTGAGTGTCTCTATATCACTCTGTGTCTCTCTTTTCTTCTTACAAAGTCATATTGGATGAAGGGCCGCCTTACCCCCAAAATGAACTCACCTGAACTTAACTAATTATATTTGCAATGACCTCACTTCTAAAACAAGGTCACATTCACAGGGGTTCAACATATCTTTTGTGTGGACACAATTGGGCTCATAACACACCACAGTTGATCCTTGAATAATACATGGTTTGGGGTACTGACTCCCCGCAAGTCCAAAATCTGCATATAACTTTTGACTCCCTAAATTTAACTATGAGTAGCCTACTGTTGACCAGAAGACTTACAGAAAACATAAACAATTAACACATACTTTGCATGTTATATGTGTTATATATTGTATTTTTACAATACATTAAAATACTGGAAAAATGGTAAGACAATCCCAAAGAAGAGAAAATACATTTATAGTACTGTACTGCAAAAAAAAAAAAAAATCCACATATGCAAATAAAAAGAGAAAAAAAATAAAAAGAAAAAAATCCATATATAATGGACCTATTTACATTGTTTAAGGCTCAACTGTATAAGCATTAAAAAGATAAAGTCAACACAAAAACAATTTTATGTCAATAAATTTCAAACCTTAATGGACACACTCCTTGAAAAACATAAAGTACAAAACTAGAAAAGAATTAAGAAATTTAAATAGTCTTGTATTAAGTAAAAAAAAAGAAAAGAAAAAAAAGAAAACGTTAGGCACAAATAGTCTTACTAGTGGTTCTGTCAAACATAATGTGAAGAATTAGTGTCAGTATTACAAAAACTCTTTCAGGAAATAAAGGAAGAGAGTATATCTCCTGAGTCATTTTATAATGGAAGAATTACCTTGATACCAAAGTAAGACAAATATTTGATGGCATTTAAAAACTGTAACCAGGGTAGTACTTGGTTGTACTACCTGGTAGTACCAGGTTGTACCTCGTAGTACAGGGTGGCACAATGAGTTAAGCCTCTGCCTTCAGCTCAGGTCATGATCTTAGGGTCCTGGGATCAAGTCCCACATAGGGCTCTCTGTTCAGCGGGGAACCTGCTTCCCCCTCTCTCTCTGCCTGCCTCTCTGCCTACTTGTGATCTCTCTCTCTCTCTGTCAAATAAATAAATAAAATCTTTTTAAAAAATAAAAAAAAAAACTGTAGACAAGTATCTTTCAGAACCATACATGCAAAACTCCTTAAAACTATTCGCCAAAACAAGCAATATATAAAAAGGAAGCACATCATGACCAAGTAAGGTTTACTTCAGCTTTGTAATTTTGTTTAGCATTAGGAAAAAAGCAATCATCTAATTCACTATCAGGATTGAATTAAGGATTAAAAACTGATTATCAAAAAAACCCTGATTATCAGATAAAGCAGGTGACTGTATCTGATATTCATTAAAGATTAAAAAAAAAAAGTGAACTCCAGAGCAAACTAAAAATTGTAAGGTACTTTATCAGCATTGTAAAGGACATCTAGGAAAAATATATTGCTAAGTCCACAGTCAGTGGAAAACTGCTACAGGATGCAACTTTAATTTGCAATTGTATGTCAATAAAGAAGGGATATAAAATGAAAAATGGATTTTAAAGCAATTTCACTTAGAATAACATAAAATATAGAGAGCATTAGGATTCAATTTAACAGGATGTTTAAGAACAGTATACTGAAAACAACCAAATGGTACAAAAAAAAAATTGTTAAGACCTAAATAAATTAATAGATATATTATGCCTATTGTTTGAAAAACTCAAGATTACTAACATGGGATTCCCTTCAAACTGATGTATAAACTTAGGATAACTGATTCAAAATCTCAAAAGGTGTTTTTTAATAGAAATTAAAATTTTGATTATAAAACTTATATAAAAATGAAAATAGTCAAATATCACTAAACAGCCAAATATGATTTAAAATACTCAAATATAGACAAAATAATTTCTTAAAAAATTCAGAGGTTTTACATAACCTAATTTCAAATTCTTTCATTTATCTACACTAATCATGGCAACTGATACTGTACAAGAATAAACAAATGTATTAACAAAATGAACTTAGTACATATGTAATTGATAAGCTTTTAACACCTGAGATAATTAAATGAAAGAGAAAGTCTTCCAAAAAGTGGGGCAAAAACAATTGAATTAATATACAGGAAAAATTTAAATTGAACTCTGCATTATACCATGTGCAAAAATTACTCCATCATGGAACACAGCCATGAGTATAGGTGCTAAAACTATAAAACTTTTAGAAGGCATGCAAGAATA
The DNA here is from genome assembly GCF_009829155.1 of Mustela erminea. Lineage (NCBI taxonomy): Eukaryota > Metazoa > Chordata > Mammalia > Carnivora > Mustelidae > Mustela > Mustela erminea. The sequence goes on along the minus strand of NC_045627.1, from coordinate 11,038,994 downwards.
TCTTTATGAATTTGAGTCAGACAAAATAATTCTTAGCATAAGAAATTAGCTATAATGTTTTCATGACAATTTGATTTTATTAAAATCAAAACTACTGCTAATGAAAAGATACCGCTTAAAAAATGGCAATCAACAGGATGGAAGAAAATACATATAATTAATATGTATAACAAAAGACTGTTATCCAGAATATATAAAGAACCAATAAAAAACAATAAAAGAAAAACTTGTATCCGGAGTATATAAAGAGTTCCTACAAAGCAATAATCAACAGAAAAATAACCCTATATAAGTGGACAAAATATTTTAAAAGATACTTCACAAAAGAAGATATATAAATGGCCAGTAAGCAACTGGCTCAGTCAGTTAAGTGTCTGCCTTGGGCTCAGGTCATGATCCTAGGGTCCTGGGATGGAACCCAGCATGGGGCTCTCTGCTCAGCAGAGAGCCTGCCTCTCCCTCTGCCTGTCCTTCCCTCTACCTGGGCTCACTTGCTTTCTCTCTCTCTGACAAATAAATAAACCATTTAAATAAATAAATGTAAATAAATAAATAGTCAATAAGGATATTTAAGTATGCCCAATATTATTAGTCATGAAAGAAATTTAAAATCAAAATGAGATACCACTTGTCAACCACTCAAGTGGCTAAAATTTAACAAGAGGCCAATGCCCACTACTGCCAAGATTAGAAGCCACAGGAGCACATTTACGTTGCCGAGGGGAGTGTAAACAGTACAACCACTCCTGAAATTTTTTTATTCAGTGTTTGTGTGTGTGTGTGTGTGTGTGTGTGAAATATGCATCGACCAGGGGTGCCAGGATGGCTCTGTCAGTAAAGCATGCAATTCTCAATTCCAGAAGGTTGAGTTCAAGCCCCAAGTTAGGTATAGAACCAGGAAAAAAAAAAAAAAAAAAAGGAAAAAGAAAAGAGAGAGAGAGAGAAAAGGAGAGAAGAGAGAGGAAAAGAGAGGAGAAGAGAAAATAGAAGAAAAGAGAAAGGAAAAGGAAAGAATGAAAACAAAAGAGAAGAAAGGAAAACAAAAGAATAGAAGAGAGAGAGAAAGGAAGGAAGGAAATAAAGAAAGGAAGAAAGAAAGAGATAGGAAGAAAAGAAAGAAGGAAGGATACATCCACCACCAAGAAAGAAAGAAAGGGGCAGGGAGGGAAAGAGGGAGGGAGGAAGGAAGAGAGAAAGAAACACACATCCACTACCTGACCCAGCAATGTCATCCCCAGGATCCACACAGAGAAATGAAAACATGTCCATAGAAACAATTGCACAAGAATGTTCACAGCAGATTTATTCATAATAACACAAAACTGAAAGAAACTCAGTTCTCATCAACAGATACATGGATTAACAAATTGACTCTTTGTGGGATGAGAATACTTGTTTTTTTAGAAATAAACTGGGGTGCCTGGCTAGCTAAGAGAATGAGACTCCAGTCCCACACTGGGCATAGAGATTACTTTAAAAATGTTTTTAAAATAAATGAATTAACTGTCCTCAAAGTGTTTCTTTTGTTGGGGAGGGGCGCGTGGGTGGCTCAGTTGGTTAAGCCTCTGCCTTCAGCTCAGGTCATGATCTCAGGGTTCTGGGATCGAGTCCTGCATCAGGGAGAGGGGGTGTCTCTGCTCAACAGGGAGCCTGCTTCCCCCTCTCTCTCTGCCTGCCTCTCTGCCGACTTGTGATCTCTGTCTGTCAAATAAATAAATAAAATCTTAAAAAAAAAAAACACTTTTTATCAAGATTTTATTTATTTATTTGACAGAAGGTGGTGAGGAGAGAGAGAGCGGTGGTGGGCAGAGGGAGAGGGAGGAACAGAATCCCTACTGAGTCCCAATGTGGGGCTCAATCCCAGGATCCTGTGATCATGACCTGAACCTAAGGTAGATGCTCAAGGACTGAGCCAACCAGGCGCCCCTTCAAAGTGTTCAATAACAAAGGTAAAAACAATAACTTTGCAGAAGAAAAAAACCTGGTGGACACTGACTTAACCAGGTAACCAATGTAAACATTACAACTAATGGGGCAAATGGACATTATGAGCCTCCTGATATGATTTATTGAGAGAGATACATCATCATTCCTATGGTATTCCTGCCAAAAAATGCATAGCCTGAATCTAATAATGAGGAAGTATCAGACGAACCCAAATTCAAGGACATTATACAATGCTACCACTCTTCAAAAATGTCAAGGTTATGAAAGAAAATGTCAGACTGAGGAACTGTTCCTAATTAAATGATCCCAAAGAGACCTCAAAAGTAAATGTAATACTTGATCCTATAATATTAGATCCTGAACCAAACCAAACAAAAACAAAAGCAAAATAAAACCAACACAAAGGAAAATATTGGGACATTTGGTGGAATTTTAATAAGGCACCTCAATTAGATGTTCATAATATTATCAGTGTGATATTCTGACTTTGATAATTGCACTGATGTTCTTTCTGCAAGAAAATGCTGTTTTGAGAAACTATGCATGGAAATATTTAGGGTTAATGGGGCATAAAGTCTTCAACTTACCTCAAATGGCTCAGAAAGGGAAAGAGAAAGCAAATGTGGTAAAATATCAGCAGTCAGCACCTTGGATAAATTGTATACAGAAATCTGTTGAACACTCATCTTACAACATTTACGTATGTTTGAAAAAAAGTTAAAAAAAAAACCTACTGGTATACACAATGCTGATGAAATTCATAATTATTATGTTGACTGAAAGAAGCCAGACATGAAAGTATACATACCGTCTAGTTATGTATAGTTCAGAACAGGCAAAATCAATCGATGGTGATAAACCTCATAACATTTTTTTCTATGAGGAGAAGGGATTGACTGGAGAGGCTCCCTGGAAAACTAAGAAGAAAACAAAAAACATGGAATAAAGACACTTCAGATTATATTTTGCAACGAAGCAGGAGGTACTGAAGCAAGCTCCTCTCTGGGCCTAGCTTAACAGATCAATTGTTTTGTCATCATTGATTAGGTAGAATATTTCTCTTCCAGAAGCATCCTATCAGGTAAATGGCATAGTGGAAGCATTTTTATATTATTTCTTTTCTTACTGACTTCTTGCATTAATTTCTATACAGATGAAAGTTGGACTCTTTAGAGAAACTGTTTCTGAGTCCACTAAGCAATTTTTTTAAAGAAATACTTGCTTTATGATGTCCACAAAAGCCAAACTATGAAAGGAAGCTAAATATCCATCAACAGATGAATGGATAAAGAAGATGTGGTGTGTATTTATACAAGGGAATACTATGCAGCCATAAAAAGAAATGAAATCTTGCCATTTGCTACAAAGTGGATGTAACTAGAGGGTATTATGCTAAGCGAAATAAGTCAAAGAAAGACAATTATCATATGATCTCTCTTACATGAGGAATTTGAGAGGGAGAGTGGTGTGTCATAGGGGGCAGGGAGGGAAAAAATGAAACAAGACAAAACTAGGGAGGGTAACAAACCTTAAGAGACTCTTAATCTTAATCTCAGGAAACAAACCGAGGGTTGCTGGAGGGGAGACCCCAGTACAAGTCTTTCTGCTCATGGGTCCTGTCCCCATGCTTTAATAAAACTACCTTTTTGCACCAAAGACACCTCAAGAATTCTTTCTCATCCATTCTCTCTGAAGCCCAACATTTTCACATCATTGGAATTATCTTTTTTTTCTGGCTTTATGGAGATACAACAACTGACATATGGAGATACAACACTGTATTAGTCAGAGGCATATAAATAATGATTCGATATATGTGAATATTGTGAAACACTTGCCAAATAAGCTTGGTTACCCTCCATCACCTCCCATAGTTATTTTTTTTTCTTTGTGATGAGATTAAGATCTACTCTCCTAGCAACTTTCAAATATACAATAGAGTTGTTAACTATAGTCGTGGCTGTATCTCCCATCCCTAGAACGTCTCCTACAATGGGAATTTTGTACATTCTGGCCACTTTCATTCAATTCCCTCAGCTCCCTATCCCCCGCACCTGGCAACCACCCATCTTTGTTAACTTCTTTCACAAGATGCAGATAAAACGCATTTCATTTGAACACGGTTGAAATTTTGTTTCTAATAAAAGAGAAAAAAGATTCATGGGAAGGTTTTCTGTTTTCACACTTTTCCTTCCACCTTTTTTGTCCTATGAATAGACGTCCATTGGAATGGGAGAGAAGCCAAGAAATATCTACAGAAGCTGACACAATACCCAGATATTATTGAATCGCTGAACCAATCCAGGAACTACCTCTCTCTATACTTTTTATAATGGGAGTTCTCTAATGGTCTAAAGCCACAGTGAATCAGCTATTTTATTATTTTCATCCCAAGTCACTTCCAATACATCTTTACTAATCTTTTTAATTCTACTCTCCATACACCAACTTCTGCAGGAATTCCATTCTTTCTTTCTTTTTTAAAGATTTTATTTAAGTAATCTCTACAACCAACATGGGGCTTGAACCCATGACCCAGAGATCAAAAATTGCAAACTCTACTGACTGAGCCAATCAGGCACCCCTGAACTCTACTCTTTCTGAAAAATCAATTCACCACTCTTCCTGGCCTTCTTAGTACTTGAGAGTTTGATTCTACCCCAAACAGAACAATTAATAAATTTGATAGGTGTTCACTTTTATCTTTATTTCTAGTTTAACAGTTGTTTTGTATTGTACATATTCTTTTACCTCTCCCATGAGTTTTGAAATAAATCCCTCCCCCCTTTACTTGACTAAAGTGTTACCATCATGTATTCCCATCCTGGAGGGCATCCATTTCCACTGCTCTCACAACCCGCTCCTGTGAATTCTCTCACTAATTTAGATCCTCTTTCTCTTCCTTCACGGTTGTCTATCCTATTTTCTACTTAACCTTCTGAAGCACAGAATCAGGTGAACCTCATCTTCCCCACAGAATGGTTTCCTCCCTTCCCTTCCTTCCCGGGAGCTAAGATATACTGATCCTGCCTCAATCTCTCTGGCCACCCCTGTGATGTCCCTCAGTGACTTATTTTCCTCTAAACATTTGCATTCTACATATTTAAGCCTCTTGAGTTCTTCTCCAGACAACCTATCTCCCCTTTGGGGAGTGCATTCATTCTCACAGCTAAAATGTCATTTTGATGGAAATGGTGCTAGACCTGAGCTGGGACAGATCCCTGAGCCCTATTCACAGGCTAATTTCTCAACTTCTTCAGATCCTACTTTTTCATTTGCCAATGAATATTCTTTGAGGGGACTGTTAGTTCTAAAGCATTCAGTAGCTCCTGAAATCTGCATCTCATATCCTTCTGATTGGGCATTTTCACCCAATGTTCCACTGACTTTTTTTTTTTTTTTTTGGTCAAATCAATATGATTAAAAACCAAACACTTCCTCTTTGTTAACATTTTTCTCTTCACTTGGTGTCATCATTCCTTCTTTCACTCCTGTGTCTCCTCCATGACTATACTCTCTCCCACCAGTCTTATTTTCATCACAGTATACTTTCTTCTTCTAAAAAGCTGATTAACTTTGTTTATTTAAGACACTGAAATTACTTCTGTTTTCTCACATCCAGTACCCTTTATAATCTCAGCTTAGTATACCTGTCAAGGTATACCACTCCCTTTTACTCTCTGCACTTCTAAAGCCAATTTCCCTAAATGTCCTGGGGGCAGGGGTGGGGGGGTGGGGGGGGTGGGGGGGTGGTGTCTCATGTTTGTCCCTTTTGCTTGTAGCTTTATTTATGCAGTTCTCTTAGAATTTTTTCTCCAGTTCCTGTAAACATCTACATGCCTATTTTAAACCCTCCTTTTCAATAATCTTTTAGGAATGGTCCTTGTTATCAATCATATTGCTCTTGTAAAATCTTACTCAACTAATGAGCAGCATATAACACATGATTATTTATTGTTAAGGGCTTAGACTTGGCACCTTAGGTTTCATTTATGTATGGTTTGCTAACTGCTTCATGTGGGTGAGTGAACATTTCCCAGTTTCCTACAGACATCCTGGGAGACAGGTCATCCCTCTTGCATCTATCATTTTGTCATTTGTCTGTGGAGTGGATCCCGTATAGTACCAAAATACTTCCCAAAACTAGGTAAACTGTCATTATTCAAAATTCAGAGCTGAAAACAATGAGGTTCTGAGGGATTCAGTCATTAACCCAAATTTACACAGTGATTAAGAGTGGGAGCAAAGACTTAGCTCCAAATCAGCCCTACTCTAAAGCCCAAGCTTTAGTTTGTAAACTGAGCATAGTAAAAAGCCTCAGAAAGTAATCACTCGTTAGCTAGTGTCACTAGCTCTGTGACTTTGCAGGGAGCAGGGGAGAAGTATAATGCAATTCAAGTATTTGAAACTTTTTAAAAAAATTTTTTTAAAGGTTCTATTTATTTGAGAGAGGGAGAGCACAAGCAGAGGGGAGAGGCAGAGGTAGAAGAAGAGGCAGAATCCCCATCCCCACTGAGCATGGAGCCCGATGCTGGACAGGATCCCAGGACCCTGGGATCACGCCCTGACCAGAAGGCAGATCTTTATCCCACTGAGCCACCCAGGAAACTTTATTTTTTATTTTTTATTTTTTTTTAGAGACCACCTTAAACATAGTGACCCAGTGCAATCAGGAGTAGGAAGTTCCCACATCTGAGATGATTCAACATTTCTAAGATTTCACAAGTGAAGTCTGTGTCAGCTTGCGACTTATCAGAAAATGTAGTAGTATTTTGGTCTTGTCACAGACATTGGATTAATTCATCCATTTACAGTGAATCATTGTTCTATACTATGAAGAAAGGAGTGGGAAAAAATAAAAAGTGTGGCCTTAGAGTTCATAAGTGCACAGATATGATATGCCTTAATCTGGGAAAAATGATCATCCACCTGATAAAATCTGAGTTAAAAACTGTAAAGTTCGGGACGCCTGGGTGGCTCAGAGGGTTAAGCCTCTGCCTTCGGCTCAGGTCATGGTCTCAGGGTCCTGGGATCGAGTCCCACATCGGGCTCTCTGCTCAGCAGGGAGCCTGCTTCCTCCTCTCTCTCTCTCTGCCTGCCTCTCTACCTGCTTGTGATCTCCGTCTGTCAAATAAATAAATAAAAAATCTTAAAAAAAAAAAAAACTGTAAAGTTCTGCAGGCGAGGTAAACACAACACAAGGCAAGGTAGGCGCAAGGCAAGATTTATTAAAGGCATCTCTGGTGAAGTTTCAGGGCTGAGGAGAAGGGGAGCCAGGAAAGTTGTGCCAGGAGGAGGTGGGCACCCTCAGGTGAGGTTCCTCGACTCTGGAAAGGGGAGTGGGGGAAGTCGCACTGGAAGGGAGTTGGCGGGGGTCTTTTATCGGGCAAGGCAGGGCATGGGCTCACATCCATATTTGGTGATCGGAAGGTGTGGGGTGAGGGCTCCTGATCCTCCTGTTTCCTGCATAGGTTATCCGGTTACCTATGGAGACGTGACCTGGGTGTACACCCTTTTGGTGAGAGAGTCTAGGGTTAAGGAAGGGGATGGGGAGCGGCCTGGAAGATGGTGCCCCAGCGGTCATTTCTATTGTTCCTCTTGCATTCCTGGAACCGCCAACCTAACAAAAACATTTGGAATTAAATACAATTATGTGATTAAAACTGTGAGTGTGTGCATGTGCACCTGTGTTTACACACATATGCATATAAATGAGCATGTAAATAAAAAATTTAGGATTTTTTTGTTGTTGTTGACTCTTTTTTATCTTCTCTCTACATTCCATTCTTATTCATCCTGAACTTGGTATAAAATTAACACAGACCTATTTTTATATTAGGATCCATAAACTTGCATTTCAGATACATCACCCATGGAGTATATGTGATTTTGAAAAAAATTAGTTGTGACAATGAAAATAGAGTTTTCTTTTTTATTTACCAGTAGTGAGAGTGAGGTAAATATGAAAATCCAGAGGGGGCATAGGATTGGTTGGTACATTCAGACCCCTGGGAGAGCAGATAGGAGGTTCACACAGAGGACCACACAACACCTGGGACCTAGCCAACTATGCCCATTTGCTTCCTTGAAACAATCACATCATTATTGTTAAGTTATGGAGTACAATTTAGATAACCTAATGGGACCTTCTCAGAGCAAACAGCACGTAAGTGAATTTTAGACCAATGATCTCAGAAATCTAACTTTCCTGAGAAACAATTTATAATATAAAAGTCTGTTTATTCATTTCAATAAACATTCTTTGAACACCTAATCTAGGCTATAATATGGCAATAAATGCTGTTGATGGGGAAAGTTAGCAAGACTGGACCTTGCCCCCAAGAATTTCCAGTCTCAATGAGAAATTAAACCATAAATTATAATATGACATATACCACAGGAAAAAAAAATTTAAGAGAGACTTGCAAAAGGAGCTGCGAAAACTAAACACAAGATGCTTACTTCTAAATGCAGTCAGGATTTGACCGAGCACTGATTCACGAATAAAGTTGCTGAACAGACCTTCCTAGCTTTGTTTGGAGTCAACTGCATACACTGCAGAGTAGTTCATGATACAGTTTCCACTACCCCTGTGCCAAGTTCAATAGTTTCTTGTCCAAAAGATGATTAAAATAGGTTTTTTATTGAAGTCATTCTCTTTCTTTTGGAGATCTAGGGAGGTTAAAAAAAAAAAAAAAAAAAGCCTTAAAGTCCCAGGCTTACATTATACATGTAGTACAGGAATAGGAAGAGGAAGCGTGTTCGTTAATATTATTTCGTAGAGCACGTACAGCTTTCGAAATAGTTTGACGTCATTTTCACCAAAAAATGGTGCATGAGTAATTAGCAAGAGGATGGCAAAACAGTTTCCAAACACTTATTAATTATGATGCAGGAGAGGAATTGAATCTATTGTCAGAGGATTGAATTGAAATATGAAGTTTGTCAGGAATAAGCTCCAAGACCCTGAGCATATCATTCCACATTTATGAGATTCGATAGTCTCATCTTTGAAATGATATTATATCTACACAGCAACATTATCATAAGAATTGAGAGGAAGAGAAAAGAGAGACCAGACAGAAATCCTGCATGTATCTCTTTCTACATATCTTGGCAAAGTTAAAAAATACTATTGTATTTTATTTTTTTTTAAACCTGATATTATTTTTTAAAGCCTGATATTATTTTTAAAAGCAGATTCATTATTTTGCAATATATAAAGATCACAAGTTTTTTTTTTTTTTTCATTTAGTAAAGTATCACACTCTAGGTAAGTGTTTTTGCTAAATATTTGAAACAAAACTTGTTTAAACTTGAAAATGTAAGATTAGCCTCTAGTTGAGTAGACTGTCTGATTCTAAATAAAAGAGAAAGCAAGTAAAACATTCTTGAATCCTTTCTGCTATACTTTATAAACATTAGCACTTTCAGGATTCAAGGTGAAAAGAGAACTTAGGCCATTTGTCTCATCTACAAACCTTCTGCAAAATGTGGGGAGAGAGAAATGACAAGGATCAAAGTGCCCTAGGAACTGAGCTTTATTCTGAAGACTGGCTTTAAGACATTATAATAATATAGGTCCCGATATTTACCAATTCCTAAACTAAGAAGTTCAAAAAAAAGAACAAGAGGGGGAAAAAAAAAAAAAACACAAAAAACCAACGCTACTCAATTCTACTCTGAAATTTAGGAATAGAACATGATGCACATTCTTGGCATTCAACAATCTGAAACCCACATGCTTTCAATATTGGCTCAGACCCGTCTGCATTCAAGACTCAAACACTTTTGCATAGAATTAATAATTCTCACATTCTCGTGTGAGGGGGCAGGAGCCACAACAGTGCTTACGTACATCTTACAGGGTTGGCAAGATACTGATGTAATGTTATCCAAAGCCATAGAGACTGTTGCCAAGACTATAGTTGATATCGGAACTGTAGTTAAAATGTAGTCATTATGGCTCTAAGAATTCTTTGTAACTGTAATCATCTTAAAATAAAAATGATGTAATTAAAATTTTTCCTGAATAAATATGTCCATAAAATAATTTTCTCAGCTGGGCAACCAAGTTATACTTGAGGTAAAGCAGCTCATGACAAAAGTGATAGTAAAGCTGAAAATTTAAATCAAAACTACTAAAATTAGAAATTTAGTATTTTAGTCCCATCCCAAATATTAATGGTCTTTTTACCCAATCTCCCAGCTTTAAATAGTGAAAACACAAAAATTTATATAAACCCTAGGAATTTTAAGCTTTTTGGAGATAATGCACTCATATTTTTAAAAAATGATACAAGATGGTATTAATATGAAAGACAGCTTTAATTTTTAGTGTGTCTTCTATGTGATAAGTGATCCTAGATGTCTTTAAAATATTATATTGCTCAATCCTCACCTCTACCTTTAAAAATAAGCCTTTATATTCCAATAATCCAGATGAAGAAATAAGCTCAAAAGGTAACATAGTTTGCCTAAGGCTAAATAGTTATACATAATAGAGCCAAAATTCAAGACCAGGTCTGTTGGAGGCAGTCCTGCTTTTTTTTCTCATTAAACCATGAGCTATATTTACAGTAAATGGTACCAGACATGAAAAGAATGAGAGAGATGAGTTGGTTCCCTAGACCTAAACTGAGCCCTTACAAAAAGATAGAAAATAGCTCAAGGCAGCATTCTAGCCTTGGCTAGAGCAAACCTAAGGAGCCCCCACTCAGTTCTCAGAGTTGACTGAAGTTCCTTTCCCCACAGTAGAGAAGTCTTGGAATTAGTACCGAGAGATCAAGCCCCCATAGTAAGCAATGGAGTAAACTGAACTCAAGTTTTAAACATAAGGGTATGTTTGATGGTAGTAATGAGATAAAGGACAGGCTGACCTGGAAGGAAATACTTCACAAGTCTTGGTGGTTGAGTCAACAAAAAGATTAGAAAGAAAAATGTATCAAATATTTCAGCTCTCCATCCCTTCCTGCAAGTATTGTTCTGTTTTTCTCCTAACTGGAGGGTATTTGTATGGCTCTGGAAAAGTCACTTCCCCCTCTGGCCTTAAGAACATTCACCTGAACAATGAAAGACTTGGATTAAAAGATCTCTAAGAAGTGGGGTAGCTGGATGGCTCAGTGGGATGGGACTCTGCCTTCCCCCTGGGTCATGATCTCAGGGTCCTGGGATGGAGCCCCACATCAGGCTCTCTGCTCAGCAGGGAGCCTGCTCACCCCCCCCCACCCCTGCCTGCCTCTCTGCCTACTTGTGATCTCTGTCTGTCAAATAAATAAATAAATAAATCTTTAAAAAAAAAATCTCTAAGAAGTTACAATATCTCTCTGAAGTCATTTAGAGGGCTAAAAGATCTCTAAGGATCCTAAAGATCTTTCTAGACCTGCATTTCAATGATGTTTGGGTTAGATGTTTAATAAATACTTCTTGAGTAATTGGGTCCCTGCCTGCCACATAGGGATTCATTATAACCTAATAAATGTAGAACACTGAAGCAAGTAGAGAGATGTCAACTAATGAGTGTTTTTGAGAGCACTGTTTCCCTTCCAATGAGGAAAATAAATTGGAAGATGAGAAAGGTAAATTATAAGACATGTTAAATTTCACATTTGATTGGGGCAAATGAACAACCAAAATAGCACTTATTTAGGGATAAGTGTTTTTCTTTTTTTATACATTCAGTGGTTTTTCTGGGCAAATCTGCTCCTATCAGTGCTGAGTGCCACTCAGAAAGAGACATCGTATGGCTGACAGCACAGGGAAAAACCTGATGAATTAGTCACCAGAGCACTGAAATTCAGTCTATAGTAAAACGATTTATACATAAAAAAATTATAAGAGTCAGACTTCTTCCCAAAGTATAAACCCATTTTTGCAGCTAATTAAAATTCAAAGAAAAGCTGAAATAAAATGAGGGGGGAAAATCACAATAATTCCATGAATTTTACCCTCTGAGAACAGAACTGACATCTTGAGGACTTAGGGATAATTTTCTCTTAAGAAAATGCTGCAGATGTTTCTAAAATTGCCTCAAGGAGAGATGTCAGTGCTCTTTGAGCATGGCTTAAAGAGATTTTTAAGGAAAATTAATAGGGAAAATAATTAACGAGAAGAAAAATAAAATTTTGGTTGTTTAAAAACCATAGCAAAATTTAGTAGTCAAAAGTAGCAACTGAATTAGAAAAAAGAATGATTATTATCAATGAATATTATCTTTAAATATTACTACCAGAGGGGTGCCTGGGTGGCTCAGCGGATTAGGCCTCTGCCTTCCCCCTGGGTCATGATCTCAGAGTCCTGGGATGGAGCCCTGCATTGGGCTCTCTGCTCAGCAAGGGGCCTGCTTCCCACCCCGCCTTCCCCTCTGTCTGCCTCGCTGCCGACTTGTGATCTCTCTGTCAAATAAATAAATAAAATCTTTAAAAAATATCTTAGTATCAGAAAAAGTATTACTATCTAGTAGTTTAGATTCAATTACTATTATCTTTTTGATACTGTTAAATACATTATGTTGACTCTACAGCCTTTGTGAGCATGCTTTGCAATCATGATCTCAACTCTGAATAACTTTGACACTTCTACCATTGGTTAAGGGTAATACTGGACAACAGAAAAAAATCAGATCTATTTCCACTGCTAGAATATCAACTCAGAGGCTATTTCTTACTACAATGGTTCAGACCATCCTCAAATATGAAGGCTGTCATGTTTCTATGATATTCACTGATGACAATAAGCTAAATTCTTGAAAGCTAGCAGACTAACAGGATTTACCTCATTTATTAAACCAAATATATAACTGTAGGTATTAGTGAAAATTCTGGGAATTAGGGAAGTGATTAGATTTTCATAAAATTCTTGGTGGTTTAAATGACTTGGATTTTAGTGAGAACCCTAACTTGATTTTTTCTATTTTGTAAACTTTAATAATATCTCTTTAATTACATGAGAATTGAATTAAAAGAGAAGTTTGTCTTCCCTGTAATTCATCTAAAGCCTTCCTTCTTTTATTACTTTATCTGCTGATTAAGGAATCAGTCTTTGTTACAGAGTGCAAATAATATATAAATGAAACCACACTGCTTTCCCATCTAAAATAGCAAGAAAAAGACAAGCAATACATTCTTTGTAGTGAATAATTTAGTTTATAGATGTTGACTTCTCTTCTGTACTTTGTATTACTGTTACTAAAGCTTTCAACCATTGTGATCATACAAGGAAATAATACTTTTTTCCATTTAATAGAGATGTAACTCTCTTTTGGACCTTCCTGATACAGTGGAAACTTACACAGTTCCTATTAGTGGCCCAGTCTTTCATTTCTAAATCTAGAAACAAGCATATTAAATCAAAGTTGTAGATATGCTTGTTTCTCGTTTACTATTTACAAGAGTTAATCTTAAATCATTAGAAAAATAGAAATAAGAGCAATGTCATGAACTCTCTAGTCCATACCATATTCAGGGTACTGATCTATATGTGGCAGTGATGACAGGTTTGGTACTAAGGGCTCAGGTTAATAGTCAAGAAACAGAGGGATAAGGAACTCCAAATGTCACACAACTACATGGGGAAGTTAGGATGTAAACCCAGGCACCCAGGCTCAAATTCTAGAATGACCACTGATGAGACTGCAAGGGGCAGCTTCTGCAAACATCAGCCTTTCAAGGCCTGAATACTACTTTTCACCTTCGCAGCAGAATGGCCCCAAAACCGGCATTCTAAGTTAAAAATAAAATAAACATTAACAAAAAAATGAGTATGTTGATTTTTATTTATTTTTGATGGTAAAGAAGTGGGGTGTCTGGGTGGCTCAGACATTAAGCGTCTGCCTTCGGCTCAGGTCATGATTCGGGGGATCCTAGAATCAAGTCCCACATCAGGCTCCCCACTCAGCGAAAAGCCTGCTTCTCCCTCTCCCACTCCTGCTGCTTGTGTTCCCTCTCTCACTCTCTCTCTCTCTCTCTGGCAAATAAATAAATAAATAAAATCTTACAAAAGACATTTTTTAAAAGTGTGCAGAAGTGTTTTGTAACATTATGACTTTTAAAATACAGTTTGAGGGGCATCTGGGTGGCTCAGTGGCTTAAGCCTCCACCTTCAGCTCAGGTCAGGGTCATGATCCCAGGGTCCTGGGATCAAGTCCTGCATTGGGCTCTCTGCTCAGCAGAAAGCCTGCTTCCTCTCTCTCTCTCTCTGCCTGCCTCTCTGCCTACTTCTGATCTCTGCCTGTCAAATTAATAAATAAATTTTTTTTAAAAATGCTTTCACTGTGTCTGGAAGAAAAAATTAAAAAAAAAACCATAAAATTCAGTTTGACTTCTTTTTATAAATATCTCACAACTAGAAAATCAATTTAAAAATAATTCCAAAAGTACAGTTATAAGAACCATCATAAACACATAATTATTCAGGTTTTGTTTCTTTGTACTTCCTAATACAATCAATAGAATAGTTCCTTTATAAATCTGAAACATAGTACAATTCAAATTGGCTCAAGTAGAATACTTGACATTATGCTTTCAATTCAAGAATCCATATTGGTCATCATTAATCCAGGGGATCAAGTCAGGATTCTACTTAGGTGTCCCTGTCTTTTCTGTTTCGAATTCTTGGACTAACCTATTTCAAATCTAAAGAGGGAAAAAAATTATACAATTGACTGACGTAAGCTTCATTGCTAGTATCATTTTCAACAGCTTCTACTAAAATTGGACAAAGAAGACAAATCAATAAAGTAAAAACAGCTGTCAAAAATGATTCTGAAGAAATGAAATTATTCAGGCCAGGCCTAAAGTGAAGAAAAGACATCCAGAACAATTAAGAAATGCAATGAACATAGCAATCCTGTATGCAGGACAGTCAGAGATGACAGGGAAGACCCAGGTAGAGACTAGTCTAAGCCTTGGGGTCTGTATTATTTAACTTTTTTTTTTTTTTTTTTTTTTTTGCTTTAACTGAGAAAAAAAGGGAGGGGGGGAACCAAAACATCCAAAAGTTGAAGTCCAGAGGACAAAGAAAAAACTCAGTTTCATGAATGTATTTTGGATTTGGTGAAATAAAATATACTTCATGCTAAACAGCATTCGTGTTATTCTTGGCTTATGATGAATACCAGCAGGCTAGTTCTCCGTGGATGACTTGATATGCAGAGCTTTAAAGGTTCAGGGCATAAAAGTAAATTCTCCTAAATACCTTTTACCAAATGTCCCACAATAACTCATAGGAAATTAAACACATTTCCCATTCAACAGTATTTTTAAATTGGATTTATTATTCCTTATGTAATACAAGCTAGAACATGTTCCATTGTCTGCAGGCAGGCCTATATTAGAAAAAAGCTAAATGAATAATGACTTTTTTTAACATAATCATGTTCTTATTCTGTAATTTAATAAATATTTACTGTATTTTGTTTATTGGAAGAATAACTGAAAAGCCTGGTCAGAACCTAATAAACTAAAGGAAATACTAAATATTTGGGCATTTTTATAGTGATCACAAAATATTTTCAGGTGGGCCAGCCAAAAATTAGTCCTCCATATCTTCAGTTCAGCATAAGATAATGTCAGGAGGAAATACCAACTGGAGGGACACCTGGGTGGCTCAGTTGTTAAGCGTTTGCCTTTGGCTCAGGTAATGATCCCAGGATCCTAGGATCGAGACCCACGTTGGGGCTCCCTGCTCGGTGGGGGGAGTCTGCCTCTCCTTCCCCCACTCCCCCTGCTTGTGTTCCCTCTCTGTCTCTCTGTCAAATAAATAAACAAAATCTTAAAAAAAAAAAAAAGAAAGAAAGAAAGAAAGAAAGCAAAAGAACGAAAGAAAAAAAATGCCAGCCAGAATAACCAACAGGAAGACCTTATGCTTACAAAGGAGTACAGCTTCACTTCGTATCTGAAAAAATCTATAGGCAGGTCTACCTACAAGCATATTATTTAGTTTTGTCACCTGATTTGACTAAAGTCAGAAATACGACTCAGCACTCAAAGTGGAATGAAACATTTTTCCTGCTTAATTAAATATCCTGTTCATCAAGTATATGTCCACACTAAACCATTATTTAATATACAAAGCTCTGGCTTTTACTATTGCACATAAATAACCATAAAGAAGATTGCACAAGTAATTAAATATGCTATATAGTGACTCAATGTGGGTATATAAATAACCTTTGATTATGCATATAATAGAGGTACATTTGCCACTTTAATAACAGCAATGATGAAAAATACATGTGGGAAATCAAAAACCAAATGATTCACTTTTTCTTGATACAGTATAGAGTGCCAATAAGCCACACCGGTGACACATTAAAGCCTTTGTGATTTCATTGAAAATAATATTAGGAGGGTCTAACGTTCATTAACAGCATGCAGGTAATGATAATCAGCATTCTGATTACAAGATTTGGACGCAAAGAGTGGTTTTCTTACTACCTAAAAGCTGCCAGTCGCTGGCATTTTTTCACAGGTTTGGCGGGTATAGATGTGAACTGCCTGGAAACTCATGATCTTTTTGTTTCTACTTTGTGACCTAGTCTCCCTAACGTTAGTACATCCCATCTCTTATTACATTTGGAAAGGAATTTTTTAAAAAAGGAGGGGCTGGGGAAGTGAGGGAGAGAGGCCCACTGAAGGAGTGATATAAAAAACCAGGAGCATAGAAGAACATGAAATTAAGCTAAAGAAATGATGTTTCAGGAAGAAGGATATTCTCTGGTTTGGGAAGAAACTGCCTTTGCAAGAGTCCATTGGCTCCATTGGTCAAGCACTGAAGGAACGTGGGAAAGGACCACACATGAATGAGACTCCAGGCAGGCATGAGTCATCGGGCTCCGTGAGTACAACAACGGAGCCCAGAGGACAGCCGCCACGTTGTCATTGGCTGGGGGGGTGGGGGGGAACTTTAAAAAAGGATGAAGACTGAGAAGAAGGTCTAGAAGGTCATTGGATTTGGTACTTAGAAACAAGTTTTAGGAATAAGCGAGAATTGAAAAAGTAAACAAAAAAATTTTTTTAATTAGGAATAAGCGAGGGACAAACCCAGAATGAAAAAGTAAAACATTTAAAAAAATAAAGTAAGAATTAAAAGGGGAGCCAATGCGGGCCCGGGAGCATGTTCTCCTCCTGAAATCGTGTATTGGGAAAAGAAAGAGGAGAAACGGGCCATGTGGGAAGAGGCAGCAACTTTAGAGAAGACTTGTCAGCTGGTTTGTTTCTTATTGTTTACTTTAGGCAGCAATGACTTCATCAGTTTTGTTGTCTGAGGGTCTGTAGAAAGGAAAATAGAGAAGTTTTGAGAGACAGTGGCGCAACTTATTCCCGGGGCAAAGACTGGTAAATAAAAAAGAGAAGGTGAATCCCAGTCCCCTTGAGCTGTGAACTGAATGAGGTGTGAACAACTGGAAAGTTTATACCTACCTGTTAATGATTAGACATGGTAATAATGTAGGAAGGTGTTTATTTGCACAGCAATATCACTGGCACTCAAATAAACTTCCTTGTAAATCCCTCCTGCCTGACATCTCTTTGTAGCTGTGGAGCCCTCAGAAGCTCTGGGAGATTTGCCTGACTCGCCACCTGCCATAATTGGATTATCAAGACCAATGACGCGATAGGGCCCCTGGCCCTCAGAGCAGGTTCCCTAAATGATTTTCGATTTACTGTCGCCCTGATGGAGAAGAAAGAGAACAAACATGTTCCATAACCCCAGAGTTTAATTCTTGGGAACTTAAGCAAACATTTCTCTGTCTTAAAACAAAACAAAACAACCCCCCCACCCCGCCCCCAGCATGTATGTAGTATTTATGGAGTTGTAGTTGAAGGATCTAAAAAGTCAAGTACCACAATATAAATAAATGCCTGGACTTTCCCAGTAACACATTCATGCGTCTCCTCAAACACTATGGACAGTACTACTAATAAACTACATGGGAATCACTGTGCAGGTGGCAAAGAAAAAGAGAAATGCAATCTAGTTCTTGTCTTTTGATAATTTAGAATGCTAAAAACAGGCTGCTGTCAGTTGATCACCCTCCTGACATAGTATTTACATAAACTATTCCCCACATTTCCCTTGCAGTTGGGGCTATGAATAGCTTTAAGAAAAAAGAAAATCTAACCCCTAGCCAAAGAATTTTTAAAACCATTAAATAATATAATCATTTATTTCCGTTTGAAATAGGAGTGGGTAAGAATAAAGAAAGTCATCTTTTTGCTAAGACTTCAGGAATATGCAAGAGTTCTTGATAAATATGATGTATATTGAGGTATGCAAATTTTTGGCTTTAGTATAAACTTATGTTTAAATAATATTTTTAAATTAGGCAAAGAATATTACTAGTTGATTCACAAAGTAGTAAATATAAACATTTAATAAACCCAGGAATGGATCTTCTACCTTACTAGTACTAAAAATGTGATAATTAAAAATACAAAATAAAAATGGAAAAAAATTGATATTATCTAATGTTGGCAAGGATATAGGGAAATGAGCTTGCTTACGGGACACTGAGTTTGTTTATGGGAGAGTGGCAAATTGTCTTAAAGTTTCTGAAAAGTAATTTGACAACAATTATTTGATCCAGCAACATCACTTTTAAAAATTCATCATGCATCCATAAAAATATTTAATCCACAAACATATTTTCAACACTTCGAGTAAACTGTATTTCTCACAGTACTGCATATCAAAGGGAAAATGGAAATGGAAATATTCTGAATGTTTATCAATCAAGAATATCTGAAAAAATGACACTATATTTATATACGAATTCAACTACGTTTTGTGGTAGTTGTTAGAATGGCCCAAAAATATGTCATCTCTCCCCTTCTGGGCATGTAATATACTTTGTGATTTCTGATCCTCTTAACATTAGGCATGGTCATGTGTCTTGGTTTGGCCAATGAAATAACATTGCTGTGTTAGGCTAAAGCTTATGTATAATTCGTGTTTTCTTTCTCTCTAGCATAGATATAACTTGCTGTAATACATTAAATAAGAACATTATAGAGCAGGGATCTCAGCAACTTCAATAAGTATGTAGTTGAACAAAAAACAATCTTTTGTTATTTTAAAATACTATAATTTAGGAATGGTTTATTATTATTATTATTATTATTATTGTTATTGTTATATTTATAATTATTGAAGCATAACCCAGGCTACCTTAACTGATAAAAAGTATTTTTGTACTTAAAATATGTCCATGATATAATGAAAAGTGAGGAAAGCAGGCTGTAGAAAATATGTATACTAAAATCCCACTTTTTAAAAAACTTGGAAAAACACATATATGTTACAAGAGAGAAGGAAAACTATCACAAGATAGACTTATAAATGTCAACAACTGATGACTTCTAGCAATTAAGAAATTATGAGTATTAATTTTTTCCAATACATATTGTGATTTTATTATTACTACTTTTTAAAATGTTGGTATTCTTTTTTATTGAGATTATTTACATTTATTTGAGAGAGAGAGAGCATGAGAAGGGGGAGAGTCAGAGGGAGAAGCAGACTCCCCACTGAGCAGGAATATGTTGTGGGTCTTGATTCTGAAACTCTGGGATCATGACTTGAGCCAAAGGCAGTTGCTTAACCAAGTAAGCCAACCAGGTGTCCCTGTAATTTTATTTTTAAAAACACGCAGTTATTCCTAAATTTGAAAATAATAAAGAAAAAGTTATTCTAATCAACCAGGTAAAAAAAAAATAGTAAAATTCTGTATTTATTGAAAAATATTACCTCTGCATGAGTATAAAAAAATTAGTGAAAGTGAACAGCAAGTCCAGAAACAGATTAAAATACAAGTGACTAAAGATGAGTTTATCATTTCAAGTTTGTGCAGAAATATCTATTCAATGAATAGGTTGATATATTGGTTAAACATTTGAAAAAGATTAAGGGAAATTTATACTTTTTCTTTTTAACAAAATTAATTCCAGATTCATTACAGTTATGACGGTAATAAAATAAATCACACAGACAAATTGTATATGTCTAGTGGATTAGAATCACCTTCTAAATGCGATGCCAAGGCCAGAAAGAGTTATGAGTAAGTTGACAGATTTGATAACATAATCAATCAGCCAAACCAATCAATCAATCAATTAGTTACAAAGTGGGGGAAATATTTGTGACACATGGAACACTGCTCAGTCAAAAATGGATAGTGATTGCATTCCTAGGTAAAATTAAGCAAAATATTATTTTTAAAAGTATTTTATTTCACTGCTGAGCATTAGGGGCAATCTGAATGCCCTTTCCTGGGAGACAAGACTCAATGTGATTAATGACTACAGAATTATTTTGCAGAAGTCAGAAGTAATAAACTAGATATACACGCAACAGTCTGGATTAATTTTTTTAAAAAATGGAGTGAAGAATGAGAAAATTATAAAATAGAACGAGACATCTAACATAATATGCAATTTATGTAAACTAATTTCCTATGTACATAAAGAACAACATACATACAAAAACACACACAAACAAAAAAAAAATGTACATTAAGTACTTTCGAATGAATATCTGTGTGGGAGGGGACTAGAAATAAAACAAAAGAAATGTGGAGTATGTAAATAAGTTAAAAAAAAAACAAAAACAAGGGAAGAAAACAGGATTGAACTATGCAGGGAACAAGGACAATATCATGCCAGATTATTGATGAGTACAACTCAACACCCCGAAGTCAAAAAAAATCACCAGTTTTTTAAAATAGGCTAAGACAGGAGCTGGTAAATTAATAGCAAAGAGACACATATAGGTAGTAAGAATATTAAAAAGAACTCCAGTTTTGCTACCAATTAAATAATTACAGATTAATACAGACATTGATTTGAGTTTATTGACCAGTCCATTGAGAAATAAGATCTTGAAGAGAAATACCATTCATAGCCCTATTACTAATGGCACTAGACAGTGGTAGAACAGTTTTGGATCACTAGACAACTGCCAAGTAATACTTGAACAAAACTTTTTATTGTAGCATTCATTACAGAAGCTAACAGCTGGGGAGAAATAACGAACCCTTACGGGTTTAATCACAGAAATGTTACATCAAAAATAGAGCATATCATATAGCCACTTGAGTTGATGAAGTACAGGAATTTTTCACTTTGTCCCTGCACTCTTAAAATCTTTCCACAATTAGCATGTATTAAATTTCATAAAACACAAGTAAATAATAAAAATTAGGATAAAATTAATTGGGGGTGGGGCACCTGGGTGGTTCAGTGGGTTAAAGCCTCTGTCTTCAATTCAGGTCATGATCCCAGGGTCCTGGGATCCAGCCCCACATCGGGCTCTCTGCTCGGCAGGGAGCCTGCTTCCTCCTCTCTCTCCGCCTACTTGTGATCTCTGTGTCTCAAATAAATAATAAATAAAATCTTTAAAAAAAATTAATTCCAGGGGAGGAGTCAAGATGGCGGAGAAGTAGCAGGCTGAGACTACTTCGGCTAGCTGGAGATCAGCTAAATAGCTTATCTAAAGATTGCAAACACCTGAAAATCCATCGGCAGATCGAAGAGAAGAACAGCAATTCTGGAAACAGAAAAACAACCACTTTCTGAAAGGTAGGACCGGCGGAGAAGTGAATCCAAAGCGACGGGAAGATAGACCCCAGGGGGAGGGGCCGGCTCCCGGCAAGCGGTGGAGCAACGGCGCACAAAATCAGGACTTTTAAAAGTCTGTTCCGCTGAGGAACATTGCTCCAGAGGCTAAACCGGGGCGAAGCCCACGCGGGGTCAGCGTGGTCTCAGGTCCCGCAGGGTCACAGAAGGATCGGGGGTGTCTGAGTGTCGCAGAGCTTGCGGGTATTGGAACGGGAAAGCCGGCTACAGAGACAGAGCCGACAGTAAGCTCACAGCTCGGTGTTACCTTGAACCGGTCGCAGGCTCGGTGAGCTCGGAGCGCGGCCGGAGGTCAGGCAGATGGGAGTAACTGGGAGCTGTTCTCTGAGGGTGCACTGAGGAGTGGGGCCCTGGGCTCTCGGCTCCTCCGGGCTGGAGACCAGGAGGCCGCCATTTGTATTCCCCGTCCTCCGGAACTCTACAGAAAGCGCTCAGGGAACAAAAGCTCCTGAAAGCAAACCCAAGTGGATTACTCACCCCGGCCCCTGGTAAGGGCGGGGCAATTCCGCCTGGAGCAAAGACACTTGAGAATCACTACAACAGGCCCCTCCCCCAGAAGATCATCAAGAAATCCAGCCAAGACCAAGTTCACCTACCAAGGAGTGCGGTTTCAATACCAAGGAGAGCAGCAGAATTCCAGAGGAGGAGAAAGCAAAGCACGGAACTCATGGCTTTTTCCCTGTGATTTTTTTTAGTCTTGCAGTTAATTTAATTTTTTTCCTTTTCATTTTTTGTTTTTTTTCTCGCCTTCTGGTAAAATTTTTTTTTTTAACTTTTACCTTTTTCTTTTTTAACGTTTTTTAACCAGTTTATCTAATATATATATATTTTCTTTTTTATATTTTTCTTATTTGTTGTTTTTTTTTTAATTCTTTCCTTTGTTCTTTTTTTTTTCCTTTCTTCCTTTTTGAACCTCTTTTTATCCCCTTTCTCCCCCCTCACGATTTGGAATATCTTCTAATTTGGTTAAAGCATATTTTCCTGGGGTTGTTGCCACCCTTTTAGTATTTTACTTGCTCCTTCATATACTCTTATCTGGAAAAAATGACAAGAAGGAAAAATTCAACACAAAAAAAAGAACAAGAGGCAGTACCGAAGGCTAGGGACCTAATCAATACAGACATTGGTAATATGTCAGATCTAGAGTTCAGAATGACAATTCTCAAGGTTCTAGCCGGGCTTGAAAAAGGCATAGAAGATATTAGAGAAACCCTCTTGAGAGATATAAAAGCCCTTTCTGGAGAAATAAAAGAACTAAAATCTAACCAAGTTGAAATCAAAAAAGCTATTAATGAGGTGCAATCAAAAATGGAGGCTCTCGGGACGCCTGGGTGGCTCAGTTGGTTAAGCGGCTGCCTTCGGCTCAGGTCATGATCCCAGCATCCTGAGATTGAGTCCCACATCGGGCTCCTTGCTCAGCAGGGAGCCTGCTTCTCCCTCTGCCTCTGCCTGCCTCTCTGCCTGCCTGTGCTCGCTCACTCTCTCTCCCTCTATCCCTCCAAATAAATAAATAAAATCTTAAAAAAAAAAAAATGGAGGCTCTCACTGCTAGGATAAGTGAGGCAGAAGAAAGAATTAGTGATATAGAAGACCAAATGACAGAGAATAAAGAAGCTGAGCAAAAGAGGGACAAACAGCTACTGGACCACGAGGGGAGAATTCGAGAGATAAGTGACACCATAAGACGGAACAACATTAGAATAATTGGGATTCCAGAAGAAGAAGAAAGAGAGAGGGGAGCAGAAGGTATACTGGAGAGAATTATTGGGGAGAATTTCCCCAATATGGCAAAGAGAACGAGCATCAAAATTCAGGAGGTTCAGAGAACGCCCCTCAAAATCAATAAGAATAGGCCCACACCCCGTCACCTAATAGTAAAATTTACAAGTCTCAGTGACAAAGAGAAAATCCTGAAAGCAGCCCGGGAAAAGAAGTCTGTAACATACAATGGTAAAAATATTAGATTGGCAGCTGACTTATCCACAGAGACCTGGCAGGCCAGAAAGAGCTGGCATGATATTTTCAGAGCACTAAACGAGAAAAACATGCAGCCAAGAATACTATATCCAGCCAGGCTATCATTGAAAATAGAAGGAGAGATTAAAAGCTTCCAGGACAAACAAAAACTGAAAGAATTTGCAAATACCAAACCAGCTCTACAGGAAATCTTGAAAGGGGTCCTCTAAGCAAAGAGAGAGCCTACAAGTGGTAGATCAGAAAGGAACAGAGACCATATACAGTAACAGTCACCTTACAGGCAATACAATGGCACTAAATTCATATCTCTCAATAGTTACCCTGAATGTTAATGGGCTAAATGCCCCTGTCAAAAGACACAGGGTATCAGAATGGATAAAAAAACAAAACCCATCTATATGTTGCCTCCAAGAAACTCATTTTAAGCCCGAAGACACCTCCAGATTTAAAGTGAGGGGGTGGAAAAGAATTTACCATGCTAATGGACATCAGAAGAAAGCAGGAGTGGCAATCCTTATATCAGATCAATTAGATTTTAAGCCAAAGACTATAATAAGAGATGAGGAAGGACACTATATCATACTCAAAGGGTCTGTCCAACAAGAAGATCTAACAATTTTAAATATCTATGCCCCCAACGTGGGAGCAGCCAACTCTATAAACCAATTAATAACAAAATCAAAGAAACACATCAACAATAATACAATAATAGTAGGGGACTTTAAAACTCCCCTCACTGAAATGGACAGGTCATCCAAGCAAAAGATCAGCAAGGAAATAAAGGCCTTAAACGACACACTGGGCCAGATGGACATCACAGATATATTCAGAACATTTCATCCCAAAGCAACAGAATACACATTCTTCTCTAGTGCACATGGAACATTCTCCAGAATAGATCACATCCTCGGTCCTAAATCAGGACTCAACCGGTATCAAAAGATTGGGATCATTCCCTGCATATTTTCAGACCACAATGCTCTAAAGCTAGAACTCAACCACAAAAGGAAGTTTGGAAAGAACCCAAATACATGGAGACTAAACAGCATCCTTCTAAAGAATGAATGGGTCAACCGGGAAATTAAAGAAGAATTGAAAAAAATCATGGAAACAAATAATGAAAATACAATGGTTCAAAATCTGTGGGACACAAAAAAGGCAGTCCTGAGAGGAAAATATATGGCGGTTCAAGCCTTTCTCAAGAAACAGGAAAGGTCTCAGATACACAACCTAACCCTACACCTAAAGGAGCTGGAGAAAGAACAAGAAAGAAACCCTAAGCCCAGCAGGAGAAGAGAAATCATAAAGATCAGAACAGAAATCAATGAAATAGAAACCAAAAAAACAATAGAACAAATCAATGAAACTAGGAGCTGGTTCTTTGAAAGAATTAATAAAATTGATAAACCCCTGGCCCGACTTATCAAAACGAAAAGAGAAAGGACCCAAATAAATAAAATCATGAATGAAAGAGGAGAGATCACAACTAACACCAAAGAAATACAAACTATTATAAGAACATACTATGAGCAACTCTACGCCAATAAATTTGACAATCTGGAAGAAATGGATGCATTCCTAGAAACATATAAACTACCACAACTGAACCAGGAAGAAATAGAAAGCCTGAACAGACCCATAACCAGTAAGGAGATTGAAACAGTCATTAAAAATCTCCAAACAAAAGCCCAGGGCCAGACGGCTTCCCGGGGGAATTCTACCAAACATTTAAAGTAGAACTAATTCCTATTCTCCTGAAACTGTTCCAAAAAATAGAAATGGAAGGACAACTTCCAAACTCATTTTATGAGGCCAGCATCACCTTGATCCCCAAACCAGACAAGGATCCCATCAAAAAAGACAGCTATAGACCAATATCCTTGACGAACACAGATGCGAAAATTCTCACCAAAATACTAGCCAATAGGATTCAACAGTACATTAAAGGGATTATTCACCACGACCAAGTGGGATTTATTCCAGGGCTGCAAGGTTGGTTCAACATCCGCAAATCAGTCAATGTGATACAACACATCAATAAAAGAAAGAACAAGAACCATATGATACTCTCAATAGATGCTGAAAAAGCATTTGACAAAGTACAGCATCCCTTCCTGATCAAAACTCTTCAAAGTGTAGGGACAGAGGGCACATACCTCAATTTCATCAAAGCCATCTATGAAAAACCCACCGCAAATATCATTCTCAATGGAGAAAAACTGAAAGCTTTTCCGCTAAGGTCAGGAACACGGCAGGGATGTCCATTATCACCACTGCTATTCAACATAGTACTAGAGGTCCTAGCCTCAGCAATCAGACAACAAAAGGAAATTAAAGGCATCCAAATCGGCAAAGAAGAAGTCAAATTATCACTCTTTGCAGATGATATGATACTATATGTGGAAAATCCAAAAGGCTCCACTCCAAAACTGCTAGAACTTATACAGGAATTCAGTAAAGTGTCAGGATATAAAATCAATGCACAGAAATCAGTTGCATTTCTCTACACCAACAGCAAGACAGAAGAAAGAGAAATTAAGGAGTCAATGCCATTTACAATTGCACCCAAAACCATAAGATACCTAGGAATAAACCTAACCAAAGAGACACAGAATCTATACTCAGAAAACTATAAAGTACTCATGAAAGAAATTGAGGAAGACACAAAGAAATGGAAAAATGTTCCATGCTCCTGGATTGGAAGAATAAATATTGTGAAAATGTCTATGCTACCTAAAGCAATCTACACATTTAATGCAATTCCTATCAAAGTACCATCCATCTTTTTCAAAGAAATGGAACAAATAATTCTAAAATTTATATGGAACCAGAAAAGACCTCGAATAGCCAAAGGGATATTGAAAAAGAAAGCCAACGTTGGTGGCATCACAATTCCGGACTTCAAGCTCTATTACAAAGCTGTCATCATCAAGACAGCATGGTACTGGCACAAAAACAGACACATAGATCAATGGAACAGAATAGAGAGCCCAGAAATAGACCCTCAACTCTACAGTCAACTAATCTTCGACAAAGCAAGAAAGACTCTCCAATGGAAAAAAGAGAGCCTCTTCAATAAATGGTGCTGGGAAAATTGGACAGCCACATGCAGAAAAATGAAATTGGACCATTTCCTTACACCACACACAAAAATAGACTCAAAATGGATAAAGGACCTCAATGTGTGAAAGGAATCCATCAAAATCCTTGAGGAGAACACAGGCAGCAACCTCTTCGACCTCAGCCGCAGCAATATCTTCCTAGGAACAACGCCAAAGGTAAGGGAAGCAAGGGCAAAAATGAACTATTGGCATTTCATCAAGGTCAAAAGCTTTTGCACAGCAAAGGAACAGTTAACAAAATCAAAAGACAACTGACAGAATGGGAGAAGATATTTGCAAACAACATATCAGATAAAGGACTAGTGTCCAGAATCTATAAAGAACTTAGCAAACTCAACACCCAAAGAACAAATAATCCAATCAAGAAATGGGCAGAGGACATGAACAGACATTTCTGCAAAGAAGACATCCAGATGGCCAACAGACACATGAAAAAGTGCTCCATATCACTCGGCATCAGGGAAATACAAATCAAAACCACAATGAGATATCACCTCACACCAGTCAGAATGGCTAAAATCAACAAGTCAGGAAATGACAGATGCTGGCGAGGATGCGGAGAAAGGGGAACTCTCCTACACTGTTGGTGGGAATGCAAGCTGGTGCAGCCACTCTGGAAAACAGCATGGAGGTTCCTCAAAATGTTGAAAATAGAACTGCCCTATGACCCAGCAATTGCACTATTGGGTATTTACCCTAAAGATACAAACGTAGTGATCCGAAGGGGCACGTGCACCCGAATGTTTATAGCAGCAATGTCCACAATCGCCAAACTATGGAATGAACCTAGATGCCCATCAACAGATGAATGGATAAAGAAGATGTGGTATATATACACAATGGAATACTATGCAGCCATCAAAAGAAATGAAATCTTGCCATTTGCGACAACATGGCTGGAACTAGAGCGTATCATGCTTAGCGAAATAAGTCAAGCAGAGAAAGACAACTATCATATGATCTCCCTGATATGAGGAAGTGGTGATGCAACATGGGGGCTTAAGTGGGTAGGAGAAGAATAAATGAAACAAGATGGGATTGGGAGGGAGACAAACCATAAGTGACTCTTAATCTCACAAAACAAACTGAGGGTTGCTGGGGGGAGGGGGTTTGGGAGAAGGGGGTGGGATTATGGACATTGGGGAGGGTATGTGCTTTGGTGAGTGCTGTGAAGTGTGTAAACCTGGTGATTCTCAGACCTGTACCCCTGGGGATAAAAACATATGTTTATTAAAAAAAAAAAAATTAATTCCTCTAGAAGAAAAGCTCTACTGTTTGTAATCTGATCTGTTCTATGACAAATAAAATTAGACTTCTAGTGTATTTTATTTTGCTTCTTCTCACATAGAAAACTGAAGTGAGCTTTACTGAGTTCAGAGTTCATACGTGCTCTTCCCACCATTAAGAAATGTTTATTCGGTTACAGAACCTGGACTGGATCCTGATGGAAGAACCAAGCGGCGCTCAGAGACTTTGGAGGACTGGAGGTTTATTTAACACCAGTGGGTTCAGAGACTGTTCTCCAAATGTCTGAGCCCCGAGCACAAGCAGAGAGGGTAATTTATACCTTTCTACTTCCACATACTTGGCACTTTTGGTGGGTGTGGAGGAAACAAGGTAGGAAAAAAGAACCTAGAAGGGATCTGAGACAGGGACTGGAATTCCCTTGCTGGTTTGGTTGGCCATCATGGAGTACAGTTTTTCCCTTATCAGTTCTTGCTATTAAAACTCTGCATGGACTATACTACATTATACTGTAGATAAATGCGGGGTGGGGATAGATAACGTGGGTTTTTCTGCAATAAAAAGACTTAGAAAATATGTGCTTAGCTAGGTTTAAAGACTCTTTAACAGGAAATGGCATAAAAAGGGTTTTTTTCCCCACTAATTCTGTATTACACTTTGATAACATGTAAAATAGTAATAATTACAAATTTGATGTATTTTATGTGACTTCTTGGTCTGTGGGTAAATAGTAAAATTTATGGCCAGCAATATCTGTATTAAGATTTTACTTTTTGGGCGCCTGGGTGGCTCAGTGGGTTGAGCCTCTGCCTTCGGCTCAGGTCATGATCTCAGGGTCCTGGGATCGAGCCCCGCATCGGGCTCTCTGCTCAGCGGGGAGCCTGCTTCCTCCTCTCTCTGCCTGCCTCTCTGCCTGCTTGTGATCTCTCTCTCTCTCTCTGTCAAAAAATAAATAAAATCTTTAAAAAAAAAAGAAAAAGATTTTACTTCTTGAGGTGCCTGGGCCGTGCAGTAGGTGGAGCTTCGACTGTTCATATCGGCTCAGGTCATGATCTCGGGATCATGAGATGGAGCCCCACAGGCAGCTCCACGCTCATTAGAGAGTCCACTTGAGATTCTCCCTCTCCCTCTGCCCCCTCACTCTCTCTCTCTCTGAAATAGATAAATAAATATTTAATTAGTAAATAAATCTTTAAAAAAAAAGAAAGACTTTACTTTTTTTTAGAGCAATTTTAAGTTCACTCCAAAACCGAGCAGAAGCTACATAGATTTCCCATGACCCCCTGGCCCTACACATGGATTGTCCCCTCACCCCCCCCCCCACCACCAATTATCAACATTCTCCACTAGCCTGGTCCATTTGTTACCACGGAGGAAGCCGCACTGACACATCAGCACTACCCAAAGTCCACAGTGCATGTCATGGTTCGCTCTGGTGTTGCATGCTCTGTGGGTTGGAACAATGTGTAAAGACATGTATCCATCACTGCGGTACTCATCAGAGCGATCTGACTACCCTGAAGATGCTCTGTGCTTCACAGCTCAGCACCCCACCCCCCAACCCACCGATCTTTTCACTGTCTCCATAATTTTGTCTTTTACAGAATGTCCTATAGCTGGAATCCCACAATGTGAAACCTTTCCACACTGACTTCTTTCACTTGGTAACATTTTTCCCTGTCATTTCATGGCTTGATAGCTCATCTGTTTTTAGTGCTAACCACTATTTTATTGTCCATCCTGACAGTTTATTTATCCACTCCCTGCTAGAGGACACCTCACTTGCTTCCAAGCTTTGACAAGTATGAGTAAAGTTGCCATATACATTTGTGTGTGGGTTTTGTGTGGACATTTGTTTTGAACTCCTTAGGGTAAATACCAAGGAGTGCAATTATAAACACAGATTTTTTTTTTCCTCAAGCTAATCAGACATTTCAGGTATCCAATATTGAACATCCCACACTCCAATAACTTTTATTCCCTCAGATATGGAAAAATAATTTTATTCAGAGATGAATCTGTCTTTGCCAATGAAGGTATCACTTAAAAGAAAAATCTGCCCTTCACATTATCTGGTCCCACAAACCTGTCTTTTGCCTGTGTAATTCTCTTTTCCTGGTGTAAAACTTATTTACTTTTTAACAAGATGTTTGTTCTATTTCTACTGGCACTCTTTCACAAAGAAGATAATTAAAGCAACAGTACCAAAGACTCCCGGATATAGTCTGGGTCAGCTGTGTGCAGCGAGGACACTCAGAAACAAAGAGCAGGAGTCAAGTCTTATTTTGCTGTGTGAGTTTATTTCACATTTTTTTTCCTTCCTCTGCAGCTATAGGAAATGAAGAATTCACTCTTTTATTTGTAGTCTGATGACAGTTTAAAGTTTCACTGAGGATGTGGTCAGGCAGTGGTAATCTACAACCCACACACAAAACATAGCACTAAAATCTTTATAATTAACTGCATATGATTTAGCAGGGTCATTTAGAAAGATGATTCATCGGCAGTAGGTGTAAACTGTTCACTAAACCTAAAGCTTAAAGGGAAAGCAGAGATAGAATGGTTTCTTTATTCCACTTTAGACTAACAGCCAGGTGATTCAGAGTCCTTAAGAGCCCTGATTCAGTCTTCATTTCTCATCACTGATCGGATGCTGAGGTGTCATGCCAAACAATTTATCCTTCTATACCTCAGTTAGGTCAATCTCTAAAATAAGTCTCTAACAGGGGTCTAGGGAATGTGCTGCTTGTAACCCTATGTTTCAACATGGTTCTTCATTCTGCTTTATAATTGTGTGTCTGTTTGTGTATAGAGGATTTTCCCCCAATATGATTGCACATTCTGGAAAAAGTGTATGGTGGCCACGGCTTTGGCGTCTTTCCATCTCCTTACAGGCCAGCCATGTCCAGTCTTCATATGCTCTCTGAGCCCTGGCAGCTTAGAAAACTCTATTGTAATAGACTCTATCCCGAGGCAGCCCTCACCTTTTACAGAAATTTTTACCCCTTTCTCCTTAAACTTTGCTTTCAGGAAGTTGCCAATGGAAGAAGACCTGAAAATCTCATCCTCTAAATCCCTAATAGCTGATTGTGGTATTGCCCTCTGAAGAACTTGCATTGTAGGGGGCACCTGAGTGGCTCAGTCTGTTAAGCGTCTGCTCAGGTCATGATCCCAGGGTCCTGGAATCGATCCCCACATTGTGCTCCCTGCTTGGCAGGAAACCTACTTCTCCCTCTCCCGCTCCCCCTGCTTGTGTTCCCTCTCTCGCTGCGTCTCTCTGTCAAATAAATAAATAAAATCTAAAGAAGAACTTGCATTTTGAAAGGGAACAGATCCTTGACTTCAGGCTGCGTTTCACAACTCCGGTCAACAGATCTCTTGGAATGAATGGTTGAGGAATGCAGGTTTGCAGGGCACGAGATCACACATGCATGCTGTAGCAAATCCTGAGAGGGGGAAATGAGAACCATTTACCTGCAGCAAACACGTGTGACATCACCATACAGAACTGCATCGTGAGAATTAAAGCAAGGGGTTTTAGTACCTCTCCAATATTTTCCACCATGTTCCCTAGAGTGACCTTGTATACAGACAATGAGTGCTATCATTTGGCCTGATGCCACATCAAGAACAACAGACCCAGATAACAAGCATTATCCGTCCATTACAACATCGAGGTAAAGTATGCTTTTGGTCAGCTCAGGATTACATGTCAGAACATTCAACGAAGGTACATTGCAAAGCAGCTAAATCTCTCATTTAGAGGAAATCATATTCACTTCACCAGGAAGGTGACACATTTTTTGATACCTCTGATTGCCCACCTAGTCTAAGCACCCAGTGGCTTCATAACATTTTTTGCTAGCTTATTACAAAGGCTTTTATTGTTATTTTTTATTCCAAAAATAACGTGTGTTTGTTAGAGCAAATTTAGAAAAAACAATGGAATAAACAATAGTGTGTGATCACTACTGCTAACATTTTAATGATTCCTTTATTCTTTCCTTTATACATTCACCCATCTTTTCTGTATTCCCCGAGCTGCTCTGAGCCCTAGGAATACATCTGTAGACAAGCTACATAAAGCTCATATGGTCTAGACAGCAATCAAGTGGTGCGAGAGAGCAGACACTAATGAAACACCTAAGTTTTATGAAAAAGACAAACTTGATTAATGGGACTAAGAGGGTCTGGAGAGGGAGCGCTACTTTACATCTAATGGTAAGGCAAGACCTTACCAAAGAGGTAACGTATGAGCTGATACCTAAAGGAGAGGAAGTTCAACTTAAGACACTCTGGGGAATCAAAATCCAGATGAGGGGGCTGGCAATTCAAAAGGCCAAAGATGGGAATAAACTTGGCATATCTGAAGAATGAAAGATCAGCTGTATGAGTGTGACTGAAGATGTGGAGACTGATGATAACAGACGTAGCAGAAGTAATTAGGGCTAAGCCATATACACCCGCACAGCCCAGCATGGGAGCCACAAGCCAGACACATCTACTGAACACTTGCAATCATGCCAGGCTGAATCAAGATGACCTGAATTGAAATACGCATTGAAGGTGAGGATCTAGTGTAGAAAAAGAACTCACCTTGTTTAATGTGTTGAAATGACAATTTTGGACATGTTGGATTAAATGAAATATATTTTTATCATTAAATGACTTATTAGCTTTTACTATTAAATTACTTTTTCTAAGTGAAATTATATGGTAGTTTCCTTCTCAGTCTCATTTACTCCACTTAACATAATACCCTCTAGGTTACCAAATGCAAGATCTCATCCTTTTTTATGGCTGTGTAATACTCAATTATATATAATATGTTTTATATATAATGCTTTTATATTTACTCATATAAATTTATATTTATGTTTATATATGATTATGTAGATTATTCATTTATTAATTATATAATATGTAAATAAAATACTCTCTATATATGTTATAGATACATAGTTATCACATTTTCTTTATCCATTCTATATTGTATATTGTATATTTGGGTTGCTTCCACACCTTCACTACTGTAACTAACTCTGCAATACATACGGGTGCATATTTTTTAAACTTTATTAATTTTTATAGTAATCTCTGCATTCAACAGGGGGCTCGAACTCACAATCCCCAAATCAAGAGTTGCATGCCCCTCTGACTGAGCCAGACAGGCAACCCTGCATATATCTTTTTGAATTACTGTTTTCGTTTTCTTTGGGTAAGCACCCAACAGTGGAATTATTGGATCATATGGTACTTCTATTTTTAACTTTTTGAGGAATGTCTCACTATTTTCCAGTTGTTGTACCAGTTTGCATTCCCATCAAGGAGTGCACAAGGGTTACTTTTTTTTCCACATTCTTGTCAACGCTTGTTATTTCTTGTCTTTTTTATTTTAGCCATTCTGACAGGTTGTGATTTTGATTTGCATTTCCCTGCTGATTAGTGATGTTGAGCATCTTTTCATGTGTCTGTTGGCCATCTGTATGTCCTCTTTGGAAAAATGTCTATTCAGCTCTTCTGTCCATTTTTTAATTGAATTGTGGTATTTTTGGTATTGAATTGTAAACCTTCTTTATAGAGTTTGGGTATTAACCCCTTATTGGATATTATCATTTGCAAATATCTTCTGCCATTCAGTAGTTGTGTTTTTGTTCTGTCCATGGTTACCTTCAATGTGAAAAAGCTTTTTACTTTATTTATATGTAGAACCTAAAAAAACTAAAGAAATGAATAAACAAACAAACAAACAGCAGAATTGGACCTATAAATACAGAGAACAAACTGATGGTTGCCAGAGGGAAGGCAGTTGCCGGGATGGGGATGGGCAAAATGGGTGAAGGGGAGTGAGAGATACAGTCTTTCAGTTATGGAATAAATAAGTCACTGGAATAAAAAGCACAGCATAGGGAAGCTAGCTGATGGTATTTTAATATTGATGTATGGTGACAGTTGGTAGGTACACTCAGCGAACGTAGATAATGTAACGTATAGAGATGCTGAATCACTACGTTGTATACCTGAAACTAATGTAACATTGTGTATCAATTATATAGAAATTAAAATTAAAAAAAAAAAAAGAGTGGCACCTAAATAGCTTAGTCAGTTAGGAATCTGATTTCCCCTCAGGTCATGATCTCATCAGGGATTCAGTGTAGATGAGATTGGGCTCCCCATTCAGCGGGGATTCTGCTTGCCCTTGTGACCATCCCCCTGGTTATCACTCTCTAATAAATAATTAAAATCTTTAAAAAAAGAAATTGAGTGGCCGCCTGGGTGGCTCAGGGTGTTAATGCTTCTGCCTTCTGCTCAGGTCATGATCTCAGGGTCCTGGGATCGAGCCCCACATTGGGCTCTCTGCTCAGCAGGGAGCCTGCTTCCCTCTCTCTCTCTCCCTGCCTGCCTCTCTGCCTACTTGTGATCTCTGTCAAATTAATAAATGAAATTTTTAAAAAAGTAAAAACAGAAAATGAGTAATGAAAAATTGTACGTACACTATTAAAGCAAGACTTGCATGTCATAATCAGGAGTTACAGTCTTTTTAGTTTTCTAATTTTTTTTTTTTTTTAGAAAGAGAAAGCATGTGAGCAGGAGGGGGGGTGCAAAGGGAGAGAGAGTGATCTTAAGCAGACTCCACACTGAGCATGACGTGGGGCTCCATCCCACCACCCTGAGATCCTGACCTGAGCTGAAATCAAGAGTTTGATGCTTAACCAGCTGAGGCAGCCAGGCACCCCCAAGAGTTGCAGCTTTTTAAAGACAATGAGAAATATTTGAAAACATTGTCTTAAAAATGGAAATATTTTAAGATGTCTATTAGATATCCAAGTAAAATTCACAAGAGAAATCAAGTAGAGGAGGAGTGGACCAAGGAAGATAAGCCAGTAAGTTGCCAGAAAACTGTATGTGGTAATGTCCCAGAAGTTAAGTAATAACTTGGTTCAAACAGCAAATAGTGCTTCACTATGTCATGTTTTGTTCAGTAGGGCAAGTAAGATGTGAACAGAAAATTAGACATTGCATCTGACAATGCAAGGAAACTCGATGAGAAAGTTTCTTAAGGTGTGACTATGAAGGTCCAACTGAAGTGGACAGAACAGTAAATGGGAGGTGATAAAATTAGAAAAATAATAAAAAATAAAATTTCAAAAAAAAAAGTGCTGTAAAGATAACCAGACAAAAGGAAATAGTGGCTGGAGAAAGATATGATATCTGTCTTTCTTTCTAAAGTTTTGACCTATAAGGGCTTTCCTATGTGCTAAAGGGACTTACTCAATAAAGTAAGAGAAAATGATGTGGTAGAGAGAGGGGAAGATTATAGACACAAGGTAAACTATTGAGTAAACTCTTGAGTAAGCTATTCAGAATAGGATCCAGACCTCAAAGGCAGTATTGGCTTTTGATAAGACTAGGAAGCTCCTTCCATTGTATCTGAAGTAAAGACAGTGTAGATGAGTAAAGGTGGGTCTCTCTCTCTCTCTTTTCTCTCTTCCTGTGTGTGTGTGTGTGTGTGTGTGTGTGTGTGTTGTGTGTGTGTGTTTACAAACCTTGTATCATATCAAACTTCTCAATTTGTAACATTTGTAGATACAATTTTGAATTGTGTCTACACAGATCCATGTGTTCTAGTTTCAAATGTCAATACAGAAAACTGTCATTACATGAAGCATATACATATGTCCCTTTTAGCTGTGATCCTTCTTATAACACCAGTCATTTTATTCTGGGAACTTTTATGATATGGTATTTAAAAGTGCGACTTGGTTAAGTCTTTTGTTTAATTCATTATTCTGAAGCCTCAATGATTCCCTGCAATCTGAAGATTGATATCCTTCACTTTAGGGAATTTTCTGTACTATTTCTTTGATTATTTCCTCTTCTCCAATGTTTATTTTCCCTCATTCTGGAATCTTTATAGTTGGATATTCCATGGAATGTTCCTAAATGATAACAACTTCATTTCTTATTATCCCTTTGGTCACCTGTGTATTCTGTTTTTTTCCCTTGATTTTAACCCCGAAAACATTTTTGCTTTTAAAAAAACCAAAGTTTGTATGCTGTTTTAAATTTCCTAGAGCTCTTATTTTGATCTCCATTCCTTCTTCACAGCCTTTGACTCTTCTTCAATCTTATCTTATGTCTCTTGAGTACATTAATTACTATTTCTTTGAGGTTTTCCTTGCTTTCAATATTGTTCCTACTCCTTCTGGGCTCCTTAGGCATGATTTGTTTGTTGTCAGAGATTTCTCTCAAAAGTTTTGAGATGCTTAGCTATTTGTTCATAATTTTTTTAAAAAATGCTTTTAAGCTCTGTATAAACAGCAGAATGACCAGCAAGACTCACTCTAAAATCAGGTAGTTTTGGGAGAACAGTACATGGCAAGATCTAGGTTTTCTCTCTGGAATGGTTTGGTTTATCTAGAGAAGGAACCTCCACATTCTTGGTCTTGGGCAAACACCTGATGGCTGGTGTTCTCTAACCAGGACGAAGGAAGAAGCTAGGAGGAGGGTGGCAGTTCCTCATGTAGTTGGTATGTGGACCTCCATCGAAAGCCCTCTTTTAATCATGCACCTCACCCTACATTTTTTTGTACCTGGTTTTGTTAATCTAAGCCTCTCTCATTCAGTTTCTCCAGAGAGCATGCTTCCTATTCCTAGGAAGCCTAGAAGCTATAGTTCCCTCGCAATGCCAGGTGGAGTTGAGAAATGGGAGTCTAGCTGCATCTTTTGTAAACTTCCAAACTGCCCCAGGCTTAACAGCTCATCTCCAGCAAGCTCTTTTATAGTCATGGTGCCACCGCTTCCTCTTTCCAGTATTCAAAGAACAAACCAGCTTCCTTCTCACTGTTAAACCACTTGTGACTTATACATGACTCACCCCTACTTTTTTAAAAAAATATTTTATTTTTGAGCAGTCTCTACACCCAACATAGGGCTCAAACTTACAACCCCACAAAGAAGAGTTGCATGCTTCATTAACAGAGTGAGCCAGCGCCCCTCATCTCTATTTTGATAAGTAAGTAAATTCCTACCTTTTCTTTCCAACTTCACACATTGTAATTCAGAATTATAGATCGCTCCTAATTTAATAAGAGATGAAGTCAGTGTTTCTGCTTATGAGCAGAGGCAGCAATATTGCTAAGTTTCCATCTGATACCAGAAAACAGAAACTATTTAAATTCAACACTAACAATAAAGTTCTTTTTAATAGTCAAGATTCTTAAAAATATTGTCTTTCTGGAGATCTAAATTAGTAGCAATATCCCCTCATACCCATGCTGTGCACTAGTTTTTGTTCTAAATATTAATCAGACTGGTATGGAAAAAAAATAGCATCCTTCTCAAATCTGTGTACTTAAAATCCAGAAATGTCATTGTTTCCTGAAAAAAGAAGAAGAAGAGAGGAGGAGAGGAAGAAGAAAGGAAAAATAGAAAGAAAGGAAGAAAGAAAGAAATCTTCAGAACCAAAGAGGAAAGCAACTAATTCTGCTTCCCTGGTGAAATAAGGAGGACTTAATAAAGGAACTGATATTTTTACCTGTATATTGAAAGATCTGCCTACCTTTTTCGAAGGCATTTAAAGAGGGGATTACATATCACAAGAGAGTGGAAGCAAGAAAAATGAGAGTGTTCAAAGAAAAATGAGATCCTTTGGAGGACAAACATGAGATAATGTATGAGATTTGGGGAAAAGTTTAAAGTTTACATAAATTCAAAGAAGGATTATTTTTACTGGTACTGATTCTACCTTCTGCCTGGAGTTTTGGATCTTCTCCCTGAATAACATGCATTCCTAATGGTCTAGTTTATAAGAACCCACAAAGCCACTTCAAGAGAGCCCTAGAAGATTCAATTCCATTTTCACAAGAATTATTACTTAATAGAGAACTCATAAAACGTCTTTTGTTTATTCTTTCACAGTTAAGATTCAAGTTATAATTGATGGTTCTGATGCATTGTGCAGACTCCCCTGAACACACCTGATTTCAGCCCACCAGCGGTGGACAGTTCCAAATACACTGCCAATGCCCCAGATCTTGAGTGCCCCTCTGCTTTGCTGCTTCTAGGCCTTCTCCTAAGCCACAGGAGGCCACTCACCTGTAAGTTGATCCAACCTACAAAGGTAGAGGAATTAATCCCTTGAGAGCAAACTTCTACAAGTGGAAGACAGAAGTCTTGATAAATGTCCCAGCCTTCCTATTTTGTATGGAGACAACATAATGCAGGTCCGTGGTGGGACTGAACTTCATTTGCTCACAGTGGCGACTGGATCATCAAAACTCATGGCTGGCTACTTCACCCTCTTTTCCCTTCATTTTTACCCAATCTTTTAGTTCTGCTCCTTGAAATTTCCCCTTGAATAATTTACCTACACCCATTTCCTTCTCTCGTGTTGTGCTTTTGCAAAAATTCAAATAAAACATATACTTAACTAATTACGTGCCTCTACTAATTACTTTTTTTTTTAAGTAGGCTCCACGCCCATTGTGGAGGCCAATGTGGAGCTTGAACTGCTGACCGTGAGATCAAGACCTGAGCCAAGATCAAGAATCAGAATTGCTCAACCAACAGAGCCACCCAGATGCCCCTCTTTATTTATTTTTATTAACTCCATATAATTTGCAACATCCAGCCTTTTCTATCACTTTATCTTAAAAACTGAAGAATAATTAAAAAATATGTGTTTTAAAATTTCTTGGCACTGATTACTTATAGTTAGAAGATTCACCAGTGACAGACAAAAAAACACTGAACTAAGAACCAGAAAACCCATATTTTAGTCTTAGATTTTGTAGTACCTAGTGGTGAGACTACATGAAAGCAATCGTATCTCTCTAAAACCCTACTTTCCCAATTTATTAAAATGCAGGAAATTATGTAAAATGTTATTCCTAGGCACTGATTTTATGAGCCCATGAAATTACAGAGGCAGGCCTGCTTTGGTTGAAGCTGTCAATCAGTCATGTTGCCAGGTGGTCAGTTGGTCATGGTTTGGTCATGGTCACCTGCACCTGTGGCCATGCCTGGAGCAACTTCTCCCCAGCATCCAATCCAAATCTGTCCCTTGCTTGAATAGTCCCTAATGCCTCTATAGCCTGCAGCTTTAAATATATATAATATCTGATTTGTGTAATAAGAGCTAACTCTCTTATACAACCCTCTTGGGTAACACAAATGAATATAAGTGACCATTTGTTACTCAACAGTGACTCCAAAGGTGAAGTTTCAAGACAAAAGGGACAGGGACACCCAGTGGTGGGGTGGAGCTGAGAAGCAGGAAAGGCTTCACTGCATTCTGCAAACCATCCCATGGACATGGTTGCCAATTCAGCTACACTGAATGCTGGCTCTGACAGAAGGCATTAAAAGGAGAAAGTAAAATAGTCCTTTGTTCTGAGCCTACAAATGCTGAAAGGAAATTCCTGCTCACAGCAGGTGATTAAACAAGCTTTATTAGAGGCCATTACATGAAGTCACTGGCACTGCTTTGTTGCAATAAAATGGTTCATTTTCCCATTTTCTCATTCTTTAACTTTCAAATGGTATTAATTAGATTTATCAACAATTTGGTAACACCAAACTGGCTGCCAGATCTTACAAGAACAATTTTACAACCTGTTCTCTTAAAGCAGTAGTGTAAAATTATCAGGCAAATTCTCCCTGAGACAGAGGAGAATGGATTTATGTCTTGGAAGGGGATGATGGTGTAGTTCAAAGTGTTTAACCACAAGCATGGAATTTCTTCAAAGCCACCTTCTTTTAGTTCATATGAATTTGCCTACCATTCAGTAGTAAACCTCAACTTATATTAATTTCAACATAATGTATGGAATTATTTACCAGTTCTACTATCACACCAAAATGTCTATGGAAGAATAATGTAATTTGGATTTTATGTTTGTTCTTGCACTCCTCATCTTTCTACAAGGATAAAATAGAAGTGTTCTTCTTTCTTCCAATGACGTCTTTACACTG
This sequence comes from Mustela erminea, assembly GCF_009829155.1. NCBI lineage: Eukaryota > Metazoa > Chordata > Mammalia > Carnivora > Mustelidae > Mustela > Mustela erminea. Next base: position 10,999,096 of record NC_045627.1, on the reverse strand, counting down.
TTCCTGTACCATATATTCAACCTAGGAGAAAGACTGTCCCATTCATTATGAAGGCTATATTTGGGCATCTGAAATCCTATACCATGTATAAACATGAATTCAAATGTCAACTCCATTATCCTTGTAAGAGAAACACAAGGATCAAAATTCACTGCCAAAGAGCAAAACTAAAAAAAGGCGTGTGTGTGTGTGTGTGTGTGTGTGTGTGTGTGTGTGTAATATTATGGTCTTTGTGTCTTCACCCTTCAGAACTCCTATATTGAGCATGATAGCTTTGCACCAGCTGAACAAGCCCCAGAATTCCTTTTTGCTGCCGGCATCTGACCTACCACAATAGGTAGGAGCAGGTTCAATGTTACCACATAATGTGCATCAGAAACATTCATTTCTTTCCCCATATTCCTTTTACTCCCTTGAACCTCACAAACTCATCCTTTTACTCTCTTCTTCCTTTTATCTTACAAACTCATTACTGTCTGCTTTAGGGTGCATTTTTTTTTTAAGATTTTAATTTTTTAAGTAATCTCTATACCGAACATGGGGCTTGAACTCACAACCCTGAGATCAAGAGTCATGTGCTCTATGGAGTGAGCCAGCCAGGTGCCCCAGGAGCACATATTTGTAATTTTGTTTCCATCCTATGTTTTCCTGTATGGTAAATACCACTGTTTTGGTGCACTGAAGTAAGGCAGAGATATTCTTCCTCCTTCCCCGTTAGCTACTCTTTTGGAATTTTGTATTAATAAAATCATTACATTTCTTTGCCTAATCAATTATTACTCTGCTACACATAAATTCAGTGAGTTTGATGGCAAAAATCTGCCAAGCACTTTGGATCTCACAGAATGGAAACCTCCATATAAATGTCTGTTATGATTTCTATTAGATGAAGACACTTTAAGGTATGTTTTATTGGCCCATTAATAAATGACTGGAGTGGTAAAGATATCTGGCTAGAAGCCCTCTTTTTTTGCAAGCACAAAAGATGTGGGTTAATGGAGCAATTAAACATACTTTTATATCCCAGGACTATAATAATATTGGGGAAAAGTAAGCGAACTACTAAAAAGAAAAGACAACTGTAAATACAGAGCAAGAACTAGAGGCTGAACTTCCATAAAAGTGATAAAGAAATATATGACACAATTTCAAACAGTTGGCAATTTACAGGGCACCAAAATTGATATCTTTATATCTTTTCTTGTCAAAAGAGATATCTTGTTTTACTGAAGAAAAAGAAATAAAGTGGAGAAAGAGTCCAACAAAAGAAGTAGACCATAGTACAGGATCAAGTCATATGGGGGAACAGCGGTCAAAAAGCATTTTAAAGAATATTAGCAGTTATCTGATCACCAGCTGCAGATATAGGAGGACTGTTGTGAAGATACAGAAGATGTGAGAGTTTGTAAAACAAAGGGCAGGTGCTGAGAACACTATCAATGCAGGGCTGAGTACTGGTCATCTTTGCATCCCTAGGATGGTGCACATTTGTTTCATGTAGTCTTTGCTCAGTGATGGGTAATATGTCCATTTTAGCATGTCCATACTTGGTGACAATAGCAGTAAAGGTGATAGAATGATTGGACTTATTGGGCAGTTTCTTGACAAAGCTAAGTTGAAGAATAGAGATCAGTGGAAGATTTATTCATCCTGATGTCAGTATCATGTACTTCTTTGCTTTTCTCCTTTTTCCTACGCAGCCTGTTTCTGAGACATCTAGTCTCCCCTCCTATCTGCCACCCTGATGCCGTCTGATGCTTCTACCATCCGGGCTCAGTGCATTTGTTATGATGATCTAACTTCTTAGCTCCTACACCCTGGAAGCTGAGGGTTCCTACAAATAGCTGCCTAACCATAAAAATCTTGTGGCATTAAAAGTTAGCTGAGACCTCAGAAGAACTTGCAGAATTTTCGTTTAATTTTTTCAGCTTCTTCTCTCAACTGCCTCAGTGACTTTTCCAAAGATCTCTGTTCTTTACTGGTCTCTATTAAAACTCCATCCTCCACACTACCAGGGACAATTTATCCCCTAATTCATGAGTTCTACATGGCTTACCCATTATGCATGAGCTCTTACCATATTCGTCCCCACCAATTACAAGCTCTGTGTATGTGTGTGTGTGTGTAAATCTTGGCCTCAACTCAGTTGCAGAGGAGTTTTGTACCCAAAGGAAACACAGTTTTTATTTCAAAACTATTGAAGAGTAATAAGTCTGTACTGAATTCCCCAGAGGAAGCCCTAGCAGGGCTATACAAATAGTAAGATGTCCCTAAGATTTTCCAAACTTCTACTAATCATTATAGCTACTGCACAAACATCTCTTATGTGTGGTTCTTAGAAAACAAAAAACAAAAACAAAAAAAAATTGCTGTGCCTTCCTCACCCAAATGATTTTCTCTCCAAGAGGAGTACCATGTCTTTCCTTATGGATCTCAAGTTTACTTGTGGACATCTCTTGCAATCTGTCCCAACAAAGGTTCTCTGTGGCAAGTCACAGAGTAAGCAAATACTCCTTCTCAGAATGGAATGAAAATCATGAGATGCTCTGAGTATTTGTGCTTCTATATCCACGCTTGTCTTTGCCTTTTCTCCTCCAGTTGTAAAAGACAATTATGCCAGCTCCTTTCAACTAACTCTGCTATTTATTCCTTTGACCACATGTCTTTCTGTCTCCAAGACATTATCCATCAGGACTTCAGTCTTCTACCTTTGTAAACAATATATTTTTTAAACTCTATAAGTTCAGTAATGAGAAAAAAAAAGTTTTAGAATGGGCAAAAGAACTGAACTGACACTTCACCAAACATGCACCAGTGACCAATAACCCCTTGAAAAGATGCTCAACGTTAAGTCATCACAGAAATGCAAATTAAAACTGCTATAAAATATCACCATGCACCTATTTGGCTAAAAATAAAAAGACTGACCATATCGAGTGTTGGTGAGGATAGGGAGGAACTGGAACTCTCACACACTACATGTAGAGTAACATAAAATGGCACAGTTTGGTAGTTTTTAAAACAAAAATGTACTTTCTGCATGACCAAACCATTCAACACCTGGATATTTATCCTAAAGAAGTGAAAGTATATATCCAAAGAAGATTTGTGCAGAAATGTTCATAGACTCTATGCATATAATAATCCAAACCCAAATGATCATTAATAAGTAAGCAGATAAACAAACTGTGATACTCAGCACTACACGAAAAGAAATTAAAGACTTATAATAACTATATCATGACTGAGTCCCACAATACTACACTGAATGAAAGAAGCCAGACCAAAAACAGAGTATGTCATGTATGAGTCCATTCATACACAATTCTAGAAAATGAAAACTAATCTACAGCAACAAAAAGTGAATCAGCAGTTGCCTGGGAGTTACAGGGGGTGAAGAACAAGGACAGTAGTGCGTGTGTGTGTGTGTGTGACTTCTGTGTTTCTCCTTTACTCTCACGCTGCTACTGCACTCACAAGACCTTTGACACCAGCTATATGGGTTTTGCACACATCTGGCAATTCTGCAACACTAGCTGGGTGCCTTATATTTCAGTGCAGTCCTGGTGCTATCTATGTGGAGTTACCATCAGGTACCACAGGTTAAGGATTCAATTCCACAAGACTTTTCTCTCTTGGGATGCCAATATCGAGTCCCAGGATGTCACCTGTAATTCTGACCAGGGGGCTATAAGTGAAGGTCCTTATGGCCCTCTCTTTGGATTCCGTAGTTTTCTAGAATGGCCCAGAGAAGTCAAGGAAATGCTAAGTTACATTTACTGGTTTCTTATAAAGGATATACTAAAAGATACAGATAGGATATAGCCAGATAAAGAAATGCATAGAGTAAGGTATATGAAAAGGGACATGGAGCTTCCATGTTCTCTCTCTGGGCCACTCTCCCACAATACCTCCATGTGTTCACCAATCCTAGAAGCTCTCCAAATCCCTTACTATAGGGATTTTAAAGGAGGCTTCATCATGTAGGCATGACTGACTATTAACTTCCTCTTCTCCTCTTTGCCCCTCTCTAGAGAATGTGGGTGGACTGATACTGAAAGCTCTAAGCTTCTAATCATGACTTGGTCTTTCCAGTGATAAGCCCCCATCTGGGAGTCTACTAAGAGTTGCCTCATTAGAACCAAAGACACTCCTATTACCCAGGACATTTCAAGGGATCTAGGAGTTCTGTGTCAGGAACCCAGGTCAAAGACCAAATATAAGAACAAAGATGCTCCTACTGCTTTTATTCTTTAGGAAATTGCAAGGTTTAGGACCTCTGTACCAGGAACCAGGGGCAGAGACCACTATATACATGTTTTTCTATTATCTGATTAAACACACACACGTCAAAACTTATCAAAACTGTACTTTAATATGTACATTTAAGTTAATATCAGTTATACTTCAGTAAATCTATTAAAATTTTCATATGCATGCTTTCGCATTTACTTCTTAACCCATTAAAATTTTATTTCTCTCCTTATAACTTTGAGAAAGTTTTAAGAAGATCTTTGTTAATATTCGAGTTGTTATCTAGCTATATCTACATATTTTAAATCTTTATTTTACCAGACCTCTCCAGTACCTTTGACTATGATAATTCTGACTTCCAGAATTCCTTTAACTCTGCTGACAAGTCTCTGAGAGTTTCTGCTCTGTCTTCTGTATGTACTCCCCCTTTCTCTTCCAATTTCTGAATGTAACTGTTTCCCAGGATTTCACTGACACCTCACCTCAATCTTAACATTATTCCTGAATATTCTCCTGGCCTCTCATCGACCCAACTGTCTCAAAGACACAGGTGACCCACATTTACATCCCTAGCATGAGACACACACTAATCTTCAAAGAGTTATTTCCAAATGTTTGATGGACATCTCCACTTTCATTTCCCAAAAAAAAGTGAACACAACAAAGGAAACATTGAAATCATCTTCACTCTTAAAGCCATTCTCCAGAACCAACAGTTTTTTAAAAAATAAAATTCCCAAAAAAAAAAAAAAAAAAAAAAAAAAAAAAAAAATTGCCCACCTCTCCCCCAGGAATCAGCCTTGAGTTATCCTCTGAAGTTACTTCCTCATCATTTCTTGCTTATGTTAACTGAAACAGCCTCCTAAGTAACCCCCTGCTTCTAACCAATTCCCCATTGAGTCCATGCTTGACACAATGGCTGCCATTTTTGTTCTTGAGATGAAAACCCTTCTGGGGTGCCTTTTTAACCACAATAGGAAATGCAAACATCTTATCCTGGTAATCAAGACAAAATCTTCAAAGATCTGGATGTATCTATCTTGTTACCAAACATCTACATTTACTTCTACCACAAACACTCTTCTATGCTAATCTCAAACAGCTTTTAGTTCTGTGCACACATCATGCGACATATGGCACCATTTTATTATTACCATTATCCTTCCTGCCTCAAATTCTCTTTCTTATTCTACTTTTCTGGATAACTGCTGCTTGCCTGCTAAGATTTAGAACAGATCATTCTAAATTACTGAAATCATTACTTATTTACTTATTTGCTGACTCATATATCAGAAGACTATGCCGTCTATAGAGTTTTGGAGTTGGTAGAGGGGAGGAAAAAAAGACTGACAAATGAAAATTGTCATGTAATTGAAATGTTGGTGAAGACATAATATCTAAATGGACTTAGTAACAACTTAAAGATACAACCAAACTTAAAGGAAGTTAAAGAACTTGAGTTAAGGTGAAGGAATGATGGGGGTGAGTTCTAATGCCAATAGTATTTGTGAATCCTGAAGCTGAATGCCCTCCCTGAGCTCTGAGAGTCTAGAGATAAGAAATTGACTTCATGGGTCTGTGTACTTTACGTTATCTTTGGTTTGAAGGAAGTTTAATTCTGGCACTCATAAAAAGCAAAACAACTATATGGAGCCATATAAACTTACTAAAAGATACACTTGTTAAAAGCATACCCAGTCTTTTGCAAAAGGTACAAAGATGGAGCTAAAAAACAATGAACTAATTAGGTTTTAAATCAGCTTGCTAATACACCTGAAACTTACGTAACACTGTATGTTAACTAACTGGAATTAAAATAAAAACTTTAAAAAATTAAAAATTAAAAAATAAATAAAATAAGGCAGGTTGCCAGTATCAGGGATTGCTCTATAGCTTCTGACAGCCCTTTATCAAGTAACTTGTGTTCTCATTTATCCATTTTGACTACTTCCACTGTTTTCCTATTTTATTGTTAAATTTTGACCAAATTTTGAGAGTATGTAAAATAATAAAACTTACTTTCTACTCATAAGGAACCTACAGTTTAGAAGAGGTAAATGCCTTTAGTGTCTTTATTTCCATTTGTTCTCAGCTAAATTGAATTCAGTCTTAGATCAGGTTTGTTTAGGATTGTATAGATAGGTATAAATAACAATGTAATCAGCTATACAGATTAATATATTTTATGAAGACAGTGATACAGGCAGTGATGTAGATTAGAGTAGAATTATAAAAAGGTGCATAAAATTATCTGAGTTGGAGACTCTGTCACGGCTAGAAAGAGGTAAGGCTTCAAAATATGTTATACATTAATCTTAAGAGCCAAGGGAAAATGTAGTAGAGATTGTTAACATTTTTTTCTGATATCCACTTTCCCTGTCTTTCTTATTTACAAATCTCCACAATTATATACTGACCAAGGAACACATTTCAAAGCCTCTTTTGCAAATGGAGTTGCCAATGAGATATAACGGGGTAGACGGATCCTTTTTTGACCATAGAGTAGGCTCTCCCAGGCTAGAGATTATCCCTTTCAACCTCCCTTCTTACCAAGCCCTCCTTATACTTGCTTTCAGCACAGACATTATTATAGGAACCCCAGCAGCTACCACAGACCATGAAGAGAGCTTGAAAATCTCTACAAATTTCTGGTGAAGCAAAAGCTAAAAGGAGCATGCCTCCCCTGGGGGCTGCGGTGTTACCATAGTTTGAGATTATTTTTAGGTTGAGCTAAAGAAGCCTCCATCTTGTCTAATGTTGAGGTTAATTTGAGGTTTTATTTCATATATATAACATTTAATCCTAAAAGTACCCATATAGGAAGAGGATAACAAGTTCAGGTAAGAGTCAAAAAATTCACCTGACCAGGTCAGACACACACTGTCCCTGACGAGTACTGACACAACTCCATTTCCAGCCTTCCCTTTGCAATTATAACTCATTTAAAATGTCCTTAGACTTGTTTAACACGTAGCCTCCAAATGCAACTCTTCGTTATTGACATCCATAATAATCAAGACAACTCTTCCACAGAGAACAACTAAAAATTATAGATTCAAAAATAATAATTAAAGACATTAAACAGCTCTCAGTGCAATCTAGATTCAGGGACAAAGATCTCGAGAAGAAAAAGGCACATTTGGGTGGGCCTGACAGAATTCATTTCTTTTCGAGACATTCCTTCTGAGCCAAGGGTCTGATGTTGATGGACAAACTTGGGAGTCCCCAGGTGAAATTCTGAAATGGCCTCAATACACAGAGGACAAGGAGAGTCCGAAGAGAGACAAAGGACTCCAGATTGGTAGGTGGTAGGTTTAATGAGCAAGGGGAATTACCTATGAGGCTTGTCTTGGCCACAAGCCAGATCTCTGTACCCACCTGCCAGAATCTTAAAAGTTTATATAGAGGCCTTCACAGATTTCCATCACAAATATAATGTCCTCATGGTCCAACCATACTTGATTCGCTTAAAACTACATCTTTAAATTGGCTCCAGCTATGGGAGCATAAATTTGTTTCCTGTTGGTTTACTTAAGCACAACTATCCCATCACCAGAATACTATTATTTGTAGGCAGAAATCATCACTGTGCACTGTCCTCATACTGCTTGCCGAAATGGGCAAAAACCCCGGGGCACCAGACAGAAAAACTGGGATATGGGACAGGTGGAAACACTTTCTTTCAAATGAGGCTGGTGCTCCGGAGTGCGTGAGAGCAAGAGCCCCACGAGCTGCCCACTGACCGGAACCAGCTGGAAAGGGAGTGTAAACAAAGATGGTGCCTCCTAAAAAAAAATAAATAAAAAAAAAAAAAAGGGAAGAAAGAAAGAAAAAAAGGAAAAGAAAAAAAATAAGAAAAGAAGTAAAATGAAAAAAGTAAAGAAAAAAAAGAAAAGAAAAGAAAAACAACACAGAAAAAAGGCACGCCAAAAAAGCGCGAGGCTTTAGGGAAGCAGGGAAGATGTGAGCAGGAAAGGTGACTCCCTTGAGCTCGGTCTTGGTGAGTCTCCCAGCCCCCGCTGCCCCTCAGGCCAATGCTCGCCTCTAAATTACCAAATGAGCCCCTTTCTCAAGAAGTCTGGGCGCTTTGAAAAAGGGCAGCTTCTGTACTGGGCCCTGGCTGGGCGCTCCTGCATGCGGTGGCTTTCGGAGCAGTTTCTCAGTCTGCAACAGCGTCCTGTGGCCCCTGCCTGGGAGCCCCACTGGTCTGCAAAGTCACGGGTTTTGGGGCCTCGTCCTTCAGGTGCTGGTCTTAAACTTGGGGTAGTCCAAGAGAAACAGGAACCCTTAGTGCCTCAGGGAGAAGCTTCAAGTTTTGAATGACCTCCCCCTTCTGGGTCTGTGCAAGGGCTGGCCCTTAAGGTGAGACTGTGACTTTTCTTACCTGTGACCACATGGTTTCTCTCCGGTTTGCTGACGCGAAGGGGCAGCTCCGCCAGTTTTAAGGTTTTTCTGGGAGGAAATGGTTGCATATATAACTGAATTCGGTGGTTCTGCAGGAGCTTAGCTTAGCTCTCCGTACGTCGCCATCTTGAACCGGACAACGTGGCCCTTATCGTAGGGGGTGGGGTGGGGGAGAAGGCCCAGAGGAAATAATCTGTGGGAATGACTCCTCCAGAGCCTCCTCTTGGACTGTGCAGCCCTGTGTTGATTGCTGTTAATAGCTGAACATGTCGTTTTATATAGTCTGTCCATATTTTGTAGTTACTTTATGGTAGAAAGGTAAGTGTGCTATCTTGTCCATAACCAAAGTTTTATTGATTTTTTTTTAAGACTTTATTTATTTGGAAGAGAGAAAATGAGTGGGGAGAGGGAGAAGCAGGCTCCAAGCTGAGCAGGGAGCCAGACATGGGGCTAGATCATGACCTGAGCCCAAGGTACACCCTTAATCAACTGAGCCACCCAGCCCCCTCCCCAGTCTTACTTAATAATTGAATACATGAATAAATCTTATGCTTATCCTCTGTGTGTGTTTGTTTATTTTTAAGCAGGCTCCAGACCCAAGTGGCACTCGAAATCACAACCCTGAGATCAAGAGTCTCATCCACTACCTACTGAGTCAGCCCATGTTGCTTTTTCTTTTTTTTCTTAAACCTAAAAAGTAAGATTTCAAAATGTTTTTATCTCTAGTTTATCTTCTTCTTTTTAGGATCAACATCTAAAATAAAGAACTCTTGGGGCACCTGGGTGGCTCAGTGGGTGAAAGCCTCTGCCTTTGGCTCAGGTCATGATCCCAGGGTCCTGGGATGGAGCCCAGCATCAGGATCTCTGCTCAGCAGGGAGTCGGCTTCCTCCTCTCTCTCTCTGCCTGCCTCTCTGCCTACTTGTGATCTGTCAAATAAATAAATAAAATCTTTAAAAATAAAATAAAGAACTCTTTGGGTTTGACTCTTAGCATCATAAATTATCACTGCCCCTGATTTGATTCATTCTCAGATCTAATAAGTATCCCTTTTATATTTTCCATATATATATATATATATATATATATATATATATATAGGTACCAAGCTCAAAATTAAACACTATTCTGATCCAGAATGAACATACTTACAAGACACTTGGGGAAGCTCTGTCCAAACTGTTAGTTTCAGTTTGTTCAATGCTGATATGCAATTTACATTTACCTTGCCCATAAAAATAATGGGAAAGTTAGATGAAATTGGGAAATGCTACATGTATGAGTTTAATGAAGAAAGTAAAATGAAGCAAGTCTGGTGAAATATTGTCATTAAATTGTAGTTGTTTTGTTTTCAGATTACTGGCAAATGATTCATTTCATGATCTTCTCTAGAATATTGCCAGTAATCCATATGACACTTCATCACCATATAGATAAGAGAATCTACCTTAAAATAAAAACTGGAATATTTCTATATGCCCATTCTTCAAGCCCCCTGTATGCTGCTTATGGATTTACCAAATATTATCAAAGGTACTCCCATTCCCACTGGCAAATAGCAATTCTATGTGATGCAAAATATATTTTAAATTTGAATATATCTTACTAGCTATGCAATGAGTGATTTACCTAGTCCTTTAAATTTCTGTCCTCCTTTATTAAATGGGGGTAAAATACTTCTTTGAATGTTTGCTTTGAAGATTAGGGAAATATATAAAGACAACTATTACATTTCCATCTGAGAGATATCCAAACAAATGGCTACTACTATATTAGCATGAAATTCACCTGAGCTTGGATATTTGGATTTAAGTAGCCACGTGGTTTCTCACCAGATTTTTCCTATTGTGACCTTTATTTTCTCTAAGCAATGTCTAGTGTCTTTTCTTCTAAAGATTGTTCTACCTAGAAGAGAATATGTAGACTCAGAATGGAAATTGTATACTTCTATTTCTCTCTTAACATGACTTATTTTCCCAAAGAAGAGCTCTTTTCCTGTTTATTTTCTTGCTCCAAATAGATTAATGAAATCATTTTGCCTCTTTCCTTTTTATTAAAACTTTCATTTCATACTATGCTCTTACTCCTTTTTTTTTCTTTTCTCCCCCACCCCCCTGCAAGAGTTATCATTATTGTCTGTCCTTCCTTATGGGGTTCTCCTGTAAATGTTCCTTACATGATCTTTAAAAAACCTTCAGAGTGCTGTGAAGCAGCCTTGTTGGTGTCTCTGCTACTCTGTCATCTTTCCACCTTTTCCTTATTTGGTTTGCTGAAAGAGTATAGTAAGACATTACTTTTCCCTGCCTACCTCTTTCATCTCCGTTTTTCTTTCCCTCTTTCTCTTTGTAGCTTCTCATTCCTCTTGAGTTAAATATAAAATTTAAAAGCCCGACTAGGAAGATCGTATCTTTTATCTTATGATTAAAAAAAAAAGTGTTTGTGCGCGCGCGCGCACACACACACACACACACACACACACGAGTGCGTCTTTTTAAATGCATGTTTTTCTTTCACTCCTGAGGTGTCAACTTCTGAAGGAGGAAAAGCCAGGTCGTCTTCTCTCTATTAACATTGTTCTTCATGATGAGACTCTCAAGAAAAAAGAAAGAAAGAAAGAAATTAAGAAAAGGAGAAAAAAAAAAGGCATCAGGCTGCTCACTAAGGAAAGATTCTCAACGGTGTCATTTATTGTAACTGAGCCGGGGTTCTTGCAGCCATAAGTTGTGTCCAAGAATTCACTTTCTTTCAATCCTTCTAAGGAGTCCAAGCAAAGCAGTTTGGACAGCAAAACTACCTGACCAACAGAAATCTGTCCTTGAAGTGCCAGGACCACGCAAGCTGGGGGCAAGTGGGTCCTCAGCGAGGCATCCAGGAGGCCTCGGGGCTCTCCCGCAGCCAGGTTCCTTCCACTCCCTCCACCCCCACCCCAGGCGCAGAATGTCAGCGGAGCCCGCACGCGGGAGCCGAGCAGGGCGCCAGCAAGGCAACTGGGCATGCTCAGAAGCCGGGCAGGTTTGGGTCTCCAGCAGGCAGCTTGAGCATTACACCCGTGCTCACAGTCCTAGGAGGAGGAGGAGCGCGGGAGGAAGGAGAGGAGGAGCGGCGAGCGGTAGCCACGATCGCCACCACCAGGCAGAGGAAGAGTTCCTGAGGAGGGAAAGACCCTCCTCCCACTTGGAGCGCCTGGTGTCTGCTTTCAGAAAAAGAGAATACAGGATAAAGGAGGAGAAGGAGAGAAGAAGGGGGAAGAAAGTGAGGAGGGAGAGAGACGGGGCGGGGGGGAAAAAGACGAGAACAGTGAAGGCCGGTGCGTGCAGGGAGCCTGAGGCGCGGGGGCGGCCGTGCCGAGCCAAGAGCGCTGCCGCTGGGGCAGGTGCCCGGCCGCTGCCTGGAGGCGGCATGTGACGCGGCCGCAGCTGCCCGCGGGCGGAGCGCTCTCAGACCCGGGAGCGCACACCGCGGGGCAAGTCGGTGCCATCCGGATCCCCACGCTCCTTGTGAGTTCGCCGGCAGCAGCCTTGCTTCTGCAAAGACGCGCGATGAACCGAAGGGCGGCTCCGGGCATGGGCGTGTGGTCCTAGGACACTCTCTCCGTGAGCTCCGAGCAGCAGGCGACTAAGGGACAGCGGACGGGGCGCCTCCCGCGTGTCGGGGAGGCGCGGGCGACCGCCCGTGGGACAGTCACCTGGAGCGCAGCGGCCAGGTAAAGACGGCGCTTGCCACCCGGGCGCTGGGCAAAGCGGGTGGTGGCGGCGGCTGACCTGGTTTCTTGCCTCATAGCGCTGCGAAGGGAGGAAAAAGTTTTCGGCCCGGGTAGGAAATGTCTTTGCTTCGGGGAATGCACAGAGGGTACTGGAGAGGGTCGGGAGAGCTGGTCTGTCGATTTTGGGGGGTGGTGGTGGGAACTTGAACGCAGAGCGCGATCGTGTGCAGACTTGGAGCCTGGCACCGAGGGTGGGGAATGCGGGGTCACAGCAAGGGTCGGGAAAAGGACGGCAGTAACAGGAGCGGCGGCCGGGAGAGAGCGGGGGACGCCCCACCCGGCTCTCCTCAGCTTGGATTCTGTCTCCGGAATGCCGGACCTGAGGCACGGAGTGTCCGGACCAGAGGAACTACTCGGCTTGGTGTGTGCTTGTATGCGCGCGCGTGTGCGATGTGCGTGTGTGGCTTCCCCCGTACGATTTCCTACCGCTTTTAAGAAGGCTAAGGCCGGCACCCGCCAACCTCGAAACGGGGTGGCTTGTTCGGATTGCGTTTCAGGGGGCGAAGAGGTAAATTTGACACGTAGTGTAACACCTGGGCCAAGGTGGATAGCCTGGGTGCGCATCTTCTCTGATCCGGAGAGAGTCTACACTCGCGGAGCGGGGATCGTTGGACCGCACCGGATCTCTTCTCTGGATCCCTCTTCCAGAACAGACTCCTGACAGCTGGGTTGATTTCTGCGTGTTTTTAAATGATGTGAGGGGCGGGGGCAGTTGAGTAGCAAAATTCACTTGTCTTCTTCGCGCTGTGCGTGTTGGAATTGTGATCCTGTTGGGTGTGCGTGTGTGCAACTCTCCTCGCACGCAGGTTGGAAGTGGTAGAGGAAGGAGGGGTTTGGGAATTGCATCCGCATGGACAGATTACAACGAATGTTAATACAAACATTCGTTGGTCTGCAAGTGTTGTTTGAACCTGCCTGATGGCTGTAAGGATATGCTTTCTTCCGGCTGTGTTGCGATGTAAAAAGGATGGCTCTTCTTAGGAGGTAAATGGATTTTATCCGAGCATTTATGTTGTTAAGGACTCTGGTTATGTCACTGTATGCCTTGCACAGACCTTTCATTTCTCTCTTGACCTCTGAGTTACAACAGAACAGCCTAATCCCCCATTTTAGGTCTTTCCGGGTTACTACGTGAAAAATAATCTTTTTTTTTTTAAAGTGTATTTGTTGATGATGTAGTCCCAAGTAATTTCATATTGTGAGATCATTAAATTGCATGAAACGTTCATCACTATTTCCTGTGTTTAAAACAATGCTCCTGTATTTATTTGAAAGAGACCCTGCCTAAGAATATATACTTAAGAAAGGGGAGAGCTGAACCTAGAACAAATATGTGCATATAGACAAGACTGTAGTAGTCATGTATTAATTTAAAAAAATTGAGGTCTTTCTGTTCCAAATGTGGTGGGATAGATATGCGTTGGTTGCACCTCTTGTTATGGAAGCTGGTATTGCGAAGAACACATTGAACATGCCTGCCTCTCCAATGTGCATTCAACATGACACAGAATTGTGGTTTCAGTCATACACTCCTATCACTGAATAGCCTATCTTGAGATTTTGTTTACATGGTTTGTCTTAATTAGCTTAATGTATAATTAGCTATTGTTCAGTTAGAAAGCATGTTATTTTAAAATGGGTTTCCATATGGAAATATAACTTTATCTTAAATGACTAACTTAAAGTTAATTACGTTGCAGGTCTGATTTAGACTGTTTTTATAAACTGGGGAGGTGCTAGAATATGAGTTTATATGAAAATAGTCGTATTAAAATGCCATTTATTTAAATCACAGCAAATATTTATTAAAATAGATGTATTTTTAAAAGAAAAAGAGATTAAAAAGTTTTGAAAAAGTCTTTGACAATGGATATCTTTTGCATGGAAAATTATTGTAAGACAAAAGTTTAATTTGGGAAAAGGGGAAATGTGTGTGGGACTGGTCAACATATAGAAAAAAACAGTGCTGTAAGAGTAGTTCTGCATTAAACCTACATTTAAACTTTTTTTTTTTAGGAAACTTTAGAGAATTATAAGAATGCACATTATTTTTCTTTTTGGGGAAAATATCACTTCAAAAGTACTAGTTATTTCTGAAGATGACTTAGGAATACTGGAGTTCTTGAGGATGCACGCAGTTTCTTTTCCTTATAAAGACAAATGATTTACTTTCTCACTGAAAGAAAATGTGTTGTTTAAGCTATGGTGTGTACAAGTATGAACTTTCTTTTAACAGCATTTTAGCTTTTAATTACAGGCAACCTGTTGAAAATGAGCCTGGAAAAAAAAAAACATAAAATTCACAAAATTGCATTTCTCGAATCCACACCAGTAAATTTAATAGAAAGAAAATTAAATGAAGTAACAAAAAGCAAAATTCCCTTGTGTAATTGCAAATTATAAAGTAATAATTTTGTTCATATTTTTACCTAAGATTTCTTCCATTACTTCCCGAGCCAACATTCTGTTCTTGCCTAACAAAGTTGTTAACATTGAAAGAATTACTTGCCTAATCCTTAATGGCCTGGGCATCATCAGTGCAACTACTAGGAAACTGGGTCTTCTTTGAAATGAAGGGAAGTTTATATTGAGAACAGCTGTGATGTAGTGGGACTTCAGATATGAGATGAATGAATTGTGAGTCGTATGAACATGGAGCCTCTGATGGGCATGCAGAAAGTTGCACCTGTCCTTCACTTGTGGAACTTAATTTTATGTCATAATATATTGTGACCCGTAGCATAAGCTTTACCTTGTGGTTCTGAAGTATTCAGTGAATAACCAGAAATGTTTTATTTTATACAACACATTTGTTAATTTAAAATATGGTTTTCTTGCAGGAGACTCTTAAAAAGACATACATGACTCCAATTTAAAAAAAAAAAATCAGTCAAATGCCTCTAACCATGGTTATTTTAAAAAGTTAACTGGCTAATAAATTGTGCCTTATGCTTAATCCTGGAATGTGATGTGTGTGATGGCCATGAAATATGCCATAGGTCTTTTTACCTATCCACCTCATTTAGTGCAGTGGAATCCCTATCCTAGTTATCAGTCTTTTTTTTTTTTTTTTAAAGATTTTATTTTGACAGAGATCACAAGTAGGCAGAGAGACAGGTAGAGAGAGGAGGGGAGGAAGCAGACTCCCTGCTGAGCAGAGAGCCCGATGGGGCTCGATCCCAGGACCCTGGGGTCATGACCTGAGCCGAAGGCAGAGGCTTTAACCCACTGAGCCACCCAGGCGCCCCCCTAGTTATCAGTCTTAATAGAACTTTGGGATAGAATTACAGCCTCAGTGGAAAGTTTTGATTTTAGGGGAGAAAGCTGAAGAGGTCATCTAATAAATTTGACAAGAGATGAAGCCTGTCAGGTTGGAAGTTAATTTCTCGTGTCTGATGGACTGTATCTTTTCCATTAAGGAAGTGGTCCTTGTTCAGATTGATCAAAAGTACCACAGAAAGTCTGTACAGGAGCCAGAGACACCCCCATTCAATTGTAAACCCACATTTGCATCCGGAGGGCTCCCTTAGACTTCTCCAGTCCCTAAAAAGTGCATATCCTAGACAGCCTAAATCTGCACTAGCATTTCCTTCAAACAAGGAAATAAAGACAGTTTTGTTGCCATGAAACTTTTGAAAATATTGACTCACAATGGGCCTTATAGGAAAGTGATGTTTCCTCTCCCAGCATTTCTTCCCTGTGCACATTGCAGAGTGCTTTTGAGGGTCCAAAGCCATGATGCATGTGAACGTGACTTTTGAACTATCTCAAAAGCGCTATTAAATATGGTGCACGATTTAGACCCTTAATATGATTTGACGTGGAGCACAGAGAACCAGAGTGGAGGTGTCCCTCTGGCTCGGTAGTTGGCTGCCTTGTGTTCCTTTTTGTCCACACGTTTTGGCAGCTGGTAGACTCCCCAGCCTCTGGCAGGCTCTCCCTTGCAGTCTGGCAGGTCTGCTGTCCCACCTGTTGAAACTTCCTTCTCATCCATTCCTGAGGGCCAAGTACTCTGGCTGGCATGCCCCCTCTTAGACTTTTCTCTGCCGAGGCCGCAGCTCCCCACATTGACACAAACGTGGGACCCACTGGTGGTGACGGCAAGCCAATTTGAGCTCCTGCCATCTTCTTCTCACCGACTGCACGAGCTCGTCCTGAAGCCAGCTAGAATATGAACACTTTGAGGAAAAACAATGGTGGGGAAAAGTGGGAAAATGAAATTTGACAAGCAGTAGCGGGCAGATGCATGGGGTCTTTGCACTCTGGCCTGCCCCAGCCCTGTGCTGCGAGAGACCGGGAAGCTGGGCTTCCAGAGTCTTCCACCAGTGAACTCCATGGAAGGGAGTGTGAGGTCGGTGCACCTGCCCTAACCCTAGTGAGCTCTAGTGTTTGCCATGCCCCGTTGGCCTCAGTTTCTCTTAACTCTTGTCCTATTTGCCATCTCCTAGGCTAGACTTCTTTTATGTTTGCATATTTAGTACTAAAGTTTTGCCTGGAAGGACGTTAGCAATGACCTTGCCCGTGAGCCTCACCCTCACCAAGAACTTCTCTCCAGGAGCACGACTGCATACTTTCTCTTCTCAGTCTCTGATGCAACCCCAACATGGACAACCCCCCAGGCCTAAGGTATAGCCACCCTCCTGACAGTGTATAATTTTTGCCTGGAGACCTGTGCTGCCAAGTTCCACTTGACAAATAAAATCTCCTTGTGTGTGTCATTGTTGGCAGGATCAAATCTCAGTTCTCCACACTCCTCCTGGCCACTGTAATTTGAGTTGCTGACTATCCACTACAGAATTAATTCTTCATTAGGTCATTTGTTCTAGCCTAGCCCTAGCTTATTTCCTGTCCCCAGTGTTCCCTTGAAATCTGGCACACCAGCTGAGCCATGACATATTCTACCTTCAGTCACCTCTACTGCAGGAAGTAGTGCTAGTATAGACATCCTGGGTCAGGCAGGATATCCTCCAACGACTGCTGTTCAGATAAAATTCAGGTAAGATTAAGCCAAAGTAAAATGTTACCAGCCTGTTTCAGAGAGGATGGGGCTACCTGATGTCTACTGCAGAACATGCATTTATGGTTGTGAGGTGTTCTTCTGCTAAAGCCTTCTAATTTATGACATGTAGCTATGGCCCCAGAACTGGATTCCCAGAATATCCTGCCAGTGAGCTTTAGGAGAAGGGATCCATTGACAGCCTTTGTCCTTTTTTTTTTTTTTTAAACTTATCACTTTGGAGGAGGTTTCTCACTGGAATTGCCCATGGGACACAGCCTGGAGAGAAACGCAGTTACTACTCAACTAAGAACAACTTCTTACCCACAACCATTAGGAGTTTCAACTAGCCAGTTGTAGTTGACAGATTCCAAGAACCCACACAAATTTCAAATATTACTGGGTTCTGTGCGTCTATATAACTATCTATCTGTATCTATGTCTATTCATTGAGAGGTGTTAATGAACACAGCGAGTTTTGGGTGATTTTCTTCTTCTTCTTTTTTTTTTTTTACTTCAGAATAGTCTGAAAGCACAATTTCTCTCATGTGGCGATCCCTCAAATTACCTGCATTGAAAAGAAGTTCTCATCTATAGAATGGATGAGGAGATTCTCCTGCCTTGTTTGCCTGTGAGTCCTCACGTGGTAATAACACATGCCAAGTACATCACCTTGTGGGAAGGGAGACATGGGGGAAAACTAGAATTGCCACGATAGTCCTTCATAGGGAGCCCTCCTTTCTTCCTTCCTTACCCCCAAATCCCCAGCCAAACTTTTCCAACTTCCCTTGAGTACAACTATCCTTTCACTTTTCTTGGGATAAATCATTTTATTTTTTTATTTTTTTATTTTTTTTTATTTTTTATTTATTTTTTTTTTTTTAAAGATTTTATTTATTTATTTGACAGAGAGAAATCACAAGTAGATGGAGAGGCAGGCAGAGAGAGAGAGAAGCAGGCTCCCTGCTGAGCAGAGAGCCTGATGCGGGACTTGATCCCAGGACCCTGAGATCATGACCTGAGCCGAAGGCAGTGGCTTAACCCACTGAGCCACCCAGGCGCCCGGGATAAATCATTTTAAAACCTTTAATTCGTTTAATTGTGAGAAATTGAACATTTAAGTTACTACAAGCCATGTGTCCTTCCTCCGAATTCTGGTTGTACCATCTTTATGAGTAAATGTGACAATAAAGAATAGCCCAGGTAGTATTTATGAAATTAACTTCATGAGAGTATAAGTAAATTTTAATGTACTTACCTAAGTAGAATACGTCTGTCTGGCCATGTGCCCACCTGTCGACCTAACATTTATCTATTGACTCTCTGTGTGTTTCCATCTCTCCTTTTCACTTACACACGTGAGTGTACATTTCTGTGATAACTCTCCCCGACATTGTTCACTGTTTCTTAATGTGTCAGGCGCCACGGACATCCTTTTTTGGATTCACACGAGAGTGAACCACGACTGTGCCTACCAGGAGCCTACGATCTGCTTGAGTTGAGAGCAGCTCCAGAAATCTAAGACTTGGAAGGTGATGTCAAGAGCTGTTTTGATATCCCATGGCCTAAAACAGAAGAAATATATTCTCTCATAATTCTGGAGATAAGAAGTCTGAAATCAAGGTGGGGGCAGGTGCGCAATGCCTCCAAAGACTCTTGGGGAAAATCCTTCCTTGTCACCTGTAGCTTCCCATGGCTGTCTACATTCCTTCACTTGTGCCTGCCTCTAGTCTCTGCCTCTGTGGTCACATTGCCTCCTCTTTTTCTGTCCGTGTGTCTCTTTCTCTGTGTGCCCGCCCATCTTATAAGGATACATGTGATTGTCTTTAGGACCCACCCAGAAAATCCATGATAAGCTCCTCCTTCCAAAAGCCTTAACTGTCACATCTTTTACCATATAAGGTAATATTTACCGGTTTGGGGAATTAGGATATGGACATGTAGTTTGAGAAGCCATCAGTTAGCCAGCTGCAGATGTCATTGATGAACAACATTCTACTTTGTGATCCCCTATAGCATCGTGTGGTCTGGAGGCTTTGAGAAATTAACCTTCACAAGGCGGCCTATTCCCTTTTCAGAGAGCAGTGAGGAGCAGATCCTCTTTATTTTGAGCCAAAAATCTAATTCCTACTGTGCTTGTTTGCCCTCCTAATCATTCTGAGAATTATGAAGAAAATACTTCTGATCTTTCTTCCAGAAGAAAATCCTTAAAGTTCAACAGCTTAAAGATAATGAAACCTGGTCTTTTATGCCCCTTTGAAATTTTCACCTTTGTTCTTAATCTATTCATTTGCACGCAGTGCCTAAGATCCAACCCACCCCTGCCACGCCCTCCCTGCCCCCACCGCCCACCTCCCCCACCACCTCCATATGTCTGCTCACGCACACGCACACGCACATGCACACACACACAGTTTCACTACCCTTAGACCCTAACCATTGGATCTCTGGCTTTCATCCTCACCAGGTTCACAAAAACCATTCTGCCATGTCACCTGTGACCTCTGAGTCACAAAACGAGTGGTCCTTCCTCGGGTGTCCCCTTTAGTCTCTAACCTTACCCCTCCCTTTATTTTTCAAAGCAGCATGCTTCCTGGCTCTCTTCCCCATGGCTCCTCTGCCTCCTCCCAGCTTCCCCCCACCACATCTCCTGAGCAGCTCAAGGCTAAGAATTTCTCCTCCGTTGACCCCCACACCTTTCTCACCCCCTCCTCCTTTTGTAACTGTGTTTATTTTTATGGCTTCCAAGAGTCCTCCCTGTGGATCACACTCATTTCATGATCTCCAGGCCTGGCTTGGCTCCTGGAGGGAGCATTTGTATGAGCTGGCTGGACCACAGAGCCTTCGTCTGTTTCTTCCTCATCCTGCTCTCCTGGGGTTTCCTATTTCTATGAATAGCATGACCGACCATCCTACAGCTCAACATTTCTGAGTAATCTTGATTTATTCTCTTCCATGGCCTCCCACATTTAGGCAGATGCCAAATTGTAATAATTCAACCAAGTAATAGCTCAAACCTCTTGGCTTCTTTTCTTTTCCTATTACCAGCACCTTGATTTATTGCTTTTCCAGCTTTAGTGTGCATTCAGATCACATAGAGATCTTGGTAAAAGGCAGACGTTGAATCAGGAGGTCTGGACTGGATCCTGAGAATCTACGTTTCTAACAAGCGCAGGTGATGGAGAAGCTGACCCGAGTCCTGCCTTCTGTACACCTTTCTCACACGGTCTCTGAGCTTTCCGGATGATTTCACTGACTGTGCCCTCTTCTACTAATCCATTTGCTGCAGATCACTGTTATTGAATACAGAATCTGATCATTTTTTCCCTCCTATCCTCAAAAAACTTCTTTGACATCCCCTTCTATTATTACTGAATGACAATTAAATCTATTACATCCGCATTCGGCTGGCATTTGACTTGTTCTGTAGCTTGGATTTACATTTTAAATTCAATTCCAAGTCTCAAGGTCGCCTTTCACTTTACCCTTAGCACTTGCTGTTCTGTATATGCTCTGCCATTTTCATGACTTTCATGTGTTCTTATGCTGCATAGAATGCCCTTTCTTCCACATCCTCATGGGCCCAGATTTTAGCAATTTGTCAAGGAATGCTTGAACTGACATTTCTTACTATGAATTCATCTTTTAGTACTTTATGGGATTTTCAGTTTCATCACTGGCCACATTTACTCATTTGTGTGTGTAAATTATTTCAAACACTGGAGTGCAAAGTCCTTGAAAATGCCATGTCTCATTTGTCCTTGTTTGCCCTAAAGGACCCTATATAGTAGAGTCTTCCTGTAAATGCTCAGTATGCTCAATTACATATAAAATATGTAAATATAGTATATTGGCTGTTTTCTCATTATGAAGGCAAAATAGAGATTGTACTAAAAATCAAACATTACAACAATATATATGATGTTGAAAGTAAAAGTGTGTCAGGACCCAGTGCCCCCATAAGAAAACTATAGTTAACAATTTGATGCATGATTTCTGATACTCTTTTAAAGTAAGCTGTACACCCAATGTGGGGCTTGCACTCATGACCCCGAGATCAAGAGTCACAAGCTCTCCTGACTGAGCCGGCCAGGCACACCAGCCCTCTCATATTTTTCTATATACACCCTCACATCTACTTTATACAAAACTGAGATAATAATCGATTTGTGACCTAACTTTAACTGTAAATCGACCTCCTTATTATTTTTTTTAAATCTGCAGCAAAGTCCATGAAGTCTACTGATTTCATTGCATAAAAATCAATCCACTTCAGATGGCCCAGCAGTATAGAAATACATTTGCTTTGAAATTCTGATCAGCATGTTTTTATTCAGCACTTGGGGGCACTTTCTCTGCCCCCAAGATTAGACACCTAGGATTTGTAAGAGTAAGGCATAATACTCCCCAGTAGGCACAAACTACTCTCATACCTTCAGGCTAATGTTGGCTGGTGGACTGGTGGAAATATAATGGTCACTCGTATTTGATGCTAGATTACAGTCATCATGTTTGATGACATGTACTTTCACATAGCTGAATTTTATGTTGAAATTTAAACTTTCACATAATTTAGATCTGTAAAGAGTGGATGATACATTTTGAATTCTCAATGTGGACGATATTTATTTATCTAACATACATGTATATACACATATATTAGTTTTTGTTTCATGAGTGAATCTAAACTTAGAGGAAAAAGAACCAGAAAATCTTTAACAAAGATCTAACAAAATCATTTTGTATATTTAACAAAACTGCAACTTAGGGAGAAGTACCAAGGAAAAACTAAAGGTCGTATGTACTATGTCTTAGAATGTCAATAAGTGAATGCACACTAAAAGGCATTTGTTCAGAAGAAAATTCTGTAGAAGTCAAAATCAAAATTTGTCTAGAAACAGAATTTTGGAGAGAAAACTCTCTCTCTCTCTCTTTTTAAAGATGTTATTCATTTATTTGACAGACAGAGATCACAAGCAGGCAGAGATGCAGGCAGAAAGAGAGGGGGAAGCAGGCTCCCCACTGAGCAGAGAGTCTGATGCGAAGTTTGATTCCAGGACCTTGAGATCATGACCTGAGCCAAAGGCAGAGGTTTAACCTACTGAGCCATCAAGGTACCCCTGGAGAGACAACTCTTAATAAAGATGACTGTTTGCCACTGCTACCATATTTCTCAATTTTTGAAAAATCAGTTTTGTGGTAGAATTGCAGAAGCTCATTTGCCTAGGTAGTGGGAGGGTGGAGTCTGTTGGGGGAGCCTCCAGTTGTCCATGAAGGTGGTTATGTCTCGTGAAGAAAAAACCTGGAAGGACCCATGGCAGGCAAGAAGTGGCCAACTCTTGGAGATGAATGAGACTGCTGTGGTCTGAGTTAGTGAAGTTGTATGAAATTTATTTCTACATTTTATGTCTTATATTTGAGGAAACCAAGGTCCCAGGACATTAAGTGATTCACCCAAACTTAGTAAGCCTGGGTCTTCGGACTCCACGTCTGGGTTTCTGTGTTCATCCAGGCAGTCATCTTGCCTGCTCTCTGTCTGCCTTCTCCAGCTGGAGATCTCAACTGTACTTGGGGCTTTGGTGACGGCAGACCCAATTCTCTTCCTTTGAGTGTGGGACATTGTTTCTGGCACTGTTGGACATTTCCACAGAGAATATCATCTGGGCCCCTCTAATGTTCTGTTTGGACATTGAAACCCTTCACCTGTCCTCAAAATATGCTATGCCTCCTGTCTTCCTGTATTAATTGATTGCATCACAACCACCCTGGGATTTCAGGTTCGAACCTTCTAATTTGTATTTCCTCCATGCCCTCACTGTTCTGGCCCAGTCTCTTCATCCTGATGGATTTTCCTGAGCTGTCCCATTCATTCCTTCCCTCCTCTTGCTGCGGCCTCTTCCTTGAGGCAGGCGTTTCCAGCCTCCCCCTCGCACAGTCCCCCGTGGCCTTGAACCTGTCTTCCCGCATTGTCTGCTTTTCCCTTTCCCTGTTCTGTAAGGAGGTCACAGTCATTTGCAGTTTCACTCGACCCAAATTTCAGTTCCGTCTTGCTTGTCTCCCTCTGCTGTGGCACTGCGGCCCCGACAGCCGGCTGGAGGGTCCTTGCATGGGCCTGGCTCTGGCTGCCTCCAGGGGTCCATCCAGACGCCCATGCTTCCTGAGCGGCAGCCCTGCTCTGACTGTGAGTGGGCTGTGGGCCCACCTTCCCAGAGAAAATTCACCTTTTCAATCCTCACACCCCTCGACTGTACTGTTCCCGTGTCTGCTCTAACATTTTGCTGGACTTGTTTGCACTGGAACCAAATTATGTCAATAGCAGGTTTTTCCTTTAGATTTTCAGTGTCTCATCAGGAGCCACCATTACTTATTTTTCTAGACCTAGGACATCATGGTGTAAAATCTGAATGAGAAGCTCATGAAATCTGCCCCTGTATGGGCAGAGAGTTTGATGTTCTGTTTTTTTTCACTGATAGATCCCATGGGCCAAAAATAGGACTTGGCACATAATAGACTTTCATTATGTATTTGTTGTTGAGTGAATTCTCTCTTACTACTCCTTTTGGAGAGGAAAATTAAATACGAGGTGTGGCAGGTTTCAGTGTATCTTGATAAATGACAAAATGCTTTCTATATTAATAAACAGTAAAGCAGTTCGTGTTGAGTATCTTACAGAACATAATTATCCCAGGTCAGGCTCAGAGTTTCACTTGCCTGGAGGGTTGTCTGTGTAGATATAATGGTTACACTGGTGACCCTAACATTTTAAGAGGCACAGTCCTATCAGGTAACAATCTCCACATATGGCTCCTCTCACCAACTAATTATACTTTTGAAGTAGTCATTACTGGTTGATCATCCTGAGGGATTCTTGTAACTGCCAGAAAGGTTTAGAAATGGTGATGTTTCAGGACACCTGGGTGGCTAAGTTGGTTGAGCATCTGCCTTCAGTTCAGGTCATAATCTTGGGGTTCTGGGATCCAATACCTGCTTGTCCCCCAGCCCCTCCCCCCACCAGGTCACACAGCTCAGTGCTCCCCCCTTCCCTCAAATAAATAAATAAGATCTTTAAAAAAAAAAAAGGAATTAATACCCAATAAAAGATGATTGGTAGAGAAAAAAATTTTTTTTTAAAGTAGTGATGTGTCTAAAGCCATGTAAAGCCTGAGATCGAGTGCACCAGAATCGTCTGGGGTGGTTGTTAAAAATGCAGCCTTGGGGATTAAAACCAGACAGCTGAATCAGAATAGGGTCAGGTTCTGTCAGTCTGCATTTTAAATAAATACCTCGAATGTTATTTCTGCTTGCTAAATTTTAAGACCCACTAGTTGAAGATTAACAGTGAGAGAGAGAGAGAGATACATTTACTGTTATTGTTTGTTTTGTTTTGTTTTGTTTTTTTCCTGAGTAGATTCTGAGTTTGGCAAAGGGTACATTATCTTAGACTGTTCACCCTGGTAAGATGAGTCATATTCAATTTAGGGTGTTTCTCAGGCTTTGAGGAAGGGTGGAGTGCTCTTTTCCACTGGAATTTAAACACAATCGAGCAAGGACTGAGATCTCAGGTGTAGAAATAAGACGGAACTCTTTTCATCAAATATACTCCATTGTATCTAAATATATGTTGTGGTTTTTAAAAAATATGGATATGTGTTCACAGGTGGTATTAAAATAGAAGTTCTTGGGGTGTCTGGGTGGCTCAGTGGGTTAAGTCTCTGACTTTGGCTCAGGTCATGATCCCAGGGTCCTGGGATCGGCCCCACATTAGGCTCTCTGCTCAGCAGGGAGCCTGCTTCCTCCTCTCTCTCTCTCTGCCTGCCTCTCTGTCTACTTGTGATCTCTGTCTGTCAAATAAATAAATAAAATCTTTAAGAAAAAAAAATTGAAGTTCTTATCTCAAATATAAGCAGTCCTCAACAATTTTTTGTTTCTTGATTATATTGTATTATTGAAGCTATGATAAGCAGACCATATTTTGTGCATGTTTGTATTGCTATATTTAAGGACTACCTTTCTGAGCAAGTATATCACATATATTATTGATATGAAGAACACAATGTCAAGAAAGTGAGACAGAGTAGTCTAGAACTGCTGCATGTGTGCCTAATAATTCAGTTATGGATATTCATAAAAATAGGCATAGAATCATTCTGTTCATTGATTAGAAGACATTCTATATAGATCTAGAAATAAGTAAGTTTTAAAAAGCATGTATAATACAATTGATAGCATTTTGCAATTTCAAAGTATTAATTTTTAAGAGAATTAAATAAAATTATCAACCGTGCTGTTCTTTAGAATTGTAGAAATTTTTATGGTAGGCAGCCCACAGTCTGGTCTGTCTCCAGTTCCTTCTCTGGTCATTCACTAATTCATTAAATTTATTAAGTGCCTTAATTGTTTCAGGCACTGTTCTAGGTGCTAGAGATAAAGGGATGAGTAAACAGGGCAAGATACTGCCTTCATGGAACTTCTATCTTTGTGAAAATCCGTAAGATCTCTAGTCCCAAGGGGTTTTTGTTTTTTGTTTTTTGTTTTTTTGGTAAGATTTTATTTATTTGACAAAGATCACAAGTAGGCACAGAGGCGGGCAGAGAGTGGGGGTGGGAAGCAGGCTCCCCACTGAGCAGAGAGCCAGATGCAGGGCTCAATCCCAGGACCCTGAGATCATGACCTGAGCCGAAGGCAGAGGCTTAACCCACTGAGCCACCCAGATGCCCCATCCCAAGGGGTTCTAATGAGGCCTCCCTTAAATTAGTGTCAAGAACAGACACTTACCTTTTAAACTTAGGGCTAAGATTGAATTGTTCTCAAAAAAATATTGAGTGTTTTCTAGAAAAATTAATCTGCTGATACTGATTTTGGCCACTAGATGGCAGACATCTGCATTTGTGTGTCCAGTGAATGGGTCAAACCTTGAAAAATTAAAATGAGGTTCAAAATGAGCCACTGGCCATGAGAAAAGGTTGTTAGTTCCATATGAGTGAGAGGTAGGGGTTGCTGTTATATTCCATAGATTTCATGCTTTAGATATGGCCATTCTTTTCTCCCTGGCATTTAGTTTGTCTTTTGTTTTTTTGTTTTGGTGTTTAGTTTTGGGTTTTTTTTTTTTTTTTTTTAAGATATTTATTTGACAGTGAGAGATCACAAGTAGGCAGAGAGGCAGCAGAGAGAGAGGGAGAAGCAGGCTTTCTGCTGAGCAGAGAGTCCGATGTGGGGCTCGATCCTAGGACCCTGAGATCATGACCTGAGCCAAAGGCAGAGGCTTTAACCCACTGAGCCACCCAGGTGCCCTGGCATTTAGTTTTTAATGTGACTCCCTGCTCTGTTTCCTTTTAAACGTAGGACAACCTGTTTTTGGAACCCTTTTTGAAAGTCACATATATTGCTGACGTTATGATGTAAGATATTGCCTTACAGTATCTTATTTATAATACCTTATAATATCTACATTATAAGATATGAGATATGATAAGAGATAGAATAGAAATTCTCTGCCATACTTTGACCAGTGTTCTCTTTATATAAATTTTAAAAAGAAGTTAAAATAGACTTCGCGAGTTGAGATCTAGATGAACACACGTGGTGGATCTAGGGAAAGTGCTACTATTCCAGATGTGTGAAAAACAAAGTTTTTTGTTTTGTTTTGTTTTTGTTTTTGTTTTTGTGGTGACAGAAAAAACAAAGATGCTAGAAACCCAGCCTGTACTTCGTTTCATCTACTATTGGTTGCAGGAATCCAAAGAAAATGAAACATGAACAGAAGTTATATTGGGCAACTCGTATGTGTAAACCAAGTTTAACATTACCATTACAGAGTGGAAAGCTGGCTCAGATCCTGCTAATGAAGATCCCACCTATCTATCCTCTTTTCAGCACAGAAGTAATCAGGCAGAGCCTGAAATTCAGCATGTCTTTTAGAAGACTGAGGGTGGCATCTTGTGTGTTTTCCAGGTCCAAACCAGACCAACCTGTAAAGAAGGAGTACTCACCGACTCTTCAGAATTGAGAAATCTCACACCAACTGTAGATGCCGTCTTCGACTTTCTAAGCAGCTTGGACATGTTTGTTTTAGGGCAGTTAGGTCCAGAAGGGCCTATATAAATTGTTGCAAGTCTTGCCCCTAGATAGTGTTTATAATGTACAAAAATGTTAATTTGTAAAATAGAGTTATTGGAGCCAAGTTGTTCTTGGGATTCAAAGGGTAGAGAAGCCAGATCTTTTTGGAGGGATTCCAGGAACTTCTTAGTTGCAGGCATTTCACTGGAGAGATACTTTAAAGGACCAGTAAGATTTAAAGAGCTGGAGATGCAAAGCAAGCTGGGCAGGCAAAACTTACCTGACTTGGGGAGACTCTGCTGTTTTTTGTCTATACAGGAACATTCCACCTTGGAGTCTTTGCATGAACTCTTCTGTCTTGAACACTCCCTAGAAATCAGTACAGCTTGCTTCTTCACTTACTTTAGGTCTTCCTCCCAGGTCACCTGACCAGGCATGCCTTGACACTCTCATCTGAAATGTCATGCACTCTCTTCCATTATTCACCCTCTCAATCTGCCGTCTTTCTCTTCATAGCATTTATCACCACCTGACATCTTGTGTATTACCTTTTCACTTATTGTCGGCTTATAATCACTGCAGCATGAGCTCTCTGAAACCAAGAAGTCGATCCTTTTTTAAAAGATTTTATTTATTTATTTGAGAGACAGAGTGAGTGAGAAAGGGAGCATGAGTGGGGGAAGGGGCAGAGGGAGAGGGAGAAGCAGACTCCCTGCTGAGCGGGGTGCTCGACGTGGGGTTTGATCCCAGGATTCCAGGATCATGACCTGGGCTGAAGGCAGATGCTTAACTGACTGAGGCACCCAGGTGGCCCAGATCTTTTTTTTCTTTTTAATCTTTAAATCTCTGGTTCCTAGAACACTACCTGGCCCACAGTAGGCTCACAACAAACACTAACTGAATAAATGAATTCAGTGCCGCTTTTGTGTTTCTTGTTACAGAAGCAAAACCCGACAAACCCACCACATGTTGTTCTTTGGACCATGACCTTCTCTTTTGTACACTCATATTAAAATCATCACTGGTAGCATCACTTACAGTGAACTACAGGATTCCAGACTGGAAAAAACAATGAAACAAACTAGCACATTCACTCACATTTACTTTGAGTCTGCCTAGCCTCTTTTCCAGTAATGCTATTTCCCTCTATTTTCCTATTACAACTCCGTGAGGGAAGTAACTCGCTACCTTCTAATTTTTAAAAATCCTATTTTCATAAATGCTCATTTACTTAATGATAAATGAGCATATGCATTTAAAAGGAAGTCAGGAACTTTCTTAGGTTATAAAATGGAAGGGGATGATGAAAATGGAGTTTTCTGAATTTGTACATTACACTAAGAATCGAGAGTGAGTACCTATTATGTGTCCACGATACAAAAATGTGACAGGTGATCAAGTGTATGTTGGCCTGGGATGCTCTTGAAATGTCACAAGATCCTTAATTTTCTACATTACTTGGCTAATATGATTTCCAATGATTTGGTTATTTGGAGGCTCTTGAAAATATATTAAGTATTATACTTTATTAGGTTTCTCACAACAAAATCTAGGTCTCAAAACATTGCTAAACATACTTGAAGAGAATGTATTCTATTTTTTTCATCCCTCAGTTAGTTTTCAGCAGTCGCTCGTGCCACGGCGCTGATCCAGGCTGGGGAAAGAGTGTCAGAGAAAGAAGACAGGGTCTCGCCCTCGTGGAGCTTGAGGCTTAAGTGGATCAACTAATTTTTCTTCTATTGAGAAGTAGCTTTAACAAATATTATAGTAAGTAATCTGGTTTGAAGGGTGCTGATCCATGGGCATAGTCAGGGGAAGACCAACGTTCCTAATACTGTACATTTTGCTCTGATGATGTTTGGATAGAAGGCATTTGCTAGAGACGCTGTTTCTCTGGATACTGCAGATCCAAATGCACGCACACATTCTAGTGTAGGAGCTGTCTCAGCGGCGCCAAGAACTCGGTGGGGCCTGAATTTTTCCCATTTCTCAGGTTTTGAAACCAGACATGTAGAAGAAAGACTTTGTCTAGCTTCTGAATCCGAGTGGGAAACAGTGTTTGTACAAGTGTGGCTTCGAAGCAGGTGTTTGGAATGTTAGGAAGATATTTTACTGGGATCACATCGAAGTCATTGTCCAGTAGATTTTTAAGTTGTCACGAGCTTGACTTACTGACCTCTAAAAGGCAGTGAGATGCATGGGATTGGTATTAAGAAGTTCACGGAGAATTAAAGAATATCTTTTGTTAAAACAGGCTCATTGGTCTAGGTACTAGAGCAGTTCTGATTTGAAATTATTTACGGCTCTCGCGTTTAATTTTATTTATTTATTTGTTTATTCATTTATTTATTTTTGGAGATTTTATTTATTCATGAGAGACGGGGGTGGGGGGCAGAGGGAGAAGCAGGCTCCCCACTGATCAGGAAGCCTGATATGGGACCCGATTCTAGGACCCTGGGATCATGACCTAGGCTGAAGGCAGCCGATTAACCATCTGAGCCACCCAGGCACCCCGGTCTAATACTTTAAAGACTGTTTTGGTGTGTGTTATTAGGTGGCTGATATTAACCTTGCCTATGTTTTTTTAACCACAAAATTCTCTTGTGCTCCCAGAATTGTAAGGTCCTTCTCAATTTTCACCAATTTCCATTCCAAAGTTCTCCAGCCTTTCTTTTTCTGTTAATTTTCTTTGAATTCAGTGTTTCTCATCTGGACTTTCCTCATTATCACCCTCCTAAGGAGCCGTTTCAGTGTTTGTTTTTTGGTTTTTGCTTGTTTGTTTGTCTTGGTCCTAATATCCTATCTAATCCATGAAAATTTAATAGCATATACTTGCTGTTAATCTGTTTTTAAAATGTGGCCATTTGGCGAGTTGGAAATCAATGCAATCTCCACTTTTATTTGCCCTGTAAGAACCCATTTTTACCCCCTAGGGGGTAATCTCACCCACATAGAGTGTGTACCTTCATCATTTACCAGGACAGTCTCTAGAAGGTGGAATTGATTCTGTGTCCCCTCACACTTCACTGTGCCTTAAGTCCCCTTTGTCGTTGCCCAAAAGTTCAGTACCATTGATGTGATTCCTTCGTGTAAGCAGTCAGCATCCCTCCTCCACGATCTCTTGGTTGGAATCTTCTGATTCTCCAGGACTGGTTCTACTCTAGACTAGACTCATCTGCTCTCTGTCAAGAAGGATTTCCAGTAAAACGTCTCCCACACTCTTGCCCCTTAATACTGGGTTTCTAAGCAGTCAAGAAGTCCAATATGTTTTTCTGAGGCAAAATAAGAAAATCCAAGTATAATTTCTTTGATCTTCCAGCTTTTTACTGTCTTGTTTGTCAGCCTCGTGGCTGTGGGTGTACTTAAACTGGCTTTGTTCTGACTGGCAAATCTGCCTGTTCTCAACACCAAAGTACAGTAGAGATAAAGGACAGCCTAGATAGAGCCGCTGTTTTGTTTTTTTATACGATTTACACAGTTGTTGCATTCCTGTGTCATCAAAGAGTTTTGAAGTTTTTGTAATACATCAGTCCTTTAGAGAATCACATGGCTCCCAAGACTGTGATTAAATCAGAGCAGTCGTCAGCACCCTGTGCCTCCCAGCTTCCCACTCTTGAGAGGCAAGCATTTTCCACTCTTTACGCCAGTTTTTTCTCCCCCCCTGTTATTTACTTCCAATTTATTTCTAAACTCCATGCTTAGACTTCTGTGTCTTGCTTTTGGGCTTTTAGAATCTACTTCCCACTATAGAAAATCTCCTTCCTTATATACCCAAGACAATCACATTAAAATTTTGGTCCTATTAGTACTCGATATTAACGTGTTTTGACTGTAAATTTTACTCACGACTAAACCATTTAGTGAATGACAATATTTTCATTTTTTGTATTTTTTTTTGTTTTCTCAGAATTAATACTTGTCTCATGTTCTCCTTTCCTTCTTTTCCCTTCTTTCCCTCCCCTCCCCCCCTCCCCTTCCCCCCCCTTCCCCCTCCCCTCACCTCCCCTCCCCCCTCCCCTCCCCTCCCCCCCCCTCCCCTCCCCTCCCCCTCCCCCCCCTCTCCCCTTCCCCCCTCCCCTTCCCCCTCCCCTCACCTCCCCTCCCCCCTCCCCTCCCCTCCCCCCCCTCCCCTCCCCTCCCCGTTGTACCTTCCTGTCCTCTTCCATCTTCTCAGGAGTCTTCCAGAACCCGTTGCTCTCTAGACCTACCACTTACCTGCACTCTTTGGGATTCCCTCTCTGTCCTCCTTCCTGCACTGTCCCTTGTCCTCGGAATGCCACCATTTTATCAGCTGTAGCATGAGAAGGATAATTACTGTACTCATTTCTTCTGGTTATCAAGAAGATTGAATGACTGTATGTGTAAGCATTTAGTGGACTTTTCACGTCATTACCCCCCAAAAGACAATAACTGCTATTTTTGCTGTTATATATATTGTTTTATTGTTACTTTTCTATTATCATCATACCTGTCTCATCGCCTAGTTTCTATGAGATGATACGATTAGAGTAGGAGATGACAGGGGAATAGGTTAAGGGCCTTGCGGAGTGCTTGTATAATCATAATTATTACAGTTATTAAGGATCTGTCACCCTGTAGACGTCTTCCAAGGGTAAATCAGACCAGATTCTCTCTGGAGGAGAGAGAGGTGCTTCTTTTCAGTCTGGCTGAGGGTTGCTGGTTGGCCATTGCTGGTCTTACCTCCCTGTTCTCTGGCTTTCCTAAGAAAGGCCCATTTTCTGTAAAGGTTAGAACTGAACCATAATCTGAATTTAAATCAAATGGTATTGTCTTCTTATAGTTTCCTACATTTTTGTGAACTTCAGTCCACAAGCTTTAACATTAGGATGAACGAAACAGTACAACCTAAAAGCACAAATGGCCGTGTCAAATAGAGAACTCACTCGTACAGGCTGTTTAATTAATTTGTTCAATGGAGAGACTCAAAATCGAGTGGATTTAGAAGTTGCTTTGCAGGTAGGGTGGTTTTGGGGTGTGAAGGGTACCCACACACACACATACACATACACACAGACACACACACACTTCTTTTAAAAAGTAAACACCAGCTTGTTTTCTGTCGTGATGATTTCCATTGCAAACGTTTGCTTTGGTGGTTTTAAAATCACATTAACGATATCGGAATTATATAAACCCAAGGCGGGGAAGTGTTTGTTGAAAAGAAATGAGGGTTCTTGACAAAGGGAATTTGAGTTTCAGACTTGCCTAAGACCTTGTCCTTTGTGAAACTTCCTGGGGTCGTTGGGTGAGTCGTTGGCAAACAGGTGTGTGTCTGCAGCTGACAAGCCAAATGTGTCTGAGTGAGTGTTGGGGCCCAGCCCGCCTCATCACTGCTCTGCTCTTTGTTCCATCTAATCCTTGGCTTCTTTGCGACTCACAAGTAATTCTGTATCGAGCACACTTGCTGTGGTGACAGCTGAGTCCTTGTCTTTGACATACATCGAAAGAAGAATTCCACAATGAGTCACACAAGTGGCTTACTTTTTTTTTAAAAGGTATTCATCCCTTTCCTCACTTAGATTGTAACAAACCTAAGCAGTTTTTCATATTCACGTGGGTTGCATCTACCAATGGCAACTGTTTACAACAGTTTGATGTTATTTGGATACACTTTCCAAGTTGCCCCTGTTATGGGACATTCAGCAAACCTCAGCCTCAACCTTATAGTTTGCTCCAAAGCAGGTAGGAAAAAAAACCTGGAACAGGACAAATTCATTTAGATCACATAGCATATTTTTTAGGAAAATGGGCAAGCATAAATAGCAGGCCTAATTTCATGTATTTTCTTAAATTCAGTTCAGCTGAGAACAAGGAGGCTTATTTCAATATATAGAGTAGAAATTGAATAGGCTGTATATGACTATAGGGTAGAATTGAATAGAAAATTTTATTTTATGATCAGTTTCTTGGGAGCTTCTGCCTTTGTGGAACAAAGGGCTAGTAGTAGAAATGTCAGTAGGTATAGGAATGACCCTTCCACTACAGAATGACTCACTGGCAATTATATATATATATATATATATATATATATTTATATTTATATTAATGTTTACCAAAAAATGCATGTGCTTGTACTGTGTTAGAACAGTGTTAAGTATTTCTTTTGTAATACCTCATTTATCCTTAAAACCATACTACAGAGCAGGCATCCTCTCTGATTACCCACCTTAAGGAAATAAAATCATCCTTCATATGATTTTATGTCTTCACCGATCATAGGTTGGTTTTTGTTACATGATAGTTTAGTTTTGACTAAGTTTTAGTTTAGACTAAGATTTATCTGTTCCTGTCACTCATTTTCCCCTGAAGTTTAAGTTCAAACAAGTGACGATATGCTGTCAGGGTAGGACATAACCACTGACATGTGTAGGAAAGGAAAGGAATTTCCCCTTCCACAAAATAGAAATGTTCTCTGTAGAAGAATATTGTTGTTGTCTGGGGTGGGGAGTAGAACCTCTGATGGACATTTCATTCACTTTCTTTGAATCTTATTGTTTTAATAAATGGTCAGGAATGGGAACTAGAATGAATTGTATTTGTATCTTCTTTCTAATAAAATACATCCATCTGTACTAATGACTATGAGGCATCAGAAGCAGTTGTGAACTATGTGTTCTTTTTGCTGCCAATTAATATTTTCCTTTTTTTCAGAAGATGATTTCAGGGATTTCTAGTTTGTACGTCAAGACAGTGGTGGTGGGGGGAGTTTGAAATAAAGAAGTGTAAGATCTAACAAGGACTGTGCCCTTACCTTTCAGACTCATTGCAGGTTGGTAGGTGAGGAGACCTTCTGGAAGGGTTTATATATACTCTTCATCCTCTCCCAGGGATATGGTTTGGCAGCCCAGCTTACTGCTATTTAATAAGCTGCTTTAACTCTCTCATCAGATAGGAGGATGTGTAGTTGGGGAACAGGAGGGGCTGGGTCACACCACTGCTGATGTAGAAGGAGGAGGGAGAAACCATTAGGAAAGAAAGTGGTTGCTGAAATTGTTTTGCAATTCATGGAGCAAGAGCAAGCACAAGGGAATAAGCTTATAACATTATTATATTTTATGGGAATTCGGGGGTTCATTTGTAGGATGAAAAAAAGATCTGTGAGAACAGAATCCTATGGTACCAGAGGCTGCCTAATAACAGACTGACTAGGTGATTTTGCAATCACCCAACCATCTGTTTCTGAATTTGGGGAAAGAAGATGCATGTGAACTTTTCATCATCTTTCTAAGATGCAAAGAAAACAATTTCAGCTGTGAATATGTGTTGCTCACACATGCTGTTTTCAAAAGAAAAAATGTGTGAATGGAGAAAATTTTAAGATGTGAAATTCATAGACTTCATGATAGAATAAAGAATTTAGTCTAGTATATTTTAGAACAAGTGGTCTGCACTTCTGGGTAAACTTTAAGTTTGTTCCATTTGGTTCTTTGAAGAAAAGAGAAAGAAGACTGCTCCAAACTCAGTTTTTCAAAATATTGCTATAGAAGCTGATGAAAGGTTAACTTTTTAATGAACAATAAATTAAAAGCTCATGGTGGTAGGGCGCCTGGGTGGCTCAGTGGGTTAAAGCCTCTGCCTTCGGCTCAGGTCATGATCTCAGGGTCCTGGGATTGAGCCCTGCATCAGGCTCTCTGCTCAGTGGGGAGCCTGCTTCTTCCTCTCTCTCTGCCTGCCTCTCTGCCTACTTGTGATCTCTGTCTGTCAAATAAATTAAAAAAAAAAAATCTCATGGTGGTATGGCTATTATCCTTGATACTCATAAATTATGTTTTAAACTAATATATGAAATATAAAATTAAGTTTTAATTATTTTTTGCTTTTTCATAATTTTACACATATATATGCATAGTTCTTTAAGCTTAAAGGCAGCTATTTTAGATATTCCTAATATTTTGACGTTGACAGGACATACTAATTTTGAGTTCTATAGATGTCCCTTTTGACTAAAGACCATCTGAAGAAATAGCACAAGTTTTCACCCCTAGACAGATGAATGCAATGAAGAAAATAAACAATTGGGTCATGAATTTTGTTGTAACTATTTGAGAGCAGATAGCCAGTTGTAACAGATTTGTTTTTCCTTTTCGACATTTTTTTATTTACCATCGTCAAACATTTGCTTCTCAGTTAAAAATTTATATAAGATAGGATGCTAGTACATCTTAATAAATAAAGCAGACTAAGTAGCAGATTTTTTAGACTATAACGCCTGCTCTTTTAACAAAATGTTTTCATAAACGTTTCCTGAAGCATATGGACATTTAGGCATTGAACCAGTGGTGCTAAACTCTGATTGCTTACGTCAGGGAGGTAGTGGGTCAAGTGCATTTGCAAACTTACCCCCCCCCCCCCCGGAAGGGAATCTACTCTGGACAAATAGATGTCTCGCTCCCCTCTGCAGACCACACACTGCTGGCTCTGAACCTGTCTTTGCAACAAGACAAAGTTTACCTTCTGTTGCCAGATCTGTTACATGTGTAAGAGATGCTTGAAGTTTCTTAACATTACTCTTACTGATGTTTAGATGTGGCTTTATATATTTTTTTATTAAAAAGTTTTAATGAGCCAATGAAAGATGTTTGTGGATCAGGTCTAGCTAGTGGGCAGACATCTCGTGATGTTTGTATCAAATATTTGTGTGGGGGCCATACTAGTACATGCCAGTGTTCTGTTACTTGAATTTTAACCTGCGTCTTAGAAGCATTTGTGATTTTGAGTCCATTAATTCGTGCATTAGGGAGACATTTGTAGGTTTTTTAGGATTTTATTTGTTTGAGAAAGAAAGAGCATGAGAGAGAGAGAGAGAGAGAGAGCGCACCAAGCGTGGGGTGGGAGGTGAGGGTGGGAAGGAACAGAGTGGGAGGGAGAAGCGGACTCCTTGCTGAAACCAGGCTGGATCCCAGAACCCTGGGATGGTGACCCGAGCTGAAGGCAGACACTTAACTGAGTCACCCAGGTGCCCCGATGTTTGTGTATGTGGTTTTCTTTTAATGGTTATGTTTTTCGTTTATTGAAAACCTTGAAAGATTTTAATTATTAAAAATAACTTATTTCAGGGGCGCCTGGGTTGCTCAGTGGGGTAAAGCCTCTGCCTTTGGCTGGGTCGTGATCCCAGGGTCCTGGGATCAAGCCCCACATCGGGCTATCTGCTCAGTGCAGAGCCTGCTTCTCACTCTCTCTCTGCCTGCCTCTCTGCCTACTTGTGTTCTCTGTCAAATAAATAAATAAAATATTTTTAAAGAAATAACATATTTCAAAAATCCATTTGCTTTTGATGAAGGAGCTGAAGTTCCTATGTATTTTTCCTCCTCCTTTGGATGTCTCTTAGGGAGAAATCATGCTGATATTGGCATTGAAGTAGGACAAAGTATAGTGCTTGAGAGGGAAGGTAACATCCGTGATAATCAGTCATTTGATGGTTGGTTTCCTCACTGCTATTTCATGGGATGTGGTTGGTGATTTTGTTCTTTAATGAGATGGGAGCTCATTGGAGGGAAAGAACACATCCAGTGTGGGCTCAGCATGAACATGTCTTTGAAATAGACCTTGAAGGATCTATAGGATTTCTGAAGCAGAAATGATGTTTATAGAGCGTATGCTGGGATGTGTGGTAGCCACATTTGGGGTGGAGGCTGGTTGCATGGCCCATTTTGTCTGAAGCTTAGGATAAAAGCAGGAAGGGAGGAAGGGAAAGACAAGACACAGCCATGTTCTAGTCTAAGGGTCCTGATTACTGCTGATCTCTATATGGTATACATCTCTCTGACTCGTCATGGTTTTGAAGGCACATACATCTGTTCTTTCTTTCTTTAATCCATTGTCTTGCCTCAATGAATTTGTGGATTTGACTTGGTCTGACTTTAGATATCGAGCTCTCAAGAGAGTTCTTGTAAGTACTTACTAGAGTCAAACAAATTTTAGTCCTGTGAGCTCCCACCCAACCTTTCCATATGGATTAACTTTTTTTTGGAAGAGTTAGAATGGGAGTATTATGCTTTTTGTATCTTTGACCATGTGGAGATATAATGTGCCTTGACATTTGGATTGTTCTTTAAGTTATAACAACATGTACAATTGGATTTAGGATCTAATGTTAGGAAATCACAAGGGAAAAATTTTATAAGACTGTTAAGTTTTATCTCTCTGCTTGAAGGATGTTTGAAGGACGATAGTTAAAAGGACCAGATCATATATGATGAAAGCTTTTGGATGTGAGGAGTCCTTTTATTAAATTCCAGAATTTAATAAAAAGAAATGTTAACAATGTTCACATATAACCATCAGAATGCAAATGGGGAGCAATTTATTGTATTAAAAGATCAGAAATAAGATAACTTCAGCCTTTCACTCTAGATTACGTCATTCGTCATGGTGTTGCTGTACAGCACTTGATCGAGGGGACCTTGAACAAGTTCAGCTCGTATGGGCTGAGTGTAAAGCAGCTGAATTTGTGTCTTTCTCCCACTGCCTCTTCCTGTCATCTCAGTGGGGCTGAGCATTCCCCTGCCCCTGTATGGAAGTTAACAGCCCTGTGACTTTCTGGTCCTCCTGTCATACCCCAGACTCGATTTAGTAATTAGACTGTATACGCCACCCAATGGTCGACATTCTAACATGGGGTAAGAGTGAATCATTCCTTTGCTGGCTCAGGCTTCTTGAGGAGCAAGGTTGGTAGGCAAAAGAAGGGAGTATGAAGGCTTCTCATTTTTGGAGAAGTGAGAGCTCTCACATAGCCTCTTGGTTCAGGGGTTCTTCATCATTGCTCCAGAGCACTCTGCGTGTTTACCTCTGTCTAACACTTACCTCACTTTATTGTAACTAAGTGCTTCCCCTCCTTAATGGGGATATAATATTTCCAACATCCTTGCTTTCCCTACACCTTGTAGAGTAGACACCATCAGGAATACACTTGGGTATCAGGAGACACATGCCAAAGGATAGGATCAGACTCCTAACTGGGGTTCCTAAAGGTCTTGTGAAGCTTTAAAGAAGTAGGGGTGTTCTGAATCTACC
The DNA here is from genome assembly GCF_009829155.1 of Mustela erminea. Classification (NCBI taxonomy): domain Eukaryota; kingdom Metazoa; phylum Chordata; class Mammalia; order Carnivora; family Mustelidae; genus Mustela; species Mustela erminea. Next base: position 10,960,591 of record NC_045627.1, on the reverse strand, counting down.
TGGGAGATTTTGATTCCATGGATACTTAAAGTTTCACAGGGGATTCTGATTTATAGCGGAGTTGAAAGCCAATGGAGCTGGATATTTATTAAGTTTTTGTAAATTTAATAGCGTCGACACACTTTAATTAAGGAACATTTAAATTTTAGTCTAAAAATGAGTTTCATAATAAGAAATCTTAATGAGGTTTTTTCCTCGCTCTGAGTAAAATTATTAAAAACACTCTATCTTTTGAGACTGGTAAAAAGGTAAATAGGTATTGATTTCAGTATAAATCTTCTGGGACGACTCTGTTAGCTTTCCCAGTTATTTTATTTAGTTAGTAAGTTTTATGCAAATGGTCAAAGTTGAAATGTAAGAAAATTACTTTTTAAGAAAGAAAAAAAATGACTGTTTTATAAGCCTCCTGTGATGTTAAAACATTGAAGCACCAGAGCTCTGTCGTGCAGATTGTTTTCGCTTCTCCTAGTTGACCTATAGGTCTCGTGGCCATTTAATAACTTTAATTTATGACAAGCTTTTCTGCTTTTTAAAAAGAATTCACGTTTTTAATGGGAAAAATGGCAAAAGAGTCAATAGAGAGTGCATAAAACCTCTGTAAAATATGCTAGGTAGAGTTGCATCTTTTCAAAGGAAATGAATAAGAATGCATTCCAATTCATTGATTTTTTTTAAAGATGTACCAGCTTTCTATAATAATTCAACAAATGTTTATTAAGTATCTATAACACATCCTGTATGTTTTGTTACCATAAAGGAGCAAAACTGTGCTATATGTTTAGAATGCTTGTAAAGAAGAATTCCTCCTTGGTGCCTGGCTGGCTCAGTCAGCAGGGCATGTGTCTCTTGATCGCTGGGTCATGAGTTCGAGCCCCATGTTGGGTCTGGAGCCTAGTTAATTTAAAAAAAGAAAAGAAAAAAGAAGAATTCTTGGAAACATTGTGCCATTAGTGACAATTAGTATTCTCATATGCCCATTTTATTTTCTGATTTCTTTATATAAAATGCCACCTTGTTTTTAGCCTTTTATTTGGGGGGTACTGAACGTTTATTAAAGTGACTTGAGGTGTTATCAACCTGCATTTAATTATATAAGCTTACTGTTTTGCTCATTAATATCTGTCATTTAAATATTTGTTGAATCCAAAACTCCCCTTTAAGATGCTCAGCAAATTTTTAAAAATCCCATTTATGTATTGTTTTCCCATATATTCACGTATGTACGACTTGCTCTTTATAAAGAGAATTTCTTTGCTCTCCAAATATATAAACTGGTCATTCTTGATTTGACCTCCAAAACATAGTTCAGGAAATATGAAGTTCTCTTACCCTTTTATTGAGAAATTCCAATCATCCGTGTGAAATTTATCCTGTGGAATGCGTCACCTCTAATGTGGTCTTCCTCTGTCCGTTTCTCTATATTAGGCTAGTTTTTCAGTCTCTGGTTTTCGTTGCCACACCACACCATACTGACGCCAGATTTTTTATTGGACTAACGAATGCGCTTAATTTTTTTTTTTATCTTGTGAAGAATGAACATTATAATTTATATTCCACTGTGGAACGCGCATAATACAATAATTGTAAGGCACATAGATGTAATTATCTTCTGTAGCTAACTTGTCTCCATTGTTAAATTATAACACAGATAACATTCAGGGAGATGAAGGTACAGTGACACCTTAGCCAAGACGGTATAAATAAAGCCAGAAGCTACTTGCCAATCATGGTCAAAAGGAGGGAGTTTACCTTTCTTTTATATTTTACAAAATGTTTTCCTTTGATGCAAAAATAAGGGACCATCTCTAGGTCCATAAGGAAGCTTTGGGATTTCAGAATTTGGACAGAGACTGCATTTTTCCTATAGTGGACTTCAACTGAAGTTTGAGACTTTTACCATGTTCAGTAATTTCATTCTTCTAGACCCTCCAAACCCTGAGAAAGTGACTTTGTACCGTACGAAGTCAGTAAATCATCTTTTGCTTTATTTCATCATTGTTGTTGTTTGCTGTGTTCCTTTGCTTCTTCAGAACCATCATTGGAAGAGTGTGGATTACAATTGTGTTATGCCAAGCTTCGCATACTTATTTTTAAAGGACAATCTAAAAATAAATAAATAAATAAATAAATAAATAAATAAATAAAAAGCAGAAGACAGTCTCAGCATTGAGAAGGCAAAGGTTTTGTAATGACAAGTTGTTGATGAAATCCTTTGACAAGAATATAGACCATGTAACACATGAAGGCAGTGATCACATAAAATAAGGCATTATGGGAGTTTTGCAACTAAGAGAATGGCTCTCAAGATCAGAAGGTGTGCGTGCCCCGCCAGTTTGATTTCCACACAGTCGCCTAAATTTTGTTTGGTTCTTGGTCTTCTTAGCTGTGAAACAGAGGTAGCCTGTCCATCTTGAAGGTCTGGAGCCAGGGTAAAATGAGCCAAAGTGTGTTAGACTCACCTGCAGGGCACCTGTACCTGCAGAAATCTTGGGAAATTGATTGAAATTCCACCTTATTTCTTCCTCAGTGTTTCTTCATCTTTTTAGGACATGTGTCAAAAAAAAAAAATACATGTACAGCAGGTGTGCGATGTTGATCCTCATATTTTTGCATTTAAAAGAAAATCTTATGCAATCAAGAAGTTAAAACTCTCGTGGTGATGATAACTTGTTTATGGAACATTTTGACTGGAATAGAAGCTCCTTACCACGTATGCTCAAAGACCACCTGGATTCCGTTTCTCCAAAAGTATGCACTAACCACTTAGCCTGTGTGGGGGGCGGCATCGTGGAGGAGGATAGAGAGGGGAGTGAAGAGGAAAGACAATCTCGGATCATAGCAGTATCGGAGCAGTACTTGGGAATCCAAGACCCTCAGTGAAATTATTTAACAGTTAATCAGTATATACTTGAGTGAGATGTTATCATAAAACTGTGTTACAAAAGTGTAGAGTCAGAAAAGTTTATGAAGTAGGATTAAATTGAAGAATTTATAAAAAGGTTCGATCAGAATGACTGGTACTGTGTAGAAGCCCAATGAAGAGTAGGTTTAAAAGTCACATATATTATTGTGATTTTTTTTCCTCCTCTAAGAAATGGAAAAACATTTAAGAAGAAAGCTTTAAAACTTCAGGCCAAATGTCTCTTCCGTTGTGAAGCTGCATTGAATATCCAGATGCTGTTAACCTGTTTCTCTACGAGGCATCCATAGATTTCAGCCCTATCTATATTGGTGTTCCTTCCACATAATATGGCAGTTGCTGGTGTATCCTTCTGGGTAGACCAGGTGTTCCTAGGGGAGTTGAGAGGATCTTATGTAACCGTGTAGTTCATGTCCTTATAACCCAGGACCTGGAACATAAGAATTCGCTCATGACTGTTTGTTGACTTAAATAATGGTTTTTGAGGTGGGCATGGATGAAAATTTAGATTTGTGTCCATGGCAGGACATGGGGTGGGGCACGGGTGAAGTATCTTCAGGAATGGGAACAATCTTTAAAGATGTGGAGATTGAAATGAGCATGTCATTTCATTCATTCATTCAACGAACACCTATTAAACAGCTATTTGGTGCCAAGCACTTGAGTAAAAACAGAGATAGCCTCTCCCTCTGGAACGTACAGGCTAGTGGGAGAGATCAGCATTAATCAAACAGTCATGACAGTAAGTACACATTTGTAGCTGTGATAAATTCCACAAAGGAGAGGTACATGGAGCTCTAAGACAGCGTCTGACCTAGTCGCAGAGGACAGAGTGTTATGTGCAATGCGGTGACAAGAGGAGGGGGAAGGATTCTTACCACATAGAACGGTGTTGCGGACACAACGTGATGATTTGAAAGAAGGCTGTGGGGCCGCTCCAAGAGAATGAGGTGGAGGGTGGTGGGTGTTAGCCTGCAGAAGGCAGTGGGGACCAGGCAATTTAGTGCTCTAGAGGACACTTTATAGAGGTCTGACTTTCTTGTAAGAACAGTCCAAACCATTGAGAAGTCTTAAGTCTTACATGAGCAGTGAAGGGGTGGCAGAAATCAGAATCAGACTTTCATTGTGGCATCTTGAAGAGTTGACTCTGGCTGCGGCATGGGTGATGCAGGGGGACACGGCCAGAGTGGATTCTGGGTGAGGATCTGGGAGGATGTTTGCAGTCCCTCGGAGGCTTGGACAGGAGTGCTAATGATGGAGACAGAGTAGTAGGATGATGGGACGAAGAAGGGTTGGTAACCTCACTACAAGTGATTTAGGAGTAACAAGAATTAAGGTTGAATTGCTTCTACTGGGACAGGAGCTGAAAGATGCAACCTTAAGGGGTCAAACCCAAATCAGATGACCTTTCACATCTCTGCCTTTATCTTTACTTCATTCCCTCAATCATTTCTTCAGCAAGTCATTGACTTATTCATTCACTCACTCAGTACTTACAGTGCGCCTACCATGTGTCCACACAAAACCTAGTATCCTTGCTAACCTCAGTCTCCCCTTCTTCTGTCTCTCAACGTGTTGTAATTTTTCTTACCAAAGTACAGCTCCAACCTACTTTCCCAAGACCACTGTGTGGGTCTTCCCAGTTAGAAATAGCAGCCTTCAGTCACCTTTCCACCAGGTAGAAATGTCACAGCTCTAAAGCAGCAAGGCATTCTGCTTGATCAGTAGTAGGGACAAAGACCTTCTTTTTTGGTTCCTCCCACTGTTCCCACTGGAGCAGAGACCCACAAACTATAGGCACATGGTAAATGCTTATTGGAGTAAGTTAAAATAAATTGAAGAAAACAAAGGAGTGAAGTTTTCCATAGAACAAAACTAAATGGTCCCCAAATGATGATCAGATTCCATTGATGTCTCTACCTTTATTTGTCATTTTTATTATTTTCCTGGCAAATGACTATTAATTTGTATTTTTTTTTTCATGTTGAGTCTTAAAACACCCCATTCTTTGTAATTGTGTTCTTTCAGAAATCCCTGCTGAGTTGGGTAATCTGACCTACCCTCTGACAAACATGGCTTTCAGTGTTATGCCGGACCAGCGTGTTCCAGCTTTCCAGCTCAGGAAAGCCTGATGCGCCCTCTCCTATCCAGTGATGTTGCTTTGGTAGCTTTAAATTGGCAATAATGACAGTATTTCCACCACAGAAACTGCCAAGTGCTACAAATCAGAGCTTTGGCCTCTCCCTCAGAAAGCTGGCAGTTAGTTACTTTCTAGCACACCACTGCTTTGAATCTAAAAACAAACAAAAAAATTAAGATTAATGGATTACATTAATTCCTAAACGTGTGTGTGTGTGTGCGCGCATATGCACACACACACACACACACACACACACACATATACACAAGAGGTTTAGGTGGTTTGGAACTGTTTGTAAGACCCATGGGAAAAAGTGAAAATTCTCTTATTGATATCTTATTTTGCACCTTATTCACTCATTCAAGAAATGCTCTTACTGGCGACAATAGCAAGCAATTGTCTTTTTCCTCAAACTGATCACAGCCCCTTGGTGGGAGATAACAGGGATGCCTGCACAGCATAATGAAGATGGACTTTGGACTGAAGTAGAAGCCATGCAGATAGAAAGGAAGGGGGCTTAAGACCTATGTAGGAGAGGGGCACCTGGGTGGCTCAGTGGGTTAAGCCTCTGCCTTCAGCTCAAGTCATGATCTCAGGGTCCTGGGAGATCGAGCCCCACATCAGGCTCTCTGCTCAGCAGGGAGCCTTCTTTCTCTCTCTCTCTGTCTGTCTCTCTGCCGGCCTCTCTGCCTACTGGTGATCTCTCTGTCAAATAAAATAAAATCTTAAAAAATAAAAAAGACCTATGTAGGAAAGAAAACTGAAAGTACTTGATAATAGGCCAGAGAGAGTGAGGACTGGAAGATAATTTCCAGTTTTCTAGATTATGCAGGTGGGTAGACAATCATCAGTCTACAAAATGAAAATTATGGACTGAGAAATGGGTAGGGAGATGATGGGGCAGGCAGATGTCAGTGAAGGGGTTGGGTTTAATTTAGGCTCTGTTAATCTGATGTTATTTTAGAATACCTAGATGTTATTTTAGAATACTTAGAATACCTAGAATACCTTGGAAATAGATTGGGTGGTGGTAATTTAAAGTCACTACCCCCTATGGCAGTCATCAAAGCTGAGAGAGAACAAGATGGAGTATTAGTCAAGATCCCAGCAGGAAGGAGGTATCATACTCAAATGGAGTAATCAAGGAGCATTTGATGATAAGATGGTTCATATATGGGCAGGTTAAGGAAACCAACTGGGTTGATAAAACATGCTGTGACTAGCAACAGCAGAGAGCCGCTATCACTCTTAGGTGTGGAGAGGCAAAGGGAAGGAACACAGAATGTGGACAAGCAGAACTGAAATCTGTCGATGTGGCTATAGGAGAGAGTTGCCTAATTGTACTTGTAGAGAAACTCGGCCACTGCCACAAGTCGCCGGGCAGGAAAAGAGGCTGGGGAGATACACACCTCCCTCCACTCCCACCATCTGAAAATTGGCCTCCCATTGGCCAAATCCACAGTGAAACCAAAGGCCAGGGAAATGCTTGGAGAGTCCACAGAGGTCGTCTTCCTTGGGCACAGAGCAGGGTAGGGGAAAGTGCACAGTGGGACTGTGGACTTGCACTGGCAAGCAGAAAACCTCTGAAGAGGCTGAGACAGGACAGAAGCTTGAGAAACACCAACACTAAAAGGAATGGTAGAAGGAGCCTGAGAAACTGCATCCAGAAAGGACTAGATGAAAACCAGGAGAGGATGGTTTTGTTCAAAGGAAGAACGTCATAAGAAAGAGGGAACGATCCATGCTGTCATATACAGGAGAAAAATCTAAGAACAAAAGGCCAAACCATGCCCAGGAAATTAGTCCTTGAGGGTCCTTGATCACTGGATTTGTTTCACAGTGTAACGTGTCCAGATAAGCTTATGAAATTGGTGGTGGCCACAGGAACAGATTTGTAAAATTGAGTGCCATTGTTCTTGCATCACACATGTGAAGAAGGAGCGTTCACCACCCTCAGAAGTGGCCTCCTCCCTCCCCGTACCCCTTGTACCATCTGTGCCTCTGACCCTCCAAACGCAGGCTCTGAAAGGTGCAGTGAGGGAAGGCGGGTAATGATTAACTTCGATGCACCACAACGCCGCTGTCCAAGAAAGGAGGGCAGTGGCGACTGCCAGCAACAAGAAAGGAGGAGCCTCCTGTTTTCCGAACCCACTGCAGTCTGACACTTCTCTTAGAGTGGCAGACATAGGAGCAAAAGTTCAGTGTTTTCCATTTCAGAAATGGTAGTAGATTATTTTACATAAGTGATTAATAGTTCCAATCTTTGGCACAGTATGAAGTGATATTTCAGAATGCAACATATGACCTGGTCGTGATTTGACAAGGAGTCAGAAATCATTACAGACAGTACTTTAAAGAAAAAAGATGAAGTCCTTGTGTTCAGTAGGAAATGTCAGGAGACTCGCACTTTGGAAGTATAAGTGAAATGCATATGGAGAAGGGCACAATACATAGCAAACATTCCATAAATACATGTTGAATAAAACAAAGGAAAACTTGGAGAGATGCTTGAAAATTTAGTCATAAGAATACTTGGTAGAAGGGCACCTGGGTGGCTCGGTCATTAAGCATCTGCCTTTGTCTTGGGTCATGATCCTGGGGTCATGGGATCGAGCTCTGCATTGGGCTGCCTGCTCAATGAGAAGCCTGCTTCTTTCTCCCTCTCCCACTTTCCCTGCTTGTGTTCCCTCTCTCGGTGTGTCTCTCTCTGTCAAACAAATAAATAAAATCTTTTTAAGAAATTTCTTTCAAGATTGTTGTGTTATGCCTTTTCCCCTGCATATTACATGTGTATTTACGTATATTACGTATAGTGTTTCCCAGTTAGCTTTATATGATGGGGTTCTCCATGTTACTAACATTTGTCATTTTTAGTGGCTGAATAATACCCTATTTGAAAGATGCAAGATGGTCTTCTTAGCTGTTGTCCTGTTACTAGGTGCTGATGATTTTTCATGTGTTTCACTCTTATAAATGTATATTATAACAAGGATTTTGTACCCTGAATTCTTCCCACTGAGTTTTGGGTTGTTTTCTTAGGAAATCTTTTTTTAAATTTCCTGAAATCTAATTACTAGATCCAAGAGCAAAAACATTGTCATGGATCCTGATTCAATTTAAGGCACATTGATACTACTATTTCTTAAGTTTGCCTTTGAAAATACACATTCAGTATCTCCAGCATTTTGTGTATCTAACAGCACTCTCAACTAAATAAACCTAGTGGTTTGTATCTGTAGGCCTGCAAAATGCTCATGGGGTTGGCTCTGTGTAAGAAGGAAATTAACAAAGTGACTTAAAACCCATCATCCTTGAATACAATGTGTAAGATGACAGATACTTATTAAACTGACTTGAATCTGGTGAGTAAGGTTTTAATACATGATTCTTAAGTCATTATGGGTGATTTATTTCAATCCAATTAAGATTAGCTTCAAACTAGATCAAAAAAGCTAGCTGTGACTTCGTACTCATACCGAATATAACATATGCTGTAAAACCAGGATGTGATTGTTACATACCAATACTTTCTTAATATGTTTAACTCTTGCCCTATCATTTTACACTGCAGAACTCAAGTGTATGGCACATATTTTCTGTGCTTTGCTCTTTTACACTTCTGACAATGTGTTGATTTTTTTTGTATCTGGTGTTTTTATCTGGTTTGTCTGATTGCATTTTTCTTCTCTTTGCATTTAATTATTTTTCCCCTTCTGTCACAGTTTTCTGTTCATCTTTGTTATCATTGTTTTTCTCCTCTAACAACTCAATGGTAATTCTTTTATGTTTTCCCAAACTGCCTGCACATGGGTTTTGCCATCTTACTACCTCTTTTTTTATTAAGCATTTAATAACAATTAAATAGGATAAAAAACCATTTAAGTAAAGAAGCACCCAGACATTTCTTTAAATATTTCTTGCACCGTATGAAAATAGGTGAAGTTCATAATTTAACATCTTTTAAATTTTCACTTTGGATTTTAAATTAAGCAAGTAAATGTCAAAAATACATATCATTTTACAAACCCTCACAAACTACCACTATGTATCTGCTTAAGATAGGTTCAACATTTATAAAACAATAGGTATAATTTTCATGTGACTGCTAGATACTTTTTCACTCATTGGCCAGAATAATAAAAAGAAAACCATGTTCAGCTGAATTTTAGGGAAACATTGCTATAGATAACTAGCTAGCATTAAACATGGTAGACTCAATTTTTAAAAATTGAGACTTTGTGTTTTAGAGTTTTAGGTTAACAGCAAAATTGAGAAGAAAGGTTTTCTCCTCAGAGAAGAGATTTTCCAAATACTCCCCTGCCCCCCAGAATGCATAACCTACTCCACTATCAACATTCCCCACCAGAGTGGTATATTTGTTAACAATTGGTGAACCTACACTGACATGTTGTTAATCATGGAAAGTCCATAGTTCACATTATGATTCACTCTTGGTATTTATTGTACATTCTGTATATTCAGACAAATAGATGATTATGTGTATCTATCATTATAGTATCACACCCTCTATGCTCTACCCACGCATACCTTGCCGTGCTCCTAATTTCTGGAAGCCACTGATGATTTTACTGTGTCCACTGTTTCGCCTTTTCCAGAAGGTCATATAGGTGAAATCATACAGTATATAACCACTTCAGATTGTCTTCTTTCACTTAATAATATGCATTTGAGTTTCTTTTGTATCTTTTCATGGCTTAATAGCTCATTTCTTTTTATTGTTGAATAATTCCATGACTGGATGTACCATCACTCACTGATTTATTCACCAACTGAAGGACAACTTGGTTGCTTCTAAGTTTTGGCAATTGTGACAAAAGTTGCTGCAAACATCCATTTGTGTAGACATACATTTTCAGCCGTTTTGGGTAAATTCCAAGGAGCTGGATCATAGACTAAGAGTATCCTCTTTTGTAAGAAACGAACCAACTGTCTTTCAAAATTGTTGTACCATTTGGTATTCCCACCAGCAGAAAATGAGAGTTCCTGTTGCTCTCTATCCTTATCAACATTTGGTGGTGTCACTGTACTTGGTTTTGGCCATTCTAATCAGTGTGTGGAGGTAGATATCTCGTTGTTATTTTAATTTGTATCTCCTGATGACATGGTGTAGAGAGTAGATTCAATTTAAAAGAGCTATTTTCATACCTAAAATCATACTAGTTTTTTATCCCATAGATATATGGGATAAAACACATATACACACACATCCCTAAACACATATATCAAATGGCTGATAGGAGTTTAATTCTTTGCTGTTTTCTTGTAAACATTTTTTTTTTTTTTTGCTTTGACATGTTCCCTGGTATATTGATTTTTCCATAATAAGTAGATTTTTTTGTAAGATAGGAGTTTTCAGAGCATGAGAGGGAAATAATGCCTAAGGAGATCTTAGTTACTTCTAATATTAAGTGAAAAATTGAAAAATATTTTCAACATATTAAAAATCATAACATCTGTTACTTCTAGTTGATATTGGAGTTTCTTTTTAAGTTCTATTTATTTATTTATTTATTTTAAGTGACCTCTATACCCAGTGTGGGGCTTATACTCATGTATCTGAGATCAAGAGTCACATTCTTTTTTAACTGAGCCAGCCAGCTACCTCCTAGATTTTCTTTTATAACACTCCCTGCCTCTGATCCATATATTACAGTATTGTGCCAAACCTTTTCCTGTGAATGATAGAATGTGATCTTCATAATCCTTATATATTGAAAAATCTAATGAAATTAACTCATTTATTCATTTGTTCATGAAATTTTTATAGGCAACTTCTATGCCTATAAAATGCTGTGGGCTACAGAAGGAGTAAAATTAATTTACATAATAAATCCACGCAACCCAGTTTATTTTCTCCCTGAAATAAATTTATAAGGAACATAAGGATCATGCAACAATTTTTTGTTCTATCAACCCTCCACAAATTATCAAATCTGCTTCACTGATTTTCATTATCAGGAAAAGGGTTTTTAAGGGCTATAAAAGAACAATTAAAATGCCTAGGGATAGAACTAGGTCTGCCAAATAATGAAATTAACAAGGTTCAGTGGCTCTACATAACACAATAGTCTCTTTACTAACAAGGAAATAAATATTATCCCTGAAAGTTACTATGTACAGACCTAGGTCACAGCAAAATAAACTCAGACAGAGTTCAAGGTCAGGCACTGCTTTTTGAAGAGATGAGTGACTGTTAGCCTAAATTCCCTGAAGCTCCCTGATTTTCTTTCCCATGCTCTGTAACTTTCAGTCAAGGATAGTGTTGGTTACCAATTGAGTGTACAGTGATTCATTTCATTCATTTAGTGGATTAAGTACTATGAGCATATTAAGTACTGTGAGAGATCCAGAGAGTTGGAAAACAATGTATCACACCCTTTGAAGAAATTATGCTAACAAGAATTCCTTTCTCCCCTGTGGTTTTGAAATGGTAATTAACTAACTAAACTTCTGGACTCTAATCCTAAACTGCTCTCATTCCCATTTTACTGGGTCTAGAGACTTCGCCTCCCCCACCCCACCCCCCACCCTGCAGGAAGTTGCCTGCTTAAGGTCAGTCTGTTAGAGTGCTAAACACTGTTCCGTGACCAGATATAAAAACTCAGCACACCCCTACTCTGGGGGAGAGTGGGGAACAGGACTCACCTTGCTGCTCATCACACCCTGACACCCTTTCTCTGTAACCATCTCCCTCCCTCAAAGGAGGTCTAGGTGGGGAAGAGGAGAAAGATAAGCAGAGGTTCCAATGCAGCACCCCATCTGGAAATGTCTGGCGATTACGTACTCAGTCATTTCATAAACAATTTTGCTATCTCCTGAGAAAATCTTGGGGACATTTTGCTATTGATTGGTAACTTCTCAGGGGTATAAAATGAGCTGATCTGTGCGCATAAATTAGACATGACATTCAAATTCTGTATTTCCATTGAGATATATTAATCTTCCTCCTCAGTCATCTGGATTTCATTTATGTTTAATCTTACTTAATTAGCTGTCACTGCTACTGCTGTAATTTGCTATATGAAGAGTGAGTAGGGAAGATGTTCTATAGGTAGATTATGTTTTTGCAAAAGTGGACTGATTTGGGCTTGCACTGACCCCACGATATGTCATTTGCAAGTGCTATGCTGGGACGTCTGCTTTGTTTACCCTGAAAAGTTGATTTTGAGGTTCATTGTCGGAAAGTGTGATGTGATAAGCATGTTTGAAAACAAAATGCATGAAAACCAAATATGGTACCATTTAATAATCTAGAGAGACGTTTCAGTTTTTTCTGGTCCTTCAGAATTAAAGAGAAATTGTCAAATTTGGTCAAATGCATTTTCTACCTGAAGGTAATATGTCTGTTAACAGATAATGGTGGCTTTCTCAGCTGAGTTTATAGGCTTATTTCCAAATACTGGGACTTCTTAAGGTATTATTTCTGGTCCTTTCATTAATTCAGCAATTATTTCTTGAGCTCTGCCCCCTTCTTCACCCTCCTCACCACACTCTGGCCTAAACAAATGTAATTCGTCCTTAATTGGGCCTTAGTCCTCCATCTCTTTGTGTTTCCTCCTCCCTGACCCTCAGCACTGGCATCTGAAGATCACAGTCTGATCCGATTACTTTTCTTGTTTGAAGTTCTTCAGTGGCTTCCCATCTGTTACACTTGAGCCTTGAAGCCTCTGTCCACGCTTCTCCTTAGCTGGGCAGGCAGTGCCTTGTGATGTCATACTTCATGCCTTTACGTGCCCTATTTCTTCTACCTGGAAGGCCCTTTCTTGCCTTGTATATCTAGCTGACTCTTGATCTTCTTTCCTAACTTAAGATAAACGTCGTCTTCACTTGGCTCTTTCCCAAGAGGACTCCATCTCTATCAAGTAGAATTACTATGCTGCCCTTCTGCATTCCAGGAGCATTTTGTGCATGTCTGCTATCATTACCACGTGACACATGGTTTATATGATAATCTTGTCTGTTTGCAGATATATAGTCATTGCCCTGAGAGCTGAAACTGAGTCTTATTTTTTGCTCTTTTCCCAGTAATGGGTGTATTCAGTTCAATTCAACAAATACTTACCGAGCACCTACATTGTGCTAGGCTCTTAGTGCTTATAAGACAGTGAACAGAAAGAAATACCCGTACGTATGAGTTCATATTCTAACATATAATATTTGCTTGGTCTGGAAAGAGAAGGAGAGAGAACAGAGAAAGAAGGAAGGAAGGTGGGAAAGAAGGATACATAGATTAAATTATGGGATTATAATTGCTCTGAATGGAAATAATAATGGGTATTTTGGTTGGGAGTTTGAGATCTCCAAATATCAGGGTGCGAAAGGGAAGCAGACTTCTTAAGATCTCTTCAGGAGTTTCTGTTTGTTTTGTTTTGTTTCCCCTCATACTGTCTGTTGCTTTAGGACTTCATTATAGGACTCTGCTGCCTGTGGATGGCAGTATTGTTCCCATTTCTTTCCTATTAATTAATGTCAAATGTATCATACAACTTGGGGGTAGAAAAAATTCTATGAACAGTTATCTAATTAATTTTTTAGAAATAAAAACACTTGTGAATAATGCTCAGTGCCTTTCAGGGTTCAATAAAAGGTTTTCCCACGATTACCAGTGGGACTGCCACTTGGTATTATCCCAAAGAAAGAGTGAGTAAGTGAATGAATGTTTATATCAGCAGCTTTCCTACCAATCAATATCTAAGGTAGGCTAAGCATTTGGAATTTTCTTTTTTTTTTTTTAAAGATTTTATTTATTTATTTGACAGAGAGAGCACAAATAGGCAGAGCGGCAGACAGAGTAGGCAGAAGGAGAAGCAGGCTCCCCGCTGAGCAGGGAGCCTAACAGGGGACTTGACCCCAGGACCCTGGGATCATGACCTGAGCTGAAGGCAGGCATCTAACCAATTGAGCCACCCAGTACCCGGGAAGTTTCTTATTTTTGATAAGAGTCCATGCTTTTTTTTTTTCTTTTTTTTTTAAGAGTCCATACTTTAAAAAATATGCTCCATGTTTTCTGTTTCTAGATAATGTCTAGAGGTAATGAACTCCACCATGTCTGTACAGTGTCTAGATTAAACTTTGGATTCAGATGGACCTTTGATTTTCTTGGAAAGCATTTTATGCCATTATTTTTCAACATTTCCGTAGTGTGATATTTTGCACTGCAGGGCTAGCAGCTATAAGGCATTGTTTAGAGAATCACACTTCTTTTTTGAAAATTAAAGATACATAGTATTGAGGGGGAGGATACTATGCTATGCTATGGTGAGGGGCAAAAAAAAGATATGTAGTATTTCTTAAAATTTTATTTTTAAGTAATCTCTCCACCCAGCCTGGGGCTTGAACTCACAGCCCTGAGATCGAGAGTCATATGTCCCACCAAGTAAGCCAGTCAGGCACCCCAAGGTATATGGTATTTAAAAAAATAATAATAATTTTGAAAGAAACTAAATATAATGGGAGACAAATTTTTAGAAAAATGAGTGTGTGTGTGTGTGTGTGTGTGTGAGAGAGAGAGAGACAGAGAGAGAGACAGAGACAGAGAGAGAGAAAGACAGAGAGAGAGAGATCGATCCTGGACACATAAGAAAGAAAGGGAAAGAAGTCTTGGCTATTTTAGTTTAGTATTCTAAGTGGCAGTGGGGTGGTTAGGGAGAGTTTTTTCTGATGTCTCCCAGCAGACTGGAAACATTAATTTCAAAGATCCCCATTTTGGCCAGTCAAGGCATTTCTAAGCTTGCGAGTGTGAGGGACACCAGCCACACAGAAGCTGGAGTTGGCCATGTACACTTGGCCCTGAGCATTCTGGGGCAGGGACCTCAGGACGTGAGTCTCTTTCCTGACGGTCAACAGATCTCTGTGTCCAGTGCTGCTGCTCTCACCAGACCCATTACGAAATCAACGGGCAGATTGCCCCTGCCCCTTAGCATTTTACTGTGGGCAGCCCAGTGGTGTGTGCCATCCGGAGATAACACGGCTTTATTTGTTCCTTTGTATCTGCTGCTGTACTGGTTCAGCTAACTCACCAACCTGTCAGAACCCGGCTGGGGAGAGGGACCTGCCCTTATTTTGATCCAAAGTTGGAGAGCGGTATGAATGTCTCTCACATTCATTAATTCTGCTCAGATACATTTTCTGTGGGGTGTTTCTTTGTCACCTTCTGCCTTGAGAGACTTTGCAGTGAGAAACCTCAGAATAATACACAGTTATTTTTTTCTAGGGCAAACATATTAATTTTAGTAGCATTGTAGGGTTTTACTTCTATGCCTTCATGTGTTTTTTTGTTTTGTTTGTTTTGTTTCCTCCCAGCTCTCCCAGATAAAACTCTGACTGGAGTTGAGCTATTTTTCCACCTTTATTGGGAGTTTTATGCCTTGGCTTCCCCATTTTTTGTTTGATCTTCTCATTAAGGATGCCCCAAGGAAGTGACCTCTCATGGGATTTCCGATTCCAGAACTGCACACGAATGGCTCACTATCCACACGTATCTCACACATGAACTCTTTTGTTTTTTAAATAAGTGGCCTCACCTAGTTTACAACCTAGTGGGTCAGGAAAATGTTTATTTCTCTTCCAGTTAAGTAATTCCTGTTGCTTGGTCTTGCCTCTTTCAGAGCTTTGAAATAACATCAGCATTTCTGCTTTGGGATTCTGCTCTGTGTACTCCCCCTTTGTGACCTGGGGGAACCCCGAACCCCAGGAGTGTGGCGGCATGGAGAGTACTTTCTTTCTTTCTTTCTTTTTTAAGGTTTTATTTATTTATTTGATAAAGCGAGAGATCACAAGTAGGCAGAGAGGCAGGCAGAGAGAGAGGGAGAAGCAGGCTCCCCACTGAGCAGGGATCCAGTGTGGGGCTCGATCTCAGGACTCTGAGACCGTAGCCTGAGCTGAAGTCAGAGGCTTCACCCACTAAACCACCCAGACACCCCGAGAGGACTTTCTTATTGGACTTACAGACACCATAGAAATAGCAGAAGATGAAAAGTGACAAAATATGGGTGCATGGGTGGGTCAGTCAGTTAAGTATCTGCCTTCAGCTCAGGTCATAATCCCAGGGTCCTGGGATTGAGCCCCACATTGGGCTCTCTGCTTGGTGGGGAGATTGCTTCTCCCTTGCTCTCTGCCTGCCACTGCCCCTGATTGTGCTCACCCATACTCTCTCTGTTAAATAAAAAAATAAAATATTAAAAAAAAAAAAAAGGAATGGGGCACCTGGGTGGTTTAAAGCCTCTGCCTTTAGCTCAGGTCATGATCTCAGGGTCCTGGGATCGAAGCCCGCATCGGGCTCTCTGCTCAGCAGGGAGCCTGCTTCCCCCTCTCTCTCTATCTGCCTCTCTGCCTACTGGTGATTTCTGTCTGTCAAATAAATAAATAAAATCTTAAAAAAAAAAAAGAAATAAAAAGAAACTTGACAAAATACAGTCCTAAAGATTCCCCAAACAACTCAGGGAATCTAGGACTGAAACCTGAAACCAGAGACCCCTGACAGGGTTTGTTAGCTCTCCTAACAGAACAAAGGTTTTATCTGCTTAAATGAAAACTTAGAGGCATTTTTGAATAATATTTGCAAGTTTTTAATGTCTTCTTATGTCCCTAATGCTTTGCCTCATGTGGAGCTGTGATTTTCACCGGAGTAACTGAAGGAGGGAATGGAGGAATCACAGGGTCTAGGTCACATGGAGGAGAAGTGGCAGGCATAACTCGGAGAGATCTTAAAGTCCATTAATGACTTCTTGTTCGTTGGCTATAAGCACATCACATTTTAAAGTGTGACAAAACATGCTGAAGTTCTCACCTAAATCTTCTTTCATGTTACTATAAGTACATTTACACTCATTTCCACCCCAGGGTGCTTTCTTAATAGTCACGAAAGATTTGCTCTCGGCAACTATAGCTAAAGTCTTGAGACATAAAACTTACATAAGTTATCTATAAATAGTGCTCATTTTTGACACATACATAAGCATAGGGATACATATTCAAGTAAAGCTAACTCTGAGTGTATTTTCAAACACATATCCATCTGAAAATGGACTTGTACTCTATAAACTATTTAAGGACAAGATTCTGCTTTGATTTGACCAAGCTTTAGACATGGCATTCTATTGTTTTATCTTGGCATCTTGACCTGAAGGAGTCTGTTTCTGTGTTTTACTTTCATACACCAAAGCCTCCTATATAATCTTCTCCTCCTAATTGCCTATATGACATGGACTCCCAGTAAACCCGTAGTTACTGTAAACTTGATAGAACTATTGTGTCAGTCACAATAATGACTCAATATTTGAGATTTGAAAACCTTTCCTGAGTTGCAAAAGCTTTAAGCGATGTGTGTGTTAGAAGAGATATGTTCCCTTTCTTCAGTTATGAATATCTTCTAAAGAACATTGAGGCTTCCAGATTCTGTGTGCAATCTATGAAAAACATAGTTATTATACAGGATTTTTCAGTAGTGATGAGCTTCTGACACCTACTCCAGAACTCAGGTGTGACTTAAAGAGAAGAATGTGCAAATGTGCCCCAATTGTTAAAGAATAGAAAACCAAATTGAGATAACCTACAGACTCTGGAAACATTCCGAGTCCCACGTTATCTCATGACACTGTCATGAACATAGTGACACTCTTCCTATATAATTGTAAAAATAGTGACACTCTTCCTATATAATTGTAAAAATCAAGCCCAACTTAATATTCAGTTTCTTAAATGGTCACAGCAGTATCTTCTCTTGGCATGCTTAGTGTGAAGATGGATAGGTTCACATAGGATAATGGAAGTTACTGATAAGGCACATTTCCTTAGGTAAACCAGCAATTCCACGGAAGGGCACTAGTTAGTAAAAGTACAATTCTGAAACATGCTCCTTGGGATCGGGGTACACTGGAAGTCCTGGATTATCCTAGATGGCGAGGTTAAGTCAGGCTCTCTTCTGAGACCGAAATCTGAATGGCCTCCTGCCGATGTGAATAATAATGAAAAAAAATAATAGTAATAATAACACTCCATAGCTTATACATTTAATCACTCCTGGGAAAATGTAAAGAGTGTTAGGGAAAGAGAACTAATATTGGCATTTGAGGTACTTCTGAGAACTATAGCTGATGGGAGACTAAGGTCACCTTTGAACTCTGCACCAGGAACAGCACCAGGACACTGGACACCTAGAAGTGTGTAAGGGGCATAAAGCAGAGAAATTGAAATAGGTCACAAACAAGGATCAGAGAGGGCTTGTTGGACAAATTCTAACTCTTTGTTAGTTTTTATTAGAATAATGGAGAAGGCATTCAACATACTACAAAAAGTTGATCTGGATAAACATACAAGTTGTTAGAATTCTTCCAATTTAGATTTCATTGGTTTATTAAGATCTGCTGTGGTCATTTCAATGTCATTGTACCCAGCCAGGTCTCTGTACCTGAATGGTGTAGACTAAATGGGTCTAGGACATAGAGTGGGACTGTCAGTACAGAGCATGGTCAGGAAGAAGCAGAAGACAGTCATTGTAACTTTTGTTAGGCCAGGGCATCAGTCTGTTAGCTTTTAGGAAATAATGTGCAAGAAGGTGATATCAGGAAGTTTAAAAGACCTCACTGCAGGGTCAGGAGACTGGCCAGTCTAGACATGGCCGAAAAGTGTAGAAGGTAGTTCTTGAGAGTGAGTGGCGAAAAAACGAGAGAAAAAAGATCAGAAAATCCAACCAGAAAGCTGACCTGGTGGTCTTATACAGTATCTATATCCCATTTATGAGAAATACTAGTATTAAGGTCATGGCTAATCTTGCGTGCTGGGTGAAGCTCTTGCAGTTTGGGGGATGGAGAACATATTTATCATCAAAGTGGTGTTCAGCTCCGTCACTCAGAAAATCCCTTTGTTCTCATCAACAGCAGTATTTGACGTGTATTATTTTTTGTCAGAGAACAGGTCTCAATGCTCTCTTGTTCTTCAGTGAATTAACAGATGTTTCCTTTACAATAATGCTAATATGGCACACTAAGGATGGCTCCAGAATTGTACCTAATTAAATAATCTCTTAATCCTTGCCCGGAAACTTGTGATACTAGCTCAAATCTTTATGGTTCAACTCCATAGACAGCTCAGTCTCCCCTGGGTGATTGAATCTGCATTTACTGTTCCTTTGTAAGGCAGACATTACTCTGGGTGGTGTTTTTCTTTGATAGTCTTTTGACTATTTAGTACTCTTAGCTTTGACAGCTAATTTCATAAGCTGGCAGATTGAGGACAGAAATGGAAAAATAAGCAAAGTAAATTCTCCTGATAATGGTTATTAACTAGTGGAGGGCTTTACAAAGTTTTCCAAAATAATTGATTATTATTGTAAGCACGTGCTGGTGCATGGATCCAAAATGGGAACAAAAATGTGAAAGAACATTTATAATTGGAAAAGTTATTAGAGCTGTTGGTTCTTGGCCAAGTTAAGCAAAAGTAAGACAAAACGAAAAAGCAAACAAAACACAACCACTACCTAAATGGGAGTTAGTTCCAGTGATTTTCTGTGCTATTCTAAGTAAGGTCTTAGACACTTGTGTCTTCCATCAATATCCACAAAGACATTCAAACATCTCTTGTCCCTTTAGAAAGTCCAAAGGGGTGAGTTGACATTTTCATTGCTTCATTTTTCATTTAGACCTTCTAGTATTTCTCTGCACATGAGCAGAATTGAATCTGCAAAGGGAGGGTACGGGAATTAGCAGATTTATAGTTGGGCCACACTTTCAGCAAACCTGGCCTTGTTCAGTCAGGGAGAAGGATGGACACGAGGTGGACGGTTCAAACCAATGGCCAGCACATTTTGAGAAGGTCCACAGACAATGTCAATGTGAAGTTGTTTGTGACCTGGCATAAAGGAAAGCTGTGAAGATCCTTTCAGGTAAGTCCTTAGGAGAGACTGGGAAACACTTCCCAAATGATTAAAGCTTTTGCTAATTTTTCACGGTTACAACTAAGAATTTTAAGTAAAACAAAACTCTTCTTCAGATCTTGCCTGACCCATTTGTTTGTAAAGGTGTTTGCGTGGTTAAGAATTCATGCACTTCTCACTGGTTGAACTACGGCCTCCTATTGCCATGCCCAGATGAAGAATCTTAAAATCCTTGATAACAAAGAGATGTTTAGCAGAAATTAAGATAAAATTATGGATACATCATTTTTTAGCATATGGTGCAAATCGTATTTCATTGTATACCTATAAAGAGACAGCCCATATGTTAATCTTCAAAGGGCATATCATTGTGTGTTTTCTCAAGTACTTCCCTTCAAATAGCAGGGTTGAATATCAGGTTGTCTCACGTTTTTTGTCATTTAGCCTTAAAGACCGATTAAGTACGAGCTCCTTCTTTATAGATACATAGACAGAGACAACTTGTGTGTGTGTGTGTGTGTGTGTGTGTGTGTGTGTGTTCTTTAGGTAATTAATTTTTCAGGCTGAGAGATTATGCACTGTCTCTGGACACAAATGTGTCTGGAGCAGAGGCAGTTTGTATTTCTTTACCTGTCAGGGGAAACTTGAGAAGTGGGGACCGTCTGTGGATTGGACCCTTTGAGGTGGCCCTGAGTGCAGACTTGTGCCTTTTGATTTTGCTCTGCTTAGAGAAGTAGAAAAAGAATATTATAAGCAGGGAGGTGTTTAAAGTTGATTAAACCTGTGACGGGTTTTATTTTTTCCTTTAGAAGGGGACCAGATGTGGCAGAGACTTAAACTTTCTCCCACGGCCAACAGACGTAGGAAGAGAAAATCAAAATACTCATTTCATAGTTAGAATCTGTTTAGTTTCTTTTCTGGTGAATTCTCTGTGCTGGTTGCCTTTCTGTCCCTGGAGGTGGACACCTGTGCTGTTTGGGTACACAGATCCTTGTAATCAAGTCTTAGGTATTCAAAATGTATTTACAAATAAGGATAAGAATATCAATTTTAATAGGCCCACCTATCTTTAACATTTTCATTTGATGGCACAAAGTATGACTACTTGATGGTTTTATGTGTTTAATTTATTGTGAGATAACAAAGCTTATTTTATTCCATTTAATAGTGAATTACAGAAGTCTGAGGTAATTGTTCTCACTTATAAAAATATTTGAAGTGAATTTACAGAATCCTTCTCCCCCCCCATACATGACTTGCAGTTTTTGGTGTTCGTAGAGGATGAAAGTCATTTATGGAATAGTCCTGTATTTGAGGGGTAAATTGATGATTGTGTAATTTGTCGTGAGTCATGTATCCTAATACGGTATTAAAACGAATATCTCTTGGTGAAGTCTTCTGCAGTTTACTAAAGAAAGCTGCTTTTTGCAGTGTGACTAATACGAAATTGATATCAGTTTTTCAAAAGAAATAATTATGAGAACCTCAAATCTGAAAAAAGTTGCCAATAAACTACACTTATGTAAGCACAAATGAAGTCGGAATTGCAAAGATCATATCTGTGTCTGTGAAGAAAAACCGCGGGTAGGATAAGATTTTTCCAGCTGTTTAAGGTGACTGTCACGTTAGAAGCTGTGTATAATAAATCTGGAGTATTTTGTTGGAAAGTACTTACTTTGATGAAAAATCTGAAGAAATGCTTAGGAAGTGAAAATGTGAAGAAAAATAATTTTCTTTGCTTGAGCATTAGTCATTGTAATATTTTGACTCATTGGAGGTTAGAGACACCCAGAATTGGTTGAGTGAAAGAAACTTCAGTCATCACAGAGAATTTGAGAGAGAGTAAACAAAGATTCAATTAAACATTTGTTGAGACCTTCCTCTTCTCCTAATTATATTATTTGAGCTCCCTTTTGTAAACCGTGTACTCCGTATTTATAGTTTTCAAAATCCTTCTCCATTTATTGTTATGTAATGCCTACCAAAAAATAACTTATGAGGCATTTGCTTTTAATAATTGCTATCGTGACCTTGATTACTAAGAGGCAAGCACCACGCCAAGCACGTCATATGTTTTCTCTGGTTCTTACAAGAACCCTTCAGCTAAATAATAGTATTCTTGTTTTGCTGATGAGAAAACAACACCTTAGGCTGGTTGTGGGTCTTCCCTCAACAGCCACATAATATTTACGTCCCAGTGAAAATATGAAAGCCCATTATATTTTATTCCACTTAGTTTCTCTGTCTTTCAAATTGTTTTCCCTTTTAAAAAAGAAAACAGGATCCAGAAGAGTTAAATAATAACACCTATCTCTCTCTCCTCTCTCTCTCTCTAATGGGTACGTGTCCTGCAAAGATAAATAAGGAATTTTACAGTATGATAGGAGAGAGAGACATTTCATACACAACTGAAATAAAAAGAATGTTTTAGATCCACTGAGGAATATAAAAATTTCTAAGAATTTATAAAAGATGAAACACTTAATTTGTGCTAGAATTAATAAGAAAGACAGACCTCTGCTGGATGAGCAGGGATTTGAAAGGTGGGTAGAAAAAAGAACTTTTTCAAGGAGAGAGCTCACATAGAAGAAGAGACTAGAGAGGAAAGAGGGAAGATGGGAAAGGGAGGTTGGAAATAAATCATGTGACCTGGAATGGTGTGTCAGTCTGGTGGATTTTAGAGAATTTGAGGGAAAAAATGAACTGGATGATAGAACTTGAATGATAACTCTGATTTAAAAAAATTGTAGAGTGTCTTAGGGGGGAGAAAAATACAAATTAAAGGGAGCAGTCGCCTCCAGGAGTGATGTGCGCTCAGAGAGAGAGAGAGTGGAAAGGAAGGGAGGCTCGCCATGGCAGAGAGATTGGATTTGATGGATATTTGTGGATGATTATATACCTGTAGGGGCGGGGGGAGGGGGAGAGTGGTACTGAGGTCTCTGGCATTCGTGATAGGGAGGATAGAAGGTTTCGAAGTTTTAGGGCAATAGATGATTTCGTTTCGTGCAGTAGACCAGCAGACTTAGCAATCAGGAGATGATGGACGCTGGAGGAAGTCTCTTCATGAATGGAAATCCAATTGTAATGCTGGAGAATATAGGAAAGTTGAGGAAGTTGAACTATAAAGGTATGAAATAGTTCTTTTTCAGACATTTGACTAGCTTGGCAGAGGAGAAGGAATGAAAATCTGAGAGATGTTGGTTGCTCTGACAATCATGATGTTGCTGATAATGGCTAAATGTTATTGAGCTCCTTCAGGTGCCAGGCACTGCCTTAAGTATGTCCCCATTTCCTCTTCATAGCAGAAGGAGATTGCATTTTGATGTTCTTTCTCCTGATGAAGGAGAAAAGACATAGGGAAGTCAATGGAGAGTGATCGTCCATATGACAGACTTGTTCCAAAGACCAAGGCATCTGAGCTCAGCAGGGAGAGAATGCATTCACCCCAGGAGCTGGAAGGGATGGGAGATGTCATCAGTGTTCTGTAGCACTTTGCAGTCATCTGTATTTTACTGCGGGTGGACAGTGCAGCCGTCGTGTAAGAGACTGGATGCAAGGAGAAGTCTGACAACAATCCTCTAATGCACCGTCATGAGAAAAGCAGGTTACCGAAGGTGGAGTTCTCTCTCTTTCTAAGATTGTTATATAAATGTGGTTAAGAATAGAAACTTTAATGCATCAAGGAGTTAATATTTATAAAGTGATTGGAACCCTGCTGAAGAAGTCAAATAACATTAGTCATTGTTATTACTGTTCTCTCCCATCCACCCATGCATCCATATATAAAACCAGTAAATATGGAGTGTTATTTACTAGGCACCGGAGAACTCAGGGAGGAAAGAAAGAACCTGCCATTAAGAAGCAGTCCAGTGGGGGGAAGAATGCAAAACAGCCAACTACAGAGGGTACTGATCCATTAAAAGAAAAAAAAAGTGGAGTTAATTACCACACATCTTAAGTGGTAAACACTTACTAAGGCTTGAAGACGGAAGCAATGACAAAGGCAAATAGAATTGAACACAGTAGTGTTTATAACCTTTATGCCAAGTAAGAAATTACATTCAGAGCTGACTCAGCTGTGAATGTGACGTGTAGCAAAATAAAGAGAAACTGTTTTTGGTATATAATAGCAATTAAACTGTTAAGAAATTAGTGAATGCCTCATAGATTGGTGATCAATGTAAGTTACCAGCCATTTACTAAAGAATAATTGACATGTCTAAACAAGAACAAAACCAACTTACGACCTAACTATTCCTTTGTCAGATCCAAATTTTAGGATATTTCAGTAATTGTCAATGTGCAGTAAAATGAGCTAACTCATGCATTACCAACAACAGTATAAGTGGTATAATCCCTTGAACAAATAATTTAGCAATGCATGAGCCTGAATGGGCTGTTCTATGAAATATGATTAAGTATGGTGAGAGCAGAGCAAGGTGCATCTTTGTTTCAGCACTGTTTATTTTTAAAATTTTTTTCTTGATGAAGTATGTTGCTTTTATTTTTTGTTTGTACTTTTTTGTTGACATACAGTATAATGTTACTTTCAAGTGTAGAATTTAGTGATTTATCGCTTATGTACAACACCCAGCACTCATCCCAGCAAGTCAGTACTATTTAAAGTAGGATGGGGCGCCTGGGTGGCTCAGTGGGATAAGCGTCTGCCTTCGGCTCAGGGCATGATCTCAGGGTCCTGGGATTGAATCCCACATTGGGCTCCCTGCTCAGTGGGGAGTCTGCGTCTCCCTCTCCCTCTGCCTTTTCCCCTGCTTGTTCTCTCTCTTTCAAATAAATAATTTTTAAAAATACAGTAAGACAAAATTGGAGAAATCCAAATGTTCATCTAGACATGGGGAGTGATTAGGTAACAGGGGTTCTAAGGGACCTTTTAGAATGATATTTAGTAATGTAATTTAACACCATGGAAATTGTCCATATAACAAAAATAAATAAATAAAGCAGATTAAAAATTAATGTATATAGAAATACAGACATTAAAAAAGAGAGAGAGGATATATTTTTGTGGTTATATTGGGTCTTGGGATACAAGTCTATAAGTAACTTTTTCCATATTTTTCACATTTTACAAATTATTTTTAATTAGAGTCTAGTTTGTGGAAATGTATGTATGTAATCAATTCCATCACCAACTTAAAATTAATTAGCATTTTAAAATGTTCACTGAATGATTTCACTTTGATTTTTCAGAATAACTTGTTAGATAGGTAATATATATTTTTCTTTTTAGAGATTAAGAAAGAGGATTTCATGACTACCCAATATTAAAAATATTTTGGGAAAAGTCTTAAGAATCTTTATACAAAAAAAAACTAGAAGGAAAAGATTTAAGTGAAAGTAAAATCCTAAGTTTAGTTTACCTATTTATTTTCTTAGACTGTTCTAAGAATTTGGGGTAAGAGAGAAGGAAGCGTACAGAAAGTTCTGGAGGGAAAAAAAATGCATGCATTTTTTTTTTCTTCAGAAACAACTGAGTGCCAGGAAAAACAAACAAACAAATGATTTATAAATGCTGATATAGCAAGAGCTTTGGGTCCAGGTCGAAGAGCCTTAAAATTGGAATCCGTTTATTGAAAGGCATTGTTTCAGTTGACAGCATAGAGTGTTTTTCTTGGCACCTACATGCCTTTTAGTATCTTGACAGGGCTTGGCGTGTCATTATTCAATGGTAGATCCATCCCAGCCACACCATTGGTTGTAAACCCAGCCCACCACCTAGTCCTTGAAAAAAGTGGCAGTTCAGATCAGACAGATCCAGATTCCAGTCTGATTTCTTCCATTTCACCATTACCAGGTCCTGGGCGTATCCGTCAAACTCTCTGAGCCCCTATGTTCTTGTATTGTTTTGGTTTTGAAACCAAAGACTGCCACCTTAGAAAGTGATTTGGGGGGATTAAATGAAAGAACATGGGGAAAGATCTAGAAAGCATCTGCCACTCAAGAAAAGTTCGTGAAATGTATCTTTCCTAAAGCAGCCACTGTCAAAGTGTGGGTTACTGTCTCTGGGTTCTGAAAGTGGATACAATGTTCCTATGTAATTTACTTCTTAGATCAGAGTCTTAGGCTTTTTAGTCAAATCATTAGATTTAATTTAAAAGTATTATATGTAGAATAACATATTTGGTAAATTATTAATACATTAGGTTGGAGCCTACCATATATTTCATTAAAGGATATCTCAAATTTAGTGAATCAAAGTTAATGGATTTTTAGAACATGAACACTTTATCAAGTTTGTAGCAATAGGGAGACTAATTTTACCTCAAACAAGAAAAAGTTACTCAAGTTGTCTAAAAAGGAAGTAAGTGTTCCTTTATAGAGGCTAAAAATGATATACTAGCAGATTTTTTTGTTGTGATTAAAATATCACTGTTGTAACAAGATAATTTTAAAGGAAAGCACAAGTATTGGTAACAATTAATACAATTAAATGTTATTTTAGGCAAATAGTCTTTTTTTCCCAATGTGCTTAAAGATCAGCTAAACCATGAAAAAAGATACTGAGGATTACACTAGTTGTAAAAAAAAAATACAGACCAAAATTCCCCATGGATCAATATTAGGAATTGAGGGTCTTTCTAGTTTCAAAATACTCTGGTCTGTGAATCTTTAGTATCACAAAGGAGGAACTTGAGGAATATCCAATCCTTTTCAACTACAGGACGAACCCTGAGCCTTCTATTTGATTTTTAACACAACGGCTCTGTTTATTATAACCGTTTGTTACCATAAAAGTATAAACTGAAAGGTAGCAATGATGGGTGAGTGTAATATATTACATTAAATAAACTTGTCCTGTGCGCAGTACATGGAAAGCTCTGTTTACATTACAGTAAGCTGTTTTCTGCTGCATTTACAATTCTGCTGAGCAAATAAATTAAGAGGGCTTCTGACAGCTCAATTTAGTTTATCTGGTCAAACCCCAAACACATTATTAGTATAATTTTAGCACATTTAATAATGCAATCTTAACCATTTTCTTTTGTAAAGGAAAGGATGTTTTAGCTGATTATTTAGGGAAAAAAGAGCAAAAAAAAAAAATCACTGCACGAAAACCTGAACAATACAATTCAACATACATAGACCATGCACAAGAGGTGAATATAAAGGTCATTGTATGAGCTTGAAGGAGACTTTAAAAATGGAAAAATGTGTAATTTATTAAAATAGTTTTTCATGCTCCTTCCTACAGGTCGATCTAGGACTCAGTTTGGGTGTGGACCCAAGGTCAAAGTGAGGGAGTTGGAGGGGGTGTGGTGTGGAACATGCAGACGGCTCCAAGTGCTCTTTTACAGGAAGTGGAATAGATGCCACCAAGACAAGGAATTGAGTTAATTACAGTATTTACTTAACCAGACTTAATTTTCTTAGTTCTCTATTATTTAAGATGACTTGTCATTTTATGGTGTGTGTGTGTGTGTGTGTGTGTGTATGTGTAAAATTTAGGGTAGAGAGGCAGAACAGCAGCATGGACTGGGAAGAGGCATGGATTTGGAGTAAGAAGACCTAAGTTCAGGTCTGTAACTCAACCACGTGTTAGGTTGGTGGCCACTTTTTTTTAATTGTCTTTATTTTAATTCCAGTATAGTGAACATACACTGTTATGTTAGTTTCAGGTGTACAGTATAGTGGTTCAACACTTCCATACTTTACCCGGGGCTCATGATCACAAGCGCACTCCTTAATCCCCATCACCTGTTTGCCCCATCCCCCCACCCCCCTCCGTCTGGTGACCTCCAATGTGTTCTCTGTAGTCTCTCTCTCTCTTTTTTTTTTTTTTCATTACTCATTTGTTTCTTACATTCCACATATGAGTGAGATCCTATGGTATTTGCCTTTCTCAGACTGATGTATTCCACTCAGCATTATACTCTCTAGCTCCATCCATGTCGTTGAAAACGGCAAGATTGCATTCTTTTCCATGGCCGAGTGATAGCCCATGGTGTATACAAGCCACATATTCTGTAGGTGACCCTTTAAGCCAAGTAAATTATTGGGGGCTTAGTTAAGACTCTAATCTGTTAATTCAGAGTTACATGGTAAATATGAGTGCTCTGGGCCTATTAGTAATACGGGAACTTTTGCATATTATACCTTTTGCGCCTTTTCAAGCCACTGTTCTTTACATTTCCCTCCAGTCAGGTAGATCCCCCTTGTCTTAAGCACCCCATGGCTCTGCATTTGCACAACCTCTTTCCTTTATCAAGAATGCTTTCCTGCTTCCCTCCAGGGGAGAGCTTGTCATCCTTCTGTGCCCATCTCAAATGTCCCCTCCATTCTAAAGCTTTTCTCTGGGGTACTTTTACTTATCTCTTATTTTGTTTTAAAAACTTTTATAGCTTCGGGGCACCTGGGTGGCTCAGTGGGTTAAGCCTCTGCTCACGTCATGGTCCCAGGGTCCTGGGATTGAGCCCTGCATGGGGCTCTCTGCTCAGCGGGGAGCCTGCTTCCCTCCTCTCTCTGCCTGCCTCTGCCTACTTGTGATCTCTCTGTCAAATAAATAAATAAAATGTTTAAAAAAAAAAACTTTAATAGCTTCTAAAGTTAATATAAGCACATTGCATAAAAATACAGAAATAAAAAGGTGAAAATAAATATGAACCATAACTCCATGAAGGGATAAATACCACTAGTATTTTCATATATTTTTTTGTCAATTTAACTTTATGCCAATCCATTTAAATAAATGAGTTGGTTAGGAGGGCTTGTGACAAAACAATTTATCTTGTCAAGTCCCCCAAATATTGTTGTATTATTTTAGCATATTTACCTCTAACTCTATTTAACCTTTCCAAAACACCTCGTATTTAACTCTAACCCCTCCAAAACACAGACAATCACAATAGCAACAAATCCTGCTCAGGAATTGGTATGCACATAATTTATATTCTTCTTTCCACTTAATATTCAATCATGTCTCTAAATATTCTTAGAAAACATGATTTTAATATCTTTATAATCGGCTATCATACAGGGAAAGTATAATTAATGTAATAGTTCCTTTCCTGTTGTCCTTCGAGCCTGTTTAGAATATTTTGCTTTAAAAGCAAAGCATTCTTGTGCACATCTAATATTATTTCTGTAGGACAAATTCCTAGAACAAGAGTTCCTGGGTATGTACATTTTTCATACTTTTGAAATGTGCGGCCAAATGGGCCCCCTGGGAGATTGCATCATTTTGCACTTCTGCCAGCAAGCTCTGAGCCGTGGTGCTGATTTTCACAGTGCTCTTCCTGGAAGGGCAGTGCTCATCGCGCTGTATGGTAATGATTTATTTACTTGTGTCACTCACTCCCCGGACTACAAACTTCTAGGTGATGGGAGCTGTATCTTACTCATTATGAGTCCTAGGGCCTTGTGCCGGCCACAGAAAAAGAAGTGCAGCATTAAAATTTGTAGAATGAGGGGCTCCTGGGTGGCTCAGTGGGTTGAAGCCTCTGCCTTCATTTTAGGTCATGATCCCAGGGTCCTGGGATGGAGCCCTGCATCTGGCTCTCTGCTCAGCGGGGAGCCTGCTTCGCCCCCACCCCCGCCTGCCTCTCCGCCTACTTATGATCTCTCTCACTGTGTCAAATAAATAAATAAAATCTTTAAAATTTTTTTTTAAAATTTGTAAAATGAACGATGCTTCTCTAGTTTTTGTGTCTGCACTGTCATGTTTTTTCTATACATTGATTCTAATAGTCCGTGATATTAAAAAATGGGAAATGCTGCCACTCCTGCCACTTCTGCCACTTCCTTGAGCAACCCTGTGATTTCAGGATGTTAAATTTAGGGCTGGCTTTGTTATATCCTGCAACAGGATATTTCCTCTCCTACACGGCTTTCGTTGTGTGGAGAATAAATAGGGTCATGAAAAGTGAGTTTGTAGCTAGTCTACTTTTGATTAGGAGTATTTAGCAGAAAAGTCTTAAGAAGCTAGATATAAAAACATCTTTGGAGAGAAAAGTATAGACTTTCTTGGCAAGGTAGGGGAGTTTCATGCTCTGGTGTGATTATCCCAGGTAACTCAGACTTACACATGTCCATATTGGTTCTATATTTGGTTTGTATCCTGTGGAATTAGATGTAAAAATTTATCTTTAGTTACCTAATCCTTTTAAGGATTCTCCTCAAGGCAGTATCAGAGTATTACTTACAAAATTAGAACATTTGTGGATCTGATCCTAAAAATCTCATTCTAGTGTGAATTGATAGATGAAAAATTCGGGTAGCAATATCAGTTTCAAATTTAGGCATTTTAAGTATAGATCCAGGAAATGCTTGTTGAGTCAAAGAAACCCACCACAATAGTCTAAATTTGAATGAAAATAAAGCAGCCTATCTTTTATAAAATTCTGCAGAATTGGATTTGTAATTTATATTGGAAAAGACCAAGACTGTGGCCAAGAATGAGTATTTAGGCAAGAAAAGACCAATTAAGTCAAGAATGTGGAAGGCTGGCCCTCAGAGTTCAGAGAGCATAGGCTCAGGAATGGACCGCCCAGATTGAGATCTCACTGGGTGGGGCCATAGGCAGTTTACTCCAAAGTGCCTCTGTTTCCTCCCTGGCATTCGGGGATAAGAATAGTACCACTTCACAGATCTCATACAGATTAAACGAATTCACACATGTAGGGGGGCACTTTTAACAGTGCCTGGAACATCTTTTTTTAAATCAGATTTTCTACTGAAGCAGGATTGTGAACTTCAGGAAGACATATATACATATATATATATATTTTTTTTTAATTTATTTTTAAGTAATCTCTATACCCAGTGTGGGGCTCAAATTCATGACCCTGAGATCAAGAGTTGCATGCTCTACTTGCTGAGCTAGCCAGGCACGGCAGGAAGATTTTTTTTTTTTTTTTAAGATTATGTATGTATTTACGAGAGAGGGAGAGGGCAGGGGCAGAGGGAGAGAGGTAATCTCAAACAGACTCCGCACTAAGAGCTGAGCCAGACACAGGGCTCCATCCCAGGACCCTGAGATCATGACCTGAGCTGAAATCCAGAGTTGGATACTCCACCAACTGAACCACCCAGGAAGATATTTTTAATAAACCTAACTTGGTAGCCAGCAGGAAAACATCCAGCAAAGAGATAGGAAAAATAAAATACACTTCACAATGCAAAATGTATGAGGAAAGGTGTTCAGAATAAACATAATGCATAAAATACTTGATCTTGTTTTCCTAAATTCTATTGCCTTTTCAAGTTGAATATTATATTTTAGAATACTTATTCTATTAGATTTTAGAAATAAAATCATTAACTGATTAACATGCAGTATATTTTGAAATAAAAGAGAATGTGAGATCTAAATACACTATACCTGTACTTTTTTGTTGTTTTACAACATTCTTGCTTATAGTTTCCACAAAATATTATGTCCATCCTTTAAAAATGGTGTTTATCCATTTCCCATCTCTATGTAACACAAACCATTGCCCACATGTTATAATTCAAATACCTTACATTCTACCCTGATTTAGGCCACATGAAGGAAAGAAAATTCACATGTTAAAATAATTGTGAGTACATGTGTTTGAGTTATTTTTAACCTAGGTTTGGATTTCATAAATGTAGCAGAAGTCACTGGCCATTTATAGAAGCTAATTATAATCTGGTTCTTTAAAAAGTTTATATAGCTTACTATTAGACGACAGTATTCTCATTCCCCATCCATGAATAGCTATAGCAATAAGGGACTGATGGTATTTCCAGGGGGTCGGATCCTAAAGTCCAAAAAAAGACCTCAGGAATTCTAGAAATTAATTGCTTCATTAAGCCCAGATTTTAAAGGTGGCGTCCTATTTTAAGAGTCTCTGCCAGAAGAACCACTGAGCTACTAAATATGCTCCAATATTTCTAATACTAATTTCCACTGTAGCCAAGATATTTCACGAAGGTTAAGTTCACCATGATAATATAGGATCAGTCAGAGTCCAGTTCCTGATGTCAGCAAACAAAGAATTAATCGATGTATCAGATTACCGAAAGGGAGTGTAAATTGTAGCAAAACTCCAGATTAATATCTGACAGTTACTTTAAAAAGAAAGCCATTCCTATTCCAGAAAGCAGGGAAAGTTAAAAAGATGAAACAGATTCTTTCTGAATTTAGGCTTGCTTCTAATTAAATGATGCGGGGTAGTGTTGATAAAAGAGACCAAGAGGAGGAGAATCAGCCCAAAAGCCTGAAAACTTCAAGTTCAGTATGCTGTCATGAAGATAATTTAACTTCTCCATTTTATTTCAGCATTGCTTCTGAGAAACGAGAAAAGGAAAATCTAATTTTAACTACTAATCTCTTATTCCTACCTTACAATTTTTATCAATATGTCACTACAGCTAATTCAGAATAATAAATGGAGATGGGTTTGTTGCTATCCCACGTGTTGCAGCCAAAGCTAAGTTAATATGCCTGCTTTGGG
This sequence comes from Mustela erminea, assembly GCF_009829155.1. Lineage (NCBI taxonomy): Eukaryota > Metazoa > Chordata > Mammalia > Carnivora > Mustelidae > Mustela > Mustela erminea. Next base: position 10,928,201 of record NC_045627.1, on the reverse strand, counting down.
AAATTGATTACTTAATGCTGTTTAATATAAACATATGCAAATGTCTATAATTACATCCATGTCACACGTTAAATGACAAAGGTATGTCGTAAAATTTTGCACAGTTTTCGTGCAGATGTGCTATGTCATGTTATAAACAAGATGTTGCTCATGTATATTTCCTCACAATAAACAAAGATATATTGCAAAAGAAATCAACAAGTTTTGTCATTAAAAACAGAGGGGTGCCCGTAGGTATAAGTTATGCCCCGCATTAGACAAGACCTTCATTGTGCATTCTGTTAGATAATCTGAGATAACTGCAAAGATTCTGACGCAGGTATTATTACTCCCATGAGCAAATCTGTGTCAGTTCGGAAGCTGGATTTAGGTGCACAAGAGATTCACTGAGGGGAGACCCTTTGATGGTGAAGGGGCAGGAAGTGGGACTAGGTGGGGAGAGTGTCCAAACCACAGTACGGGTCTGGCATCTCTCATAGGAGCAGGGAAAGAACGTCGGGACACAGGAGCCTCAGAGGGCAGTGGCTCAGAGGAAGTCTCCAAACCTAAGTGTTGGGCCAGGAGAGCTGACTCTGGCTGCTTGACTCCTGGCTTAGAGCCACGGGAGTGGGGTGGTTGGGCCTGGGCCTGGCAGAAGGGCATGTGGCCCCCTGGAAACACCACAGTGGATCAGAAGGTACAGCGACTAGAAGCTGCCAGGCAGCCTCCCTCCCCAAAGCTGGTTCCTTTGAAGGGAGCTCAGAGCTGAGAGCTGGGGCCATCTTGCCGACCACCACGGTAAAAGTAACAATTCACCTTTACACACAAGCAGCCCTTGGAAGTTTACCTACCTCAAACTGGCTTTTTATCTGTTTATAGATGTGCCTTTTCACATTGGGTTTGCTTTCTTAGCTCCAGCCCTCCTGATTCTGAAGACTTGGCCATAGGTTAACCAGCTTGCTCCCGTTACCCCACAGAAAGGTCACCCCTTGCTTCTTTGGTGTCCGTGTCATGCTTCCTCAGTTCAAACCAGAAGGTCTTTGGGGTCTAGATTCAGCTGTCCACCTGACATTTTCTGTAGGATCATAGGCAGGTTACTGCATTTGTTAAGCTGCACTTTTCTCCCCTATAAACTGGGTAGAAGAATATGGAGTATTGAACGTAAGGATTTAACGACAGAACACACATGAACCACTTAATATGATGCTTGGCTTATGGTAAGTGCCCCAAAACATTAGCGATCTTTATTGTGGCTGCAGTTTTTGAGTATCCTTCTGTTATCTATACGTTTCGTAGTCTTACCCAGAAATATCTGAGTTGCTATATATATGACTTCCACTTGAGCGGACCAGCTTTGTTTTGAAAGCTCCAATTGTGTCCTTCAGGGTAATGTAAAATATAGAAGAAATGATGTCAGAGATCTATAAAATACCAAATCGGGGCCTTGTCTAGTGCGGTGGATTTTAAATGTGATGTTTTGCCTATTGGCAAGCAAAATCAGAGGCCCACGATGAGTACTATGATTTCATATTTCTGGGGAACAAAAATAAATGTTGATGGCTGGAAGGCTTCTGGATAAAAGGAAGCACACCCCTTGTCTGGACAAAGAGAAACATACCTGCAGTTCCGAGGTGCTACGTTTACTCATCAAGAAAGGAGGGGGGCCTGGGGGGCTCAGTTGGTTAAGTGCCTCCCTTCATTCAGCTCAGGTCATGATCCCAGGGTCCTGAGATCAAGTCCCAAGTCAGGCTCTCTGCTCAGCAGGGGAGTCTGCTTCTCCCTCTGCCTGCTGCTCCCCCCATTTGTGCTCTCTCTTTCTCGCTGACAAATTAATAAATAAAATCTTTAAATATAAATGACACAGCTCTTCCCTTACTTTTGTTGCTTTGTGAGAAATGCTCAGCACAAAATTAACTGCTTGAGAGTACCCTTGATAGATACGAGACAAGTAAAATAGATTGAGAAAGAGAGTATAAAGAGTAGGATAGAATACAGCAGCTTCTCGTGTGGACCCAGACCAAGTGACTTGTGAAACTGTTTTATCACTTGCCCCTGCCAGGGACAGAAATTGCTTCTCATTTGAAAGTATAAATTTGTGGGTGTCAGTTAAGTTTCAGTTATGCTGCCCTTGTGTTTTGTCCGGGAAATTACATACTACAGAGGCAGTCGAGTGTTGGGACCTCAAAAAGAAACCTGTTCTCAGGAAGCTTGTGTTATAGTTGGGAGATGAAAAAAAAAAAAAAAAATATATATATATATATATATATATATATAAAATAAGAAACTGTAGAAGGAAAGAGGAGACTATAGATTACGTTGGGTGGTGATAAGCCTATGGAAAAAATAAAGCTGAGAAGAAGGTCTTGGGTTTAAGATGACAAGATTTACCATCAGCTGTGACTGTTTTTCCAGGCATGCTCAAGCCATTGGTCTCGAGACCCATATTTTTAAAATGCCTGGCTGAGTACAGGGATGTGGTATGGGGCTGTGAAGCAAAGCTAAATGCATGAGCCAGGCTTTTTTGGTGTGGTTCTAGTTAATACAACAAGCTGGCAGATGAAAAGTAATATATTAACTTCTTCCCAAACAGAAGTCCCTACTGTCCTGGTACTAAAGCAATGAATTTAAATACATAGTACTTAAAATTAATACAGGACCATAAATAGATAAGGTGAAACAGGATAATTAAAATAATAAGCATATATACTATGCCTAAATCCCATAAGATATCATAAATATACAAGCCTTAAAATGCAAAGGGTTATCACTCTTGAATGTATTTGGAAGGAATTCCCAAATTTTGCAAACCCTTGATTTAGACAGCGACTGTTTTTAGCTTGTATTGATATTGTATACTATTTTATTTTTTTGCAAGGTCCTCATCACACAGAGTAAGGAATTACTTGGTACTGTTCTGGAAATACAGACCAGAGGCTCAAAAATTTTTAATTGTACAACCTGAAATTAATATAATATTGGGTGCCTGGGTGGCTCAGTAGGTTAAAACCTCTGCCTTCGGCTCAGGTCATGATCCCAGGGTCCTGGGATTGAGTCCCGCATAGGGCATTCTCCGCTCAGTGGGGAGCCTGCTTCCCCCCGGCCCCCTCCCCGCCTGCCTCTCTGCCTACTTGTGATCTCTGTCTGTCAAATAAATAAATAAAATCTTTAAAAAAATTAATATAATATTGTGTGTCAACTGTACTTCAATAAAATCAATCAATCAATCAATCAATCAAATAAGACCCTGTGGGTAATCAGCAGGCAGGAAGAAGAGTCAGGAGAAGTACCATCAGTGGGCAGTTCTGGATACTTGGTGCTTTGGATATGTGGCCTTCTTTATCTCCTTCATGCAGAAATGGCATATTAGGCTGAATAGAGCTGCCAGGAGATACTTTAAAAGAATTGTTTTCCACTGTCGTTAGGTGTCTTCCTCCCCCTCCAATTAGCTGGTCCTCCCCAGCTAGGTATCAGGGTTTCAGGGTTTCCTGTAATACCAAAATGATTTAGCTGGGATTTTGTAATGTTGGCTAGCAGCTAGAGGTATTTCTGATGAAGCAGGATGAAATTTATCATCTGGAGTCTGGGGTCCTTCCCCCACCACAAATGTAAAGGAGAAATCAGGTAGTTTCTATTTTTCTGTTTTAATTTTTTTTTAAATAAGGTCCATTCACTTCTTTTTGAGATAGGGGAGAGAGGCACAGTGAATCCTCAAGCAGACTCCCCGCTGATGGAGACCCCCATGCGGACCTCTATCCCAGGACCCCAAGATCATAAGCTGGGTTGAAACCAAGAGTCGGATGGATGCTCAACTGACTGAGCTACTCAGGCACCCCCCAAATCAAGTATTTTTATTTATTTTTTTTAGTTTAAGTTTAATTTTATTATTTTTTAAAAATTTATTTAAATTCAATTAACTGACATATAGTGTAGTATTAATTTCAGAGGTAAATGTCAGTGATTCATGAGTTGCATAGAACACATGGGGATCATTACATCTCATGCCCTCCTTAATGCCCATCACTCAGTTTCACATTCCTTCCCTCATCTCCCCTCAGCAACCCTCAGCTGTTTCCTATGATTAAGACTCTCTTACTGTTTTATCCCTCTCTGATTTCCTCTTGCTTTATTTTCCCCAACCTTCCCCTATGATCCTCTGTTTGGTTTCTTAAGGTCCACACATGAGTGAGATCATATAATTGTCTTTCTCTGAGTGACTTATTTTACTTAGCATGATACCCTCAGGTTCCATGCACGTTGTTGCAGATGGTAAGATTTCAATTTTTTGGTGGCTGTGTAGTATTCCACTGTGTGTGTGTGTGTGTGTGTGTGTGTGTGTACACCACATCTTTTTTTATCCATTCATCTATCGATAAGTATCTGGGCTCTCTGCATATTTTGTCTATTGTGGACATTGCTTTTTTGGGTAAATATCTAGTGGTACAATTGCTGGGTCCTAGGGTAACTCTATTTTTAACTTTTTGAGGAACCTCTATACTAATCTGATACTTTTAAAAGAAATAACTGTTCAACCTCTGGTTATTTGAACCTACACTACAGGAGCCTTGTTGACCATATGGTTGAAGTCCCAGGGATTGGGATTCCCCCTCCCCCACCATATGGACTTGCCAGGGGTGGGCAGCTTTCTAGTAGAAGGAAAGATTTGTGTCTATTATCGGATTCTACTTAGCCAAACCGATGGTCTGTAACCTAATCAGCAAGTCAGGTGCAGAAGAGGAATTTCTTGGAAGTGGGTAGAGCCTTAAAAAACACTAAGAGTCTTTTGAATGGACTGAAGCTTATTCAAAGAGATTGCAATAGGGCTCAGAGAACAGAGAGTATTAATTTTCTTCTTGTTTCCTCAAGTACCTGAATTTTGTTTTTTATTGCGTGAGTTGAATCTTTTCTACATCCCAGTAATTCCATAGGATAGTCCTAATTAAAACCAAGAAAGAAAGAAATCTTACAAGAAAAAATAGTTATATTAGTTTCACTGCATTTTTCTATTTATTCACATTACAACACAATATGGATGAAAATATATTGTTTTGAAACTGTTTATAAGAGTTTATTTAATCCTCTTAATTTTTTCTACACTCTGTGTATAGGAATCTTCCCCCGGAACATAAGTTGTTGGTTTTTTTTTAATATTTCATTTATTTTCCAGATTCTTCTTGTCCTTATGATCTTTATTTTGTCTTAAGCACTAGATTTTTAGAAGGATATTATCAGGATAATATTGAATGAATTTCTTTGAATGCTGTACATTTTTTTGACGATTTTATTTATTTAACAGAGCGAGAGATCACAAGTAGGCAGAGAGGCAAGCAGAGAGAGAGAGGGGGAAGCAGGCGGGGCTCGATCCCAGGACCCTGAGATCATGACCTGAGCTAAAGGCAGTGGCTTAACCCACTGAGCCACGCAAGTGCCCCATGCTGTATTTTTTCAATTAAGAATTACAATTATACCTAAAATGAAAGTATGTATTTTAATAAATACATTCTATTTCAATTTTTTAGAGAACGTTTTTTGGAAGGAATGTTCTGAGATTCTTCCTCTCTAACTCAGTATTATTTTAACACAGTTGATAGCTTTGTCTGCCAATTACGTGAAGCAAATCATGGCGATAAGTGAGTTTTTTTACTTTCTCCATAGTGGTGAGTAACTTCCAAATATCCTAAAGAAGTAACGTAAATGCATTAACATAGAATTTTGACATTAGTTAGCTATCACCTGAAAGATGTTAGTGTTCAGAGTGATCATTTTCATTTAATGAATAATTAACGCATACTGTACGTCAGGCACTATTAATTAAATTAATTCTTCAGACAACCCCACGAGGAAGATACTAATATCTCCATTGTACAAATGGAGAAATTAAGACGCAGAATGGTTACAAAACTTTCAACTGAAGAGTTGAAACTCCAGAGTATTAAGGAGAGCTCTCTCTACCTTTTATCAGCCTGAACTTGCCACCTTGGGTCAAAGCCAGCAAAACCTCTTCATATTTATATTATACCAAACTCCATTCAAAAGTGATTTGTCACCAATAAAGCTCAGTGGTTCAGTCACCTCAAAAGAGATGGTCTTTTCTCTTCTTCATTATTGCCTTGGGCAGTTCTCTGTTTTTATATATTATTTATCCTTCCATTTAAGGAAAACATCCTTTCTTATTCTATATTTCTTTACATCAAGAAAAAAAATTCTATACAACTCCCTGCAAAAGATTTAAGGTGATTTTCAAAAATACTCGGGTTACCATGAAAGACTATTAATCTCACAAAACAAACTGAGGGTTGTGGGGGGTGGAGAGGAAAGGGGGGTGGGGTTACGGACATTGGGGAAGGTATGTGCTATGGTGAGTGCTGTGAAGTGTGTAAACCTGGCGATTCACAGATCTGTACCCCTGGGGCTAATAATATATTATATGTTTATAAAAAATTTTAAAAATTATTAAAAAAATACTCGGGTTACAGCACAATAAAATTTAATGAGATCAGTAAGGGAAGTAGTGACAGAAAAAATTTAGTGGACTAGCAGTAAGGTAACATCAATTCAGGGGTACTCTGTTTGGGAAACAAGGTGTACTTTGTTTTGGGGAAGTTAACACAAAAAGGAAAAGAAAAAGTAAAATGTAGTGTTCTTTGGGTTAAAAAAAGACTCGTAGGAAAAGCGTAGTGATCCTTGTGCTTCAGGGAAGACATTCATGGTTCCTGATGCAGAGACATCATGTGATATGATGAGCAGCCTCTGTGATACCAAGAGAGTAAATGCAAAAATGAAATCGTGGGGCCGTTTGTAAACACGGCCTTCACTAGGTCTGTGGCCTAACATCAAAGAAATCTCCAACCAATGCAGTTCTGTTAAGGATCAAATGTGACGTGGTCGTTGTGTATAGTTCTTTATTATTTTGGCTTGATTCAAAGATAACACTTCATATGAAATTTTTTTTTTTTTTTTTTTTTTTAAATAGGCTCCACACTCAGCATGGAACCCAGGTCAGGGCTTGAACTCACGACTGTGAGATCGAGACCTGAGCTGAAATCAAGAGTCAGACACTTAACGGACTGAGCCACCTCAGCACCCCCTAATTTAATATATTCATAGAGAAGGAAGTTTAAGATTGTATTCTTTGACAAATGCTCTGTTATCGATATGCTGTGCAAACCAAGGAGTGACTTGATGGGTTATAGGTTCTGATCGGTTTACTTCTTAAATGGTCGTTTTCTCTTTACTATAGAATGAAAGCATTAAAATTTAGGAATTGTGTATAACTTCTGAGAGGAGGTATAAACTGATGCATTCTTTGTAAAGTATACACAGAAGATATGGTGTTTGAATCCTTTGTCATCTCAGGGAGAAAGAATTCAAAGGTGACAGGATTTGCAACAGCTGATATTATTTGTTTGTTTATCTGATTGGATTTTTTTAAACAAATTATACTGTGGGAGGATTGGCTTCCTATATCCTGTCACAATTCCTTTACATTTATGTTCCTTTGGTTCTGTGTTTGTCTAATGCAGATTCTATACAAGCAAACTTTAGAGAATGTGCTTGTCTCTTGTAGACACACAAGAATTAATATCATTCCCTTGACAGAATGAATTCTTTAAGTGGTATTTCTGGTTGATTGGCTGTGGTTCCACCCAACACAAGCAAACATATGCTCTTTTCCCTGAGAGGTAACTAATACCATTTTTGCCAACCTCGCTCCACCCCACTTACCCCCACTCCCCAGTTCCCTCCCTATTGCTGTTGGGACCCCGCATATCCTGTCTCCTCCTGTCTCCCCTGGGGACATCGTGGGCTACGCTGGGACTCCCTGACACTCCATTTTCTTCACCATGTTGCTTCCTACAAGCTCTCTCTCCTTCACATTCCCAATAATGTCCCATTTTCAAAAGTAAATAAAGGAGAGTCACAGGAAAACAACCTTCTGTCGAGCCCGCCCTTTGGCTTCTCTATCCTCAAGTAATAATCGCTTTGCTTCACAGATGAGTAGAAATTTTAACTTTTTAAAATTATGCTTGATTTAGTTTTGAGTTGAATTTCAGTTTTCTGCATGAATTTAAACAAGTAATAATTGTGATTTTTTTGTTTTTTTTTTCTGAAACATAAAAATGCATGAATGCTTAATTTGCTTAAAAGTGGAAAATGTGGGACTTAGGGATAGTTACTAAATTTGGGAATGAAGGGGGGCATTCACTGTATTTCCTTCAAGCGGGTTTATGGGAGCAGAAGTGTTTACCATTTGTTATATCACTGGGTATATAAATACTGTACCTTGGGTAAAATTGGACTAGTCCTATTAACAGAAAGCTGTTTTTGTGACCCAAAGTTGATCTGTTTCAAAAGTCATGATTCTGAAAGCCCACAGTGGTCAAAAAAAAAAAGAACTTTTCTCCACTTACATTCTTGTGCCAGATCATAAAGGCTTTTCTTTGGTTTTGTTTTTATAATATAATGCATCCCAGGGATATAAAAAAACAGACATAATTTCATTTTGTACATTCACACTTTTACAGCTGCTTGCAGGGTATATGTAAAAATAACTTGACTACAAGTTCACTTTTCTGGCAGATTAAGAAAGCAAAATAGATAATTGATGTTAAACTACTCACAAATGCTCTAATAGAGATAATTAAAAATATGTAAATTAATTTTAAATTAACTTTATGTACATATATTGTGTTTGACACTAAAAATGATCTTGGGGGGCACCTGGGTTAAAGTGGTTTAAAACAGTAAAACAGTGGGTTAAAGCCTCTGCCTTCGGTTCAGGTCGTGATCCCAAGGGTCCTGGAATGGACCCCACATTGGGCTCTCTGCTCAGCGAGGAGCCTGCTTCCCCTTCTCTCTTTGCCTGCCTTTCTGCCTACTTGTGATCTCTGTCTGTCAAATAAATAAATTAAATCTTTTAAAAAGCAAAAAAATAAAAATGATCTTGGGAGCTTTAGAATTTGTATCTCAAGTTTAGTTGAGAACCATTCCTTGATAGATGTATTTCATTAACGTCGGATTTTAAAATTCCACACTGTGAAAAAAACTTCTTTTCAGACATTTGATGGAATCAGCTTTAGACAGTCAGTGTTATGTTTCTTCTCCATCAGGTTGACAAAATTAATTTTCTGATCACCAGTCAGCAAATATATGATGAGAGGAATAGAGAATAAGGTGTGAGTCATGATTCCTAGAAAAAGGAGTTCACTTTTCTGCAGCTAAAATACATAACTACGTTTTTTGTTATCCCGCACTAATGTGCGATGCCTTCACTAGCTTTGAGCAACATAGATGACGACGTGGAGCATATCGAGGGCTTAGTGATGCGATGACATCATGTCATCCCCGGCACAGAGTCTGGTGTGGAGAGAGGACAGGAAGTCATCAGGAAGCGAGGACACAGAGAGATGAGCCACAGCCGGTTATAGCTGAGTCGCAATTTTGTGAGACACTATTTTCAAGCCCAAGTCAAACTTGTTCCCACATATGGTCTGATTTTCATCCCTTCTGGTGAGTTCTGAAAGGGTGTGCCCTGAAAGGCTTTCGTGACAACGTCCGTCCGTTCGGATCCTCCTGGCTCCTCCTTGCCTGTTCCTTTGCTCTCTTCCTGGCGCTCTGCTTCCCTCTCTGTGATTCCATATTCGCTCCGGAGCTGAGCTTTCTGAGTCTGTCACTGCCACCTTCATCCATCTTAACTGTTACTCCCACCACGCTGTTTCTCAGCGAGTATAAGTTTAGCTGTTACCTATCTGCTCTTACAGTGACAGTCTCAAGACCCGTGTGTCTGGCTTCCCCTCTTCTCGCTGGCACGCCTTCTCTGCTTCCGTCTGGCTTATCTTCCTCCTGTGCTAGACTTGACTTCCCATCCCTGTGAACTCATTCCTGGGTCACTTTCTGCAGGAGACTTTCTCCCTTTGGAATGTGCTCTTTTTTCATCCCCAAAGCTGTGTGATACTTTATCCTGCCGTACTGTAAGCATACTTGCCCTTTGGGTTTGTTTCTGGCTGCAGTGGATTAAAGATGACTGCAAATGATTTCACATTCTTCCCACTGAGATGTGATATCTGTGTCCCCTGCCTTTGAACATGGGCTGGTTCTGTAATGTTCTGACCAACACAGTATGTCAGAAGAGACTCTCTGCTGGCTTCCAGTCCAGAGCCTTGAGAGACGGGCAGCTTCTCTTTCTTTTCTCCTGGAACGCTCACTCTCCACTCCCTAAGCCTCCCTATAAAAAGTCTGACAACCCTGAGATGGTTCTAAAGAAATGACTGCAATGGGTTCTTGACTCTAACTTATATTTTTATTGGAGACATTCCCACTGGAAACAGTGTAAAAGACAATTTATTGGGTGTAGGAATTAAATATCATTTACATTTTGCTGCATATTTTAAGATTTCCATTTGGTGCATCATTTCTATTTTAGCAATATATAATGTGTCATATGTGTATAAATACACACCTATTTGAGGCATACGCATAAATATTTCTAATGAAAAAATTGCGCTGTTAAAAAGTTCAACGTCCAGGAGTCTATCAAAATAAAAGTCATCCTGTGTGTATACCTGCATACATATGTACCCTAAAAGAAGAGCAGTCCTTTACTTCCATGCCGTGTTGCAAATCCCTGGAGTGAAGAATGCACAAATAAAGAAGTGTGAGCCAAAGCCTCCCCTTACAGAATTCTAGAGCTACGCCTCTAATTCGATTTATCCCCCCCAAAATCAAATTCCATTTCTTTAGGTGCCTACACATTCTTCTCCATAAAAGTGTCGTAGGAATATCAAAGCGTGTAAGTGGAGACTTGGTGTTATCGGAGTTTCTTTTCTTCCCCCAGCGACCATTCAGTACTGATCACGCATGAGAAGCAGGTGCATCTCTGTGCCCCCGTCACAGAAGCGGGGACAGTGCAGCCCCGTCTCTCAGTTCACAGTCCGTTAGTGAAATCAATGTTTCTGGACTAGTCTGGAGCCAGGCGAGGTAACAGAGAGCCTCCCAGGCTTCTGGGCTGGCATAAAGAAAGGCAAACATCTGGAAAGGAGCACAGACAAAGTAGCTTCTGACACAGCAAAGAGGGTGTTTGAGCAGGAGACGGATGGGCTGTCAATGGTGCTTTGCTCCTCAGTTTCCTTCTGGGGACTCTTGCCTGTGCTGGCCATCGGTATGCAGCACCGTCCTTGTCTTCTCACCCGTGGCCAAGCTAGGACACGTGTAAGGTTAAGGATCGCTTTTGACTCTTCTGCGTCCCCCACTGCCTCGGGGATAAGCCCGGACCTTAAATTCAGGTAATGCTTAGCTGTGTTGTGTAATTCCCAGACCTTCCAGTCTGGCTGCTGGGATATGTTTCTGAGAACAAGGAGTCTTGGCTTCCAGTTTTGGCTTCGTATTATGTAACATTTATTATTTGAAATTATAAATTACAACTCGATGCCAATTATTTGGGTTCCTATAAATCTCCTTATATGGGCAGGAGGATGATACAATCTGTACTAGACACGTGAAGAAACTGGATGTGAACAGTTTCTTTCAGCTTCTCATGGTCCTTTATCTCAGCGGGTGCAGGACAGAGGCGCATGTTATGATGGTTGGGTCTTTTTCTTTGTCTGTCTCTTCTCGTCCCTCTAAAAGGTACTTGGAATCCTGAAGAAAGAGTAATGCAGTTTCTAAGGTTAATAAAGAACCGTTTTACTGTTGCCCTCTTTAAACAGGTGATGAAATATACTGAATTTTGTCTTCTGGTTATTTTTTATTTTTTTTTCTTCAGTGTGGCATACTTAGCAATTAAGAAAGTGACCCTGTCACTTGAAACACTACATCCCTCAGGACCTCGAACACGCACTGCATGCCTTGAAGAAGAATGTTTGTTTTTTAAAAAAATTCTCAATGATGGACACATTCCAGTGATGGGTGAATGACTTTAAATGCCTTTAGAACCAGAGCGAGCAGACACAGACCTTAAGAAAAAAGTATCTGGGCTAGATGATTGCTGCGGCACTGGATCTATTACAAGCTTCACCTGTTGGCTTCATTTCAAAGTACGCAGCTCTAGTGCTAACATTGACTAGCACGTGACACTTGCTGATATAGTTTCTTGCTTGGGTTAAAGGGAATTATGATGAACATCATTCTCTTCTTTCGCTGAGGGGGTTGGATCACTTTTATTTTCTGTATGTCCCAGAGTGCCATCCTTAAAATAGAACTCATCATTTTCTCCACCAATGTTTCCTACCCCCTCCCAACTTTATTCCAAGAAGAAAAGATGACAAAATGTGATCATTTGTCTCCTGGAGTCTGAGGGTGTTAAAGAGTTCTGAGTGGTAAAACAGATGGAATTATGCTAAAAAGCACATGGCCCCTTATAATTTTTTCTTTAAAAAGCTCCAAAACTTAGGCTTAGTAATGGAATAGACTTTGCTATTCTTGAGTAACACATAAAGATATCTTTGCTTCTCCCTATTCTGACTCACTGCTCTTTTGCCAGAGTGCAAAATGTCCATTTCAGATCAGTCACTAAGAAATGTTGATTAAATAGGCTTCTAGAAAAGGTGACCATGATAAGAGTAACTCTCTTGATAAGGGAAATGAAGCATATCAAGTTATAAGATTCTTACTAAGTTTTCTTCTGACTTTTGGCGACAAGGATAAGTCTTCAGCTGCTTTTGGTACTGTAGTCTATTTCTACCATTATGCCAATGTTAAATATATTTTTTTCCTATAAATAGTCAATATGGACTAATTTTAAAGTATAGTTTTTCTTCTTTGGAAAATTACATTCATTGAAGTTAATGTCTGGCATGATATTTCCGAAATGAGAGTGATAGGTGCCAATTCCATATGACTGAAATTTGCTGTTTTAGGAGTGATTTTTGTTAGCTCCCACAAACAGCACTAAAATTTTTATGTCGGGATTTTTAAATTCTTTGCTTTGGGTGTCACACTCAGGTATTTGAAACAATGTCACTGTACTATTTAACCTTTGACATACTGAAATTGAAAATAGGGGAACTGGACCTCATTCCTATGTATTTATCTTAGAATTTAGTGCCATAATACGCTTTAAATGATCAATGTGTAATGACTGTATATTCTTATGCACAAAATACATTGAAACAGTTCTTCAGACACAGATTGCAAACAGTGAAACTTAAACATCTATTGTGTTAAGATTAGGAAAGATAGGGCCAGTAAATTCACTAACAGGGCATAATTAGTAAATGATATCACCTTACTAACATATTCCTATAGAAGGAAAAATTGTTGTGGGATTCTAAAAGCCCAAATTAGTAAGGGAAGACCAGAAGTTGTTACTTTCTATGAAAGGCAAGCATAATGAAAAATATAAATTAGACTCCAAGTCAAAAGACCTGAGTGTTAGTTGATACTTCTCATCTACTTTACAAGGAAATCTGGGTAATTTATTCAGCGTGGGTCTCAGGGTTTCCTCCCTTCAAAAAAGCCTGTTTTGCAGGATTTCTGTGGAGTGTTGGAGGGCACAGTATGTTAAAGTGCTTTGCACCTTCCTGACTGTTTCTACCTATGGCTCTGCCCCTGTTTCTTCCATGGCTGGGACATGCAGTTTATTCTGCCCGTTTATTTTACATGTCTCTCTTCCTGTTAGAATGTAAGCTCTTTAAGGTCTCTTTGTGAATCATCTTGGTGTCTCTAGTTGCTGACACACTGAACATTCTTAGTAAATGTATGATTGAAGGAATGAGCACTATTTGCATAACCATTACCACGACGTGAAAATCTTCAGCCTGGGTGTTAAGTAAATGTAGTGCATTTCCTGGACACAAACTTTGAGCGCTCTTTTGGATTCCTTCAGTGCCCTCCTTCTTTCCAAAAGCACCACCTGTTCCTGGGACTGTGCCCACCCCTGCCTTTGTCAAGCTCTCTTAGGAGGCTGGAATCTGAGCTCATAGCCCGGGGGGCTGTGTAGCCTCTGCTCCACAACCACAGAGCTTTACCTGCACCATTCAGCCTGGAGGAGATGGAATAGTGTTGTCCAGATTCTAACCACTGGTACCTGTGGTTGTGACCTTATCTGGAAATAGCATCTTTGTGGGTGTAATTTAGTTATGGATCTTGAGATGAGATCATCTCCCTATATTCATGACTGCTCTTCTTATAGGAACACTTCCTTCCTCCCTTCCTTCTTTTCTTCATCCTCACCACTGTGGAATTGCACCTCACAAAGTGTCAGTATTTTAATACTTGCCTCAGGCCCTGCTTTGTACAAGATTTAGCTAAGAGATTGGTTGTATTAAGTTGAAGAATTGAAATAAGTCTTATTGTTTACGGAATTAACTTCCTGAAAAATTCTTGGTGAAATAGAAATAGTCTTTGAGAGAAACAGTCTTAAGGGGTCAAATTCCTGGCCTGGAGGCAACTATATCATTTATATAAACAGTAAGATTTCCTATAATTAGATATAAAGTTTATATATTTTTTAATTCTTTAGTCCATAGTCCTAGGAAATGGGTATAAATTCACTACATTGATTATGTCAGTCAATGAGTCATTAATTGTACTTTAAAGAATTTCAGAACAACTTACATATTTACCAGATTAAATTTTTGTTAGTATTTCATTGTTGCTAGACTTCCTTTTTCTACCAAAGAGTGGTGTCAGGAGCTCAGCTGAGAGAGAGAGAGAAAGCCAGGCTGCCAAGTGTTGGCGGAGGCGGAATAATTGAAGCAGCAAGCCAAGAACGAAAGAGTTAAAACTTTAATCACTTACTGAGGTGATATAGGCAGCAGTCTAAAACTGGAGGATGTGCCAAGCTCCCCCACTCCATTTGCCCCCATGAAATGGTGCCCAGTTTGGTGGTCAGGTAGGTTCAGCCCAAAAGTCTCACTGTAGAGACAGCCCTGATCAAAAGGCTGCTGCAGATTTATCAAGCCTGGCAGGACGGGGGTGGGGGGAGCAAGGGAGGTAAAAGCTCCTAGTGGAAAAGTACTAGTTACTGAGTCAGGGTGGGGAAAGGTGTCTTCATGTGTTTCCCCTCGCCTTCCCTTAAGGGGGCCTTGTGCAGAGGGCCCTGAAGAAAACCTCGACCCA
Source organism: Mustela erminea (assembly GCF_009829155.1). Lineage (NCBI taxonomy): Eukaryota > Metazoa > Chordata > Mammalia > Carnivora > Mustelidae > Mustela > Mustela erminea. The sequence goes on along the minus strand of NC_045627.1, from coordinate 10,913,168 downwards.
GGACCTGAGATAAAGAGATCTGGGAACGAAGGCACCAGAGCTAGTTGTGCAAATGTGTAAGAGCATGACAAGCAAGAGACAGGGGGTGGAAGAGTGGAGGGTGAGGGTCCAGAGTTTTGACTGCACCTTCCCTCTTTCCGTGCACACTGTCTCTGCACAGGTCTGGTGTGGAGCGGGCAGCTTCACCCCCCACGACACCTGCCAGGAAAAGCCTTTATAATTGCCTGTGGTCAGTTCTGAAGAAATCACACACAGGTTTTAGCCAAAAGCCCAGTTCCTCAAGTGGTTTTGTTTTGTTATGTACTATTAGGAGGGGCACCCTGGTAAGGCAAAGAGGATAACTAAATATTCCTCAAATCGCTTCTTGGAATTCTATGCATTTATTATGCTATGTCTAACATCACTTCCTAGACGGAAGGAACACAAGTAAGCTTATGAGCCCCATGTGTAAAGATAGCTTATTATGTATCTCTACTGTTCTCCTTTTTTTTTTTTTTTTTAAAGATTTTATTTGTTTGAGAGAGCGAGAGAGCACACAAACAGAAATGCGGGACAGAGAGAGAGGGAGAAGCAGACTCCCTGAGTTTGATCCAAGATCATGGGTCCTGAGCCGAAGGCAGACACCCCACCAACTGAACCACGCAGGCATCCCTCTGCTGTTCTAATGACTCCATTTCTGGCCCATCTTCTTACAGACAACCCCAGATGTCCTTTTCTTATCTTTAGGTATGGGTGCTGAGAACTTGTCTTGTCATTCATCTTATTTTGGTTCTATAACGATTTTATTTTTCCCATGGATTTGGTGCTTGTGGTAACCTAATCTTGTACATTCTGTGATTTTTCTTCCTGCTTCTTGTAGCCTCCCTCTATAGGAAACTCTCATTGCGAGAAACTCCTGAAAAGAATGAACCGACTGATAGGCCATATTCATTGACAGCAGGCAAAATGCAGTATCAAAATAGGTCAATTCTCTTTAAATGTGGGAGATGAGACAGATTTATTTTAAAAGTAAGAGCAGGTAACAGTTTGCTTTTACAGATACCAAATTAGGAACCCATACTAATTAAAATAATATGGTATCAGTGCAGTTATAAACAATAAATCAAGAAAATATAACAAAGATCAGAAATAGCCTCACAGGGCACCTGGGTGGCTTACTGGGTTAAACCTCTGCCTTTGGCTCAGGTCATGGTCTTAGGGTCCTGGGATCAAGGCCCACATCGGGCTCTCCGCTCAGCCGGGAGCCTGCATCCTTCTTTCTCTCTGCCTGCCTCTCTGCCTCTTGTGATTTCTCTGCCAAATAAATAAATAAATAAATAAATCTTTAAAAAAAAAAAAGCCTCACTTTTGAAAGAAATCTTGATGTACGATAAATTGACATTAAAAACAACAGATAACTTTTCAAAAATTGGTGCTGGAATCAATGGGTATATGTAAGGACAAATAAACCAACTTAAAAGTAAATCCCAGGCCCATTAGACACTAATTTTAAAATGTGAAAATAATATAGAAGAATCTTTTTGTGAGTGAAGGAAAATCCATAAGTTCTGAAATGCCAAAAAGATATAAGCAGAAAGGGTGAAACATTTAACTAATTGAAGCATGAGCAAAGTTTTTAAAAAGATACGCAAAAGAGTGAAAAACAAGTCACAGATTTGGGAAATTCATCTGCTATACATATCGTCACCCATTGATGGTTATTCCAACTATGGTATACAGAAAATTCTTATATACAGCAAGAAAAAGTTAACTAAATTAAAAAAAAATGGAGAAAAGAATAGGCAGTTCACATGAGACATGGTCCAAATGGTTGCAACAATGTGAAGCAAACAGAGCCTCTGTGAAGTGTTGGCGAGTGAGGGGCCCCCAGATGACTTAGTTGGTTGAACTTCTGACTCTTGATTTCAGCTCAGGTCGTAATCTCTGTGTCGTGAGATCAAGCCCTATCCATGCTCAGCATGGAACCTGCTTAAGAGTCTCTCTCTCCCTTTCCCTCTGTCCTAACCCTCTCTCTTAAGGAAGGAAGGAAGGAAGAAGGGTTGATGGGTGAAGAATATGTATAATTAATTTAGACCATAATTTGACAACACATAATAAAGCAGTTTTATTCGCAGATGTTCATATTTTAATGACAACATTGTTTATAATAATGAGACAATGCAAACAATCTAAATGAAACTCAATAACAAAACAAATAAACCGTGGTATTCCTATACAGTGGAATAAAATAAATAACATAAATGAATGCATGCTTGCTTTGAAATCAACATGGATAAACATATTTCCTAAATACATTAAGTGAAAGCAAGTCAAATAAAGAGGAATTTTCAGCAGTGTACATACAGTATTATACTATTTCTGTATTGTTAAGACACATGTATTATTTATGTATACATGGTTTGTGGTAATACCAAATTCAGTGTAGTGGTTACTCTGAAGAAAATAACAGAGAAAAAATGGTATTAGGAAGGACTTCAATAGAATCATTAATTTTTACTAACATATTTAGTTTGGAGTACCAAAGTACCAGACGGATAGACGCTGTTAAGAGGAAGTTATGTGAAAAGCAACAAAACAATTAGGAAAATGGGATGATTTAACTGCTAAGTTGACCAAATTGTATACAGAGTGGTTAAGAAGTAATTAAGTTAGACAAACCCATCCATGTTGTATCTGTGAAGGATATACAGAAGTAAGAAAGTGACATGAAAAAATAAGAGCTATGTCAGTGCAAAAGGAATTTTAAACGTTGTTAGTTATATTAATATCAACAGTGATAAGACATGTATACATTGCAAAATGATTACCACAAACAAGCTAATGAGTATATTCATCACCTCACTTGCTACCATTTCTGTCCTTCCTTTCTCTCTCTCTTGTTGTGGTGGTGGTGGTGGTTGTGAGAGTACTAAACTCTCTTAGCAAACTTGAAGTGTGTATGTGCCCTCTAACATAGTCGAACCCACAGACGTGGAGAGTAGTGTTATGTTCCTGAGGCTTGGGGGAGGAAGAAATGGGAGATATTGGTCAAGGGATACAGATCTGGCATTATGTAGAATCAAATCACTTTTTTAAAGTATCTTGATTACATTTTCAAATAATATGCTCAATATGGGTTTTTCAACTTCCAGATCTCTTTTCAGGAGAGGTACCTCTAAACTTAAAGCAATTGGTCCCATTGTTATGCTGAGAAAATATGCATGGAACCAACCAATCAAAAAGTCTGGAAACACAGGGAAAAATAGGACAATTTTCAAAGGAGTGGAGGATATAAAGGACTACTCAGAAGACTAGATGAGGAATTTAGGTATTGGAAGAAGAATGAAAGATGAGTAGGAGTTAGATCTGCAGGCTCTTCAGTGGAGGGCAATGTAGGCTTTGAACAGATGTGCACAGGTGCTGGGGTAAAGTACCATGGCAATCGCACAGAACTACCCACCCCACCCAATCCTGTATAACTTAAGGTCTGGTTAAAACAAAGAGAATAAGAGATTACATTAGTCTCTTTCACTTAATATCTTGACTCAACCACCAACTGGCTGTGTAAATTGAGCAAGTTGATCTTTGTGTGACTCAGTTTCCAAGTCTAAAATTGAGGGTCATAAAGTCATGAGCATTGGAGTAATAGCACTTAGATGTGTGCTTGGGGAATTGCCACATAAAGGAAAGATTTAGAAAATTGTAAGAGACTGCTGTTATCATCCTAACAATGAGAACAATCTAGATATGCTATAAAATCAGGGTTTTTAAATCCACCCAAGATGCTGAGGAAGCAAAGAAACTTAAATGAACTGAAAATCCAAAAAGTGATAAAGAGAGGCAGCCCCCCCCACCCCGCCTCCAGCTGCTCTCAATCTTACAGAAGCAGCAAAAGAAAGAAGAGTCTGCCATTGTGGGGGTGAGAAGAAACCAGCTCAATTTTAATAAACTTTTAACATCTGCATGAGAGTTCATGTGGTAGTTGAGAATCCTGAGGAACTCCAGCTATAGAACAAGTCTGTATCTACCACACCTCAACTCTTTCTTGTGGGCCTTCACTGATTACATAGTAGCCTTTGCAAGTACAAAGCTTAGGGCATTGCTGCAAAGTTTGGGACATCTGAAGTAGGGAGGAGGGAACCAATATAAAACTGAGGTCCTGGCCCTATAGCTCAGGGGTTAGAGCACTGGTCTTGTAAAACTGAGGTCTTTTGTTGAGTGTAAAGCAGTGGAAGAGCAGGAAAGCTGAGAGAATCCTTTTGGAAGCGCTGCAGTGCAAGTAGTGACCACTCAAGACTTTGGAACGAGTAGGACATTCCCTTGAGGCTCTCTGGGCCTTTATTACATGCATTGCAGATGCTGTGTGAAGCTGGGGGAGGACAGAAAGCTCCCAGAGCACAGCACACCAGGAATCAGAGAGAAGGTGAAGTCCCCAGTGAAACAAAGAGCTGGCAGGGAGGTTATTAAGGCAGAGAAAGAGCTTGCACAGTGTGGAAACCAGGTGGCTGGTGTGTAAACAAAACTGAACATCTAGCCTATTTCTGGTGTTAAGTTCTCAAGTCCTGTTGAAAGGGAAGTGCTGTTTCTTCACTCAGTGGTTAACTGAATGAAGATATAAAAAGCCCAAACAAAGGTCAAATTCAGATAAGACTGACTCATCCCCGCACTAGCAGTCTGTCAGTGGAAGAATATGTTACTACCTTCTGGAAGAAGATGTTACTACCTGCAGTCCTGATTGTTCTTTGCATGTAATATTCAGCATAGAAGGAACAATGGCAAAATGTTTAAGAAGTAAGAAAAGGTCACTAACAGTCAAAAGTAGAACAGTCAATAGATACAGACCAAGAAATGCTATGGATACTAGCATTAGTAGATAAAGAATTTAGAATGCCTGTAAAGGAAGTTCCAAAAGATATAATAAAAAAGGTAGACAATGTGAATTAATATGTGGAATTTTAGCAGAGCAAATAGAGACATATTAAAAAAAAAAGACACACAATGGAAATACTGTACTTGCAAAATATAAGATTTGAAGGCTTAATTCCATGGATTTTAACAATAGAGTTTTTTTTTAAAACTCTTTAATAAACAAAAGAAGGAATCAGTGGATTTTAAGAAAGATAAATAGAAATTATGTAAATTAAAACATAAAGAGAAAATAAAAAGTGAAAAAAATATAATAAAATACCTGAGAACTATGGGACAATAGTAGCTGAAATCCCTCTAGGAGAGGAGAAACTCACTGTGGCAGAAGAAATATTTGACTAAATAATGGCCTTTTCTCCCCCCAAATTAAAGAAAGACTGTCATCTACAAATCCAATAAACTGAGTAAACCTAAATGGGGTGGATATAAGGAAAACCATACTTATATGTGCTGCATTCAAACTGCTGTAACCAAAGATATGAAAGAAACCTTAAAAGCTGCTAGAATAGAAAACTTACAAGAGAACATAGGTAAGAAAAACAGCTAACTTCCTGTAAGATATGATGGAGGCTGGAGGGACAATGGAACATCTTCAAAGCACTGGAAAAAGCATCTGTCAACCTATGATTCTACATCAAGGAAAAAATATCTTTCCAACATAAGGACTAAATAAAAAATTTCAGGTGGACAAATGTTAAGATAATTTGATGACAGGCAACTTTCCCTAAATGAAATACTAAAGGTTGTGATTTAAGCTGAAAGGTTTATGTTTCGGTTATGATACCAGATGAAAGTTCAGATTTATACAAAAGAATGAAGAACAACAAAAAGGATAAGTTTGTAGATAAAACAAAGGACTGTTTTTGTTTACATACACGTACGTTTGTGCATTTATCTTTAAAACTTATTATCTATTCAGAGTTTATATATAGGAATACACCATGAGGTTTAAGCATCTGAGCAAAATCTCATAATAATACAATCTATAAAAAGCTATAATTTATTGAATACATCCTGTGTGCCAGGTACCATACTTCATACATTTAAACTCAGGTTTAGAGCCCTTCTTTTATAAACTAGGAAATGCAGGCTCAGATTACTGAAGTAACTTGCCTAACACACCCAGCCACTCCGCTGCCAGGTGAGAACTGAGCTCATACATTCCAAAATGCGTGAACGAGTTTTAACATGTTTTGTATGAAAAGAACACAGAAAATAACTCAATTCTACTAAAAGGAAACTGATACAAAATGACAGTGTTTCCATTTAATGGAATATTATATCGCTGTTAAAATGGTTAGTAGATCTAAATATGTAGTTAAAAAATATTGTTAAAGATTTATTTATTCGAGAGAGAGAGAGAAAGTAAGCAGGAGGAGGGGCAGAGGGAGAGAGAGGGAGAATCCTGAAGCAGACTCCCTGCTGAGCAGGAAGCCCAGCGTGGAGCTCAATCCCAGGACACTGAGATGACCTGAGTCAAAATTCAGAGTTGGCTGCTTAAATGACTGAGCCACCCAGGGGCCCTGAAGTATGTACTAAAAATTTTAACAATACCAAAAATGAGTACTAAAGAGGTATCTCTTTTGAGATACATTCTAAAGTCTTTCTTTCTTTTTTTTTTAAGATTTAATTTATTTATTTGACAGAGTGTGTGTGTGTGTGTGTGTGTGTGTGTGTGTGTGTGTGTGTGTGTGTATACAAGTAGGCAGAGAGGCAGGGCCTGATCCCAGAACCCTGAGACCATGACCTGAGCCAAAGGCAGACGCTTAACCCACTGAGCCATCCAGACGCCCCTCTAAAGTCTTTCTAAAATTCAAAAACTCTCAGCAGTTCTTATGTATTGTTAAAAGCTAGTCTTTCTCTCTGTATGTATGTGCAGATGTGTTTGTACATAAAAGCATAAAAGTATGCACACCTATTCATACACATGGAAAAACCCAATCTTGTGATATTCAACCTGACTTTTCCCACTTTGCATTATGTCATGGATACCGTCCCAGGTCAGCACATTTAGATCTACTCATTTTTGGTATTGTTAAAATTTTTAGTACATACTTCAGGGCCCCTGGGTGGCTCAGTCATTTAAGCAGCCAACTCTGAATTTTGACTCAGGTCATCTCAGTGTCCTGGGATTGAGCCCCACGCTGGGCTTCCTGCTCAGCAGGGAGTCTGCTTCAGGATTCTCCCTCTCTCTCCCTCTGCCCCTCCTCCTGCATACTTTCTCTCTCTCTCGAATAAATAAATCTTTAACAATATTTTTTAACTACATACTTGGATTTTTTTTTTCAGTTTTGTAAAGCCCAGGTTTTAAACAAATCAATATTGGTTGAAATTTCAATTAGAGGATTTTGGTAATATTGGAGTAATATTCTTTGAAATACTGGTATGAGACAAACACACAAAAATAGGACTGCTTAGAATAACACATACTGTAGGAGGTACTATTTGAACAGATACTGGATGGGCATTATTTTGGGGTTTGAAGAACAAGATCTATCACATATATCACCTTAGGCAAGAATGATAGACTCGTAGGTGGGGAAGGCCAAAAGTGCAGATATATTTTGGTGAAGTGCAGTGTTTTTTGAGAAATAATGAGGAGGGGGAGATAGATCGGTGCCATACTGTGGGGCGAAGGGTGGGAGTAGGGGAATCATCAGTGGGTTCTGGACCTCAGACACAACAGTTCTTTAGGAAGGTTAAACTGGTGAGGAAGTCTTTCTTTCAGGCAAATTGTGAAGGCAATCCTCTTTGCCATTATAAGGGCTTTCTTTTTTCACTTTCTCATGTTCTTTCTGTTTCAGCCCCATCTTGCTGTGTCTTTGCTACACGTCCCCTTTCTTTACTCTCTCCCTCTGGTCCTTCTGTGCCAGCCTGGGCTTGGCGGTAACAGCCTGGTGACACCCTCACGCTTTTTGGAGCTGCTCGGATGACTCATAGAGCAAGCATTCTCTCACATTCCTGTTGGTTATAGCCTTTCTCTTTTTTTGCATCTCTGTTTTATCTTAACCTCTGTCCACATGGACATGCAACTGTGATGGGAAACACTGGCCCTTTCAGGGAGAAAAACAACCATAGGGCTGAAGACCAAAAGGACCATTTGCGTGTTTCTGTTCCACAAAATAACTGGTCTGAGCTTGGAAAGGCACATACCCTACCTGAAGGACAGTTTCTCCTCTCTGTAAAACAAGATAACATTTTTGCCTAGAAAGAGTGGCCCCCTTTCTGCCCCTCACCCTCAATTCACCTGGCTAACCCCTGGTCATCTTTCGTGTATCAGATTAGATAGCCCTCTCTGCAGGAAGCCTTCCCTGGCATCCCACCCACATCCCACCGGGGGCTGCCCATGTAAAGCTCCCTGAGCTTCGCAACGTTGTTACTACCCTGAGGTGCAGTTGCCTGTTTATATTATCCTCTGAGCCATAAATTTCGTTCTGCTTTGTATCGTATTTGTCATATTCATCTTTTATGGCCAGTACCTAGCTTAGTAGCTGGAATTTAGTAAACTCTCAATAAATATTTGTCCAGTGCATGAATGAATCACATGATAGAAAATATAGGGCAGTATTTCATTGTTTTCATGACACTGAATTCCTTCAGAACTCCTTTCCTATCCACAATATTTTTGGTATTCATGTCATCCTAAAGCATTGTTTCCCCTCCCTACCTTGAAAGATATTCCATAATATCCGCACTAATTTCAAAGTATGTTGGTAGAAGGCACTGTTTGAATCAAATGGATCTTTCAGGGTCTCTCTTTTGGTGTATGGCCCTCTCTAAGTAAATTTGAAAGAGGTAAAGGGAGTGTTTCGAAGATGCTAGTGTTAACACAGCAATAATTAACAGCTTTGTCAAAGTGTTTGAAAAACCTACAACTATTACTTGTCTGTTCTACATTTTCTAAATTCTCATTATTCTAATCTTCATTATACAGGAAGGTATTTGAGCTTTAGTGATGGAGAAGAGGCTCAGGAATGTTGCCCCAGTAGAAAAATGCATTTCCCCAGAAGCTGTTGAGAAGCTAGGCTCCCATGATAATTCTAAAGGGTTTCTTCCAAGGCTTTTGTAAAATTAACTAACCATATGCTGCTGGGGTTCCCCGTGTTGGTTCTCCATTTCCTGCATGCCACCCTGAAAGAGGCTGTTCCCCAGTGGACTTCCTAGTAAGATGGAGCCCAAGTAATCCAAGACCATAAAGCTCTCAAAAGAGTAGATGGGGTTGTGGCAGAAACTTGGCTTTGCAGGAGCAAATGGGAGTGGTTCACCCTTCTTTTGCAAAGCTTCTTTAACTGTGAAATTGTTTTTGACAAGATGCTTTGTCACATGCTTGACATCTTTTTTCTTTTTTTAATGAGGGAGTGACTGGAAGATAATTTAATCTGAAATGCTGCCACCTACGTAGCAAGAGATTAATTGGATACTGTCTGAAAAATTATGTGAGCACCTCAGAGACAGAGTCTACATCAACAGAAGGTGGTGTTAGACTGAATAAAGTAGAGTCAACTTATGCCCCCTTTTTGGCTGTTCAGGTAGGCTATGGGGAAGCCATTGTCCTTACTTTTTGTCCACCCTTAAATTGGCTAGAAAGCCGGTTTGGTATCACAGCAAACATAGGTTTTATACAACCAGGGTATGGTCTAATTCAAATACAGCTATCAGCTTAACTATCTTTCTTCGGATGCTTATTTTGTGCAGAAAGGGAAACGATTTCACTGCAGTGGACTTTGTCGAATAACAGAATGTCATTAACGAAATACATGTGTAGGCGTTTTAGCTCTGAAGCAGCCCTTCAAGATCTCCAAAAGATCTTCATTGTAAGTCGTTTCTAGGATATAATTCTACCATGCAGAACACAGTGACTAGAATGGAAGAAAGCCAGACATGGGAATAGGGGACAGGTGTGGACACTGTGTAGAGCTGGGCATTCTGCGTTGATGGAGGCAAGGGTATTGTGTGAAGGTCACAGTGTGAAGCTGATAGACAGATTCTCAGGTGGCTGTGTTCTGAGAAAGCAAAGATAAAAACTAGAGAAAATCTTATGACAAAGCCTTCTATAATATATAAACTCTAACTTATCCATTTCTAGAAACCTCTGTGTTCACCTATCCAGTTTGGTTGGACAGGGGAAAGTAGTGTACCTCCATTATAACAATCTTGAAATTAAGCTGATTTTTACAGAACAGTTCCCCATTCACTATCACCTTCAGGTTCTTCTGGGGCCATAGTATTTTCTTAATACTCTGGCCCATCAAGCTATGAAAACTTCATAGATTAGTTTAGCTGTCTTAGAATGCTTGAGAACCCAGCTCTTGGCCATTTCTTTGTTGCGTCTTGCATGAAGAGGACAAGTGCACAAAAGCTCAAATGTCTACAGGAGTCACATAGTGGGCCAGGGGGTTGCTGTTAAATTGGCAAGGCTAGTCTTTTCAGTCTCAGATAATATGCTACCTCCCATTTCTTTCCTCGAAAGGTGTAACAATCTCGGCCTATCTTAATCTTTCTTTCTTCTGATGTGGGAAGAGAAAAATTTATGTCCAGCTCATTGATTGCTTGCAGATCACATCTGGCCTCAGTGTTGGGATGCAAAGAGGAGTGGCAGGGCCGGGGCATACTAGGGAGCCATGCTTATACCTGGGGGGTCAGGGGAACCTCCTGCACATCTCCTGCTTGTCACTAGCATGCATACACAGGGCACAGTGTGGGCCATTCTTCCAATTATTTCAATAAATTTTCTATTTTCATTCATTCAAGGAGAGAAATTTAGTTTCCTCTCTGTGTCTTGGACACTGTGTGAAGTGGTTCTTGTTCATCTGTCTCTTTTTGCAAATACTCTGACACAGACACCCAGTTTATCTTTCTCTGTATCTATACCGATCATGTCCCCCCTTCTAGCATCTATAAATCCTTCCTGCTACCAAATGCATTCTGACCTGCTTAGCCCGACACTCAAGGCTTTCTGCAGTCTAGCTGTGATCTATCCTGTACTTGAGGCTCCGTTTATCACAGTGCCTGCTACAGACATGGCAGCCATGGGCTTTAGCTCCCAACTTGCTTCTCTATAAACTCAGTCTGCTCTCAGTCCCATTTACTTCCAACTGTCCTACCCACATACACAAACCGTGGAAACTATGTATTTCCATTCTGTCTGTGGAAACTTAGTCATGACATGGTTTAGAATAGGGGTTGGCAAATTTTATTTGTAAAGGACCACAACGTAAGTATTTTGGGCTTTGCAGGCTATATAGGATCTCTGTTGGAAATACTGTAGTGTAAAACCAGCTAGATAATATGTAAAAGAGAGAGCATGTTGCAGTGAAACTTTATTTACAAATAGGTGACTAACAGGCTATAGTCTACTGACTCCTGACTTGGAATCTCTTCCTCTACCTCTGTGTTCCTCAACTTTCTGCTCTGATGGTTTTTCATCATTACCACTAGAAAAGAATTCTGGCCTCTGATCTGTGGCGTTCACCTCTACTACTAGTCTGCTGTAATAATTTGATTACCTCCTTAACAAGATAGCAGAGCCCTGGGGAGAGGACCAGATGTCATTCTTCTTTCTATCTTCTGTACCAAATGTTGGTTAAATGAAAAAATGAAGAACCATTTGCTCTATGTTACTGAAATTTCAAACTTTTGTTATATACTGCAAATACCAACTTGTAGATAGAACTTACTGAGAAAAGCAATGAACACCAATTCAGGGAAGACCAAATTCTTTTCATGTGTGTGCTAATCTTCCCTTCACATATGAAAACCAATAAGGTAAATTGAAACCATCCATATATTGAACTTTATAAAGTCAATAAACTCAAAGTAAATATAAGAAAAAGCGCCTTGTTTAAGACATGGAAGTATGAAAGAATGAACTATTTTTTTTAACTATTTATTTAACTATTTTTTTTTAGGGTGAAGGACATTCAGAATCCCAATCATGACCTTGTTAGCCTTTCAAATGAACTATAATGTCCTCATTATTTTCAGATAACATTATCTGTTATAATCCTGAAGATCTCGGGGAAAACAAATGAAAAAAGAAGAGAATTTAGTAAAGGTTCTACTTTAAAAAACTTTGTATATAACTTGGCCTAAGTAAGTTTCCATACACACAACAAACAAACACTTAAATTTTGGAAGAAGAGCCTTCATGTACAATATCAACAAAAAGAATGACCTATCTGAGGAAGAAATTCAGTCAGAAATGTGTCAGACCAACATGAAAAACTTCAAACCTCTCCACTTTTGGCATAAAAGAATGACTGAATTCATGGAAACACATGGCATGTTTTTAGATAGGAAGTTGTGGTGTTGTGAAAATGTCAATTCTCCATAAATTAGTCTATAACTACATTGTGTTCCCAGTCAAAATAACAAAAGACTATCTTGGGAGTGCTTACAAGCATATGAGAAAAATTGATCTAAGATGATAGCACATTTATCAATCCTTTCAAATTTAAAAATCTTAATCTAGAAAGGAAAAATATTCCTTTAAAAAAAATCTGTACTACTAAATACACAAAACCAAATGACTGAAACATGCTTAAATATTTGGCCCCCCCAAAAAATCCCACAACATGGAAAGATAGACAAAGGAGAAATATCCTTAAAATACAAAGAGATGAATAGAAACCATGTAGTAGAAAATTATGCAAAGAGCACTTCATTGTTAAAGAGATATAAATGAATAGACAGTTATCATATGGGAAAAAAGAAACTCACCTCTTTGCTAAGTAGAGAAATGCATATTAAAATGGGTACTTTTTAGCCTAGAAGGATAGAAAATGAAAAAGATAATCTCAGTGAAGTAAAGTTGGTAAGTGGGTACTCTTCCTGTCCTCTGGGTGGGAGTGGTAACTCGTCTAGAACCGTCACTGTGCAATTTGGCAAACTTTCAAAATGTGAATTGCACATACTCTTTGACTACTCTTAGGAGCCAAATTCCTCTTGTAGGAAGAATTTTCTACTTCGGTACTTGTAAAGATAAGAAAAGTATTATCGAAATCCCAGCAGTCATTCCTAAATGCTCGTTGATAGGCTACCAATCAAATTATGATAAATCCCTATTTTGGACTCCTTGAGTAGTTGTTAAAATGAGTTACCTAGTTTTGTAGATGCTAGGACAAGCATCTACATCCTTTGTAGATGTAGGACAAGCTTCAAAACACAGGTGGGAACAAAGCAAGCTGTAGGCTGTTTCTGTTACCATTTCTCCTCCATGAATTGTTTTGCACCTAAAGCACACAGAGATTTTAGAAGAATTGGTAAGAAATTAGTGTCTGTAGTTTCTTCTAGATACCAGGTTAGGAGATCATATGGGAATGAATATTAAATACATCTAAATTTGTACCTTTCTGTTTTCCATTTATTCGTGTTTTGCTTTTGTAATAAATATCTGGTTGGAAATAAAGATTATCAGGTTTTGCCTGATACTTTGCAGGTAGAGAAAGGCAGGAAGCAATTTCCGACTACTCTTTTTTGAGCAAGGAAAATGCTTGAGTAGGTTCGTAACAGCCCAGCTTCTCATTACTGGGTATCAAATTCATCTGCCGGTTATGAATGTAATCTAAACCTTTATATATTTTCAGGACCTCCTGCCTCAGAGCTGGAAGTGTCAGGAAGCATGGTTTAGTTTTTTTTTTTTTTTTAAGTGAAATGTTCCTTTTCTATTCCTGATTTCCTGGAAGGTATTTTTGCCCAAACACAGGTGGTGTCGGTGTAATCCCTCAGTCTTCCCTCCTCCGCATGGAAAAGTGTTGTAGCAGAAACGGTGACAGAATAACCTGGCATGCTCTGATCAGCAGCACCGTCTTTTCTCTGCCAGTCTGCAAAGAGCAGGGCCTTTGCTGCCGTGGGCCAGGCTGGGAAGATGGGGGTTCAGTCCCTAACCTAGCAGAGGGGGCCTGCCTGTCTAGGGCTACCCCCAGGGAGATGAGTGAAGTTGACCTGAGTCTGCCCCTTCTCCAGACCAACTGTCATCAGACTCAAGGGGATTTGCTGACTCTTTGGTCTTACAGCTCCTTTGTCCAAAACTCATCTGAGATGAGAGCTGGTGTAGAGGAGTTTGCTCAGAACTCCATACCACACTGTTTAGGAACTGCATTCATCTTGAGAACTCACCAGTGCAAGCCTCATCAGTTTATAGGTAAAGAAACTGAGGTTCAAAGAAGTAAACTTGCACAGTTTGAGACAATAGCTGAACTGAAGCTGGGACGCAGATTTGGTCCTGTAATCAAAAGATTCTGCAAGGAAGAAAAGCTAATATGAAAAACCAAAGACTTTAGGAATTATGTTTATTTTAATGAAATTAAATCTTAGCGATACTCAACTGATGGAGTTACCTATTGCAGATGTCTTAGTACTTTGTGTTGATTCATGCAAGTTGATCAGTGCGGTTTCTCGTGAGATCTACAGCGTGCACCTGGGAGACCCCAGTTATTAGCTGAAGAACTCCATTTCACCGCTGGGCTTGCCCAGTTGTCCCTTTAGTTATGCAGCCCTATCAGATGAGTTTTTTAAAAAAAATTCTATCCCTCCTGTCCTGAAAATATCTCAGCTAAATTAATCTCTGTGGGAAGTTGCTCTTATCACATATTTGTAAGATGGAAGTTTATTTATGGCTAAAGTTTCTTGAAAACTTTGTTCAAAAATAGCTTTCAAAAATTATTTGGATACCACGCCAAACACACAGTAGGGATTTCAAAAGCAGTAGGCTAATAATAAATGTAAGAGCTTTGTACTTAGTTAATAGGTTCCCACTGAGGAGAAAATTAAAATTTCCAACTTGCAATGTGGTTTAAGTCTCTAACGGTGTATAAGGAGGAACAGGAATTCGGACCCTGGGTGTTATTTATGCTCGGTTAAAGTCCACTAGTCCAGGTACTGCTGTTTAATCATGTCTAGGAGCATTTTTTAAAAGATTTATTTATTTATTCTACAGAGAGAGAGAGAGAGAGAGAGAACAGGTGGAGGGGAGGGGTGGGGGAGAGGGATAGTCTTAAGCAGATTCTAAGCTGAGCTCCGAGCCCAGCGTGAGCTCGATCTCATGACCCCGAGATCACCACCTGAGCAGAAATCAAGAGGCAGGTGCTTAACTGACTGTGCCACCTAGGTGCCCCCACAAGCATTTGTTTTTTTAATGGTTCATGTATGTATTTATATGTATATAAGATTTCAGCTCCCTTACTGAAACAGTAACAAAGATAGTAATAGCTAGGTTTTCATTGTTGTTATTTTTTTTGTGTCTATAATTTTTTTATTAACATATAATTTATTATTAGCCCCAGGGGTATAGGTCTGTGAATCGCCAGGTTTACACACTTCACAGCACTCATCATAGCACATACCTTCCCCAATGTCCATAACCCCACCACCCTCTCCCTACCCCTTTCCCCCACAAAAGCATTCTTAAATACAAACTGTATACTAATGTTCACTTCAATGGACAGTTAATTGATAATGAATATATGTGTGGATGTTTACATATATGACAGCTAAACAAGTTGCCAAAAATATTTGTATAGTTTGTATTTTTACTCCATTTTCTTCTTTCTAGGGAAAACTTTTTTTCCCCTAAGTAGGTAAAATAATACCTTTGTCTGGGTTCTTCTGGGTCTTCTTTTGTAATCATCTTCATATTAAAGCATTTAATATTTTTCAGCATTTCATTTTTCATGTCTGTCTGGACTGGGACACTCACTTCCTTATATGGCCAGTTCTCATTCTAATGCAGACAATTCTTAGTGCGTCTGCTTATAATTTTTGGAAATTCAGATATGAGAACCCAGACTCATCACATACTTAGTTAATGGTTAGTCATAGAAGAACGAGGTTCCATCAGTGTCTTTACAATTAAACTCATTGGAATTCATATAGATGTTTGGGTTTTCTCCACATTAAACCATCAACTGTCAGGCAAAAGGGAAGAGCAAGAAAGCAGCCCAAGAAACAGGCAGGCAGTGGACCTGTAGCCCTTTCTCTCTCCTCTCTAATTAACCTTCCTTTTAGCCTCCTGCCCTCCCACCACCAGACCCCCTCAGCCCAGACCCCATGCAAATTTGGCTGTCTTTTCTCTGAACCACTCTCTCAGTCCATCCGTGAAACACCTCTGTGTGCCTCTCCATCCCTGTTCTGGGGTCTGAGTCATGCTCTGTTCTCCCAGTGGAATGGGGGAGAGGGTGCTGGATGAGCAACAGGCAGGTCCCACTTGAGATCAGTCTACCTCCCTCTGAATAGAGCTCTACCTTCCACCAGCCATGAGCCCTCACACTAGTATGCTCTGTTTAGGACCATCATGTATAAAATGGAGGTGATAATTATAATGGCTATTATAATACTGATGAGTAAATGAAACTATCTATCAAGTTTTCAGCACAAAGTAACCTCTCCATAGATATTAGCTATTATTATTAATTTTTACTGCTGCTGTTTTCACTGCTCATTCTTGCATACCGTATCTCAGAATTCCCTTCTACTCAAAAGCAAACAGACTTTCTTTTAATTTCTTACCTTTTCTTCCCACTTTTGGCAACTTATGAAAACACCAGAGTAAGAGGGTAATGGGGTATAGTGTATGGGAGAGGGATTCTGTACCAATAATACCTTGACCACTCTTTATTTTCAGATGCCTCTTTGTATCTCTCTTTCTTGGGTATATAGTACAGAAATCATCAAAGGGACAAACTAGATGAAAACCGCATGCGTGTTGGTGTCACCAGAGGGCAAGCCAGCAGGAGATGCCCTCCACAGGACCACTATACTACCTCCCCCTGATATGTGAGGGTTCCAGGCTTGGAGAGAGACACTGAACCAAGCACCTACATTCAAATTCCAGTCCTACCTATGCTGGTTTCATGAGTGGAACTTTCTAAGTCTCAACAAATATGGGTACCATGAACTTTTCTGCACTGACAGCTCTTTCTCATCTCTCCAGATCGCACCTCAAATGAACTTTGAAAGTAGCTCCTTGTGTCAATATTTAGAATTCTCCAGTTTGGGTGATGTGTTTTGAACATTATTTCACACAACTTTTACATGTATATTGTAATTCTACAGCCTGAAGGTTTTTGGCCCCCCCAAAAAATATTTATTTATTTACTTATTTGGGCGTTGGGGGGCGTGGTGTCAAGAGAACAGGAGTGCAGGAAGGAACAGAGGGGAAGGCAGAGAGAGAATCCCAAGCAGTCTCCATGAGCCCAATGCAGGTTTCTATCCACGGATCATGATGCAAGCTGAAACCAAGTGTCAGAAACTCAACTGACTGAAACACCTAGGCACCTCTACAGTCTGAAAGTTTTTAAAAATTTCATTTTGTTTGTTTTTAACCTATGAACAGAGCAGTCTGGGCCCTGTCTTAATGAATTCCCGATGTTTCAGGCTGAAGAGAAGCTGCTGCTAAACCCATTCTCTCGGCCTCACCCTTGCTTTCAGAAAATACCCCTTTCCCCCACCAGTCTTCTTATATGTGTGTGTGTAAACACAGATCCTGAGCTAGACTCTTTATGTTTCTAGTGAGGGTATTTGGGGTTGGATGTGTGCTACCATAACTAGACAGACCCAGAAAGGGCCATTGCATCTAAGTTCCCAAATCTGGGCTGTTGAGGATACTAACCAGAGTCATGGCTTTGGAGAGTAACTTTAGAGAGAAATGCTATTCCAGGGAACGTGAAGTGGGGATCACACTTATAGAAGATTGTTGGCAAAGATGATGGGGATCCGCATGGTCATTCTTTTTATGCTTTGGGATAGGAGTTCAATGCCTCAATTTTGCAGTTACATTTCATTTTTTTCAGTGCTTTCCCGGGACAATAAAAAGACTGATTAATGTACATTTAAGTTCAGCTGACTTGGAGAAAATAAAAGAACAAACAGATCAGTAAATAATTTCCCTTGGAGTAGTAATAAAGGCAGAGGAACCAGAAACTGAGTGTCACTAAGCCCCACAACATACTGAGGACATTATCCTAATGCCTATTTTTGCTTATTCTTTGGGCTTACTCCTTTGCTTGCTTATGAACTATTTCTCTAGCCCTTCACTTGGATGAAGTAGAAGCCAGTCATAGCATTGTCCTAGGTCTTTCTCTGCTTCTCTGGAAGTCACTATTTTTAAAGAATCATAGAAGGTCGAAAGGCTAGAGATACTCACTTTTTGTGCTTTCTTTCTTCTTCTTGAGGTGCCAGAAGAAAGGTTCAATGGCAGTATGAGGCTAGGGCAGAGTCATGGTTGTTGGACCCAACAGGGCATGAGGCCGTGGCCAATGCTTTGAGAAGACCAGGAGAAGACACTGGGTCTGAGGGAGCTGTGAACAATTTAAAACAACTGGAATAGTGGCAGCAGCCAACCAGATTGGATGTGGACATGTTGCTGGAGCCGGGAGCCTACCATGCCATTCACTAGCTCTCCAGTGGAAAAGGTGTCTAGGATATGAGCCAGGCCTCTCTGGGCAGCCAGGGGACAATGGAGATGTTTGAGTCCGTCTGCAGCTATTCACCAACTAACACAAACAAGTCTTAATAATTTATGATCTGCTGTGAGTATCTGTCATACGGCTGCTGGTGGAACAAGCCTGAGGTCTCAGGGGTGGAAACTGCTAGTCAAATGTGGACATTGAGCACCGTTGATATGGGGGAATTCTCTGTCAACGTCATTCAACCTTTCATTAGTCATGCATAAGAGCATATCAAGACACTTGCCTTGTAGAAATAAAAATCTTGTAAGGATTGAGTTTTTACTATAACCCATAAGAATTCAATTTATTTTTATTTTTTTAAGACTTTATTTATTTATATGACAGAGAGAAAGAGGGATCACAAGTAGACAGAGAGGCAGGCAGAGGTGGGGGGGAAGCAGGCTCCCCACTAAACAGAGAGCCCGATGCAGGACTCAATCCCAGGACCCTGGGATCATGACCGGAACTGAAGGCAGAGGCTTTAACCCACTGAGCCACCCAGGTGCCCCAAGAATTTAATTTATAAAGATGCAAGTGATTTAGAGATTTTTGAAATACCTAGCATATTAAATGTGATTATTAGTCACATGCTTTCTTGGTTTTTGTTGTCACTGTATTTGTTATCAAAGATAACTTAGTAATTACAAAAGTGGATGGCAAGAAATAGACTGTTCAATGAAAAAATGAATTTGATATAAATAAAATTAAGTTTCTACCTGGTGAATCCTATATCTCTTTTTCTGTGTGGAACCTCAGTTTATTTAAGAGGCAGGTGGACATACAGAAGACAAACACTTTGCTTTACTAATAAGTAAAACAAGGAAACATAAACCATAAGTGTAGACTTTCTCAGAGTTTATAAGAATGCCATCTCTCTCTAATAAGTGAATTATTCATCAACACTGTAATGGACATCACCTTAACAAGCTGAAATGTAGGTGTCTGGCAAAACCTGATCTATTTTTGGGTGTAAACTAATTTCCCAGAGTTGCATGTAAAATACTTGTCCTGCTAGATAGCTAATAAAATTTTAATAGATCAGTTCCCACTTGTAGGCGTTTACAAGCTGCTATACAATTACACCTTTGACATACTTTGATCTATGCCTCATCCCTGGAATGCTCTACAAATTTCATCTTATTTATCATGCTCTCTCCTATGTAGATCCTCCTTCCCTAGTAAACATGAGGAGCCTTGCATTCAGGAGCCTTTAACTTTACAACTTCTCAAAAGAGGATTATCTTTATTACCTTTAAAAAGAGTGAAATAGGGGCACCTGGGTGGCTCAGTGGGTTAAGCCTCTGCTTTCAGCTCAGGTCATGATCCCAAGGTCCTGGGATCGAGCCCCGCATCAGGCTCTCTGCTCAGGAGGGAGCCTGCTTCCTCCTCTCTCTCTGCCTGCCTCTCTGTCTACTTGTGCTCTCTGTCTTCAAATAAATTAAAAAATGTAAAAAAAAAAAAAAAAAAAAGAGTGAAATAACAGTGCCTCCCATCCCATGTGCCCTCCTTGAATTGGGCCACCGCCATCACCACCACCACCATCACCATCAAGAAGTAGAGTTGTGTCCCCTTCCACTGAACCTGGGGAGACCTTTATCACTGGTTTGATCTATGGATAAAGTTGAAGTAACTTCTGAGGCATTTCATGCCTGAAAATGGCATGCCCTGCCACCTGCTCTCTTGACATTTTAGCAACTCAGCCACCATCTTGTGAAGAATCCTCAAAGCAGACTAAGGAGGAGCCCATGTGGACAGGGACCCAAACCCCCTGCCACGCTCCCAGCTGGCAGCCAGCAGCCCCCTTGCCAGCCCTGTGAATGGGCACTTTGAATGCAGATCTCTCAGCTTATGGTGGAGCTTCTCCATCTGATGTCTCCCCCAGGGATGAGGCAACCCCACTGAGCCCTGTCCAAACTGCGGACTTGTGAACAAAATACAGATTGTGGGTATTTATAACTGCATATTAAAGTGGAGTTTGATAGCTATTTTTGACTATTATATTATCAATATAATCACTAAGTCTATATCCTGCATTTATTTTACATATAATTTATATTAGGTAATTGTTTCTTATATAACATTAATAAATAGTTAATGCTTACACAGTAGTATAATTGATAATATTAATAAATTACATTGTAATCATAACTAAAGACTTCACTACTCACTGTTCACTATTTTGGAAAAATTTTTGACCTCCCTTGGCCTTGGTTTCTTCAGCCTTTAAAGACTGGGGATCCTACAAGTACTTACCTCTTACTGTTGTGAGAAGTAAGTCGAATTAACATACAGAAAAGAACCTGAGACATATTGGGACACAGTAGTTATTTGTTGTGATGATAACGATGATGCTGATGATGGCAGTTCTTTTTTTTTTTTAAGAATTTATTTATTTGACAGGAGAGAGATCACAAGTAGGCAGAGGCAGGCAGAGAGAGAAAGGAGGAAGCAGGCTCCCTGCTGAGCAGAGAGTCCAATGCAGGACTCGATCCCAGGACCCTGGGATCATGACCTCAACCAGAGCCAGAGGCTCAACCTACTGAGCCACCCAGACACCCAGATGATGGCAGTTCTTGATAATGCTGATGAGCTGGACAAAAACATCAAGAGATCACCTTTCTGTGGGCTAAGTGCTTACTGTATTATATTTTCAATTATGTATTTATGGGCCTGTTTATGTGAACAGAAAACTAAAACTCACTGAATTCAGGGAATTGGTCTCATTTATTTTTGTATGTCAAGCACAGCTGTGCTTGTTGGACTGCTGAAGAACAGACATTCGAGTGAAAAAGATAAATTCTATTTTGGACCTTCTGGGGTTTAGGATGTGAGGGGGATATCCCTAAAATTTATATAGAAGTCCCTGAAAATAGGAGCTTTGTGCTTATAAGAAAAGCAGAGATTTGGGTGATAATTCAAGACACAATTGGAGAGAATCTCCATGGTATATGGCTGATAAGAATCCAAGGCAGAAGGCAGTAATCATTTCCGGCACAATGATACAGAGCCTGAGACTGGTAATACTACTTCTGACGAGGAAGACGGGCGGGGTGGGGGGGGTAGTTCACAGAGAAGATGGCGCCGGACAAGCCTCTCCTGTAAATCTTGAGGTCATTGGAAATGACTATTAATCATGTGCAGATCTATTTTCCAAAGAAAAAGATTAGATTGACTCTCCCCAAGTTAGTATTCAGAGAAAAAGGAGAGGTGAAACTACACATTTTTGATTTAAGAGCAGTTGATAGTTGACAATGGAAGCACAGTTCTGTATAATGAAATGAGACCTCAAACTATTTACCTCAGTATTTTCTGGAATTTCGGTTGGTTACCATGAATATCAGAAATTCTCATGGGGGCACCTGGGTGGCTCAGTGGGTTAAAGCCTCTGCCTTCGGCTCAGGTCATGATCCCAGAGTCCTAGGATCGAGCCCCGTATGGGGCTCTCCTCTCGTCAGGGAGTCTGCTTCCTCCTCTCTCTCTGCCTGCCTCTCTGCCTGCTTGTGATTTCTGCCTGTCAAATACATAAATAAAATCTTTTTTAAAAAATTAGTTCTTATGAAAATATGAATGTTTATTTGTGATATTCTTTCCCTCTTCAAAGGTTTAGGGTACAGATGACTCTACATCTTTGTTCTCTGTTCTCTTTCTCAACTCACTGCAGTCTTGCTTCTGCCCTGAGGATTCTGCTTTAAGTATAATCACCAGTAACCTCCTATTTATAATTTCCATAATGGGCACCTTATTATGGAAAGGACTAGATGCTTATAGAGAAGTCTAGAATGCTTCCCATATTGATACTTATTTCTAGAGCTTGCTAGATGGATCCTCTTATGAACAAAGGCCATAAGAATTATGTCAACCACTTTCATTTTTAAAAAAAGACTTATTTTCAGAGAGAGAGAGCACGCACAAGGGTGGGGGGCAGAGGGAGAAAGAGAAAAGACTCTGAAGTGACTCCCCACTGAGCACAGAGCCCAGCACAGGCTCGGTCCTGAGATCTCATGGTCATGAGATGGAGTGCTGAGCTGAAACTGAGAGTTGGACACTTAACAGACTTAGCCACCCCGGAACCCCGAATGATGGTTTTAGAATCAGCCCTAAGTCTTAACAAAATGCTTTTGACATAGTGGGTGTTCAACACATAATTTTGATTAATCGAACCATGAATCAAGTCTCAAGCAAGCACCGTTCAGTTTCAGCTCTGTCTGTGATACTAAAGTTGTGACATGGGACAACTCATTCAGCCTCCTTCAAATTAGACTTTTAATCTTTTGAACTAGGTGCACTTGAAGGCCCTTTTAGCCATATATTGTGAAGTGATGTTTTAGAAAATGTGGGGGGAAAATCAGCTTTGCATGAATTGTAAGCAATAGAGAAGACTAGGAAGCAGGACTTTTATTTCAAAAAGAAATTATTTCAAATAAATATCCTGGATACAAGATGAAGGACTAGGTATCCATGTTACACTGCGTCAAGTGTCTCCAGCCCAGCAAACACTTACTATATTATCTAAACCAGGCATTATAAAGATACAGAGTTTTTCACTTTAGTCCTAATAGAAGTTCTTCAGAATCTAGATGGTATTTTACTTTTTCTGCCCAAGTACTACTAACCAGATCTGACTCTGCTTGAGATTAGATGAGATGGGGCACATTCAGAATGGTATGGCCATAGTCTGTATTTTTCTTTCTCTCTTTTTTTCTTTCTTTCAAGAGAGGGAAGTAGAGGAGAGGAGGAGAGAGAGAATCCTAAGTGGGCTCCATGCCCAGCACAGAGCCTGACGCAGGGCTCCATCTCATGACCCTTAGATCAAGACCTGAACCAAAATCAAGAGTCAGGTGCTTAACTGACTGAGCTTCCCAAGCGCCCTTATATTTTATTTTCTTGATTTAAATAAACCATCTAATGAAAATGTTCAGGGTGTTGGTAAATATATTTGATTGATTTTTTTTTTCTTGAGAAATATTCTTTCTTCTTATCCACTCTCTCTGGATACGTTGTAAAAAGAAATTTTTGTTTTTTACTATCAAGTAATTGCATGCGCTCTTCTGGTCTTGACAATGTTTAAAATAAATTCCATCAATAGCAATACCCAGTTATATGCTTTTTCCCTTTATACAAAGAGGAAATTAACCTAGAATTCCCGTCCAAGAGCATTTATGCTTTTGACTCTGGTGAAATCTGTGTATAAAACACTAGCTGAGTTTTTTCCCCAAGGTGCAGACAGAGTTGGTTTCCATGTGATCTGGTTGATTCGTTTCCAGCCAGCAAATCACAAGCTTCTGGGATCATGTGAAGCCCTCCATGCCTCT
The DNA here is from genome assembly GCF_009829155.1 of Mustela erminea. Classification (NCBI taxonomy): domain Eukaryota; kingdom Metazoa; phylum Chordata; class Mammalia; order Carnivora; family Mustelidae; genus Mustela; species Mustela erminea. The sequence continues at coordinate 10,889,506 of NC_045627.1, read as the reverse complement.
TTACATAGAAATGCTGATGCTGTAGGTAGCAGAGAGAAATGCTTTTTTAGGAGTGACAGCTGTCCTAAGCTTTCTATATTTCTGTTATTGTGTGTCTATAAGAATAACATTATGTATTTTTACATGTTTTAGACTAAATTCAGTGTGTAAAGATATTTATGTGTGCCTTTTGAACATGAATTTTGAATTTGACTTTGGAATTGTGTTGATGAGTTTTTTATTTTCTTAGTCAACAACCAAAAAGTTTTAAGAGGTAAAACCTATTTACCCTGCATAAGAATTCTGAGATATCATAAAAGAAGCCATAGTTCTTTTTTTTTTTTTTTAAAGATTTTATTTATTTATTTGACAGAGAGAGATGACAAGCAGGCAGAGAGGCAGGCACAGAGAGAGGAGGAAGCAGGCTCCCCGCCGAGCAGAGAGCCCGATGCGGGGCTCGATCCCAGGACTCTGAGATCATGACCCGAGCCGAAGGCAGTGGCTTAACCCACTGAGCCACCCAGGCACCCCGAAGCCGTAGTTCTTAATGAGTTTTTTTCCCCTCAAAATATATCTTACTCCCAGATTGTTAGTCTAAGCCAAACAAAGTCTTCGTACTTTTTTTTTTTCCTACCAAATACTGATTTAGAAAAGAGCATGTGCAGTAATCTAGGTCTATGAGACATGAGCAGAGTCAGTCTTGGGACTTCTGCAGTTTTCTTGTTCATTAGAAAGAGAAATGAGAACAAATTGATCTGTCTTCTTTCTCTGGGTATTGAGGCAGGAAAATGCAGCCACCATACTGTGACCATCTCTGAGAAGCTAATGGCACCAAAAACCAAAAATTTCTTTTTACAACATATCTGGAGAGAGTGGATAAGAAGAAAGAATATTTCTCAATATGTGTGGTATAGGAGAACTGTCTTTAGTAGCATCTTTGGATTAGAATGTGCCTGAAGTCCATGCTAACCCTCTAGACTTTTGTATCGTGAGATAATAAGTTTTAGCTTGTTTGAGGTTTTTTCCCTACCTACTTCTTAACAGATACAGAATCGATACACGCTAGGAGTGAAATAGAATTGTCCAGAAGAAATAAATGCAACTATAGCAATAAAGAGAAATAAAATATTAAAGAAATACAGAAACACCTCTATATGAGAAGAGAATGCGGTGCCCAAGGGCTAATTAACAAAGATGTGAAGAACTGAATAGGGTTCGTCAATCCCATGTCGTGGTTATAGGTTATACACTCTAATTAATGCAAGAATCAGAGAGAGAGATTAATCAAATTGCACACAGTTTTATTTTATTAACGGCTATGAAAACTATCTAGAACCATGGGTGTTACTTTCCAGTACTAATGGTATCTTTAAAAAAATTAATTAAACACAGAGTAAACAAATTATCTGTAGTTGTGTGGTTATTGGTTATTATTTTCAGTTTTCTCATGGTTGTTACCTTGTAGATGTATTTAAGATCAAAGTATGATAAAGGTGAGATTTATTATTTGTTATAATTTTGTTACTCTGTAACTGAAAGTAGATGTTCACTTTCTTCCAGTAGAATTAAGTGTTTTAAAAGATTTTAAAAATGACAGTGTCAAGATTGATTTCTCTGGCTATTTTTCTCCTTAAAAATAAATTTCCAAAGAGGTTAGATATGTCTGTTCCATTTTTGTCATTATTTTGCTAAATGATTTCAACTCTATGGGATTTAAAAAACAAATCAGGTTCAATTAATTTGGGAGTTGTCCCAGATTATATTAGGAGAAGAGTTTGGAGATTTTTTTGTCTGACATGTAGCAAATTAAAACTTTATTTCTGATTAAGTTTAATTCCATGAAGTACAGACTGATACTTACTTTCAGATTCACTTCTTGATTGGAATGAAACATGTTTCATGGGAAATTAAGAGGAAGAGAACAAAAGTGAAAATCCTACCATTGCCAAATCAGTAGATTAAGGAAACAAAATACACTTTTTGTAAGGTAATTGAAATTGTAATGAATGAGCACGTTATATTTTTATTGCAAGTACATTTTAAATTCATTTGTACAAAGAGAAGGATATTATTGGAATAGTACTTGGTTATGATATGTACGTGGATTGGAGGGTTAAGGCTGAAAGAAGAAAGCTGGAAGGAGTTACTTATTCTAGTTGAGGGTTTGGGACGTTGGCATGGCAACTGGACGAAGGAAGCTGTGGGAGAGATGAAGGATTGACTTTGAAGGATGAGTCAACAGAGAACTACAAATCCAGGAAAAGGGCAGTCCAGAGCAGGTGCGGTTTGGGTGGAGATGCCCAATTCACTCTTAGACAGTCATTGTATGGAAAAGTGGGATCGTCAAGTCTGAGTGTTCAGGCTGCGGGTAGAACTCAGGGATTTAGTCAGGTGGGTGCTCAGGGAGTTGGGGGAGCCATCTGGGCTCTAGTGATAGCCACAGGATTTCAACTCCTTTCAAGAAATTTTACCTGAATGATAGCCTAGTCTGTATAGGAGATCTCGAGTGGCTAAAAGTGAAGGCATGTGAAGCAGCAGCGACTCAAGCATCACCACACTGTGTTCCTGAATCTCTATCCCCAGTCTCCTTTGTTGATTTCACCATAGTTTGACATTAACTTTGGAGTATTGTTTTTTAGGAGAACTTGGCCGGTTTATTCTATCTGGAAGCTTGTAATTCCTTCCCTCCTTCTCTTCCACTTTCCCTCCCTACCTTTCTTCCTTCTTTCTAACCCTCTAAAGAACCTAGCTGTAGGTGGAAGTTTCAATTCCGTACTTTGTGTGGGTGCCTGTCTTAACCTCTTCCCCTAAGAAAAATTCTAAGACTCAGGACCATTGGTTGAGCAGAAAGGCAAATGGCCCAAAGTAGCTATAGGTCCTGTGCCAATTCACCAGTCCAGCTGTCAGCTTCCCCTTCTCTCTTGGCTCACTCTGGTGATTTCTCTCATGTTGTTTTGGGGTATGCCATGCATTTGAGAGATGCCTGTTCTCATGCCCCCTCACCTCTAGCATTGATAAATGTTATTATATTGAAAGGGCTTTTTATGGAGCACCTGGCTGGCTCAGTTGTCAAGCATCTGCCTTTGGCTCATGTCATGATCCCAGGGTTCTTGAATGGAGCCCCACATTGGGCTCCAAGAGCAGAGGGCCAGCTTCTCCTTCTCCCTCTGCTCCTCCACCCCTGCTCATGCTTTCTTTCTCTCAAATAAATAAATAAAATCTTAAAAAAGAAAGGAAGAAAGAAAGAAAGAAAGAAAGAAAGAAAGAAAGAAAGAAAGAAAGAAAGAAAGAAAGGGCTTTTTTGTTTTAGGTCTTTTTCTGGTATCAGAAATCTAGATTTAGGAAATTAGTACAATATCAACTGGGTTCCTAATATGTTTTAAACGTTTTTATGGGTATTATAAAAACAAAATAGAAGATAACAAAAGGGTACTATTATTCTTTTGGCATCTTAACCTGATCCCTCCCCCCTTTTTATTTTGTTTCAGTTAATTTAAATCTGTTAATTTTAATTTTTTCCTTTTTTTTAAAATAACATTTTGATTTATTTATATATACATTGATTGGATTGTTTTCTTGTTTTCTACAAACTTTATAAATGTTCTAACAATTTGAAGTAGAAATGAGATACAAAATTCTAAAATTTTGAATTATCTTTTTATAAGCCATGTTACAAATATTTGAAATATTAATTAACTAATCCGGTCAGATAATTAGTTATTTGACAAATGACCAATTCATGGTAGCGGGCAGATACTGCCTGAGGCATTGGAAAGTTAGTTATTAGGGAACTTCCCGATATCATAGCACTTCCTTTCTTCTGGAGAAAACACATCATTTACTTGTTTTCAAGGAGATTCTGTTTTGTGAATGAAAATAATGATACTGTTGGAAACTGCCTTAAACTATAGCTTATGTACAATGTGCCTGTTTTTAGTTGGACATTAATTTTTAGAGAAGTTTTAAGTTTACACAGCAAAAATGAATGAAAATACAGCCTCCTTATATGCACTACCCCTTTCACATCCCCCACTAGAGAGGTATATCTGTTATAATCAATGAATCTACATTGACACTTCATTGTCTTCCAAAGTCTTTAGTTTATAGTAGGGTTTACTACTAGGGTTATACATCCTGTGGGTTTTGACAGATGTATAATTTATCCACCATTATGGTATCACAGAGAGTAATTTTACTGACCTGAGAATCTGGGCTTTGCCTGTTTATCCTTCATTCTCCTCTATTAACCACTGATAGCCAATCATCTTTTCATTCTCTCCTTAGTTATACTGTTTCAAGCATGTCATATAGTTGGAACCATATAGCATGTAACTTTATCAGATGGCTTCCTGCACTCAGTACTATTCAGTTTAGGTTCTTCCATGTATTTTCATGACTTAATAGCTCTTATCTTTTTAGCACTGAATTTTATCATTGAATTCTATTGGCAGGATGGACCATGGCTAATTCATCCATTTACCTAGTGAAAGACATCTTGTTTGCTTCCAAATTTTAGCAATTATAGATAAAGCCTCTATAAACATCTGTGTGGTATTCTATGGTATGAGTACCTTGTTTTGTGAGAAACTACTTAACTGTCTTCCAAAGTGGCTGTTTTACTTTTTCACCAGTAATGAATGAGTGTTCATTTTATGTTTTACGTTCTCACCAGTAATGAATGAGAGTCTGTTGCTCCACATCCTTATCGTCAGTTTGTGTTGTCAGTGTTTGGGGATTTTGACTATTCTAATTGTTCTGATTTGCAATTTCCTAACACATAGGATGTTGAGTGTCTTTTCTTTTCTTTTTTTTTTTTAAAGATTTTATTTATTTACTTGACAGACAGAGATCACAAGTAGGCAGAGAGGCAGGCAGAGAGAGATGGAGAAGCAAGTTCCCCGCTGAGCAGGGATCCTGATGCGGGACTCTATCTCAGGACCCTGCGATCATGACCTGAGCTGAAGGCAGAGGCCTCAACCCACTGAGCCACCCAGGCACCCTTTGAGTGTCTTTTTAAATGCTTATTTGCCATCTGTATATCACCTTTGGTGAGGTGTCTGGTAAAGTCTTTTGCCTGTTTTTAAATTTCATTGACCATTTTCTGATTGTTGAGTCTTAAGAGTTCTTTATATATTTCAGATATCAATCTGTTATCAGACAAGTCTTTTCAACTATCTTCTCTAGTCTGTAGCTTGTCTTTTCATACTTTTCCAGTCTTTCACAGAGCAGAAGTCTTTAATTTTAATGAACTGTCCTGCATATCAGTTATTTCTTTCATGCCTAAAAGTGTTATTTTTTAATCTAAAAAGTGGTGTTTTATCTAAAAAATTTGATGTTTTATCTAAAAATTTTCACCATACCCAAGGTCATCTAGGTTTTCTCCTGTGTTAACTTTCCAGAGTTTTATAGGTTTGCATTTTGCATTTAGGTCTATGATCCATTTTGAGTTCATGAAGGGTGTAAGGACTGTGTATAGATTTTTAAATTTTATTTTATGTTATTTATTTATTTTTTAGGTAGCTCTCCAGCTGTTCCAGCACTGTTTCTTGAAAAGACCATCTTTGCTCCATTATATTACCTTTGTTCCTTTGTCAAAGGTCAACATACTATATATTGGCCTATTGACTCTTTATTCTGCCCCTTTGCTCTCTCTGTCCTTTCTTCCCCCAGAGCCACACTGTCTTCATTGCTTTGGCTTTACAATACATCTTGAAGTCCAGTAGTGTCAGTCATCCAACTTTGTTCTTCTCCTTCAATAGTCAGTTGGTATTCTAGGCCTTTTGTTTCTCCATGTGTGAACTTTAGAATCCGTTTGTCAGTATCTACAAAATAGCTCGCTGAGATTTTGATTAGGATTGCTTCAACTCTATAGATCAAGTTGGAAGAACTGACAAACTAACAGCATTGGTTCTTCCTAGCCTTGAACATGCGGTAACTCTCTCTTTAGTTCCTCTTCATTTTATTCACCTATAGACTTTTAAAAATAATTTTCTTGTCTAGATCTTGCACTTCCCTGGTAAATTTATACCTAACTTTCATTTTTAGGTGTTATTATAAATGATACTGTGTTTTTTACTTCCAAATTCCACTTGTTCATTGCTGGAAAACTGGAAAGCAACTGATTTTTTTTGTATTAACCTTGAATCCTACAGTCCTATTATAGTCAGTTATTAGTTCAGGAGTTAAATTATTATTTTAGTTTTTTATATAGACAGTCATGCCATCTGCAAACAAAAACAATTTTATTTCTTCCTTCCCAATCTGTATATGTTTTAATTTCCTTTTCTTTACTTACTGTATTAGCTAAGACTTCCAGTGGAATGTTGAAAGGCATGATTGGAGGGAACATCTTTGCCTTGTTCTTTGTCTTATTGGGGAAGCTTCTTGTTTCTTCTAAGGATGCCCTTTTTTTTTTTTTAAGATTTTATTTATTTATTTGACAGAGAGAGACCACAAGTAGGCAGAGAGGCAGGCAGAGAGAGAGAGAGAGAGGAGGAAACAGGCTCCCTGCTGAGCAGAGAGCCGGATGCGGGACTCGATCCCAGGACCCTGAGATCATGACCTGAGCCAAAGGCAGCAGCTTAACCCACTGAGCCACCCAGGTGCCCTAAGGATGCCTTTTTTAAGCTTACTGTTTCAAATATTTTCTTTGTGCAGAATTTAAGTGTTTTACATGCATCACTTATGTCAGTGCTCCATCCTGATTACTGTCTACTGAACTTGACTAACAAGAAAATTTGCAAGTGGAAGTATTTCATTACTAAGTGTTGGACAACAGCAGAAATAAATTTTTAAAAATTTCAGGACTCAGTTCATCATAAAATCCTCTCTAAATCCAAACATCACTATAGAAATGAAAATTAAAATTACCTCATTGAATATTTAAGAACTTAAAAATATTTTCATTTGCTAATGTCCTCTACATTTATAGAAATAAGATACATGTTGGTAAATGTAATGCTGAACCATATAAGAAAAAAATATACTGATTTTCTTTATCAATAGTTGTATTTACTGGTCATATTTTTAATGCTTAAAATGTTGCCAGTGCTTGATAACTGTATATATTTCCCTATAAATAAACTAAAACTTTAAATTCAGACTCTTTTTAAAATGCTTAGTAAAGGGGCACCTGGATGGCTCAGTGGGTTAAAGTCTCTGCCTTCGGGCTCGGGTCATGATCTCAGGGTCCTGGGATGGAGCCCCACATGGGCTCTCTGCTCAGCAGGGAGCCCGCTTCCCCCTCTCTCTGCTCACCTCTCTGCCTAGTTGTGATCTCTATCTGTCAAATAAACAAAGAAAATCTTGAAAAAAAATGCTTAGTAAAATAATATGTACAATTTTTTTTTCCTAATATCCAGAATGAGTCCCTCGGGCTTTTAAATCTTCTGTTGATACTACCAATTAGCACTGGGTAAGTTAAAAATAGATACATGACTGAAAGGCAGAAAATACATCATATAATTGAAACTTTTAATGGGACATCTAGAATAATTTAGAATTATTCATTTGTCCTTTTAAAATTCTGGGATAAGGATGGGGTAAGGTAAAAAACTTTATCTTAGGTTGCAGAATTTCACAATATTTATACTTGAAGAAGAGCAATGTCTGTTGCAAACCTGTTTTTTTCTGCCATAAACAAAGAGAGAATTATTTCTCTGGACTGTAACTAGAAGCATGCTACATGACTTCAAAAACATGGCAGGCAAACGACTATCTTGAGAGATGAAAAGTGACGATGTATTTAACCCCTTGCATCATATTTTTAGGCAGGCAGAAATCTGCATCTGGAATGAGTAAAATGTGAGGACATATGCAGAACTGTCATCATTTTGTCAAGGTATTACAAGATGTGACTTATGTACTTCACGATAAGTAAAAGTATAATTCCATTAATAACCGGATACCGAAAATAACACTATATTTTTATATTCTTACGAGTTTTCTGTTTATTTTTTAAAAGCCTCATCAAAAACTTTGGGGAAATTTTAGGAACATGAACTATGAAATTAAGAATGCTGCGTTTTGGTTTGGTTGTTGAATAGAACCATGGGAATCTTATGCCGCGTAATCTTCCCTTTAATAGCCATGAAGAGGTGGATAACTCATTGCTTTCCCCTTTCTTCTGTCTGTATTGCCAGAAAATGGAGAGCTCATTTCTTGTTTATTTGCAACAACCATTTGTAGTCTAGTCTTTCTAGTGTAATATTTCCACCTCCTTTTTTGAGGGAATTTACCCCATGAAAGAGGGGACTTCCTAGCAGGGGATGCATTGTATGTAGTTATGCAAACATACTAAATAAAGGAAAACAGCAGAAAGAATTATGCTATTTGCAAGTAGTGTCTGCAGCCTCGACAATACATCACTTGAAAGCTCAGAACTTGGCATTTGGGTTAGCATTCGTTGTTTCTCTGCATTCCTTGGTTGTAAGAGCAAGGTAAAAAGAGGCAAATAGCTTGCCCAAGTTCACTCAGCGGATGAGAAATGTGGATCTCCCCACTTCCCATTGCTTTGACATCTGTTGCCTTTGCTGTGCTTTGCATTTAGACCATCAACAAACAACATGATTTTATCATTGATATAATATACCTTATAAATTTGCTCCAGAATTTAGTGGAATACATGAGGTGGCCAATTATCAGTAGCATCAATGATAGCTATACAAAATGTCTTTCAGACCTTCCAGCAGAATCTGTATTTAAGAAAATGGAACATCTGAATTATTTTTTATTTTTCTCTGGAGACTACTTGTATCTTTAGGAGTGAGCATTTTCAATGGACACGTTTTAGGAAGCACTACTTTGATTGTCTTCGTTTTGGATATTCTACTTTAAAACTAACTCTGTCAAACTGGGAATAAATAGTAAAGACAATTTCCACATGTTTTCATTTAATTGTCTTTTTAAAGAATCTTCATGTTTTTAAAGAAATCTCTACACCCAGTGTGGGACTTGAACTCACAACCCTGAGATCAAGAGTCATATGTTCCACAACTGAGTCATCCAGGAGCCCTTAATTTAATTGCTTTTTAAAGAGCACAAGTGGGACACCTGGGTGACTCAGTTGGTTAAGCAACTGCCTTTGGCTCAGGTCATGATTCCGGGGTCTGGGGATCAAGACCCATATCAGGATCCCCCTGCTCTTCAGGGGGCCTGTTTCTCCCTTTTCCTCTGCCTGCCATCACCCCCCACCCCGTTTGTGCTCTCTCTTTGTGTCAAATAAATAAATACAATATTTAAAAGAAATAATAATTTAAAAAAAGGAGCACAAGGGAAGAATAAATAAGCAAATAAATGTTCCAAGCTATGTGTAATAACCAGAAGTAATCAGGTCATTAAATATATGCAGGCAAACAGTAAATACAAAGGAAGACTTTGTCCCATTTATAGAAGAGAATCAGGTGAATGTGGATTTGAACGTATCTCAGTTCAATGATCAGTTAACCCAGTACCCCTCTTCTGTTACCCCAAGTCATTCTCAACTTTACCACTGGACTGGATGCATAATATGATTTCAGTGACGTTATGCTATATAGTCTACCCACTGAGGTCTACAAAAAAGACTTCCCATGAGGTGTTCCCTTGGTGGGTGATGGAGAAAGCAGATATGGCCAAATGTAAGCTGTCAACCTGGGTGAGGGCCCTTTCAATTTGCTATAGGTTTGACATTTTTCGAAGTCAGAAATCTAGATGGAGCAGGGGAGAACGCAGAAAGCTGAAGCTATTTCCAGTACGTTAACTGGCGTTAGAATTTAACCTGTAAATGCAGTGAGGACAATAGCATGATTTAGGGTCATGAAGGGAAAATCTGTACGCTAGTATTTATGAGGAGAAAGTTTATGTGTAGCTATTCTAGATGAATCCTCTTGTCTAAAAGACGGAGAGGTAATGATTGAGCTGCGCAGACACAGCCTTCCTGCCTAGAGTGATCTGAGCTCTTCATTCCTTCTCTTTCTCGTTATAGCGCAGTGCATTTTTGCTACAAATGCTTCTGTCACCACAGAATAATGGACTCATGGTCTTTGTAGCCTAACAATTTGACTTTGAAAGGTCGTCAGCTTACATTTTTCTTTGAGTATATTTTAGGGAGATTTTGAACGTAATTCTTCAATGTAAAGAATAGAAAAATTCAGTGTGTGGCACACATGTATCTAGATAAATAAAAATTGATGCAGATTCTCCTTTGTAGTAATTTAAACTCAGATTTTAACATTGTCTATTATAGTTCAAATAAAGCCATCCATTGTGAAGCAGTATTAAGAAATATAGCATCTTCTACATGTTTTAAGACATACCCAAATTAACTTGCAAACTTTTTTTTAATAATTTTTTCATTGGTATTAGAAATAACAATTTTCTGTGTTTTCCATGTGAGTTCTCCGTGATTCATAAATTAAGCAGTTCATCAATTGGGTTAATGTTCTTTTTATCATCCAAAGAAGACCTACTTTGAAATAAGTCTAAACAATTGTTAGCAGAGATTTTTAATGGAGAGAATATTCCATGTTCATTTACTTTATTTTGGCTCCTCGAATATTTCTCCATAAAAGAATTATTCTCTCATGCTCCTTGCCGTTTGAACTCACTTGCCATTTTCACATGGTTAAAAACTGGCTCGTTGGTTCTTATTCTTTTGCTTTCCCTATCTCCTAAAGTTCAAAATGTACTGTTTCACGTTCAAGTGCTTTTTTTTTTAAAGATTCTAGTGACAGGTAGAGATCACAAGTAGGCAGAGAGATAGGCAGAGAGAGAGAGAGGAGGAAGCAGGCTCCCTGCTGAGCAGAGAGCCCGATGTTGGGCTCGATCCCAGGACCCTGGGATCATGACCATGAGCCAAAGGCAGAGACTTTAACCCACTAAGCCTCCCAGGTGTCCCCAAATACCAAATGTTTTAACTCCAAATGTGCCCAATTATTGCTGGGAAAATAAACTATTTTTTTTAAATTCCCACAATGTATTAATATTCTGGCATCCAAGAAATGCATACAAGTATTATAAGTTGAAATCAGGGATATTTGGGGAATGGGAATGTTTTACGGTCTTCAAGTAGTCTTGTTCATAACAGCAAGGCAAGGGCATAATTCCAGTCAAATCAATAACTAAAACAACATCCCGACCAGGTTCTTCTGGTTCTTCAGGGCTTTCACAGCATTCATCTCCTTTGACCCTCTTTTAGGAACACTTTCATGTATTTGCAGAGGCATTCAAAAGGCAACTTCAACCCAAAGCATTTGTACATACATGGCATACTGTTAGTGCAATCTTATGAAGGCTTTCAAATGCATCCTAATAAAACTCCTGTCTCTTTCTAGTTACGTAATTATAGAGCACAGAAAAGACAGAGATTTGACCCTAGAAGAACTTGAAGGAATCAAGGTTGGCAGTAAGAGTGCAAAAATAGACATGCAGGAAATCCTTTAGAAAGTATTTTATTATTCAGATTTGTATTAAAAATAATTGGATTAGGTGTTCCTCTCACATTGCTGTAGTACCATCCAGAGCAGCAAACCTAGACTTCACCTATCAAAGACTAAAGATCCTCCTTTGTAGTCATTCCATAGCATTTTGAAGCTCACCAGTGATCAACAGACGGTCATTGCTGATATAAGTGCTGCCCAATGTCTGCTTCCCTTGGGACACACACACAAACAATTTTTCTGGCCATTAAGCCTTTAGATTTAAGGCTCCAAGGAAGCCATGGGTGTCTTTGTGAAGACACGGACTCTGAGTGATACAAGACAGTGGATCTTTGTCATGCTCCTGGAAGGCATCTTCAGAATTATTCACTGAAAATCTGTGCTCCACATAATTCCCTGAAATTCTCAAGTGTTGACATAGGAATGACAGCTCCCCATAGGTAGAATGCCTATGCACTCTGCATTTTGTGGTTCCTCACTAAATGAAGCAATTTCTGATATTGAAATAATATACCACATGAATTAGGCTGAGTTGTCAGAGGATTTCAGCATTGCATTAATTTTACAGAAAGATAGTGAAATTTCATTGCACACCTGGACATACAGGTTTACTATATGTTTTATACATGGAAGAGATATATTGTTTTGCTCATAGTACTGGTATTACAGTGTGTCACTGAAGGTTTTTGGTCAAAAATGGGAATGTGCTCTCATTCCTTGAACGTGGGCAGAAGTGTTGCTGCTGCGACAACGCTTGGAATAAGATGTTTTTGTTTTTTTTTTTTTTTAAAGATTTTATTTATTTATTTGACAGAGAGAAATCACAAGTAGATGGAGAGGCAGGCAGAGAGAGAGAGAGGGAAGCAGGCTCTCCGCTGAGCAGAGAGCCCGATGCGGGACTCGATCCCAGGACTCTGAGATCATGACCTGAGCCGAAGGCAGCGGCTTAACCCACTGAGCCACCCAGGCACCCCGGAATAAGATGTTTGACTTGCACGCCATGTCATGAAAGATATTACAGCATCCATCTTGCTGTCTTAAATTGTTGCAGTTAGGGAAGCAGGTGCCCTGTCATGAAGAGTTCGAAGCCACCCTGTGGAGGGAACCGGCCATGTGGACAGGGGCTGATGCCCTCAACCCCCAGCCTGTACCAATTTGCTAAACTTTTGAAAAACCTCCTGGGAAGCTAATGCCTCATCCCCACTCAAACTCTTTTTTTTTTTTTTCTTTAAGATTTTGTTTGTTTGTCAGAGACACACGCAGAGAGAGAGAACACAAGCAGGGGGAGTGGCAGCAGAGGGAGAAGCAGGTTCCACACCGAGCAAGGAGCCCTGTGTGGGACTCAATCCCAGGACCCTGGAATTGTGACCAGGGCCAAAGGCAGACACTTAACTGACTGAGCCACCCAGGTGTCCCCCAACCCAAACTTTTAATGGATCCTCCAGATTTAGCCAACCCACGACTAGAACTGCATGAAAGACCTTAAAGTAGACTTACCCAGTCACATCTTCCCAAGTTCCTGTCCAACAGAAATGGCATGAGGAAGAGCCACCATGTTTTCAGGTGATGACTTTATGGTGACAGATAGCAGGCATTAATTTTGGTTGGGCATACATGTTCATTATATGTTCTTTTGTGCATTTGGGGAAATGAGTCTTCTGGCTGCTGAAAATCAGGAGGGAGATACATTCTGGACAGAGGCCTTTCAACTTTGAACACACTTCCAAGAAATACATGGCCTTGCAGATGCTGAGCTTGATATAAGAAAAAGAAACTCAATGTGTCTACACATTGCCCTACAAAGAGTTCATACATTATCAATTTAAGTCCCTCTGGAAAGGTGATGGAAGCCTACAGAAGAAGAAAAAAATGGTGGTCTGGCAAAAAATTGGAGCTCCTCAGACCTGGCAGAATCCTTACTTGAGTAGAAAATATTACTCCCCCTGCAGGTGTCTGAGCCCAGGGAGGCTCTGCCTTAGAAATGTGTAGCACATAACATTAGGAAATAATGGTGTTCATTAGTTTTTCTAATAACAAAAACTCTATAATATAAATGTGCCTAGTACCTAACAGGCATCCAAAACATAACAGTGGAAGGGCTGACTACATTTCAAAACATATGAAATGAAGTTTTGAAGCAAAATCATTCCAATACCTAGACTTAACTTTTAGAGGGTAAATTATAGAAAACACCTTATTCCATAGCCATGACTGTTATCTGAGCAGAGATTGGCAATGATATATTCTGGGTGGGTTTTTTGTTGTGGTGGTGTTTTTTGTTTCGTTTTTTGTTTTTTGTTTTTTGTTTTGTTTTGTTTTGTTTCTTGTTTCTTTAAGGTTTGCTTATTTATTTATTTATTTACTTGACAGACAGAGATCACAAGTAGGCAGGGAGGCAGGCAGAGAGAGGGGAAAGCAGGCTCCCCGCCAAGCAGAAAGGCCAATGTGGGGCTCGATCCCAGGGTCCTGGGACCATGACCTGAGCTGAAGGCAGAGGCTTTAACCCACTGAGCCACCCAGGTGCCCCGGTAATGACACATTCTTAATGGTGACCTGAAGTTCATGCAGAATTATCAAAAAGGGCTTATGCTATTTAGTTTTACTGTTTGGAGAATAGGGTATCTCTCTTATATATGTCTTTTATATATATATATATATATATATATATATATATATATATATATATATATATATATGTTATTTGATCAAAAACCTTTCATTCTGTAGTGATTGCAAATTTGAGTCAGTATTGTCAAAAAATTTTAATAGCAAAAACCAGGATAATAGCTTTACACAGTGCAGGTCAAACAGCCCAGCAATTTGTCACAGCAACCTCACGTGTATTCTGTGGTTGAAAAACTGGAGTGCTGTTGAGCGACGTGTCTTGCTGTTTGATGTGAAGACCATGGTGGCTGCTTTCCAGCAGTTTCAGCACTGCTTTTTGTAGTCTCATAATTGGCCTTCACAGGTGTGCTAGAAGATAACTTTTAGAAAAGTTAAGAGTTGTACATTACACGTATTGTTTGGAGACTCTCACTCCCATTCTACATGGAGCGAATCAAATGGGATCAGCTCATTCTACTAAGAAATGTGTAGTTCTTCTCACCCATTTATTTTTCCTTTTCCAGTTATTTTTGCCAACATTCATGAGACTTTAAATCTGGGATCTTCCATGAGATCTGACAGTTCAATGGCAGTGGTGGGAATGTAGGGTCAGAGACACAGAAAAATGAGCCTGTGTACTTGTCCAAATTGCCCTTTCTTTTTTTTTTTTTAATTTTTTCAATTTATTTATTTTCAGAAAAACAGTATTCATTATTTTTTCACCACACCCAGTGCTCCATGCAATCTGTGTCCTCTATAATACCCACCACCTGGTACCCCAACCTCCCACACCCCCACCACTTCAAACCCCTCAGATTGTTTTTCAGAGTCCATAGTCTCTCGTGATTCACCTCCCCTTCCAATTTACCCCAACTCCCTTATCCTCTCTAACACCCCTTGTCCTCCATGATATTTGTTATGCTCCACAAATAAGTGAAACCATATGATAATTGACTCTCTCTGCTTGACTTATTTCACTCAGCATAATCTCTTCCAGTCCCGTCCATGTTGCTACAAAAGTTGGGTATTCATCCTTTCTGATGGAGGCATAATACTCCATAGTGTATATGGACCACATCTTCCTTATCCATTTGTCCGTTGAAGGGCATCTTGGTTCTTTCCATAGTTTGGCGACCGTGGCCATTGTTACTATAAACATTGGGGTACAGATGGCCCTTCTTTTCATGACATCTGTATCTTTGGGGTAAATACCCAGGAATGCAATTGCAGGGTCATAGGGAAGTTCTATTTTTAATTTCTTGAGGAATCTCCACACTGTTCTCCAAAGAGGCTGCACCAATTTTTATTCCCACCAACAGTGTAAGAGGGTTCCCCTTTCTCCACATCCTCTCCAACACATGTTGTTTCCTGTTTTGTTAATTTTGGCCATTCTAACTGGAGTAAGGTGATATCTCAATCTGGTTTTAATTTGAATCTCCCTGAGGGCTAATGATGATGAACATTTTTTCATGTGTCTGATAGCCATTTGTATGTCTTGATTGGAGAAGTGTCTGTTCATATCTTCTGCCCATTGTTTGATATGTTTGTCTGTTCCATGTGTGTTGAGTTTGAGGAGTTCATTATAGATCCTGGATATCAACCTTTTGTGTGTACTGTCATTTGCAAATATCTTCTCCCATTCCATGGGTTGCCTCTTTGTTTTTTTGACTGTTTCCTTTGCTGTGCAGAAGCTTTTGATTTTGATGAAGTACCAAAAGTTTATTTTCGCTTTTGTTTCCTTTGCCTTTGGAGACATATCTTGAAAGAAGTTGCTGTGGCTGATATCGAAGAGTTTACTGCCTATGTTCTCCTCTAGGATTCTGATGGATTCCTGTTTCACGTTGAGGTCTTTTATCCATTTTGAGTTTATCTTTGTGTATGGTGTAAGAGAATGGTCGAGTTTCATTCTTCTACATATAGCTGTCCAGTTTTCCCAGCACCATTTATTGACGAGACTGTCTTTTTTCCACTGTATATTTTTTCCTGTTTTGTCGAAGATTAATTGATCATAGAGTTGAGGGTCCATATCTGGGCTCTCTACTCTGTTCCACTGGTCTATGTGTCTGTTTTTATGCCAGTACCATGCTGTCTTGGTGATCACAGCTTAGTAATAAAGCTTGAAATCAGGTAACGTGATGCCCCCAGCTTTATTTTTGTTTTTCAACATTTTCTTATCGATTCGGGGTCTCTTCTGATTCCATACAAATTTTAGGATTATTTGCTCCAGCTCTTTGAAGAATAACGGTGGAATTTTGATTGGAATGGCATTAAAAGTATATATTGCTCTTATATATTCCATCTTTTTGTGTCTTCTTCAATTTCTTTCATGAGTGTTCTGTAGTTCCTCAAGTACAGATCCTTTACCTCTTTGGTTAGGTTTATTCCCAGGTATCTTATGGCTCTTGGTGCTATCGTAAATGGAATCGATTCTCTAATTTCCCTTTGTGTATTTTCATTGTTAGTGTATAAGAAAGCCACTGATTTCTGCACATTGACTTTGTATCCTGCCACGTTGCTGAATTGCTGTATGAGTTCTAGTAGTTTGGGGGTGGAGTCTTTTGGGCTTTCCATATAAAGAATCATGTCATCTGCGAAGAGAAGAGTTTGACTTCTTCATTACCAATTTGGATACCTTTTATTTCTCTTTGTTGTCTGATTGCTGTTGCTAGGACTTCTAATACTATGTTGAACAAGAGTGGTGAAAGTGGGCATCCTTGTCTTGTTCCTGATCTCAACGGGAAGGTTGCAAGCTTTTTCCCATTGAGGATGATATTTGCTGTGGGTCTTTCATAGATAGATTTGATGAGGTTCAGGAATGTTCCCTCTATCCCTATACTTTGAAGCGTTTTAATCAGGAACGGATGCTGGGTTTTGTCAAATGCTTTTTCTGCATCAATTGAGAGGACCATGTGGTTCTTCTCTCTTCTCATATTAATTTGTTTTATCACATTGATTGATTTGCGAATGTTGAACCATCCTTGTAGCCCAGGGATGAATCCCACCTGATCATGGTGGATAATCTTTTTAATGTGCTATTGGATCCTGTTGGCTAGGATTTTGTTGAGAATCTTAGCATCCATATTCATCAGTGATATTGGTCTAAAATTCTCCTTTTTGGTAGGGTCTTTTCCTGGTTTGGGGATCAGGGTAATGCTGGCTTCAGAGAAAGAGTCTGGAAGTTTTCCTTCTGCTTCAATTTTTTGAAACAGCTTCAGGAGAATAGGTGTTATTTCTTCTTTGAAGGTTTGGTAGAATTCCCCAGGGAATCCATCAGGTCCTGGGCTCTTGTTTTTTGGGAGGTTTTTGATCACTGCTTCAATCTCGTTGTTAGATATCGGTCTATTCAAGTTGTTGATTTCTTCCTGGTTCAATTTTGGTAGTTTATAGTTTTCCAGGAATGCATCCATTTCATCTAGGTTGCTAAGCTTATTGGCATATAACTGTTGATAATAACTTCTGATGATTGTTTCTACTTCCTTGGTGTTCGTTGTGATCTCTCCCTTTTCATTCATAATTTTATGAATTTGGGCTTTCCTCTTTTCTTTTGGATTAGTGTGGCCAATGGTTTATCGATCTCATTGATTCTTTCAAAAAACCAGCTTCTAGTTTCATTGATACGTTCTACTGTATCTCTGGTTTCTACCTCATTGATCTCAGCTCTAATCTTGATGATTCCCCTTCTTATGTGTGGAGTTGGTTTGATTTGTTATTAATTCTCCAGTTCTTTAAGGTGTAGAGACAGCTGCTGTGTTCTGGATTTTTCAATTTTTTTGAGGGAGGATTGGATGGCTATGTATTTCTCCCTTAGGTTGCTGTATCCCATAGGTTTTGGACCGAAGTGTCTTCATTCTCATTGGTTTCCATGAATTGTTTCAGTTCTTCTTTGATCTCCTGGTTGATCCAAGTATTCTTAAGCAAGTTGGTCTTTAGCTTCCAGGTGTTTGAGTTCCTTCTGAACTTTTCCTTGTGATTGAGCATTGAGCATTTCCAGTTTCAAAGCATTGTGATCTGAGAATATGCAGGGAATAATCTCAGTCTTTTGGTATCGGTTGAGTCCTGATTTGTGACCCAGTATGTGGTCTATTCTGGAGAAGGTTCCGTGTGCACTTGAGAAGAATGAGTATTCTGTTGTTTTAGGGTGGAGTGTTCTGTATATATCTATGAGGTCCATCTGGTCCAATGTGTCATTCAATGCTCTTGTTTCTTTATTGATTTTCTGCTTCGATGATCTGTCTATTTCTGAGAGAGGTGTGTTAAGATCTCCTACGATTAGTGTATTCATATCAATATGACTCTTTATCTTGATTAACAGTTTTCTTAAGCACCAAATTGCCCTTTCTGGAAAGCTTTCCCTCCACCTCTGCATTTCACTGTCATCCTCAGGATCCTGCCCAGATGTCACACCCCAACCCCTGAAAGTCCTGTCCTAACTATCCACCAGAAGCCATCCCGTCCATCCCTCACTGCTTAATTGCCTCCTTCCCATTTATTTCCTTCCTAGACAGTGTCACAGTGTGAGTCCCTGTTGATATATTTGTTTACTTGGGTATTGTCTGCCTTCCTTACTAATAGGTCATTCTCTGTGCATTTTATTTACTGATCTCTCCATAGCTCCTGGTACACAGTAGGTACTCATTAAATATTTAGTGAATTAATGAATGATTAGCTTTTATCTGAGTCTGTTGTTTCATCAACTGGTCATCTTACAATACTCTCTAATAAGTCAAGCACTTTTTTTGGTTTATCCTCTTCCTTCTCACTAAGGGAAGGTAGAGCATAGAGAGAATTCTTGAATCATAGAATCTTAAAGACCGAAGTAGCCTTTATCACCTTGCGAGTTCTGCTCTGTCATTTAATAGTTAAGGGTACAGATCTTAGAGGTTAGGGATAATGCCCAGGTTAGCATAACATTAGTGACATATGTCCAAGCTAGGCGTCCAGCTCATACGCCACTACTCTAGATGCTAGCGCTGCAACAGGAAATTAATTTCTCAGCAGTGATGTTTTGCAAATGAAAATATAATTTAAAAATTACAGATAAGCTGATGAATGTAGATAGTCGGAGTGACAGATGTGGTTTAAGACAAAAATAGCATCTGAATCCTTTGTCCCCCATATGTGAAAATGTTTTTTTAATTCCCATCTGATGTCTCTCTGTTATTATCATATTGTAATTCGGAAATCCTGATTTCACTTTATTTTCTTGATCAGAATAGAGCCAGGAACATAAATAGTGCCATCGAGTCCTCCAGTGACAATTAGCAAGAAACTATTGTGTGTTTTGGTAGAACAGTATGTTCAGAGGGACGTAAAGTATAGCTTGGAGGACAGAAGGTAAGACGGAGAGTAATGGGAAGAAGCAGTGTGGTAGTGTCAACTCAAACATTTTTGTTTGGATTTTTGTGACTCTGTGTCACACCTTTTCTGTCAAATCAATGAAGTCCTTTAGAAAAGTAAGATCTATAGGGTGGAACTGAGAACTGAGAACCAAGTGTGTGAGTTCTAGAGGCCCGATAAAATTTAAAGTCACATTTCTCAGCTTTTAAGTACTAAGCACACTCAAAACCTTTCTAACAGTTGTGAAAACCCAAGAGCCCCACCCAATTTATAATTCTAGATTCCTACTGACTTAAAGAATATGTATGTACCAGTTTCTCATAATATTGTTTGTTTTTTTTACCCCCCAAAACAGGCCTTCTGCAAATTTTACTGACAGCCTATATTTTTATCTCTTCACGAAGACAGTTCCTTGTCATTGTTCTTTCCAGCAATCTGGCATTTGATTTAAGTAACTTATTCTCCAGTTTGTAGTACTTGAGGTAACTACCCAGGGAAATTGCTCTCTATCTCTTTGGTGTTTTCTTGAAACCATGGATGGAACATTCAGTTATTTGTTGCCAAGCCCATCTGCAGCTTTGGCGCATGGCATACCTGGCTAAAATGTGATAAATGTAATTAAGAAAAGTGTTACCATAAGGGATTTTCAGTTAAATATAATCAATGAATGCCACAGACCAAATTCATACCCTGAGCATGAGAATCAGGTTTCTTTTCCATTTTTATTTAATTTTTTAAGATTTTATTTTATTTTTTTTTTATTAACGTATAATGTATTATTTGCCCCAGGGGTACAGGTCTGTGAATCATCAGGCTTACACACTTCACAGCACTCACCATAGCACATACCCTTGCCAGTGTCCATCCCCAGCCACCCTTTCCCGACACCCCCCCACCAACAACCCTCAGTTTGTTTTGTGAGATTAAGAGTCTCTTATGGTTTGTCTCCCTCTCTGGTTTCTCTAAGATTTTATTTTTAAGTAATTTCCACACCCAATATGGGGCTCAAACTCACCACCCCGAGATCAAGAGTTACATGCTCCACCGACTGAGCCACCCAGGTGCCCCTCCCTTCCATTTGTGAATTCTAATCAGGCTGAACCATGTCTTACCTCAGGAATAAAAATAAAGAAAATTAAATGATTAAATAAAAAACTTGAAAGGAGGCGGGGCACCTGGGTGCCCCAGTGGGTGAAGCCTCTGCCTTCGGCTCAGGTCATGGTTTCAGGGTCCTGGGATCGAGTCCCGCATCGGACTCTCTGCTCAGCACGGAGCCTGCTTCCTCCTCTCTCTCTGCCTGCCTCTCTGCCTGATTGTAATCTCTCTCTCTCTTTCAAATAAATAAAATATTAAAAAAAAAACTTGAAAGGAGGCAACGGTAACATCGAAGTGATTTCTTAAGCTGCAGTTTCTTCATCCTTCTGTGTTAAGCCTGGCTTAGGTCAGAAGGCCTGATCAACAAAGTCTGCTTCCAGATACTACTCTTTGATTTTTCTTAGATCCATCATCTTCCAGAAAAAAAATTTAATTATCCCCTCTTTCAATATTTGGATAAACTAAGATTTTAAAAAATATTTTATATTTATATAATACATATATAAATATATATATATTTGGAATAGAATATAAATTATATATAAATGTTAAATAAATGTATATTTTATATTATACTTATTATAGAATTATATAATATATAATATTATATTATGTTATATTATTGTAATGATATTTATATAGTGTATATAAATATATATTTGGAATTCAAGCATCCCAGTCTGTTCACCTGCACATCTGTTACATAATACTATCCAGAATATACTCTCATGCATTTTGCTTTATTATTCTTGTACAAGTTTTTGTGTTCTAAGATACTCCACCTAATTTTTACTTTCCTAGCCATATGATCCCATGTTTTTTTTTTAAGATTTTATTTATTTATTTCACAGAGACCACAAGTAGGCAGAGAGGCAGGCAGAGAGAGAGGAGGAGGCAGGCTCCCCGTCGAGCAGAGAGCCCGATGCGGGGCTCGATCCTAAGACCCTGGGATCATGACCGGAGCCAAACGCAGAGGCTTAACCCACTGAGCCACCCAGGCACCCGCAATGTTGCTGTATCTTAACTCGATTATCAGCTATTGGACTGTTAAGAAGTTTGGTTTCCTTTACTCTTTCTTTTATAAAACCTTTAAATCACATTTAGTATAAATACATATATACAGATTAGGCTGTTTATTTGGGGTTCACCGAACAGTTCAAGTGAAGTTGAATAATACAAATTATAACATATTCCCAGATTCTTCTTTTTTTTTTTGAGAAAAAGAACAAATTAATTGGCAACATGTGTGTATATACCACTTCAACTTCCCCCATCCACTATCTCATGACAGCTTAAATTTTTTGTTGTAATGCCTAAAAGTCGACTTAATTTGTGGCTTTTTAACCTTACTCAGGGTTTTGCATTTCTTCCGCAGGGCAATTTTCTCTTTTATCATTATGCAGAATAAAGGGGAATGAGATATGGTTCACAGCATATTGTAGACCCATGGTTCTCCGCCTTGGCTGCATAGAACCATCAACCTGGGGAACTTTTAGAAACCCTGATGCCCACGATACCCCATTTCCACTTAAATCTGAGTCCTCAGGAGGAACTCAGGCTTCTGTAAATTTTAAAGCTTTTTAAGTGATTCCATTGGGTAACCACATTTGGGAAGCCCTGGGCTAACCTGGTAATGAAGTTGCATCTGGGGATGATGGGGGACTGGGAAGAGAGAAGCAGCAGCCTTAGCTCGGGCAGTCAGAATTAGCTAGTGTTTCTTGCCCTGCTCGGATCTAGTCTGCTGAAGCAAACCCTACCTGACCCTGAATCTCCTCTTACTGCCTGCATCCTTTCTTGTCTAGTCTCTCCATACTGGAATGGCCTATGAGACGGGTCTTCCATGTATTAGTCCCACCTTACTCTGTGTGACTGGTACCACATCTGACTACTTGCATGCTTTTTTCTTATGCTTTTCCCTGCAGAGCTAAGTCTTGCTTCCTGAACTTCCAAACCCATCTGAAATTGTTCTCTCAGAGGATACCTGATATTTTATGACATTTTTATATTAATGAAGGGTCACAATAACCCTCTTTCAGCCCAGTAATTTTAGGACATACCTCATTACATACCCAGTAATTTAAGGACGTACTGGATTGACCTCTGTGGTGAATATGAATGCTGCTGGCCTGGGAACCAGTACTTGCTAGAGGCCCCCGGCTGCATTGGCCTTCCCAAAGCTTTAATGAGAAGGACATTTTCTGGTCTCAGCAAACACACTCCTGCTCTGATTCCTTTGCCACAATTAAGTGCAAGTGAAATACAGCAGTTTTTGCTGTATTTAATAAGACCAAGTCCTAGAGCAAGGAAAAAGAGCCCATTTTCATTTATTAGGCTTTTCCTTTTTTTTTTTTTATTATTCTTACTCTTATTTTCTACCAGCTGCAAACCAAGTCTGTCTCATCCATAATGATAATAACCACAATGATGAAACTAACTAACTTTCATCGGTTTCTTTTTACATCTCCACATCCTGAAAATTCTTTTACAAGTTTTATATCTCATTTGCTGCTGTAACAGCCTACGAAATAATTACTATACTTACTCGGATTTTCAGATGAAGAAACCATGGGTGAGATAAAGTTTCTTGGGCAAGGTATCATATCTGATAAATGACAGAGCTAAGAGAATCCAAGCTAGGAGTGATGGGTTCCCAGAGCCTGAGCTATTCCCCATGATCTAGTAAAAACTGGACTTCTTAAAAAATACGCAAGACCTTCAAAACATCTGTTGTCCAGCTCTGTTTATATCCTTTTATTTTCTCACTGTTGTCTTTACCTACCCTTTCCTCAAGCCTTCTGACTTACTGGTTGTCCCCTAACTGTGACCATGGTATGTCTTTCCATGTTGTTCCTTAGCTCAGACATTTTATTCCCTCCTTCAAGGTGAATGCTCATTTACAATTTTCAAACCTCAATTCAAATGTCAGATGATTTTGTGTGAAAATTTAACTGAGCTCCCAAGTTGTTCATTTGCTCTTTTTCTCCGTGTTCTTACAGCATATGGTAAATACCTCAATCATAACATTCTTCACTGACTAGTTAATAATTTTTGATGATTTAATTAACATCTGTAAGACTCAGTTTCCTCATCTACAAAAATAAAGTTAATCAGAGATCCCATGTCAGAGTCTTATGAGGATGATTGGACACAATGAATTTAAGATACTTAACAGCATGTTGTATCATAAGCATTTTTAAAAATATTAACTATTTTTATTACCATTTCATCATAGCACAGTTTCTTAAAAGTCTGTTTTCTCATTCTATATAGTTACTTTCTTTTTTTTTTTAAATATTTTATTTATTAACAGAGGGGGGGGGGATATCACAAGTAGGCTGAGCAGCAGGAAGAGAGGAAGGGAAGCAGGCTCCCTGCTGAGCAGAGAGCCCGATGCAGGGCTCGATCCCAGGACCCTGAGACCATGACCTGAGCCAAAGGCAGCGGCCTAACTCACTAAACCACCCAGGTGCCCCTATATAGTTATTTTCTATAAGGATGGGAACAGTGATGGATATCTTGTATTTCCACATTATACAAAGTGCTCAACACGCAGTAGACTTGGGAGCTCTTGCAAGTTACCTAACTCCTCCATCTCTCAATAATGAAGACCCCGTAGGGTTATATAAGGATTAAGAGAGAATGTTAAACTGATTAGCATGGAAATCCCTTAATAAATGTCAGCAACGATCAGTATGTAATAAGTCTGAATAAGTGGAGGATGAATTCAGGAAGGAGTAAAACTCTTTCATGTTGCTGGTTTCTATTTATTATACTGAGATGATGGCAAATCACAGCTGTCCATGTCAGCTGCCTCCTAGACAGACCTCTCTGTGTGATGGGATATGACGAGTCTTGAGACTTTGTCTTATCAATATGCAACAGGACTTACTCATGCTTTCATCCAGGGAATATTTTATTGATCAATGAGAGACCTGGTAAGTCTTGCTTCATGAATGTCTCTTCTGACATAAGATAAGCACTTTCCATGGATCCTTTCTATTCTGCATGGGGCTTCATCTGTTTGAAGGTGTAGGATATAATGGTGACGGAGGAAATAAAGTGCCCTTCTGTAAATTGTAGCAACCCATCTACAGTAAATGCCAAAATATGACTTGAATAGGTACCTGGCAATTTTTGTTACAAGTAGAACCTAAAGATCCTGCGCCAGCAGAGGTTAGAGAGGGAAATAAAAAGACATTAATTTAGTTTGGGATGGAGAAAACCATATCAAAATCTTTTTTTCCGGAATACCTCCCCAAAACAGTATGGAGATTTCTTTTCTTATTGAGTTGTTGTTGTTTTTTTCTTTCTTTTAAAGATTGTATTTATTTATTTGACAGAGAGAGAGAGTGAGAGAGCGAACATAGGCAGGGGGAGTGGGAGAAGGAGAAGCAGGCTTTCTGCTGAGCTGGGAGTCATATGCAGGGCTCCATGTGGGGCTCGATGTGGGGCTTGATGTGGGTCTCGGTCCCAGGACCCTGGGATCATGATCTGAGCCGAAGGCAGACGCTTACCGTCTGAGCCACCCAGGCGCCCCTTCTTATTCAGTCTTAAAAGAGCAATCTTTACTTAATGGATCCCCCTTCCAACCTTCCATTTACTTCTGAACACAATGATGTCTTTTTGAACAATTGTTTTGGCAATGGTTGCCTTTAAAGAAAGAAAATACGATTAAAAAATTGCACTGAAGAAATACTTGCAAGTCTTGCTTTGTTTGCAGAGAATATTCCGTGTCATAGAATACAGCATACTTCAGTTTAGTGATTATCAGCTGCTTTGATGTGGTAGTCGGAGAAGTGAATACATGAATTGCTAATTTCAGATGTCTTTCATTTTTAAATTTAAATAGCTAATACATTATGAGATGTCTTGTTAATTACCTGTTGCTTTACTTGATTAATTATGCATTCTCCCATTTCTGTCCCTGTATCATTCATCTTTACATCAACCCAACCGTCATTCGTCTTCAGAGACTACCTTTTACAGGTTCAATGGTAACTTCAGGTGCTGGTCTCACCCCTGTTTTTCTAATAGTAACACTTTTAATTGATGAACAAATTCTTTTCTTAAACCTTCTCTCCAACGCTAGCAAGCTCTCATGTCTCTCATTATCTTTGATAATAAATTTCTCCAAAAATAGATTAAATTAAATTGTACAATTGAATTAGCTACTAATTTCCCAATTTCTCAATTTCAAATTTCTATCCCACAAATGAGCTAAAACTAATATAACATTTTTATCTATATTGATTGATCCAGTAAAATTTATGTTGACATTAAAACAGTGAACAGCTCTAAGTAGTGTGCTTGTAAAAATTAATAATTAAAAATTTTAAGAAAATTGGACTTTTGGAGTGTGACCCATACTCAAGAAAAATAAAAAAGAAGAAGCATTTGATAGAAAGTATCAATCTGAAGGTCCAGGTGTGAAATTTAACATACAGAGACTTCAGTGCAGCTATGATAAGTATGTTCAAAGAACTAAAGGATTCTATGCTTTAAAGAATTGGAAGAAAGTATGTGAATGACATATCACCAGATAGAGAATATCAACAAAGAAGAAGAAAAAAAAAAATATATATATATATAGAAGGTTTACTAGAGGGAACTCAAAAGTAGTCTTGAGATAGTAGTAAGCAATGAACTTGAAGATTTATGAATGGGAATAATTCATGAAAAACAGGAAGAATGAAGGGCAATGAACAGAGCATCAGGGCCTGTGGTAGAGCATCAAGTGTACCAACATAGAGGAGTTCCAGAAGAAGGCAGAAAAAAACAAAAACTATTTGCAAAACTAATGGTCAAACTTTCCAAATTTTATGAAAAATATTAATCTACATATCTAGGAATCACAACAAACTTCAGGGGCGCCTGAGCGGCTCAGTGGATTAAAGCCTCTGCCTTCGTTCGGCTCAGGTCATGATCCCAGGGTCCTGGGATCGAGCCCCGCATGGGGCTCTCTGCTCAGTGGCGAACCTGCTTCCCTTCCTCTCTCTCTGCCTACTTGTGATCTCTGTCTGTCAAATAAATAAATAAAATCTTAAAAAACAAAAAACAAAAAACTTCAAGTCAAATAAATGCAAAGAGATCTATGCTTGGACACATCATCATCAAATTTTTGAAAGACAAAACAAAGATAAAATTTTTAAAACAGACTAACAGAAAGACAAAGACATTTAATAGAGACAAAGATGTTTATAATGCTAAAAGTATCTATCAGGAAGATAAAGAATTTAAAAACATATAGACACCTAACAACAGAGCTCCAAAATATTGGAAGCAAAACCTGACAAAATTGAAATGAATAGGAACAATTCAACAAGAATAGTTTTTGACTTCTACCCTTAACAATTGATAGAATAATGTGACAGAACCAGCAAGGATATAAAGACTTGAACAACACTATCAACTAACTTGAAATAAAAGAAATCTGTGGAACACTCCATCCAAACACTAAAATATATATTATTTTCAAATGCAGATGGAGCATTTTCAAGATATATTAAATGCTAGGCCCATACAACAAGATTCAATAAACTTAGAAATGTTCAAGTCACATAAACCATGGTCTCTCACTATGACAAAATTAAATTAGAAATCAATAAGAAAAAAAATTGAGGAAATCCCTAAGTATTAAACATGGAACAGAATACTTCTAAAACAACCTATGTGTCAAGAAGAAATCACATGGGAAATTTCTAAATATTTTGAATGAATGAAAAAGAAAATATAACATACCTAAATTTGTGAGATACAGCTAACACAATGCTACAGTAAATTTGTATCTTCAAGTTCCCACAATATAATAAAGGGAAATTTTAAATTAATAATCTAAGCTTCATCATAAAATACTGGAAAAAAGGAACAACGAAAAATGAAAATATGGAAGCAAATAATAAAGATTGCAGTGGAAATCAATGAAATGGAAAACAGGAAAACAGGAGAGAAAACTAATAAAAAAATAGAGAAAATACGTAAAACCAAAGGTTTGTTCTTTGAAAAGGTCAGCACAATGGACAAACTTTAGATCGATTGACCCTCTCCCCCATAAAAAAAAAAAAAGAGAGAGAGAGAGAGAGAAGTTACAAATTGTCAAAATCAGGAACATGAGAGGACATTGCCACCAATCCTACAGAAGTTAAAGGCATTGTAAGGAAATACTTTGAACTGTTTTTTGCCAGCATTGACAATTTTGATGAAATAGACAAATACCTAGAAAGATACAAATCCAGAACTGACAAAAAAAAAAAAAAAAAGAAGAAGAAAAGAAAATCTGAATAGCCAATAAGTAAAAATATAGAATTAGCAATTTAAAATTTCCAGATAAAGGAAAGCCCAGCCCCACATGGCTTCTTTGATGAATTGTCAGATACTTAAGGAAGAAATAATATTATTCTTTTACAAACTCTTCAAAATTAAGAGGAAGAGAGAACATTTTATATTTCCTTCAGTCCAATGTCATTGTCATGCCAAAGCCAGACAAGACATCACAAGAAAACTAAACCAATATCCCTCATAAATATAAATGCAAAAAACATCAACAAAATAGCAAACCAGGTCAATGTTGTAAATTGACCAACAGGTGTAAATTAAATAATTTTTTGTTTAATAACAAAATTAGTTTAATATTTAAAAATCAATTAATGTAATATACCAAATTAATAAAATAAAAGGGAAAATACAGGATCATCTTAAAAGATACAAAAAAGCCCCCAAAGATGCAAAATCCAATATCCATTCCTGATTTAAAAGCAAAAACGAAAACTTTCAGCAAACTACAGATAAAACAGAACTTTCTCAGTCTGTTAAAAGGCATTTACAGAAACATGTACAACCAACATTACTAAAGAATGAGAGAGTGGTATTTTATCCCTATCATAGAGAACAAGTCAGGATATCCAGTCTCATTACTCTTCTCACCATTGTATAGGACATTCTGACTGCTTGCAATAAGACCAAAATTAAATTTAAATAAAGTAAATAAAGGGGTGCCTGGGTGGCTTGGTTGGTTGGGTGTCCACCTCTTGATTTCAGCTCGGTTCATGATCAGGGTTGTGAGATTGGGCCCTGTGTCAGGCTCCGTGCTCAGCGTGGAGTCTGCTTGAGATTCCGTCTGTCACCTCTGCCCCATCCCCCCCATAAGTGTGCTTCTCTCTCTCTCTCTCTCTTTATCTCTCAGTAAATAAATAAAATCTTTCAGATAAATAAATTAACTAAAAAAAGGCAACAGGATTAGAAGAAAAGTAGATTGTTTTTATTGACAGATGTTGTGATCCTGTATGTAGAAATCCTAAGCAATCCACTGTTAGAACTAATAAAAGTTTTCAACAATACCAGAGTATGTAATATCAATAAGGACAGTCAATTGTATGTGTACATACTGTCAGTGAATTTTCTGAAAATAAAATTAAAATAACTTCATTCACAAAGAAATTAAGTATGTAGGAATACATTTAGCAAAAGAAGTACAATAGTTACCATCAAAAATTTAAAGCACTGCTGACAGAAAGAACATGTTAGCTGAGAGAAATTAATGAAGATTTAATTAAATAGGGAGACATTACATGGTCATGGATGGAAAGACTCAGTATTGTTAATATGGCAGTTCTTGCCAACTTCATCAATAGATTCAAACAATCCTATCAAGGGACGCCTGGGTGGCTCAGTTGGTTAAGCAGCTGCCTTCAGCTCAGGTCATGATCCCAGCGTTCTGGGATCGAGTCCCGCATCGGGCTCCTTGCTCAGCAGGGAGCCTGCCTCTCCCTCTGCCTCTGCCTGCCTGTGCTCGCTTTCTCGCTCTCCCTCTCTCTGACAAATAAATAAATAAAATCTTAAAAAAAAAAAATCCTATCAATATCTCTCTAGAATCTTTGCAGGAAGTGCTAAGCTCATCCAAAAATTTATTTGGGAATTCCCAGTATCCCAAATAAGGAAATGATTTTGAAACAGAAAATCAAAGTTGGAGAACTTAATACTTCCTGACTTTAAACCTTAATATATAACTACATTAATCAAAACAGTGTAATAGCATAAAGACAGATACATAGATTATAGATATCTAAGAGGAGCCAGATAGAAAGGGCTATTTGTAGGACTTCATTTGTATGGCATTCTGAAATAACTTAAAAAACAGAAATCAGAGCAGAAGTTGCCAGGGCTGGGGTAGTAGGACACTAACTACAAATGGACATAGGTACTTGTTAGGGTGATGGGAGTGTATATTGTGATGCTTGGCATGGTTATTGTATTATGAACATTTACAAAAACTCAACAAGCCATACACTAAAATGGGGGTTAATCTTACTATATGAAAATTATTTCTAAACAAATTCAATTTTAAAACTAAAAAAAGAACATCCTGAATGTATTTATGACAATATGTTAGTAAATACTGCCATTTTAGTTAAAAGAGCATAAAGCTTTGAACCAAAGGACAGTGATGCTTGGGAACTTAGTTTCCACCACTTACTAGCTGAAAAACTCATTTTCTCTTCATTAAAATGCAATGGTGGGACCCCTGGGCAGCTTAGTCATTTGGGTGTCTGCCTTCAACTTGCATCATGATCCCAGGATCCTGGGATCAAGTCCTGCATTGAGCTCCTTACTCAGCAGGGAGTCTGCATCTCCCTCTGCCTGCCGCTCTCCCTGCTTGTGCTCATTTTCTCTCTCTGACAAATAAATAAATAAAATATTTTTTAAAATGCAGTGGCAATAGCTTTCATGTATAAGTATTATATGGTTCTCAATTATTGGAAATGCTATCTTTAAAACAGTTATATGACTGCCACATAATTTTGTGTTAATTTTCTTCATTCTTTATCTTAAAATATTGAAAATATCAACTGAAAGTTGTGGATTTCTCTTTGTTTTTGTCTTTTCTGTTTTTGCCATTTCAAAGATGGAAAATTCAAATAAAGTGCATTACTTTTCCCTTTGCTGATTCTGCTAAATAGGCTTTATTCTCTAATGGACGGGATTTAGTTCCCCATACTAGACCAGTTGACTTGTCATCACTAACCAGGAGCTATCGCCCATGCATATAACAGGCCATAATTTCTTGTGTTTCTGTGTTGTCCAGTCCAAGCTCAGATAGATGTTTTGCGGGAAGCTTTTCTCAATCAAACCAGTTTGGCATCCACATCATGACATTATCTTCAATAACACTTCCTGTTAAAATGTACAAAAATTTATGTACACGTGATTTCTTTTTTTTTTAAAGATTTTATTTATTTATTTGACACAGAGAGAGAGATTACAAGTAGGCAGAGAGGCAGGCAGAGAGAGAGGGGAGGAAGCAGGCTCCCTGCTGAGCAGAGAGTCTGATGTGGGACTCGATCCCAGGACCCTGAGATCATGACCTGAGCTGAAGGCAGAGGCTTAACCCACTGAGCAACCCAGGCGCCCTACGTGATTTCTTTTATATATTGAATTATTCTTCTTATTCATGTCATAAGGTTAAATCAAGATTTATCTCATTGCATTGCTAAATATACTCTTGAAGAAGTGAGATTTTCTGCAACCAGAGCATGTGAGCTTGATGGCACCTAGAATTATGTTTTGTACTGTGCTTACCATGTTAATGGTTTGATAGTGATAATAAAAGAATAGGTCCTATTTCAGAACTTGTTTTGTGTTATTTCAGTTGAACACTGTTAAAGTTTTGAGGACAAAAACAAAGAAAAACCTATATATGTGATAGAGATGATGAATTTAGATGAGGAAAATTACATTTAAAAATGTTAGAGGATCATGAGAACATCTGATCAGAAAATTTTAAAAATAGATCAATGGCAGCCAATAACTGTACTAAGAGATTAAGTATAAGTCATATAATTAGATCATGTCATTACTCCTAAAATGTTAGAGAGTAGCACTCTGTAATTCTAGTTAAAATGGAACTATTCTGAATTAAGTATTTTAAGGTATCATGAACTTGGTTAATTCTAAGGAAAACTATGTCTATTATTCATTTTGTCTTGTAGAAAAGAATGTCTGCACAATTGGTTTCTAAGATTAAGAATTTTTTTTTACAAGGTATGTAGGAGTTCGGTTCCATTTGATAAGGTAGTTTCTGAAAGAAAAGCAATATAATGAAAACTGAGAGGTTAAGTATGAAAATAATCAAGAATATGCTAAGCCAGAAGGGAGTGGCATGGTATATTCAAAGTGCTGAATGAGAAATATTTGCAGCTAGGAATACTCTATCCAAAAATGCTGTCATTTGGGATAGAGGGAGAGATAAAGAGCTTCCCAGACAAACAAAAACTAAAGGAGTTTATGCCTACTAAACCAGCTCTGCAAGAGATATTAAAGAGGACACTTTGAGTTGAAAGGAGAGACCCAAAATGACAGTATAGAAGTAGGAAACACAAAAGCAGTAAGATTTCTGTAAAAAATCAGTCAAGGAACTCACAAAATAAAAAGATAAAAATGTAACAACATATACTTAAAATATGGGAAAGAGAGGAGTAAAGCATGGGTTCAGACCACTATTTGCAGAAGAAGTTATGTACAAACCTATGGTAACCATATATCAAAAACCACTAATAAACATGCAAAGAGTAAAGAGAAATAAATAGGAAATATATCACTAACAAAACTCAGCAAACCATGGAAGAGAATGACAAGAAAGGAGGAGAGAAAATCTTCAGAAACAATCATAAAACAAGTAGTAAAATGACAATAAATACATATCTTCAATAGTTATTTTATTTTTTTAAAGATGTATTTATTTGAAAGAGAGAGAGAGAAAGCCAGGGGAGAGGGAGAGAAGCAGGGTCCTTGCTGAACACAGATTCTGATTGGGGGCTTGATCCCACAGCCCTGAGATCATGACTCAAAACAAAATTAAGAGTCTGACACTCAACCAACTGAGCCACTCAGGAATTTATTCCTGGGTTACAAGGGTGTTTCAGTATTCACAAATTAGTCAACAGAATAAACTTTAATAATTATTTTAAATGTAAATGGACTAAATGCTCCAATCAAAAGGCATAGGATGACAGAATGTATTAAAAAAAAAAAAAGACCTATCTATATTCTGCCTATAAGAGACTCATTCAGACCTAAAGACACCTGCAGATTGAAAGTGAGGGGATGGAAAAACATCTGTCATGCAAATGGCTGTCAACAGAAAGCCAGAATAGCAATACTTATATCAGAAGAAACCGACTTTAAGACCAGGAGTGTAACAAGAGACAACACTACATAATCACAAAGGGGACAATCCAACAAGAAGATATAATAAAGGTAAATATGTATGCACCCAACATAGGAACACCCAGATATAAAAAATAATAACAATCATAAAGGAACCCTTTGATAATAATACAATAATAGTAGGGGACTTCAACACCCTACTTACATCAATGGAAGGTCATCAAAACAGGAAATCAACAAGGAAACAATGGCTTTGATTGACGCACTGGAAAATAGATTTAAGAGATACATTTAAAACCTTCCATCCTAAATAGCAGAATAGACATTCTTTTCAAGTGCACATGGAACATTTTCCAGAATAGATCACACATTAGCCCATAAGACAAGCCTCTGCAAAGTCATGAAGACAGAAGTCATATCATGCATCTTTTCTGACTGCAGTGGTGTGACACTAGAAATAAACTACAAGAAAAAATCTGGAAAGACCACAAATACATGGAAGTTAAATAATATGCTACTTAGCAATAAATGGGTCTACCAGGAAATCAAAGAAGAAACAAAAAACTACATGGAAATGAAAATGAAAACACAATGGTCTAAAACCCCTGCGATGCAGCAAAAGCAGTCATAAGAGGAAAGTATATACCTATACAGACCTACCTCAAGAAGAAAGAAAAATCTCAAATATAAAACCAAACCTTGCACCTAAAGGAGCTAGAAAAAAAAACAGCAAATAAACCCTAAAACCAGCAGAAGAATGGAAATAATGATGATTAGAGCAGAAATAAATGCTATATAAACTAAAAAACCAATAGAGCAGATCAATAAATGCAAGAACTGATTCTTAGAAAACAATCAATAGAATTGATAAAACTCTAGCCAGTCTTATCATGAAAAAATGAGAAAGGACTCAACAAAATCACAAATGAAAAAGGAGGACTAACAATCAATATAAATATAAATAATATAATAAAATATAATTATAAATAAAATATAAATATAAAAAATATAAATATAAACAACTATAAGAGAGTATTAATGAAAACTCTATGCCAACAAATTGTCAACCTACAAGAAATGGATAGATTCCTAGAAATATATAACCTACCAAAACCAAATCAGGAAGAAACAGAAAACTTGAACAGACTAATCAGCAGAGAAATTCAATCAGTAATCAAAAACTCACAACAAAAGTCCAGGACCTGGGGCTCCTGGGTGGCTCAACAGGTTAAAGCCTCTGCCTTCAGCTCAGGTCATGATCCCAGTGTCCTGGGATCGAGCCCCACATCGGGCTTTCTGCTCAGCAGGGAGCCTGCTTCCTCCTCTCCCTCTCTGCCTGCCCCTCTGCCTATTTGTGATTCTCTGTCAATAAAAATAAATAAAATCTTAAAAAAAAAAAAATAAAGTCCAGGACCAGATGGCTTCACATGTGAATTCTACCAACTTTTAAGTCTGTGTTTTTTTAAAGTATTCCAAAAACTATGGGGTGCCTGGGTGGCTCAGTGGGTTAAAGCCTCTGCCTTCAGCTCAGGTCATGATCCCAGGGTCCTGAGATTGAGCCCCGCATCAGGCTCTCTGCTCAGCAGGAAGCCTGCTTCCTCCTCTCTCTGCTTGCCTCTCTGCCTACTTGTGATCTCTGTCTGTCAAATAAATAAATAAAATCTTTAAAATAAATAAACAAATAAATAAATAAATAAAGTATTCCAAAAAATAGAAAAGGAAGGAAAACTTGCAAATTTATTCTATGAGGCCAGCATTACCCTGGTATTAAGACACCACTAAGAAAGAGAACTACAGGCCAATACTCTTAATAAACATGAACGCAGAAATCCTCAACAAAATACTAGCAAACCAAATTCAACAATCATTAAAAAAATATCATCATCATGATCAAGTGGGACTTTTCTCTGGGCTACGAGGGCACTTCAGTGTTCACAAATCAATCAACATGATATACCATATCAATTAGAGACATGGAAAGAATCATATGCTCATTTCAATAGATGTGGACAAAGCATTTGACAAAATACAACATCAATTCATGATAAAAACCCTCAACAAAGTAGGTATAGAGGGAACATACCTCAACGCAATAAAGGCCAAATAAGAAAAAGCCACAGCTAACATCATCCTCCGTGGGGGAAAAACCGAGGGCTTTTCCACTAACTTCAGGATCAAGAGAGGGATGTCCATTCTCACCACTTCTATTCAATATAGTCCTGGAAGTCCTAGTCACATCAATCAGACAAAGAAAAGAAATAAAAGACAATCTAGATTGGTAAAGAAAGGAGTAAAATCTTCACTTTTGCAGTTGACATGATACTCTGCATAGAAAACCTGAAAGACTCTCCCCAAAAAATACTAGAACTGAAACATGAATTCAGTAAACTGGCATGATACAAAATCAATGTACAGAAATCTGTTGCATTTCTATACACCAATAATGAAATAGCAGAAAGAAAAATTAAGGAATCAGTCCTAATTACAGTTGCACCAAAAACAAGAAGATACCTAGGAATACACATAACTAAAGAGATGAAAGACCTGAACTCTAAAAACTATGAAACGCTGTTGGAAGAAATGAAACACAACACAAAGAAATGGAAAAACATTCCATGCTCATGGATTGGAAGGACAAATATTGTTTAAATGTCTATACTACCAACGCAGTCTACATATTTAATGCAATCCTTATCAAATGCCAGCACCATTTGAATAGAATAGAAAACCCAGAAATAAATCCTGCAATTTTATGGTCAGTCTTCAATAGAGCAAGAAAAAATATCCAATGGGAAAAGGACAGTCTCATCAACAAATGGAGTTGGTAAAACTGGACAGCAACATTGCAAAAGAGATAAACTGAACCACTTTCTTACACCATACACAAAAATAAATTCAAAATGGTTTAAAGAGCTCTATGTGAGATCTAAAACCATAAAAATCTTATGACACTGGCAGTAACCTCTTTGTCAACCTTCTTTGACATTAACCATTGAAACTTCTTCCTAGATATGCCCCCTGAGGCAAGGGAAACAAAAGCAAAAATAAACTATATTCTAATAGATAGGTTTTCTACAGCAATAGAAACAATCAACAAAACCAAAAGTCAACCTATGGAATGAAAGAAGATATTTTCAAATGACATATCCAATGAAGGTTTAGTATCCAACATGTATAAAGAACTTACAAAATTCAATACCCAAAAAATAGTCCAATTAAAATATGGGCAGAAGATGTGCATAGACACTTCTCCAAAGAAGACATACAGATGGCCAACAGACACGTGAAAAATGCTCAACATCACTCATCATCAGGGAGTTGCGAATTAAAACCACAACGAGTTATCACCTACACCTGTCAGATTAGCTAAAATCAAAAGGATAAGAAACAACAAATATTGGTGAGGTGTGGAGAAAAATGTACCGTCCTGCATTGTTTGTAGGAATACAAATTTGTGCAGCTACCGTGGAAGGTTGTGTGGAGGATCCTCAAGAAGTTAAAAATAGATCTACCTTACAGTCCAGCAGTTGTATTACTATTTACTCAAAGAATACAAAAACACTAACTCAAAGGGATACATTCACTCCTGTATTTATAGCAGCGTTATTTACAATAGCTAAGATATGAAAGCAACACAAGTGTTTATCGAGTAATGGATCAATAAAGAAGATGGGGCATATGTATACAATGGAATATTACTCAGCCATGAAAAGGAATGTAATCTCACCATTTGCAATGACATAGATGGAGCTAGAGTGTATTATGCTAAGTTAAATAAGTCTGTCAGATAAAGACAAATACCATATGATTTCACTCACATGTGGAATTTAAGAAGCCAATCAAACAAGCAAAAGGAAAAGAAGGAGAGGGAGTGAGAGACAAATTAAGAAATAGACTCTTAATTGTAGCCAACAAACTGATGGTTATTGAAGTGGGGTTGGGTGGGGGGCTGGGGTTAGGTGATGGAAATAGGTGATGAGCACCAAATGAAGTAGGAAATTGTTGAATCACTATATCATATACGTGAAAGTAGTATAACACTGTTATGTTAACTAATTGGAGTTAAAATAAAAACTTAGAAAAAAGAATGTGTTAAAAGAAAATAATTAAGAGAGAAGAATGCCTGGTAAAGTTTAATATAATCCTTGCTCCAAATTTAGGCATAATCACCTCTTAAGAAAATGAGAACAAAAATGACCAAAACAGATTCTGTTAAAATGTTACTTTTTTTGTTTTTTGTTTTTTAAGATTTTATTTATTTATTTAGAGGAAGAGAGAAAGTGAGAGCACAAAAGGGGGAAGAGAAGGAGAGAGAGAAGAAGCAGGCTCCTAGCTGAGCAGGAGCCCGATATGCGGTTCAGTCGCAGGACCCCCAGGATCGTGGCCTGAGCCCAAGGCAGACACTTAACTTACTGAGCCACCCAGGTGCCCCAAAATGTTATTTACGTTTTTAAGTCGATTTTCACTCTAACTCATTAGTTTCCTGAATTTTTTTTTTTTATTTTTGCAAACTGCCCCTAATTAAAACCTTTAAATAATTCTGGGGCATCCTTGAACTATTCTGAGCACTCTGATAGAAATACATATTCTGAACGATTCTTATTCTCATTCTTCGTTAGGAGAGGAAACAAAAGGTCAAATTTTTCCACGTTTTTAGGGAAGGAAAGCATTGTAATCCTTTTTTCCCTCCATTTTTGTGTGAACATGGTAATAAAACATACTAAGGCTCCCATACCTAAGCCAAACTTTCCATGATGGGAAATGGGCGCATCCATGATAAGGTTAATCTGGTCGCCTCCTCTGCTGCTCCACTGAGTGTGAGTTGACTCAGCAGTCCCCACTATGTAGTCAGAGGCCCCTGCTTCCTTTCCTTACCATTATATGTGTGTCAGAATGGTCGTGTTCATTTTAGGCAAATACACACACACACACACACACACACACACACACACACAACACACATGTGCGCTCACTCTGATTTGTAATGATAGGTCTTTAACTTCCAAATAATTTTCATGTGTATGTTACTCTATTTTATCCCATGTAATAGATTGGGAAATGGATCCCAAACTAGCTCACTGTCACCTAACTACATGCTGATGCCAGAATTAGCACGACTTTTCACTGTAGACATCTACCTATCATTTCCAGTTTCAGGGACAGTCCCTGAAACAGAAAGTAAACAAAAGTTTAAGTTATCGTACGGTGGAAGGCAAATGAAATTTGGCATAATCCAACCTAAGTATGAATCACCAGTTTCCTCATCTGTAAAATGGGGCTAATGTACCTTTTCAAGGTAGTAAGAAGGATTAACTGACACAGTCCATATTGGGAACAATTAGCATTTGCCCTAGTCCAAAAAATAGCCATGTATAATAAAAATAATAATCTGTAGTAGTAGTAAGGCCTTCGTTAATCAAAGGATCTCGTATGCTGGTGGCTGCTGAGCTTCAGGAATGGCTTATTTGGAAGATCCTATCTTTCCGTAAGGATGTGCATCCATTGGAAACTATTCCAGTATGCATCAGGCACTGTGCTAGGCACTGGAGATGCAGAGGTGAGAAAGAGCCTCTGCTCTCATCCAGCTCACCATGTACATGCTTCCCTTAGCATGTTCAGGCTGGACTGCTTCTGCAACTTTCTTCCACCAAATGAGGTTATCAGAACCTCAGTGATGGAATTCATTCAGCACCGAGGAATTTTTGAGGTGAGGAGGATGGACAGAGTTCAACATGGCATTGCCCAGGATGCCCGTTCGTCAATGCCAGTGACCTAGCGTCTGCGTGCTGTGAACTTAAACTCAGTTGAGAGCAATCTTGTCATGGTTAATATTGGCATTATGCTCTCAGCCCACCTGAGGCAAAAAGCTCTTAATGCATCTTATCTCTTCTCTCCAAAAGGGAGAATTCATCCTGTTGTTTCTGTGTTACCATGCTGAGAACTCTGAGTGCAGACCATCACTAGGTCTTACTTCAGAGACCCTTATTTTCCATCTAGTGTATATTTTAAGTCCTTTACATCTCTCCTTCCCTCTTTGGGCCCTGTGTTTCTAGCACCCCAGAGCCACACCGAGTGTGGGATCTGCCTTGTGAAAACACTTTCACGTTCTTGTCAGGCAGTTCTTCAGGCTCCTGTGAGATGAGGACTGTAAATCTGGCTGTCCCCTGGGCTTTTGGGTACAGACTGCTGCAGTTTGACCTTGACCCAGAGAGGTGCCACCTAGCCCGGAATTGCTAATGCAGCAGACTGACTATTAGAAACATGCTGAACGGACAGTGTGCACGGTGTTCAAGCTGCAGGCCTGCTGCACCCATGAAGGACTGCTGAGACTCCATCATTACTCTCTTAGGACCGAGTCTTGGCGTGGCCCTATTATATCTGTTCCTCCCCATTCCACTCTCCACTCAGAGTCCTGGCAGAGAGACGAACACCGGACTTACATGGCTAATCCTCATGGTTTTCAGTTTAAGTATTGAAATTTTCACTTTGGCTCTGTTTTTCCAGTTCCCACAGTGCAGGGTGTTTGAGGAGCATGAGGTTCGAGTGCTCTCCGTTCAATCTCAACCCTTTATTTCGATGTTCCAGCTGGAGGACATGGCAACTAGTTTTCTTTTGGCCAAAGCCACCGTGCTCCTATGACAAACAATCTCTACTGAGATGGAGAGCACAGTTTCAGGATTAATACTAGGAGCTATGACCGAGGGAAGAGGGTGCATCCCACCGACCAGCCCCGGTGGTTAGTGGAGAGGCTGCCCGCCACCGTGTTCCTGTGTCCAGCAGGAAGCTGTATGCTTTTGGAATCCAGGAGAGCCCTGTCCAGAGGTTAATAATCGGAATGGGTGTGTTCTTTGTATAAAATGCACACTCCTAGAGCAGCTTAATCATGTGAGCCATATACCTGTATACCCTAAGACAGCTGCTTGTCCTTTGTATCTTAATCCTGTCCTCGATCTCACTTTGTACGTGGCCTGGAAACCTACTTTCTCTAATGTAGTGGAAATCCTTCCTCTCATCCACATTTAGAGTGCTACTTTCCTTGCTTAAATGTGTTGGATGGAGAGCTGCCTTGTGCTAAGAGACAGCTGGGTGAAGCCGTGCACTGAGATCCTGAATGCATTTTGCCATAAGCAAACCTTGCTGCTGCTCGTAAGCCATAAGTGCACCCTCCTTCTGCCCCAAGAGCACAGTATCCTATTGCCCTAAATGTTTGTTCTAGTCTTCCTTACTTAGTCCAGAGAATGCTGAGTATCAGCACTAAAGAATGCTTCCCCGTTTGTCTTGCCCTGGGCCCTGGCATTAAGAAGCATTATCACTTCCAAAGACTAAGGAGCATTTGTTAGGTTTGTAAATATTCTGACTCCAAAGTATACCTGACACATCTCTTTACCCAAAATACTAGTAAACCATCATCTTTTTTTGAAAACTGTAATATTCATGGGAGGTAGCTGTGCGATTTCTGAGTCATAAATCACTTCCTTTCAAGACAAAACTAGGAAAGTGTCCAAAGGCATTTGCGACGATAACCATCTAAATATCCAGGCTGGTAAGATGAAAAGAGAAAACCCCAACATTAATTTCTGTGTTCTCTTGGCTGCCTTTCTTCTTACTGTGCTTCCAGGAAACCAAGGCCTTTCCAGGTGTCAGAATCTCTGGGGCACTGGCTTCTCAGTACTGGAAAGTGAACCTGAACTCTAGTGATGTAAGATTTGTAAGGAAGCTGTTCCCATTTAGAGATAAATGCACACTTGCCTCTGTGGATCTATTCTGGTAGAAATCTTCCACATTCCAGTAGTGGGTTCCATTATGTTTTAAGAGCCTAACTGAGCTTTTTTTTTTTCCCCCTCCCTTTCCTTTTGTTTCTTAGACTTCAGAGATGACTCTTAAGTTTGCTTTCCTTGGGCTTCACTCTGGAATCCCTAGCAGATATCAATCAAATGACTGATTTCATAGATTGCTAATTTTGTTGCAGATCAGTAAAGGAATAACCCTTTAACCACTCGTCCAGTCTAAACATCTCTTGGTCGAATAACAATTATTTTTCTTCCCTTTTATCATCCATAAATTCCCTGGTACATTAGCATGGATCATGGTCCCTTTTAACATAAATATTCAAACATTAATCCCATTTGTTCCTTAAGGACTTACTCTATGGTTGTGATTTAAGAATGTTTAATCGAGAAGCTCTCTGATACAGAGTTAGGTTCTGAAGGGTAACTTAATTGAACTCCCAGTATCCTTCCCCACCCCAAACCACATCGTAATTCCTTATATGCTTAGGGTCTGTGATGTTGCAGTGAGTTCTGCATTATGCAGAGCTCTACTCCCAGGAAGCTTAACTTTTCTTTGTAAAAGAATTGGTTAGATTGGGCTTGGTTTCTGCCTCTGCCTATTCATGGCTCTTTGGCTGTGAAATTCAGTCTGTGAGAACCTCAGCTTCTTTGAAATACCAGTAGCAACAGTTTGGGAAGATTGTGGAAAGAAAACAAATCCACATGTAAAGTACCCATCAAAGAGCCTGGCACAAAGTAGATGCATGAGTAATGCTAACTGTTATAATGCTTCTGCTAAAAAAGACAGGGAGAGAGAAGAGGAGGAGGAGAAGCATAGGAGGAAAAGAAGAAAGAGACGAGGAGGGCCATGGAATGGTTAGAGTAATGAGATTCTAGAATGTACCATAGTTTGGGGGAGGGTTTTTCCAAGTCTCTCTTCATTGAATGTAATAGCTCTCATCTTCAGTGTGATCACATAAGGTGATGCGAGTCTCTAAAAGCCTTTTTTTATTTTTCCCTTCTCTCTCTTTTCAAGAAGATGCCAGTAGAAAGTGCTTCTCACCTTCTCTCTGCTGGCCCTTTGCCCTAACTTTCGACCGCCTCTCTGCATTAGCTAACCTCCGCAGTGCCCCTCCATCCAAAGGCTCGGCCACTTGCCTACCATCATGACATTCTTGATTCATAAGGGAGCTCTTTCTCCACAGCCTGCTAAATGGATATCTCAGCCCAATCAGATAATATGGGGGTTAGATTTATAATTGAAGAGTTAGAAGCTGCTGTCTCTGCTTTGTAAATTACATATGAAAAAAATTCTCCTGATTTTTTTCTAGTCAATTTAACAGTCCTTACTTAAAATTAATACAGAAGACTACTTGGAACATCAGGAAAGCAAATGTGGCATAAACATAGAAGTTAATTTTGGATACCACTTGTCTTTAAAGTTTAATAGCCAATAAATGTAAAGATGGATTGGCAATTGTCTCATTACAGATGTAAACACGTATCAACCTACCCACTAGCAATTTAAAATAAACTTAGAAATACACCTCCTCCTTTGGTTATGCCTGAGACTTTTCCACCAAGGCTGTCATTCTTTTTTATTTATTATTTCCTACCTTAACACTGTAGCTGTCTAATGCAGTTACTAAAATAGTTAATTCTTACAAAAATTAACTTTAGAGTCTTAACAGAGAAAGAGAAATAACCATCAGGTTATCCTTTAGATAGTGGGAAACCTAGCTAGAATGTATATTTTCATGTAGAAGGTCACTGTGTGCCCTGGGCATAACCATTACTGTGCTCAAACCATGTATATATCAGCTTTGGCTCTCTGGTCCTAATCATTGTATGGGAGAAAAGCCACCCACTCACACAGAAGGACCTGCTTCTGATTCTCAGATGATCAGATTTCATTGTTACACAATTTCATTGTTATACAATCAAGGTCACTTTTTGGTACTTTCTTTCATAGAAGATGCTTTTGATTAAACAAATTTTCTTTACATTATTTTGGCTTTGTTCTGTTAGAATGCAATGAGAATAAGATAATATTAGTGGCCTCATGAGTGAGGGGCAGAGGTGAGAACTGCCTGCAGATCAAAGTCTGAGACACAGATGAACTGTGAGTGGGGTGTCCTGTAGCAGTTAGCTTCCCCGTCCTGTCTGAGCACAAATCAACATGTTTTGAGTCTCAGCTGTTGCTCTTGTCAAATATTGTCTCCCTTTGTGGGCAATGACTTTTGTCATTATGTTTGATGTGGTTCTACTAAAACAGCATGCTTTCTATGTGATTATATATATATATATATATATATATATATATATATAATTTCCATCCATCCATCCTCCAAGGGCAGGAGTCAGCATCAGTGTGTTGATTGCTTATGCTAATTGGCAAATATCAAGGTAAACTTGTCTATTTTAAGTAGAGTAGGTGGTTTAAATGAATCCATTCCAGAGAGAACTTAGCTTCAGTAATGTGTGTGTGTGTGTGTGTGTGTGTTTTAAATCTGCTTCTAAATGATTCCATCTCCAACAGCAAAATAAATAGACAAACAAATAGCTCTTTGTAAAACTACAGTAAGCATTTCCTTTGCTGACAGAAAAAGTGAGATTTCAAATGTGGAGAAGTCTGAGATGTTACCACCACTCATAAAAATGTAGTCATGTCTGCTTTTTTTAAAACATAAATTTGAACTCAAGTAAGTTCGCACTTTTCTCAAATAAATTGATGAACTTCAAATAAATTAGCTACAATTCCGTCTTATTTTTGCCATAGTGTCTTCCAATATTTATTATTTCCTTTACATGAAATTGCCTATGATTTTAATGAGTCTACCATAGCTTCTTATATTCTGTATTATAGACACATATCCTTATGGTAGCATAACTTCCATACTTCTTATAGCAAACAAAGCATAATATAAGTTTTACAGTATACCATTCCATAGTGATAAACTGTTTCCCTTTTGTTGGGTTATAATAACAGTAGTAACAATAACCACCACTTATTGACTGTTTATACAGTGAGTATTCTGTTAAAAGGATCTTTCAACGAAGTAGACACTGAGCTTAGTTTGTTATATGGAAATGCCTAGAATTTGATATACTTAAGTTTCTACTCTTTGTGTGACATTAATCAAGAAATACTTCCTACACTGCTCACCTTTAAGTTCCTCCTCTTCAAAAAAAAAAAAAAAAAAAAAAAAAAAAATGCCTGGAAATAGCTGACCTTGAGGATGTACCCACTAGAGTTGGGCACATAGCAGATGTTCAAAAAGTGGGGAAGATCATCATTGAGAAGTACTCCTGAAGTTGATTTGC
This sequence comes from Mustela erminea, assembly GCF_009829155.1. Lineage (NCBI taxonomy): Eukaryota > Metazoa > Chordata > Mammalia > Carnivora > Mustelidae > Mustela > Mustela erminea. Next base: position 10,845,822 of record NC_045627.1, on the reverse strand, counting down.
CCAACTTGATAAACTGAAGAGATGTATACAATTTTGTGTGTATTTCCAGATGGATTTCCAATTAAACAGTCGGTGTCCTCAAGAATAGGCTAAGTATTCATTTCTTATACACCAGATCCTTACTGGGTTTGCTTTTGCATTCTTCTTGTGTTCATTCTTCTTTATTCTTTCAACAAATAACAGATGCCCTCTGCACCAAGCATTTCTGAAGTCACCGTTACACTCAGGTTTCAGCTGGCATGAAGGAGATGTTGTCTGTCAGCAAGAGTCAAAAGACTTGGGTGTGGTCTACACTGCTAGGCCAGTAATAGGCAGAAGTGAATGTGGGGTGTGTGTGTGTGTGTGTGTGTGTGTGTGTGTACATGTGTGTACACATGCGCACACACAGTCATCTGAGTGTGTGTTGTTTGTCTTCTCCATGAGGCTATAGTTGGTCCTTTTGATATTACAGCATACCTTATCAATGAAGATGCTGCAGATACAGCCTTCTGGGAAAGACACATGTTAATAGAGAATACACTATGACTTGGGCGTCTGGGTGGCTCAGTGGGTTAAGCCACTGCCTTCGGCTCAGGTCATGATCTCAGGGTCCTGGGATCGAGTCCCGCATCGGACTCTCTGCTCAGCAGAGAGCCTGCTTCCCTTCCTCTCTCTGCCTGCCTCTCTGCCTACTTGTGATCTCTCTCTGTCAAATAAATAAATAAAAATCTTTAAAAAAAAAAGAATACACTATGACTTATAATAATAGATTTATGCACAAAAATTTGGGCTTGTATAATTCTGCCCAGGTGATTAAGGAGGGCTACAAAATTCACTACTGAATTAAACATTTTTCCAAGTGAATACCAATTTATCAGTATGATCAGAAAAGGGCTCGGTGTTAAAAATTGCAATCTACCCAAAGAAAGCAGAAAATGCAAAGTCAGGAGAGACCTACCTATGCAACAGCCATTCTCCTATAACTATAATTGGCATGGTGGGTGGCTGAGTATTAGTACAGGAGAGTGGGCCGGTGAACAGGGCGAGCCCTGAAAGAAGATAGGAAGCTGGTGAAAATATCACATACTTCCCATGTGACAAGCAGTATGGACATTTTGTGTGTATTTTTCTTAGAATCGTTAGAATGACCCTGTTTTAGAGATGATGTAAATGAGACTTTGAATACAAAGTTGTTCAAGGTCGTACAGCAAGCGCATGGTCGATTTGGTGTTCAGGGCCAAGACTTTGAAATCAGAACCCCTCTTCTCTTCACCACGATGCAGTTAATAGTTAAATGGGAAACCACTTAAATGGCTTTGCATTTATTTGGGTTTAATTCTGTGAAGAGAAATCTTTGGGATTGTGTTTTGTGTTGTCTCAGAGTTCACTGAGAGTACAAAATAGATGTTCTACAAAACTTATTTTCACTTTCTTTGGTGTCTTTCAAACATAAATGTTTCCTCTTCATAAAGACAGCATGGTTTTCCTTGTGCTATGTAACAGATTTTTTTTTAATAAGATCCTTAAATTATTTGTTATTTTTTGTTTTTATTTAAATGCCACCTAGTTAACAATACAGCGTAATCCCGGTTTCTGGTGTAGAGTTTAGTGATTCAGCACGTACATACACTACCCAGTGCCCATCACAACAGGTTCTTTTTTATAGGTGTTACGCTCTATCATCCCTTTATCCATCTATAGATATGGCCAGTGAGAACATCTCAGCTTGTTGGAGGACGACACTCCATCCATCCTCAACTGCCCAGCCTGTGTGCCACACTGAGTGTGGCTGAGTCTCACCTTTCTGGCGCCTCCCCCAGGGAAAAGCCCCGCTGTCCCCCAGCAAGCCTGACCATACTCCCTGCAGCTGTTGCATTGCCTCTGGGACTCTTCATCTTCTGGGAGGATCAGATTCCCAACCCCCGCTTCCAGTCTGCTCGAAAGCACCCTGTATCCCTAATAGCTTCCCCTCCAAAAAGGCGATGATCCTTCCAACCAGCCATTTCAATAAAAGGTCAGATAGTCCATATTTTAGACTTTGCGAGTCATGCTAGTTGTCACCACCCCTCAACTCTGCCATGGTAGCATGAAAGCAGCCAGAGACAAGATGGAAATGAATGCCTGTGGCTGTGTTCCAATAAAACTTTATTTATAGACTCCGAAATTTGAATTTCAAATAATTTGCAGGCTTCTTTTGATTCCTTTCAACGATTTAAAAATGTAGGACCCATTCTTAGCTCACAAACATGCGGCAGGCTGCAGTCCGTCAGTCTCTGCTCTAGACAGACAGTGCACCAACAGCACTCCCTCCCTCTTCCGTGGGGTCAGCTGGGGTCTGACCATTGGAGTGTCTGATGTAGCTCTCTCATGAGAGTCTCCAAACCAGAGCTGCTTTGCCAGTTCCTTCCTGGAGCCTTTAGTCATTTTTGTTTGCTCCTGTCTTTGTGCGGGAGAAGACCCACGATAGGATCTGGTCATAAGGGAAGGTGGCGAGGTTCTGTTCACTAGCTGATATCTGATCTGGGAGTAAAAGGCGAATTCTTTTTCTCTGGAAAATTTATTTGTTTGTTAACCTTTTGCTGTTTTCAGGAACCTCTGCAATGAAGTATATTAAACTGATTACTGATCACTTTGTAATTCTTTGAGTATATGTATTTGACCTTAATTCCCATGATTTTTCAGATCATTGATCCTAACCTTTCTTCTCTTGAGTTTGTATTGCAAATGGGACGATAACGTTGGCAAGTAAATGAAAGCATTGATCAAACAGAGTATGAGTTTAGACAAAAAAGATACACCAGTTCCTGGTTTTTGCCATTTATTCGTTCACTTACTCAGCAAGTATTTACATGTGGCCAACCCTGAATCCTAAAATGAAAGCTCACTTTATAGCTCTCCCACAGTGAAGAGCAGAGTATTATGCTTGTTGTCCAGGGACCGTGGGCGTGAGGAGTGCAGAGGTCAAGGAGATTCAGCTTCCTTTGGTCCTCTTTGTATCTGTTACTCATATTGGAGGATAGATAGGGTCCAAAGATCCAAGTAGGCATGGGACCATGCCTGTGCCTGTACACTCCACATGCTGTGGTGAAAGAGCCTGGCTCTGGAGGGCAGAATCTGGGGCCAGTAGCTCTACTTTCTGATCTTAAATGTTGTAAATGAAAAGACTGTGTTGCAGCTTTGTTGTGAAGACTGAAAAAAAGCCATACACAGGCCTGATAGAATGTTCAGCATGTAGACCCTAAAAAAATTCTATATCCAAGGATGTCAAATATACCTTTTGTTTGTTTTGTTCTTTTCTTTTTTTTTTTTTCCAAAAGATTTTATTTATTTATTTGACAGGCAGAGATCACAAATAGGCAGAGAGACAGGCTAAGAGAGAGGAGGAAGCAGGTTCCCCCCTGGCAGAGAGCCCAATTGTGGGGCTCAATCCCAGGACCCTGAGATCATGACCTGAGCCGAAGGCAGAGGTTCAACCACTGAGCCACCCAGGCACCACTTGTACCTTTTTTTATTTCCCCAAGAGGGAAAGTGTGTGGGGGGGGTGGGGGACAGAGATAAGATAAGATAGAGAATCTTAAGCAGGCTCCACCTTTAGCAAAGAGCCCTATGCAGGGCTCGATCCCACAACCAGAGATCATGACCTGAGCCAAAATCAAGAGTCAGATGCTTAACTGACTGAGCCACCCAGGCGCCCCTGTTTTATTCTTTATTGATAATTGTATAACCCTCCAGTAATGTTAAACCAATTTACTACTAAGTTTACTACTTCCTAATCAGACTTATTTATTGACTGCCTAGTGTGTTTCCACAGCTATACTGTGCATTGTGAGGAAAACAGAGACAGGTGAATCAAGGCCCCTCTGTTGGATTGTCAAACATTTTTTTTTTAATACTCTAGGTTGGAAAGCTACTCTTCTATGAATTATATAGAAAAACATTTATTAACTTTGCTATCTCTTTGTGTTTCTTTTTAGATCTGAACGGTTATGGCACACATTTCAGTTACGAGTTGCTCAGTGAGCTGTGGATTGACGGAACTATGAGGGTCCTTGTGATGTACACCTGGAAGACCCTTCACTAGTAAGTATTTTCTATTCAGTATCATTTATGTGGTTACATTGAGATCTTCAATAGAGTATAAACTTACAATGAAAAATGTGTAAGATACATATGTTCGTGTTGATGTTGTGAATATGGCTAGATTTATTCTGGTTTGTGCCAACCTATTGCAAAATGAAAGAGCCCGTTAAAATGTATCTGTTACATGTGTGTATGTCTATTAGTAAGATAGTACATATACATCTCTGTAGCAGAGTTTAAAAGAACAGAACTTTACCTCTCCTTTAACTGAGTGAAAAATGTCACTGGGAAGTTGCAATGTCTTTTGGCTCTTTAATGTCATGTAATCTGGCAGTATAAAAATTTCACCTAATAGAATGTTTTGAAATGGTTCGATTTTATTGTAGTTTTAACCAACAGCGCATCTGATAATGCTTTCGCTTACCCAACTGCCATATGGTAATTGACACATGATGTTTATGGTGCCATGGAAATGGAATTATACTATGTTAGAAAACCTTGATCTTCTCATTTGACCAGTTCCATATAACATGAAGATATACTATATCCATGTATAGTCCAGGCTTCAGTTTTCTCCATCTGCAAAATGAGAGGGAGAATTTCTGCTTTACCTAATTCATAAGATTACTTTATAGGTCCAGTGAGCTAATACTGTAAAATTATTAGTTAATTGCAAACCCCATAAAAATGGTATGGTTGTGGTTGACTCATATTTCAACTAGGGAACTGGATAAAAGTTGTGATCATATTTTGTTTTTGTTTTTTGTTTTTTAAGTTTTTTTAATTTAAATTCCAGTCATGTTAACATACATTGTAACATTAGTTTCACGTGTACAATGTAGTGATTTGGCACTTCCATACATCAACTTCTGCTCATCATAAGAAGTGCACTCCTTGGGGTGCCTGGGTGACTCAGTCAGTTAAACATCTGCCTTTGGCTCAGGTCATGATCCCCTGGGGTCCTGGGTTCGAGCCCCACGTCAACCTGCCTGCAGGAAGCCTGCTTCTCCCTCTCTCACTCCCCCTGCTTCTGTTCCCTCTCTCACTATGTCTCCCTCTGTCAGATAAACAAATAAGATCTTTTTTAAAAAGAGAAGTGCCTTCCTTAATCCCCATATACTCTGCTTTTAAGTTGGTTAATACAGTTTGATATTTTGTGTGTTATTCCCCTAAATCATAAATGATAAGCTCATACTTAATTTTAATTCATCACTAAAATGAATTTCTTATATTTGAGAAAATGATGTTTAAATTTTGAGAAACGTGTTTCTCAGGCACACTGCAAACGCCAGCCCCCACCAGCCATAGGAATTGTGTTTCTGATCTTGATCTCCAGGATACTTTCTTATTAGACTTAATTTGGGGTATTTACACTTTGAGGAGAACAGACACGTTAGATCCTTTTTATGTATAGTTTCATTTCAGGATACTAAGGAAATGATACAGAAATTCCATCAGGAATTATTCATTTGGTTTACTACATTTAATTCCTTTTTGCTGCGATCTCGTCACTACTTCATCTGCCTATTCTCTTTTGCTAACAGAACACAGCCACTCAGTTTAAGTAAAAGATTGAAAATAAGAATCTCAGCAAATATATTTAGTAAGATTGAGAAAGACTTTTTCACTAAAATTAAACGAGTTGTTATATAACCAGTCCAATGCAATGAGAGTGGTTTCCAAACTATTCTCCAGAAATTGGAGATGATTATTATTGAAAGGGCAATGATTTATTACATGAATAAAGTGTTTGCATTTAGGTGAAAGAAAATCCTTAATAACAGGTAGCATATAATCATTTGGTTGTATTGTAGCATAGTCCTTAAGTATGGGGGGGACTGTCTAAAGTCAGCCTGGGGTTGCGGCCCAATTCTTTAATTTTTTCAGCTTTGCAGTATTGGACAAGTCACTTAACCTCTATCTGCCTTTGTTTGCTCATCTGTAGAATGGGTCTAATAATAAGAACTTGTATCTCATAGGGTTGTTGTGTGGATTACATGAGTTAGTAGAGTCAGGTGCTTAGGAGCGCTGTGTGATGCTTAGTAACTAATCAGTCTTAATGGTTATTATTCACTGGACAAGTGTGGGATTATGGTGACCACCACAGATTTTGGAATCAGAAAGTCCTAGGTTCAAAACTATTAATTCATGGTGGAACCTAGTCACTGAACCTTTTGAAGTCTCAGTTTTTTGGGGGGAAGAAAGGAAATAATTAAAATATACTTCATACTGCTTAGGATGGTTTACCAGGGCATCTGGCAAGGAATGTTAGCCAATACCTGTGAAGATAGAATCACAAATTATTATGTAATGTTTTGAAGTAATTCAAATCAGAGATTATCTGATTCTGAAAATGTCCTTCTTGCCATATGTTATATTTAGGGGACTTTTAGAAATGTGCCCAATTATAAGACTTACTTTGTTAAATCCAGAATTTCAAAAAAGACAACCGAATAATTGAAATCGAAGCATACAATGCAAACAGAACTTATACATGGCATCCTGACTTAAGAAATAAACAAAACTCATTAGCCTTTTTAGGCCTATCAGGCATATCAAACCAATGTTTAATTTGTTAAAAGATTGGGCTGTTGCTGTATTTAAAATGATTCTCTTTTCTAGAAAAATAGGGGAAAAAGAAGAAAAGAGGTGGAAATGCAGAACATGTGTCACAAAACGATGGGGAGGAAGGGCTTGCTTTTTCAGTTCCATGATCATGGTGTCTAATCCATATTTTATGCTTATTCTTGTTATGAATAAACTTAAGGTATTGTCCATTGGGCTCATATTGGACAAAATTCAGTGGTTGTACTGGGTGGCATATTTCAAATGAATCATCATTTTTTCCCCCAAGGTGAGAAATACTGATAATTTGGGACAGTGATCTGAGCCAAGAGCTAATTGCCTGACTGCCGTATAGCACTCAGAATGGAAAGCCAAGTCTCCTTGCCTCACATGTTAATTATAAACCATCTGGAGCAGTGATGGTGCTTGGTCAGTCCAGGTCTGTGTCCATCCCAGCACCCAGAGAGTCTTTCATACATAAATTTAACCTGACTTATTTATAAGTCAGATTGTAATATTCTCAGTATTTGCTTTGTACCCTTCTGTTCTCCTTCCTATTTGTTGTTGCAGTAGGGTTAGCTTTTAAGAGTTTGCCCAGGATAAGGACAGTCTTGGGGGTGGAGGAGGCTTTTGAGTGTAAAGTTTTGGAGGGGAATTCCTAGCTAACAGCCCACATTCCATGTATGTGTGCTTGGGGACCTGGGTGACAGATGACCTTGGTGCTTCTTCTGACCTCTTTCCACAGGGCTCTGCATCTCTCCATACTTTGAATCTTTCATCATGGTCAACATTCACATCTTGAAGTCTTGTATTAGGATTTAGGGTGTAATAAAAAGAAAAACCAGAGTCAAGGTGCTCATCTAAACAAATGGGTTCTCATGTTGTCCTGCTTATTTCCCCAGCCATAATATATTTGTGATGTCTATCTCAAAACTTTTTGGTGGCTTTAGGAGTGTCCTTTTATACACATCCGTGGAAGATAAGTACTATTAATCAGAACAGGGGAAGGTGGAATTGTATATTGAGTAATTCAACATTCCTGTAGGTTTCAGCTTTTTTTTTTTTTTTAAAGAAATACAGAGATGGGAGTGTCTGGATGGCTCAGTTGGTTAAGCATCTAACTCTTGGTTTAAGCCCAGGTCATGATATTGGGTCTTGAGATCAAGTCTTGCATCAGGCTCTGCACTCAGCTCGGGGTCCCCTGAAGATTTTCTCACCTTCCGTCTGCTTCTACCTACGCACATGTATGCTCTATCTTTCTAAAATAAATAAATAAATCTTTAAAAAAAGAGAGAGAATAGGAAAAGAAATACAAGGGGAAGCAAACAAACAAAAATAATCTGTAAGTCAGTAAACAAAACCCTCATGATGTAGCCACAAGAAATTTTATCTGAAAACTTATTTTAGAAGCAGACTTCAAATAATTTAGTTTAATGTTGATTCTTGAATAGTACCATTTTACAGGAAAGACCATTGGTTACTCTAAACCAGTATTTTAACACTCAACATTCATCTTTGTTCCCTAATGTACATCAGTTATATAAAGAGGAGTCAGTGCAGGTTAACTATGGCAAACTTGATCTCAGTGACACAGGGTATCTCAAGCCATTCAGCATTCATAGATGACTGTAGGTAGGCAAGTGGAAAACATTAAGCCAGTCAAGATGTATTTAAGAGAGAAAAATGCATGAGCTATTTTAGATTGACGTGCTTCCAGCAAAAAGTGATAATGTTTGAATGAATCATGTATCAAGAATACTCATCCAGTTGTGTAAGCAGAAGTATAGGACTAATGTAGGACTGATGAATATTTATCTAGTTGTGTAAGCAGAAACACAGGACTAATGTAGAAGTATAAGACTAATGTAATCACAATATTAAAGCTTTGATAGGCTCCAGTAAGCAGAGCACAATACAGCAAGAATAATACATTATTGAAAGAAGTGGGTTTTTGTAATTCTCAAAGGTAACACTTGGAAGATTTCCAGATTGTTTCCAGATAACTTTTTAAGTCTTTATTTTATGTATTTGAAGATTAGAATATCTCAGTGACTATTTTCTTTTTAGCTAAAGAACTTACAGTTGTATGTTGAAATAGAGTAATAATAATGGTGATGACCATCTACCGAGCCAGTGAGTACGCAATTGGGTTTCATCTCAAATTGTGCCACATCATCAGGCCATCTTCACAAAAGCTATGCAGGGACAGCCTTATCACCTTCTTTTTACAAAGGAAATGTATAATACACATTGTACATTACTGATTCACATGCGAACTTACATAATCTAAACTTTGTAACGGCCTCTTTGATACAAGATGGCCACATACCTATGGAGGAATATCATATTTTATGAATATAGAAAACTAATATAATTTTTGAAATAAAATTAATTTTGAAAGTAGAATGCACTTCAGGTTTTCGGCCATGTCTATTTCACATTCTCGAGAATAAATAGCTTATAAAATTATAATTTTATAATTATAAAAGCTTTCCCCTTTTATCCTTCTGCAACAACTGATATGAATAAAAATGAGAATCTGCACTTATTTGAGATGTGTTTTCAGTGACAGATACAAGCAGGTGTTTTTCAGAAAATGCATGAAAAATGCATCTTTACGACTGGACAGTTTATCCTTAAAATTAAATAAATCTTACTTGACCTATTTTCTTAGGTCTTTTTTTTTCCCATAAGAATGGTCAGTATAAATGCCATGAAAGCAGCATGTGTTTCATAGAGAAATGGATTGCTTCCACAAAATTGAGCCTAAAATTCTTGGTCTCAACTAATATCTTCTGTACACCTCATGAAAGGCTCTCACATTAATTCTCTCTTTTCAATTCAGTCAGTTGAAAGGAATTTTGTTGATTTGTCTATGCTTTGCCTCTCGCTCCGATGGACAGATATTAACACTGTTTCACTCTCCCTTAGATGTGCACTCAATGGATCTATTTCCCCCAACAAGGAATACATAAATGTAATTTAAAAAAAAAAAAAAAAAAGCCTGGGAAGCAGAGATAGTTTTGAAGAAGCAGTGGTTTTAACACTTGCTTTTATATAGAGAGGATATTTATAATATGTTGGAGTCATTTAAAACCTAAGGGGACTAAATAATCTGAAAGAAAAATCATGACTTAAATTGCATTAGTTAAATATTTGAGGCTGGAGAACTCAAGTATTCTCTTTATGCATTCAACAAATATTTCTGGACCTACCTCTATGCAGTAGGCCCTGATAAGAAGAAACAAATTATTGTCCTCGTTGAGTTTTCTAGGTAGCCAGTGGGGAGTGGGGAGCAGGAGGTATGGAGGAGGGAGTTGAATGTGTGTGTGTGTGTGTGTGTATAACTTATTTATATATAACTTATTTATAGTGATATATATCATTAAATATATGTATATACAAATAGCAATAAATTTAACTTTACATAAAAGCAGGTGTTTTTTTTTTTAAAGGTTTATTTATTGATTTGACAGAGAGAGACACAGCGGGAGAGGGAACACAAGCAGAGGGAGTGGGAGGGGGAGAAGCAGGCTTCCGGCCAAGCAGGGAGCCCAATGCCGGGCTCGATCCCAGGACCCTGGAATCATGACCTGAACCAAAGGCAGACGCTTAATGACTGAGCCACCCAGGCACGCCAAGCAGGTGCTTTTTATATCAGGAAAAAAAAAACAAAACAAAACTTTCTTTGAACTTTCTAGAAAGTATAGTTTTAAATTATAAAGTTGGACATTCTTACTCATCAAAACTCCCTACTTTGATCATTTCCAGAAATGAAATTTTTGATAAACAATCAGTCTTTGTTTGAACATCATTCATGTGTTTCCACTCTTGTTTTCTTTATTCATTGTAAGATGATTTGTAGGTGCTCCAGAATCTAAAGGCGAAGTCCTCAAGGCTATTCTGTGCAACATCGGATAGTACCAAGGGGAATTATAGGGGCTAATGGGGACAGAAAACTCACACACCGTGAGACCCAAGGGGCGAAAAAATAACAGAGAAGAGAGAAGGAATTCCAATTTTTTATTCTTCAATTGAAGCTGAAGTTCTCTCTGCTGAAGCATGGAGTAACATGGGCGGGTTAAGCTTGTGAGCGTTGGTTGTAGAACCAGAGTCATTGATCCATAGACATTACTTAATTAGAAATGTAGCACTGAGTGTGTACTTAGAGCTTGTGAGGAAAGGAGCAAGCGAAAAATTAGATAAACAAAGTGTCATCGGGGCGCCTGGGTGGCTCAGTGGGTTAAAGCCTCTGCCTTCAGCTCAGGTCATGATCCCAGCGTCCTAGGATCAAGCCCCGCATCAGGCGCCCTGCTCGGCAGGAAGCCTGTTTGCCCCTCTGTACTCTCCCTGCTTGTTTTCGCTCTCTGGCTGTCTCTCTCTGGCTGTCAAATAAATAAAATCTTTTTTTAAAAAAGAATGTCATCCATACACTGTGTTGAGTCAGTTTTGCAAGTGGAAAGTGAGTCAATCATTTTTGGTGATTTTTGGATGCCATATAATGACCTCTTAAGCTGAACAAATAAATGGATATTAAATTCCAATTACTTGGACTGAAGCGTTCGCTGAAAGTTAACCCACCCATTCCTCTTGGGGGAGATGCGAAACATCCTAGCTCTGCATTCCTTTAAAAATATATTTCTTTTCTTTTCTTGAAGCACAGCTTCATGTTTGAAAACTTACATACTTTCTAGGTTTTCTGACTACATGATTTTGGTGGTGTTCCCAAACCAAGATCATTTATCTTTCCTGCCACTGAGGTAAAAGTCCGTGCTTGATACAAAATGGGCAGAAAAGATTTTGCAGCCTTTCTTGAGAGTGGATTTTTAAATGTATCTTTTTAACATAACCTAGGTCCAAAAATAATGTAGTCAAAAGATAATATCTAATGGCTTTTTGGACAATGGAGTAAAACAGGGCTGAGGTGGAGGAACAGGAATCAGGGCTAGTTTGCTTTTTTCCACTACTCCATAGAGAGCACAACAGCAAAGGATTTCTGCCAAAGTAAAAATTGTTGACAAAGTACTTATTATTAAGTCCCCATCCTATGTACTAACAACCTTCCAGGTATAGCATGCTAATAGTAGAGAAATTACAGCTGCATTTCCGTATCTAATACTCCTAGTGTTCGTCTACTAAAATGCACTAAACAAGTTGTAGAAATATCAGAGTCTTGGGGCTTCTGGGTGGCTCAGTCGGTTAAGTGTCCCACTCTTGGTTTCAGCTCAGGTCATGATTTTAGGTCATGAGATGGAGCCCTGATTCAGGCTCTACGTTCAGACCAGTCCGCTTAATTCTCTCTACGTCTCCCTCTGCCCCTCCCTCTGCTCATGTGTGTGCGTGCTCTCTTTCTCTCTCTCTCGAAGAAATAAAATCTTAAAAAATTTAAAAAAAAGATATATTAGAGCTTTTTAAAATTAAGCTGGATATCTAGCTTTCTCAAGGAAAAAGCACATAAGATTAGTTTGCAACACAGTAAGTCTCAGGCAAGAAAGAACTCATTGTATAGAAATTACAAGTTGTTTGTTTCAGTTTTGTTAGAACTCTCAGTGGGAAATTAACACAAAGGAGGGCACAGAGGAGGAAACAAATAAATGTTAGTTGACTTGAATGATCCCCCTGCTTACCAGTTTTTTTGAGAGATCAACTACACCCTTAGACCGTATTACCAAAGGTGTTTATTTTTTTTAAACTTTGAAAAGTAACTGACTCATGGACTTTAATCTCATTCTTTCCTTGATGCTGTGGGCTTGGAGAGCCTTGGGGGCTGCCGTAGAGTAAGGAAAAGCCATTTAGTAGAGAGCCTCCGCTTTGTTCAGATACTCTTTAGCCTGCTAATGAGAAGGGCAACTCAATCACATCGCTTCTGACACTCAGACTTCTGCGTTCAGCTGACACTGAACAAAGCCAGTCTTTCCATCGGAGTTCCCTGTCAGCGTTGCTCAAACTTCAAGGGTGACCTCTGAATCAATCATAAAATCAGCTTAGTAGAGTGCCAACAGCATTTTTAAATGAAACACGAGAAAATTAAAAAGAAAAGAAAAGAAAAGAAAGAGTATCTCCCATCCTCACTTTTTATAAAGCCTTTGTTTCATGTGTATTTGTATATAGTGGTGTCAGGTCAGAGATAAAGTGTGTTTATGATTAGGTGCCACGGTCAAAAAAAGAAAACCACTGTTACTTTTCTAAATTCTATCTTCTTAATTTGTCCCTTATAGTTCATCCATTTTCAAAATCTTCATTTCAGTACCTCCTTTATGTCCCTGTAGACAGCTCCTTGGTTCCTCAGTATCTCCCTCATCACAGCAGACCCATCGTATAGAGAGCCCCCAGACTGCTCTCTAAATGTCGTCTGAAGTAATGAGTTAATGGCATTCTAACAGCAGTTACAATTTTGTACGTCTGAATTTGAACTTAGTTTTTATTTCGACTCTTTCTCTTCCCTTAATCCCTGTTATGACTCCTGGTAATCATCACTGCCCATTGGAATTTCTGAGTCGTTTTCCCAGTTTCCTGGCCTCATTAACCAAAGTGACTGATCAATCCAGACAATTCTATCACCTAATGACCTTTAAAACAATCCTGTTCTTGGGGCACCTGGATAGCTCAGTCAGGCAAGCGTTCGGCTCAGGTCATGATCTCAGGTTCCTGAGGTGGAACGCAGTGTCAGTCTCCACGTTGCGAGAGGAGCCTGCTTAGGATTCTCTCTCTCCCTTTTCCTGTGCCTCCCAAACCCCTGTGCACACGCACCCTCCCTCTCTCTTTCTTTTAGAACCAAACACAACCAACCCTATTCTTCACCTTGCCGTGACAACTATTTGGTCCTATGATTTTATACCCAAACTATTATAATTAACGTTGTAATAAACTCTTCACTCCAGCATTACTGCCTTCTGGAGGGTCATTTCTCTTGCTGTTGGAATCCTTTCTAACACACAAATATGAATATTTTACTCTTTGGGTAAACATTTCCCTTAGCCACACTCCATTTGTTTTGAGATTAAAATCCAGACACATTTCAGTGAGAAGAAGAGGCCCTCTAGTGTATCTGACTGCAGGAAATTCTCCAAAAATGTACAGCCCTACCCATTCATACAGCTAACATTTGAACGTGAGTCTGTATTCTGAGCTATTGCCCATGTTACAATCTTCTTACTGGACCATCAAACTAACCTATGTTCTCTTCGCCTAGAATGTCGTCACCTTCTGTTATGTCTGGAAAATGTCTACACAACCATTAACGTATTGGTCCGAGTTTTTTACCTCATGTAAGAATTCTGAGTCCCGGGTGCCTGGGTGGCTCAGTGGGTTAAACTTCTGCCTTCGGCTCGGGTCATGACCTCAGGGTCCTGGGATCAAGCCCCGCATCAGGCTTTCTGCTTGGCAGGGAGCCTGCTTTCCCTTCTCTCTCTGCTTGCTGCTCTGCATACTTGTGATCTCTCCCTCTCTGCCAAATAAATAAATAAAATCTTTAAAAAAAAAAAAAAGAATTCTGAGTCCCCTGAGTCAGCTTCTCTGCCATTAATTATTAAGTATTTATGGAACCAAAATCTTTCATTGCCTCTATATTCATCTTCCTGTCCCTAATTGGGCTCTGAGCTCCTCTTACATCTGTATTGCCAATTCCCCTTTGTAATCCAAGACAGAACCTGTCAGAGTGCTGAGCACTGAGGGGATGCTCAGTCCATATAGACTGAGTGAATTCTTGTGCCAGAAACATCACCAGAACTCTTCCGCTGATATGGTCTTCCTTACCCTCTTGTCCCCACTGTACACCGGGATCATTCTTGCTAGACTCATAAGTATGACACCAAATGATATTCACAATAACCCTTCTCCATCACTTTCCCTAAGTCTGTGAGTTTTATAATCTGTGAAAAGGTTGTATAAGGAAAGAGGTATGTCTCCATTATTCACAGTCCGTGGAAACACCTTGATATTCTGGACCTGGGTTGAGATCATTTTATGTGGATTCACCAGTTTATGTTCTTACAGTATATTTCCTAAAAATATGTTCCAGTATGGTACAAACATTTATTTAAATACTTGCGTTTAAAATCAGATCTTGGTAGGGGGTGCCTTGGGTGGCTCAGTAGGTTAAGTGTCTGCCTTCAGCTCAGGTCATGATCTCAGGGTCCTGAGATCAAGCCCCATATCTAGCTCCCTCCTCAGCAGGGAGCCTGTTTCTCCCTCTCCCTTTGCCCCTCCCCAGTCCCCCTGCTTCTGTCCCCTCTCTTGCAGATGCTCTTTCTCACAAATAAATAAATAAAAACTTTAAAAAATTTTTTATATAAATAAAATCAGATCTTGGGGTTCAGCTTAACCTTGACCGTAACTTTGACCTAGAACACTGTTATACAACACACTTTCCCCAATTGCTTTGTGATAAGGAAAAGTTTTTAGTTGAATGCCAACAACTGACAGTTTGATCACAGCATCAAATTTTTTAACATCAAATTTTGAGGGGTTGAGTTTTTTAAATATAAGATTTTCTCCTTAAGATTCAGGGAAAGTTAGGAAGAATTTCAAGAGTAGTGCCTGATTTAATTCGGTAAAGAAGACATTTCTGTTGCAGGAAGCTAATCAGCACTTCTTGTGCCTGAGTTGATGACATTGATACATTTCACTAGATGGCCATGATAGTGTTAGTTTAATAAGGGAAAATATTGCATTGGTTTTATAATTGTGAGTGTTTGTGTGTGTGTGTGTGTGTGTGTGTGTGTATATATATATATACTGTTCCAGTGACTGTGATGTGCCTTACTCACATTTTTCCTCTTCTTGTCATTGCAGAGCTCAGTTCTTAAACAATTGATCATTTCCAATGTGTCATCCAAATTGACCATTAAGGAGAAACAAAACATTTCGTGGCCCTTTTGTTTTGGAATAAACAGCAGTGGATGTCACATTGCATTTTTCCAAGTAAATTTAACAGTGATGCATAGACTAACTCTATACCATTTATTCATAAGGAAAGGTACAAATAGTAAAGTATAGTGACTTGTATGCAACAATTCTCTGGGGCCAAAACTTTATGTATGCAAGGAACAGGAAAAAAATATTACGAAATGTTCTGTGTTGTAAAAAAAAATTAAACAATACCTTTATATAAGCACAGTAATTAGAAAATGTATCAATACTTCTACTTCTGTTAATAAATCTATAGAAATACTAGGAAAGGAAATACTGTTAAAACTGCTTTTGCTGACTCTTTCTTTAATATGTTCTGCTGTTTTATTGTAATTCAGAGGCTAACTGATGTTTTTATGGTCATTAATTTCTCCGTATTTTTATACACTTGAAAATACAAAAAATGATACAAAAAGTAATACAGAATACCTCTAATCTTATCACTGAAAAACTCTGAAGTAACTTCAAATATTTTTATCTTCTAGACTTTTTAAAATTGTATTTTTAAGTAATCTTTCACCCAACATGGGGCTTGAATTTACAGTTCTGAGATCAAGAGTCACACAGTCCACTGATGAGCCAGCTAGGCGTCCCTATATTCTAGACTATTAAAATTTACCTACTTTTACACCAATGTGGGATTATAAAACTCATACCTCTTTCCTCTTTATAATCTAATAATACATTCCCATTTTCCCATTTTTCTTCTTCTAAATATGATTCTTAAAGATAAGTTAAGGATGCATAACATTGTGTCTTTGGGGCGCCTGGGTCGCTCAGTGGGTTAGGTCCCTGTCTTCGGCTCAGGTCATGATCTCAGGGTCCTGAGATCGAGTCCCACATCGGGCTCTCTGCTCAGCAGGGAGCCTGCTTCCTCCTCTCTCTCTGCCTGCCTCTCTGCCTACTTGTGATCTCTCTCTGTCAAATAAATAAATAAAATCTTTAAAAAAAAAAAAAAACATTGTGTCTTTGGGTGTACCATAATGTGTTTATTCCATATTAGTGATCATTTCATTCATTTTTATTCGTTCTATGTATAAACTTTTTTGAAAAAAAAAAATTTAAACATCCATTGATAAAAATGTCTGACTATGTCTGGGTCCTAGAACAGCCCTAAGCCCTTCTCTGAAGATCAGACTCCATGTAACAAAGATGCTGTCATCACGTGAGTGCCTAACAGATATTCTAAATTAACACGTGTGGAATTGGACCGTGGATTTCCCCCATTCCACCCCAAATGTGCTTCTCCCCCATCTGTCTTGTTTCCCTTTTCCAAATTCTACTCCTTTCCCAGGAGAACCAGGCAAAGCCTAGGTGTTGTTTTTCTTCTTTCCTCATTTCCCACATGTAATTCACCAGTACATCTTTTTTTTTTTTTAAAGATTTTATTTATTTATTTGACAGAGAGAGATCACAAGTAGGCAGAGAGGCAGGCAGAGAGAAAGAGGGGGAAGCAGGGTCCCCGCCGAGCAGAGAGCCTGATGCGGGGCTGGATCCCAGGATCCCAAGGTCATGACCTGAGCCGAAGGCAGAGGCTTACCCCACTGAGGCACCCAGGCGCCCCCACCAGTACATCTTATTACGTCGGTCTTCAGTGCACGTGCTCCCACTCTAGGAGAACCGCCCATCCTGTCTGGGCACGCCTGGGCCCGTGTCGCCTGCCACTTCCCAGGCAGCTCTCCCTGTGACCATTCTCGACACCTGCCACACCTCTCTTCCGCTCACAGTCCTGCGGGAGCTTTCAGAACACCTGAATCAAGTCCAGACTCTTAATCCTGTAGCAGCCAGAGCTCCTACGACAGTCGCCCGCCCGTGCTCCCCCACATCTTCCACCACCCTCTTCCTCTTTGGCTCTTGGTCTGCCACGCTGGCTTCTTTCTGCCTCGTAGAAAATCCCCTCCTGTCACACTCAAGCTGCCTCTTCCTTTTCGCTCACGATTCAGGGGACGTGCCATGGCCCTCAGTGGCTTCCTGCCCAGTGCGTAGGAAAGGCGCCCTAACCACTTTCAAACAGACATCCACATTTTGTTTCCTGCCTCTGTGTATTATTTCTTGAATACTCATGTATCTGTTTATTATACATCTCCTCATCAGAATGTAAGCTCCGTGGAAACCGAGAAAAGATCCGTCTTCTTCACCCATAGCTCTAACCCTAGAACCAAGAAGAGTGATTACTGTGTGGTGGAGACTAAATATTTACTAAAAGAACAAATAAATCCATGGAGATGTATTACTGTAATTTGTATTAAATAGAATTTCTTAGTAAAAAAATTCTTTTTAACTTTTTTTTTTAACTTTTTGCTTCTCAATCTTTAGTCCCCATACCTCCAAAATACCAGTTTTCTTTCCCATTACCCATTATATGGCAGGGCTAAATTTACCGCACTGCCCCAGATCCAACAGTGTATACATAATTTTGCTTTGCCAGTATACAGTATTTAACCCATCTTTAAAATTTTCATACCAGTTTCTACTGATGGGGTCCAAAAGTTTGAAATTTGAAAATCCTTCTCATTAGAAGTCCACACACTTCTTCTTTTTTTTTTTTTTCCTTTTTTTAAGATTTTATTTGTGTTAGAGAGAAAGCTCAAGCTGGTGGGGAGAGGGTAAGGGCAGGGCGAGAAGCAGACTCCCCACTGAGCAGAGAGCCCAGGGCAAGGCTTGATCCCTAGACCCTGGGATCATGAGCTGAGCCCAGGGGACTCACTTAACAAGCTGAGCCACCCAGGCACCTCCTCACTTCTGACCCAGTACATATAGACCACAATATTTGATGATGTCTGGAAGTAAAGGATACTCTACTTCCCTAACTTCCTTAACTTCCTAACTTAAATGGGGACACATCTAATGAGATTCTGTTAGGCACCATACTTGTTTTCATTTAAGTATTTACATATAAGTCATTTGATCCTCATGACAACCCTAAAAATAGATAATTATCCCTTTTATCCATGTGAATAGATGTTCTCTGAAGGGTTATAGTTCATGGACCCAGCAGGCTGTAGGACTTAAATGTATGCCCAAGTCTGGCTGGTGCCTATGCCCGAACCGTTAATGCAACTTCATAAAAATAAATGGTTTGTGTCTATCCTCCAAACTTTCTGAGTCTTAATCATTAAGTTTTAGTGTGGATTCTGGATATTCATGTTCATTCAGAGCATTTTTAAAAGAAACGAACGTCATTCCTTTAGAACATTTCCACAGACTCAAACATATCTGATTTACTATAGAAAGGAAAGTTTTGCAGAGAGGGAAATGGAAGATAGTGGAATCCACCATTTATACAGGCAAAGAAAGGATAAACTGCTATTGCACATTTCAGCAAACCTTTTATTTATGCATTAATAAAATCACATCATCAAAATTGGTGCAGATGGGATTTATGTCATATTCTAGACATGCTTATAGGTGCAGACACTTACCTCCCTTCTCATAAAGGGTAGTGTGTCCTTTATTCCAAGGTTGATGTGGAGCAAAAAGGCAAGAAACTGTGAAGGGATCCATCCAGGTGCAAACCCTTTCTTTAGATTATATAATCAAAATTATGAATATTTATTTGTTTCCAAGAATAAGTAGATCATCAGAGAAATGGCTTCAATCAGGAAGATGAGGTCAGTTTAGAGCGTGCATGAAATTGTTGAAGTTCCCCAGAGAGCTAACTTCAGAAAGAGAGCTCAGAATGTCACAAAATAACCAATGTTTGGGTCCTTAAAAAGTAGAAGACTTATAATAAATAAGTAAAATCTTTAAAAAAAAGTAGAAGACTTAAGAACAGCTTATGGCCCCCCAAAAATAAATAAGAGGTTTGAATCATTTTTATTCTAGTTCTTCAGATGTATGAATGACCTTTTTTCATAGTGTTCTTTTTTCATCCCAAACATTTGGCAATATAATTCAATAATTGTGAAAAATTCCAAATGGGTTCACAGAATTCTAAGTTTTTATTATATAGCAGTGATCTATTTTGGGATAAGGAGGCAATATTTTAATGAAAAAGGTATGTTTTGTGTATTTTTTTTTAAATTAAAGGGACGTGGGCATAATGAACCAGAGTTTTTTTTTTTTTTAATGGTAACTCTGTGCACTTAGCTCAGTACACGTTTGACAAGAGGCTATTTGTAGGAAGCTAATTTCGAGTGGAAACAAATAGTTGTGAAAAATGAGGAAATCCTGCTGGAAAAAAAAGTGTGACAGGATCACATCAAATAGGAGTGTTAGAGTAATTTACTATTCTAGGCAATCCAGCAGCTGGTTTATCTAAAACGTTCCTCTTTTTCATGAGTACTGGAACAAGGACAGGAAATGGCTCAAAAAGCATGCTGACTTTCCTCTAACAGATTTCTGTAAAACTTTAATAGCAAAAAATGAGTTTTAGAAGCTCAATTCTTAGCCATTTTGGGGATTCTTTAATGAGACAATGAATATATTTCTAACTTTAGTTACTCGGAAATTATCCTAGAATGGAGATGTTTCAAATAGAGTAAGGATAAAAGGAAACAAATTTCTGCTTATGTCATTCATAAAATGTGTACTAGATTGAACTCAACACTTAGAATCAGTTTCATAGAATAATGAAGATTTTAGCTAACCATTGAGAAAATGATCCAAAGATCCCCTGTAAAGTAGAATATTTGTAACATTTTATTAAACTACTCTTAATTGTTCCAAATAAGGATATAGTAGGACTGGTATAAATAGTACTTGGAATCCCAAACAATACAAAGAGCTGAAGTAGATGAAGAAGGAAACAGGTATTTGGAAAAAACATTTTAATGCAACTAACAACCTAAGGGTAGGATTATCTTTTTAAAAAATTCATTCCAAGAGATTTGCGTGGAATCTCTTTATATAAATCACACACAAAAAGAATTTTAAAAGTTCCCTTACTAGGGGCTGGGGATGGGGAAGATGGGGAGATACTGGTTAAAGGATATAAACTTCCAGTTATAAGGTGAATATATGAGATATATATATCTTAGTATATATGATTTCACTGCAGTGGTTAGCCACCACAACTAACTATATTTTTAAGTAACAAAATGCATTTTTCATAGGAATTTTCAGTTTAGGTCATGATCCCAGGGTCCTGGGTTTGAGCCCTGCATCAGGCTTCCAGCGAGAAGCCTGCTTCTTCCTTTCCCACTGCCCCTGCTTGTGTTCTCTCTCTCTCTCTCTCTCTCTCTTCTCTTAAATAAATAAATAAAATCTTAAAAAAAAAATTACCACAAACTGTTTAATGTCTCACAGTTCTGGAGGACATCAGTCCAAAATCGAGATGGTGAGAGAGCCGTTCTGCTCCCCTCCACGGAGGCTCTAGGGAGACTTCTTGCTGGTTGCATTCCTTGCTTGTGGCCTCATCGCTCTTACCTCTGTCTGGATCTTCACATCACATCAGCTCCTCTGCCATATGGGTCGGTCTCCTTGGCCTTCCTCTTACACATGTAACACAGTTAAGGTGCACCTACATAATCTAGGATAATCTCCCCATCTCAAGATTCTTAACATAATCACATCTGCAGAGACTCTTTCCAAATAGGATCACACGTGTAGGTTCTGGGGATTAAGGCCTGACATCTCCTGGAGGGGCATTATTTATCTACTCTATTAAGTCTAATGTTGTTGTGGAACATATTAAAATATAGGTGTCAGGGCCTGGGTGGCTCAGTGGGTTAACACCTCTGCGTTTGGCTCAGGTCATGATCCCAGGGTCCGGGGATCAAGCCCCACATCAGGCTCTCTGCTCGGCAGGGAGCCTGCTTCCTCCTCTTCTCTCTCTGCCTGCCTCTCTGCCTACTTGTGATCTCTGTCTGTCAAAAAAAAAAAAAAAAAAGTCTTTTTAAAATATAGGTGTTAACTACAGCTTTTTGTTAAATGAAACTAATCAAAGCTATCATAGCTGTATTAGTACAGGACAGCAGGGATTTGGGCTGAAAAAAAAAATAGCTTTGTACCTAAATTACTTTTTACCCCAAATACTTATTCTGTTCTTAATTATTGAGCTCATCCTATGAAGCTCTATGATTCTGTGTTAATTAAATATTACAGAAATCAACTTTTAAATGTTTCAGTACAATTTATTTATTTTCCCAAGTTTCTTGCCACATTTTGCCTACATGGTCCTCGTTGATGTGTATTGAAAGTACATTAGAATACTTGGTATTAGGCATTTTAAAACATAGTAGTTAAGTGAACTCTCCTGTTTTCTAGTGATCGTTTCCTCACATTCAGGCAATTTGTTTTCATGGTAAAGGAATTAAGATGAAAAAAAAAAAACAGCTCGATCTGATCTTGTTTTATAGCATGTTCAACTGGGAAAATGATCCGTGTTAAAACACCGTGTTAACAAAACACTGTTTTCATCCCAAGCATCCTAATTTTGATTTAGCCGCAGGTCTGCCACAGCAGACCAAGCTATAGACAATTAATATGAATCCGGAGATTATGTCATTGTATCTTTTACTATGTTAATTAGGTTAAGTGAATTACCAATGTCCAGCAAGACATTACTCACTTTGGAATGCATTTCACTAGCAATTTATCATAGTAATAAGAGGCAGGAGAGACATATTAGTTCCCTAAGTGGCAGCAATTATACCTGCTAATGGAAAGAGAAGCTGTGGTTATTAAAACATAGTATATCTTTTATATCAGAGTTGTTCATCTTGACTTAGATGCCTGATTTCAGTTCCTTTTCATTCAGCTTCTGTGTATGTTTATTACCTTGAGGGACTCTTCAGGGCCAGGTTAATTATTTGCCTTTTGTTCTCAATTGCTGTCAAATAAAGTGGAACTTGAATTCCTAATGGGGCATGAAAATTTCTCCCAGGAATGTGGATTTGAAGGGAACTTTGAAAAAACTTGCTTGCTCTCCCTTGACCCCACATTCATGGAGAAGTATTGGCAGGTCAGCTACCGAGTTGCGGGTTCTTCAGCACCTCCAGGCTCCTCCCTTATGGAACAGTAGGTCTGGTGGCAGAGAGGTAGTGTGAGAAGAAAGGGTGCCCACCCAGTGCAACTCTTACTTGGTAACAAATACAATTCCTTTCACTGAACCCAAACATATACAATGTGTCAGGTACAAGCTCATTCACAATGATACATTTAAAAGTCTTTGCAGAAATGTACCAAATTTGTGTAGAATGAAATCAACCAGATCAAGATCTTTCTTTGGGGATGGCTAGAAGAGCATTCTAAGAATCACATCATTGTACTGGAAGGATTGAATGTAGTAACCTCTAATTCCTAGGGATCTCAGGAACTTAAAATTAATTCTTTGCCACAATTTCATGATTGCCCTTTCTTAATTGTAAACAATGTAATAGTATCCTATCAAAGAAATATTTAAGAATTATTGCTAGGGGCTTTCAACCTTCCTGTGACCTTATTAAAACCAGTAAGCTCTCTTGAGGTACTTTCTCTCTAATTAAAAAAAAGAACTTGACATCCTCTTGGTGCTGTAGTTAAAATTTTCACTCTCAGTGCAACAACATACATATGCAGAAAAAATACATTTCCTTTATTCTAACCCTAAAACACTTTCAGAATTTATTTTTAAGCAATAATCCAAACAGCGCCTTAGATACTGCTCATTGTTTAGGGACATGATCTGCTTCAAGTCACCCACCATTCCTACCGGTGACGATGACTTATATACGTGGAGGTGAATGCGTGGCTTCCATTATATCACAGGGCATGTGATCCACATCGCTGGGCACAAGGCTGTCTGCTCAGGGCTCCAGGATGCTGCCCCCATGTCCTCTGCCCTGCTTGTACTCTGGCATTTAATGATGAAATCTGCATAAGTAGTAACCTCAAGGCGGGTCTGTTTTGGCACAGAGTCTGTGCCAGCAGGTGGGTTCTCACTAAGCCCCGGGGGGTCTGCACTGTATCTCATTCTGCTCTGGCTGGGGCTCACACTCTTCATCCCTTCCCCCTGCTGTGATGGCCTGCTCTGGCCAGTCTGCAGACCACCCCTCAGCCACTTCTGAGCCTGTCTCCATCTCTGGGAAGGGAGCCAGGCTAGGAAATGGAATTTGCATGTCTCCCCTAACCAGTCATGCTGGGCAGCTGAGTTCCTGTTCATGGGACTACACCCCAGGCTGGTGTGGGCAGCCTCTTTCCAGAGTCCAAGATAGGGAAGTGAGACAAAAGCCCTGCTTCATTTTGCTTTGCATTCTCTACTATAACCTGTCCTCCACCCATCCCATGGACAACGCGGAAAGAACAAAATAGGAACACATGCATACCCCTTACCCTTTTCCCTTCTCTCCTTTTTCCTGGGCCTCCCCTCTTAGTCCACTCTTCCCAAGGACCCATAAAAGGCAGCTTTTCCTGGATCATATACTTCTTCTGGATAAAAGCCTAACCATTAATCCCTAAGAAAAATAGAGGCATGATCTCTACTCTCCAGGATATCTGGGCTCCGAGTACTCATCCGCTTAGCTCTTGGCAAACTAAATGAGAGCAACAGGAATTCAGCAAGACTGCTCTCTACGCATCATGCCTGGCTCTCATTGTCCCCTGCTAGAGAGAACCAGGTTCTTTCCATTTTAGTACCCTTGACAAAAGAGAAGGGCTACATTGGAACATCATTAAAGGCGAAAACATAGAAGATAGTGGTTTATTATTTACGATCACGTTATCTCTAATACTTATGGATGTGATGTGTGTATACATACATAGGTAAATAGAACAATCTCATCACCTGCCGGTTATATGACAATAAGAAATTAGCTTCATTCTGTAAGCCTTGGTTTGCAACTAAGATGGGGCTGTAAAAGCACATCACTTGTAGGGTGGTTTTTAAAAAATGGCCAACAGGGTTTAGCAGCTGAAATGATAGGTACAGGCTTCAAGAACCTTCAATACAGAAGTCTTCATTATTTTGATTGTGCACTCAGAGTCATTTCACAAACAGGCACAGTTAACTCGTTGTGTAATAACCCAAGTGGCTTCTTTGGAAGTCTACCAAAGGAGCCTTTGAAATTATTTTAAACTAAGAAAAAATGTAAATACAACGGCAAGGTAAATTATCAGGAAATACATTTATGTATTGGTAGTAGGTTAGTACTTTTAATCAATTCGTCAAACCTACGCCTTTGGAAGGTGATTATATCCATCGGGGTTGAAGAAATCCACCACCGTTCATACCATGAGTCCTGATTCTAATGAGAAATAAAGAATAATTGAGAGGGGGAAGAACAAGACATCACCTTTATTGTTAATCAAGTCAAGGCAGGAGAGCATTGGTTTATGTGGGTGTTGAAACTGCTTTCCCAATACTGAACATCATACAGACCTGGACAGCAGAGCTGGATCAAGTCCAGTGTCCCCCACAGGGCTGGAATCGTTCATAGGAACATCAAGAATGGAGGGACACAGAGGCGGCTCACTTTAGCCCTGAGATATTTGTATTTTAAGATACTTCTGTAGGTTTATGATTTCCCCCACCATGTGTTATTTTAGCAGTTTAACTGATTTCTGAAGATACATCTAAAATTGTCTAGCTACTCCCTTCCTAGGAAATCAGAAAGGACACGTTTTACCTTTAAAAAACACAACCACAGAACAAAGAGAGGTCAGAGTGGTGATTCTCACGTAGACAGGTCAGAAAAGCTCCTGCTTTCCCTGGGAGAGGGGAGAAGAGCCATCCCAGAGGTGGAAAATCTCTTCCCTTTACTTTGAGATTTTACCAGCATCAAATGGTGTGGTGACTTGCGAATGGCCAGATTGTTACACACTCAAATCTCTAAACACTTGCAGGTCAGTTGTATTTGCTTGATCTGTCCATTGTTTCAAATAATTGATTGTTGAGGGTGCTTCTCAAATAAAAACAGTGAACCGGATAAAAGATGTTCCCTTAAATCATGTATCTTGTTCAGAAATGTGGGGTTGGAAATACATTCTGGACAGAACCAAGTGACTTGGCTAGAGGTCCCTTTAGTACACGGGGCAGATTCAGATGATCTGAACCCCTAGCTTGGAGTAAAGATGTTCCCATTCCTTTTCATCTAATCACTTGCAAACTAAAGTAAAGAAAGAAACTCAATCTCCATTTTCTCTGATAGTAGAAAAAAATTCCAGGAAAACGGGAAGAGGGCAGGTGCTGGATTAAATTCAGGGATTTATGTGAAAGTTTACAGGGAATTGGAGACCATGATGCCAATTTCTACATGAGAGCAGCTGTTGAATAGGGATGCTGGACAGCTCTCTCTTGCTATACTGAGTCTACCCTGAGAAATAACCTAAAGATCGTAATAATTAAGGGACCACCACTGACCAGGCCTGCAGTCTCCCTGCCATGAAGTGGACAGACCTCTCCAATGGACCAGACTTTCCCATGAGCTTGTAGGGCTTTGCATGTTAAGAACAGACAACCAAGGAGCACAAGCTATTTGAGGAAAACCTCTAACAGAAATGTTCCAGAAACACAGTACCCAGAAAACCGCAGGGAAACATTTTAACAAGCAAACAGTACAAAAACATTTCTCAAAACTGAAGGACACACGTCTCCAGCTTGAAGAAGCTTGTGATTGGCCTGCAATTGAATGAATTAAGATTGACTCTGGGGCACATGACCATGAAATTTCAAACATCTTGGAGCCCTGCTCTTTCGTGTTGAGTAATCTCCAAGACAGGTCCTCCCTGACTTCCCAAGGAACCACCATGGACATATGCCTGTTTGAGAATGGCTGGGTGAAGATGGTCACCCAGCTGTCCCTTCCCACAGTAACATTCCATGTGAGCTCTGTGGATTCAGATTTCTTTTATTCTTAGTGATTTCTATCCACACATCTTATTACTCTCCCCTGCTCCATCAGGGCCATCCAAGGATGTCAGAAATCTCGGCAATGCCCAGCTCCAAATGGAAGTGGCTAAAGCTCCAGTTCTGTTTCTCTTACAAGTAATAATTGTACTGATTTACAAATGCAAATAGATACATGGGCATTGAGTACTAGCACCTTTCTTCCTGCTGGAATTCGATCTCTAGATACTGATCAATGTGTTGAAGGAGACCTGACTTTTTTGACTTCTTCTTCCAAGCTCCGCCTCAGCTACTTTGTCCTGTCAGTTACCATTTAATTTTAAAAAGTACCATGTGCCAGACACCATGCTGAGTGATTTGCATATAATGTCAAATTACTCTTACAAGCATCCTATAGGGAAGTAACAACATTTTACATTTTAACTTGGATTTGACCTAAGTCTATTTTTAGCCATTTTGCCTCCAAAAGCTCCTATAATTTGCCCCCTAGGACTTCACATGTGCACGGGAGTACCAATGCGGATGCTGGGAGTAATATTCCTTCATCCTGAATGATTTTGAGGTCTGGGGGATTCCCGCAGTGAATGCTGAAGATCCTGGACCACCTTGATGAAATGAAAAAAAGATGCCAATGCATAAGTTTTCACAAATCCAGTCCTCTT
This sequence comes from Mustela erminea, assembly GCF_009829155.1. Classification (NCBI taxonomy): domain Eukaryota; kingdom Metazoa; phylum Chordata; class Mammalia; order Carnivora; family Mustelidae; genus Mustela; species Mustela erminea. The sequence continues at coordinate 10,818,861 of NC_045627.1, read as the reverse complement.
TTCCAAGCACTTAGGTGGATCAGAGATACTGCTAATTTTCTGTCTGAAATGGAGAAGATTTTCTTTTCTAGATTATATATCGGTAAATTGTTGTTAGAAATGTGACACTGATGAAGGTCATATTGAATAAGACTTCCTAATTCAGTGTAAACTTGTATCAGGATAATGTGCATGGTTTCCGCCAGTGTGCATCATAATTAATAATCATCAGCAATGACCAAATTCATACATTTTTATTTGTCTCCACTTCTCTTTTAAACAGTTTATCTAAATGAAGCCTTCTATTTCCATTAAGTACTTCATACATCAAATCTTAGATCTCAAGGATTATTGGATTTTTATGCATCATTTTGATGTAATGTGTCCCTGGCCAAATAGTTAAGTAAAGTGACAAGGAATTCCCAGGTCCTCATGAGTGTGATCTGGGATGTTTGTTATTTACACATATCCATTGTCTCAAATTTCTTTTAAAGTAACTATTTTTATTTAAGACGAATAAAATCATGTTATTAAGGATGACACAAAACATTTCCAAAGTACACAGAGAGGAAAATGAGATTGTATACTTCGGAAACCTAACCCTCCCTTGTTCGCGATTCTTTATATCCCTCTTGGAATTGAACTTTCACTTCTAATACTCCTCCTTCTCCAGAACATTCTTACCTTTTGCTTTGCTTAGCAGGTGGTGCTTGTTCTCTCATTCAGGCCAGGCTTCCAGGGGTACTTTGGCATTCCAAGGGGTTTGGCCTGATGCTTGTCTCCTGTAGGCATATAGAGCACGGAGACCCCCGTATCTTTTCTTCTTTCCATATCCCTTTCCATTACAACACTTACAATCCGGCATCACCCCTTCTCCTACTGCTGTTCAATGTAAGTTGCTCCCAACTTTTAATTTCACTTACCTCTTCCCTTCTAATTCTTCCTTCATCCTTCTGCTCTGCCAATTGCCTCACTGGCAGTTCTGTTAAGTCCCTTCTGTGAGGTTAATCTCACAAAGGTGAGGCTGCTGAGTAATAATATATTGAAATATCATGAAAAGAAGATTCTCTGTAGAAAACTACCTTGATTGGGGCACCTGGGTGGCTCAGGGGGTTAAAGCCTCTGCCTTCGGCTCAGGTCATGATTCCAGGGTCCTGGGATCGAGCCCCACATCGGGCTCTCTGCTCAGCAGGGAGCCTGCTTCCTACCTCTCTCTGCCTGCCTCTCTGCCTACTTGTGATCTCTGTCTGTCAAATAAATAAATAAAATCTAAAAAAAAAAAAAAAAGAAAGAAAGAAAGAAAGAAAGAAAGAAAGAAAGAAAGAAAATTACCTTGATTAATTTAACACTGATCCATCCCAGGGTCAAAACTTGGCCGTGGCTCTCTGGTGTGTCCCAGAAATTCTCTTCTTTAAGCCATATTCTTCCCCAGGTGATTGCCAAAGTCTCTTAATGATTTAACTACATGGTGAAGGGTTATTGGATGAGAACAAAACTATATTAAATGCACATAACTATATTAAATACAGCCCATTGTGAGTGCCCGTAATCGCATAGACTGAAGCAATAGTGGTCCCCATAAGTCATGCTTTTTTATCAGCTTTAATTCTCCTGTGGGTAGCAGCTCTTCTGGTCAAGGATCTCCCTTCACTGGCCATCAGGTTCCCCATTAAATCTCCTCACTCCGCAGTTGTCCTGCTTTCTTCTAAATTGTGCTCAGAGCATATCCCTGAGCTGAAACCCCCATTTTGGAGTTATATTAATTTCCTTCTTCTATTAACTTTTCATTTCTAGACCCCCCAGTCTTCCTGTAACTCCCAGAGCTTTAATATTCTGGACCTCGTCTTCCATACCAGGTCCCCACCACCCCTGAGAAAGATTCCAGTTGTTCAGTTCCTGCTGGAGGCTGGGTCTAGTCTCTTGTCTCCTGGTCGAATGGTCTTTGAAGAACGCTGGGACGACGCTGCTGTCATCACATCCGAGAGCAGTCCACGCCAACCCACCCAACAGTCCATCAAGAGTTAGTCCTTTATTCACACACAACGAGCTTTCAGTAGGCAGAAGAGATAGTCGGTTTCCCATTCCTTGCCCCATGTCAGCTGGTGCTCAGCGGAGCGGCCAGAGTGATCTTTGTAAAACATAAGCCAGAACACACTATTTCTCTCCTCATCTCCCTCCGTGGCTCCTCCCTTCCCGGAGTCAAAGCCACAGTCTTTACAGAGTCTGAAAGACGCTGCATGGTTGAATGCCCGTCTCCCACCCGGCCTCCTCTTCTGTCTCTCACCTTTCTCCAGCTCACTGTCCCCGCTGGTCCTCACTGGTGTCACACATGCTTCCGCCATGCGACCCGCACTCTGGCTCTGGGCCCGGAGCACTCTTCTCCAGATACGTGCTGGGACGACCCCTTCACTTCTGTCAGGTCTTTGACGAAATCTCACTTCCTTTATCAGGCCCTCCTGGACTGTCCTGCACAATTGAACAAGCTGTCCCTCCTGCCTACACTACTGGGACACTTCCTGTCACTCTCAGCTCACTTTATTTATGCCCCACCCCCATATTTTTTTTTGCCACATTCATGTCATTTTTTAGCATTCTCTGGAATTTACTTTTTTACTGGATTTATTATTTATTGTCTTATTCCTTCTGCCATCATTTACATTCAGAGCATATCCCTGAGCTGAAACCCCCACACGATGAAATGATTTTCATCGTGTGGCTATGATCATGGTGCTTCTCATCATCGTCACCCAGAACAATACCTGCCACATCGTGGGTCTTCAAAAATATTTGTTGACTAGAAGTAACGGTCTAACCCAATGGGCAACTTGGCCCTCATGTTATCCTTAGAATAGAGGACACCATTTCCGAATTCCCAGTACTGATCTTACAGGGTCAGAAACTGTGCCTTGCATTTGCAGTGATGTGGATAAAACTAGAGGGTATTATGCTAAGCAAAATAAGTCAATCGGAGAAAGACAATTATCATATGATCTCACTCATATGTGGAGCTTAAGAAACAAAATAGAATATCCTAAGAGAAGGAAGAGAAAAATAAAACAAGATGAAATCAAAGAGGGAGAGAAACCATAAGAGATTTAATCATAGGAAACAAACTGAGGGTTCCTGGCATCCCAGAGAAGGGTGGTTGGATGGAGTAACTGGGTGATGGGCATTAAGGAGGGCACGGGATGTACTGAGCACTGGGTATTATATGAGACTGATGAATTACAGACCTCTACCTCTGAAACCAAAATGAATGAATGAATGAGAGAAAGGAAGGAAGGAAGGAGCCATGCCTTGATTCTGATGTAAAATAAATGTCAGTATAGTGCAACTCTTTAAACCTCTATGTCCAAAGGAAAGGATTAAGGGATTTAAATTAAGGAGCCCCAGGAGCCCCTGGGTGGCTCAGTGGGTTAAGCTGCTGCCTTCAGCTCAGGTCATGAATCCGGGGGTCATGGAATCGAGTCCCGCATCAGGCTCCTTGCTCGGCAGGGAACCTGTTTCTCTCGCTGCCTCTGCCTGCCTCTCTGCCTGCTTGTGTGCACTCGCTCTCTCTGGCAAATAAATAAAATCTTTTAAAAAATTAATTAATTAATTAATTAATTAAGGAGCCCCAAGTTTTTGTTTTTGTTTTTCCAACTGGGATATTATTTTTGTGGCCAAATTTATCCTTTTATGAAGATGGATTCAAAACAAAGATTCAAAACAAAGATTCTCTCTATCTATTCACATTTAATCTTTTTAAAAGGCAGAACTCTTTGAGTAAAGAACAGAAAGCAGGGAGGGTTCTTACACCTCTGGTTAACTGAAGTCATCATCGTCTGCTGTGAATGAAGAGAGACAAACAGAAAATCCTAGTAAAGCCCAGGGACAACTAAAATAATTCATACTATTTTAATCCTAATACCTTCTAAGAATCTCCAAGGAGGGCCTAAGTCTTTTTTTTTTAATTGTTATATACTTTAGTGGTTTTTTAATCCATTTTATTTTATTGTATTTCTTTTCAGTGTTCCAGAGTCTTTTTTGACTTACTGTGTTTCTGAATTTGTTGGATCTCACCACCTCTCACTTTTTAGAGAAAGTAGAATACCTTTGAGAGTAATTCTAGCTTTGCATCATGCCCCCAGGACATAGAGTTCATTCTGACTCCTGATTTAAGTCACTGGCAGACATCAGTGTGGGTTGAAAGTCCCGAATGGTTTGTGGTGTCTTGTCAAGGGTTTCATGTTTAGCGTGAATCTTCTGGGTTCTCCGCTAAACTAGGGTTGCTTTCTAGAGGCTGGAAGAACTAGAAGCTGTCAGAGCCAGGAAGGTGGCCAGTCCAGCACAGGTGGCCATGCTCAGCGACCTCAGTGACAGCACCCACAGGCAGTCACTTGTCAGGGCTGGAGCCGGATGGCTGGTTGATGACATCCTGGCCCTGGAATGTGTGCATAGTCCCACAGGCTGTGTACCTTTTACAGTTTTTTGAACACACACACACTCATATTTTAATTATTTTTGTTAGGACGAAAAACCCACATGGCATTAAAGTTACCATCCTAACCATTCAGCGTGTACAATGGAGTGTTATTATGTACCCTCGCAGTGTTATTCCACACCCTTCCAGAATGTTACATCCTGCAAGAATGAAGCTCTACCCCATGAAACAGTAACTCCCCATCCCCCGCTCCTTCCGGCCCCTGCAGCACCACCCCCACTTTCTGCGTTGCTCAGTCGGACTCCTCTAAGAACCTAGCGTATGTGGAAACATGTGGTTTTTGTCTTTTTTGGTGATGGGTTTGTTTTACGTAGCTTGAGGGCCATTAGGTTCATCCGTGGGTAGCCCATGTCAGAATTTTCTGCCTTTTTTAGAGTCAGATAATATTCCATTGTGTGGATACACCACATTTTGTTTATCCATTCATCCCGTGAGGCTAGACCTCGCCCCTCGTCCTATGCTCCTCTCCCAGGAATTATAGCTAATGGCAATTTTAAGTGAAATAATCACGATTAGAAGAGGTACTTGAGATTACTCAGAAAGGGTCATCAGACAGGATATTAGAAAGACTCTTATTTTAAAGCAAGGTTGAGAGAAGTAACTGGTGAGCAGTTTGGTCCGTGATGAGGAAGTAATGGAAGTTCACCACTTCTGCATATTTCCTGCCACTCTCAAGAGCCTCTTCGCAGCAAAGAAACCAATAGCTCCTCATCGCAGCCCTCTGAAAAACACCCATTGTGCTCATGAACACCCAGGAGCAACATCTTTCTGGGGAAAGATTACACACAGAGAGAGAGATTTTAGCTTTCAAGCTGAGTTACTTATGCTCCATATAAAAACATTTCCAGAGAAAAGTGATCGCAGAGTCCAGAATTTTCAAGATCATTTGACATCTTTAAATTGAAACTGAAATATTAGAAATGTCATCTGTTTGTGATTCTTCCTCTAAATTTGTAAAGGTCTCGAATCCAGAGGCTTCTAATAAATCTCCAATTAGATGTTGTTCTCGTCTTGTCTTATGTAGCCTTTTCTTTCTCCTTCCTTCCTCCTTCCCTCCCTTTCTTTTTTCTTTCTTTCTTTCATTCCATATTTGTCCAATGATAAGGTTAGGTTATGACCTTTCAGTTTGACTTTATTTTTTATAATTTTTATTATGTTAGTCCCCTCACAGTACCTCTTTTTAATTTTATTTTTAAATGAGAAATTCTTTGTTCATATACATTTTGAAAACAGTAATGGAAAACAAGTTGTTCAGAGAAAATTCATGATAGAGCAGTTCTCACATCGGAGGGTAGGATGGGCCAACCTGTAGGTCAGCCCACTTGGGACTGACATGTGATCTTCTCATGTAAGGCGTGGGGCACACGGTGGGTGTCATTACCAGTACACGCATCGCCCCCTCCCCTGTCTTACAGTTGCAAAACGATGGGTTATATAAATTCTTGAAACTCTTAGTAGCATGCACTTGCTGTTGGGTTTTGGAATAATGATTGCTCTGAGTACAAACTATTTAATAACCTTTCGTTGCTACTTATTCCATTATAAAAATCCTGCATAAAATGCACTATGTTTGAATGCAAAATTCTAATTTTTTTCCCCAAATCTTGCATCCTGTCAGATTTATGTATTGGTTGCCATTTCCAATATGCCCAAGTCGTGCATTATCCTGAAGGGGCAGGTCCTGTTTACAGCATCCTCTCTTCCCCTGTCAATGACATTTCCCTGAAGTGCCCATCGTGGGCATTCTGATCCCTCCTGAGAACCATTACAGCTCTAGCAAAACCCTGTTCATGAAGGAAATGACAGACTTATTAATGTGAAGACATTAATATCTGAGAGGGTCTATTATGTCATTCTTCCCAAGGGCATGTACATTTTTATAATGGTCAATGCTTGAAGCCTGAGGAATAGCACACTTGCGGGTAGATTTTGAATATTTACAGTGAACCAAAGAAATGAGACTTCCTTTCGTGTGTTGGAGGCTGTGTTTTGACTTTCGTGTTTGACTCCGCTGAAATCAGATAACACAGATGATTGTCTTTACGGAAGGCCAGCTAGACCTTTTGCAGGTTACAGTCATTTCTAGCCCCATTTGCGTGTGCAATTATAGTGAGTACATTTCTGAATCTGTGTCTTGTGGCCTTGCAGTTTCTGGCATAAGAAATGTGTGTGTACATTTTTGTATTTCATATGTGATATTTCATATTTTTATATTTACCAGAAATATTTCCTGAGTTTTACTAAGATATATATTACATAACTTTTGGTGATACCACTTTGTTCGGGAAAATTAAGTTAATTATGCATCTTACTGATATTATTTAGTTCTGGATAACGGGACTTTTTCCAAAAATCGAATCTATCAATAAAGATCAAAATTTACCACTATCATCAACATTCAGAAGATTACACTACAGAATCTTAAAGTCATTAGAAGAGGCACTCTATCATGTTTTAATCAACTGATACTGGTTTTTTAATTAGTATATAACCTCTTCCGTGACTCTTCTGAAATGAACTGACTTACCAGAATGGGCAGAGAGGAGTGTGTTGAGTTTTTATAAAATGAATCTCATTATCCTTGGTTAACCCCTTTATTAATTACCTTTTTTTTTTTCAGTAGTCCCGAAGCCCAGAAGAATATCAAAACCACCCCAAAAGCGTTTTACACTAAGAGATCACCAGGACTCTGCCCAGAGACCTCACCCAGAATTTCCTGGTCTCCCCCACAAGATGCATAGTTGTAATTAGCTCCCTAAGTGGTTTCTATGCAACTGGGTGAACCCTTATTGGGGACCATTGAGAATCGTTAATGTACAGTTACCCTGTTCAGAAAACTTGGAGTGATTCTAAAGTTCCTCATCCCCATTTTATTAAGTAACGAGATCCTAATGACTTTACATTTTAAACTTATTTATTGGGAGGGGAGTGTAAATGGGGGATGGGAGGGAGAGAGAATCCTCAAGCAGAATCCCTGCTGAGCAGAGGGTCCATGGCAGGACTCCATCCCAGGACCCCGAGATCATGACTTGAACTGAAATCAGGAGTCAGCCGCTTAAGGGACTGACACTCCGACTTTACATTTTAAATTCTCTCATTGTCCCATTATTATATTTATGAGCATGAATGTCTCACCACTTCTCTCAAATAAGGGAATCAAATTCTATTCTAGCATATTTTAAGCATTTTTGAAATATCTGTTGAATGAGTGATAAAGTGAATGAATGAAGGTATCATGACAAATCTTCTTCAATGTCTTTCTGACTCCAGGTTTTATTATATCTCACATTTCCCTAAATTACCAAGCTGCCAACGTTAACAAAGGAAATGTTGAAGTTAGTTGGACATAGACTGGTTTTATTAAACTCGTAGTGATCCTTAGGGATTCCCCATTCTCTTTTCTTTTCTTTTCTTTTTTTTTTTAAGATTTTATTTATTTATTTGACACAGAGAGATCACAAGTAGGCAGAGAGGCAGGCATAGAGAGAGAGAGGAGGAAGCAAGCTCCCTGCTGAGCAGAGAGCCCGATGCGGGACTCGATCTCAGGACCCTGAGATCATGACCTGAGCCGAAGGCAGCGGCTTAACCCACTGAGCCACCCAGGCGCCCCCCATTCTCTTTTCTTGATGTCCTTTACTATGCTAATCCATTACAGAATCTTTTCAGGAATATCAAACACATTGGTCTCAATATCTAGAAATGACATTGCTTTTGGGAAATTGGGACAGCAGGTACATTTTCCAGAACTACAGGAACTCTTCATAATCTGTATATGGTTTTAAAAGTCTCAAGTCGGAGCTAAGTAGTCTTGCTTGTGGAGTCTTTCAGTACCTTATAAAGCTATTTTTTTGGAGGCAAGGCTATTGGAATTCCCTTCCAGAAGCCCTGTGTAATTCCTGCTTTCGTGTAACTGGGATTTGGATTTCATTTTAACAACTTCCCATGCACTCAGGAGCTCATTTTTCTTGACAGAGAAGACAAAAAATATGTTAAAACATGGAGAATTTTCTGACTCTTTCACTTTCCTTTTTCATCCAGAAACATAAACTTAATTGCCCAAAAGCAGTCAATGTGAGCTTTCTTTACTCCTGAAATAATCCTTCTTGCCTTTAATCAGTGCTGTGCCCTCTAACTTTATTTGACTGTTAGATCTTTTACAATGTTTTTTTGTCAGTCTTTCCTAATAGTTAATATTTTGTCCCCACAGCATGGCGAGCATTGCTGTAAGTATTTCTATGTATAGTTGAATTTATTAATCTTCACAGGAACACGTGGCAGTTGTCATCATTTTACAGAGGGGGAAACCAAGACACAGAAAAGCTAAGTAATTTGTTCAGGGTCCTACAGCTCAAGGTATTTGAGTTGAGATTTGAACTCAAGCAGCCTGACTCTAATATTCTTAACCACGATGGCAGATTGCCTCTTTACTTAGCTGTCTTCAGTTACATGCCATTGTCCACATCTTTAGTCCATAGTTTGGTACTGTAAGAATTCAATCAAGAGTTCTATACGCATCCACATGGTCCCTGTAGTTATCTACTCCCTCCTCTGTCACCAAGAGGATTTATGCATATATAGATGGCATTACTTCCCCCCATATTTTCCCAAGTGTCCTGGAACCAGACTGTGTGCTCTTCAGAAAACACACACTGACGTGCACATACACACACACAGAGACGTCGTTAACTGAAAAGAAATGGACTAAATATTGTTTAACTAAGTAATATGATCAGTTTCTATATTTTCTTTTCTAATTGAATTGTTAAGGTGTTATTATCTAACAAGGAAGGAAACTAAAATTCCCCTATGCTGTTTACACTTTTCGACTATTTATATAATCTTTTATTTTGGCAAAAAGTTTAGCAACTGTTTATGCCTTGCTGCAAAGTCACTCTTACTCTCCCTCAACCAAAGAAAAAACTGTTAAGTGATTGATTTGTGGTCATCGAGAATTTATCAAAACCGACAGTACAGTTGACTTTTTCTGCTCTGATTTTCAGACCCAGTGTCAAAATATCCACCCGGGCTCCCTCCACTTGTTACTTTACGTGATTTCAGCTACATCACTTTGCCAAATTTATATATGTATATATACATATATATACTCATATTCATTATATACAAGTTAAGAAATTTTATGTGATATTAAGATGCAGAAGTTTTCAGTGAAATTGCTTCTTGAGCACATCTCTCCACTGCTGGAATATAATACAGGACTGTTATCCTCTAGGGCGTCTGACTACCAAACATAGGCTCTTTAGGTCATACTCTGAGTACTTGGCAGTGACCCAAGGACATGGCCCTTTACATAGACCTTGAGGTAGTCCAGAGGCTCCGTTTTATCACCTTTTTTTTTTAACCCTATCAATGCAACTCTTTTTTTTTTTTAAGATTTTATTTATTTATTTGTCAGACAAAGATCACAAGTAGGCAGAGACGCAGGCAGAGAGAGAGGGGGAAGCAGGCCCCCGCTGAGCAGAAAGCCTGATGTGGGGCTCAGCCCCAGGACCCTGAGATCGTGACCCAAGCCAAGGGCAGAGGTTTAACCCACTGAGCCACCCAGACACCCCTATCAATACACCTCTTGATGTTCATTTTAACTAAGGATTTTTTGGTAGGAAGTTACCGTATGAGCCATGACAAAATGTGTGCTCTTCCATGGGTGGTCTCCACTGAGAGTATTAGTAATGAGAAGGGAGAGGAGGAATATGTTAAGGACTTACAAGAAAAAAGTTATTTAAATCCCCAAACATTGTTAAGAGATGGATATTGTTATCCTTCTGCTTCAGATAGAGAAATCAAAGCTTGCGGGGTGTTAGAAATTGTTGAACCTCACACGGCTGGTAAGTGGCAAAGCTAGAATGTGAACCCAGGACTGTCTGATACCAACACTCTCTCTTCCTAGGGAGGTTACTACTGAGATTTGTCTGTTTATGCATATGTGTGTGGATCAAATGCTCCCAGAGTTTCCACTGGGCAAATATTTACTGAGGACCTGCAAAGCCAGACTCCCTGTACTGGTCGCCTTGTGGGTGCTGCCATGATTAAGGCCCAGTCACTAACGGAACACAATTCAGTGTGCTGAACCACGTGTTGAGCAATTTATGGGTGGCCAGCACTGCTCTGCTCTAACGCCTTAGTTACGTTAGCTCATTTCATGCTCACAGGTAATCCTAAAACGTAGGTGATGTTCCGTATTACCGATGATGGAACTGAAGTTTAGAAGGGCGCGTGAAAGTGTCATTTAGCAAGTGAGTGGAAAAGGCACGACATGAACTTAGGTCTCCTGACTCCAGAGCCTTCACATGGACTCTGTGTCTGTTCGCTCTTCTGAAAAGAAATTACTAGAAATAGTTTCATACGTTCAGCTAGAGACAGAGCAGAGGAAAATAAGTTCCACGAATGATTCGTGGTATCTTTCTTTTTGTCCTCCTTCATCTCTGCCGTAATGTTGTGACAATACTATAGGAAAATGCATATAAATGAAAACATACCACTGTCTGATATTTGCAAGACTTTTTCGCCCAAGTGCTTTGCAAATAGGTGCCATTTAAAGAACTAAACGTTTGAATTTCTCATAAGAGAGCACAGGGAAGCTAAATTGTGTGCTGAGTGAGACCGTTTACATGCTACAAGCACGGGATACTATTGGGCGATACAAATTATGCACTCTGCTAACCTTTGTGACATTTTCCTCTGTGCTCTCGCTACCCTGAAAATGTCGAACTGAAGAGGATTTGGGCTGCACTGTCGGCTTAGAGAATTAGCAGACTGACTTCGCTAAAATACTTACTTTTCATCTATATTATTGCCTTATTAAGAAGACGAACCATCTCTGTGTAAAATAAGTCTGCAATACGTACCTTTTGAGCATTTGAGTTATTTTACCACAAATTCAGTTTTCTACCTACGGCAACATTGTTCCATCGAATGGTAACATCTCCCACCCAAGAGTCCACACACACTCTGCCTCCCGTCACCAGCCATGTACTCCTTGCTCCCCATTTCCCTGGACAGCGGAAGTGTCCCGGGCTCCAGAACAGCACATCTGACATTCTCGTTACTGTTCAGATCTAGTCTCCACGAAGTGCCAGGTGTGATGACCTCTTCTCTCCTCAGCTCAGGATGCATTCCTCATAATTCCTTCAAAATGCCAGTTGGAAAAGCATCTGTTGGTTATGTGGACATTGTGTTGACCAGTAGTATCTAAATTGTCTAATTTATTTTATTGTACATCCCCTCTTGTGTGCTCAGGCGTCTCAAACACACCCTTTCTCAAACTAAATATGCTTTTCCTTCGGTCCTCTCAAAGTCATCTTTCCAATGCCATCCTATCCATGGCGCCATTCTCTGTCATCTGAGTTACCGAAATAGCACCATAGCCATCACTAAGCTCCTTAACGAAATTCGGCCCTCTAGAATCTGTTCTCTGCACAATGACTAATGGCAACTTTCCAAGGTCACATGGGTCCTTCTGATGGGATCAAGTAGCGTGTTCACTCAGAACCCTTGAGTGTCTTCCATGGGGATCAAGTACGATGGCTTTTATTTGATTTCCAAGACCTCTTCCAAGACTCTCCAGAGTCACCATTAGCCACTCTCTCTTTCCTTGCTGCCTCCCACCAGGCTGTGTGCCTCTGGCCTCCTCTGATGATGAGAGTTCACTCATCCCCTTGTCCTCACTCAAGCTGACTGACTAGGCTCGCTGACATCCCCCCGTCAATCATTCAGTGAGTTTCACCCTGGACCATGTGACTATCCCATACCTCTACGCACCACACTTTAGTTCACAGTTTAGTGTCTGTTTTCTTTCGGAGAGTGAAATTTTAGGAGGGCAGGTCTCATGTATGAGTGAACCATATGGGAAGCAGGTATGTTAACACTATTTGTAGTATTTTGTATTAACTGTGCATATGTATTTGTTTATAGCTTAACAGTAAATGATTCATAGAGTTTATAAAATATGGAAATAGTCAAATACATCTTGAGTCTCAAAAAATGCTTATATTTACTAAGTGCTTACTAAATGATAGGCACATGAAAGAATGCATTTGTCCAAAAAATACTTAGCAAATGTTTCTGCTGTGTCTGGAACTGTGCTAAATATAGAAAGTAAGGCACACTGTGTGTCTTCAAAGTATAAGACCATTTAGTTGAGAAGATAGGACACAGACACAAAGAACTATGGTAATGTAGGTCAATTTAGTATGGGGATAGTAGGTCTCCAGAATCTATTTTTACTGGTTAATTGCTAAGCTAAGAATTACTTTGAAAGTAATTTCACTAATTTTAACTTGCTCTTCTCTCCCTTTTCTCCTCCCTTACACTCACTTTTCTGAGCAGAAATGTAAGATTTATTCAATTCCCCTCATTTGGCATCATGACAGTATAAAGTCATCAGTGTAATCACCATAAGAGGACTTTGTTTTAATTTTTATCACCCAGCACATTTTTATTGTCAGAATGGTTACTAATCATTCATTTTTATTTACTCTAGCTGGGGAAGTTTTGTAAAAATCTTGTGACTATTTAGAAAAAAATTGTTTTAAATTATGGGTTCTCTTCTAGCCTGCTTCCCAGTGAACACACCATAGACTCAAACCCTATGACTCCATTAGATAAAGAAGCCTTCACTAAGAGACAAGATCTTCTTCACCCCTTGACAATGACCTCCTGGCCACAGAGCCCCCTCACCTCCTTCCAGACCAGGCTCAGCCCCAGAATGTCACAGTCATGTTGTGTTTTTCTTGGGTTTGATTGGATTAACCCTCTGGATGGCTAAGATACAGGACACAAAAACACAGGTGATTAGAGTCTATTTCAAATTCTTCGGCTCTTAAGGTGTTTTTAAAATAACCATTATTTTATAGTTTTTTAAAGCTGAATTGAAATATTTTAGTAATTGTTTAAGAGCATATATAAAAAGAGAAAAATGAGAGTAAGAGTAAACATGAAATAGTCTTAAGAAATGCTATGATATAAACTAAATCTTTGAGAGCTGTTGAGAGTGGCTAAAACCTTGTGTTGAGAAGAGAGTCAGGAAGGTCTAGGTTTAGAAGATTCTCGTTACTGTTCAGATCTAGTCTCCACGAAGTGCCAGGTGTGATGACCTCTTCTCTCTTCAGCTCAGGATGCATTCCTCATAATTCCTTCAAAATGCCAGTTAGAAAAGCATCTGTTGGTTGTGTGGACATTGTGTTGACCAGTAGTATCTAAATTGTCTTCCCTGCTACTTAGAAGCTCAGGAAGACCTGGAATTCATGACTGAGATATCAGCATTTGACCTGATATCTGAGATATCAGATATCAGGTCAAATTATTTTGTGAACATGTGCACTCGGTTCTGGTTGGAATAATTCAAATAGGCCCATGACTTGCAGTGGTAAGTGGTGATAGTTCTTTAGGATACAACAAAATAAAACTTGAATGACATAAATGGCTGTTTGGAGATATGGTGAACATATACAAATCTTTACAAGCTTTCAGACACATATGTATAAGCAGATGTCTAAAAAGTTTGATACTAAAAGGACAATAATCTAGATATTTCGTTTGAGTAAGAAGTGTTGTCCTTCCTCTCTTTTAATTATCCAAATGTGTTATCTAGGGGAAAAAAAAAAAAAAAAAGATGTTCGGGACCTTCATAAGAGTCAACCAGCTGGTCAGGAGAGCAGGTTATTTCATTTGGTGATAATAGAGAGATATTTGAAGCTGGGTAATGATTTTGAGCATTGTATCTAACATTAGAAGAAGGTTTGGGATGATTACAGCAAGATAAGATGTGATACATTCATGGAAGGGGACCCTGGTAACCTTTTGTAGTTCAAAGGTGTGGAGGAAAAACACCTTGCTTGATCATTTTGTCATCAAAAGCCCCCAAATCAGCCTTTCCCAAAACAGAAGTGTTCAAGGGTAAACACTGAGCTGAATGGGTCCCCTGTCGCCTGTGTTGGATGATGGCAGTTTGGTGTGGCTGTAAATACTTGGGAGGCAGACCCCTACTTTCTTTCTCAGGCTGAATGTTATGAAAGCCACTGGAGGGTTGAAGAGACAGAATGGGAATTCTAAATGTCCATATCAAGATTAACGTGGTCTATAAACTGCGGTCACCATCTTACATCAAATTTTGCTCAGCTTGCCAAAGAACTCGATGTTCCTGGGGGCACTTTTCCTGCCCCAACTCTCTGCTTCCACTCTAAAAAAAAAAAAAAAAAACAACTTCCTCTATGATGTTGATTTTATTTGTCCTTCCCATTTTAGAGATGAGAATACTTGGGCCCAGGAATGTAGTCTTTCTAGGGAAACTCAGCTAATCAATCATGATGCAAATCCTGTTCCGATGGGTTGGCATTCTGTCTGCCCGCCATGCTCTCTCTGATGGAAACATTTCTATCTTCCTGCTCTGCCCAGGGAACAGACAGCCCCAGAGACCACTGATCTCTGTGAACTGATGTGATAAAGATGTTTAGATTCTTCATAAGACAGTATCTGAGCCCAAGGCGAGTCAGGACTGATGGAAAGTTATATAGGTTTTTTGTTGCTGTCTCTTAGTGGATTTAGCTCTGGAATTCCACCAAGCCTATTAATATATAACTGTGGCCCATGCAGCCATAAAGGTCTTTTTGTGAAAACTGCAGAGGTGAGCTTGGACTACAGTCTATTTTTTGCAGCCTGGAAGTTTCTCAAAGCAAATGTCAGGGCTTTGGATACTCATGAATCAAAACACGGACAGAAATAAAATTTTAGATACCTCCTAAACCCAAAACTAAAGGCTAAAAAATAATCCCCTTCCCATTCTTCAATGTCTCAGGGAGCTTATTCTTAAATTCACCATTAATTTATTTATAAATTATTCAGGTGTTCTTTGAGAAACACTTCAGTTCTTTTCATTATATATTTAGGGATGTTATAAAGCAGATATGTTGCACGCTTCCTTATTTCTATGTGCAGATTATAACTTTGGCACTCAAGGGAAAAATGTGCTAGGAGGTTTCTTAAATTTTTGGAGAAAGTTAAAATTATTTCCTTGCACTTTCTGAGACACATAATGAGCTCCAGCCAGTTCTCGGGTTGGTGCTGGAAGTTTGGGGTGCTGGTTTATGGTCTCTTGTTCCTTCTAGGTTCCCTCTAGGAGCGATGAGGAGGAAAAGCAGGGATGATGTTTCACTTTCATTTAGGATAGATAGAGGCATCTCTCAACACAGATCTTTTTGGTAAAGTTGGATTTGAAAATATGACCAGTGTACAATAATGGGGCTCCTACTGACTTCTCAGGGCTGTACCTTTCCAGGCTTGTAGAGAAAACTGGGGGCATGTCCTCTTGTCTCAACTAGTAGAGGAGTAACCTCAGCTGTATCTCCCACATTCTGTCACAGGCAGACAACAGTCAGCTTGGGATGATCCTCCCGACCTCCCTCTGGCAGGTGGGCCCTCAGCCTTGCCCACATGTGTTGAATGGAGCAACCATTGGGTCCTGGTTTCTTCTTACAAAGCTGTGGCACTTGCCACAGACAGACATGACATGTCTCCAGTTCTCACCTGAGCAGAGCTCGGTCCTCCATCTTGTAAATAACACGCCCCAGAGAGGCCAGTTTCTTACCAGTTGACCGCAGCTCCTTTCCTTTTGATGGAAACTACGGTGGGAAGGGAGATAGAAGGAGGATCTCCTCCTCCTACTTCATCCCACCCCTCAACACACGAACCAGAAAGGACTTTTCTTCTCATCAAGAAATTCCATCGTTTACAGGCCAAGTTAGGACATGGGGAAGCAGAGGGTGGCCCACGCAGTCAGTGCCCTGGGGAATTTTAAGCCAGCTATGCAATTAAAATAGTGAGGTTGGCAAAACTGTTTAAATTACCTACAGACACTAGTCTTTATTTTATTTTTCTGTTTATCGTCCTGTCTCTCTGTCCTACACTGCCTTCCTTTCTCCATTTCTCTAACCCTTAAACAGCAACCAAGTCATTTTTCCAGGGCTTATTTCAGGAATTATAGCCACAGTTACAAAAGCGTGTTCTGGCAAAGAGAAACATTTTCTCAGATTCATTTATAAAGAAACTTTCTCTTGTGCTAAGCAACAAAAGAAGCTTTATATTGACTTAAATTGTACATATCTGATTAGCCAATGTAGCTTTCTCTTGCTAAGTATATTTTTATTAGACCAGTAAATAAGCTTGTGCATTCTATTTTCCTACTTTTTTATTCTCCTATTTTTATACATGCACAAAGGTTTCTTGAGTTTGGTTTTTGAGCATTCTATTAGACCCATAGCTGAGCTACACATCTCTGCTCTCTTAATGCAAACCATGTAGCATATTTTTAATTCTATGTGAATACTGCATAAAAACTTTTGAATACATTATGCCATTTTCTAATTTTAAACAAACTTGATTTAAGCATGTATGCAGATTGGTTCTTTTGCTAGTTAGAATACCCTTCCTGCAACTCCCAGGGAGTAGATGAGCATGGAGATAATATTTATGAAACTATAATCTGGAATATCCATCAACCTTCCCACTGTCCAGTTGACATTGGTCTTTGTAGACCAAGTCCCATGTCTGGGAGTGTCTCTCTATTATTTGGAGGCATTTGTATTATTGTTAACCAAGTATTTGTCTGTATA
This sequence comes from Mustela erminea, assembly GCF_009829155.1. Taxonomy (NCBI): domain Eukaryota; kingdom Metazoa; phylum Chordata; class Mammalia; order Carnivora; family Mustelidae; genus Mustela; species Mustela erminea. The sequence goes on along the minus strand of NC_045627.1, from coordinate 10,801,776 downwards.
ATTCACAGACCTCCAAGAGGTAGCCTAGTGCATGGCAAATGAGAAAGCTCCACGAGCAATTGTTGTCTGAGTCAATGACCATCTACTAATGTGTGACTATAATCAAGCCCCCACTAGGAACATTCACTTGTTCTTTTCATTTTCCGTTGTCAGATGTTGTACTGCAGTGCTTCAACAGACAATCATCTTTCTTTTGTGAACAAAAGATGATTTTGAAAAACAAAAGGAAAATAAAAGGAAAGACACTGAGCCAACCTTGACAAAAGTTTATATGTATTATATATATACATATACACATATGCATATATATGTACATGTATATCTCCAGCTGTCTTGTGCCCTAGTGTCCTGCTCTGTGACAGAGGAACTAGAATATGAGCAGTTCTGGATGCACAAGCTGGGAGAAATGCTGCCTATACACATTTTATAATAAAAAAAATAGGCTTATCTGTGTAAAGAAGTGGAATGCATATATGCACATGTATGTGATAGTTCATAAATGCTCAGACAATTTGTAGAAAAAGAAGTGGGTTTATAAGCACATCTTAGACCTTCAGGTGTTAGGAAAAAGCAAAAGTGTTCCCTTAATGAGTTACTGAAGCAGCATTATAAAAGAACCAAACAATGTAATAACTTATGAATAGGTAATCTACTGATTTCAATGAGGAACCAAATTGAATATCTACTAAATCACTCTGCTGAATAAAATAGCCTCCTACGTTTGGAGACATCTCTCTGCCAAAGATGATTCAAGGTACCAAATGCAAGCACTGTTCATGAAAAAAAAATCATATATTAGTACATGAAAATTACATAAAACTGTATTTCTGACTTTGCTTCTGAAGGACTGTAGAGATCCCCATTAAATGCATGACTTTAGAAGTAAGACCATTTATTTACAAATGTCATAGAATGCCTTCGTTATAAATACAAAATAATAGGATCTTTGATTTTTATGTGAAAACCCACATTTTAAGTATTATTCGTTTTTTTAAAATCTTCTATTATTTTATATTTCTTTCTGATGCATATTATAATGTTTGTATGTAAAGGGCTTTAGACCTAAAACTGTGGATGTGATGGATCCATGAGACTCAAGGTCACCTTCATCGATCATCTAGTCTGTCTGACTCCCTTCCTCCATTCATCTCCTCAGGAAGCCAAGCAGTGACTTGTCCATGAGGATCTCTAGCTCAACCAGAAATACAGTAAATGCTGAGTGTTCCCTACTTGACCTTCATACTTTACCTTCAGTTCATCCAGTTATTTATTAAGTCAACCATTAAAAATCTTTAAAATCATTAAAAATTATTAAAAATCATTAAAAACCATTAAAAATGACCATTATGTATCTGGGAATATCAGGACCAATAAGATATGATTCTTAGCCACAAGAACTTCAGAGTTGACCATAAAAAGGAGACCAGAGGGCAAAGAAGGTCAGTGCTCTTTAACAGTATTATGATCTACATATAACATGAGCTACATTGGGGACACACAGAGAGGGTAACCAGTACTCTTGGAGACAGGGATAAAAGCTGACTTAAGGCATTATGGTTTAACCACTTTTAATAAGATGCAACTTGATAGTTAAAAAAAGGGCACTGATAAGTTTTTACAAAGTAGAGGCCAAAAATTTTCCCTGTATCTATTCTAGCTTCTCTGACCTTCCTTTAAGAAATTCTTTATATCTTACCCAGATTCTTCAGAATGCATTTTTAACTTGAAGTTCCTTGGTTTCTCCAGGGAAGATAGAAAACTGCTGATTGGTATCCCTTATTTAGTAATCTGAATTTTTGGCAGGCTGAATTTGAATTGCTGGATCAAAACCAAAAAGATTAAATATAACAGGAATAAACATAAAATCCTATATTTAAGTTAAAAATGTTATCTTACAGATAAAAGACAAGAGAAGCACTGACTTAACATGAAAAATGAAAAGGTCTAAAGAATTCGGTTGGCCACAAACTTCCGTAGAAGCCCATTGTGGGGTTGTAGCAGCTAAAAATCCCAACTTCAAGCTACCATTGATGGAAACCGTCTCCACATCACAGGAAGTATTAAGCTCATTATCCCAGGCACCGGTCAGAGAGCAACTGTAAAATAATCGGTTTCGTTCTGTGTATCACATTAGGAATACTCGAAAGCTCTGTGTGAGGAAGACATCCATCCACACACTTATCTCTAGACTAGCCCCAGCCTCCGTCTTGAATGTGGGTTTCCACCAACGGCTGAGCATGGTCTAGTTTGTAACAACTCTTAACTGTTCATCAGTTCCTCACTTCCAAAAAGTCTCAATCAGTTCTCTGAAACCAAGCCACTCTTCCTTCCCTGTGACAAGCTCTTCTCCTTGGAAGGCCTACATCCATTTTTTATACCACTGCTCTAACATCCGCCTAGTTGGAAAACATGGGGCTCATTGATTTGAATTAAGGCTTCACACCATGTCTTCATTAAAAATATATGTAGTCCCTGATATGTGACATCAGTATATTCCATAGTGTCCTGGACATTATAGTGACATGACTGCATTGAAAAGTAAACTCTCAGAAAACTTCATTACACTGAAGAGATTTTGCCCTTTTACTCTCAAAAATATAGCGAGTCTAGAAAGATGTACCATTTACAATTATTTGAGTATGAAGTGATCTACCATGACTGACCTGGAAACTAACATTTTTATTCTTCATCTGTAATATACCTGCTGCTTCTTTTCCTCATCAGAAATTGTCAGGTTTTTTGTTTCTGTTTTTGTTTTGGTCTTCATTCTCATGCCTGAAGGCCTTGATTTCTCCTTTAGTTTCTAAAATCTGTTTTGGTGTCAGCCAAAGTAATAACCGGATTTGCCTGATATTTATTTCTTACTTTAGACCATTCTTTAAAAAAATGATAAAGTTCAAATATTTTATTTCATTTGCCTGAGATCAATTCTGTGATCTGTTTAGCAGGCTATTATAATTCAATATTGAGTCCATATTATCTAGGAAAACTCTATTAATTTATGTTAAAAATGTAACAACTATATTAATTTCAGTAGCTTCCCTAAACGTTTCCCTGCTCCCATTTTCAAAGACAAACATCCAGCTTTCTATCTTTTCTCTTATTTCTGCTAATTCCTCTAAAAGTGTGCACTTATGAAACAACTGATATACAAAAGATAGCAATTTCAACTCTTTGCCTCTTTGTAACCTCATTCAAGAGAATATACACTTTTTTTATCAGGCTCAGAATTTCACCACTAGTGAAAGTTCACAACCCCGGGGTGATTCAAGGTAAAAGATGAATAACACTATGAAGAATCCAGTAAGGTAACATAGAGTGTCAATCTTTCAGGGAACACCACTGATAGAGAGACCTTCATTCAGGCCCAAGGAAAGCAGAAGTCATTAATGCATCTGACATATTACCACGGTTGATTATAATCTTGTTCAAAAGCAATCCTTAGCACCTATAACCCTTACTTAACAGCACTTGCCATTAAGGTGTAAATAAATCTGCAGAATTGTAATTAAACCCTGATGTTCCAATCCACTCTTAAGCAGGTTCATTATTTACTGCTGTATATTGCCACTGAAATGGTGTTCTTAGGTATTTTCCATAATACTAATGTGATTCCCTCTTTAAGCTGTTAGTGATGATTCAGGCATGGGAGATAGGAGAAAGTATTGTAAAACATGGAAATAGATAAGCTTTTTCTCCTTTTTAATGTCTAAAGTATTTTGCGAGGCACAAATTATTTCTGTATTCTGTGTTATAATACAACGATGTTACTGGTTTTAACACGTGGAAATCAGAAGTGAAGTACTTTTCAAATGACTCATTAGATTTACAAGCAAGGGAATGAAAGTACATTTCTAAAACCAGACAAACTTGATAAGCACAGTTGTACTACTTGGGAGTTTGTTGACTTTTGTTTAAGGAGACTAAAAGTGGTAACAACAAAGCTTTTCCCCAAGTGGTTGGATTTTCTAAATTTGGTGTGTATCATGAGATACATTGGCAAAGAACACATTTTGCAAGATGTTTGTGTTTGTAAGAAGCAGTGTTTGTATCTACACAGACACATCTCTATTGTGAATATAGCAGTGGTTCTGTTGTACCTGTGAATTTATTGTTGCTGAGTCAGCTTGTCATTGGTGTCAAGGTTCACTTAAGTTCAACATCAGCTCAAGATTGTCTTCAGTGTTTCAAATGTTTAAGGTGTTTTCAGAGTGTATAACTTCAGATGCATTTATGGCCATTTCTCAGTTTGATCGAAGCCTCCCTCTTTGATTTCTGATAGCGAGAATTCCAGGGCCATGCAGAAAACTGCTGGAATACACATTTCAATGCAAGTCTTTGAAGAAGGGAAATTATTTTGGTAACTGAGACAAGAACATGTCTTCAGAAGTATTTCCCATAACCTAAGGGATTGACATATGTAACTGGACCTTTCCTATCTTACTCATTTACTTATATTTTTATAAAGCATAAAATCATTGGATTTATTTATGTCTTCGAAAACCATGTATTTCCAAGGTGTTTCTTCTATCAGAAGATTTTCTAGACTTCTCTTTCAGTTGTCCAGTTCTCCAAGGCTGTGAACCTTGTAAGCTTTTGAAACAATGTTTAATATTTATTCATATGCGTGGCAGAGATTAGAATTTTTAGATAAACAAATCTAAATCTACTTTAACCATTTCAGCGAAAGATGGCCACATTAGCACCAGTGTTGTTGAAAATCGAATTGTGTACCAGGGAAATACGTTCTGATACCAACATTGATACCAAACTTTAGTCCCGTTTTTCTCTTTGATATTTCCTTAATTTTAGAATGTTTTTTTCAAATACTACTTTACAAGTAGTCCCCTGATTTTGAATATGAAGTTAGACCAGTCTTTTTCACTATATGTGAAGTATGCTATATTTAGGAGACAAAACTTGGCCTAAAGCATTCAGTGTCTTTTTTTTTTTAATACAGTTTTTATCTATTTATTATGTGAGAGAGAGAGTGTGTACGAGAAGGGGTAGAGACAAAGGGAGAAGCATAGTGAGCAGGGATGCTGGAGAGGGGGGACTCGAACCTGGGACTCCCGGATCATGACGTGAGCCAAAGACAGTCGCTTAACCAGCTGGGCAACCCAGGCGCCCAGCATTGGTGTCTTCATACTCAGAAGTGTTAGTGTAAATTCATGCTTCTTAGTTTTAATCAGAGAAGAAAAGATCCATTTTAAAGTATATTTCACTTGGCTGGATTTACAACATCCAATGTTTGAAACATTTTATATCGATTGTTTCTTCCACCTCTCCTGTTTCATTAGACCATTTGAAGTCGCATAGAAAAAAATCAATGTTGAGATACCTCCTCTAAGACTGCCTTCTTCTCCATTTTTTTCTTCTTTCTTTAAATCCAGTAATTTTCCATCTCTGACTTTTTACATGAAAAGCATTTGCAGCTCCTGGGACATTTCAGCTGTTGACACTTTAGGAACTTCCAACTCTGTGTAGGTGTTTTGAAGTAAATTTGAAACCTGGAGGTGGAAGAAAAGCCATATGTCCCTAAAAGTTTTATTTTATTTTTTTGAGTGAAAGAATTGCTGCCAGTATGAGAGACAGTCAGCAGCTCGTACGTAAGGCAAGTCTCTAAGAGAGCCAAAGTGCAACGTCTATTGTTTAAAAAAGTCCTAGCAAAAATCACAAACCATCATTTTACTACTTGGAGACTAAGACACCTTCAAAAATAGCTGTATGACTATGCCTTTTCTTCTTGATGGGCAAAAATTGTATTATCAAGAGTAGGTTGGGGCGCCTGGGTGGCTCAGTGGGTTAAGCCGCTGCCTTCGGCTCAGGTCATGATCTCGGGGTCCTGGGATCGAGTCCCGCGTCGGGCTCTCTGCTCAGCAGGGAGCCTGCTTCCTCCTCTCTCTCTCTCTCTCTCTGCCTGCCTCTCTGCCTACTTGTGATCTCTCTCTGTCAAATAAATAAATAAAATCTTTTAAAAAAAAAAAAAAAAAAGAGTAGGTAGGTGTATCATCTGATAATTTTTAAGTTTTTAAATTTTTAAATTTATTTATTTATTTATCTGAGAGCTCAAGCAAGGGTTGGGATAGAGGGAGAAGAAGACACAGGCTCCCCACTAAGCAGGGAGCTGGACGCGGGTCTCGATCCTAGGACCTGAGCTGAAGGCAGCTGCTTAATGACTGAGCCCCCCTGGGAACCTCTCACCTGATCAATTTTAACTTCGAGTAGTAAATTGATTAATTGTAAATCAGAGGCTGGCCGTCATCATCACATCTTGAGAGGAACCCCATCTTGCAGCAGGGCATGCTGCACTGTTTCAGAATGTGAAATACTTTCCAAGGAAACAGATGTAATCTCTGTTGATGATTTTTAAAAAGATAAAAACTTAATGGCTAAAGGGCCCCAGAATGACTTTTCCTTTGACTGTCTGCACGTAAATACAAATCCTTTGTATAAGCATAAGTGCTACACCAGAATTTTTTTTTTCCCCCACAAGATTCAGGACAGAGAAAGCCAAAGAAGCTTCATTTTTCTCTGTGCATCTCTAGGAGGGAGTGAGGGATAATCCAAGAACAAGAAACTTTGCACGAAGAAATGAGCAATTTTTTTTAATTTTCCAAATAACTCACAGTTTAAACGGAAGAGTCAAAAAAAATGAAATAAAATGAACACAACTACATAAATAAAATTAAACCAAAAGGCTTTATGGGTGAAAATTCAATTATGATTTGCTTCAGTTTATGTTTTTTGGGATTATTCCTCATTTTACATCGTCAAAATGCATTTTGGGACATTTCTGATGAGCAGGGCACTAGAGACACAAGGAGGTTTAGGGTGTGTGTTCTCTACCCTTCACTGTTTTGATTTTTGGTGTTACAGAAAAATAATTGAACAATTATTCTTGTTTCACTGGCTTTTTCAGGAGGGCAATTTATCTATGAAAGGTAAAATGTCATACTGTAAAACTATTGTCAGTAGCTGACCTAAGGGGAGGCTGAGAGGTCTCGTCCAAGGTACAAAGTGTAAGCAGTGAAAAAGCAGTGATCTCTAAAATTACCAATCTAGTGAGGGGTTTTGTCATTTTTTAATGAAATGACTGAGGTTCACTTTCTCATCATAGGTTGTTTCTAGGTGCTACCTTTTGATTTGTTTCCTTTCACAGCCAATGCAAAACAGGGCAACTGATTGCAATGCTGACTTGTGTTCATTCTTCTAGCTTTCCCTTTACCTCACTTAAAGCAGAGAGCTATGCTTTTATATTTTCCCACTTTTCATTTGATTTTTGTATTTTTTCTTTTAAGGAATTTATCTGTTTACCTACTAGTTGATTTAGAGTGTATGAGTATGGGGAGGGGCAGAGGGAGAAGGAGGGGGAGTGAATGAATCTCAAGCCGACTCTGGGCTGAGCAGGGAGCCTGATGCGGGGCTTGATCTCACAACCCTGAGATCATGACCTGAGCTGAAATCAAGAGTCAGGTACCTAATCAACCAAGCTACCCATGTGCCACTGTATTTTTTTTTCCCCAATCAGTGGCATCTCCTGTCTTCTTTAAAAGCCTAAACTTGTTGATGGGGTTTTTGCTATTGTGAGTCTGGCGGTGGGGGAGGACAATGGGAAGAGAGCAAAAATGATTTGTCAGAGCCTTCCCTTCCCTGAAAATACAATTCTGACAGGTGGGATCTCTGAGCATGGGGGTCCCTTGTGTAATTTAATGGCAATGCCTAGGGACATGGCAAGACTTCAGAGGATGTTCCAGCAAGAGGCTGGGCGTAGACATCCAGTTCTTAATTGTAAAATCAATTCCTCATCATGGTGCAGAGCTAAGGGCTCTGAAGGCAAGAGCCAGTGTGGACGGCTAACATGGTGGCTAGGGTGGGCGCCTGCGCTTTGGTTCTGTGGAAGACACGGGGACATTGCAAAGGCTGTGGTCATTGTTGAAATTATTGTGGTTGATCATTGTTACTGCTCAGATTTCCCTGCCAGCCCAGCTGAACAGAAGCTTCAAGCTGGATCTTTGTTGATTCTAGAAAATAAGAGGCATGTATTTCTTGGCTTCTTTGCATCTCGAATGTGCCCTGAGATATGTCTGTATCCGGTATCTTTATGTTCTCCTGAAGCTGGTATTGTGAAAAGGCTGCTGACCTAGCACTCAGGAGTGATTCTCTGCCTTTGTCTTGGGTCTGTCTTTGGATCGCAACTTTGTCTCATTATAATCCAAGACATAACTCTCTTTTGGTTGAATTGGCATTAACCATGTTGCTTCGTCCATGCCTCCCAACTTTAAGGGTGGTGTTGCTTGATTAAAGGTTCCTGATCAAGGATCAAGCAGAACCATGGTTCAAGAGCAGAGCTGCAGGTGAATCAGAGCAAAGTTGGTACCTCCTGACTTGTTTGGGAGAAGCAGCGACAAAGGTTTCAGTTTTTTAAACTCTCATTTGGTTCCCTAATTTGGAATGTATACAGACTTCTCTGAACTAATGTTTCTCCTTCACACACCACAGTGCTTTTTGCCCCTCTCCTCTTTCTCTTTTTCCAAAATTGAGAGTGTGAGCTATGATTGTGAGTCAACGGTGCTCCTGCCCCAACCCCAGCCCCAGCTCCACGCTACCGTCTAGGTCTGCACAGAGGCCACCAGAAGGCCACCTGACATTTTACTTACCCCATGTCATGTTATTGGCTCTTGCCTCCTCTGTTCCCAGCTGCTCCCTCTTCTTGTGACATCTCTTTGCGGATCTGTTTTCTTCTCTGTGTATTCAGCCCCTCTCTTGCAGCCTCCTTCCACAGACTCTACTCAGCTTTTACCTTGAAAAGAGATCTGCACCCCCAGCCCCTGCACTGCTGCACCACGTACCTGCCAGTCACCAGCCAACTTCTTCAGAGGTGAGAGGGATTTTCCTTTCATGCTCAGCCCTAGCAAGGGCAGCCTGTACAGGCAGCAAGACTATGCATCCCATCACTATATCCCCTGGATGCTCTCCACAGCCCCTCTCAGTCGTCGTCTGTAGTGCTGCCCTGCTCAGGCCTCTCCTCCCCCAGGATCTCCTACTATTTCCCATCCTTCATCAGGCTCAGTGCAGGCTCCTGGTGGCCCTTCTTTTCCTTCCTTGAACTCTGCAACATGAATAGTGTTGCACAGGGTTACTCCCTGATCCCTTGCCTTGCTTTCATGATGTCCTATCCATGCATTTTGCATCCTTTCTCTTAGTTTTAACATCTACCCATTTGATGATGACGCCCAAAGCTTACTTCCTACCCCTGCCTCCCACCAAGATAGTGTAAAATCCAACAATGCATAGTTTATGCCTGCTAGGCCACTCCTCAGACAAAACAGGCATACAAAAGAACATTTTTTCCTCTAAATCTGTTTTAATGTATGTGCCTTATTTGGGTTAAAAGTAGTGCTCCCCCCCCCACCAAATCCAGAAACCTCAAAGCCATGTATGAATATTCCGTTTCCCCCACTCACATCCAACTCAAAACCAAGTCATTTGAGTTTGACTCTCAAATAATCTCTGCTGTCTTCCCCTTCATCTCTTAGCACTGTTGCTCGTCCCCGTGGTCGAGCCCACAACAACTTACTGTGACACTATCCAGGAGCTATTTTGAGGGTTGGTCTCCCTTGGCCACCTCCATCGCGGTCCATTCTCTGCCCTTCATCTGGGATCGTGCCCTGGATGGCTGACCTCCATGTGGGCTCCTCTGCTTGAGCTAAATCAATGGGAGGCCCAGGAGGAAGGCAAGAAGGTATGAGGAGAGAGGTGGTCCCCATGGTTCTGGCTTTGGTTGCCTTCGTCTGGGGACACATGCTCCTCTGGGGAGACCTACTTCCAACCCCGGTTCTCTCCAGACTCCATAACACCATTCCTCTTGTCCATTCTTCTTCAGGCTGGTTACAGGTATTCATTGTTGCTGGTCCCTGGGAGCCTCACCCTTACTTGGTGGTTCCTTACCTCTGCTCACACCTCTGCAAACGGCCCCTTCCTTCACGTATCTTCAGCTGCACCTCGAGTGTGCCAGCGGCTTTCCTGCTGGGGCTCCGGGTGACGTACCTTTTAGCTAGTCTCTGTCTTTAGCTCTGGTCTTCTCCTACCCCTCCTTCATGTCCTTATGCAGAATGAGCTTTTATTTTATTTTTTTTAGAGATTTATTTATTCAAGGGAGAGAGAAAGAGAGGAGAGGGAGAGAGAGTTCCCGACAGACTCCCCACTGAGCACTGAGCACCAAGCAGGGGTCAATCCCATGACCCTGAGAACATAACCTGAGCCGAAACCAAGAGTCAGATGCTTAACCGACTGAGCCACCCAGGTGCCCCCAGAAGGAACTTTTAAATGTAAATCTGTTATCCTTGTACTTAAAATCCTGCGATGACTTCCTTCATTCCAAGAATGACGATGACAGCTTCTGTGGCAGTGTTTTCCATGACTGGCTGCCTCTCCAAGTAGGATACCAAGAAGGGTCGACCTCCTCAACCCTTCTTGGTATCCTACTTGGCAGAGCCCAGCTGGCGAAGTCTAAGTGCTTTTCAGCCTGGATCGGTAGGGACAGCCCTGCATGTGAGCTCTGAGGACTCTGGACTCTGGCCTTGTTCAGTCTGACCTGCACGCACCCCTCTCCCGGGGCATTGCCACCATGTGAACGATAGGTAATTGTTCAGATTGTGTCATTTGGGTGAATATCGCGAAAAACAAATGGAAACAAGAAAGAGAACAGTTCTTCTGATTGGATGGCTTTTCTCTTCACAGCATGTGAAGCTGGAAATAAGGCCCATCTTATTTTTCACGGAAACATGAAGGAGGAAATGGTGGGTTACTGTAACTCATGGAAACTCAAGACAGAGGCACTTTCCAATATAGACATCGACCTCTGAGCATATTGAAAGGGCATTTTCTCACATGGTGCAAAGTATATTTGAGAGTTTTAAACCCATTGATTTAAAGGATGTGGGCTGGGGAAGGGGGGGAGAGAACAATTTCAAAGCCCAGTGATAGGAGGCTAGACTCCTCTTTCTCATCTGAAATATTACCTTTAAGAACCCAATGGAGAGGATTATGTCATTCCTTAAGTGGATCTTCATATTTCAGGAAGGCTCATTATTAATTACGCTAAGGGAGTGAGTGAGTCCCATGCTGGAACAGCTTTCCCTCATCCTCCTCTCGCAAATCTTGTGTTTTCCTCAGTTAATTTGCTGAGGTCTGTGCAGCTTGTTGATTGATGGGAGACCTCCGAGAGGCCTGGAATGTGAGTCGTGGTGACATGACCGATGGCCATGGAGGGCTGCTTCCTGATCCATAAAACGAGCAAATAATCTCTGGGACCAGATTGATCTTCTGTGATGGAAGTGGTTTTTAAACTGTGTTTTCTTAAAGGAAACATCAATAGGCGTGAAAATCCGGAGGGGCTTATTGAGTCCTAAAGTGGGAAGGAATGGGAGTGGGGTTAGAGCCAGATAAAGGGTATGCATTTGCGAGGAACGTCTGGACCTCTCCTAGTTCGATAGATCCTAGGACCGATTAGAGAAAAGGTGGTGGGCCCGGGGATATCGACTACGAGATGCAGGGCAAATTACTTAAATTCGTGGAACATCAGTTTTCCTTCTAAAATGAGGGGGGAGAGAGTCCACCCCATGTATTTATTGTGGTGATTAAATACATGCATAACCTCTAAAGCATTGAATACAGTGCAAAGCGTGAGTGCTCACGCAATAGAGAACTGGTGGTTCCTGCTCTCTTTCTGTGGCTGCTCTCAGAGCCGGTGTTTAGACATTTTTATGCTTTTTAATGTAGCCTGTTGTCATGCTTTTTTATATACATTCAGTCACTCTGTTTTTGTCTTTCATTGTGCAATAGCTGCTTTCCACCACATCAGTCAGCGGGTTACAGCTCCCCTGGTGATGTCCTTCCTTCTTTCTTCTCATGAAACTTTTAATATATAAATACCCACAGTGCTAATGAGTTGGTCCTTTTTTTTTTCCCCCAAAGTGTTTTGAGCAGGAGGACGCACTTTGGACTTCAAGATTATGGTTTGATAATAAAGAAAATCATTCTAGTAGCCAGTGTGGACAGTTTGAAATATTGTTAGAGATGGAGTGTCCCCTTCAGATCATGAATTTTGGTATGAAAAGAAAGAAACTGGGAGTATGAAATGCTGAACTAATGAGGGGTTTCCAGTATGATGAGTTTAGATGAGCAAAAATGACTCTCTGCCTATCCTGTCTTCTAAAAAAAATTAATAAGTGTCCATTTGATTCCATTTGATGTTTATGCAATAAAAAGTATCATTTTTAACAACAGGCAAATAGGTGCTTGATACATATTTTTCTCAGTTAATGCTGAGTGTGCATTGCTGAGAGTGTGTCCATATAAACTAGAAGCACTTCCCGAAACATCTGTAGAACAATTCATTTTTTAGAGCTATGTGCAATGACAGTGTACGGAACTTGCTTCATTTCTAAGTGTACCGTTAGATTGTGTGAAGTACATTCGAGCTGTGCCACCAATGTGCAGAACTTTCCCATTTTACAAAATTGACTACTCTACCCATTCAATGACAACTCCTCATCTCCCTGGGCCCCTCGCAACCACCATTCTACATTCTCTTTCTGTGTTGTCGACTACTGCAGATACATTACCCATGTCGGTATTGGTCTTCTTGTGACTGGTGTATTTCACTCAGCACAACATCTTCAAAGTTCATCCACATCCTAGCAGATGTCAGGAAACTGAAGAAGACTCCATTGTGTGTATATACCACATCCACTCATCTGTTGTGTGGGCACTTGGGTTCCTTCTGGAACTTGTGGCTATTGTGCATAGTGCTGCTGGGCACATGGGGTACAAATATCTTTTTGAGATCCTGCTTTCCATTCTTCTTCATATATATACCCAGGAATGGAATTGCAGGACCATATGGCCATTCTAGTTTTCACCTCTTCTGAGGAGACTTCATACTGTTCACTAGTGGCTGTACCACTTTACGTTCTCCACATCCTCAACAATACTTGTCATTGTTTTTTGATCGTCATCATCTTACTGGGTGTCAAGAGATCTTGTGATTTTGATTTGCATTTACTTAATGATTAATGATACTGAGTATCTTCTCTTATGCTTGTTGGCCATTTCTGTATCCTCTTTGGAGAATGGTGTATTCATGTCCTTTGCCCATTTTTAAATTGGTTTTGTTGTAATTGTAGAGTTGTAGTAGTTCTTTATATATTCTGGATATTAATCCCCTATTATGTGTACGACTTACAAATATTTTCTCCCATTCTGTGGGTTGTCTTTTTACTCTGTTGATTATGCTCTTTGATGTATAGAAGTTTTGAATTTTAGTATAGTCCAATTTATCTATCTTTATAATTATTTCTTCAACTTTTGTTTTCATTTATATTGAAGGAATATGAAGTTCTGTCCTAATACGTTTAGTGCACTATTGTTTGTTGTTTAAAATTTAAGAATATTTAATAATCCCTTATCATAATAGGAAAATATTTTTTAAGAACATAATGCTCCTTATTTTTCATCTTGATTTTTTGGCAAGGAGTTCCTACTATTGAAGGCAAAAACTTAGACAAGTTAACTTTTTGGAGTAGATAGGTAAAGCATGAGTAAATAACAAAGCAATACTTTTGGAAGATATGAGTTTTTCTGAACAGATGTGGGTGCTTCTAGCATTCAGTGGTAGGTCTGTGTATGCTGTATCCTGGCAGGCATTCTGTCACCATGGACAAAGTAGGTCTATGCTCTTGCCATGTTCTACCTGGGGTCAATCAGACTTTCTTAGCTTTGGGAAGGAAGTTGGCTCTAAAGTAAGCATGTATAGTCCAAGCCAATGAGCTCTGGGTTTGACCTTTTTAGAAACCACAGCTTTCTCTTTTGGTCTTTATGAAGCTGCTTCTAGAAACTGACCTTCTGCTTTACCAAAGAAAATATATTAATGTCCCATGAAAAATGGCCTTATACAATTAATGTATGATAGGTTCATAGTGAACCTCAAAGGTAAACCGAGCTATGAGTGTTTAGGTGTTTCCTTTAACTTTATATGTGCATCCTCACACACCCATGCACATGCGTGTGCACACACATGCACACATATACATATACACACACACATACAATATGGACAGTTTATAGATAATGGTAAAATTCATAATAAAAATGAGTAGCCTTATATGAATTTCTGTTTGGAATTTCTGTTTGGAGTAATTTCTGTTATAACTATGAATAATTTTTTATAGCTTAGTCATTTGCTAGGAGATGGCAGTTTATGCCCCAAATCCTATTTGATTTTCCTCGGTGGTATTATGAAGCTTCAGCAATGCAGTAAAAGATGAACTTTGATAAGAACAGACTACTTAGTTAAGTTGGTAAAAATGGAGAGGATCCATAATATATAAATTTTAAAATTGAAATATTTAAAAACATTTTCTCTCCTCAGTTAAATCCTGTTCCTTTCAATTAAACATCTTCTTTGTGGTCAAGTTTAAGATTTAGATGTTGGATTAAACATTACATGGCTGTGCTTTTTGTGTTCTATACAGAAAGATGATGATTATTGCACTTTAAGAAGTAACATTTATTAAATTGGAAACAATACAATTTTAAATGAAATAGAAAACTCTTAGCCCATCTATAAAAACTAAGGCTAGAATTTTTTTTTAACTTTTTTTTTTTTTTTTTTGACAGACAGAGATCAAAAGTAGGCAGAGAGGCAGGTACGGGGAGCCAGGAGCAGGCTCCCCACAGAGAAAAGAGCCTGACGTGGGCCTCGGTCCCAGGACCCTGACATCATGACCTGAGCCAAACCCACTGAGCCACCCAGGTGCCCCAGGTTTTGTTTTTTTTAATCAAGAAAAGCAATCTGAAAAAAAGTCCAATTTCCCAAATATGACTTTTAAATAACGTCATGGTATTTATCCATTCCTTCATTTCATGTAGCCCTTCCTATAATTTCTGTGCTCCAGGAATTCTCAAACATATTTCCACCTCTCTTCAAATAAGGCTGAAATGATTGAGAAATGGGAAAGATTGTCTCCAGTCTCTGACAATGTGCCTAACATTATGCTTCCTTCTCTGAGACTTAATGTCTGGAGCCATGTGAGTCCCAGCTGGCTTTCTGCATGTCAAACCACAACTGCCCTCTCGTGAAGTGACAGACTCTGGGTCTCCAGAGGCAGGATCAGTTTCTGTGGCTTACAGATAATCCAAGAGAAATGGGTCCCGACATAGAGTTCATCCTGAGAACTTTTAGATACTTCTGTTGTTCCTTTAATCCAGGGATTTGCAGCTTTGTTTCCTCTGAAGTGGTACAGTTGGGGAAAGTGGAATACCACCTGGTATTTTTAAATTTCTGTGCCTTTCAAAGATTATTAGACTATTTAAATGCAGAGTAAATTCCTTCCATTTTACTTTCTGAATCTGAGATTACATGAGTTACTTCCATTAGGGTCTCTTTATTTTTCAATCAAAATGCTCCATTTAATGACTGAGATTTTTTAATAGGAAAATTTGATTTAATACTATTTTTTTAAAGGTTAGATGAATTATATATTTCATAAGATCATTTTTCAATTGAATTACACTGGTTTTTATGCCAGGAGGAGCCACATGAGCTACCCAAAATTTAATCAGGTAAGAGTTTAAATATCTGTATGGCTGTATGGTCCAGATAATATGAATAAATGAAGAATTATTCTCAAGTTCAAAGGTCCTTAGGAGAGAAGACATTTACATAGCTTAAGATCCAGACGTATTCAAAATCCAATCAAGCCACCAGCCTGCGTGAGAGTTTTAGACTTTTTTTTTTTTTTAAAAGATTTTATTAGTAGAAGGGCAAAAATAAGTCATGCCCATAACTGAATTTAGGATTATAGGCTACATGCTTTTTCCCCTCTTGCTGGTACAGAGCTATTGATATAATGACCATGTGGAGTCTAGTGCCTCTCATGAGATCAACTAATAAAATCCCATGAAAACACTGGCCAAAGGAACAGGTCAACAGGAATCCCAGTTAGACTGGGAAGATAATTATCTTCCCTACAAAGCAAGTATCTTTCACCTCTGAGAAGATAAGGAATTAATATAAATATTTAAGAGAATCAAGACCATAATGTTAGTATTTTTTAAGGAGAATTTGTGCATAATTGGTAGTTTATAGATATGTAATTTTAAGATCACCCTAATAGAGCTACAGTCTGATCATTCCAATGTAGAATGTATAATCATTTAAACTTGGGATTTGGGGAAGAAATCTCACGAAGTTTACTTTTTTCATTAGGATATTTAAGATAACTTAAAGTTTCTGGCATTTATTAGGTTGATGTATTAAATTCATGAGAGCTACTTATGTGCTTAGGAAGGTTTTTCATATGGGTGTTTGTAACACTTAAAGAGGATTAGACCTATCAGTTGGTAACTAACAGTATTCAAGGTCACTGCGGTGATTAGCTTCCAAAGGGTGCCTTGGGATTCTGTGGGGTCCCCAGGTCCGTGAGGGATCTCGTATGGTCAAAACTATTTTCATAACAATGCTAAAATTTCAGACTATTTGCTTTTCCTCTCTTACTGCCTCAGCATCGTCCAGTGGACTGGCCCACAGGTTTCCCCAAACGTGATATTCCAACAGACGGAATGCAGAAGCTGATAGGAGAACCAGCTGTCGTCTGTTAAACCAGTCACTATAGAAATTTGCACAAATATAAAACAGTGCCAGTTTTTTTTTTTTTTTTTTTTTTTTTTTTTTTTAAAGATTTTATTTATTTTATTGACAGAGAGAAATCACAACTAGATGGAGAGGCAGGCAGAGAGAGAGAGAGAGAGAGAGGGAAGCAGGCTCCCTGCTGAGCAGAGAGCTCGATGCGGGACTCGATCCCAGGACCCCGAGATCATGACCTGAGCCGAAGGCAGCGGCTTAACCCACTGAGCCACCCAGGCGCCCAACAGTGCCAGTTTTAACCACATATTTTTTTGTTTGTTTGTTTTGGAAAGCAGTTATTTTTCACCAAAGGATAAATTATTATTATTTTTTTTAAAGATTTTATTTATTTTTCAGAGACAGAGGGAGAGAGCGCGAGCGAGCACAGGCAGACAGAGAGGCAGGCAGAGGCAGAGGGAGAAGCAGGCTCCCTGCCGAGCAAGGAGCCCGATGTGGGACTCGATCCCAGGACCCTGGGATCATGACCTGAGCCGAAGGCAGCTGCTTAACCAACTGAGCCACCCAGGCGTCCCCAAAGGATAAATTATTTGTGTTAATATTTTTAGGGCTTTATTATTTTCAAGTGAATTAATTTTTCTCTAAATTTCTAGTTTTCATTTCTAATACAGTAAATATTGATAGGTATAATTTACTTAAAGAACAGCTCATTGGGGTCCTCAACTAATTTAAGGGTGTAAAAAAAGGGTGTGGAACCTAAAACCTCACCTGAAAAATACCCAGAAGCTCACACTCATTCTTTAGGTTTATTTGAAATAATTTTTGCAATTCAAGTCACAGTTGTAAAATTTCAAAGTATAAGATCAAGTGGGATTTATTCCAGGTATACAAGGGTGGTTCAACGTTGTCTAAACTCACTATGATATACCACAGTAAGAAACTGAAATATAGTGATCATACGGTCATATTAATAAATGCACAGAAAAGGCTTTGGCAAAACTCAATATCTGTTCTGATAAAAACCCTCCACAAACTCATTATAGAGGGAATGTATCTCAACACGGTAAAGCACACATGCGACAGGCCACAGTTAGCATCATTCTCAATGGTGAAAAATGATTTTGCTCTAAGATCAGAAACTAGACCAGGATGCCCACTCTTTCCACTTCTGTTCAGCATAATACTAGAAGTCCTAACCAGAGCAATTAGGCATCCAAATCAGAAAGGTAGATGAAAGAGTGCCTCTATTTGCAGGTTACATGATATGATAGTTAGAAAACCCTCAAGATTCCACCAAAAAAGGTTGGAAGTAATCAACTAACTCAGTAAAGCACAGGATACAAAATCAATGTACAAAAACCAGTTACTTTGCTATATATGAACAACAAACTAGCACAAAGGGAAATTAAGAAAATAATGCATTAAAAAGAGTAAAATAGGGGCACCTGGGTGGCTCAGTGGGTTAAAGCCTCTGCCTTTGGCTCAGGTCATGATCCCAGGGTCCTGGGATGGAACCCCACATCGGGCTCTCTGCTCAGCAGGGAGCCTGCTTCCCTGTCTCTCTCTCTCTGCCTGCTTCTCTGCCTACTTGTGATCTCCGTCTGTCAAATAAATGAAATATTTTTTTAAAAAAGAGTAAAATATCTAGGAAAAAATTTAGCCAAGGAGGTGAAAGATCTGTACGCAGTCAACAATAAGACATTGATGAGAGAAATCGCAGAAGACATAAATAAAAGATATTCTGTGCTCATCGATCAGAACAATTAATATTGTTTAAAATGTTCATACTACCCAAAGCAATTTACAGATTCAGTGCAATGAGTAGAAAGGTTCCAGTGGCATTTTTCACAAAAAAAAAAAAAATAGAACAAATCATCTTAAAACTTGTGTAGAATCACGAAAGACCTTGAATAGCTAAAGAAGTCTGGAGGCAGAGAACAAAGCCAGAGGGATCCCACTTCCTGATTTCAAACTATATTACAAAGCTGTAGTGTAAGCATAAAACACAAGCCTGGAACAATGGCATAACCCAGAAATAAACCCAGGTATATGTGGTCAATGAATTTGCAACAAAGGAGCCGAGAATACGCACAGGATAAAGGACAGTCTCTTCATTAAATGACATTGGCAAACAGGTCGGCTACATGCAAAAGACTGAAACTGGTCCCCTATCTTATACCGTACACAAAAATCAATTCGAAATGGATTAAAGACTTGCATGTGACACCTGAAACCATAAGACTCCTAGAAGAAAACTAAGCTCCTTGCCATTGGTCTTGGCAAAGAGTTTTAGGATATGACACCAAAAGCAAAGCGACAAAAGGAAAAATAAACAACTGGGACTCCTTCAAACTATAGAGCTTCTGCACAGCAAATACAACTCCCTTATTTTATTAATTTGATAATGAAAATATGCTTCACATTATTCCCTGTATTCTATTTTAAGATTATAGCATAATTATGCACTCTTTTGTTTATATTTAGAATTAGGGAAAGCTTTCATTAGGCAACCTCCCATAGCCTCCTAGAAGTTTATTTATAAATATATATATAATATAATTATATGACATAATTATATATTATATATAATAATAAATATTAAATATTATTTTATTATTTTAAGGAAGATGCTTTTTCCCTGGAAGAAATGACCAGGTATGTATTAATAAGCAAAGTAGTCTTCATAATTTCTGAGGTCCAAAGAATCCCTTTATTTTATCAGCTCCACTCTGTATCATAATGAGTAGAATAAATTGTACCCTAAGTTAAATATACTTTTTGTTGCAGCAAAGCTTTGACTTTTATGTATAATTATATTTTGAAATCATTTAGTTACAAATGAATCAAACTCATTCATCATTGGTTGAGCTTCCTTGACAAACACCACGGTAAATGCAGGCTATGACCCAAGTCTGCCATCTGAATCATTATGTGCTTATCACACAGGCCTCCTTTGTTCAAAAGTTGCTTTTGAAAATGTTCCCCACATACTTATTGTTTAAATAAACTTTCGTGAGTTCTAATAATTTAGAGTTTCTGAAAAGAGCAGCTCTGACAAAATTCTTGTTGGCAAGGATATTTCCTCCTAAATACTTCCATCTGTTTTAATTGTTCTATATGCTCTAAAATAACCAGCATAGATACTTCCACAGGCAAGAAAGTGCCAGAGCTCTCTTGCCAAACCGTAAAACAATAAATTTTGATAATTCTGAGGTTTAGAGTATGGACCAGTGCATTTGGTCCTTCTGAACACCACCTTGCAGGTGCGCCTAGTGACTGTGGCACCTCTGACCGAGGCCACACATGCAGAAATGACCATGGCACCCCTGACCAAGGCCACACATGTAGAAACAGTACTGAAAGTCAAAGTTGATCAGTTCTGTTACTCAGCTGTGGGGAAAATGGAGCGATCTTCATCAGGACAAAGGTTTTGAATATAAAAGTCTTGGGAATAATGTTTGCTTAAAGATTTTTAACTTCACAAACAGGCTTGACATACTATTTTATATAGCAATGCAATGAAAAATCATTTTTCTTGCAGACCCAACACTGTTGCTGCATAAATTGCAGGGAATTGACAAATAAAATAAATGGAAAGATACAGTCAATTTATTATTTTTCCAGATTTATTAAGGTAAAATTGATATCTATAAATTGCACACATTTAAAGCATCCAGTGTGAAGTTTTGACGTAATGTGTACATCTGTGAAACCATCAACAAAAACAAGACAATGAGAGTGTTTGTGAGTTTGTAAGGTTTTGTAATGTTGGAATTCTTTGCTGTGCCCCCTCTTCCCTGTCCCCAGGCAACCACTGATGTGCTTTCAGGTGATAGAGATTACTTTGCATTTTCTAGAATTTCATATAAATAGGATCGTACTCTAATAGGTACTCTGTTTTGATCTAGCTTCTTTCACTCAGCACACTCATTTTGAGATTTCTTCATACTTTTATGTACATCAGTAGTTTCTACCTTTTTGTCACTTACAAGTATTCTGTGATGTCGATATTCTATTTGTTTATCCATTCACCTCTTAATAGACCTTCGGCTTGTTTGCAGTGTGGAGCTGTTAAGAAAATTCTGCTGTGAACATTTGTGTACATAGCTCTGCATGGAAATGTTTTCATTTCTCTTAGGTAAATACCCAGGGGCAAAATGTGTGGGTCCTATGGTAGGTGTATATTGAACTTTTCGGGAGACTGTCAGACGGGTTTTCAAGGTGGTTATGGACTTGACATTCCCAGAGCAGCAGATGAGAGTTCCAGTTGCTCTATGTTTTTACTAATGCTTACGATGGTCAATATTTTTCATTTTAGTCTTCCTAACACATGTGCAATGGTACTTGTTTTTATTTGCATTTCCCTCATGGCTATTTATCCCGGGCATCTTTTCATGTTGCTTAATTGACATTTGTATATATCCTTGGGCAAAGTGTCTGTTAAGATCTTTTGTTCATATTTCCTTTTGGGGGCTGTTCAGTCTCTTATTGGGTGTTCATAGTTCTTCATATATTTCAGGTATAGTTCTCTAAACTAACACAGCTAATTTGATGCTGTTAAACTTTTTCCATAAATTCGTCAAACTAAATTCCTGTAACTTTTAAAATTGATGTTAAAATAATGATCCAAAGTGTGAATCATCTCTAATGTTACTATTCATGTTTCAAGAACTGGTCTGTCAGGGCATCTGCGTGGCTCAGTTGGTTAAGTGTCTGCTTTTGGCTCAGATCATGATCCCAGGGTCCTGGGATTGAGCTCCTCCTTGGTCTCCCTGCTCAATGGGGAGCTTGCTTCTCCCTTTTCCTCTGCCACTCCCCCTGCTTCTGCTCTCGAACTGTGCTATCATTGGGGTGCCTGGATGGCTCAGCTGGGTAAGCATCCAACCCTTGGTTTTGGCTCAGTTCATGATCTCATGGGTCATGAGATCTCTCCCCGTGTGGTGCTCCATGCTAAGTGGAGAGTCTGCTTGAGGATTGTCACCCTCTGCCCCCCTCCCCATTCACACACATGCTCACGCTCTCTCAAATAAAATAAGCAAATCGTTGTTGTTGTTTTTTAAAGAACTGTGCTATCATTATTTATGCCTCTTATTTTTTAATGCCTATGTCTTGTATATATTAGATTATAATGTCTTATTAAATGGTCTACCATTGTCCCATTTCTTTTTTTTTTTTTTTTATTTCCAGCATAACAGTATTCATTATTTTTGCACCACACCCCGTGCTCCATGCAATCCGTGCCCTCTATAATACCCACCACCTGGTACCCCAACCTCCCACCCCCCGTCCCTTCAAAACCCTCAGATTGTTTTTCAGAGTCCATAGTCTCTCATGGTTCACCTCCCCCTCCAATTTCCCCCAACTCCCTTCTCCACTCTAAGTCCCCATGTCCTCCATGCTATTTGTTATGCTCCACAAATAAGTGAAACCATATGATAATTGACTCTCTCTGCTTGACTTATTTCACTCAGCATAATCTCCTCCAGTCCCGTCCATGTTGCTACAAAAGTTGGGTATTCATCCTTTCTGATGGAGGCATAATACTCTATCCCCAGGGGTACAGGTCTGTGAATCACCAGGTTTACACACTTCACAGCACTCACCAAAGCACATACCCTCCCCAATGTCCATAATCCCACCCCCTTCTCCCAAACCCCCTCCCCCCAGCAACCCTCAATTTGTTTTGTGAGATTAAAAGTCACTTATGGTTTGTCTCCCTCCCAATCCCATCTTGTTTCATTTATTCTTCTCCTACCCACTTAAGCCCCCATGTTGCATCACCACTTCCTCATATCAGGGAGATCATATGATAGTTGTCTTTCTCTGCTTGACTTATTTCGCTAAGCATGATACGCTCTAGTTCCATCCATGTTGTCGCAAATGGCAAGATTTCATTTCTTTTGATGGCTGCATAGTATTCCATTGTGTATATATACCACATCTTCTTGATCCATTCATCTGTTGATGGACATCTAGGTTCTTTCCATAGTTTGGCTATTGTGGACATTGCTGCTATAAACATTCGGGTGCATGTGCCCCTTTGGATCACTACGTTTGTATCCTTAGGGTAAATACCCAATAGTGCAATTGCTGGGTCATAGGGCAGTTCTATTTTCAACATTTTGAGGAACCTCCATGCTGTTTTCCAGAGTGGCTGCACCAGCTTGCATCCCCACCAACAGTGTAGGAGGGTTCCCCTTTCTCCGCATCCTCGCCAGCATCTGTCATTTCCTGACTTGTTGATTTTAGCCATTCTGACTGGTGTGAGGTGATATCTCATTGTGGTTTTGATTTGTATTTCCCTGATGCCGAGTGATATGGAGCACTTTTTCATGTGTCTGTTGGCCATCTGGATGTCTTCTTTGCAGAAATGTCTGTTCATGTCCTCTGCCCATTTCTTGATTAGATTATTTGTTCTTTGGGTGTTGAGTTTGCTAAGTTCTTTATAGATTCTGGACACTAGTCCTTTATCTGATATGTCATTTGCAAATATCTTCTCCCATTCTGTCAGTTGTCTTTTGATTTTGTTAACTGTTTCCTTTGCTGTGCAAAAGCTTTTGATCTTGATGAAATCCCAATAGTTCATTTTTGCCCTTGCTTCCCTTGCCTTTTGCGTTGTTCCTAGGAAGATGTTGCTGCGGTTGAGGTCAAAGAGGTTGCTGCCTGTGTTCTCCTCAAGGATTTTGATGGATTCCTTTCGCACATTGAGGTCCTTCATCCATTTTGAGTCTATTTTTGTGTGTGGTGTAAGGAAATGGTCCAATTTCATTTTTCTGCATGTGGCTGTCCAATTTTCCCAGCACCATTTATTGAAGAGGCTGTCTTTTTGCCATTGGACATTCTTTCCTGCTTTGTCGAAGATTAGTTGACCATAGAGTTGAGGGTCTATTTCTGGGCTCTCTATTCTGTTCCATTGATCTATGTGTATGTTTTTGTGCCAGTACCATGCTGTCTTGATGACGACAGCTTTGTAATAGAGCTTGAAATCTGGAATTGTGATGCCACCAACGTTGGCTTTCTTTTTCAATATCCCTTTGGCTATTCGAGGTCTTTTCTGGTTCCATATAAATTTTAGCATTATTTGTTCCATTTCTTTGAAAAAGATGGATGGTACTTTGATAGGAATTGCATTAAATGTGTAGATTGCTTTAGGTAGCATAGACATTTTCACAATATTTATTCTTCCAATCCAGGAGCATGGAACATTTTTCCATTTCTTTGTGTCTTCCTCAATTTCTTTCATGAGTACTTTATAGTTTTCTGAGTATAGATTCTGTGTCTCTTTGGTTAGGTTTATTCCTAGGTATCTTATGGTTTTGGGTGCAATTGTAAATGGGATTGACTCCTTAATTTCTCTTTCTTCTGTCTTGCTGTTGGTGTAGAGAAATGCAACTGATTTCTGTGCATTGATTTTATATCCTGACACTTTACTGAATTCCTGTATAAGTTCTAGCAGTTTTGGAGTGGAGTCTTTTGGGTTTTCCACATATAGTATCATATCATCTGCGAAGAGTGATAATTTGACTTCTTCTTTGCCGATTTGGATGCCTTGAATTTCCTTTTGTTGTCTGATTGCTGAGGCTAGGACCTCTAGTACTATGTTGAATAGCAGTGGTGATAATGGACATCCCTGCCGTTTTCCTGACCTTAGCGGAAAAGCTTTCAGTTTTTCTCCATTGAGAATGATATTTGCGGTGGGTTTTTCATAGATGGCTTTGATGATATTGAGGTATGTGCCCTCTATCCCTACACTTTGAAGAGTTTTAATCAGGAAGGGATGCTGTACTTTGTCAAATGCTTTTTCAGCATCTATTGAGAGTATCATATGGTTCTTGTTCTTTCTTTTATTGATGTGTTGTATCACATTGACTGATTTGCGGATGTTGAACCAACCTTGCAGCCCTGGAATAAATCCCACTTGGTCGTGGTGAATAATCTTTTTAATGTACTGTTGAATCCTATTGGCTAGTATTTTGTTGAGTATTTTCGCATCTGTGTTCATCAAGGATATCGGTCTATAGCTCTCTTTTTTGGTGGGATCCTTGTCTGGTTTTAGGATCAAGGTGATGCTGGCCTCATAAAATGAGTTTGGAAGTTTTCCTTCCATTTCTATTTTTTGGAACAGTTTCAGGAGAATAGGAATTAGTTCTTCTTTAAATGTTTGGTAGAATTCCCCCGGGAAGCCGTCTGGCCCTGGGCTTTTGTTTGTTTGGAGATTTTTAATGACTGTTTCAATCTCCTTACTGGTTATGGGTCTGTTCAGGCTTTCTATTTCTTCCTGGTTCAGTTGTGGTAGTTTATATGTTTCTAGGAATGCATCCATTTCTTCCAGATTGTCAAATTTATTGGCG
The DNA here is from genome assembly GCF_009829155.1 of Mustela erminea. Classification (NCBI taxonomy): domain Eukaryota; kingdom Metazoa; phylum Chordata; class Mammalia; order Carnivora; family Mustelidae; genus Mustela; species Mustela erminea. The sequence continues at coordinate 10,776,777 of NC_045627.1, read as the reverse complement.
TAGAGTTGCTCATAGTATGTTCTTATAATAGTTTGTATTTCTTTGGTGTTAGTTGTGATCTCTCCTCTTTCATTCATGATTTTATTTATTTGGGTCCTTTCTCTTTTCTTTTTGATAAGTCGGGCCAGGGGTTTATCAATTTTATTAATTCTTTCAAAGAACCAGCTCCTAGTTTCGTTGATTTGTTCTATTGTTTTTTTGGTTTCTATTTCATTGATTTCTGCTCTGATCTTTATGATTTCTCTTCTCCTGCTGGGCTTAGGGTTTCTTTCTTGTTCTTTCTCCAGCTCCTTTAGGTGTAGGGTTAGGTTGTGTACCTGAGACCTTTCTTGTTTCTTGAGAAAGGCTTGTACCGCTATATATTTTCCTCTCAGGACTGCCTTTGTTGTGTCCCACAGATTTTGAACCGTTGTATTTTCATTATCATTTGTTTCCATGATTTTTTTCAATTCTTCTTTAATTTCCCGGTTGACCCATTCATTCTTTAGAAGGATGCTGTTTAGTCTCCATGTATTTGGGTTCTTTCCAAACTTCCTTTTGTGGTTGAGTTCTAGCTTTAGAGCATTGTGGTCTGAAAATATGCAGGGAATGATCCCAATCTTTTGATACCGGTTGAGTCCTGATTTAGGACCGAGGATGTGATCTATTCTGGAGAATGTTCCATGTGCACTAGAGAAGAATGTGTATTCTGTTGCTTTGGGATGAAATGTTCTGAATATATCTGTGATGTCCATCTGGTCCAGTGTGTCGTTTGAGGCCTTTATTTCCTTGCTGATCTTTTGCTTGGATGATCTGTCCATTTCAGTGAGGGGAGTGTTAAAGTCCCCTACTATTATTGTATTATTGTTGATGTGTTTCTTTGATTTTGTTATTAATTGGTTTATATAGTTGGCTGCTCCCACGTTGGGAGCATAGATATTTAAAATTGTTAAATCTTCTTGTTGGACAGACCCTTTGAGTATGATATAGTGTCCTTCCTCATCTCTTATTATAGTCTTTGGCTTAAAATCTAATTGATCTGATATAAGGATTGCCACTCCTGCTTTCTTCTGATGTCCATTAGCATGGTAAATTCTTTTCCACCCCCTCACTTTAAATCTGGAGGTGTCTTCGGGCTTAAAATGAGTTTCTTGGAGGCAACATATAGATGGGTTTTGTTTTTTGATCCATTCTGATACCCTGTGTCTTTTGACAGGGGCATTTAGCCCATTAACATTCAGGGTAACTATAGAGAGATATGAATTTAGTGCCATTGTATTGCCTGTAAGGTGACTGTTACTGTATATGGTCTCTGTTCCTTTCTGATCTACCTACCACTTGTAGGCTCTCTCTTTGCTTAGAGGACCCCTTTCAATATTTCCTGTAGAGCTGGTTTGGTATTTGCAAATTCTTTCAGTTTTTGTTTGTCCTGGAAGCTTTTAATCTCTCCTTTTATTTTCAATGATAGCCTAGCTGGATAGAGTATTCTTGGCTGCATGTTTTTCTCGTTTAGTGCTCTGAAAATATCATGCCAGCTCTTTCTGGCCTGCCAGGTCTCTGTGGATAAGTCAGCTGCCAATCTAATATTTTTACCATTGTATGTTACAGACTTCTTTTCCCGGGCTGCTTTCAGGATTTTCTCTTTGTCACTGAGACTTGTAAATTTTACTATTAGGTGACGGGGTGTGGGCCTATTCCTATTGATTTTGAGGGGCGTTCTCTGAACCTCCTGAATTTTGATGCTCGTTCCCTTTGCCATATTGGGGAAATTCTCCCCAATAATTCTCTCCAGTATACCTTCTGCTCCCCTCTCTCTTTCTTCTTCTTCTGGAATCCCAATTATTCTAATGTTGTTTCGTCTTATGGTGTCACTTATCTCTCGAATTCTCCCCTCATGGTCCAGTAGCTGTTTGTCCCTCTTTTGCTCAGCTTCTTTATTCTCTGTCATTTGGTCTTCTATATCACTAATTCTTTCTTCTGCCTCATTTATCCTAGCAGTGAGAGCCTCCATTTTTGATTGCACTTCATTAATAGCTTTTTTGATTTCAACTTGGTTAGATTTTAGTTCTTTTATTTCTCCAGAAAGGGCTTTTATATCTCTCGAGAGGGTTTCTCTAATATCTTCCATGCCTTTTTCGAGCCCGGCTAGAACCTTGAGAATTGTCATTCTGAACTCTAGATCTGACATATTACCAATGTCTGTATTGATTAGGTCCCTAGCCTTCGGTACTGCCTCTTGTTCTTTTTTTTGTGTTGAATTTTTCCGTCTTGTCATTTTGTCCAGATAAGAGTATATGAAGGGGCAAGTAAAATACTAAAAGGGTGGCAACAACCCCAGGAAAAAATGCTTTAACCAAATTAGAAGAGATCCAAAATCGTGAGGGGGGAGAAAGGGGATAAAAAGATGTTCAAAAAGGAAGAAAAAAAAAAAAGAAAAAAGAAAAGAAAAGAATAAAAAAAAAAAAAAGGAAAACACCTAAGAAAAATGTAAAAAAGAAAAAATATATATATTAAACTAGTAAAAAGTCGTTAAAAAAGAAAAAGGTAACAGTTAAAAAAAAAAAAAAATTTTACCCGAAGGTGAGAAAAAAAAAAAAACAACAAAAAATGAAAAAGAAAAAAAATTAAATTAACTGCAAGACTAAAAAAAAATCACAGGGAAAAAGCCATGAGTTCCGTGCTTGGCTTTCTCCTCCTCTGGAATTCTGCTGCTCTCCTTGGTATTGAAACCGCACTCCTTGGCTGGATTTCTTGTTGATCTTCTGGGGGAGGGGCCTGTTGTAGTGATTCTCAAGTGTCTTTGCCCCAGGCGGAATTACACCGCCCTTACCCGGGCCGGGGTGAGTAATCCGCTCGGGTTTGCTTTCAGGAGCTTTTGTTCCCTGAGCGCTTTCCGTAGAGTTCCGGAGGACGGGAATACAAATGGCGGCCTCCTGGTCTTCGGCCTGGAGGAGCCGAGAGCCCAGGGCCGCACTCCTCAGTGCGCCCTCAGAGAACAGCGCCCAGTTACTCCCGTCTGCCTGACCTCCGGCCGCGCTCCGAGCTCTCCGAGCCTGCGACCAGTTCAAGGTAACACCGAGCTGTGAGCTTACTGTCGGCTCTGTCTCTGTAGCCGGCTTTCCCGTTCCAATACCCGCAAGGTCTGCGACACTCAGACACCCCTGATCCTTCTGTGACCCTGCGGGACCTGAGGCCACGCTGAACCCGCGTGGGCTTCGCCCCGGTTTAGCCTCTGGAGCGATGTCCCTCAGCGGAACAGACTTTTAAAAGTCCTGATTTTGTGCGCCATTGCTCCGCCGCTTGCCGGGAGCCGGCCCCTCCCCCCGGGGTCTATCTTCCCGTCGCTTTGGATTCACTTCTCCGCCGGTCCTACCTTTCAGAAAGTGGTTGTTTTTCTGTTTCCAGAATTGCTGTTCTTCTTCTCTTCGATCTGCCGATGGATTTTCAGGTGTTTGCAATCTTTAGATAAGCTATCTAGCTGATCTCCGGCTAGCTGAAGCAGTCTCAGCCTGCTACTTCTCCGCCATCTTGACTCCTCCCCCATTGTCCCATTTCTTATGTCATAGTTATCAAGTTCTCTCTAATGCTGTTCCTGATCTATAATAGATTCATAACACCTTATAACTTCATAGAGATAATCTAATCTCTAAAACTGAATAGCTCTTTTCCTTGTCAGGCATTATGCTAAGCCATTCTAAGGTCTTTACATACATTAAATAATTTGGTCCTTGCAACGGCATGAGTGTACTACTGTGATCCCATTTAGAAACAAGAAAACCAAGTCACAGAAAGGAAAGACATTTGCCCAACATCATGAATGACTCGGCAGCAGAATTAGGGTTCACATCCAGGCTGCCTGGTTCTGGTCTCCACACTCTCTACCTCGCTCAAATCCTTGGGAATTTTCTTTTAACAAAAGCTATGGACATTAATGATTTTTCTGTTAGCCAATTAACCTTTGTATAAACAAAATAAACAAGTTTGAGTGCTTTTTTCTCTTTAAGTAATGAAAATGTCAAAATGCATAGGAGAAAAGCAAACAAAGTGAAGCTTACTGGAAAAATCTATAAATTCTAAACTAAGCTCTAATCCATTAAACACGTTGAGTAAAATGCACTTATATGCTAATTTTTACAACATGTAAATAGTACAAATAGACAATTTAAATCGCATAATATATAAGTAGATAATTCATTAAACATTGGGTAAATCCAAATTTTATTTTATTTTATTTTTAAGATTTTATTTATTTATTTATTTATTTGTCAGAGAGAGAGAGAGAGAGAGAGAGCACAAGCACAGGCAGGCAGAGTGGCAGGCAGAGGCAGAGGGAGAAGCAGGCTCCCTGCGGAGCAAGGAGCCTGATGTGGGACCTGATCCCAGGACGCTGGATCATGACCTGAGCCAAAGGCAGTCGCTTAACCAACTGAGCCACCCAGGCATCCCCCAAATTTTATTTTTTTAAAGTAATCTCTACACCTAACATGGGACTTGAACTCACAGACCTGAGATCAAGAGTTGTGTGCTCAACGTACTGAGCCAGCCAGGCATCCTGAAATCCATCCTTTTTTTTTTTTTTAAATTTACCATTTTAACTTTTCTTTTTTGAAAGATTTTTTTTTTTTTTTTTTTTACTTGACAGAGAGAAAGATCACAAGTAGGCAGAGAGGCAGGCAGGGGGTGGGGATGGAGGGGGGAAGCAGGCTCCCTGCTGAGCAGAGAGCCCCATGCGTGGCTTGATCCCAGGACCCTGAGATCATGACCTGAGCAGAGACTTAACCGACTGAGCCACCCGTGCACCTCCCCCGAAATCCATACTTTTTAAGTGATGTTTTTTGCATCTAAGAGAAAATTTTTCTGTAGACAAGTTTTCATAACATCACAAATTCAGGCAAGTCTACCTAAAATTTATTGTCAGTGGGTTATAATTAAGAAGTATGTGGTATTGATGTTTATGAAAAATGAAAAAAAGAAGATTCTCACAGATTTTAAGAATTCTAAGTACAATTTATAAAATTCTAATTTATAGATTTGAGTTTATACACATAGACTCATTCATAAAATAAGTTACTGACTCGTAGAACTAGGATTGCTCTCATGGGTTTTCAAATTGGTTCTTTTCCTTTACCATGTCCTCATGAATCGAGCAATAAACTCTCTGCTTAAAGATATTCAGAGATGGAAACATCAAGTCTTTTTTTTTCTTCATAAATGTGAGTATTTTGTTATATTAATGGGACAATTGCAATTCCTACTGCTCTGACCTTCTTGGAAGGAAGACTCTTAGAAGACATGTAACAGATTTTTAATTTTTATTTTAATTAGTATGTCATGAGACATCATATCACATAGCACTTAGCAGTTTTCACTTAAATTTTTGAGGTGATTTTATTAATTGACACAGAGCGGTAGAGTGCATTTTTGTGTATTGAATTGCCACTTCTGAGAAGTCAAGAATATCAACATTTTCTGAGTTTTGCATTTAAAATTCTTCCTTAAATCAGAAAATATGTATTTTCCTCTTCTATAAATTGCATGCCCTCTTCCTCAGACAGATAAGAAAAAAGCAATCACACCCACAGATAAACAGAAGCCGGCCTATTCCTCTCAGCCTGCCAATCCCACTCTCCATCACACACTGAGAAACGTCTGTCTAGACAGGGCATCATTCAAAAGCAGTCTCATTTCTAGTTGGCTTTTTCCCTTCTCCATCTTTTTCCCCATTCCCTGCAGCATACAGCTGAAGAAACGCTGCCCATTGTCTCACATTAAACCATGGAGATCCACCATGGGACTTGGTCCCCACTGAACGTTTCCCTGTGATGTGGGTTGGGATTCATTCCCCAAGCAGTGTTGTGGAGTCGCATGGTGGTTAAGAAGCCCCTTTATGGAGCCACACTGCTGCCTACTACCTGTCGTCTTGAAGAAGCCACCCGTCCAGACCTTGCCTTGCCCTTCTCGGTGATGTGGAGGATAGCAAGAGTGTCTTTGCCATGGCTTTTCATGAGAATTAGGGGTCGTTCCTGAAGACCGTCAGGGATACCTCAGAAGCTTATGTGTGTGCTGTCTTTCTTTTCTGATCACGAACTCAGGATTAGGAGAATGCCCCCGGCACAAAATAGGCAGAGGGGATCCAGGGTGTCCTCACTCATCTTCCATGTGGCTTTCCCAGGGCTCCTGGGAGGACCTACACAGGCAGTGAAAGCTGATGTGATAGTTCATCAGGCACAGGCTTTTGCCAAGTGAATTGCACTTACCATGTGCAACCAGCAGAGGCTGAAGGCACCATCCTTCTTACTCAGGGTACAGAGGGTCTCTAAGGAACCGCTACTGATTTGGAGCAGAACAAGCCCAACAAAGTGCTTTGGTTTTTTGGTTTTTTGGTTTTTTGTTTTTTAAATAGAATGAAGACATCATACATTGTTATGCATATTTAAATGTAGGGTTTGTATATAGAGAAATGAAGATCACACAGATTATATATTCTAAAAATCTCCCAGTCTCAAATACTACATACGATAGCACTATTCACAGTCAGCCTGAGGCCCGCACACCAAAAGTGGAAGTCTGAGGAGTTGCAGGCCTCCAAATGAGTAATGTTCGTTGATGAAGGATCTGCGGGTAAAGAGGAATGAAAATAAAGGGGCCATACATGAAGAAAAGCATATGGCTGTCTATGTCTACATCTGTCTGTGTGTCTGTCTCCCTCTGTCAGTCTTTCCGCTTGTGTGTGTTTCTCACTCCCTGTTGCTCTCTCTCTATGACACACACATGCACACGGGCATGCAGACCCCCTCTCCCCACATTCATAACTCTAACGATTAATCAGAAATGCGAGGTCATCACAGCAATTACCAGGAAGGGTACAGTATCTCATAAGAGAAAAAGAAGACTGAGGTAGGTGAGGTAGCTCTGGATCTCCCTTGTGCTTTCTTAAAGACCAAGTTTCTACTTACTTGAAAAATGCTTGCAGTCTTACTGATCCCTCCCAACTGAACCAATCAAAACATCAAGTGGATAGTATGATTAGGATGAGCCACCAAAAGATTCAAGACAACTGTGTTACATATAATGTGAAATTCCAAATTAAATTCTTGAGTTTAAGGATTCATCACTTTATGGATGTGGGAGAGTGGTTGTCAAGTCACACTAGGGAGCCATGGAAGTAATTGTTATGATTTTAATGTTTATGCACAGAATAGGCTCAAACCAGGCTTGGGAAAAATAAATCCTGAACCTAAGTTCAAATGTCTTTTCTTTTGCTGTAATTCAGGTTCCCAGTGATTCCTTTTAACTTCTGGGTGGTCAAAATGCCCAGTTTTTACCTCACCCAACAAAGCATATATTTTCCCAGTATAGCTGATGCTCTATGTGGTATAAAGAAAATTGTGCTTTAATTTATGGAAAAGTGGAAATAATTTCATGGACTATAGAAATATTTTATGTAGAATTTTTTTGAATCTTTAATTGATTATTTAATTGCAGAAATTCAGGTCATCTTTTTCAAAGTGATAAACACCTCATAGAGTAGGGTTAACAGAATTTTGGAAAGCAAAATGGAATACAAAGGTATTAGATTCAAATAAAAATACCCTTCATTCAGCTTGAAAAGTATTCACTTCTATCCAGTCTCTATAATATGGGGAAAATTTCATAAATTTTTTCAAGAGACATTAATTATTTGGTTGGCTATTTCTTTTTTTGTCTTATTTTTAAAATTATTTTAATTCCCATGAAGTGAAAATACAGTGTTGGCTGACTCTTCATTAATAATGCTCATTGGTTTTTTTTGAATGACAAGTAATTTTATTAGAGTCTAGTTGTTTTCTTCTTCTCCCAACTTGCCAATGTTTTGGAGGGTGGGGGAGGTGATCTCATTAAAATGGGTGCTTGTTATGAAACCATTTCTACGAAATCCAGACATCCAGACGGACTTATATCCGGATTGACTTCTCTGAGGGAAGATACAAATGCCTTCATGATACGAGACATCAATCAGGAGAATGCTCCTCCCATGGCCCCGCCTTGGGGCTCCAGCAAAATGAGAGAGATGACACTCCTTTGTAATGAACGGATTTCCTTAGTCCTGTAGCCTCACGACTCTAGGGATCCTTCAGACTTCTTTTGTTTTTTTCCTTGATTTTTTTAATATATAATGTATTATTTGCTTCAGAGGTACCAGTTTGTAATTCATCAGTCTTACACAATTCACAGCACTCACCACAGCACATACCCTCCCCAGTATCCATCCCCCAACCACCCCAACACTTCCACCCTCTCCCTTCCAGCAGCCCTCAGTTTGTTTCCTGAGATTAAGAGTCTCTTAAGGTTTGTCTCCAGCCCCGGTCCCACCAGACTTCCGACTTAGAAAGCTATAGCCTTGATTATCAGACGGTGGTATATGTTAACTGTTTACCTGCTGAAGATACTGTTTAATCCAGCAGAAATAAATTATACTAACTGAGAACATTTGAGCATTTTCTGAACGATAATTTAACAAGAAAACTCCAGGGGAACTGATTAAATATTTGTTTTCCACTACCAACAACATTGTATTGCCCCAGAACAGCTGTAGACTAGGAATTGCAAAATTATAATTCATCACATCAAAATTGACCTTTCCAAATATTTAAGAGGTTGAAATTTTAGCTAAATACAGTTTCAGAAGCTCATTAGATTTTCAAGAGTGTATCCTAGAATGCCATGATTACATTTCAAAATGTGGTGTTAGAAGATACATTTTTTGAATATTGCTATTGCCTTTTTTTCTATCCCAAATCAATGAGTTTTTGTTGCACAACACAGCATGCCTTATTCTCTTTTCAGAAAGACAGATTTGTTTTTCATGGTGTTATAGAGTCTATGAATTTGGGGAAAATACTAATCCTGACTCAAGATCAAATCATTTTCCAGCTAGGCTAGGAAAGAAATTGACCTTTTTTCTGTACTGAAGTAACAAAGAACCTTGAGCTGTATAGTGCAGCATTTACCCCAGTTCTCTTAAGAGAAACTCAACGTGGGAGTACCTGGTTGGATTAGTCCTTAAACTTCCAGCTTTGGCTCAGGTCAAGTCGTGATCTCAGAGTCCTGGGATCAAGCCCCGCATCAGGGTCCCTGCTCGGCGGGAAGCCAGCTTCTCCCTCTCCCACTCCCCGCTTGTGTTCCTTCTCTCGCAGTCTCCCTCTCTGTCAATAAATAAATAGAATCTTTAAAAAAAGAAAGAAGAGAGGAAAACTCAACATGGCTAAACAAAATTGGAAAAGCAAACATCACAATGCATCTGGCTTTATGAAATTCAAAATGTGTATCTCTGTTTTAATTTCTGTATGATCCCATTTCAAAGCTAATAGTAGCGTAGCATTTAACCCAGAAATTCCCAATTTATTTGAGCACCAAATCTTTTTTTTGAACACTGTGGAGCTCCTAGGACATCGGGTGCAGTTTGGAAAATGTTGTGAACACTTGTAAAGAGTCTTCTGATTGCTTGGCTTTGCCTACTCTGAACACTATCTTCTTGGTCAATTAACAGGATCCATACAGTTAAGGTAGCTCATTACGACAATGCCAGCAAGAATTAATTTTTATGTAAGTGATAGTTTTGTGCCCAAAATTTTGAATCTCCAATATGTTGTTAATATGTCTGTATTTGTATATGCATATTATATAGAGTACAATATATATGATACAGAGTTCTAATACTAATTTCCTTTGCTTGCCACACACACGCACATACATACATACACAATGGATAACGATCTATAGCTCAGATGACCACTGTAGTGGTCCACTAGAGATTCCTTTTGTGTCTGGATTTGAACAGTGTGTGACGGTCCCTTTTATGTCCCCACACTGTTATTATATTGTCTCTAAGTATTCTGCTTATCTTGTATCTTAGAGAAGCATTTATAAATATCAGATTCTGCCTGCAGTTCTTAAGTTTCTTTGCTCAGAATTATATTCCTGAGGAATCTGGCTTAACTGTATTATACTCTGATACACCTGCTGTTGAGAATTTGCCAGGCATGACTTCATTACTTCCTCTGGTCTTAGCTGTATGTCCACCTCGAAAGCAGTGTGGACTTAAGGGAACATTTGGGGCACAGAGTCCTTACCTACAATCTGGTAAAAGAGCTAGACACATGAATAGAAAGTAAGGCTAACTTTTAATTGCAGGGAACATGTAGCTGCTGATGAAGCCAGCAGCCCAGAGCAGGAGTGTGGGGAGAAAGGAAGCACAGAGAGGGGGTCAGGCTTGGGGGATCCTATCTGACTTGGAGACGGGCTCAGCCTTCATATTGTGGGAGATTTGTTTCAGATGACTTTGATATCAGAATGTAATATCTGCTTATATTAAAAGTTGAAAACAAGAATGTTAGGGGAAAAAAAAATCACATAAATTCCCATCATTCCGAACACAGCCATGTTATTATCCTTTAGATGTAGTATTTCCTCTCTTTTGTACAAGTTTTTTTTATCATTCCTCCAAGCTGAATTCATGGTTTCAGCTTCAAGCTGTGGATGAGAAAATCAAGACACTGAATCAAGCGACTGCCTGAAGTCCAGACTCAGCTATGGCTCAAGAACATCGGAATTTAGGGCGCCTGGGTGGCTCAGTTGGTTAAGTGTCTGAATTTGGCTCAGGTCATGATCCCAAGTGTCCTGGGATCGAGCCGTGCATCAGGCTCTCTGCTTATCAGGGAGCCTGCTTCTTCTTCTGCCGCTCCCCCTGCTGTGCTCTCCTATGCTCTGTCAAATAAATAAAATCTTCAAAAAAAAGAAAAGAACATGGAAATTTCCTGAGTACTGAAAGGAAGAATAAAGGGGGGGAAAAAGGAAAACATTTTTCTCCAAACAAGCAAACCCTAGGCACAGAGAAAAATCTACTTACATTATTATTTTTTTAAAAGTATATCTGCCTGAAGTGGGTTGTTTTTGTTTTTGTTTTTGGAAGATTTTATTTATTTATTTGACAGAAAGAGATCACAAGTAGGCAGAGAGGCAAGCAGAGACATAGAGAGAAGAGGAAGCAGGCTCCCTGTCGAGCAGAGAGCCCAATGCGGGAGTCAATCCCGGGACCCTGAGATGATGACCTGAGCTGAAGGCAGAGAGGCTTAACCCACTGAGCCACCCAGGCGCCCCATTACTAACTAATTCTTAATCACCAAATCAGTTCCATAATGTAGTGGATGAACTTGCTGTCCCGCTACCAAAAGATCTTGGGCTCCACATTCATTAGTGGTCCTGTAATGTGTTTTTCAGATGTCTCGTGGAAGCCCCCCAAAGAATATTCTACACAAGATTCTAGACTCCAGACACCTTTTTCCATCTTAAAATTCATTCCTGGAAACATTGCTCTTTGATCAGGCTTTGGTACACTGTTTTGACCAAAAATAAGAAATATTCCTTTCTCGCTTTCACAGTCGTATTATGACTTAACTTCAGGGACAGGGAGAAAGACTGAGATTTAAAGGACTATAATTACAAGCCACCTGAGTAGGGACTGTGGAAAGGTTACCTGAAGAAAAGGGTGATTAACATTTCCAAGCATGTGAACTGAGTCATTTCTGGCTGAAGGGTAGCATTTTAAAGATATAATATTGTTTATAAAATTAAGGAACTTCAAGACTGGACCTTTTCCTTTGTTATAGATTTTTTTTTTAACTTTTAAAGAATACAGGAAGCCATTTGGTGGGTTAGACATTTTAAAAATCATAGTCTTATGGAGAAAATAATAGACTTTTAAGTTAGAATGTATTTTCCCATGTAGAGCAACTTCCTGAACAGAGCGTTTCCTTGTTTTCACTCAGTACAACACCTGTACACTTTCTTTCTCTGAATAATAATTACTGTTGTTTTTCCTAAGATATATTTTCTAAGGATTATCTCCCTCTTCTGCCTTGACATTGGAACATTGGCCAAAGATTCTTTACAGAGTGCCCTTAGTACAAAACCCTCTCTGAGACCCAACAGATAATAAAGAGATAATGCAAGGAACACCGATTTTCTTGCTAAAAAATAAGACTGATTGATTAATAGATAGAATGATAAAGATAATACACAATTATGGAACATGGGAACCAAAATTGCTACATTTTTGACCAGTAACAGGCATGATCCATTTAACTATAAAGTATGAAGACCCTTTAAGCCATAAATCATAGCTTCTGGAATATGTGACTACAAAGTGAACATACATATACACAAGGATAGTTATTGCTAAATTGTTTTTAATAGGAAAAATAAAAGGAAGCAATCCTCATCTCATGCACAGTAAAAGGATTAAATAGATTTTGTCACTTCATGCCGAGGTGGGTTCCATCTGCTCTTAACAAAGCATGAGTCCAAGCTATATGGACTGATGAGGAATATGTGTTGTACTGTTTCCTGAGAAGATCATGTGCATAATAACATGAAAGGTAGGGTGACAGTCAAGGAAATGGATATGCTGAATGATAAGACAAAATATAGGGAACAATAAACACCAAACTATTAAATTCATGGTGACTGAATGATAATGTGGGAAAAACAGAAATCATTGATTTTTTTTCTCCTCCTATAACTAGGTATGATTTGGTTTAAGTGAGCTTCATTACTTTATAGCAAAAAAAAAGAAAATATTTTATTATGTATTATTATGCATGAATGGTCATTTAGTTCCATTTCTAAATCATTAGGTTGCCAGGAATTTAGGCTCCAGAACAAAAAAAAATTAATGGTGGCACCTGGGCAAACAAAACCACCTCCTGCCCCTACCTTATTCGTTCCACTCTGTTTCCATAGACTCCTTAGAATTATAGATAAGTTAGTCTCCTAGGCTCACCCATAAATGCATATATCAACTCGTAAATACCTCTATATCCAATGTGGATTAAAAGGTGGAAGTTAGTAGTTTTTCTGTATAAAAGGAAAAGTGAAAATATATAAACCCATGGCTACTTTTCCTTCCCACATCATTCCTACCAGTAATAGAGATTAACTACTTTTTGACCAACCTACCTCATCAGTTTTAGAAATATCACGATAAATCACATGCAATAAATGACTCTTTCCCTCTTTAATTCAGATACAGGCCCACATCATATTCCTTGCTATGCATTGCCTTCAAATTCATTATGTAATGAAGGGAGCCGAGGTTTCAAAGATTCTTTTTTATCCTTATTCTGCAAATTGCCAGCAAGGGAGGATATTTCTGTCTTATCATCATACATACTCTACTTAAAGTTCAAATTTCATTTTAAATCCACCACTTCTGACTGAAGGACAGAATTCAGAAATGGTAAGATTTGGGCTCAATTGTTCTTTAATTCTGTTTATTTACTTTCAGTATTCTAGAATTTGAAGATTTTAAAGAAAAACACCAAAACTATAGGTGAGGTTCAAAATAATCTCCATCAGGTTCTTGTTTTTATCCACTGGAGAGCTGATTATCAAATTGGGAGTGTATTGGTGTATTCACACCGCTGTAACAAAGTGTCCCCGGCAGGGTGGCTGAAGCAGAAGCTCTTCTCTCACCATTCTAAAGGCTTGGGTCCCTGGACAATGTTGGTTTCTGGTGAGGCCCCCTCCTTGCCTTGTAGACAGTGCCTTCTCGTTGTGTCCTCACATGATCTATTGTCTGGAAGAGGGAGAGTAAGAGAGCTGCCCACACAAGAAGGACAGAGAGCAGGAGCAGGCCGGGCAGAGGGAGAGGGACTGAAAAAATCACAAGCAAACCCACATGCAGCTCAATCTCACAACCCTGAGATCATGACCTGAGCCGAAATCAAAAGTCAGACTCTTAACCTGCTGAGCCACCCAGGTGCTCCTCTTCCTCCTTTTACCAGGACACCAGTCCTATGGGAATAGGGCACCACACTTACAATCTTTTTTAACCCTTGCCATCTCTTTAAAGGCTCCATCCCCAAATATAGCCACATGGGGGATAGGGGCTTAGGGCTTTCAGCATATGATATTGAGAGGGACAAAATTCAGTCTGTGACAGGGAGAAAAACAAACATTGGATATTACGGTATAATTTTGTGAATATTTTATGCTATGCTAAGTTTCTCCCTTCTAAGTTTTCCTTGTGTCTTTTAGTAAAAGAAACATTGAAATGACATTTAACTGCCTACTCCCACCAGCAGGCATAATCTATAGAGTCTGATTTTTAGAAGGTCATGAATTATTTCATTAAATTGTTAAATGTCTTTATATTTAACATAATATGTGATATATGTACATATATCCTTCTCAAAAGTGACATTTTAAACTACGCCTTTTTAGAAGTTTTTCTTTTGCTTTTTAAAAAGCTAATGCAGAAAGAACCGGTTAAATGTGTTAAATTCGAGTAAAACGTCAGTTTCTTGTTATTTAACTGGCCCTGTAGATATACTAGTTAGTTGACTAAAAGTAAAGACTTTTTCTTCTAATGTATAAGAAAAAATTAAAGCACACAAGAATCACACCAAATTATAGAAAGAGTCAGCCAACAGTGTTAATATTATTAGAGAAGCTCTTTTTTGTTACTTTTTTATGTACAGAGATAATGTGAAATTACAAACTTTGGATAATCTTTTCACACAGTTTTCTACATCTTGTTGAATCTAGCCTCCAACTTTTATCTCCACAGTATGAGATTAGATTTGTGGAAATTGAACAGAGAAGCAGTCCTTTTCCACGGAGAGGGTCAAGTTTTCTTCTCCCATTCCCGTTTTCTCCAAAACTGAAACGGAGAGCAGTACTTTTCTCCGCATTTAATTGTCTATTGGTATGGCCTTGAATTTGCAGAACCCTTGGCGTAATGAGACTTTATAAGAATCTCAGTAGCCACTCTTGCGGACTCTGGCTCTGGGAGCTGTGAGAATTGAAAACCACCAGCCAGTAGGACTCCATTGCTGTGCAATGAATAAGTACATTCATCCCCTCTATGTGGCGGCTTCTGGGAATCTTGTGACCTCTGAGAGGTCTAGGGTGGGTCTTAGTGATACACTATCGAGTGGTAGCATTCCTAGACAGCAAACCCCAAAGAATGTCATTCCCACTTACTGTCGCTTCCCTTCCAGAGTGTTAAGTTTTCAGGAATACCCAGGTAGAGCCTATCTACCATAAAGCCCTCAGCGTCCCCTAAAAACTCTCATTGCACTGCTCTGACCAAGGTCTGTTGCCTAACAAAACAGCCAAAGCAACATCTCAAAAACGTAGGAATTGCTGGGCTTGTTATACTTCCGCCCACTCAAACCAGGAGGTGTGTGAACTTTGTGTCTTGGGTGAAGTAAAATGAGAAGGAATGGACAGAGAAGGGAAAGGGTGAATGGGAAAAGACGGAGCAGGACCAAATTTTGTCTCAATGATCCTTCTAGAGCTGTGGTTCCCCTAGAAAGAGCGAATGGGGAGCTATTTCTTTATCTATACAATGTAGACAACAACAGATAGAGCAGTGATGAGGCCACGATTGGGTGTACACAAAGGGCTTGCAGTAGCAAATATTCAGTAAATACTCATCAGAGCTGTTGTTCCTGCTACCATTATGGGCATTTGGAAATGGAAAGGGTCCAAGCTTGGACAACAGTTTTACCCATCGGTCACTGGACGGACAACTCTGAGACAGTTCCTTGATTCCTGAACCTCATCTGCAAACTGGGGATTATAGCAGAGGAATTGCACAATTTCATTCCTAAGAACAATTTCATGTGTTAATTATCTCTGTCTTTCGGGGGGCCTGAGTGGCTCAGTTGGTTAAGCGTCTGACTCTTGGGTTCAGCTCAGGTCGTGATCTTGTGGGTTGTGGGTCGAGTTTTGAGTGGGCTCCTCACTCAGTGGGGAGTTGACTTAAAGTTGTGTCCCTCTGCCTCCACTCCTCCCCTCCATGTGCTCCCTCACTCTCTCTCTCCGGTAGATAAATCTTTTCTAAAAATCTTAAAAAAAAAAAAAAATGACCTCTGTCTTTCCTTGTCTGGATGGGATGGCTTAAAAAATGAGAAGACGGACTTTGAAGGGAACTGGTTAGCATATAACGCGACATCTGAGTGAGCACAGATACTTAGTGAATCCTGTTTTTAAATAAGAACTTAATGCAAACTAGAGTTAGCATAATATATACATTTTTAGAACCGTATTTATCCTATTCCATAAAACAAGCTGTCAGGCACAACTTTGTCAAAACACTTGTTATTTTGGTCTTCAGATAAGGCAAGTTAAAAACTAAAGCTATATTGTGAAATTAAAAAGGAATATTCTATATCTTAAGAGGCTGGGATCTGATTTCAGCTGAACACAAGAAGTTAAATTAGTTAATTAAGCTTATTTATTTCAGAGCCGTGAGCAGGTATGATGCTGTGTAAATCAGATGGCAGTGGATTGAGTTATCATTCACTTAGATTGCAAAAACATCTGCATAATTGGTCTGTGTCTTCCAGGATATAAGAGCAATACACATGCTCACAATAATTAGAAAGCAGGCGGGCGCCTGGGTGGCTCAGTTGGTCGGGCGACTGCCTTCAGCTCAGGTCATGATCTCGGAGTCCCAGGATGGAGTCCCGCATCGGGCTCCCAACTCCATGGGGAGTCCACTTCTCCCTTTGACCTTCTCAGCTCTCATTCTCTCTCTCAAATGAATAAATAAAATCTTAAAAAAAAACAATAATTAGAAAGCAGACAAATGATGTTTTGGAAAAGACTGAAGGAAATGCAACCATCTAGATGCTTCTGCTAAAAGTCCAGACCTGTCATCACATTGCTACTTCATGATGTCTGTAAAACCCAGCCATTTAAGGACAATAACAAAACACCTACCTTTTTCTGTATACATCCTAAAAGTAATATGGTGTTGGCCTATTGAAAGAGATGTCTCTTCTACTTTTCCTTAATTATTATTCTGTCTCAGGCTTTGTGTTCCTCTTTATTTGGCTAACTGCAAGATTATGACAACAATCTCTGGAATCACCAATCATATTTTCACTATATAACCCTTTGAACCATGTTTGGTGGGGTTTGGTAGAGCCTGTCATCTACACTCAGAGATTTGAAGCTCACCCCTAAATGAATGTCATGTGCAATTAATTTGCAATAGAAGTAATTTGAAGTTAGAATGAAAGCCAGATCTCTCACTGGTTTTCAAAATGAATGCTTTCCCGAGTCTAACACTAGAGAAACTCAGAAATATTTCAAGGTATTCAATCTCAGTTGTTGTTCCCCAGTTCACTGAGGGAACAAGGCATTTTTATTCGCAGATACTTTAATGACTGAGTAGTGTTTATCCTTACTTATGTGACTTAATTTTATTTTATTGAGAGGTATGTATTCACTTATTAAAATGATCTGAATCCCAAGATGTAGGCATGTTGGGAACTTCTCCTTATAAATTAGGCAAATGTGTTCTGGATAACTGTTATCCATCTATATCCATATTATCCATATAACAAATACTTACTGAGCAACTAGTATGTGCAGGACACTCAGTAGGTTACAGTGACTGGACTGACATGCGTCTCTGTGGGATTCACTCACCCTTGGGCTCATTAGATTCTAGAAGGAATCAATGGTCAAAGATGAAGTCTAGGCTCACTGGCATGCTCCATATGGCCCAAAGCGTCTGTGTCCTAGAGACCAGAGACCAAAATGCCTGCATCCTCCCACTGAAGTGTTATTTGGTGACTTTCCCCCCACTTCCACTGGCAAGAACGGGAATGTCGATATTGGCGCATATTCTTCTGAAGTTCCAGCTGCTCATAGGTTATTTCCTGAGGAGACGCTGGTATCTAGAATAGAATGTTGTCTAGGACAATGCTTCTCAAATTGATGTAGTATGAGTGATTTTTCTTTCTTTTCCTTTTTCCCAATCCTTTGTAGACAGATACTTTAAAAAAGAGAGACATGCAAAACAGAAATCTGTTTTTTACTATGACTGAAACATTTCTTTCCACCTCTAGCTTAACTTGTAGATGCTACTCTCAGAGGCTGCCCTGAGGTCCTCTAGTCATACACATCCCGGGAACCCTCAACGTTTCACCTCACAGACTCTCCCTGTGCTGTCGTCTGACCTCGCCTTCAACCCCCAGGAAACTACAGGGTCCTCCTTTCAAAAATCCACCAACATCTCAACATCTCAGTCTCCATCCCCAAGTTCTCCCATAGCCCTTACTTTTCCTTCCTGACCCTCTGTCCCCAGGGACATCCTTGCCAAGGCCACACTTCCTTCGTTCTCTGCTCATGAAAATCGGTGCCTCTTTTTCATTCTCTAGTCGACCTTCTAAAAGCTTTCCTAAGGTTCTGGCCTAAATGTCAGACTCTGTACCCTTTAAAAATGTGAATGCCAGTGTCCAAAATGGGGTTGGGGAATTTCTTTAAGATTTGACTCTAACCCTATGTGTGAGTGCATGAGTCTGTGTAGGGTGGGGCTGGGGAGGGTAGCTTACAGGAGCTTCTAAGGGTGGTTGATAGTACTAACCCACCAGCTGAAAAAAGGAGAATGCCGTCATTAACACGGAAGAAGGAATGTGCAACTTCTATTGTTTCCTCTCTTCTAGTTTCTAGCTTTAGATCCCTTCACTGTGACCAGAGCTTTGGTGGGTGTGAGGAGTGGAACTATACACACACACACACACACACACTCACACAGGAAGAGCATTTTGTAGAAGGTCAATAAATGTGTTTCTTCTGCCAATGACAGGAACCTTCAGTCTCCGACCATGTGTGTCCTCATCTGTTACATGAGATGGTTAGGCACCATGATCTATGAGCTCACTTTCACTAAAAAATTCTATAATCTTCTGACATTTCCTCAAATCCTTTTGTGTAACCTACTGACTTTTCCCCACCTAAGACTATATGTTAACCCCATTTTCTTAATTCTCTTCTAGCAACTGTGTTCTGATCAGAGGCCAAATAAATGACATTTGGAACTTCCACTAAGGTACTATAAGGTAAGATCTTTGTTGGGGGAGAGGGTTGAGTTCTTTGCTTTAATAAAAGGATTTAGGGATTGATCAGTGAAATAGATTAATGAGAAATAGGGATTTCTAAATTGGTGTTTTTCAATATGATTTCTAATTGCTCTCTGTGCATCTTAATATAGCTTATACAATAGTGCTTGATTTTTGAGTCTTAATGAAGATATTGTTTTTGCTTATTTGCTGATCAGATACAAAACTACAGTGAAAGCATGTTTGTTAAAATACGAAATAAGTTGTTTTATTTCAAATATTCCTTTGTATCTTAATTATAGCAATATGGGGTTATTGGAAATCAATGCAAAATGTTTGCATTTTTAGTGTATATAGAATTTTATAGCTCATCTAACTCATAGAAGCTTAAATGTTATCCCTTGATTTATATCATCTTATCCAAAATGCCATACAAAAATCTGATAGGGAATATAAAGAGCGATATTGTAAAAAAAGGTTAATCTCCCTTAAACATTGTTAATACTTTCTCCATTCAGCAGACAGTGCAACTAGCCTACCTAATATCCTTTCTCCCTTCCAAATAATAATAATAATACCATTATTACTATTATTATTCTGATGTTCTTAAGAACAGTGAAATGCCAAGTTTAGAATCTTTGCCTTCCCTGATTCCTTTATTGAGGCCGCATAACCCAGCTCTGGCTAACGAACTCTAGATGGTGAGCTCCAGATAGGGCTTCCCTTCCTGAATTTATTCCCTTCCTGACATAGTAGAGCAGGGCTTCATGAGCAGACTCTCTTTGAAATATTTTCCTTATGAGGACTCCATCTACCTACCTGGAAAGCTGTTCTAAAATTTGGAGCCGCTGAGTAATGACACAGTCAACGCCATTGAAAGGAGAACTTCTTACTTACATATCCTGAGAGAAGGGCCACTGCCTGCCACCAGGGCCATCTGAGGAAGCACCAGGTTAGACAGAAGAGAAGGAGAAGTCTGAGAGTCTTTACTGGGAGTGTCTGCAGGAATAGCTGTGCAGAATGGGACAAACAGCCGAGAACTGGCCATTTGGAAGAGTATAGGTAGGCGCTGGGTTGTAGAGGTTGTCTCTGGCCTCCGGGTCCCAGGTGCTAGGGAAATACTGGTGTGGGGTGCAAGAGTGAGAGGAGAGCTAGGAGGATACAGCTAGGACTGCTTGGTTTACCTGTGATAGGTGGGCTCTGGTCCTCGCCCTTTGCTATCTCTAAGAACTGGCTAGTTCTGGGAAAGGCAGTCTTTCCCTAGGCAGCTAGCTTTTAAGATCTCAAAGCATCATAAAATACAGGAAGTAAAAACCATGATGAGTACCCAGCACAGCCCCCATCTCGTAGTCTCAAGGACAGAAGCCCCAGCCAGAGATGTCGGAGCCGAAAGCTAAAGGAGCTTGACTCCTTGATGACGTTCTTGAGTTGTCGTGAACCTACCATCAGCTCTCCCGTGGTATGACCTTGATCGGTTAGGTCCCCTGAGCCTCAGAGCCGAATGCAGACAGAGCCGGTTCACGGTCATTCAGATCCAGGCGCTGTGCTAGTCGTGCCTCTTTAATGTCACAGGAGTACTGTCCGGGTGTTAGTATCCCCATCTACAGATGAGGAAGCTGAGATGTTGAGAACTGTGTCCTGTGATCATAGGTGTTACGGACGAGGTTTGGACTGGACCTGTCAGGCGCCCTTCCCAGTGCTCCGCTGCCTTGATGCTTATCCTGGCAGTGTCTGGCGGGCCCCCGGGCTGTTGCTGATCACATCTGCTGGCTAGTCTGTGGCACTGCCGGCTCCAACCCTTTGAACGCTTGCTCTTTGGTAACACAGAATTCCCACCAGATTATCCATTTATAAAACTAAGTGAACTGAGACTCTTCCCCATTAAGAAAGAAAAATGGAAAGAGAGCGAAAGTCTGGTTGTGGGGAATCAAAAGGAATTAGAATTGCCTATGAAAGCAGGTGAAGGAACTGTGAATTCCAAGGTGGATTGTTTTTGCTTTCTTTCATTCTTTTTTGAAGTAAACGCTTAGAACTAATGGTCTCAATATGGCCACCAAAATTCAGCTTCTAACCTACAGTCTTGATAAGAAATATTCTCTTTCTCACGGTCTCTTACTTTACTCATATTTATTGGGTTAAGGGGGGAAAAGGCAGGTGAAAGATAAATTATGTAAAGAAACTCCTTTCCAAAGAAATCATGCACAATATTGAATAACGTACTGAGCTGAGTCGGGGAAGGACAGGGAAGGAGGTGCTTGGGTAATGGAAAAGTCTCTGGGCTGGAAAATACGAGAGGGGCAGTGCAGGTGACAGCCAGCTCTGCTGTCCTTAAAAATGCCATCTCACCTCTCCAGACCTTTGTTCTTTATTTGTAAATTGAGGGAGTCAGATATTCTGATACTCTCTTAGTGTAAAATAATAGCTTACCCTGTCGGATCTCCTTTGCAAAATACGGGGACATGCTGTGTCTGCTAAAGCCACGCTTTCCTTTTGGCCTTTGAATTTCTGCGTTCAGTGATTTTCCCGTCTCTTTCCTTTCTTTCAAATAGATCTTGAATCTCCTCATTTCTTTCTATGTCTTCTGTTACGACCCTATCCCAAGTCATTCTGTCTTGCCTGGACCACTGCATGAGCTTCCTCCTGGCCTCCTGACGGGAGTGCTTGCCTTGCCAAAATCCTTTCCATGTGCCACAGTCCCTGCCTGGGGAAGCCACATCACATCTCTGCCTCTCCTGCTTGAGACCTGCTCAAGACCCTTCCACTCCCCTACATCAAGGGGCACACTCCAATGCACAGCCATGACTTACGCATCAAATACTTTTCTCCTTGTTCCCCCACTCTGTCGTCTGTCCTTCTTACCATTCTGTGAGTGTTTCTTTGTGTCCTTGCCCCCTTCCTGGGGCCCTGCCCATTCACATTTCAGCGGCTACAGCCTTCCCTAAGCACTCTCTGGAAACGAGCACTAGCCCAGGCATGCAAATTTAAGTCCTTCTAAAAACTAGACATTTTCTGTTGTGAAATACCCCGCTATGGTAAAAATACCTACCCCTACAACTTAAGGGATTTAGGCAAGACTGACCAATGCAGCCATGAGTATTTGTTTAGGGTTTGCTGTTGATCTCTTGCCCTAGAATGATCCAAGCTCCATGAGAGCGGGACGTTGTGTGTGCCTGTGTTGTCGAAACTACAGTGCCTATAGGGCTGCCTGTTGCCTCCAAGAAGCTTTATAAATATTTGCTGAATGGATGAATGTAGAGGCAGAAAATGCTGTGTCAGTTATCCCAAAAGAAGTTACGTTGTGCTTATAGATGTCTCCCATGAGTGTATTACTTAGGAAGGAAGGGGAAAAAAGGTAAAGATGGAGGGAAAAAAAAGAAAGAAAGAAAGAAAGAAAGAAACCCCTCTGGGAAGAGGGACGGACAGCAGTGCACACAGAGGCAGCAGGTAACCTGGGAGGGATGGCTTTCGGTTTTCTTCCTAGCCACATTTTTGGTCTATAATGAGGAGTGGCAGATGCGGACCTTCTAGATATTACTTAGATTTATCAACTAAGCCTGGCACATACGTAATCAGAAATGTTTGTTGAGTGAAGGCCTCAAAGAATGAAATAATAAATTATTGAACTGCTAAGAGCCTTTTGCCTTTTTTTTTTTTTTAAATGGGCGTGATATGCAGCCATCAAAAGAAATGAAATCTTGCCATTTGCGACAACATGGATGGAACTAGAGCGTATCATGCTTAGTGAAATAAGTCAAGCAGAGAAAGACAACTATCATATGATCTTCCTGATATGAGGAAGTGGTGATGCAACATGGAGGCTTAAGTGGGTAGGAGAAGAATAAATGAAACAAGATGGGATTGGGAGGGAGACAAACCATAAGTGACTCTTAATCTCACAAAACAAACTGAGGGTTGCTGGGGGGAGGGGGTTTGGGAGAAGGGGGTGGGATTATGGACATTGGGGAGGGTATGTGCTTTGGTGAGTGCTGTGAAGTGTGTAAACCTGGTGATTCACAGACCTGTACCCCTGGGGATAAAAATATATGTTTATAAAAAATAAAAAATTAAAAAAAATTTTTTAAAAATGGGCGTGATAATATTCCCTGGATGCCAATATTCAGTCCGTGTTGGTAGCAGGCATTCCAAATACTCCGAGTGTGAAAAACGTTCCTTGAAACAGAATTGAGTTACTGTGCTCGGCATCTCCCCCAGAGCATTTCAGAATTCATTCTGTCTTCAAGTAAATTGTCACAGTGACTATCCAGAGTGGCACACCATGCTAATGTATTAAAATGCTGATGGGAAAATGAAAACGAGAAAAACGTCTTATCTGTCAATTAAATGATGTAGCCTCGTGGTTGGATTACAGCAACTCCGGGCCTTTTTGTTTTCTGCCAATTGAGATTTGACAGCTGTTTATAAAATATTTACATTCTGATTTCAGTCACATTGACAGCACTTTTGGGTCTTTGGAAGATGATAATTACATGTTAGGAAAATGTTAAAAAATTTTTTGAAGCTGATCTGTTGAGGGGGAAAAGTCTGTTTTTTTTTTTTTTTTCAAATTGTGCAAAGGAAGGAAATGTACTTTATTAAAGGATATATTTCTAATAAAATAAAGAAATAATAGGTTTTTGTGATCCAGAGAGATACTGCATGTAATATGAAGGAATATTCTCCATCTTGCCTGTTCTGGGCACCTTAGCTTTTCTTAATCAGCCCTGTCTAGCTAGATACATGCCTCTCACCTTTTTTCACTTTTTTTATGCATCCATAACGTTTGTGTGGTATATGGGTAGGCAAATTACACTGGATTTGAGAGCATCCATACAGAATTTTGCAGATAAAAAAAGTGTATTGTTACTATTCAAAGAAGAGAAAATAAGTGTTGGGAACAATATCAAGTACTGAATTTATATAGAACTTTCCAATAAAATACTCTCAAGTGTTTTCATGAGAAATGTCAATTTATGAATCGCTTCTTTTTATCAGGTATTAGGTTAGAAAGAGTGACCTGTATTTCTTGGTCAGTGATCTTTCTGGAGTTTTGACAGTCATTTTCTGGGTTATGCTTTGTAGGAACAAGTAGATGATAGAAAATTTAAAACCTGGTTTATAACCATTCAAAACTTTCCTGCAATTGAAATTCTGTTTAAGAATCTAACAGCAGTTACTTTCTTTCACTGAAAAACGCTATGTTGAAATTTCTTAGGGCAAATGATTTTGGAATTCAACCTAACTTTTTGAGTATGAAGTATTTTTTTATATATTTCTTAAGATTTTATTTATTTATTTGACAGAGAGAGAGAGCATGCACAAGCTGGGGGGGGGGCAGAGGGAGAGGAGAAGCAGGCTCCCCGCTGAGCAGCAAGCTGGACATGGGGCTCCATCCCAGGACCCAGGGATCATGACCTGGGCCGAATGCAGATGTGTAACCCACTGAGCCACCCAGGCGCCCCTAGTATCAAGTATTTTAAAACTGCATGAAAAGCATAGATTTTTTTTGCTAGCCATCGCCATGCACGTAGCTTGGCCCCCTCTAAAAAGGCAAAAGTGGACTTGAGCCTATGTGTAGAACCAGGAGGAAAAGTCTAGCTCAGGGCCCTGGGCCCACCCGCTCTCCACCCCTGCTCTTCCCTGCTCCTCCAGGGGCCTCGTTCTGGGACCATTCAGGTGGACCCCCAGCCTGAAAGTCTACCATGCCCCTTTCCCCACTGGGTCACAGCCGTGCTCTGGCCAGCCATTGGGCCCCAGGCACACTAAAGGATGCATCTGGTGATTGCTTATGCCCGAAGCAGTAAGCAGACCTGAGCCTCTGGAAGGGATTCTGAGGACCTGCAGATACGAAGCTGATCTAGAAGAACCTGGACTCCTTGTGGGCATTTCCCTTTCAGAAGGCATTTCATGGCCACAGGAAATCCAGAGTGAACCTTTGGATGCAGCACTTCTCAAACACGAATGTGTAAACACTTGTTAAAATACAGCTTCTGATTTGGAAGGGCTGAGGCGGGCCCGAGCTTTGGCATTTCGGACGTGCTCCCCGATGAGGCCGATGCAGATACCGACTGTGCTCTGAGGAGGAGACAGTGACACGACGAGACCACAGGGACATGACAGGGACATGGCAGTGGGTCCCGCTGCCTGGTTGCATGCAGTGCTGGACAGAAGTATCTGCTTTAGGTGAAGACGGAGACCAGGACCTGCCACAGAGAGCCGTCCTCACCCACCAAGATTCCCCAGCCTGGATCCTGTACAGCGCTTACCTCCCAGTTCTGCATCAGGGCCCTTGGCCGTCTGTCCTACCAGGTGTACCTCTAAGGGCTCACAGCCCCTTGTGCATGAGAGCAGCTCACTCTGTGGCTGGGCACTAAGTTGGATGTCCAGGGGGCAGGGCCCACCTTGGCTGTGCTCAGAGCATCCCGAAGTGGCCGCAGGGGCCAGGTGTTTCCATCAGGCTTACAGCCTGTGAGAGCTCAGCACCAACCTGTGCTGGGCCACACCTGCCCTCTAGGGGAGTGGCACCTCCGCCCAGGCCCCCCCAGCCACAGAGCAGCTCTGAGAGTATCTGGGGGGTACCCCGCCCATGTGCTGGAACCCCACATGTGGGAAGCCCTATAACTGGGTTCAAAAAAGCACATTAGGGGGAAGTAGTTAATCCATTAGTTCTCTAGCAAGACTGCAATACGTTATGTGGGACTAGATGAAAAAGTATTCAGAAATGACCCAAATAAAAGCAGTGCATTAAAAAAAAAAATGACTACATTCTCAGAGAACAGTTGAATAAAAGGGAAAAGAACACCCAAATCAGGAAAAAAAAATTTTAAAAATGAACCTTTGGGAAACAAATACCTGTGTTATGCTATATGCAAAAGAAAATGCCACCCAAAGTTAATTAAATTATCAAAATATATCACAGAATCAAAAATAAATGAAGATGGGAATCAAAAATAAATCTTATGGGATGAACATAAAAACTTGTAACAGAAGAGCAGCTCTTGGAAACTAGTCATCGAGTAAAGTCATAAAGGTCATTCATTTCATAAAAATCTGAGTTTGAAGGTGACACTTTTTAACTAGGTAGGTGACACTTTTTAAGTTAAAAGGGGTTTTAGACATAGCTCCATAACATACAGAAGTTCAGTCACATTCCAAGAGAAATGAAAGAGCTCGTTACAATAAAAACATTATAGAAAAGAATGTGAAAACCAGAGGCGTAATCTTCCAGTTTTCAGCGTGTGTACAAGTATAAGAAGGAATCAGTGCAGGGTGTCTGGGTGCCTCATTTGTTTGAGCGACTGCCTTTAGCTCAGGTCATGATCCTGGAGTCCAGGGATTGAGCCCCACATTGGGGCTCCCTGCTCAGCAGGGGGTCTGCTTCTCCCTCTGAGCTCTGCCCTCTCATGCCCACTCTCTCTCATTCTCTTTCTCTCTCAAATAAATAATTAAAATCTAAAAAAAAAGAAGAAGAAGAAGAAATCAATTCGAAGCACATATAAGAATGACTTGGAAAAAACAAAGATCTCATAATGTGATAAAAGGCCAAAGCTTTGGATGTGCTGTATTTACACTGTAGCATATCCCAGGGAGGAAAAAAAAAAAATTCCATTCACACAGCTTCTTCTTATTCTAAGACTGCAAATTCTGTCCGGTTTTCTTTACAGCAAAATAGTTGTTCAGTTCCTGCTGTATGTTCCTAAGATAGAAATCTTAGATGATCTGTACCTATGCTTTAATACACAGCTTCTTTCCTCAAAGAACATGCTGTCCAGTTTGGATGAGAAAGCTAGACACATTTTTGTAATGATGTCAGTGTTAAATATAAGACCAGATATAAGGAACATCACTAAGTAGTTTAAGTAGCAGAGACATCCTGACCCAGTGCTTGTCGTGGGCTGTAGATTTAGCGGGTTTACGTCCCTGATGCTTTTCACAGTGATAGACCTACGTGAGCTTTGAGATCACCTTCATGAAAAGGATGTGCTAATGACATACCAGGGCAGAACAAGAGAGGTAACATTTTTGTTTAGTTTCGGGGACGTTAAAGGGGTGACATGCATAGAGACTTGGGAGAGGGTAGGACTTAACATGGGAAGAAAGAAACCCGTGGGCATTTCAGGGGAATCAGGGGACAGAATTCAGGGGCAGCTTCAGATATCTGGTGTGGGTAGTGGGGGGGAGACGGTGGGCTCCAAGGAAGGAGAGAGACAGAGACAGGGAGGAGCAGACTGAGAAGGACTTTGCAATTCTAAAGGAGTTTGGGTTTTATCTGAAAGATCAGTACTGCTGAAGGAGTATGAGCGGGAGAATAACGGGAGGAAAATTAACTGGGCAAAACTGTGTGGAACTATGGGGAAGGTGGGAAAAGAGGTCAGTCACTTTCATCAGGAACAAGGACTATAGAGACTGAAGAGGAAACGGCCCCCTGGAGGGAAGGGAGAGTAGATTCATAAAACAGCGCTAAGAAGCCTCAGTCTCATTCTTTCCTGCCTCCCCGTGCTGTTTGCTCTCTCCTGCTTCTCTACAATTTTCAATTCTTTTGATGATTCCCCTTTCATATGTAAATTTAAAATGGATTCTCATCATAAAGAAGAAGTAGACAACACCCAGCTAGGTTCTCTTTTGATTTCTGTCTCCCCGTCCAGTCCTTCTCTTCCTCCAACCCTCCCTGACCCTAATTCTTTCTTCAGGTCTCCTCCTCTTCCCTGTTTTCCTGAACTCACTGCAGCCTGGCCCCTGGGTCCCCCCGGTTCACTGGGTATGCTGCTGCACAAGTGACTGATCTCCTCGTAGTTGATGAACCCCTTCAAGGGTTGATCCCTAACTTTCCTGATGTCTCTGCAAGTGTTGTGGCCATTGGCCTTTTGGAAGTTCTCACTTTCCTTGGTTGCAAGCAACCTCCCTCTCCTTGAATCTCATTGTACCTCTTGCCCCTTCTCAGTTTGTTCTCCCTCTCCTTCCTTCTTTCCTTCCTTCCTTCTCTCTCTCTTTTCTTCTTCTGTCACCTGCCTAAGTGCACATCCTCTTCCCTACCCCCACAAAGCTCTGTTCAGAATTCTTCTTATGTCACTTAAAGTCCAGGCTTAGACTATGACCTTTAGCCCAGTGCCTCAAATCTGTGCCTCTAGCTTAGCCATCTTTGCCAAGTCCACATCTGTATATTGAGCCAGACAACTCTCTCTACAGGTTTTTGCCCCCTAACTCCACAACCAGAACAGCAGAACTGAACATACCTGCCCTCTTGTGCTCCCTGGGTCTCCACGTGTCTGTCCTACAGTTATGTGCATTGTACAGGTGCAACCCAGAAATATCCCTTTACCTTTCTCAAGTGAAAATCTAATCGGAATTCTAACTGAGCCACTTCCTAGCTGTGTGACCTTCAATATTCCTTAGCTTCTATGGCTCTCAATTTCCTTATTTATAAAGTGGAAAAAATAGTTACCACCTGCCTCACAGAGGTGTTGTGAAGATAATAAATGGCACATTGCAAGCCATCAATAAGCATTAACTGTTGCATTGTTTGAAATAGACTCCCTATTGACTTAAAGAGAAAAAACCAAAACTAGTCTTATCATGTCTTTTAATTTTTGCTTAATTCTCAAACTTCATTTCTCCCATTTCTCAACTTCCACCCTGTTCTCTGCCCTTAAAAAAAGATGCTCTTAGGTCTGTGCTCTGTGCGCCCCTCCCCCCCCAGCTCCCTGGTGCATCTTCCTGGTATTAGATCATGACTTAACCATGATCATTTCCACCGATCCTCATCCTCAAAGTGTTATCTGGAGTAGCTCTTCTTTTTTTTTTCCTTCAAGATTTTATTTATTTATTTGACAGATAGAGATCACAAGTAGGTAGAAAGGCAGGCAGAGAGAATGGAGAGGAAGCAGGCTCCATCCCAGGACCTTGGGATCATGACCTGAGCCCAGGGCAGAGGCTTAACCCACTGAGCCACCCAGGTGCCCCTGGAGTAGCTCATCTTATTTTGTCTCCCCAGTTCTCAACCAGCTGTCCCACATGGTCTTCTGGAAATGCATTATCTTAGAGATGGTTCCTTCTCCATTGCCATTGATTATGCAACTTTATCTGCATCTCTGTACCATCAGTTCCTTGGTGGTAGAGGCCACACTATTTATCTTGAAGTGGGAGTGGTTTTGAGAAGAAGTATGACCAGGGTGTGGACAAAAGAGAATAAGCATAGGACACACCAATGATACACCTAGAAATGGCTCTAGATAGAAGGGAGTCAACTCCCTTTCCTCTTCAGTTGAGTCTGAGAGAGCTGAAAAGGGGCAAGTTTAAAGAGGAGAAGGCAGAAGGGAATACGGTGATATTGAGGGAAAGTGAACCAGAGATGTGGGGGGAAAAACAGAAGCCAGCTGGTAGACTGCTCAAAGGATTAGAGAGCTCCATGGGTCAGCGTGCAAGAGATTACCACAGGGGTGGCTGGCAAGAGAGTAGGGCTCATGCTGACCTGGTAATAAATTTGCATCTCCATAAAATCTTCCAGAAAAAGATCCTGAAGAAGAAAGGCTTTCAGTGTCAAGAATGAGGAAGGGACAAGACATACATAAATTTGTGATATTTAGGAAGCTGAGAGAGAATGCTAACATATACACACAGTTTCAATGAGTCACAGTATTTTGTTACAATATGTATGTAGTGCCATATATAATAGCATATTATAAATATATTTTTATATACAGTTGACTCTCAAACAACACAGGGCTTAAGTGTGCTGACCCCCTGCATGGATAACTTCTGACTCTCCAAAAACTTAACAACTAATAACCTGTTACTACATTACTGAAACCTTCTCAGTAACATAACAGTTGATTAAAATGCATTTCATATGTTCTATATTCTATATTGTATTCATATGATAAAGTGAGCTAGGAAAGAGAAAATATTATTTAAAAATCATAAGGAAAGAGAAGATACATTTATAGGACTATAAGAGAATCTTTATATCAGCAAAACTGTGCAGTTCAAACCCGTGTTGGTCAAGGGTCAACTGTATTTTGATTATAACAGTACAGTGTTTATTATCGAAATATCGGCCATCAGAGAAATCAAAGGCTGATATGACATAGGGTTCAAAACGGAGGTGGAGGTGAGGAAGCAGGGGTAGGCTGTATAGACAGTGTCATAGGCAACCTTGATCTCACAAGGGAGCAGAAACATGGTGGTGGTCCAGATAAAAGGGGACCCAGCGAGGATGGTATTTTGTTTGTGGAATGATGGATGTGATGGAGGAAAGAAGGGAGGACAAACCCACAATGGCTGAGAGAGAGGTTGTTTCAGGAGTAAAGCTCTGTGAGAAGTGGAGGAAGAGAACCATGATTGGGATGTCTGTGGCAGGTGCAGGGCAGGAAGGCCGACTTCACAGTCATGGCTGCCAGAGAATGGATAGAAAGTGGTGCTCAGAAAAGGAAGCAGTTCCGAAGCATTATCACTTTTCTCTTTTCCCCGGCCCTGAGAGACTTGGCAGCAGGGCTCCATGTTCCCTTGAGTTTAAATGGTTTGGATTTAGAAGAACGGCTCAGAACAAAGCAAGCCATGTGCCTAATGACTGACCTCAGGGGTGTTTCCAGACAGACCTCTGTGTCCTGACGCTGCCACCTTCCTTCACCTGCGGGGCCCTTGTCACTGCTGGTGGTGGTAGGGGCTGGACTGGACTCTGGCTGAGCTCCTGTGCCAGGACCCTGGACACGCACAAATGTTGTGAAAATAAAAAAGAAGTTGCACATAAAGTTCCCAGGACATGACAAGGGAGCTTAAAGAGAAAAGGAAAACTAAGTGAGTGTCAGAGACATCTTTCCTGGGCATCTGGACACTGGTGACATTCCAATGAAGATGGGGAGATCGAAAGTGACTTGTGGTTTGAAGACAAAGTTTTTGAATTTTAATTTTTAACAGAATGGAAGCCCATGGAAGCCTAGGGATGTAGCCAAGGCCCAGCCTTTCTTTAGAAGCTGATAAACTTATAAAAATGCATTCCTTTCCACTTCAGTAAAGACGAGGGGAGATTTCGCATGTGGACAGGCACATTTCAGAACACGTATTTGCAGAGGCTATCTTAGTGAAATGAGATTTTATATTGGGAAGTGACATTACCACATTATATCAGAGCATCTGAACAAGGATACAGAATGGTTGAAACTAAGTAAACTGAACTACTTAATTAAAATACTGCATTTCATAGTATCATGAATGTAATATAAAAATAGTATGTTAAAAATGTTTATATTATATGTCTTGATTTTCATATGGAAGTACAAGGATCCAAGGGCAAACCTAGCACAGTGCCTGGGACATGGTAGCTACTAGAGAATGGAGAACAAATAAAATGAGCCAATAAAGCCCATGTTGGCAACTTGTGTGGCTTATACAACAGTTCTCCACCTCGGAAAACAAAAACACAAACAAACAAACAAACAAAAAACATCCAGTACATTCTATTAGTTTCTTGTAAACACATGTAATACAAAATTATGCTTAATGAGGGACACCTGGGTGGCTCAGTGGGTTAAAACCTCTTCCTTAGGCTCAGGTCATGATCCCAGGGTCCTGGGATGGAGACCCGAGTGTCCATCTCCATCTCTGCTCAGCGGGGAGCCTGCTTCCCCCTCTCCCTCTCTGCTCCCTTCTCTGCCTACTTGTGATCTCTGTCTGTCAAATAAATAAATAAAATCTTTTAAAAAATTTTTGCTTAATGATAGTCCCATAATTAAGGAATTTTTAAAGGATTTATTTATTTATTTTAGAGAAAGAGAAAGCAAAATTGGGAGGGACAGAGGGAGTGGGAGAGAGAATCTCAAGCAGCCTCTGCTCTGAGCATGGAGCCCGATGCAGGGCTGGATCCCACAGTCCCAAGATCACGACCTGAGCCGAAACCAAGAGTCAGACGCTCAACCCACTGTGCCACCCAAGCACCCCTATAGTTAGGGAAATTTATATGAGTTGATGTATCAATGAACAAGGCAAGACATTCTGAAATGCATTATAATCCAAGTGTAGATGGGATTGTGTTCCAGACAGTTGGAAAAAGATTAAGGTACCAAATGATATCCTTGAGAATTACCTGAAATCATGTTATATGTGCTGCAAAAGGGAAACATTCCTACAAAAGCACAAGGAAGGCAGAATTTAAAGCTGGAGGTGATACAGCATAGCACAGTGACAGTGAAGGGGGGTTCAGAGAAGTTTGAGGAGTAGGTTTGGCTGAGACAGAATCAAGGATCCTTTGTGTTTCCTTCTTCCCCTGCCCCAGAATAGTCCCCAGAATGGGAATGTCCATGACCTGAGTGAATAACTCTAGCACTTTCTGAATGGAGTATAAAGAAACGGGTGTTTAAAGCACCACCCGTGGACCACAGGCTTCAGCATCACCTGGGAACTTACTGTAAATGCAGAATCTTAGACCCCACAGCAGCCCTACTGAACCAGAATCTGCCATTAACGAGTTCTCTAGGCACGTGGCATTCAATCTTGAATAAAATTTGAGAGGTATTGGTCTGGCATTTAGAAACATGGGCTTTAAGGCAAAGGGATTTGGGCTCAAATCTCATTTCCACCTGGGTCAAGCTGATTTTCTGACACCGTTTCATCGTCTGCCCCCTGCAGTTAGAGCTATCTCATAAATATCGTCATCTCATGTAAATGAGATCATTACGTGTAAAATGTGTAGTGCCCACCCTTTAGTAAACACTCGATAAACCTGAGCTACTTTTATTATTTCCCTTCTGCTGAACTGCAGGATAAGTAAGTGGTGAGGAAGAAGAGTTCTCCCCGTGATCTTTGTCTCTCCGTTCCCAGTCTTAGACTCAGCAGCAACTTGCGAGTAGATCTGATGGTTTCCCTGAGTCTCCTTCGGCCACCAAACGTTTTTTTCTTGTACATTCCTATGAACAAGTCAGTTAGCCTCTTTGAGCCTCCTTGTTCTCCCCAGAGGCATGGGATGGCCACATTAACCTGCCTTCGGGTTGTGAAAACCAGGGGGAGTGATCCATAGAGAGTATATTGTTCCTTGTTCAAAGAGCTCGTATGGAGGATGGAGCATAACGGAGCCCAACTGGGAAGAATCATCTTGGGTAAGAGGCTGAACAACCACCCTCAGGTGCTAAATTACGTCATTTGCTAGTAAAGTGTGGTGCAGCGACTGAGAAGGCATTTCCTTTTGATAGGAAGAGACAACGTGGGTTCTAGAAGCCAATAGGGAGGGCAGGAAGCTAGTTTCATCTTCCAAGACAGAAGCCTCTGTAGAAACATCCCAGAAAGATTGTTCCTGAAAAATATGACCTCGATTTTCAAGAGCTACCTAAACGTTTTGCTCTTTACCTTATGTCACAGCAGAAAAAGAGATACATTCACTGGAAGAGTAACATAAATTCAGTAAGCGGACCTAGAGGACAGTTTCTAAAGAGGATCACAGGAGGGAATGATGGCCTCTGGTTGGGTGTCAGCAGAGCTTCTGAGAAAGAAGACTTTTATGGTTGGCTTTGAGGGATGGATAGACTCTTGAGAGGGAGTTGCTGTCTTCGTGGAAGAAATAGCCTAGGAAAAACGAGTCAGAAAATGTTGAGGTGCCTGAAGGAACGATGAGGAAAGCTCCAGATTGCACAGGGCTGGAGAGGGAGAGTCTGTTGTGAAGGTAGGCAGGCATCCGATTTTGAAGGACCTCGATGGCTCAGCTCCTCATTTCTCTGCGATGGCCGGGCATGCACTCTTGGGGATTGGGGGACTGACGTGATCAGGAACGTGTTTCAGAACATGTATCTGGCATCTCTGTGTGATTTGGTTCAAATCAGGAAGAAGTTAGGGAGACCAAGTCCATATTTGTGGCCCAGGAAAAGTAACCAGGCCCTGGATTTGTAACAGTGGGACTGAAAGGAAAGGACAGTTTGGAACAGTGGCCTTTGGAACAGGACTCCTCCCTGTCAGCAAGAAGCCTCGATATTAGAGGAAAATATAATTCACTCACCTTACAGTTGCTGTTGCCAAGCTCCAGGTTTTGATATATTTTTTTAAGGTAGTGTGAGTAGCAGAACAAATATACTAGTTACTTGTTCTATTTTTATGTCCTTGTGTAGGGAAAAGAGAAAAAGGAAGAATTCTTTTGATGTGTCATACTCTGAGACTTATGGTAGTTTGCTAATTATAAGTTCTATTGTCTCCGTCTCAAAAGGCATTCAAGAGCTGAACCAAGTATAGTAAGGTCTCCCAGACCCCAGTGATGACACAGCTGCAAAATTTGTAGCCGAAATGTCAGAACGCCTTAGTATTTTAGCAGGCCAAAAGGCCAAGCAGAGTAAAGTTAAACTGTTTCTTGCTTCTTACCAAAACTTGCAAGATCTAACAATAGAGCCCAAGATCTCATCAAAAACGTTTCATCCCTTCTTTGACCCCCTGGACTGTTGGCTGAGCCTGGTTTTTCCCACCTGTTGAATGGGAAATAATCATACTTCCATCTATTCCTGTCTTTCTAACAAAGGCCGTTTGAGCGCCTTGGTTTCAGGATATTTTCGTAGAGTCCAAAATTAAACATACTTTGGATGTCCTCATCCACATGGCTCCGGGCCAGCTTTCTCTCTTAGTGTAAACTCTTGAAACTGAGGGCTAGCCACCTTCACCCCACTTACTCTCAGAGCTGAGTGCCCACCTGACTTCTCATCTACAAAGTTAGTTCATTAATCTGCACAATCAGGCATGATCTTAGTGTCATCTTCAAATGTCTTCTCTTCAGGAACAGTTTTTCGTTCTTTTTGTTTGTTTGTTTAAGATTTTATTTATTTGAGAGAATGAGAGAGACCAAGAGAGGAGAGAGGTCAGTGAGAGAAGCAGACTCCCTGCAGAGCAGGGAGACTGATGTGGGACTCGATCCCGGGACTCCAGGATCATGACCTGGACTGAAGACAGTTGCTTAACCAACTGAGCCACCCAGGTGCCCAGGAATGGTCTTTCTAAAGGCTTCCCAAATAATATGAGTTCAAACAATTGACTTAATACCATTCCCCCCCACCCTTTCTTTGGTAAAAGTAAATATTTAGAAAATGTAAATAAAGAAGTCTTTTTTAAAACTTTTATTTTATTAACATATACTGTATTATTTGCTTCAGTGATACAGGTCTGTGAATCATCAGTCTTACACAAATCACCATATTCAACATAGCACATCCCCTCCCCAATGTCCATCAACCAGCCACCCTCTCCCTCGCACCAACCCCCAACCTCCAAGCAACCTTCAGTTTGTTTTGTGAGAGAGTCTCCTATGGTTTGTCTCCCTCCCGATCCCGTCTTGTTTCATTTTCCCCTCCCTTCCCCCCATGGTCTCCCACCCTGCATCTCAAATTCCTCATATCAGAGACATCATATGATAATTGTTTTTCTCTGAGTGACTTATTTCACTTAGCATAAATGCCCTCTAGTTCCATCCACGTTGTTGCAAATAGCAAGATTTTGGGCTCTTTGATGGCTGCATAGTATTCCATTGTATACATACACCACATCTTCTTTTTTTTTTTAATTTTTTATTTTTTATAAACATATATTTTTATCCCCAGGGGTACAGGTCTGTGAATCACCAGGTTTACACACTTCACAGCACTCACCAAAGCACATACCCTCCCCAGTGTCCATAATCCCACCCCCTTCTCCCAAACCCCCTCCCCCCAGCAACCCTCAGTTTGTTTTGTGAGATTAAGAGTCACTTATGGTTTGTCTCCCTCCCAATTCCATCTTGTTTCATTGATTCTTCTCCTACCCACTTAAGCCCCCATGTTGCATCACCACTTCCTCATATCAGGGAGATCATATGATAGTTGTCTTTCTCTGCTTGACTTATTTCGCTAAGCATGATACGCTCTAGTTCCATCCATGTTGTCGCAAATGGCAAGATTTCATTTCTTTTGATGGCTGCATAGTATTCCATTGTGTATATATACCACATCTTCTTGATCCATTCATCTGTTGATGGACATCTAGGTTCTTTCCATAGTTTGGCTATTGTGGACATTGCTGCTATAAATATTCGGGTGCACGTGCCCCTTTGGATCACTACGTTTGTATCTTTAGGGTAAATACCCAGTAGTGCAATTGCTGGGTCATAGGGCAGTTCTATTTTCAACATTTTGAGGAACCTCCATGCTGTTTTCAGAGTGGCTGCACCAGCTTGCATTCCCACCAACAGTGTAGGAGGGTTCCCCTTTCTCCGCATCCTCGCCAGCATCTGTCATTTCCTGACTTGTTTATTTTAGCCATTGTGACTGGTGTGAGGTGATATCTCATTGTGGTTTCTCCATATCACTTGGCATCAGGGAAATACAAATCAAAAACACCACATCTTCTTTATTCATTCATCTGCGGATGGACATCTGGGTTTTTCCAGTCAGGTGTCAGGTGTGCATGCCCCTTCGGATCACTACATTTGTATCTTTGGGGTAAATACCCAGTAGTGCAATTGCTGGGTTGTAGGGTAGTTCTACTTTTAACTTTCTGAGGAACATCCATACTGTTTTCCAGAGTGGCTACACCAGCTTGCATTCATACCAACAGTGTTGGAGGGTTCCCCTTTCTCTGCATCCTCTCCAACACCTGTCATTTCCTGACTGGTTAACTTGAGCCATTCTGACTGATGTGTGGTGGTATTTCATTGTGGTTTTGATTTGTATTTCCCTGATGCTGAGTGATGTTTTCATGTGTCTGTGATCATTTGGATGCCCATTCTTTGCTGAAATGTCCATTCATGTATATCGCTCATTTCTTGATTGGATTATTTGTTCTTTGGGTGTTGAGTTTGATAAGTTCTTTATATATTTTGGATACTAGCCCTTTGTCTGGTATGTCATTTGTAAATATCTTTTCCCATTTTATCAGTTATCTTTTGGTTTTGTTGACTATTTCCTTTGCTGTGCAGAAGTTTTGATCTTGATGAAGTCCCAGTGGTTCATTTTTGCCCTTGCTTCCCTTGTCTTTGGTTGTCTTTCTGGGAAGAAGTTGCTGCAGCTGAGGTCGAAGAGGTTGCTGCCTGTGTTCTCCTCAAGGATTTTGATGGATTCCTTTCTCACATTGAGGTCATTCATCCATGTTGAGTCTATTTTTGTGTGTGGTGTAAGGAAATGGTCCATTTTCATCCTTCTGATGTGGCTGTCCAGTTTTCCCAACACTATTTGTTAAAGAGACTATCTTTTTTCCATTGAACATTCTTTCCTGCTTTGTTGAAGATTAGTTGACTATAGAGTTGGGGGTCCATTTCTGGGCCCTCTATTCTGGTTCACTGATCTATGTGTCTGTTTTTGTGCTAGTACCATACTTTCATGATGATTATAGCTTTTTAATAGAGCTTGAAGTCTGGAATTGTGATGCCACCAACTTTGGCTTTCTTTTTCAATATTCCTCTGGCTATTCGAGGTCTTATAAATTTTAGGATTATTTGTTCCCTTTCTTTGAAAAACGTTGATGGTATTTTGATAGGGATTGCATTAAATGTATAGATTGCTCTAGGAAGCATAGACAGTTTCACAATATTTGTTTTTCTAATCCATGAGCATTGAATGTTTTTCCATTTCTTTATGTCTTCCTCCATTTCTTTTGTGAGTACTTGATAGTTGTGTGAGTACAGATTCTTTGCCTCTTTGGTTAGATTTATTCCTAGGTATCTTATGGTTTTGGGTGCAACTGTAAATGGGATTGACTCCTTAAGTTCCCTTTCTTCTGTCTTGCTGTTGGTGTATAGAAATGCAAATGATTTCTGGCATTGATTTTATATCCTGACACTTTGCTGAATTCCTATAGTTCTAGCAGTTTTCCAGTGGAGTCCTTTGGGTTTTCCATATAAAATATCATATCATCTGCAAAGAGGGAGAGATTAACTTTTTCTTTGCAAATTCAGATACCTTTTGTTTCTTTTTGTTGTCTGATTGCTGAGGCTAGGACTTCTAGTACTATTTTGAATAGCAGTGGTGATAGTGGACAGAACTGTTGTGTTCCTGACCTTAGAGGAAAAGCTCTGTTTTTCCCCATTGAGAATAATGTGGGTTTTTCATAGATGGCTTTTATGATATTGAGGTATATCTCCTCTATCCCCACACTATGAAGAATTTTTCTCAAGAAGGATGTTGTACTTTGTCAAATGCTTTTTCAGCATCTATTGAGAATATCATATGGTTCTTGTTCTTTCTTTATTAATGTATTGTATCATATTGATTGATTTGCAGATGTTGAACCAACCTTGTATCCCAGGAATAAATCCCATTTGGTCGTGGTGAATAATCCTTTCAATGTACTGTTGGATCCTATTGGCTAGTATTTCGGTGAGAATTTTTGCATCCTTGTTCATCAAGGATATTTGTCTGTAATTCTCCTTTTTTGATGGGGTCTTTATCTGGTTTTGTGGTCAAGGCAATGCTGGCCTCATTAAATGAGTTTGGAAGTTTTCGTTCCATTTCTATTTTTTTTTTAAACAGTTTCAGGAGAATAGGTATTAATTCTTCTTTAAATGTTTGGTAGAATTCCCCCCAGGAAACCATCTGGCCCTGGACTCTTGTTTGTTGGGAGATTTTTTATTGCTTCTTCAACTTCCTTACTGCTTATGGGTATGTTCAGGTTTTCTATTTCTTTCCGGTTCAGTTTTGGTAGTTTATATGTCTCTAGGAATGCATCCATTTCTCCCAGATTGTCAAATTTGCTAGCATATAGTTGTTCATAATATGTTCTTATAATTGTTTGTATTTCCTTGGTATTAGTTGTGATTGCTCCTCTTTCATTCATGATTTTATTAACTTGAGTCTTTCTTTTTTCTTTCTGATAAGTCTGGCCAAGGGTTTATCAATCTTATTAATTCTTTCAAAGAGCCAGCCCCTAGTTTCATTGATCTGTTCTACTGTTCTTCTGGTTTCTGTTTCATTGATTTCTGCTCTGATCTTTATTATTTTTCTTTTCCTGCTGGGTTTAGGCTTTATTTGCTGTTCTTTCTCCAGCTCCCCTTGGTGTAGGATTAGTTTGTGTGCTTGAAATCTTTCTTGTTTCTTGACAAAGGCTTGTATTGCTATATACTTTCCTCTCTGGACCGCCTTTGCTGTGTCCCACAGATTTTGAACAGTTGTGCTTTCATTTTAATTTGTTTCTATGAATTTTTAAAATACTTCTTTAATTTCCTGGTTGACCTATTCATTGTTTAGTAGGATGCTCTTTAGCCTACATGTATTTGAGTTCTTTCCAACTTTCCTTTTGTGGTTGAGTTCTACTTTCAAAGCATTGTGTTCTGAAAATATGCAGGGAATGATCCCAATCTTTTGTTACCAGTTGAAACCTGATTTGTGACCCCAGATATGATCTATTCTGGAAAATGTTCCATGAGCATTAAGGAAGAATGTGTATTCTGTTGCTTTGGGATGGAATGTTCTGAATATATCTGTGATGTCCATCTGGTCCAGTGTGTCATTTAAAGTCTTTATTTCCTTATTGATCTTTTGCTTAGATGATCCATCCATTTCAGTGATGGGGGGTGTTAAAGTCCCCTACTATTATTGCTTTATTGTCGATGTGTTTCTTTGATTTTGTTTAGATAGTTGGCTGCTCCCATGTTAGAGGCATAGATATTTAAAATTGTTAGATCTTTGTGTTGGACAGACCTTTTAAGTATGATGTAGTGTCCTTCTTCATCTCTTTTCATAGTTTTCGGCTTAAAAGCTAATTCATCTGATACAAGGATTGCCACCCCCACTTTCTTTTGATGTCCATTAGCATGGTATATTGTTTTCCATGCCCTCACGTTAAATCTGGAGGTGTCTTTGGGTCTAAAATGAGTTTCTTGCAAACAGCGTATCGATGGGTCTTATTTTTTTATCCATTCTGATACCCTGTGTCTTTTGATTGGGACATTTAGCCCATTTACATTCAAGGTAACTTTTGAAAGATAAGAATTTTGTGCCACTGTATTGCCTTTAAGGTGACTCTTATTGTATATTGTATATTGTCTCCGTTCCTTTCTAGTCTGTTACTTTTAGGCTCTCTCTTTGCTAAGAGTACCCCCTTCAATATTTCCTGTAGGGCTGGTTTGGTGTTTGCAAAATCTTTTAGTTTTTGTTTGTCCTAGAAGATTTTTCTCTCTCCTTCTATTTTCAATGACAGCCTAGTTGGATTTAGTATTCTTGGCTGCATATTTTTCCCATTTAGTGCTGTGAATAGATCATGCCAGTCCTTTCTGGCCTGCCAGATCTCTGTGGATAGGTCTGCTGCCAATCTAATCTAATGTTTCTACCATTGTGTGTTACAGGCCTCTTTTCCCTATCTGCTTTTGATATTTTCTCTTTGTCTCTGAGACTTGTAAGTTTTGCTATTAGATGACGGGATATTGACCTTTTATTGACTTTGAGGGGGGGCTGTTCTCTGTGCCTCCTGGATTTTGATGCTTGTTTCCTTCCCCAAATTAGGGAAATTCTCTGCTATAATTGGCTCCAATATACCTCCTGCCCCCCCTCTCTTCTTTTTCTGGAATCCCAATTATTCTTATATTGTTTCATTTTATGGTATCACTTACCTTTTGAATTCTCCCCTTGTGGTCCAGTAGTTGTTTATCTCTCTTCTGCTCAGCTTCTTTATTCTCCATCATTTGGTCTTCTATATCACTAATTCTCTCTTCTGCCTCATTTATCCTAGCAGTAAGAGCCTCCATTTTTTATTGCACCTCATTAATAGCCTTTTTGATTTCCACTTGGTTAGATTTTAGTTCTTTTATTTCTCCAGAAAGGGATTTTATTTCTCCAGAAAAAGAAAAAAAATTATATTTTATATATAAATTAATTTTATAAATTATACAAAATTATACACACACACACATATTAGCCTGGTGAATCGAACAGAGCCACATACTTTATTCTGATTATATTTTGATCTTTTAGAGGAGACTACATCCAAAAATTTGAATGAAAGAAAAACTTATATCTATAAAAATATAAGGATAAACACAATGAAGGAATGGAATATGACTATAAAGATGAAAATTTTAAAAGATTTTAAAAAAGGTATTGATACCATGAGATGCTGCTTAAAGAAAGAAAAAAAAAAGATGAAAGAATGTGATCAGGCTGGAGACTAGAACAACGCTAGATTAGGGTGTATTTTGTTCTGTTCAGGAATATTTTGATCTGTTAGAAGAAACTGTATCCCAAAATTTTTAAGAAGGAAAAACTTATATGTATACAAAAAATTAAGTTAAATACAATGAAGGATAGAATATGACAATAGAAATTTTAAAAGATTTTTTTAAAAAAGGTATTGATAAGATAAAATATATTTTTAAAAAGGTTAAAATAGGAAAAAAGTAGAAAAAAGTAAAATAAAATTTTAAAAATTTTAATTTTGGAAGACTAAAGAATCATGGGGGAAAAGCCATAAATTCTGTGTGTTGGTTTCCCTTACCTCTGGAGTTCGGCAGTGCTCATTGGTCAGTAAACTTTGTCTTGGTTGGATGTTCTTGCTGACATTTTCGGTGAGGGACCTGATGCCATGACTTTCAAATTTC
Organism: Mustela erminea; assembly: GCF_009829155.1. Lineage (NCBI taxonomy): Eukaryota > Metazoa > Chordata > Mammalia > Carnivora > Mustelidae > Mustela > Mustela erminea. The sequence goes on along the minus strand of NC_045627.1, from coordinate 10,735,386 downwards.
TTTGCCGGAGGCAGAATCACACCGCCCTTGCCAGGGGCCAGACTATGTAATCTGCTCGGGTTTGTGCTCGGGAGCTTTTGTTCCCTGAACACTTTCCCTAGATCTTTGGAGGACGGGAATGAAAATGGCGGCCTCCCAATCTCTGCCTGGTGGAGCTGAGAGCTCAGAGCTGGGGCACTGCTCTTCAGTGCGCCCCTGGAGAAAAGCGGACCATCCCTCCTGTCTCCATGGTCTCCAGCCGCCCTCTGTGCTCAGCCGGGCTGTGACCCAGTGTTTCTGTCTCTGGCACATGGCCCCGTTTCTAGTCTCCAAACCCAGCATATTCCTGCCACGTGCTCCAGTGCCACTCCTCCTGGGGGATTGGGGGATGAAGGTGAGTCTCTCTGATCTGCTGCTTATACAGTCCCAGCTGAAAGAGCAGCAGCCCGGCTGTGCCTCAGATCATGGCTTAAGGTAACCCAGAGCTGAGACCTCCTTTCTCGGCTCTGTCTCTGTAGCTGGCTTCCCTGCCCCCGATGCCTGGGAGCTCTGCCACACTCAGGCGCCCCCGATCTTTATGTGACCTTCGGCTTCTGAGACTACACTATCCCAGTGGGGGTTACACCCCCTGCTTAGCCTCTGTCATGTCCCCCAACAGAGCAGACTTGTAAAGATTCCTATTTTATGCTTCACGGCTCTATCACTTGCCGGGAGCCAGCCCCTCCCTCTGTGGTCTCTCTCCCCATATATCCACTTGGATTCACTTCTCTGCAAGTCTTACCTTCTGGAAAGTGGTCATTTTTCTGTTCCTAGAATTGCTGCTCTTCTTCTCTTCGATCTCCTGTTGAGTTTGTAGGTGTTCAGGATGGTTTGATAACTAGCTGAACCCCTGAACCCCATGATATTTAGGTCTCCTACTCCTCTGTCACCTTGCTCCTCTCCCCACAAATAAATTTGATATTGATAGTGGTTTTATTGATAAACCACTATTGATATTGATAGTGGCATTATAAGTGGTTTTATAATGATTTTGTTTTTTCTTTTCAAATCTTTGTAATAAACAAATATTGCTTACATGAATTGGAAAAACTTGTTTTTTTAAACTAAGGTATAATGGACAAACAAGTTATATTAGTTTCAGGTGTTGCAACATAATGATTCGGTATTGTGAACATTGTGAAATGGTGAGCACACTAAGTCTAGTTAATATCCCTCACCACACATAGTTAAAGAATTTATATTTTTCTTGTGATGAGAACTTTTAAGATTTACTCTGTGAGCAACGTGCATATATGCACTATATATGCACATATATGCACTGTAATACTATTAACCGTAGACACCATGGTGTACCTTACATCCCAGGACTTACTTATTTTGTAACTGGAAGATTATACCTTTTGATTCCCCCCCTCACCTGTTTCACCCACCCTGTACCCCCACCTCTGGCAATCACCAGTTTGGTTCTCTGAGTCTTTGAGCTTGGTTTGGGATTGTTGTCTTATTTTAATATAAAACTTATTTTTTTTTAATTTCACATATAAGTAGACCATGTGGTATTTGTCTTCCCCTGTCTTATTTCACTTAGCACATTACCCTCAAGGTTCATCCATATTGTCACAAATGGCAAGATTTCATTCTTTTTAATGGCTGAATATCATATATCATCATATATAATATACATATATATATATACACATATATATGTATACACACACAGACCTATATATTTACCACATTTTCATTATCATTCATCTGATATTGGAAAGGGATCTATTATTTAAGAAACTTTTTTTCTAAGCATAGTCATCATACTTCATTTTTATAATTTAGATTTTTATTTCTAAAAGACATAGGCATTGAAATGTTTTGATGATTGTGCACATCAGAGTTATGGTTCTTAAATTTTAGGATTTTAAAATAGATTAGGAGGCTAATAGGGAATTATGAATTTTTGGTTTTGAAAACTGAATAATTTTTAAAAAGCTGCTAACCTTTGCTTTCAATTTTTAAGAAAAGGCAAGGATGGGGCACCTGGGTGGCTCAGTCAATTACACATCCGACTCTTGATTTCCTTTCAGGTCATGATCTCAGGGCTATGAGATCAAGCCCCACATCAGGCTCCCTGCTAAGCGTGGAGGCTGCTTAAAATTATCTCTCTCCCTTTCTCTCACTTTGCCCCTCCTTCTGCTCTCTGTCTGAAAATGGAAAGGATATTCTAATACCATACAACTATAACGAACTTGGTCTAAGAACAAAAGAGGACCCTTCAGAAGAAAGTCCAATAGGTATATTTTTGCAAACTTTATGAGTGTTATATTAATACATGTATTACCATTTCAAATCCCTTAAAATTCTATTTAATGACATTATTATCAAATAAAATTATTTTGGAGACAGTGAAACATGAGGAAGAGATGGAACATCTCCAATGTCTCAATTTCTCTTTGTGTCCTTGTCATTATAAAATTATCCAGTTTTATGCAAGACTATTAAAGAAAATGGAACAGTACTCCTTAATATTTATTACACGCAGTTTGGAACGTTCTAGGTACATTGAGAGAAACCAAGGTACAACCAGCCATCCTGCCTAATTTTAACTTTGAAAAGCCTGGAATTTAAGGAGTCAGGGGACTAGCTACCAAGGTGGCGTCAGTAATTCTGGACCCTGCTGATTCAGCACAGAAAAGGCAGCAGCTTCTATGAACAGTTCATCAAGATTGGTACCAGAAGGGGCACTGGAGAAGACTTTTTCTTCCTTAATTGCCTTTTTCTACTCTGACTATCCACCCCGCCCCCTCAGAAATATATTTTAGGTACTAAATCTCATGATAAAGCCATTTTAACTCTAGTTTGATTCTGTGATTTGAAGCATGGACAGGTTAGTCATTGGCCCTCAGAAAATGTTCACTTTGGTAGGCTGCTTTTTAAAATAAAGCAAAATCCCATTAAAAATAACATCTGTCTCCACTGCCCTTGGTGACTTTGTCCTTTATATAACTAATACATCTATATTCTTCCTTCTACATTCCTCGGAGAGAAATTACAAGATTTATCTTTTTACTCTGACAGCTGTGTTATTGCATAAGTACTGAGAAACAGAACAATGCAATATACTTTAGTGGGGTTATTTTTAAGTGGTCTAGTATGTGCCCCTTTGCTAATATTAATTTGCAGTTCTTAATATGCTCTATTTATGGTTCTCTCAAATAAGGAAAAGTCCCTAGATTAGGGGTTGAACATCTAGTAGAGTTGAGACCAACTGTTGAGAGCTACTTTGTTTTTAATAACAAAGGGAGTGATTAACTCTTATGGATTTCAAATATTGAGATGAGTTTATTGTAAAAGAAGAAGTTATAGCTTCACCATAGACTTCCTGTATGTGGTTCACCACACAAATCTAACATTATTTGTGTGCAGTTTACCAATAATTTTTAGTCCTCATACTAAGTGGTAGGTTGAATAATGGGTATTGTGTTGAAAGGTGCCTGAGGCTTCTTTGGATCCAACCAGAAGGAATATTAAGACAGATTCATAATGTCCACAAAGGGATAGGAGCCAAGACATACACATGACTGCCTGGGCATTGCCAGCCTAGTTTAAGGTAACTTTTTTTTTTTTTTAAGATTTTATTTATTTGAGAGAGAGAATTAAAACACAAGCAGGGAGAGAGGCAGAGGGAGAAGCATACTCCCCTGTGAGTGGGGAGTCCAACATGGGTCTCGATCCTAGGTCCCTGGATCATGACCCAAGCCAAAGGCAGATGCTTAACCAACTGAGCCACCAAAGTACCCCTGAGATAATATTTTTAAGTTGTCCCCTATAATTTAGTATCTGTTTAGACTGTTCTCTAAGCTTCTTCTTGAAGTCCAGACTTTCCAGTTTCATTGTAAGTTTGCTCAGAATCCCTGGTATGTTAGGACCCAATCAAAAATGGTAATTGATCAATTGGCTAATGGATATAAAAATGAGCAAATATTTGGCACCTGAAGGTTGCCACCTTGTACACTGTGTCTGTGAATCCTTGTACCTTCTTCAAAACAATTTTATGATTTGGATTTTCTGTAAGGACATTTATTCCATATCCACTTTGGGCAAACAGTAGCACAATCTCATTCCATCCTTGTCCATGGCAGTTTTGCTATTGCTCAAAGTTAATAGGTATGAGTTCCATATCTTCTATTTCAGATTCTGTTTGTGTCCTCACTATCTACTCCTTATGTCTCCAGGAAGAGGGGGCTTTTCTCCTTCACCTTAGGTAAGCCCCACTCTGCCATTACCTTCACCTGCATCTCCTGGGATCTTGTGCCTCCATTGTTCCCAGGATTGGTAGTAACTGCCTTGTCTTTCTCTTGTCTGGAGCTTTGTCCTCTCCTTAAAGATCTACTAGTCTCCCTGTTTCAGAGTAAACTTCACTTTGCTCTCTCTTGCTCCCTTCTAGCTCCCATCTCATTTCTTGCTGCTCCCAAGTGTCTCTCCAGCCTCGTGCCCCACTTCCTCCCAAGATACTTTCAACAGTGATGGAAATGTCCTAGACCTGTGTTGAGCCATTCAGCACAGGTGGTTCTCGAGCTCTTGAAACGGGAGAAGTGTAACGTGGAGAAATGAATTGTCAATTCTCGACATGTCATTTAAATTTGGAACAGTCACGTAGGGCAAATGGCTGCAATATCAGATAGTACGTAGACTTTCAAAGCCAGGATCCCTCACTTGAGCCACAGAACACAGAACATCATGTGACTGCATCTTCTCCATTCCCCCAAGGACAGTCCTGAGCGAGTACTGTCCCACGTTGGGGAGAAGTGAAATCCACACCTGCATCAGGACTTTGTTCTCTCTGCTTAGGTAACTAAAGCCTTCCTTTCCAGCCCTTGGAAAGAAGAAGTTCTAATATATGTCATTTGCAAAGGTCATTAGCAACTCTAAAAGGCGGCAGTCCAGTGCTGGTTTCTCAATTCTGTCTCCTAACTGCTTTAATGTAATTAATTTGTTACTATCCTCTGAATGCTACCTTTACTTGTCTACTTGTCAGCCTCAGCATCCTCTCTGCACTCACCAAACTACAGAGATTCTTTGAGGCTCCCATCTTGACTTTGCTAAAAATTAAGGTTATGAATATTGGAATCCTTCAATATTTTAAAAATATCTATTGAAGGGGAGTTTGGCTTAGTCAGTGAAGCAGCCAACACTTCATTTTGGTTCAGGTCAGGATCAAACAAACCCCTCATTGTGCTCTGTGCTCAGTGGGGAGTCTGCTTAAAAGTTCTCTCTCTCTCCCTCTCCCTCTGCCTCTCCCCCCAAAATAAATAAATAAATCTTTTTAAAAAGTATCTATTGAAGTTTTATTAGAGTTCAGGCAAGACTATCCTTTCAGGGATCATTTCTATAGTTTGTTACTAGAGTTCAGGCAAGCACCAAAGATAAAGTGGTTGCTAATAAAAATAATAATAATAATAATAAATAAATAATAATAAATATTTTAATAAAATATTTTAATAAAATAACGTACCAGGTCTCACAATCCATGACTGACAGAACTCACGTGCTTCTACACAGTTTATATTGCAGCACCAGCCCGTTCTTCCTATTCTTCAACAGTATTAGGGAATTCCTAGTTTGTTTGTTTGTTTGTTTCTTTCTTTCTTTCTTTTAAAATTTATTTACTTATCTGAGAGCAGAAGAGAGAGAAAGAGCAAGCAAGAGCAGGGGAAGTGGGGCGAGGAAAAAGCAGGCTCCCAGCTGAACAGGGAGCCCAATGTGGGGCTTGATCCCAGGACCCTGAGATCCTGACCTGAGCTGAAGGCAGACGTTCAACCAACTGAGCCACCTAGGTGCCCCAGGAATTCCTAATTTCTTATAGCTCTTTTACCTTTGTTTTGTTTTGTTGTTGCCCTTTGTTTTGTTCTTAACTTTTTGTTACTTAACTTCTCACATAATAGACTTTTCTTTCCCATGAACATCTAAGCTCCCAACATAGGGACCAAATGGTTTCACCCTTTGTGTTCACCAAAAACCCAACGTCGTATTTTAGGCTCTAGTTTTAAAACAACAGATATGATGCTTCTGAGGTTCTGAAATCAGTTTATCATTTACCTAATTTACAACCCAGTTACTTTAATGAAGTTGAAAGCAATAATATGCAAATGTGGCATGTCCATACAATGTAATATTATTCAGCAATGAGAAAATAGCTCTAAAAAGTATTGAGGAAGCATAAATGTGTAGTGCTGTGTGAAGGAAGCCAGTTTGAAAGGTTACATGCTGTGGGATTCCAAATATATGACATTCTGGAAACAGTGAAACTCTGGACACAGCAAAATGGTCAGTGGTTGCCTGGGATTCTGGGGGAGGAGTGAGTTTCTGTTCAATTTTTCTGCAAACCTAAAACGACTCTAAACAGAGTAAGTTCTGTTAGTTTAAAAAATTGAACAGAAAATCATCAGAGCACACCACTCACTGTGAAATAAATATTGTTTCAAGAAATATTTTTTGCTGTTTTTAGATTTGCATGCATGCGTGCAAATGGGTGCCCTAGGTTGGGTAAAAACAATATATATATCGTACTGTGGATGAGAAGTCAAAATAATTTAAAAGCCATTGTTTTAGAGATCACTGCAAAATCAATACCTATTTGCCACCTGACTGAAAAGCCAACTTGGAATTCTGGGAATGATGGTGAGTCGAGCTCACGTAAGAGGAAACGGTCCTTTATCCACAGCCTTCAGTTAGTATGAAATGTGTCTGATGTAATAGGTCTACTTTCTAAAACAGTTGTACATGATAATTACGGGATCCTCTCTGAAAGTGTTTAACCACAGGGTATGACAGAATTAACCCAAAAGTTGTAGATGACAAAATGATTTTTGTCAGGGTATTTTTCAGCGTTCCTGATTGGATGTAGTAGCTACCTTTTCGAGTTTGGGTAACATATTTGGAGTGTCTTGATTTTTGTTTTAGGTGCAGCAGAACAGAATGATAGTCCCTAAACAGTATCAGCCCAGGTTTTTTGCTTGTTTTTTATGTTCAGTTAGCTAGCATATAGTACAGGATTAGTTTTGGATGTCGTGTTCAGTGATTCGTCAGTTGTGTTTAACACCTAGTGCTCGTCACAACACATGCCCTCCTCAGTACCCATCACCGTGTCACCTCCTCCCCACCCTCCCCTCTGAAACCCTCGGTTTGTTTCCCGAGGTCCATGACCTTTCACGGTTCATCTCCCTCTGATTTCTCCCCCTTCATATTTCCCTCCCTTCCCCTGTGGTCCTCTGTGCTATTCCTTAAGTTCCACATACAAATGAAACCATATGACAACTGTCTTTTTCTGCCTGACCTTAGCATAATCCCCTCCAGTTCCATCCATGTCCATGCTAATGGTGGGTATTCCTCCTTTCTGATGAGCATCAGCCCAGTTTTTACCAAATATTTGAAGGAACCTGTGAACATAAAGACTGTGTGTATGTGGCTCCTGCAATCACGCTCCCACCTGGCTCAGGAGAGGTGCCCAGGAGAATCAAGTCCAAGTTTAGACGGACTCCAGTTAGTGGTTTTCTGCAGCTGGCGTCAATACAGAACAGGAGCGTGTTTACGGGGTGACTGGTTTCTGTTATTGTTTGGTTGGTTCTTATTTCCCCTCCCTCTTCCCAACCTTCCCCCTTTCCTCCTCCTCCTCCCATCTCCCTCCTCCTCCTCTTCTTCTTCCTCTCTTCTTTCTTCTTTGTAAAATAGCTCTCCTGGATTCATGTGTCTGGGAAGTGGAATGTCTTAACTGAAAAGTCCAGGCCGTCTGGCGCTGGGGCATCTGTCAAGCTGGAGACGAAGCAGAGTTTCTGGCCTTGGTGCCTCTTCAGGACTTTCCATCTCACCCCGTTTTGCTCTTCCTTTGTCTTCACCCCCTTTCCGTACAGATCACCATGAGGACTTTGACTTCTGTATTAGTCTACTCAGAAGGATTCCAAAAGAATGAACATACAGAATTTCGTCAACACAGTGCTAAACTCCCGGATCCCGTGTAACTCACTTCCGGCACACGTTTCTTTTTCTTGCTGTACCTCCCCAGGAGAGGGAGACACAATGCTTCCCTGCGGCAGATATACAGAGGGTGATCTCATCCCTTTGAATCAGAGTCAGGGGAGTGGAACCATAGAGAAAGGAAGAATATACAGTTAATTCATTTCTTGGTTGCTGCCTAATCATCCTTAAGCTCATTTATGTTTTTAAGGAGCAATAAATAAAATGAAAACCCATATGGGCGTTCCAAATGACACAAGTGAGTCTTCTATCCGGCATGGGAGTTGCGCAATGCTAATTTACTCTTAAATTTTATACAGCACCAAAGGAAATCTATTTATTTTGTGGTTTGTCAATTACAGTTTACAAATAGAAGGCTCTTTCAGTATTTCTTTAGAGACTTTTTGTAAAAATACAGATTCTTGGTGTCTGCCTCAGGCCTCTTGAATCACAGTCTCTGAAATTTTTCCTTTTATTTATTTATTTTTTAAGATTTTATTTATTTATTTGGCAGAGAGAGAGAGTGAAAGAGGGAACATGAGCAGGGGGAGTGGGAGAGGGAGAAGAGAAGCAGGCTTCCCGCCGAGCAGGGATCCCCACACAGGGCTTGATCCCAGCATCCCGGGATCACAACCTGAGCTGAAGGTAAACAGACGCTCAATGACTGAGCCACCCAGGCACCCTGAAATTTTTCCTTTTTAAGAAATTTCTTCTTGGGACGCCTGGGTGGCTCAGTTGGTTGGACGACTGCCTTCGGCTTAGGTCATGATCCTGGAGTCCCAGGATCGAGTCCCGCATCGGGCTTTCAGCTCCACGGGGAGTCTGCTTCTCTCTCTGACCTTCTCCTCGCTCATGCTCTGTCTCACTTTCTCTCTCTTAAATAAATAAATAAATTTTTAAAAAAAAAAAAAAGAAAGAAAGAAATTTCTTCTTTAAGAGAATTTTATTGATTTCACCAGGCTAGGGAACCAGTGGCATGCTGTCTTGGGTGGTAAGTGAAAACCTCTTAAATATCAAAAAAAACTTTTAAAATATATATAACACTTTTGAAAATTCATCTCTTTTTTCTCTTAGTCACGACACCATGTTTACATAATAGTCAGGTTTATCTTTAGGGTGTCCCTTCTGGCCCCCAGAAGAAAGCTACCAAAATTCAAAGACAGTCTTCATTCAAAAAATATTTTCATGACATCAGAAAGCAATAGATGACTATTCACTTGTCCAAGAACCCTCTTTGTATGTAAATATTTACAGAGTTCCTTGTTTCTGACTATAAAGCACTATCTTCAAGTAAGTCGTCCTACTCAACCCAGCTCTGTTAGATCATGTGTGTAGTTTGAGAAGGAAAGTACCTTTATTCCATGTTTGATTTATCACTGATTGAACAGTACCAAAAGCATTTTTTACATTCTAGCTTGTGTGTGGTCCTGTTCTTGGTGCTCTAGAATGAAAGTCCCAAGCACACTGGTTCTTGCTTCCTTCGAACAAACCAGGCCCTCTGTGTGTATCCAGATACTTTCCAAACATGTTCCTTTTTTATTCTGTGAGAGGGAGAAAACAATTGCCTTTACTCCTTTGGCAGAAGGACCCCTTTCAGTGTCTATTTTGCTCTCTCGCATCCCTTATCTTCAGAATCTCTCCTCGTGAATTGTGGGTCCTTTCGTTCCTCAGAGTCTCCTGGGGAGGCAGCTCTGTGAGTCCCCTTCAGATAACACAGACCTCGTCCGACCCCACCCTGCCCTTTTCTCTCTTACCCCAGCCTCTTTCCCTCGTCAGGCCTCCGCGGTCACTCTCCATGAAGCTTTCCTCCTATGTCATTATCACAAGACACTATTGGAAGCTCCCACAAACCATGTAGACAAGGCCCATGGTGAATGTGGGTCTTCCTGGCTTTTCAGCAGGCCTCCTGTCGGCCTTCCAGAATGTCCGAGTCTCCTCATCACAGTGGCTTTGCCAGTTCTCCTTCACTCTTCACCCCCAATCCTCCATGTTGTCCCTCTAACCCAACTACTCTTAGGATACCCTGTCACCTGCTTTTCTGAGGAACCCAGAGCTCACACATGTGCCCTGTAGGCATCTTCAACACGTCCGGCCCTACCCTCCGGCTCTCTCATCCCTCCATCTGTCTCTGGAGAAGTGTCTCTTCAAAAACATCCCCGTTTCGACCCAGACTTTTCATACTATCTCTCTGGCCTTGGACATCTGCCCTTTGAGCTTACTACTGTTTCCTTACCCTGGTATTTTAAACTTTAAAAATTAAAATCTTGTCTTAAAATCTTTTAAATGTTGGATGACCTCACCTCCCTGCCTTCTTTTCACTCATTCTAAAAAATGCTTGAGTGCCCAGGGTGCCTGGGTGGCTCAGTTGGTGAAGCGTCTGCCTTCAGCTCAGGTCTTGATCACAGGGTCCTGAGATTGAGTCCCGCATCAGGCTTTCTGTTCAGCAGGGGGTCTGCTTCTCCCTTTTCTTCTGCCCCTCCACCCCACTTGTGTTCTCTCCCCCTCTCAAATAAATAAAATCTTTAAAAAGAGTCAAAGGGGTGCTTGCGCGGCTCAGTTGGTTGAGCATCTGACTTCCGCTCAGGTCATGGAGTCAGTCCCACGTAAGGCTCCCTGATTAGCAGGGAGTCTGCTTCTCCCTCTGCCTGCAGTTCCCCCTGCTTGTGTTCTCTCTCTCTCAAAGGACTAAATAAAATCTTTGAAAAAAATAAATAAAAACCTTCAGTGCCCCACTGCTTGCCTGGTGCTGTCTCCCGCGAGCATGCATTTTCCTGTGTTCCCTTCATCGTAAGACTCCGCTGTGTCCCCTGCCCTTTAACTCACCGTCATTTGGCTTCTCTTTCTTCATTTTCTCAAAATAATGGTTTTCAGTGAACACTTCTCTTCTCTAACCTAACCAGTTTTTCCAGCTTTTCTACCTGGAACCTTTTTAGAATTTGAGGCAATTGTTACCCTTTTTTTTTTTTAACCTTGCCATCAGTAATATCTGAGAATCTTTGTGTTTTTCCACTTTCTCTAGTTGGTTCTGGGGTTTTGGCTGGAGTCTTCTTTTCCACCTCCTGCCTCCTAAAATAGTTATTCCCTAAGAATGAGTCTGCCTCTCCTGTCTTACACTCTCTCCTTCCGATTCTGCATGTTTCTGCTCACATAACTCTCACAGCTGCCAGGCAGGTAGGTCGCCTGTATATTTTAATCTTTAAACTATCTCTCCAAGGCTTACTTTCTGTGTTGTTAATTGTTTAAATGACCAAATGAGTCACCCTTCCATCAAAATTAACGGCTCTGAAACACAGAACTGTTTACATTGCTCTTGAAATTTAAACACACACACACACACACACACACACACACACACACACACACACACGAGTGCATTTCCTTCTCCTTTTTATCTCAAAGGAGTTACTGTTCTCCTGGTAACTGGGCCTTCAAAATATGTGAATAACCTCCTTTCGCTTTTATATCTGTTCAGTTGAGAAGTTCTTGTGTTGGTCTCTGCCTGCTGGAGTCACCTGGGCCCATAGGACCTGCACTGAGGCCCCCCCCCCGACTTTTCCCCGGTCAGAGCCAATATTGGGGCTCAACCAGTCCTTGTAGTTCTTACAGTTTCAAAACACATCTCGGCAACAATCTTCGGGGAACTTTGAGGAAGAATATTTATTCTTCACAGATTCTAAAAGGTGGAAGGGACACCCAGGGGCCCACAGTGAAGTCATGGGTAGGAAGAGGGAGCCCCCTTTTTTGGGTCCAGGGATGGGGTGTCCATGGGTTAATGGGCTCATGAGGGACACATTTAAAACATGAAAGTGGGAAGTAGGGCTTAGGTAGGAAAGCGTGGGATCACTGAGGTGGTCGGTTACCTCAGTGACCCAGGGCTTTATAGAAGGGGAACTTCATGTGTGGGAGAAGCCTGGTTCCTTCGCTGGGGGGTTTTACGAGCAGCCATGTCCCACAGTGGTAGTATGTTGACTTGAGATGAGTGTCTTGGAAATGGATGCCTCAGCGATCAAAAGCGATCTTGCGATCAGAAGCAATCTTGTAGTATCAACGTCTAGTCAACTGTGTTCTTCATGAGGCTCTTCAGCGCCCATCCCTTCCATTCCAGCCCTGCCTCGGCATCTGCGTCAGTCGCTGTGTGCCTGGACTCTGGGTGTGGTCCTCCAGCTCCTCCAAGGCCTCACTTTTCCCTCACGATCCCCACTGTTGACTGAGCCCCATCACGATTCTGTTTCAACTCCCTGTTACAGATTGATTATCTTTCAACTTATGACGTGAATTCAGTGTGAATTCAAGCTATAAAATGTTGCTCTCCATGAGGAGACGGAAACCCAAAGGGGATTTCCTTGAAGAAGCCTCCCCTCTATCTTTCCTTTTGCAAGAGCCACTTCCGTAAGTACAGATGCACCAGGCAGGCCATATACCCTGTTCCCTAATGCAGCCTCTGGACATTTTCCTGTGCTCCTCTGCACCTGAATCCCCTCATCTCCCTTGTCTTTCTGTCAAAACTCTACCCCACTTTGCAGGACCAGCACGAATCTCCCACCTCCTCCTGCCTGATGAGAACTGAACCCACCCTTCTCTGTGTCCCTATAACTTCATAACTCTGGTATAAAACCTGCTGCTTTCTCCCACAACTCCCAAAAGATATGGAATCAGTGTTTTGTGTTGAATTGTCTCGAAATTCGGCAATGTGTGCAGACTTGAAACACCTTTTTTTTTTAAGATTTTATTTATTTATTTGACAGAGAGAGAGATCACAAGGAGGCAGAGAGGCAGGCAGAGAGAGAGGGGGAGCAGGCTCCCCGCTGAGCAAAGAGCCCAATGACCCTTGCCAAAGGCAGAGGCTTTAACCCACTGAGCCACCCAGGCACCCTCGAAGCACCTAATTTTATTGGGAATTTACTACTACTTAGAAATGTTCTTCATTCATCATTTGAGGATATACTTTACGAATTTCATTTGGCCTCCACTACTTTGGTCCCTGGCTCCTGGTTCGTATTCAGCATTGACTACAAGTCTCTTTCACATAACGATCTCTATCCCATCAGCCTTCTACTCAACATGTTCAGTGAGTGACTCTGCTTTGCTCTCAGGATAAACCACAAATTCCTAATGACCGGCGTTCAAGGCTTTTCCCAGTCTGGCTCCAGCCTAATTTCCTTTAACTGAGCTCAGTGTTATTCTGCCGTTGGTCCCACAGTATATCATCTTGATTCTTGATTCTTTGCCTTTGTTTTAATTGCCCCCCCCTTATCCTTGAGGCACTTCCCTCCTCTGTTATTTTATGAATTATACCCAGAATTTAAGATCTAGCTTATCTCCTAGAAAGCATTTCCTTCTTTTTCAGTTTATCTTTTATGGATCTACGGCTTTCCCACAGTGCTATAGGACTCACTCCCAATAACACTGAGCACCACGTTGGAGGAGGATGGATGGATGGATGGACGGACGGACCCACACCATACATGTATTATATGTGTGTATATGTAACTTTCTATCATTATTCTGATGACATGATTATTTTTTTTCTCAAAAAACGATGTAAACTTCCCAAAGGCAAGGATAATGATTTACTTCTTTACATCCACAGAAATGTTAGATCCCTAGCGTATCATACTCTCTACCTGAGGTCCTTCAGAATAATTAAATACAGAACATCTTGGAAAAGAAAGAAATGTAAGACTTTTCTATTCTAAATATTTTTCTGGGGGCGGCTGGGTGGTTCAGTCGGTTAAGTGGCTGCCTTCAGCTTGGCTCATGATCCCAGGATCCTATGATTGAGGGGCTCCCTGAGCAGGGAGCCCGCTTCTCCTTCTCCCTCTGTCTGTCTGCCTACTTGTGTTCTCTCTCTAGTTCTCTGTCAAATAAATAAATAAAATATTTACAAAAGTAAAATAAGTTATTTTTTAAAGATCTTACTTATTTATTTGACAGAGAGAGCGCACAAGTAGGCAGAGAGACAGGCAGAGAGAGAGAAAGAGAGGGAAGCAGGCTCCCCGCTGAGCAGAGAGCCCGATGTGGGGCTCAATCCCAGGACCCTGAGATCATGACCTGAGCCTAAGGCAGAGACTTAACCCATTGAGCCACCCAGGCGCCCCTAAAATGTTTTTCTGACCCTTGTTCTGTATAGTCATACTCTTCCCTTTGGAATTCTTTAAGCTCCTGTTACTAAGGTGAAATGTGTTACAAGGAGTTTAAGTTAAAATTTTAAAAAACTGTGTCCACAGGAATATTAGAGCCCCACAATAATGGGATTAAGCATTGTTTCTGTACAGCTTGCACTGTTAAACATCCTGGTGTTGTGTTGTTCTAGTTCAACATGAAGAACAGTTCCCAGTTCATCCATAATGTGTTGGTTTTAGAAAACAGAACTCTAATTTATCACATCAGAGTGTGATTGCAGAAGTGTATGTTCTTTGTTGGTAATCAGTACGTGGTTTTGGGTTTGGGTGTTTTTGTTTTTGTTTTTTGGTCCATTCTTGCTCATTAGAAAAACAGTTTGGGGTGTTATTAACAGAAAGAATGGGTGGTTCTAGAGATAATAGGATCAAGAAGGAAATGCCATATTCCATTTTGTACAACACCAAGAAACTGGAAGGGACATTAGTTTCTCTAAAGGGCATCCCTGCCTACGTAGTTGAACACTGCCTTCTACTTTGTTCATCAGTTTCTATGCTGACGGACTGCATTCTGAGCTTCGATCTCACTGGAAAGGCTAGGAGGCTTTGTCAGCGTGGAGCCTGTTAGAGTCTTGTGTTCATCGGGACGGGGCTCAGTGCTTGTGGACCCAAACCCCTCTCATGTGACTTCGAGCCTGCCACTCACTTTCCCTGAAGTTAGCAAGAATTCTGATGCCTTCAAAGGGAGAACTAGGATGAAGATAATGAAGTCCCACTTCCTTTCCCTTTGAAAAATTTTCATGACTGTCTCTTGGTGTTCACTGTGTTGAACTGGCTTCTTGGTTCTGTCCGTTTCTATCAGCTTGTTAAAGCAGACTTGACATTCAGCTCATGGAACCAAGTGGGTGTTTCTCTACACTTTGTTTATTCCTGAAAGAGCCTCTCTTCTGCAGGCCAGGTTTACTGAAATTCATTATTGTTTCATAGAATGAACCAGCCTCAGATTTAACCCATTTCCCCTCAGATTATTCAGGTCTTAACTTACATGTGTGACACACGTTGTTTCACATCTGAGAGCTGCCATTGACTAAAAAATAAAAAGAGAAAAGCGAAGGACAGTTGAGAAAACATAAGAAAGACCCAGAAAGACTTCACCACACTATCTGGGGATGAGCATAGGGACAGGAGCAGGTTAAAACATACATGTCACCCTAACATATGTTAAAGATAATATCTTAGTTAAAGAAATGCAATCTGCTAGGTTTGAAAAACATTTCAGATAAAAAAAACTGCGGATTCATTCCAAAGTTGACAGAGGAGCATACTCACCCCGTAGCTTCAGTATGTAGCAGCACACAGACAGCTTGTGTCTTCTACGTGGCCCCCTTGATCCATGGACACTGGATTATTTTAAAACAGATGCAAGATGTGCATATTCCCCAATGCCCCTAAATTAATATCTTAATATTAAAAATTGTTTTTTAAGATAAAATATTTAATCTTGAAGAGATCATCTCTGGTATTTTAAAAGAATTAAGAAGCCAGTTGTTTTATTTTAACCAATGATATTGAGGTATAATGTATATATGATAACAAGCACCATGTTAAGTGTATATTTGGATGAGGTTAAACAGATTCATCTGGGGCACCTGGGGCGCTCAGTCAGTTAAGCATCTGACTCTCGATTTCAGCTCAGGTCATGATCTCAGGGTCCTGGGATCGAACCCCGTGTTGGCCTCTGTGCTCAGCGCTCAGTCTGATTCTTTCTCTCCCTCTCCTTCTGCCCTTCCCCCACTCTCTCTCTCTATGTCTAGCTCTAAAATAAATAAAATCTTTTTAATACCCCAGGGATGCCGGGGTGGCTCAGTGGGTTAAGCCTCTGCCTTCAGCTCAGGTCATGAGCTCAGGGTCCTGGGATGGAGCCCCACATCAGGCTCTCTGCTCGGCGGGGAGCCTGCTTCCCCCTCTCTCTCTGCCTGATGCTCTGCCTGCTTGTGATATCGCTCTCTCTCTCTGTGTCAGATAAATGGATAAAATCTTTAAAAAAAGAAAAATAAAAAAGCTATATACCCCAGATTTATCTACCATGTTGTTATCACTAAGTCAAGTCGTATAATACATTTCTATTACCGCACCAAGTTCCCTCATGGCCCTTCTTTTTCTGTCGCCTCAGGCAATCACTGTTAAGCTTTCTTACCCATTGATTAGATTTCATTTTTCTAGAGTTTTGTAAGAATGGAACCCTCTGATAGACATTTTTGTGCCTGGCTTCTCTTGCTCAGCATAGTGTTTTTGAGGCTTCCACGTGGTATCCAGGAATATTAGCAGTTCACCCGTTTTGTTGCATTTTTTTCCATTTTGTTGCATTTTTTAATCGCATTGTCTGATATTATCTAGATTTGCTTCTCTATTCCAGCTGAGGGACATCTGCTTTTCCAGTGCAGTGTAACTGTGAATGAAGTTACTATGAACATTTACGTAAAGTGTCTTTTTAAAAAAGTGTCTGTATAGTTACTCCTGGATGGTTCAGTTAAGCATCCGACTCTTGATTTTGGCTATGGTCATGATCTCAGGGTCGTGGGATCAACTGCCATGTGAAGCGTGGAGTCTGCTTGGGATTCTCTCTCTCCCTCTTCCTCTGCCCCTACCTCCTCGAACTCTGCTCATGTGTTAATCTCTTTCTCTCTTAAGAAACCCTCTCTGTACAGATACATGTTTTTATCTCTCTTGGGAAAGGAACTACGAGTATAATGGCTCAGCTATGTACACAGTATATGTTTAACTACATAGTAAAGTGCAGACTGTTTTCTAAAGTGGTTGTACCATTTCACATTCCCCTCAGCCACATATGGGAGTTAGAGCCTTTGCCAACATGAGTACGGTCATTCATTTTAATGTCAGCCATTCTTAGGGGTGTGGGATGACTTCTAATTGAGATTTTATTTAGCATTGCCTGATAACTCACCTTATTGAGCACCTTATATGTAGGCTTTCTGGACTCCTCAAACTCCGATCACCGCTTTCTCAACTCAGGGAGGCAACCACCCTCTGCCCAGTTCCTCTGCCCACTTTCCAGAAATCTCTTCCACACAAAGAGCCCAGGTGTTGTCTTATCTTTGCTTATTAGTTTCCTGTCTTTCAGTCATCACAGTCCTGCACTATCTGTTGGCTGGTTCCTGAAAACAGTTATTTATTTTGTACATCTTCTAAGGTGCTTTTTGCGGGGGCTGTGGGGTACAGCTGATCAATGTAGGTTACACTCCATTCTTGTGACTCTGGCATGGCTATAAAGAGTTGTTCAGGGCATTTTTTTTGTTTGTTCTTTTTTTTTTATTTTGTTTTGTTTTTTAATTTTCTAGTTTTTTGTTTTTGTTTTTTTAAGTTTATCAAGAGCCAAGCCCAGAGAACTCATGTCATATTCTATTTGGGGGGGGGGGACAACTTAATACCCTTAGGCTCACTCTCTGCTAGTAAGAGAATATGATGCCAAGAAAGAGAAGGGAAAGCATACTCCTTTGCTGAGCCTGAGGAATTCTGCCAAAAAGGAATGACAGTGGAAGGGAGGAAATGAAGCTGCAGAGTGTGTGCCTGCCAACTTTGTCTCTTGGCATTTTAGCCCAAAGAATGAGAGGTGTGTCAGTGAAAATGAGGTGTGCACCAGGACAGGAAGCTATGTCCTGGGCAGCCTCCTACAGCATCCCAGTGAGCCCAGCAGTTCAGCACACTAGGTCAGAGGGACGCCTGGAAACTTGGGTTCTTATGTAGCAGAGATAGGACTCTGAGATAGCCAGACAAATTGTCCCTGGCACTTGGGTGCCATCACGTAGCCAAGGGCACTTCTGACCTGAGCACTGCAGCCCTAGGCTGAAGGGGCATCACAGCCACACCCCCAGAAAAGGCTTCATTGTCAGCAGGAGGCGAGATGAGTTAAACAGAGATGTCTACCCAACCAGAGCAGATCAAGAAAAGGCAGACGGCTTACCTACCAGTGGTGAATTTAACTATAACGTCAGCACAGTCAAAAGCATGCAGATCCATAAGGAAACCTGCCCCGTAGTCAGAGCAGATAGAAAAAGTCATGTCTGGAGACAAACACCTTTTTTTCTGTTCCCAAATCTATTGAAGGCACATCTCTTTCCACTATGCATCTCTCTCTCTCTCTTTCTCTCCCTCACACACACACACACACACACACACATTTTAGAATGAAAGAGAAGGTAAACAGAGGTGCTAACCGGTCCAAAAGAAACAGAACAGTACCTGAATTCCACTTAATTTGTGTTTCTTTTTATGCACAAATGAGTAAGTATAATGTGGAGGGAAGGGCAGGGACATGGTTTGTGAATTTCTAATGATTTGTAACATTTATAAACTAGGAAGCACCTTCGCCTTCCAAGAAGCTTCTCTATTTTCATCTCACTTCTAGAAGACAAAGGAGCAGCAAATGCTAAGGTTTACTGCCTAAAACCAAGAATGAGACCAAGAGTGGACAGAGATGAACATGAGACCGTATGAGACAGATGATGCACGCTTGCTTGCTCACCTTTAGTCTTACATGAGGCTGAAGCAAGTGCCCGAGGACTTGGTTTTGTTTCTTCAAATGCTGCTTCTTGCCTGGACAAAGACAAAATGACTTCCCAGAGTTGGAAGAGACCTTGCTGGGGACATGGGTGACATTATAGAGCAGAAAATGAAGGAGTAGAAGAATTCCATAGCTGAGCTAATTTCTTGAGCTTTTTTTCCTAGAAAATGGGATTGGCAGGGCAGGGGCTGGGGGCTTCCTGGGTGGCTCAGTTGTTTAAGTATTTGCCTTCGGCTCACATCATGATACCAGGGTCCTGGGATCGAGTCCTGCATCGGGCTCCCTGCCCAGCAGGGAGCCCGCTTTTCCCTCTGCTTGCCACTTCTGTTTGCTCTCTCTCTCTCTCTTTCTCTGTCTGTCTCTCACACAATAAATAAATCTTTTAAAAATAAAAAGGAAATGGGATGGAGGGACTGTGAGAAGGTGAAAGCTATAATACACAGTGGAAAAGACTGTTGGTCATAGAGCCATTTAAAATCATATACAGTTTATAAAAAATTTTTTAATATCATATACACTGACAATTATGTCAACAAATCGTAATCTTATCTAATTTTCCATGGACTGCCGTGATATAAAAACAATTGATTTTCACCATTATGTTAAAATAGGTCTATTTTATCCTGGCATCATACAAAGTGTATCTCCTTCCCTCTTCCTCCACTATCAAATGGTTAATGATGTAACAAAATAATATTGTAGATGCTGGAAACCATTTAACCACATGAACACACACTCCGATGATATTGTGTTTGTGGGTCTGTATTTTAATTCAATGGATACTTTAAATGAGTACAATTTTAAATTATACGGTGAGAAGGGGATTAAGATTTCTTAAATGTGTTCATAGCTACTTTAGCCTAGCATGACTATTATCTTTTTTGTGGTCACTAGCTAGTATTAACTCACATATATATTTTGTTCCTACTTATAATCAGAACATACAATTTTATATACGGTGTTCTTTATCATTCTCCATATTGACACTTATTTGTTACTTTAATGCTTACTTAATGTACTGTGGAGTTAATATAGCAACATTTTTTTAGATTCTCCCCTGTTGGATATACAAATTGTTTCCATTATTCACTATAATGAATAAGGCTGCAGTGAACATTTTCCTAAGTATGCCATTTTCTAATTTTGAATTGCTATTTTGGATAATTTGTAAGATTACTAAATCCAAGGATATAAATATATTTAGGGACTCTTAATATAGGTATAGGTGAGATTGGGGATTCAATGGGCTGTACACATCTAAAGTACCACCAGAAATATATGAGTTTATCATTTGTTTTCCCAAGAACCTCATCTACATTCACATTTTATGATTTATAATTTTAGTTAACATATTCTGTGTCACTTTCTTATTTATTTGTATTTCTTTCATTGCTACTTAGAGTTTTAAAGTTTATGTATGGCTTTATATAAGCCATACTATTAGTGAGGCTTAATCAAGGAAATCACTTTAATATCAGAAAACACAGATTCAAATTCCAACTTAGGCCACTTCTTGTTGTCAATCAGCCTCTTAAAAAAAACCAGTTTGTTCATTTATGAAGAACTAATGACAGTGAGACCCACTTCATGAAGTTATTGAAATGATTTGATGAATTAAGAGATGTCTCATGTGTTAGCAGCAAAAGGGAATGATTACTACTTCTTCCCCTGCTCTCTGCCTCCCTCATCTCCTCTACCAATTCTCCTGCCCCTGACTTCTTCTTGTGAGGATTATCTATTCAGATTCTCTTGGTACAGAGTTTCACAGAAGCTGCTTTGTCATTCCAGAGTCTACATCCATGCGGGCTCATTGTCAGCGTTTTCTAGGGAACTGATCTCTGTCTTGCCAGGAAGTGCTGAGTTCTATTGCAAAGCGCTGAGCTCAGATCTGTTGGACCCTATGAGTTAACTAAGTGTTCACACAAACACATGGGGAATACACTTGACACAGATGTCTTCCCATAGATCACCCATTCTAGGATTCTGTGGATAGTCCAGTTTCTCTATTAAATGTCTTATCTCCAGGTTTCCTCCATTAGGGGGTTTCTCAAAGAATCTTTGATTTTTTGCCACTTTCTTTTGGTTTGGGGAAATACTTTATCTTAATACTCTATCTGTTGCATCCCACCCAAGAATAAGCTTCCTTCTGTGGTAAAAAAGCACAGTAGGTCAAGCAGTCAAAAGGCAAGACAATTGCTAGAAACTGCATTCTGGATGATGCCATTATTTGGATATTGTCTGACATACCTCCAGTGTCCATTTTCCAGGCATTACTGCTCAGTGGTGGCCTGGAATTGGTATCCACTTGGAGGGTCTTTGTAGCAGGAGCTGTCTTTCCAAGCAGATATTCTTCTTGAAAGCAAAAATAATTCCTAATACATTATCAGGTATGAGAAAGCCCATTAACAAGCATATAATTTCTCAATCGGAAAAGCATTGAAAGTAGAAGTCGCTCTCCTCTTCCTTGAGGGTGGGGCAGTTTGGGGGGCTACCAGAAAATGTTCCAGTCTCTCACCTTCCTGATGAGAAGTTGAACTGGGGAAGTCATGTTTTAAGCTGATTTCATTTCTGGATTTTATTAAAGAGAAAAGCAGGAGGAGAAGGAGGGGAATCGCCGTCTGCAGTCTCTTCCAACCTCGGTAGCTGTTCTTCTTTCTCATCCTCTGGCAAATGCTACGGGCTCCTTTTGATTTTTTTGTTTCTTACACAAGCGTTTCCTTTGTGTGTCACGCACAAGGCATCTTCACTTTGGCATCGCTAAACCCGCTTTCCCCCCATCTCCGCACCCCCTCGCCCCGTTTTTGTCACAAGTGAGCACTGGCCTCTTTTCCCATCTGAGTGTGGATGCAACCATTCCAACTTCTTACCGACGTCACAGCCCTTCATCCTCACAGGGCATCAGCAAAGTTATCTGAGTCTTGACGATTTCCACTGCAAAATCCCACCAAGCCTGAGGGAGGCTCCTATAACAGTTAAGTCCACAGAGGGAATTCAGGGATCCCAGCAGGGTTTAGGCAGAATGACCAGTGTTTCCACTGTGGCTGGGCAGCCCACAGAAGCCACCATTGCCTGCCATGGACCGTACAGAGACACATAGCCTCGAACTTATCCCAACTCACAGGTGAAGAAGTGCGCACTTAGAAGCACAATCTGGTGTTTCCACCCACACTTGCACTCGTGAGGCTGGAAACAGAAAGGGTGATATTAGAGATGGTGTCCTTGTGCCCAGAGCCCCCTCTGCCACACACAGCGAGAAAGCTCCTGACAGGAAACAGGACGGTGACTGGAATGACCCTGCGATGTTCATCATACCACATGCACTTGCTGACGAATCCTGGCCTGGGGAGCCTCTCCTTGCAGCCAGCGGAGGACTGGCCCACACCTTCAGCCTCAGTCTGTGTGACTGACTTTGTCCTTTGGGCAAACCCCTCAACCATGGTCTCCCCTCAACCATGGGTCCCACTGTCCTCTCTTACAGCGGTTGTGAAGCCAGAAGGAGACAGGATTTTGGAACAGGGGTCACATTCTCTACACTTGGTGGGGCAGGTGTCTTTGTTAGTCCTGTCAGGCTGATGTATAGTAATTGAAATCCATAAAAAGATGTTCTGCCATTTGTTTGTGTATGTTCTGTTTTCCTCTCACTATTGTGCGCCCATTAAGGCGGCTTTCGGAACATGTCGTTCCCCCTCACGGCTTCCTGCATTTGAACATGCCGCTTGAACATCCTCCTCCCTTCCGCCCCCAAGCCCTTTGTCCGTCTGCCACTTCCCCACTCAGCTTTCAAGACTTGGCTTAAAGACCCTCTGTACCCTCTCTGTACCGTGGTCGGGCAAGTAATCAGATCTCCATCTAACGTGGCCTCTTCCATTTGACTGGGCTCAGGCTTTTTGAAGGCAGCACCAAGTCTTACTCAGTTTCCAACCCAATATCTGATTCCTCTTATTCACTCGGTAAAGGCTGATCAAAATGATGCGTGAATGTCACATACTTGTTGCCATGAAATAAATTGTATTAATTAGGTGAGTGATTCTTTGCTCATTTGCTATAAAACTTAGGAAGGAATTTCAACACTTAGCTTTTTAATACAAATATATATATGCATTATGTATACATATTAAGGGGGAAGGCTAATAAGGTACTCCCAATTATTGCAAGTTTCAGACTGAGGGCATGAGACCCTAGGACAGAGGCCGCCAGATGTGATATTTGTGTGGACAGGTGGGTTCCACAAATTCATTGTTCCCCCAATAGCTGACGTGACTCACTCATTCAGCAGGATGCCAACAGGTATTATAGAAGAAAAGGTTTTCTTGATGAATATCTGGAAAATGCTGGCATACATCTCTATTTATAGAATTTACCATTTAATTAAAATGCCATCTCTGGAGGAATAGAAGAAGGGTGATCAAAGGTGCAAACTTCCTGAGAGTTCTCATCACCAGGAGAAAGAAACTATTTTTCTTTTCTTTTTTGCTTTGTTTTTAAGATATCTGTATGAGATGATGGTTGCTAACTAAACTCAGAGCAGTAATTATTTCACAACGTATGTTGTGATGTACGTTGTGTTATATCTCGATAAAACGGGGAAAAAATAAATAAAATGCTCTCTGGGGGCGCCAGGGTGGCTCAGTGGGTTAAAGCCTCTGCCTTCAGCTCAGGTCATGATCCCAGGGTCCTGGGATCGAGCCCCGCATCGGGCTCTTTGCTCAGCAGGGAGCCTGCTTCCTCCCCTCTCTGCCTGCCTCTCTGCCTACTTGTAATCTCTGTCTGTCAAATAAAATAAATAAAATCTTTTAAAAAAAATAAAATAAAATAAATTAATTAAATGCTCTCTCACAGTTTAGTGATCCAAGTAACCTCCTTCATGTTTTGTTTTGATTTAGATTAATTTTCCTCTTCTTTATTTGTTTGATCTTCAGCTTTCTTGGGGACATGGCCCCTGTTTTCTTCCTGCAAGAAAAATTCAGCGCACAGCAGAGTCCTTAATCAATTGGGTTGCTTTAAGGATCCTACCTGGAATAGGTAATGTAAACTTTGCACAGATGCTTCCCCATGGTTTTGAATCCTATTTATGATGCAACAGGAACCGTTCCTGTCATTCTGGTTCTTCACGGAGATTACAGTATGTCCTGAGGAGTAAAATTTTTGTGTCAGAGATGACCTTTGTCTTTTCTGCTGTGAAGTATATGTTTATAGCATGACTTTCCATCCTCCCAAAGACCCCTTTATTTTCTTTCTTATGTGATACATAGTAAGCATACTCTCATTCCAGGAAAGAGGGGAAATTCTATGCTCATAGGATTCTGAAAATAATAAGATTTATCTACAATTTCATGGAAATCAAGTATTTGAGATATGACAGATCCTCTGGTATGTTTATGATTATAATATCTATAGTTCAAGGTCCAACAGAAAGGTATAAACGTCTTTTCTTTTTTTTTTTCCTAAAAATTAGTCCAGGCTTAGACAAAACTGAATGCTAAATTATGAACTAAATAATTACATGTGTGAATCAATAAGTGATCCCTTCATCTCTGAGGTTTGTGACAATTACTCCCTTGGTGTATCACGATATAAATATGATTTAAGAAACAAAGTATAGAGTGTCTGACAGTTTCACTATATAATGAATTCTCCTGAAGGAAATGTTCTAAAATGTAACTCTTGATGTGATCCGATTCAGACTATTTGGATAACTACTGCGTGTGCACGTGTGTGTGTGTGTGTGTGGTGTTACCATCAAGGTTGGTGATACCATCAAGGATCCTTGATTACAAGATTCATTGTGTTCTGGTATTCAACTTTTAAAATATTATTAGAAATATGGTAGGCTTTGTTGAGATACTGACATAAATTTTTTAAAACTCCTATCTACATAAATTATATTTTCAAAATTAAAACTCTATAACTCCCCCCCCAAAAAAGTGCTGGAAATCACTTTTGGAAAGCAGCACAGACTTGAGAGTTAATCAGATATGAGGACCTAGCTTTACTACTTAACCCACTACCTTGCAAAAATTTTTTTATGTTGCTTTACAAAGAGTGTTATAACTCGACTTGGAAGGGAGAGAGGGAGGGAGGGTTACAATGTATCAAGTACACCAGGTCACCTTTATTCATAATGAAGGATCAGATAATTAATTACGTGTTTCCAAGAGTCTCCAAAGAATTTCACTCCTATTCTGTGAATGTCTGAAATCCATAATTAGAGTTTAACTCCCTGATTTAAACAGAATTTGCAACTGGTCACCTACATGTCAGATCTTTCTCAGTTTGTTTTTTTTGTTTGTTTTTTTTTTTACATTTGAAAGACTTTACTAGAGTTAATGTGCCTGAGGGGCCAGCAAGCAGATCAAGAACAGAATATGATCGTCATCTGAGAATCCTCCCTTGTGATCCTTCCAGCCACTAAGTCTCCCCAAAGACAGCCACTAGCTTGACTTCCATGGCCATACATTCATTTTTTTTTTTAATTTATTTTTTATTTATTTTCAGCATAACAGTATTCATTGTTTTTGCACCACACCCAGTGCTCCATGCAATCTGTGCCCTCTCTAATACCCACCACCTGGTTCCCCCAACCTCCACCCCGCCCCCGCCACTTCAAACCCCTCAGATTGTTTTTCAGAGTCCATAGTCTCTCATGGTTCACCTCCCCTTCCAATTTCCCCCAACTCCCTATTTTTTATTTAATTTTTTATTTTTTATAAACATATATTTTTATCCCCAGGGGTACAGGTCTGTGAATCACCAGGTTTACACACTTCACAGCACTCACCAAAGCACATACCCTCCCCAATGTCCATAATCCCACCCCCTTCTCCCAAACCCCCTCCCCCCAGCAACCCTCAGTTTGTTTTGTGAGATTAAGAGTCACTTATGGTTTGTCTCCCTCCCAATCCCATCTTGTTTCATTTATTCTTCTCCTACCCACTTAAGCCCCCATGTTGCATCACCACTTCCTCATATCAGGGAGATCATATGATAGTTGTCTTTCTCTGCTTGACTTATTTCGCTAAGCATGATACGCTCTAGTTCCATCCATGTTGTCGCAAATGGCAAGATTTCATTTCTTTTGATGGCTGCATAGTATTCCATTGTGTATATATACCACATCTTCTTGATCCATTCATCTGTTGATGGGCATCTAGGTTCATTCCATAGTTTGGCGATTGTGGACATTGCTGCTATAAACATTCGGGTGCACGTGCCCCTTCGGATCACTACGTTTGTATCTTTAGGGTAAATACCCAATAGTGCAATTGCTGGGTCATAGGGCAGTTCTATTTTCAACATTTTGAGGAACCTCCATGCTGTTTTCCAGAGTGGCTGCACCAGCTTGCATTCCCACCAACAGTGTAGGAGAGTTCCCCTTTCTCCGCATCCTCGCCAGCATCTGTCATTTCCTGACTTGTTTATTTTAGCCATTCTGACTGGTGTGAGGTGATATCTCATTGTGGTTTTGATTTGTATTTCCCTGATGCCGAGTGATATGGAGCACTTTTTCATGTGTCTGTTGGCCATCTGGATGTCTTCTTTGCAGAAATGTCTGTTCATGTCCTCTGCCCATTTCTTGATTGGATTATTTGTTCTTTGGGTGTTGAGTTTGCTAAGTTCTTTATAGATTCTGGACACTAGTCCTTTATCTGATATGTCGTTTGCAAATATCTTCTCCCATTCTGTCAGTTGTCTTTTGATTTTGTTAACTGTTTCCTTTGCTGTGCAAAAGCTTTTGATCTTGATGAAATCCCAATAGTTCATTTTTTCCCTTGCTTCCCTTGCCTTTGGCGTTGTTCCTAGGAAGATGTTGCTGCGGCAGAGCTCGAAGAGGTTGCTGCCTTTGTTCTCCTCAAGGATTTTGATGGATTCCTTTCGCACATTGAGGTCCTTCATCCATTTTGAGTCTATTTTTGTGTGTGGTGTAAGGAAATGGTCCAATTTCATTTTTCTGCATGTGGCTGTCCAATTTTCCCAGCACCATTTATTGAAGAGGCTGTCTTTTTTCCATTGGACATTCTTTCCTGCTTTGTCGAAGATTAGTTGACTGTTTTTGTTTTTTTTTTTTTATTGGGTTTTGTGACTTACACAAAATGGACATGTATATGTTTTTCAAAATTACCAAGTCAAAAAACCAGGAGAGTTCACATAAAAATCTGGGTCCCCAGTCTCCTCTTTCTCTGTCACTGGCACTGCCATTAAACCACTTACTCATTTTAGAAATCTAGTTGCCATAGAAGAGAATATTCCCTCTACTTAACCTCTCCACATCTACTCCATCTAGTTCAAGTTTAGCCCAGACTTGGTGGTTCTCAGCCCTCAGGGTGAGAAGATGCAGGTGCCCAGGTTGTACCCAGAAAATTAAGTCCAAATCTCAGAGTGGAGCTGGAGCTTTGGAATTTATAAAAAGCTCTTCAAATGATTTACAGGTGCAGCTGGGGTTTCAAACCACTGCTCTGAAATCTCCATTCGTCTCTCTGTTAGTTTTCACACACACCCCCTCCCCCCAGGTACACGTGGCATCCATTACTTCCTTGTCTCATTGATGTGCAGCCATGGTCCCCAAATCACCTTCTCGCTCTGTTCTGGTCCCCCAATCAATCTGTTCTCCACCCAACAGCCAGCGTGATTGTTTATAAATAGGAAATTGTCTGGTCAGTTCTGCTTACACCTCTTCAGTTATAATAACAGAAATGAAGGAAACTGCTAATGATCATTTACGCTTCGGTGGGATGAAGACCAAGTTCAGGCTTTGTTGAAAGACGGAGGCACTGAGGCACTGAATTTTAGGAGCAAATGGAAGAAAGTGCCTAGGTGTAGCTGAAGATACCGAGGCAATTTTCCTCCATCTGTGCATCGGTCCTTGGACTAATCTTCTGCTTGCCTGCCCCTCCAGGCAGTGACTCAGAGGCTAAAATGTTATTGACGTCTCCCACCAATTGCCACTTAATGCATTCCTGGTATCTTGTTACCATCAGGAGCAAAGAGATTTCGTAATTTGTCAGTGACACTATTATAAGATTAATTTTATGGCACAGCCACCGTGGTTTATTAAATGTCCCTCCCTCGTGGTAAATTTTAGGCAGAATAACAGGATTTGGGGCATGTGTTTGTTAGGTGGGGAGGTGATGGTTATAGCTGGGATCATTTCATCTGTGACTCAGATAAACAGGCCTTTGTTTTCACCGATACAGAAGATAAATCCAATATTTATCTGAGCTGCACCAGAGATCTTGGTGCACTCATGGTGACTGTCCGGTGACTTTATAAACCACTGTTTCAGCCACTGAAATCTTTCCTTTAGATTCTAAACACCCATCCCTGTAGATGTTCCCTTCCCATTGGAAGGGACAGAGATAAGTTGTCATCAAAATGCTTTCGTCAAAAAGGACACCCTTTGAAGGATAGCGATGCTATTTTAATCAGAATTTTAAAAGAAATCAATAAACGTAAGGTGCTTTGCTGCAGAGTGGAAACTTGGATCCGTGTCAGCACCCCTTGTACACGGCGTAATCAACTTTTATTTCATGCTTTTGTCTTCCACATAGAACCTTGGGCATTTCACTATTTACATTATTAAAAAGCTCAAGAAGCTGCATGCATTAAGAACATAATAAAAATGTGCACTTGACATTCAGGTAATGGAGACCAGTGGTGAGGTTATCAATGTAGCTACACCTTCTTTACCCTAAATTATTTTCATCCGTGAAGCTAAAGTGCATTTGGGGAACTAATTTAACCAAATAGCATGCCTGCACAGTACTATCTTTCTCCTAAAGGTCTGTTTGGTGGTGGCGGGCAGAAGGAGGACAAAATACACAGAGAGAGACAAACACACAGACACTGAGTGTCCTTAGAGACCCAGGACAGGACAGTGCTTAAGAGACGCCCCTGCATTTCCTTTTGTCCTCAAGGTGGATTGGTCTTGTGTAGAATTCTCTCTGGCGAATTGAGCTTTAATAAGGCCACAGATTCTTTTCATGCTGTTTTAGGAATTTATTTGAAAGGATTCAGGCAGCGATGCCCCTTATGTTTTAGAGTTTTACATTAGTGCAGGCAAAGCTTTTCAAATAATATAAAGCCATTTTTTTTCGAATTCCTTATATCCCCGAGTCTCTGGGTTCTGGACAGAGGAAGATTAAAATCTCTATAAAATCTACCATATTGCCACCACATGAAACAGCTATTGAGAGAGAAATTAATAGTACCTAAAATGAACCTTGGGTTAAGTGTACTTTGCTTTGTATTTTCTATGACTTTTTTTCATTTGCCTTGATGTCTTTTTAATCAGAGTTTCCCTAAAACTGACCTACAGCTGGTCCAGATTAACTTTAAAAATTGAATATGAAAGATAAATACATCCTGTGTTTGTTATAGGTCAGACACACTATGGTGCTTGATAATACCAAGTTCCTTATCAATGTTTGTCTTATTTTGTTTTAATATGTAAAGTGGTTCCAACAATACACTTTTGTCACAGATATTTACTAGTACATCTGACTTTTTCTTATTCATCTCATTCCCCTAGCACTTCATGATGAGTCTTGAGAGTGAGTATTTTAGAACAAACATAGTCTTCCAGTACCCTCCATGTTTGGACTCCGCATTAGATGTTAGTAAATATTTATGGAATTTGTGGAATGAATAATTCCAATGCATTTTACTTTTAGACACAAGCTAGGAAGTGACTTGGCCAGTGAACTACACAAATGAAATAATGAGCAATGAAAATGGTAATTCATCAGATCAGAGACTGTATCTGATGTGCTCTGCCGAAGCAGAGAGATGGGCATCATTTTTAAAGGATTTGGACAAAGTCAAAGGGCCAGGAAAGCTCGTATTTTGTTAGCAGCTCATTCTGATGTTATTAAAGCCATGGATGGTTACTTCCTTCTTCTTTGCCAATATTTTCATCTTTAATTTTTTCCCTGCCATGTTGAGATGTTCTAGTCTAAAAACTCCTATCGGAAGTGCCTTATCTTTTGAAACTTTGCTAAAGTCATGTGGACAAACCTGAAAACGTAGAACATTACAGAGTGGCTATCAATACTAGTCTGGTAAAGAAAGAGTTGTACTAGTGAACAGCTGAAGAGCTTCTGATGCATCCAAGTAGATGGTCCGAATGGATATGATGTCTGCACAATTCTAGAAGCCCTTGATACATGAAGTTGTTTTTCTCACTAGTTCTGAAACTTCACTTTGAAACTAGATTGCATTTGTCATGTAACAACACACAGTGTTGTTATAAAGGGAACTCCGAGTTGACTCATTTGGAAGGCCCTGCAAATCTTGATCTTGGTTGTGAGTTCCAGCCCCAGGTTGGATATAAAGATGACTTAAAAAATAAAATCTTAAAAAAAGGGGGGGGATTAACTCAAAAACCAAAGGTTGAAGGTAATAATAATTAAAAGATATTCTGGAAGATATATTTGTATTATAAAGAGAACAGATAAATAGATATAGATAGATATTAGTCCTGGTTTGTTTTAAAGTAGCGTAAACCTCTTTAATTCTCTCCACAGGAGTTTTTAATAACAATTGCATAAAAATGCGATCTGCTTGAATGTTACTAATTTGTTTTCTTGAAAAACACAGAATGAGATTTTTTTCAGTTAATTTTTTTGGGGGGGAGGATTCTAGTTGAAGCGTCACACATTAACATGCAGGAGGAATGATGAGTAATAAAATACTAATAGGACCAATTGTTGCCTTAGCTTCCAGCATTTCCTCTGTGCGGAGAAGGATTTACAACCAGGCATGGGCTAAATAAACATTTGCATAAAGAGGTGATGAGAACATGATTAAAAATGTAAACTTCTCTGATTAGAATTTTTTTTAATGGGAGTGAAAAGAATTGTAAAATAGCAGGACTTATAAATTAGATTTTTGATAATGCTGCGGGTTACAAAACATAAAATCAGTCCCCAAATGTAAGATTATTTTGTATTTGGAATGTCCTGTAAGTTGCACTATGTCTTCCTAGAACATATGTTTCCTCTTTTGGAGGGATCTTAAAACTGGGACATTTACTGGCTACATGCTTTGTGTCAGACATCCATAGGCACTGAGGCTGTGATAGAGAATAAAACAAAAAGCTGTGCCTTTTTGGATGTCATGTCACAGTAGGAGAGAGAAAGTACAGAGATACACATCAAATGTTGAGGGTCAGGGAGATCAGTCTTAGTAAGGGTATTAGAGCAATGGAGAATCTTGGTGGGAAAGGCATGTGGTGCAACATTCTTTCAAAGAGATTGTTCAAAAAGTCCTTTTTAGTAATGTGACATTGGAAGAGAGACCAGAAGAAGGGCAAGGGACCAGCATCTGCAAAGGCCCTGAGGTAGGAGTGTGCTGGAAGTGTTGAAGAGCGTGGCAGGGAGGAGTCAGGAGCCTGGGCTAGAGAGTAGGAAAACCATGAGAAAATGGAATCAAATCAGAAGTTGGTGGACAAGGAGCAGATCATGGAAGGCCAAGTAGACTACTGTAGGACCTTGAATTCTAAGCAAAATGACCTGGGAAGCCTTTGAAAGACATAATCTAAAGATTTTATAGAAGGCTCATTCTGACTTTTCTGTGAAGAATAGACGGGAGAAGGGGTGGCATCCATCGATAATTTACAGGGATGTGAGGTGTAGACCAGTATATGTCTCTTTCTTAGGGAAGGTCTCTGTGAGACCAGCCAAGAGTCTGGGGGGCTTATTATTACACGAATAGGGAGAATGATTGTAAGTACACAAGGATCTGTTTCAGCATCATTCATAGAGTAGGATATGGGGTAGGAAGGCCAAGTTTGTGGAGCGGGGGGGTCTTGAGTTAGGGTTTGAGTGTGAAAAATATGAGGTACTTAGATGAACTCCTAGTGGAGTATTTGGGAGGGGTATCAGGGAGTTATCTGGTTGGAGAAGATTTGAGGTTCTTTTCTATTGTTATGTGTTGATGCAAGCCCTGAAAACAAAAGTATGTAACGTGACGGAGGCAAGAACCCTAGGGATGTTGATGCTGCTAAGCATGGTTGTGGAACATATTCCAGGGGTCAGCTCACCCTCAGAGGGAGAGAAGGTGCTGGTGGGTGGAGTTCTCTTTTTCTTCGGTTCTCTTTTCCTTTTTGCCCTAACATCCAGAATGCCATGGATTCGCATTCCAACCGGTCTCTCCAACTTAATGTGAGCGCCAGTTTTTGGACATATAATACTTGAAATTCCTAAGTTGATCCCAGCGAGGCAAAATAATCACCAAAAGAAGGGGCTGTATTAACATAAATTGAGCATATTTCATGCAAAAGTACTTTCTCATCTTAAGAAAAAAAGGTTACTTAAAATAGGACTGTTTTTCTCAAAAAATCACCCCTTATATGGAAATTCACAATAAATTATTTTCTCTCTGCTTTGGGAAAGGATCACCATTTAAAAGAGTTGCATATGGTTGTTTGTGTTAGTATTCTTAAAAATTCATAATGTTTGTGTGACATGTAGTGACTGGTAATTTTTAAATATATATTTATCTCTAATTCATCTGCTTATAACAAAATACCTAAATACACACACACAGACACAGACACACACACACACACACACACACACACACATACTATATATGTAATCCATGAATTATCTCTAATTCATCTGCTTGTAACAAAATACCTAGGCATACACACACACAGAGTAATCCAAGAGAAAGGAATCCGAAGAGTTGATGAGAAGCTATAAAGTATCCAATGTTGAATTAATTACATTGTTTGGACACTAGCTAAGACTAGCAGAAAGCAGAAACCTTTGCTTAGAGAGTGGTCTCTACATGAGACCAAAGGAGCTCAAGAACCAGCATCACTCGGGAAAATTTGCCAGGCTAGGGTAGGAGTTGTTAAGGACTGAAGCCTTGCTGCTCGGCTAGAGGAAGCCACTTAGGGATCAGAGAAGCCATGAGATAGTCCCGATCCGGTAAGGAGTCATTCGGGGTGGCAGATCGGGAGCTGGGCAGGGAGGGTCTTGAAGTGCTGACTCAAGATCTTCAGGAAGCAGTTGGGTTTCATTTGAAACCTGTAGGAAGAGCTCATCAGGCTTGTGAAGAGACACATTGGTAAATGTGATTTAAGACTTTCAAAGAGTAATTTTTCTTAAATGTGGTGGATATGCCTTGCGTTTGCTCAAAGAATTTTACCTTCCTCAACATGTTTTTAGAAGTTTCCTGACTCCTACCAAAAAAAAAAAAAGGAAGAAAAAGAAAATATTTTAAAGGTCAGAGGCTACAAGCTTTTCATTCTTTAGCCAAGAGACATAGATAATATAGTCCATGTATTAGGTTTAATTTAATTAAAATGTCAGCTGGAGGGAATAACTGCTAAGCAACTATCTGAAGATAGATTAGAGTGACATTATACTGTGTCCCTCATGTCCACCTGGGGATCTCAACATATAGTAATTCATCCATTTTAAGCTTTATATATTGTTCCTAGGGAGAAAATAGCCAATCATAATTTTAAATGATCCCTAAATGTTTTATGTTGTATTTGCCTTTTCTGTTCAGTCGTGCTGACATCTCCTAATTTGGGTGTGCATAGGACTAGTGGATTGCATGGTTCTCTCCATATTTTGTTGTGAAATAGAATGTCCACTTTTAGACTCAGGGCTTACAGTTCCCCAAGGCACATCATCTGAGGATTTTCCCCCAAGACCAAGTGTCTAGAAAGATCAGTTGTGAAATAATAAAATCAAAGTGTACTTATTTTAATGTTTTGACAGGGATCCTGAAGCAAGAGACCTTAGGGAATGAAAGTATCTCAAAGTGAATTAGCAAATTCAGATGTCATCAGTATCTTATGTCCGTTCCCCCTAGGCTTGTTTCCTGGAATCTGTTCCAGGTTCTTCCTCTTGAGTCTGAAAGGTGGTCTCTCTCTTAGGCATCTTGAGCAAAACAAATACATCTTTGAGATAAGTGTTCAGAGACTGGAATCAGTCTCTGAAGGAAAAAACAATGGGGCGTCTGTCTTTTGAAGAAACCTGCTTTGTTCATGGTACCGTTTGTCGTCCATAACATTCTGCATATGCTCAGGCCACGTGACTCAATAGGGGGCAGTATGGAGCTTAAGAGAATTAAGGTTGCAGAATCAACACTCTGGAATTTAAACTCTAGTTAGAGATGATTTTCAAAATACCTCAAAGTAATTAATGATAATTCCAGACAATGAAAGGCCTGCAGTTGGTTATAATTTTGAAAGACAAAATAAGACAAAAAGAGACAGAATAAGAACTAGCAGTTTAGGTGAGCTAAGAACTCTCATGCCTCCCTGTTTGGCAGTGTCGCTGGCTCTTTTCAAAAATAGCGAGCTAATCCCGCTGTTATGCTCAATACTGATGAGACCCTAATGAGTACATTGGTTCCATTACTCAGGAGGAGCATGGAGAATTTGAAAAGGATTTAGAGGGTAATCACAAAGGTGAGTAATGGAACAAAAAGCAGGAACAGTTAAGAAAACCAAAGCGCTTCTCAAGAAGAACTTTGATTACGTTTTTAACTCAAGAACAGCTCCATAAGAGGAGATGGTGGTCCTGTCTGCCTTCCTTCTGCAGGACTAAGCAGATAGCAACTAGGCATAAAGGCTTTGATGCTGCAGGACGAAAAATTGTTGCTCAACCGTGAAACTGGGAAATAGCGGGCGTGGGAGCTAAGAGATTGTAAAGTTTAATTGTTCAAAGAATTGGGATATAGAGAAGATGTGTTTTCATGTATTTGTCTGGGTTTCTGTAAGTCCTGTCCTCAGATGGACTCCTTCATCTTTTCTAACCATTTCTGTGCATTTCTTCCTTGCTCTGGAGAAACACATCTCAGTGCATTTAGGAGTAGAAATCCGATCATCAGAGGGCATGCAGCATTTGTACTGCTGCTGTGTGTTCATCACATTTCTGTTTGCTCCATGTTTTCTTCACACAGGTTTCTAAAAAAGGTATTGAGGGACGCGCCTGGATGGCTTTGTTGTTAAGCATCTGCCTTAGGCTCAGGTCATGATCCCAGGATCCTGGGATGCAGCCTTGCTAGGTGGGGAGCCTGCTTCTCCGTCTGCCTCTGCTGCTCCCCCTGCTTGTACGCGCTCTTTCTCTGTCTCACTCTCACTCTCTGCCAAGTAAATAAAAAATCTTAAAGAAAAAGGAAACTATTGTGATTGGTACCTTCAGCTCTCTACACCATCATGGTCAAATAGTTCAAAACAGGCTGCTTCCTTTTTTTGTTCACAAGATTACAATAATGTTCAAGAGCACCATGGATTGAATTGCATGCTCCCAAATTTATATGTTGAAGCCTTAACCTCCAGTGCAATTTTATTTGGAGATAGGGCTTTTAGGAGGTAATGAAGGTCACATGAGTGCATAAGGATGGGTCCTAATCCCATAGGATTAGTGGCCTTGTTGAAAAAAAAAAAAACATACAACATAGCTCTAGCCTCCTGATCCCCCCACCAAGAATCAAATCCTTCAGAACTTTCATCTTGGACTTCCATAAGCTCCAGAACTGTGAGCTGTCTGTATTTCTGAGCCACCCAGTCGGTAGCATTTGGTTATGATAACGTGAGTAGACTAATAAGAGGAAAGTTTGCTGCTTGACTCTCATAATCTCATTTGTCTCAAGCTGGCTTTAATTGGCAGAATATTAGAATATTATAGACGATATTATAGATGACTTTCCTCATAAGTTTTGGTGTAGAGGTGAAGGGCTGGGGGCGTTTGGTAGTGGGGATAAGAGCAGGACGGTAGGATAAGAAAGGCTTATGCCCACCTTGGACCCTGAAAACAGACTTTGGTTATGCCATACGTGGGGAGCATCAGAACACTCTCTAAATCAGACCTGTTTAATGCTTTAGTAAACAGATCAGGAGATAAACCTACAGGGTTTCCTTTGATTTCATACATAGTGGGGATTATTTTTCCAATATTAATAAAAGATGGACTAGCCTCTGGCCAACCCATAAATGACAGGAAGCCACGTTACAGAAAGATGATTTTCAGTTACTTTTCACACAGCGTTAATTTACATATTAGATACTGCGTATTAGGATGCAGTGAGTTTTACACTATTTGTATGGTAAACAAGTTTTAGGTCTTTAGGTATCTGTGAAGTTTAAGGGAATTAAGAACAAAAGTCAAAATATAATGAACAAGAATTACCTATCAAAAGCAATTACGACTGAGGTTGTCAGTTGAAGACTTTGATCTGATTTTTACTCCCAGTACAACAGGAACTCAGCCAAGAAAGGCACTGTTACGAATTACCTGAAGAAGATAACTCAAAGATAGGGAACTTTGGCATATTTTCTTCTCAGACATCACCGTGTTTGAAAATGTTTTGTTCCTACATTTGTTTATTCATACAGATGACAGCAGTTGCTCAGTAAATATCTTGCATGAAGGAGTGAATGCTCGGAATAAAAGATCGCTGTGAGGAATAGATATTAATCTAAGAACTGACTCACAGATTTGCTACAGATGCTTGGAATTAAATGTCTTAATGATCCTCGCCGGATTCAGTATGATCTGGCAAATTTAGAAAATCACCAGGCCTAGAATACACTGAGACAGAGGAATTCCTAAGGGTTTTGCAATTATTAATTTCTCATTTCATCATAGTGCTCTTCTTTGGGGTGGATGTTATGATCATCATTTCTATTTTGCAGATAAGGTAGTTATGGCTAAAAATATTGTTGTTCGCATGAGTCTCAGGGTAGGAGCTGAACCTCAGTGGTCCGGGTCCATAGTACTTCTAGTCTCTCGACTGCATTTTACTAGTTCTGGTCTGCCTGCATTCCCTACTGCCTAACTAGTGAGCTTCTCTACCTCTCAGATTTGTTTTATTTGTTTTTTTCTTTTTTTCTTTTTTGAGAAAGAGAGAGAGCCCAAGCAAGGGGAGCAGCATGCAGAGGGAGAAACAGATTCTCTGCTGAGCAAGGAGCCCAATGCAGGACTTGATCTCCGGGATCGTGACCCAAGCCGAAGGCAGACACTTAACTGACTAAGCCACCCAGGTGTCCCTCAGATTTCTTTTAATCATAAAGAATTTGATCAACATGGAACAAAAAAATTTATAGTTACAATGAAGATAACATTATCTTAAGATGTGAGGTCACATCATGCATGCAAGATCTGCTTCATTTTCCACGAGGACAGGCATGTGGGAGCACCCCAGGTCAGGAAATGAGGCACAAATCCTTTGCCACAGGTTATAGGAAGGGAGCTCAGCCAAATCGGGCATATGACCCTGTGTCTGTATGCACATGCCTTATGTAAATGAGCCATCCAAGTTCTGAATCTTTAAAAGGAGGTTAGATGTTTCAAGAAATAAGACAGGGGTGCTTATGTGGCTCAGTCCATTAAGTGTCTCAGGTCATGATCCGGGGGTCCTGGGATCAAGCCCTGCATCAAGCTCCCTGCTCAGCGGGGAATCTACTCCACCCTCTCCCTCTGCCTCTCCCCCTGCTTGTACTCTTCATCTCTCTCTCTCAAATAAATAAGATCTTAAAAAGTAAAAGAAATAAGAAAAGGTCTTTGGTTTATTAGGTAAAGTGCTTATATAACGTAAATTTGATCTTGCTATATAAAATCTTTTTTCCTATTTGGTATTAGAGTAGTAGAGACTGCCCTCTCTCTGAAAAACATTTTATTTTATTTCCTTTTTACCTTGAGACTCTGGGGTTAAAATTCAAAAGAATGAAAGTATTCCATTCTCTTGTACATTAATGAGCATATAAAAATGATATTGAAAAAATTGAGTCATCATTTGTATTTTAACACAAGCTTAACATCCTAAAAATTATCACACTAATTTTGATCTGTATCATCAGTCTATGAGAAAAGGTAATTTTATTGATAATATGTACAGCTAATTTTAATAAAAACTGCTTTCACTTTCATATTTTTTTTACTTTTTAGAGTTTGATATTTATTTTTCATTAACATCTATGTTGCAGAGCAAAAAAAAATTCACTCACTTAAAATAACAAAAAAAATCATAGAAATTACAACATGGGTAAAATTGGCATTGATTATGAAAGACTATTTCTACTTTACTTGGGAAAAATATTCATATTTTGTATATCTTACCATATACAACCTAACAAAATGAATTATTATTTTTTGATTGTTGTTAATTAGGAAAATTTAGTATACTGCTTTGATATGTTCATACATTGGTATTACTCACATATTTATATTATCTTAATTTCATTAGAAATCTGGAAGATCTTGAGGGACCAGTAACTAAACCCATCACCCTCGCTGTGATCAGCTATAGTCATTACATGCAAAATTACATGTAAAGCAATAATGGCTTTCATGCATGTTATAAACTTGGGTAATAGAAATTCAAACTTGGCCCATAATAATTTTTTAAACTATTATGATAGTTATATGAA
Source organism: Mustela erminea (assembly GCF_009829155.1). Taxonomy (NCBI): domain Eukaryota; kingdom Metazoa; phylum Chordata; class Mammalia; order Carnivora; family Mustelidae; genus Mustela; species Mustela erminea. The sequence continues at coordinate 10,697,309 of NC_045627.1, read as the reverse complement.
ATGACTTTTTCCCTCAGAGTAGTAATATTTAGAGGAAATGAAAAGGAAAGAAAACTCATTTAGAAAATTATTTTTAAGAACCAGAGAAAAAATTTTTATTGCCCTTGAATTATTTCAGGTTTGCTATTCTATTATTGGCTCTTAAACTACACTTACACAGTTATTTAACTTCAATTGTTTCGGTAACATGCTAGAGAGTGTGCACAATTCAAATAACCTAATTACCCCAAAATGATTTATCTTGATTTCTGTTTTCTTTTCTAATGAATGGATGACATCTGTAGTTACCGTGATATATATGTATGTATTACCACTAAACTCAACATCTTCTCCATCCTTTCCATGTATGCATTGACATTATCTCTTAAGAGTTATTTACAATACAGTGAGTAAGTAGACTGTCGTTATCAAGTAAAGTACTAGAAAATACGTATCTGGATTTGAAGCCAAAAGACATGATTTCTGGGTTTGACTTTGCTATTTGCTAAAATGTCTGGTCTTGAGTAAGACACTTAACCTCCCTAAGGTTCTGTCTCTTTTAAAATAAAGGTTCTGCTTTATTAAAATAGAGATAATGAGACCTCCCTTGTGGCTTGAATGAAAATCCTATGTCAAAATATAAGTGCTCTTATCTTGTAAACTGTAAAGTACAATAAAAATGCAAGCTCTTAGAAAAAGAAGAACAAACAAAACCCAAAAGCAGTAGAAGAAAGGAAATAATAAAGATTAGAGCAGAAATAAACAAAATAGAGACTAAAAAAATAGAACAGATCAATGAAACCAGCAACTCGTTCTTTGAAAAGATCAATAAAATTGATAAACCTTTAACTAGACTCGTCAAAAAAAGGTGGGGGACAGGGAGAGGGCTCAAATTTAAAAAAAAAAAATCCGAAATGAAACCCACAGAAATACAAAGGATTATAAGATATAATATAAAATATATAACCTCCCCAAACCAGGAATCCAAATCAGAAAGAAATAGAAAATTTGAACAGAGTATGAGCAATAAAACTGAATCAGTTACCAAAAAAACTCCCAACAAACAAAAGTTCAGGAACAGACAGCTTCATAGGTGAATTCTAAAACATTTTAAAAATATTTCACTTATTTGTGGAGCATAACAAATAGCATGGAGGACAAGGGGAGATGGAGAGAAGGGAGTTGGGGGAAATTGGAAGGGGAGGTGAACCATGAGAGACTTTGGACTCTGAAAAACAATCTGAGGGTTTTGAAGGGGCGGGGGGTGGTGGGAGGTTGGGGAACCAGGTGGTGGGTATTATAGAGGGCATGGATTGCATGGAGCACTGGGTGTGGTGCAAAAGTAATGAATACTGTTATGCTGGAAATAAATAAAAAATAAATTAAATTTTTTTTTTTTAAAAAAAGAGTTAATAGCTAGTTCAAACTATTCTAAAAAATAGAAAAGAGAGGAAAACTTCTAAATTCATTCTGTGAGGCCAGCATTACCATGGTACTAAAACTGAAGACAACAAAAAGAACTACAAGCCAGTATCTCTGATGAACATAGATGGAAAAGTCTTCAACAAAGTATTAGCAAACCAAATCCAACAGTACATTTAAAAAGTCATTCACACGATCAAGTGGAATTTATTCCTGGGATACAGGGCTGGGTCAGCATTCTCAAATCAATCAACATGATTTGTCACATCAACAAGAGAAAGAATAAAAACCATGTGATCATCTCAATAGATGCAAGAAAAGCATTTGACAAAGTACAATATCCATTCACGATGGGAAAAAAAAAAAAAAAACCTGCCGACAAAGGAGGTTTAGAGGGAATATGCCTCAACGTAATAAAGGTCATGTATGAAATACCCACATCTAACATCCTACTCAATGGCAAAAACCAAAAGCTTTTCCCCTAAAATCAAGACAAGGATGTCCACTCTTACCACTTTTATTCAACCTACTACTGGAAGTCTTAGCCACAACAGGCAGACAACAAAGAGATTTAAAGGGCATCCAGATTGGTATGGAAGAAGTAAAACATTCCCAGTTTGCAGATGTCATGATAGTATATATAGAAAATCAAAAAAAAAAAAAATCCACCAAAAAATTACTAGAACTGATAAATTCAGTAAGGCTGCAGGACATAAAATCAACGTACAGAAATCCATTGCATTTCTATACAATAATAGTGAAATCACGAACAGAGAAATTAAGAAAACAATCCCATTTAAAATTGCACCAAAAATAATAAAATACCTAGGAATAAACTTAACCAAGGAGGTGAAAAACCTGTACTCTGAGAATAATCAAACACTGATGAAAGAAATTGAGGACAACACAAACAAGAAGACATTCCGTGCTTATGGATTGGGAGAAGCAGTATTGTCAAAACGTCCATACCACCCAAAGCAATCTGCAGATTCAGTGCAATCTCTATCAAGATAACAGTAGCATTTCTCACAGAACTAGAACAAATAATCCTACAATGGGTATGGAATTGCAAAAGACCCCAAATAGCCAAAGCAATCTTGGAAAAGGATAGAACTGGAGGGATCACAATCCCAGATTTTGAGACATACTACAAAGCTGTAGTCATCAAAACAGTATGGTACTGGCACAAAACTAGACACATAAATCGGTGGAAAAGATTAGTGAGCTTGGAAATAAACCCATGATTATATGGTCAATTAATCTTCAGTAAAGGTTGCAAAAACATACAAATGGAAAAAAATAGTCTTGTCAACAAATGATGTTGGGATAAGCTACTTCCAAAAGAATGAAACCGGACCACTTTATTACACCATACACAAAAATAAACTCAAAATTGATTGATTAAGGGCCCAAATGTGAAACCTAAAACCATTAAAATCCTAGAAGAGTTCACAGGCAGTAATTTCTCCATCGTGGGTCCTAGCAACTTTTTTCTAGCTGTTATCTCTTAAGGCAAGGGAAACAAAAGCAAATATTAATTATTGGGACTACATCAAAATGAAAGACTTCTTCATACCAAAGGAATGAATCGATAAAGCAGAGGTGATAAAGAAGTGTGTGAGGCACACACACACAGACACACACACACACACACACACACACATACACGCACACATAAAATGGAATATTACTCAGCCATAAAAAGAATGAAATCTTGCCATTTGGAATAACATGGATGGATCTAAAGGGCATAATGCTAAGTGAAATAAGTCTATCAGAGAAAGACAAATACCATATTATTTCATTCATAGGCCAAATTTAAGAAACAAAACAAAGGAACAATGAAAAAAAGACAAATCAAAAAAGCAGACTCTTACTATCAAGAACAAACTGATGGTCACCAGAGGGGAGCTGAGTGGGGGGGATGGGTGAAATAAGGGAAGGCGATTAAGATCACACTTTTCATGATGTGCACTGAGTAATGTATGAAACTGTTGAATCAGTATATTGTACACCTGAGACTAATATAACCCTATGTGTTAATTATGTTGGAATTTTTAAAACTGCAAACTTTTATATGTTGTCACTTACCTTGGAAGTTGAAAGTTATTAAGAAAATAGATCATATATGCTCTCTTCAACAAAACAGTAAGTAATTGTGTATGGGGACAGAGGTGTCATTAACCTTAGTATGGCCATATTTTGCAGTATATACATATATCAAATAATCACGTTGTACACCTTCAGCTGGCATTGTAAATCACTAATATCTCAATAAGCCTAGAAAGTAAAAAAAAAAAAAAAAAAAAGAATAAGTAACAAAAACAGGTTATTACAAAAAACAATATAAATCTGTGGCTAGAACTAGTATCCAATTTGGTAGCCACCATCCCAGCCACGTGACCATTCAGCACTTGAAACGTTCTACAAGTGTGAAATAGACCATATTATGAAAACTTACTATAGAAAAAAATGTAAAATACTTCATTAGTAAATTTTATTTGATTAATTTTTGAAATTATAGTATTTTGGATATTTAAGGTTACATAAAAGACTTTATTAATTTTTTTTTAATCCAAGTTCTCAGTGTGCAGTAGTGTAGGTGTCTTGATCGAAGCATAAACACTGGTGGTCTCCTGTGTGGTTTATCTCTCACCTGTCATTTTTGACAACTCTGTGACTTAGGTTAAGATCCTGAACCTCTGTGAGTTTCAACTTCTTCATCTTTAAATGAGGGATTAGGAAAACATTCCCCTCCGAGGGCAAAGTGAAGTTTAAACAAGAAATACATGTAAAGTATTTACAGAAGAGTCTGGCAGGTAGTGAGCATAAAATCAATAATAATTCATATTGTATTCTTTTAAAACATGCATGTTCAGCATCATACTGGCACTTGTAGGACCTGCTCAGAGGGCGATGAGTGTGTTAAGAAGAAAACGTGATTTTTTTATTTTAGTTTTGTAATGCTGTTATTTTGTAATATTTATTTTCCCTATCAACTGAGTAATACATCTTTGCTGTAAGAGCTCAGAATATACAGAAAAGCATCCGGAAGTAAACAAAACGACCATCAGCCCAACTACCCAAATAGAACCACTGTGAATCATGTTTTAGAAGGGAAAAATACTTGAACCAAAATAATTTCAGGGAAAACAGGGGATGGACAGGGAATGGGTTTGGGTTGTAGAGAAACCCACATTAAGCATGGAAACCAATGGAGGGGAAGGAATTTGGGAAGTTTAATAGAGAAAGAAGCAACAGACTTTCAAAACTACGATAGTTTTAACAAGGACTGAGACCCACTTTAGTATTCCAAAGACTAAAACACATGTCCTTGCTTTGGGCAGAGTCACCCCGATTTTACCATTTCCCCCACAGAATTTCTCCGCTCTACCGGCAGGGATGTCACCAAAGCCGGTTTAGAGAGATAGCCCTGCAGAGAGGGGTCAAGAGGTACACATATAAACCACTTTCCAGTGTTTTCCCCCAGAAAAATAAACTATGGAAAAAAAGAAAACTAATTCTCTAACTCATTCCCATCATACTTGTGATGTCAGAAACCACTGTCATTGGTGTCTAGGGAGGGAAAAACTGACAACATAAAAAAGTAGGCAGAGAACGTGGAGTAAATTTGACATCCCTGGCTCTCTGCAGACAGAACTGGGGGATTATTCATACACCAGGGCAATTAAGAAAAAAATATTCTGAGAAAGGAATGACAAACCAACTTCGTCAAATTCGGTTTCTAAAAACAGGCATTAATAGGTAATTATTATTTTGTAGAACCGTGCACCATGACAGTATTATAAATGCCACGATGTCTACACTTGACATTACTACATAATTAAGAAGAGATTATTTCAGATCTCGAGAAATCACTCTCCTATTTCCTTCTCAAAAGGTCATTTATTTCTAAGTCATTAATCTAAAAGCAAATTTAAGGTAACATATAGGAAAATAGCTTAAAAGTTTAAAGCAGATTTATTCTTTACACGCTGCAGTAATTTAATTTACGATTGGGGACCCCTCCAAGCTCAGAATCCTGCCCGCCTGCTATGCCTGATGCTCTGGAGTGCCGCTTAGTATTTCATCAACAATGAGCGAGGGGAACCAAGTGCATTTGTTTCTTTCCTCATTTTGTTTTGGAAATAAAATACGTCTTGCCATGAGGCCACTAAACTGTTCAACAGTACATAGGATTTAAGACACAATAAACATTGACGTACTCCCAGTGAAGTATACACTTAACTGGCAGAACTTAATTCTTCCAAATAGAAAAGCTAATTAGCTAGAATACATTCCCTTACTTAGGAGGAGCCACACTGATTTTCCCTCTGACCCTGTAAGGATCAGCTGCTACCTTCCTGCAGAAGCAATGAGTTCAATTATCAGTTACTGAGGGTCGACTGTGTGTCCTATGGGCTCTGTCTATGGTGTGTGGGTAGCGAGGGTCCTGGTTGTCTGGTCTCAATTGTCCCTCAGGACCATTTGCCTAAGGAAGGTAGTAGACTATCAATTCCTGATAAGCTGGTTAACAGTCATGGTCCCACAAATTTAACCCTTTCACCAGAATTTTAAAGTTGTATATACGTATCTATTAAAGCCTGTAAAATAAACAGGTTTGAAAAGAAAAGAGGGGTGCCTGGATGGCGCAGTCAATTAAACAACCAACTCTTGTTTTTAGCTCAAGTCATGGTCTCAGTCAGGGTTGTGAGATTGATTCCCGTGTCGGGCTCCATGCTCAGCATGGAGTCTGCTTGAGGTTCTCTTTCTCCCTCTCCCTCTGCCCCTCCACTAATAAAATATTTCTAAAAATATTGTAAAATGTTTAGAAATAAAAGAAAAAAGAATAAAAAACACTCATAGCCTGACACTAACACAACCACAGCTAGCATATTGATATTTTTCTTTGAAGACTCTTTTTTCTACATCTGAGTTTTTCTTACCATGATTTTATTAACATTATATGTGTAATTTCTGAATCCTCTTTTTTCTTTAATCTATTAAAAGTATGTTCTGGTTTATTACATAGTTTTGGAAAGTTCATTGTTGAGTGGTCTTTTTTTTTAAGATTTTATTTATTTATTTGACAGACAGAGATAACAAGTAGACAGAGAGGCAGGCAGAGAGAGGAAGGGAAGCAGGCTTGCCGCTGAGCAGAGATCCCGATGCTGGGCTTGATCCCAGGACCCTGGGATCATAACCTGAGCCAAAGGCAGAGGCTTTAACCTACTGAGCCACCCAGGTGCCCCTCATTGTTGAGTGGTCTTATGGACTGAATGTTTGTGTTCCCATCCCAACTGCATATATGTTGAAGCTCAAACCCCCAGTATGATGGTATTTGGTGGTGGGGTCTCTGGGAGGTATTAGAATTATAGGGGGTCACAAGAGTGGGGTTTAGTGCTCTTAGGAGAAGAGACACCAGAAAGCTCATTCTCTCTCCATGCAAACCAAGTAAGAGGTCATATGAAGACACAGCGAGATGGCCATCTACAGGTCAGGAGAAGAGAGCCTTCACCAAGCTGACCTGGTGGGCACCTTGACCTTGGACTTCCCAGCCTCCAGAACCTTGAGAGAGAAATTTCTGCTCTCTAAGCCTCCCAGCCTGTGGTATTTTGTTGTAGGAGTCTGAGCTGACTAAAACAAGTGACTATGTCCCATACTGTTTGATTATGTCTAATTATTCATAGATGAACTCTGTCGAGAGTTGTGGATACATCTTTGTGTGTAAAGTACTTTTCTCTAGTTCACATTGCTTCCTTTGTGCAGATTCTCAGAAGTGGAATTATCTGATCAAAGATAAGAATACTTGCTAAGTATTTGTAAATTGTTTGTACCAAATCACACAGCCAAAAGGAATATAGAAAAAGCATGTCTTCTGCTTAACAGTGCTGAACAGAAATATATGACAAAAACCCTCAGAATATTAGAATAACAGAACTGAATTTGGAACCAGCCTTAAGAAAATAGGGAAGAAAGTTAGGTTTATTTTCTTTCATGTTTCCTTTTTCCTGTGCTTTGTTTTCCCTCACATTCATCCGGATTGTATTTTCCTTCACTTGAAAGAAAAAGAATCCTGGATTCCTGTGCTTTTAGATCTTTAATTCATTCTTTCACATACGAAGATGGTGTCTGGTAATTAGAGGTTCATGAAAGAAATGCCAGACACACACTCTGGGCTCTTCCCTCACCACGCCTTGTATGGTTCTGTCAGGATACCAGTGTTTTCTCCCATCCTCTCCCATTTGAGATGCTCATGTCCTCCAGTGTTAGAATTTTAGATTTGGGAAGGATCTTGGAGGCTGTCATCCCAACCTCCCATCCAACATTGAGTTATTCCCTCTATATCATCCTCACCGAGTCTCGGTGTGAGCATCTCCAGTGCCCAGAAACCCACCAGCTCACTGGTCAGTTACATTTGCTTATATCCATCCTCTGGAGGGATCACAAACAAATCTAATTCTGCTCTGAGTTGAAAGCCTTCAGAAATTTGAAAAGAGCTGTCAAATAAGCCTTGTCCTGGATAAATCTTTACCAGTCCATCCCCTGTCCCTTGGGTGATATGGCTTTGAGTTCCCATTAACATCCTGTCACCCCCAGAATGGTCTCCTTTGTGGGCATGTTCCTATTAAAGCAGATGTCATAAACCCATAGCCTGCAGCCTGGCTTTTGATCCTTGAGTATTTGGGAGGGGAAAAAAGAAATAGAAAGATCTGAGGGGCTTTATTTCTTTGGTTTGGCTTGTTCCTCCCAGTGTTCTTGCCCCTAGAAGTTCTTACTCATCTAAGTTACCTGCCGACTTTTAAATGCATTTCTGTTTGTGACCTCTGTTTGAAAGGGCAGGTCCCTCAACGGAACACAAAATCATAGGTCTGATTTGAACTGCTTGGAGGAAAAGAGAGCTGTCCGGTCCCTCATTTTACTGACATTCCACAGATGGGTTGAAATCCATTTCCTGCATGTATCAGCCATTTGTACACTTGGCTTTTGTTTACTTTTCATTTATCTTCTTCATAACACCTAAAGTTCCTGAGGCTTTTTCCCACTGTTTGTATGCCCTTTTGAGTCATTTCCCTGACTTTATTTTGTGCTGTTAGTTTTTCTGGACCAAAGCATAGGACTCTCTGTACTTCAGACGAGTGAGCATCTCCTCCTAAAGTCAGTCCAACAAGGCAAAATTTGGGTGTCCTGGTTCTGTCCATCCTTCGCAGGATTGTGCTACACACCCTCCTCTTCCCCCTGGATTCCACATGCTCCTTGTTCTTCTTCGAGTCTGTCCTCCTTCCCTAGGCCTTGGCACCAGTGCGTGGTCCGACTATAAAAGGGCCATCAAGGGGCGCCTGGGGAGCTCAGTGGGTTAAGCCTCTGCCTTCGGCTCAGGTCATGATCTCAGGGTCCTGGGATGGAGCCTGCTTCCCTCTCTCTCTCTCTGCCTGCCTCTCTGCCTACTTGTGGTCTCTGTCTGTCAAATAAATAAATAAAATCTTTAAAAAAAAAAAAAAAAAAAGGACCACCAAGTTCTCCTCTTCATTCTCACGGTTGAGAGCTGTTCCTCATCCCATTAGGTCTCAAGTTTTGTCAGGGGTTACCGACCTCATTTGGCTACCTGGCTCTTACTCTGAATTTCAGTCCACGCTGCATGACATTACCCTACTGTTTTCCTAAAATATCTCATTCATCATATCCGTTCTGATCCTGAGATTTTAAAACACATTCTTCCCTGTGGGGGGCTTGGGCTCGGTGACCCCATTCCTTTCTGACCCACCCAGTGTTCTGGGCAGCCTGGACTCTTACAGCTTTGCTCCATTCCTTGCTCATACTATTTCTTTCACTTGGAATATTTTCAGGCTCCTTATGATCTATCCAAATCCGACCTGTTCTTTAAAAACCAGATATAGTCCCCTTCCCCTGTAATCTTTTTGCTCTGGTCCACACTAATTAGCCTTAAGTCAGCTCCTAAAGAATCTATTATCACTTCTTTAATAGTTCCCGTTGTGTTACATCCCTCGTTCTGGGCTGGAGGGTAAGCGCCTTGAGAAGGGGCCATGTCACTTAATGTTTTGTCTAAACACCTTTCCTGAAATAGCATAAAAAACATACAGTGGAGGCTTGATGAATGTTGGTTTTAGGTTGATATAGTTACCCTTAAAGGCATGTGGTGCTTAAAATAATCACTGATCGATCGCTCATTTAATTTGACTGATTATGGAATTTCAAATCGACGACAGCATTTGGGGGCAATTTACATCCAACCCTTCTAACAAGAGCTCTGAAGAGCCTTCTACTTGCCCTGTGACCATGGCTCTCTCAGATTCAATCCTGGCCTTCCTGTGAAAGGAGAACACTATAGGTCGATCCTGTTTTGAAAACTTTACAGGGATTTTTCCCTTTGCCGAACCATGAGTGTTACTTGAGCTGACTTTCACAACATCGCCTGTGTGTTCACTGTACGTCTAGGAAAGTAAGCATTGTCTGTCTCTCTGGTTTTTTCCTTCACTTTAATTTCATAAAAGGCATGCAAAATAAAACCTTAGTATTAATAAAGGTTGTAGAAACTTCTTGTCTTATGTACTCAATCAGTCTCATATTTACAAAAATAAAATTCACCTCATTTGCTGCCTAAAAACAAAACATGAATCCAGTCCACCGAGTTTCTGTGGAGACCTGAATCTCTATTCCACAAAAGTGGCATACCACAAGTAACTTACTTCGTTGTGATTTTCAGTGTTTATACGTCAGCTTCATGTCTAGTCTTCAACAGATATCATGTGTGGACTGATAATATTTCAAACTGCTTCCAGAATTTCACAGACTGTTATCCTGTCTCCTAATTCAGAGTTGTATCCCCACCACAGAAATAATATTAAGTCCCTCATTAGATGTGGCGCTGGGCTCGGTCTTACAGTAAAGGGAGCAACGTGGATAAGCCATATTTTTTCTCTCCTGGGAAACTCTATTTTGCTTGGTTCTCTTATGAGTTTACATCCCTTTCTGGTTCCTAGAGTGACAGAGGAAGTTTCCAAATAGTCTGGAGATTGCATATCCCCATATGCAGAAATCCTTTTAGGTAGAAGAGTTAGCTTTCACTGCTTCTGTGCCTGTAGACTAAAAGCCAAATAGGGGAGTCAGCTCCTAGTCCCAGCCACATTTGAGAGGTGTCATGTTAAGGACAACAGATGATGAGTCCTTATTAATACAGTACAAATCAAGAAATTCATAAAGGTCCCCAATCAATGACAAAGTCATCTGGAGATCCTTCAGTTTCTTTTGGCTGCCAAATACATGTCCTCTTATTCAAGCCAACGCAAGCAAAGTCTTATTGTTTTTGTGAGATGATAACTTAATAAGCATTACATTGAAACTATCCCCCAATTTGATATACCTACCTTCAAAATTTTAGACTGGAAATGGTTTAATCAAGTTAACTACAAATCGATAGAGATATCACTTGAATAAGTGCTAATGTCATCTTGTAAACTTTAGTTGGTGAGTCCACTTAAAATTTGTATTTGATTCACTCCTATTCAAAATGTATTTGTTTATTAATTACTGCAGGAGCAATTCATTTTTGCATCAAGTTTGCCATCTCCACTGGAAAGAAGGGGGAAAAGTTTGGGGGAATAATTCTGTGGGTGGTAATAAGCATTTAGCCTCTGGGCATTTCATGAAGGTCACAGAGGCTTTATCCAGCTTTGTTCATTTTATTTTTTTAAGATTTTATTTATTTATTTATTTGAGAGAGAGAGAAAGAGCACAAGTTGGGGGGCAGAGGCAGAGGGAGAAGCAGACTCCACACTGAGCAGGGAGCCCAATGCAGGGCTCGATCCCAGGACCCCAAGACCTGAAGGCAGAGGCTTAACCAACTGAGCCACCCCAATGCCCCCAGCTTTGTTCATTTCAAAGACTGATGTGAGAATTTTTGGAAATGCCCTCCCACAACATTTTGAAAATATTCTGTATCAACAACAATTTCTGCGTAAATAACTTTGAAGGTAGATTACTCAAAAAGATGAGTAGACACACCTGCATCCCGAAATCATGCACCGTATCAAAGCCAGTCTGCAACCAGTACCAGTCAGCAGGTGTGGGATGAAACAGATAATGAAGTGCCGGCTGTGGAAATTAGTAATGAACGCACTCTTTCTCCCACTGAACTGATGAATCGGTTGATGAAAAGACCTTTGGGCCCAACTCAGACTTGAATGTTTATATTGATTACAAAAGGGAAATGTGGTACACCAGATCCTGGGAGAAGATACAACTTGAAAGGACGTGGAGAAGAGAATAAACCTTCAGAAGTTCATGTTAGCTTCTTACCAGGAAAGCAGAAACACAGTTCACCACAAGCTTTTCCCAAGGAGCTAGACTTCTCTTACGCAACCCAGGTAACAGAATAAACATGAAGTACCTTCTCTGTGCAGAGCCCTGGGACCGGCATCATGAGCAGTACCAGAAGGAGGAAGAGGTAGTTCTCACACCCCCCCAAGGACTTGGTTTATTTTTTAGAGGAAGATATGTATACAAGTAACAACAAGGCAAAGTAGAATTTATTAATATTTATAATAAAGATACAAATAAAGTGCTACAGGGACTGCAAAAAGAAATAAATTTATTCCAGCTAGCCATTTTGCACAATTTATGGCGGAAATCATCTTCGGGCTAATCGTAAATGATCATGAGGAATTCTCTAGGCATATATGAAATAAATAATTTTTGAGAAGTGAAAGTATGGCACATGGCTGGGGAAAAGCAAATCATCCTTTTTGAGTGCAGTTCAAGTTATGACTTTACTGGGACTGCTGTAACACAGTATCACTGATTGAGGGGCTGACCCAGGAGAAATGCATTGTCTCAGAGTTCTGGAGGCTGAAGTCTGAAATCACAGTGCCTGTAGGGTTGGTTCCTTCTGAGGGCTGGAAGGGAGAATCTGTTCCATGCATCCCTTCAGGAGGTTGCCTACAACCTTTGGTGTTTCTCGGCTTGGAGATGCTTCACCCCCATCCATCTTTGCCTTCATCTCCACATGGCCTTCTCCCATGTGTTTGTGTCCCAATTTCCACCTTTTACAGGGACCAGTCACACTGGATTAGGGCCCACATTAACAACCCCTTTTTTACTTAATTACCTCTGTTAAGATCCTCCTCTAAGTCAGATCACATGCTGGGGTTAGGATTCCAACACATCTTCTGGGAAGGAAACAGATCAACTCACAAGAGTATATAAAGGAGAAAAAAATGACAGGCTGGGAGAGAGTTTCACTATATGTATCTAGTGGACTTGTTATTCAAAATAAGGTATGTAGATAATATTCTAAGCATTGGAGCTCTGTGGCCAATAGATGCAAGGTATGCAAATTACCTCGGGATGCTACATGAGCTTTCATACACAATTAGGATATAAAGTTGTGAAATGAATGATTGAGGTAGGTGATACTGAAGATAAAAGAGAAATTATAATTAAATACTTTAAATCTGAGAGGAGGAGTTTGAAAGCAAGGAGAATGGTTAATTTATTGAGATGGAAGGATTATGAACTGAGGGAAAGAATACCTTCATTCAACTTCCAAGAGATGACAAAGACGCTGCCACAAGGGCATCCCATGACCCAGTGTGCAGACCATCTCCTCCCTCCAGAAACGTTGTTGTTAAGCACCCTGTCCTGTGTTAGATTATCTGTCTCCTTGTGGGTTTGAAGAAGGAGAATTTCTTAGCCATGAGGATTTCCACTACTTCCTGAAACTCAGCATCTAGAAAAATTTTTTTTAATTTTTTATTTATTTATTTGACAGAGATCACAGGTAGGCAGAGGCAGGCAGAGAGAGAGGAGGGAATCAGAGTCCCCGCTGAGCAGAGAGCCCAATGCAGGGCTCCATCCCAGGACCCCGAGACCATGACCCAAGCTGAAGGCAGAGGCCCAACCCACTGAGCCACCCAGGCTCCCCTAGAAAAAATTTTTTACTGCCTTTCTACTTCACAGACCCTCTCCACACACATGTGTGCAACACCCAGAGACATGTGCAGACATACACATGTATGTGCATGATGTTGGGAAGCACTAAGGAGGTACTACAAAAACTAGATTTATTATCATAGTAATTTCCAGGGAAATGTCAAAAACACTGATATTCTTCAGCTTGTGTGATAGAAGCGAAGGCAGTGTATGGTAGGAGAAGGAACAGACTTGGAGTCTGGTGGGCAGCCTTGCACATGTATGACATCACCCCTCTCTGGGTGACTGTGGACATATGAACTAATCTTACCAACCTTGGTTAATGTACCACGTAAGAGGGGGATAAATGTGTCCTAGACTCATTTGGACAATTAGATGAAATAAGCTATGTGAAGAATATAATAAGTGTTGCATATTTCTTTCATTATTATGAATTCTAATTATCATAACCAAAAGGATTCCAGACATAGCTCCTTAAAGATTTAAACATGTGCTAATGCGCCCACTGATTTTCAGTCCTGCTCATAATTGAAAATAAATTAGCCAGGGGCTCCTGGGTCGCTCAGTGGTTAAAGCCTCTGTCTTTGGCTCAGGTCATAATCCCAGGGTCATGGATCCTGGGATCGAGCCCCGCATCCGGCTCTCTGCTCAGCGTAGAGCCTGCTTCCGCCCCCAACCCCTGCCCCACCTGCCTCTGTGCCTACTTGTGATCTTTGTCTGTCAAAATAAATAAACTCTTAATAAATAAATAAATAAATAAATTAGCTGGGAAATAAAAATTCTAAATCTCTGGATGGAAAAACCCATAGTTGTTACAGGACTGTGTGATGAGTCTCAGCGAATGTGGTAACTTTTTGTGTAAAGTTTCCTTCAGTTCATTTAGTTTTGCAAACCCAACACAGAGCTTGAACTCACAACCCTGAGATCAAGACCTAAGCTGAGATCTAGAGTCTCTTAACGCTTAACCAACTGAGCCACCCAGTTGGCCCTGCGAACCTGGAAGTTCTGAATAACGAGACACTTGTTTTAGAAGTAAATATCATCCACATTTTCAAATGAATATACTGATGTTTGTTGGAAGAAAACTTCAGGAATGATTTTAAACATTTTACGCAGATGTGTGATCCTGGTCTCACAAAGACATTATTAATAACACAGAGGCATTGGTTTTGAAAAAGGATGTAAATAAAACATCCTCCCCTTTTTTCATTGCTTTTGTATTTCTTGTGCTCAATAATTCCAATAGACATTTTCTGGGCAACAGAGTTTGTCAGCAATTATTCTGTTGAGAATGTAGAAGAGAAAACAGTAATTAAATACCTTCACTTATCCTACTTTATCCCTGACTCTGTAGCTAAACTTAAGCATAGATTGAAAAATAAACATACCTTGGGATAACTCAATATATAAAAGAACTGGCTATCTTTGGCCATGCAGCAATTTTTTGTACAGCTGTAGACATTAAATGCCTTTAAGTATACTATTTTAGCTGTTCCCTTCGATCTGTCTCTAACTTGGTGAATAAATACTATGGGATATTTCATTAAAATACGTATTCATCTCCTTAAAAAGGACTGTGTCAGTATCAGAATGTAGTAATTCTGGAACATGAGAGACGATATGGCAGCAGGATGTTTGAGTCGGGAAGTAGCTTGGGGATGGGTGAAAGCGGTGATGGGGATGAAGGAAGGCACCTGTCATGATGAGCACTGGGTGATGCCTGGACATGTCGGATCACTACATGGTACACCTGGAATTCATATTAAACTGTACACTAACTGGAATTTTTTTAAGATTTTGTTTATTTGACAGACAGAGATCACAAGCAGGCAGAGAGAGAGAGATGGGGGGGAAGCAGGCTCCCTGCTGAGCAGAGAGCCCAATGGGGGGCTCAGTCCCGGGACCCCGGGATCATGACCTGAGCCAAAGGCAGAGGCTTAACCCACTGAGCCACCCAGGTGCCCCCACTAACTGGAATTTAAATAAAAACTTAATCATGACCTGAAAGATGAAACAAAACAAAATCCAATGCTAGCAATATAACACTATATAGTGTTTCAGAAAATAGGAAAAAATACTTATTATTTCACTCAGCTATTAACATTTTTATCCTTTTTTCTATTTATGATCAGAGTGTGTGTGTAAAAGTTTACATGCATTTTATAAACCTTAATTAAATATCCCATTATAGTGTAGACTTTTACATGGCTTCATTGGATAGATAATTCTCGTTTTGTCTGATATATAATATTTTGAAAATAGTCTTTCATCTAGTTGAGTATGTTTCTATGGTTGGACATTTATCACGATCTCAGTGTTTCAATATTTTCTACATGATAAATGATCACATAAGGAGCTTCCTCTTAAATAGCTAAGGATTCATGATATCTGTGTTACCTCAGAATGTAGTTCCTGAGGCTGGACGATTCAGGTTTTCGCTCCTCATAACCAAGAAAGAAAATATACTTCAAATTATATAAATGTCTTGGCAGATGGGTGCCTGGGTGGCTCAGTGGGTTAAGCTTCTGCCTTCGGCTCAGGTCATGATCCCAGGGTCCTGGGATTGAGCCCCACATCCAGCTCTCTGCTCGGCAGGGAGCCCACTTCCCCCTCTCTCTCTGCCTGCCTCTGCCTACTTGTGATCTCTATCTGTCAAACAAATAAATAAATAAATCTTTAAAATAAATAAATAAATGTCTTGGCAGAGTTACTCTGAAGGTGTGAAGTGTTTGAAGAACAGATACCCTTACAATGTAAGCATTAAATATTCCATGAAGGAATGGAAAATTAATTTTCTGAGAAATTAGGGAATCCAAATGGATATGACTTTGTGAGCTGAAGCCAAAAGAGGCAGAGAAAGCTTTTCTTCCATCCTGGAAATGGAGTTCATGAGTGAGTAAGATGCCTATTTTCATTTCTTTTGTGAAATATGCAAGGTAGCTGAAGACAGCTGCTCCTCAGAGGCTAGAATGGTTAATTAATAACGGAACTTTCAGGAATGTCCAGCTTGTCCTCCACTTGGAGGTAGAAATGGTTTCTGAGCCTGAGGGTGAAAGGTAGCTTGAAGTTCTTTATCTGTGTCTTTCATTGGGCCAATAAGCTGTTTCATCTGCGGCGGTTTGTTCTTCTGGTTCCATGACAAGTTCAGCATGAACCAACCTTCACGGTCTGCATCAGCAAAAAGACATTGTCATTAAACATAAAAGCGCTTATCCAAAACGTATGGTTTCTGTCTAGTCCTGCCTAGTATTTACGTATCCTGGAAAATATAATCCTTGTTGTGTTTTGTTTTGTTTTGGTTTTGCTTCTTATTTTCTGCAGCTCCACTCAGTATTTTTCAAAGGTTTTAGCCCTCAAACGCACTCATGTTGACCTTCTTGCTGCTTCTTGAACACGTGAAGCTCGTTCCCACCCTGGGCCTTTGTTCTCTGTGTCGCTTGTCCGGAGTGCTTTCACGGACTGCCCTCTGGGGAGCAGGGCTCGGAGCAGCTGTCTCCCCCTCAGGCAGCTATCACTGACCCCGGATCTCAAGTGGTCATACCCCTCACATCCCATCCTCCTCTTCTCTGGTGTCTCCTTTGACCCACATATCCCGCTTTATTTTTTAGGTAAAGCACTAGTGTTATTGTACACATTCAGTTGCAGTTTTGTGTCTCCTCCTGAAATAAAATTGCTTTTAATTACTAACTTTGTCTGTTTCATCTCTGTGCCCCAAGTTAAAGCAGCCCTTGCTCTGTTGCAGGGACTGTGTATTTGTTGAAATAATTATGAATGAATGAATGAATGAAATCCTTCTTGTAGACATGGAACTGCTGAAAGGGGTTTGCAGGTCCCCTTATCCTGTTCAGTGGCTGCTTTTGGAAATCCTGTTGTCAGAGACGGGTTTTGAAGAGTTCTCTTTGATGCAATTTCTGTAATTTATGATTTGTTGTGAAGTTATATGAAGTAGCTAAATTCTAGATAAGCTTAAAGAGATAACCATCGGTATACCTAACTTCTTCACTACTAACAAATATTGCTCAATAGCAAAGCATCCGTGTCTTCCTTTATCTTTAAAGCCTAAGTGTTTTTCTTAAAAATCACGATAATAAAACAATATCTGCATTGTGGTAAGTTCAAAATGATATTAATTGGTCTTTGGCATGAAATGTCATTGTATCATGGGATACTACTAAAAGAAACTGCAGCCCTATACCCCGGTCAGCTAAGAAAGGGACTGATCACAGTGTTTGCAATGCCAATTTCTTTTTGCCAACATTGACCTTGAAGGCTGGTTAATGTTGAGCTTGTCATAGGCCCCCAGGAATAAATCATTATGAATTAGATAATTTCATAGCTCAACTAATGACTAAAAGATAAATAGCCTTTCCACCTATCAATATCTGTATGTCATCTATATAACTGTATTCGTATCAAGATCAATCATGGCAAAATAGCCTGGTCTAAAAAAATTCCATGAAATCGTAGGAATTTCATATCAGTAGGTAAAGCAGATAATGCAAGAAAATGCATCAGGACAGCCTAAGTAATGACAGAGCACTGTGGAGCTGGATGTGGGCTGGGTCTGTGTGTGTGACATGGGGGAGGGAGACGTGAAACGGGGGCTGAGGTTTGCTTCAGACACAAGCTTCAATTAAGCATGCAAATTTCAATGCATTACTGAGTATTATTTAACCAGGTATAGTACAGACAATTTGATGAGTAATTGAATACCAAGTCTGAATTAAATAATTTAACAAGTTTTTCTTACGTCTCATTCTGGAGAAATCGCTTCTTCCTAAGCATAAGGACAATAAATAGAGTCTTTAGGTGCTGTCTCTGAGCACTCCTCAACCGTGTGTCCAGCACCTTTCACTGCCCACCTCCACCCCCACCACCAAATTCCTGTGTGTGTCGCTGGCCAACTTCATTCCTGAATATCCCTTGCTTGGAAAGTTCTTCTTCTTTTCCAGTTTCGTGTGGTTACTTTTGAGGGAATTGAAGGGGTACACTTCTAAGTTCTCAAAATTTTGTGGCCACTCATGCTCATTCTCCAGTACCTACTATAAAAATTACCTCCCTATCCCTATCCCAAGGTAGGATAAAGGAGCCCTTCGTTGGAGCCCCACAACGTTGTGTAGACACAGCCTCTGTGGTACTAGTGAGATTCTCAAGGTTTTGTTCATTGCTTGTCCATCTGTCTTTCCCTCTGCACCATGAGGCTTTGGGGTCATGCAGGGACCGTATCTGATACCCTGATGGCAAGATGGAATTTTCTTGGACCTCTGAGATTCAGTAAACAGGACTCACTGCATCTTAGAGCCCAACCCCCTATGGGTCCTGGAATTTACTCAAGTGTTTATTTCCTTATAGTCACTGGTGTCTTTATTCCTAACTCCATGTGTCCGGTAATGATCTAGGGCCCAGAACCACCCCTCAATCCTCTTGCAATTTTGACTTTCTCTGGAAAGTCTTTTGACTTTCTCTGGAATTTGATAAACGAATTAACAAAGATTTGAGGGGTTTCTAAGAGAAGAACCTCGAAGCAAGCACAACAAACGTCTTCTACCCAATCCTGAGTTCCCTACCGGTCTCCCTCCCTCTGCTTCTCTCTGTCTTCCTTTCTCCCTTCAGGCTACAACCAGATTCCCCCCCCCCCCCACAGAGCTCACACAGGGCAGCCCCTCCCGATGAGGCTCCTCATCACTCTGGCTTTTATCCCCAGCAAGCTTATTCAGAAATGCTCCCAACAAAAAATTTCCTCCTGTAAGAGAAACTCTCAGACAATCCAGAAAAGGAATAATTCCTTTTATCTCAATTACACATCTTTGTCATGAGCATAGGGTCAAGATTTTTAGAGATGTTAAAAAAACAAACAAACTTTCATTGATTGTAACTCTGTCCATTAACTCCATCCCTGATCAAGTTCAGGTAATTTCAAAAGTCTTCTATTTTAGTTTTTCTTGCTTGTGATTTAAATGACTTCATTGATTGGTGAGCTATTTTAATTTTCCCTTTGTCCTTTACCGAATTCTTCTCAGATTAAAAAAGAAAAAACGATGGTGTGAAAATCATCCCCTACCTAGGAAATATTTCTGTAAAATAAATGCAATATATTATTGTGAAAAAGTGAAAATACCAAAGTTCACCTTCAAGTTTGTTATTAAGATCTTAGACTAATGGAACTCTGTCATTGGAAGGAATGAAAACCCAGAGGTCTTTGTAACAGGGGACAGGGTGGAGTTTGACTCTCGAAAAGTCTCAACATTGTAACGAGTTCCTCTTGCTAACCTTTAGGAGAATAAGTATGATAGCACATTGCCTTTCACACCCTAATTTCAATTTCAAAAAAAAACCAATTTCTTATAAGAACTTGAGAACGGCGAAAGATCTATTTTGTAAAGGCTGAAGAGGACCCCCCAAAGCACCAAAAAATTATAATTCATCTGTTAACTGTAAGGTGAAATGCTTCATGGGCAAATCATGGAGAAATATCCACATTTTGTGTGGTAGAGATGGTCTCCGATCCCCAAGACTGGAGTGGCCATAGCTGGACTAGTTCTTTGCTCCCTTATGTGAAATCTGGCCACACAGTAAAGACTTAGTTTTGCCTCTTTTAATTTACCCAGGATTGAAGCAGAGGTATGATAGAATGACAAACCAATCAAAGTTTGTGTGTTTGGCATTTTAAAAGTCCTTTAAATCCTTGTCACAGGGCCAATTCTCAGTGCCTAAAAAGGAAGCCTTTGCAGACAACACAAACTGAGCCTGGGCACAGTCTGCCTCTGCAAAGATTGTGTAAAGGTTCTTTATGGGCATTTCTGTGTGGTAGCAGACAAGGACATAAAATACTTTCCAGTGTGCCTTCCCTGTTTTTGGAGGCAGCTTAGCAACATGAATGGATCCCTGACCTAGAAGCCAGAGATCTGACTGATCATTCCAGCAATGCAATTTATTATCTGCATTTCTGAGTTCTGGGGGCCAGTTTCCTCATCGGTCAATACGGACAATATTTGGCTTTCTACTTACACAATCGAGTCTCTAGGGACAGTCTTGATGTTGTTCTTTGTCTTCTTCTTCTTGTTGTTCGTCTGCCATTCTGCCGGGTCCCGGGGCTTTTTGAGGAATCTGGGTTGATGGTGGGGATCAAATAACATGATACACAACATAAGCTCTGGATAAAAGGCAGGATGATTAAGGCAATTGTATTACCCATGATCGTAATTGCAATGCATTACTCATTCCACAATTTGCACAGATACCAACACCATGTTATAAGGAGCTTGCTTCTGTAATGAATTTGGTCATTCTCTGGCTCCAATCATATTTCCCTCTGGACAAAGAATTTTGCACTTACTTATTTTGTCAATTATTTTGTCAACTAAAACTAAGGTGGCCACTGGGCCCAGATATCTGGAGATCAGCACCACTAACCTGTGTTATCTTGGCATAATTATTAATATATTATTAATATCACTGCCTTTCACCGACAGATATGCCCCAGCTTGCATAACAAATTATATTGTTATCCTGTTTGAGCAGACATAGAGACTGAGCATAAACTAGGAAAATGTATATAGGTCTTTATGATTGTAAACCTTGATCTTTAGGCAAGACATACTGTGAAGGCAACAGATTCCTCTTCTTTCGTTTGAGTAACTCATCTCTGTCTTCCCCACGATGTTTACTAGTAATCAGGTCATGTCTCTGTCAGAGTCTTCATTTGCTGGCTTAGAACTGCTTTCAGCTTGTCTGCAGGAAATCTAGTGTTCTGCCAGTGTCCCCGCTGCAGAAATCCTGGAAGTTCCCAGGATCTGCATTCATGCATTCTGTAAATATTCACGGGAGTAGCGCTGCTAGCAAGACATAAACTGCTGGCTGCACACTTGTTGTTTTTTAAGGTTTTGCTGGGTTTTTTACAGATTTTATTTACTTATTCAGAGAAAGAGAGAGAGAGAGGGAAGGGGCTTGCTTCTGTGCTGAGCTTGGAGACCGATGCCAGGCTCGACCTCACGACCCTGAGATCCTGACCAGAACGGAATCTAAGAGTCGGATGCTTAACTAACCAAGCCGCCCAAGTGCCCCACCTGGGTGCACATCTGTGAGCAAGAAGGGACAGTCTTGGCCTCCAGAGAGGTCACTGTCTGAAGAGAGAAACAGATACTAACTACTGTCTTGAATAAATGTGTCCGCGTCAGGCTAGGAAAGAACGCAAATGAATGGTCCCTAAAAAGGACCCTAAGAAGGAGTGACAAGAAAGGTAAAGGAGAAATTCAACACACAGTGATATCCTGGAAGGCAAAGCACGAGAAATATAAGAAGGGAGCTTCCAATAGGATTGGATTCAGTTGGTAATAACTGCAAAGCAGCCATTAGATTTATCAACTAGGAGGTTACTGATTACCTCGGAAATACCAGCTTCAATGAAGAACTGGTAAGAATTAAAGGCATATTTAGAGGGACACATGTTTATTTAGGAGGGAATGATCAACTGAGTACACACTACATTTTTAAGTAAGACATAGAAGGAAAGGAGAGAAGGTAACGTAACTAAAAAGGGACAGAGACTAGATGTAAGAATTTTCTTGTCCGTATTTTTGGCTTTCTGGAGCAGGGCTTATGCGTGGTGGTGTCTTGATAAAAGCAGCTTCCCAGTGCGGGGGGTTGATGACCAAACCTCCGATTTGTAGCTTTGGCACATTGCTATGGGGTCAGAACTCCCACCATGGCTGATATCCAGTTGTCAGTGTGATATTACCAATGCAGATAGGAGAAGAGACACAGAATCAGCCACCAGCTCCAGCACACCACCTCGTAGAAGCCAGCACGAGGGAAGTGGCTAAAGTTTTGTTTGCGGAATGCAGTACCTCATAGAGCAGGTAAAGAGGAAGCGGGTAGAGTCGAGAATAAAGGTCGAAAGATCAGTGTTGGACAAAAGAAAAGATATGTCTTCTCATGAGTTGAGAGTCAAAGAACCGGGGTAGAGTAAATTCAAAGGGAGGAGAAGGAGTTAAAAGAGTTCTCATTTCGTTGGGCTGCTTTATCTGTAAAATAAAATCAGGAAATGAAGGCTTTGTTGATAGTGAGGAAGTTGTGGTTGGTATACAGTACTGGATCGGAAGGAACAAAGGTGGAAGGAAAGATGGATGTGGTCCGATAGTTGGGCACTGTTGGGGTTCCACGGGTACTGAGGACCAAGGCTCTGTACCAGGACCATTCTGTGGAGCCATGCGGATTTTCCCCAAAACTTAACAAGCACAAGTATAAGACCAAAGAAATAAAACAATTGCAAAAAATACAAGAACCCAAGTTCTTGGGTTAAAATTTTGCAAGGGGGTGTGGAGGGAAGGCAAGAATTCAGGGAAGCAGTAGGTACTGGTGAGACAATGTTTGAAGCGATGGGCTATGGTCTCTAGGGTAAAGAGTGAGAACAAAAATTAGAGCCAAAGGGAGTTTTTACACTGAAAGAAGATGCTGCTTCTAGGAGATTCAAAGTCTTAGTGAGGTTGGAGGACAGATGTAGTAGAAATACGAAGTTGAGAGATGAAACATGGAGAAGGTGCCCCTTGGAGAACATCCCAGAGTCAGCAAGTGAAGAGGTAACCGATCTGTGTGTGGCTGTGCATGGACCTGGCTGAAGCAGGATGGAGGGGTGGGAATCACGACGAGTCAGCTAGGGTGTTAGGTAGGTCATTCAAAAGGACATGGACGTCACCCCAGATCTTGTACTGGTTACTAAGACTTTAAACCATGTGTTAAAGTCTCTGTGAGAGGTAGGGGGAGCTCGCTGAGGCTGCAGGCATTTGCAGGGAGAAATGGGGTATAGTTGAACGGTATGCTCCTTACATGAGAGTGTGTTTTATAGGAGAAGAAGTAATATTTGTTAAGGTGGTAATGAAGAAAGCTGGCCAGTGGATCCTCAGATAGTAAGACTGTGTGTGTGTGTGTGTGTGTGTGTGTGTGTGTGTGTGTGTGTGTGTGTGTGTTGGGGCACCTGGGTGGGTCAGTCGGTTAAGCCTCTGTCTTCTGCTCAGGTCATGATCCTAGGGTCCTGGGATCGAGCCCAATGTCAGGCTCCCTGCTCAGTGGGGAGGCTCTTCTCCCTCTACGTCCTACCTCTCCCCACTGCTTATCCATTCTCTCTCTCTCCTCTAATAAATAAATAAAATCTTTAAAATACACACACACACACACACACACACACACACACACAGGAGAGGCCACGGGTGGCTTTGAGGAAACGCAGATCTCTCTGGATATGAGAACGCAAGGGAGGGTTTTGATTGGTTCGTGTGTGTGTGTGTTTTGGACTTGGTTTAGGTTTGTCAATTTGCATTGATTTCAGCCATCCACACAAGCATATTTGAAGAATGCTTGTCCAGAAGGCAGTTGGGGAGTGATACTTTAGGGAACAATACTGAATTGTCTTCAGTTCCAGAAAGACATCAGTGTTCTTAATAACGTTCATTTGTCTTGCATTAAGAAGTTGCCATGAGTACATGAAAAGAGAAAGTTCAAGGGTAAGATCTGAGATGAATCATGAAGTTCTCAGAAAGTGCTTTTGGATTCATTTCTCAGTGGCAAATGCTGGGACCCTGAATAAGATTGATACATGTGCTGGGCCCGTATGTTTGTTGAAGAAGTCGCCACTGAGTTAGGAAGCCGCTAGTGATGTTGACTTTGTCATGCCGGCACCGGGGAAGCATTGAACAGATTATTTTTGAAAACTTAGAGTGTTGCTGGACACTTCAGTGTCACAGAGGGAAGCTGGAGCGATTTCTTTGGCAGATATTGAAATACTTTTCTTAACTGACAATTCCATCACCACTGAAAAATCCTAATACAACACTTAAGAGACGTACATAGACATGTTTCTCTTTGTGAGTAAACAGTAACTAAATGTGTTTGATGGAGGGGCTCCTGGGTGGCTCAGATGGTTAAGCAGCAGTCTTTGGCTCAGGTTACAGTCCCATGGTGCTGGGATAGAGCCCTGCGTTGGGCTCGGTCAGAGGCTACTTCTCCCTCTGCCTCCTGCCTCTTTCCATGGCTCATTTTTTCTCTCTCTCTCCCAAATAAATTAGTAAATAAAATCTTAAAAAAATAATAAATGCTATTGATGTTTATAATCAACTGGTTAGGGATTAGAATTCCATTTCTTCAGATCTGCAAAAAGACCCATGTAATAAGGTCCTTGTGTGGCCATAAATGGGGGTCAAGATGCTTATAGCATTTCCTTTCTTTAGGTGGGTTGACTCTTTTATGCTACCTGTCATTTCTGGCTTAAACATGGTCCAGGAAATCCACCTCCACTGAGCAAAGAGCCAGCTCCCTTGCTTGGGTTTGATCCTTCCTCCTCTAAAATGGGCATTCCTTGAGGCCATGTCCTGAAATGACTTGCCCTCTTCTAGCCAAATGGTAGTAAACCGTGTTTAACTCAATTGATCAGGCGATCTCGTTTTCTGTCATGTCAGAGTATATGGTGATATGGATTTAACAGGATAGAGAGGTGATTTTTGTTTTGTTTTGTTTTGTTTTGTTTTTGTAGTTTGGTTTTTGTAAATGTATTTCTACTTCATTTGAAACACGATTTTGTGTACGGACAAGCAAATGGTATAGGTGTCACAGAAAGAGTAGCAACCATCCTATTATTATGCCAGAACTCCCTTTACTGTATCAAAGAATGCCAAGAAAGAGAACAGCGGAGGTTAAAACATTCCTCTCGATTAATAGCAAAGCTTTACTTGACTGACATAAGAACCCACTCAGGATTGAAATGCAGCTTGCAAGGGTGAAACATGACAAGTGGTTCATTGAACGCTGCATAGAAGGTAAATTGGAGTGTATATTTTCCAATCACAATAGGAATTTTAAATGACTGGAATGGAATAAACCCAGTTTGGAATTCGAAATAAATTCAGCTTGGAATGTGTCTCAGAGCCCCAAGGTTTACACAAGAGCTATACAAAACTCTCAGCATGAAACATGACACTAGGTAAAATTTTCCTGGCATCTGAGAGCCAGATATGGATTTCTGAAAGAGCAGGGTACAGACATCTGGTCAAAAGTTCTTTGTTTCTACTTGGGAAAGGAAACATAGATGCTTATTTAATACCCTGGTCAGGAGTAATATTGCACCCGATAGATGGAATTGTGTACACTTTCTCAGAAGGTGGTGTTTTTAGTTTGGTGTTACCAATAAAATATTTTATCCTATTTTCATTTTACTTTCTCTTGACGTCCACTTCAATAGTTCTAAGTAATGTCATGGATCACACATAATAAAACTGAGAAAAAAAGGAGAAGTGGTTAGAGAAGACACAAGAGTCAACTTCCAGTAATTCATAACTAACCACTAGTAGCAACTTTCCTACCTTCTTGCCAAAGCTATTTTCTGAAATTATAGATCCTCATTAGCTAGTAACTTTGCAGGGGATCATAAAGGGAGAATAGACTCTGTGTGCAAAGCTGAAGAAGCAGTTGGTAACTAACAATACATCTTTTCCAAGGTAAGTTCAAGTCCCCCAAAAGACTGAGTCTGTAGAGTCGAAAAACTTCCATATTTCTTAGGAGCTCAGAGATACTGGGTTAGTTGGGACAGCAGGCAGGTGCATTGTGCGAGACTTGAAAAAAGAAGCCATCTTTTGAATGCAGAGGAAAGGGAGAATGCCGAGAGTAAGGGAGAAAATAAAGGGTGCAGGGCTGTGGACTAAATTTCATGCTTAGAGCTCAGGCACTTTGCAAGGGAAATGATGAAGTGGGTGAGCTCCAGGAACGCAGGATATGTTGAATTAACAGTCAGGTCTAGTGGACTGCATGTTCTGAGTTTACAGTTGTTGGAGGGATGGAATTCGTCCCTCGTACTACATGTTACACTTTTCCACTTTCAACAGGAGCTTGTGATTATGTGACCCTCGTTTGCATTCAGGTAAAAAACCAAGATAATGCCCTCTAATTCCGCAAATATTTGTTTTCCTGGCGGGGACGGACCTGCGTGGATTACAGTCACAGGGCAGTTCTAGAATGTTTACAGTTTCCACTGCTTGGAGGTTCTGTATATTTATCCCTGGATTAGGCTCAAAGTAAGCTGATTTTCCTAAACCACTGGGCAATTCTGACCATTTCATCTGGAGATTTTAGTACTGTTGTCGCAGCTGACCTGTGTGCGTAGGGAATTACTGGGTCACCAGCTCAAGGAAATGCCTTCTGATTATGAACGCACTTTCAGCATGTGTGCACTGAAGGTAAGCAGGAAAGAGAATAGCGCCATCAACTTTAACGCCGGTTTTACCTAAGTAAAAGTGGGATTTCAGGCGTGGGTTAGTTGTCTCTTCTTAAATTTAAATAGAAGTGCCGCGATTCAGTGTAGAAACAAGAGGTCTTTGAAGAGCTGAACATTCAGATGAAGCAACCGTGTCCTTCAAACCACATCCTTCCTGCTGCCTGTGGGAAAGGGGTGGTATTTGTGTCCTGCTCAGTGCACATGCAGAATAGATCTGTGTGTATTTCCATAAATAAAAGGACATTGTGTGTGTATTTGGCACCTGTGATGGCAAGAGTCGTTGATTGCTTCCGAAAGCTTTGTTCCAACTCCAGGATCAGCAGGATTTTTAAACACTGATCTAGGAACTGGGCACTAAAAATACATACACAGGAGACCTATGATAGCATTAGGTTTTGAAGAGCAGAGTGAGGACTTGCAAACTTCGTGATAGCTGTGTCATTACTCCGATTACGATGGCTCAGGGGAAGAGATTTGACATGTCGCATATCCAACCTCCGACTAAGGAGCCGTGTGGTAGCAATATTTTGTGTTACTGTTCGTTGTTTCAGTGAGGATGTCCGGAATATAGAGAATATGAGTGTATGTTTGGCTAAAACCAAAAACATTTTTTATTTTCTTGGCTTGTATTTTTCATATTGTGTTCATAAAGCTACTGGCAACTTAATGATTTTGTTATATATTCAGAGACAAAGTAGCACCCAATTAAAAAATAAAGCTTAAAATAGAATTAAAAGTTGTATTAAAAATTCAGTGTGAATTATCAAAATGAAATAGTAATCCAATTTGCCTCCATCTTTCTCAAGGTGTAAATCAAGACCTATCCATGCTACAGATAGCTACCACGTAAACAAATAGCTAAGCGTGAGCATATTTTAAATGCTCCTGATGTTTCTAAATGCCTAATCCCAAACCTTAATGGGCTTTGTCTGTAGAGATATGAGAAATTTGAGTGGTTTTTTTTTTTAATCATTTTTTTTCTATTATGCAATTCCTCAGAGTTTTGACTATAAAATGCATGGAACTGGCATAATTTAAAGAGAAAACAAAGTCCAATGTAATTCATGTTGGAAATCATGATTATTGTTAGGTCTCCTCACATATGACCAAAGAGGTCACCTCCTTGGATATAATGAAAATAAAGACAAGTGATACCCCTTAGGTTTAGTTGGATGCAGTTTTTTCTCTGTGAATAAAATTTCCTTCTTTAAGCATCTCGGCCAGAGAGTGATTTTGTTGAGAGGCAGTATGCATTTTTAAATTTTATTTTTGTTTTATTAACATTTGACTGAAATGGACTTGAGAAGAACATTTGTTTATTTAAGCAAGGGTCTCCATAAATTAATATGATATGGAAATCATTGCAAAATTTAAAATAATCATAATTTTGCCCAATTAAAAAAGTACTCAGTTGCAGGATGAAAAATGTGTCAAAAGCCCAAACTCTGTGTTGGTAACATGATGCCTGGTTCTCAGAAAAAAAAGGAGTTCCTGTCTAAATCTGTGAAATTCTCTTTTGAGGGAATGCTGAATACAGAAGATGAGATGAGTGATAGAGGGAAAAGAATGGTCTTCTCTAGTTCCCCTGCTAGAGTCACCTTTCCCACCAGCTCAGAGGGTTCTCCTTTGATCAGAATCCCTGATGCTGCAGGTTCTAGAGGGAAGAAGCATGTTTAAATGACAAGCATGGCATTAAACCTTAAGAATGGCATTTTTAT
Organism: Mustela erminea; assembly: GCF_009829155.1. Lineage (NCBI taxonomy): Eukaryota > Metazoa > Chordata > Mammalia > Carnivora > Mustelidae > Mustela > Mustela erminea. Next base: position 10,668,983 of record NC_045627.1, on the reverse strand, counting down.
TGAATAATTATTACTGTTTCCAGGGCTTCTGAAACGTTAGACAGAAAGCGTAGCCCATGGATGGTATAAACGCATTTCTTTAACAGGCAGGACAAAGTTTCAAACTGAAAGTCAAGATAAGAGTTTATATTTTAATCAAGTACAGAACCCATCGTTCCCCCCCACCCCCGCCTGCCACCGGTAGATTCAAAAGAATGAAAAAAAATCTCTTACTTACTGTCAGCCCAAATGAAGAACATTTCACTGAAATGGTTCCTACCTTGAAAACTCAGCATGGGATAATCAGTATGGATTATCTCTCTATAGTATGGGAAATAGAAAACAAGAAGGGTTGAGTGTATAATCTGGGTGAGAATTGTGTGCACTCCGGTGTTATATGTACTCGTGAAACAACTGGAGAAAAATACAAACGAGAGCAAAAAGAAATATGTAACAGCGTAGCATGAAAAAATAAATATTGTAGAAGGCGAGCGAGGGAACCAGAGTTGATATGGAGAAATTTCAGGACAATGATTTTTATGACAGACATTGAAAATGGTAGGAAAAAAATGGGTCCCCTCAGCAAAGGGTTAGGAAAAACAATCCAGACCATGAAAAAAGTGAAAAATAATTACTTTCCCAGTTCACATTCAGCTTTTGGTTCAAGGGGCACGTGTTTAGATCTGATTCAACTTATTTGATCTTCTCCTGCATAAATCGTTCCATCTCTTTCATGCTCCAGCTAAAGCCTGTGAAGCCATGTAAGCACTTCCTCTTTGCCAGGAAAGTTATAAAGATGCACTCTCCCGGAAGATGCTAAAAGGATCGACAGAAAGCAATTTTCTTCCAATCTTGTGAAGTGCTCCTTTGCTTCGGTCGGGCTGGCTGGACAGCTAACAAAACAAAAAGAACCCGGTGGCCATGCTTCTTGGTGCTTGTTGGCCTTCCATGCCGAACCACTCACTTATACCCAATTAGCTGCGTGAACAGATATTATATCTCCCTGCCCTCCCAGCCTGGTTTAAGTATTCTTTTTTACCAACTTACCCAGTCTTTCCTCTTGCAGTTTAATAGTAAAAAGGAAGCAGTAAAATCTGAAGATTTAGATTCTAATCTTCTTGTCTTTGCCTAATGGATTTGTGACTCTGGTCAAGTCATTTAACCAACCTTCATTTTAGTGTTTCTCCACTGAGTTCTTACTCATTAAGCACTGAGCAACCCAAATGCATTGTCTGCTATGCAAGTATATTAGAGTTAATGATCTTCATTATTTAAAGTAGTAAGTGAACACTTGTACAGATAATACACTTAATTTAGAGCTAACCATGCAAGAGTGGCATTTATGATGATCATTCAGATGAATTCTTTCTTGCCTGAAAAAACTAGTTCATAAACATGATTGTGCTTTACTGACTCTCATATTTCTTCTACCTTGGCTCCTTAAATGTGAGCACATCCCAGAGTAATTAGAGAACAGGCATCACTTAAGAGATTATAAAAAATTAAGAGGGGAATAAAAGCTAAACTAAATCTGGATGACTGTCGACACTATATAATTTGTTTTGATTAAAGATGGACAGTTGCTTATTGATGTGTGCGTTGTCCCCAGATTAGCCCTTGGAGTTGAGGCGACAAGAATTTAATCAACATCCTCTGCTTTCTGCCTCTTCCTTCCTCTGTGTACCGTGAGAAATATTGCTGAGTTGCCATGCCAGTAGCATCTAAATCTGCTTACACTGGAGGAGAGGTCCTTACTTCAGTTTATTTAGCTATCTGCAAGTCATCATTTCTCAGCTAATTTCCAAAAATACCAAATAGATGAAGCATTTCCCTTCAGTAAGCGTAAGACAGTGCCCAAGTGATTGCTATAAGATACTTTATTCTGAGGATAAAATTGTTTTTACAGTATTATCAAATCACACTTTTCATATTTATTTTTCAAAGATTTATTTTAGAGAGAGAGGGTGGGAGGGGCAGAGGGAGAGGGAAAGAGAGACTCCCACCCAGACTTCTCCCTGAGCACAGAACCTGACACAGGGCTCGATCCCATGACCCTGAAGACTAGGACCCAAGCCAAAATCAACAGCCCGGCACCTAAACCGCTGAGCCACCCAGGTGCCCCACACAGCTTTTATTTTTTATAAATTTTAATGTATCATCGGTATTTTTTTTGAAAGGTGAATAGTTTAGATTATCTTTAATAGAGATGTTTATTTTGTTTTGTTTTTTACTCATTCTGGACATGTTATTTTTCAACTTTATCTTTAAAATATATAGTGGGTCATGGGGACTGGCAAATTCAACAATGAGGCAAATGGTTATTGAGCTCCCCTACAACTGTTAGGAAACTATCCTTCCACAAATTGTGGTAATAAGAGCTAACATGTAGGGCGCCTGGGTGGCTCAGTGGGTTAAGCCGCTGCCTTCGGCTCAGGTCATGATCTCAGGGTCCTGGGATCAAGTCCTGCATCGGGCTTTCTGCTCAGCAGGGAGCCTGCTTCCTCCTCTCTCTCTCTCTGCCTACTTGTGATCTCTCTCTCTGTCAAATAAATAAATAAATAAATAAATAAATGAAATCTTTAAAAAAAGAAATAAGAGCTAACATGTATAGAACAGTTTGGGTGTGGTAGACCCTGTTTGGGGTTCCATACACTGTTTCTCACTATACCAATCCTATAAGATCAAAGCTGATTAAATATGATCCCTGTCCTTTGGGGCAAATTGGATGGGATGTTTCTAGACCAAGATTGGGAATCGCTGTGGCCAATGTGACTGGCCCAGGCTTATACACCACTTCGCTTCTACTGATTCTAGAACTTAAATAGGAGGCCCCAGGGTACAAACCTGTAGCATTTTGCTTCCTTAAAGCACCAATTCAGTTGAATGCCCAGATTGTAGAGGTCGCCAAAAATTCAGAGGCTTTCACTGCAGTAAGTAGGGAAGCAAACTCCACTTTATGAATGGGTGTATTTTGGCCCTTAGTTGATATTCACTGAAGCCAAAGCTATGTAATTTCCATTACTTTCAAATGTGGTTGAAAACGCACAAATCTGGCTTTTTGTCTCTCTGTAAATTAGCCCAAGTGAGAAGTCTTGCCTTGGTTGGCTGTGTTGTAGATGCTGGAATGCTGGATCAGCGTCATTTTGGCAAGAATGTTGACTTAGGAGGACATGAATGCATTCTGGCCCATATAAACCTCCCCTATTTACGAAAGGCTGTCCAGAGTTCCCAGTGGAGTGCAGGAAGCGTGATTCTTTTTCAGAGATAAGACACAGGGCAAAGCCCAGGCAGCACCCCTGTGGGGCTGACCTTAGCAAAAGCCATCCTTTTTTGCAGTATTCTTCAGATTTTATTTTTTATTATCACAGTGAGGTAGCGGCTAAGAGTTCATTTATCCTCGTAGACGTTCATTCCTTTGCCAGTACAACGTGTACCCCAGTAGAGCTTTCCTGGGGATTCACAGAGATTATGCATGTGAAGTGCATAGCACAGTTCCCAGTACAAGGAACACATTCAACAAATGTTTAAGTTAGAACAGTTTATAATAATGAGTTGCTAACCTAGCATTTTATCTTCATCCCCTGCTGCTTACTCTTCCTTCCCTGCCCCCTACCTATAACCGAATTACCGAAGCCTGGTGATTTTACCAGCTAAGTAGTCTCCATTATGCCCTCTTTCCCCCATTCCTGTACCAGTGCCAAATTTCAGGCGATTTCATCTCTGGACCTGTTGATAAAGCAGCCAACCACTTATTCTCGTATGCTTTTTTTGTCTTTTTTTTTTTAAGATTTTATTAATTTATTTGACAGACAGAGATCACAAGTAGGCAGAGAGGCGGGCTGAAAGAGAGGGAGAAGCAGGCTCCCCACTGAGCAGAGAGCCAAACGTGGGGTTCGATCCCAGGACCCTGAGATTATGACCTAAGCAGAAGGCAGAGGCTTACCCCACTGAGCCACCCAGGCACCCCCCTTTTTTTTCTTTATTAAAGATTTTATTTATTTGACAGAGAGAGTGCATGTACACAAGCAGGGGGAGGGGCGGAGGGAGAGAAGCAGGCTTCCCACTAAGCAGGGAGCCCTAAGCAGAACTGGATCCCAGGACTCTGGGATCATGACCTGAACCAAAGGCAGACGCTTAACCAAGTGAACCACCCAGGTGCCCTCTTGTGTGCTGTCCTGCCCTACATTCCCCTATCACCCCCTCTGCAGCATGTCCTCCGCCAACCCAGTGATTCCCATGTCCTGTCCTGGAAATGGAGAATCTCTTTGATCTAGGAGCTGTCTGGCTCTTTAATGTAATTTCCTTCCACAACATGCTTTGCCCTTTGGAAATTCCTTAGGAAATGAGTTTTTACCATTATTTTACATTAGGAAAAAAAATCTAGCTTTATCATTGGCTGGGGAATAAGGATGCTATATTTTCTTTGCTGTTGTGGTCTATATAATATAGGATACTTTACTAAACAATTATGCCATTTTTCTAATACCACTGCAGTGAAATTGAAGCTTGGGAAATGAATATTAAGAACCGAAAATCAGTAAATTACTGACCATTTGTTTTCAAAATATTTTAAGTTTGAATAAACACGTTAAGTAGAAATATTCACACATCAACTAAAATTGAATACACTTCGAACTAAGATGGGTGCAGATATACTAAAATCATTTTTAAGCTATACTAGAGTATATATTTTTGTATACGGGAATAATTTCATCCCATGCAGCCTGATGTAATTAATTGTTTCTTGTTATTAGACATACACGTTTTTTCTATAGATGTTCATACTTTTTTAAATATATTTTTTATTTTTTTACAAACATATAATGTATTATTAGCCCCCGGGGTACAGATCTGTGAATCGCCAGGTTTACAGACTTCACAGCACTCACCATAGCACATACCCTCCCCGATGTCCATAACCCCACCACCCTCTCCCTACCCCCCTCCCCCCAGCAACCCTCAGTTTGTTTTGTGATTAAGAGTCTCTTATGGTTTGTCTCCCTTCCAATCCCATCTTGTTTCATTTATTCTTCTCCTACCCACTTAAGCCCCCATAGTGCATCTCCACTTCCTCATATCAGGGAGATCATATGATAGCTGTCTTTCTCTGATTGACTTATTTCGCTAAGCATGATACCCTCTAGCTCCATCCACGTCGTCACAAATGGCAAGATTTCATCTTTTGATGGCTGCATAGTATTCCATTGTATATATATACCACTAGATGTTCATACTTTTTAAGTCAGGTGTCTCACTGCATACATAAAGATAATATAGTTGCCCACAACTATTTTAAGCTTCTTGACAAGGGAACTCTTGTAATTGTGTATTCCCCCTGTGCTTAGACAAGACAAAACTCTTCATAACCAATCTTTAAATGCTTGCGGCCCAACTGATCAAGACTCAGTTCATTAATTTTGAATTATTTGACCAAAAGTAATGAGAGTTTTGTTGCCTAGCTAAATATTTTAAAAAGACTCCTTTCCCTAAAATCTAGCCTAGAATTTGCAAACTATTTCAAGGGGGTAAAAGAGGATTAGATTTTTTTTTTTTTAATGCTGCTAGTTTGAATTCAAATGAACAAATGTGTAGCTCGATTATTGAAATGTTTAAAATCCCCCCCCTTTAAAAGGTATTAAGCAATATCAGAAAATATTACTAAAAAACACTAGTGTAAACGTCTTTAAACCCTTTCATATTCCCATGGTCTAGCACAGAAGTCAGCAAACTACAGCCCTCAGCTAAAATTCACCTACTGCCTGTTTTGTCAATAAAGTTTTATTGGAAAGCAGCCATGCTCATTCATATGCACATTGTTCATGACTGCTTTTGCACTAAACGTGCAAAATTTGAATTGAGTAATTGCAACAGAGGCTGCAAACTAGAAACTCTCAGGCCCTTTAATGAAAAGTTTGCTAATCCCTGATTTAGCGAATTCGCTGTTTTAAGTTCTTCTGTCTAGATATGGTTATATTAATAAGCAATTGGGTGCATTGCAAGCAGATATATGTTTTGTCTATGTATCACAAATGATGTCCACTCATAATACCCATGGAGTCAATATGCCATATTGCTAAGTGAGGCTTCATATTGGCCATTTAGTTCCTTTTTATTTTCTTATATTTTGGTTCATTCTGATTTACCTTTTAAAAATATGAATGCCATATCATTTAAAATATTAAAGTAGCTTCTTGAGATAGAGAGTTCTACCCCCCAGTGATTGTACTACATATGGGAGTTCACGACTCATCTTTATGACCTCAGAAATTAATTTCCTGACTCCCTACCAGATACATGAGTGTTGTTTCATGGCCTGAACACTTGGGTGAAATCAGTGGGCAGTAATTCCGTTTTCAGTTGAGTGGACAATCTCTGTGTTGGTATCCCTTCTGTGAAACAGACTTGACGATAAACCTCTTACTACGCCAACGCCAAGAAATGATGTGTTGATGAAACTATATGTTTGTGGAGAAATAACATCCGTTTCTTATTTACCACCACCAGGCCTGATGGATAGCAGTGCTTAGCAGATATTTATTGTCTAAATTAAATTGTCTTAATCAGTAACGATGCAAGAAGTAGCCTTCCAGAACCATAGTTGGAAGTGTTGCCTCTCGAGTTAACAGCCCCGGGTTTGGATACTGGCTTCGCCACTCAGTACGCGTCTGTCACTTCACACACATTAAACTCTATGCCACAGTTTCACAGAGTTTAACTACAGTTAAACCCACAGCCACCGTCATCTGTGTGCGAAGGATAGTAACAGTGCCTACTTCATAGACCTGTTGTCAGGATCCAATGGTAATATGCAAATAAAGCTCTCACAACACGCTTGGCCCATAGGCAGCTCTCCGTGAATGCAAGTTATTATCCTGTTTTAATATAAATCTGAAGTGCAAGAAAGATAGCCTATTTTGAAGATAATTCTTTCTGAGAGGTCTTCATCTTTAGTTTGGATATAATTGTTATTCTGAGTTGCCTGCCCCAGAGCCCCTGAAAATAAGTATTAAAATGTCCTCTCATTTCAGAATGTCAGTTTCACAATTTCTTTGCCAATGGAACCCTTGAGAGTGAGGCCCTCTCGTTGACCTTTTTTGGTATCACCAATTGTTTAAAAGTCTCCATTTAATTTTAAAAAGCTTTTGTGCTACTTTTCCTTGATGCTTATTATAGGTTAGGAATCGCGTGCTATAAAAAGTATTTGGCTGTATGTGCTTTTATAATGAAAGTAATTTAATTGGGCACTCTGCCTCCACAGATCAGCAAGGGTCAAAATGACTTTTTTAAAGAGAAGTAATACTGAAGGGGAAGGGGAAAAAAAAACAACCTTGCCATTTGCTTTCAGCACTGAATCCTGCTTCATTAAAGCCAGTGGCAAGTCTCCCATGTTGGATATTTGCAAACCTGTTCCTCTGACAGACAAGTTCCCCACATGTGTTCTCCTGAAGTGGACAGCTAATCACCCCTCATTGGTTAAGTCTGTGCCTGTCCAAGTTGACAACACTAGACAAGAACCCTTAAACACACTCCATCAGATACACTTAACTATTTTATCAGAAATTCTCCCTGCCTCTCAAAATTCCTTGTTGAACTTTTCCAGGATTGCCCTTGTCACTCTATAAGAGTACAAGAAAAAAAATGCCTTTCTTAAAGAGGGGATATCCCAGCCTGATTAATTTACATAACCTACTTCCTTTTCACACAATGTCAGCAGGGTTATAAAGGTAACTACTTCTGCCTCTTACTGATAAGGGTTTCCCATAAGTGGAGCACACACTGTGTTTCTCTCAGAACAGACACTTCATGTCACCCCCACTGACAGAGTTACATTTAACATTAGTGGTGTGGGTCATACACCATTTGAATGAGATGAGGATCTAACAGAATGAGATCTTAGGGATTCTGGCAAAAATCCCAAGTTTCTGATACATATAACATTACAATAGACCTATTTCTTTTTTTTTTTTTATCATGTTTGTTGTTTTTTGTTTTCTGGGGTTTTTTGGGGGGGGTTGGTAATTTTTTTTTCAGTGTTCCAAGATTCATTGTTTATGCACCACACCCAGTGATCCATGAAGTATGTGCCCTCCTTAATACCCACCACCAGGCTCACCCATCCGCCCATCCCTCTCCCCTCCAAACCCTCAGTTTGTTTCTCAGAGTCCACAGTTTCTCATGGTTTGTCTCCCCCTCCGGTTTCCCCCAACTCACTTTTCCTCTCCAACTCCCAATGTCCTCTATGTTATTCCTTATGCTCCACAAGTAAGTGAAACCATATGATACTTTACTCTCTCTGCTTGACTTATTTCACTCAGCATAATGTCCTCCCGTCCCATCCATGTTGATACAAAAGTTGGGTATTCATCTTTTCTGATGGAAGCACAATATTCCATTGTATATATGGACCATATCTTCTTTATCCATTTGTCTTTTGAAGGGCATCTTGGTTCCTTCCACAGTTTGGCGACTGTGGCCATTGCTGCTATGAACATTGAGGTACAGATGGCCCTTCTTTTCACTACATCAGAATCTTTGGGGTAAATACCCAATAATGCAATTGCCGGGTCATAGGGTAGCTCTATTTTTTATTTCTTAAGGAATCTTCACACTGTTTTCCAAAGTGGCCGCACCAACTTGCATTCCTGCCAACAGTGTAAGAGGGTTCCCCTTTCTCCACATCCTCTCCAACACGTATTGTTTACTGTTTCATTGATTTTGGCCATTCTAACTGGTGTAAGATGGTATCTCAATGTGGTTTTGATTTGAATCTCCCTTCTGGCTAATGATGATGAACCTTTTTTCATGTGTCTGTTAGCCATTTGTATGTCTTCTTTGGAGACGTGTCTGTTCATGTCTTCTGCCCATTTTTTGACATGATTATCTGTTTTTTGTGTGTTGAGTTTGAGGTAGACCTATTTCATGGCCAGATCTCTAAAAGAAAATAATGCAGATATGATGGTGGAAGGAGGAGAAGCTAGATCTAGAACATATCATGTTCATCTGTCAATATTCCTTATTCAGTTTGGTTGAGTGAGTCTTTCAAGTCTTTTCATCTTTGTCCCATATTTCATAAGTTCATAAGAGTATTTCAGTTAAGGAGTATGTAGATAAATTCCTTTTCAAAATACTTAGGATAGCACTAACTGACAAGTGTATATAAAATGAAGCAACAGTGCTCTATTCCTTTTTAGCTGAAGGTGATGAACTTAATGGAATAACTAAGACCTTTCCAATTGGTATATTCCCAAATCAGAATGGACACTTTTGGCACACAACCTCTGTTTTTCTTTTTTTCTTTTTCTTTTTAAAATTTACTTGACACAAAGAAAGAGACAGCAAGAGAGTGATAACAAGCAAGGGAAGTGGCAGGCAGAGACAGCAGGAGAAGCAGGCTCCATGCTGAGCCAGGAGCCCTTCCTACTGAGCAAGGAGTCCAACGTGAGACTTGATCCCTGGGATCATGACCCAAGCCAAACGCAGACGTTCAACCGACTGAGACACCCAGGTGTCAAACCTCTGTTTTTCATTCAAATTTTGACTCAAGGGTCTACTAAACCATGTATCAAACAGACCAGGTCTCTATGGTACATACACACACACACGCACGTGCACATGTGCACACACGCGCACACACACACACACACCAGGTGAATGCACACTCACATATGTCCTTAAAGCCATCAGAAGGACTCTGGTTATAGATGAAACCAACATGGATTCGTTCCTTCAGAATATTCTGAGAGCTCATTGTGTTTTAAGTGTTGTCTAGACCAGCAGTTCTCCAAGTGTGGTCTGTTGAGCTGTGTGGGTCTTCAGGACCTTTCAGTGGAGTACACCAGGTCAGAAATCATTAGGTTATAATACTAAGAAAATGTGCACTCTGTTGCCATTTGTATTGATGGTAGTAAATCAGTAGTAAGTAAAACTGCTGGTTCCTTAGTAGGAATCCAGGCAGGGACACATATTTATACTAGTCCCTGCCAGTTCTCACTGCCCCTTGCCCACATTTGTGATGAAGCTGTTTTTTTGTTTGTTTGTTTACTTAAACCAACTAATTTTGTTAATTCTCCATCCTTGAGTACACACAAATTTTTAAATATTCAGTATTTTTAATACGTGTATGCATAAGTTTATATTTCATGCTGAAGCATGATGTTTGCCTTGAAAGAGGCACACATGTCCTTGCTTGAGATGCAAGCTGAACTAATCACTTTTTTCATAGGACACCATTTGTACTTAAAGACTGACAGATAAACTTGGGTTGTTCAGACTTGGGTGTTTTACAGATATTTTCTCGATAATGAATGAAATGAGCTGTTACTTCAGGGAAAAGGGTTGACAGTATTTGTTGCCAATGATAAAACTTAAACTTTCAAGTAAAAGTTAAAATTGTGAAAAAATTAAGTCCACCACTGTGAGTTTGACAGGTTCATAATATTTAAGAGTTTTCTCATGAGATGCTACAATATTAATGTGACTTTTTGTATTTTATCATGAAAAGTGTTGAAATTTGGGAGATCTGCATAATTCAGGGAATCAGGTTTTTTTTTTAAGATTTAATTTATTTGACAGAGGGAGAGAGATCACAAGTAGGCAGAGAGGCAGGCAGAGAGGCAAACGGGCTCCCTGCTGAGCAGAGAGTCCAATGTGGGGCTCGATCCCAGGACCACAAGATCATGACCTAGGCCGAAGGCAGAGGCTTAACCCACTGAGCCATCCAGGTGCCCCCAGTTTTTTTTTTAATGCAAAAATCATGGGCAAAGATTCATTCAAAATACGAGGGATTCTAATATAACTCAGCGTGAAAACCTTATAGATACGGTTTTGATTCCACATTGCATCTCATATCTTAGAAAATACTACTCTTGACTTTGGGTGTATTTTCTTCTTCTTCTTTTTTTAAGATGTATTTATTAGAGAGAGAGAGAGATTATAAGCAGGAGGGGCAGAAGGAGAGGGGAAGCAGACTTCCCCACTGAGCAGGGAGACTGATACACAGGGCTGGATTGCCAAACTGGGAGATCATGACCTGTGCCAAAACCAAGAGTCACACCTTCTTAAAGAGCTGGGTCACACAGGCACCCTGGGTGTATTTTCAAAGTGAAATAGCCACAAGCATCTGAAGAAACTATTAAAATATGCTGTTCTAACTATAAATTTTTGTGAAGTTGGAATTTCTTTATGCATACCAACCAGAGCAGCATATCTCATAATATATTGAATTTAGGAACAGAAACAAGAATCTAGCTGTCTCCTATAAAGCCAGACATTAATGCAGTTTGAAAGGGAGAAGAATACTACTCTCAACCATACAATTGTGGCTTTGGAAAATACAGCCACTTGTCCACAAAAAAGATATGATTTATATTGACACGTAATTGGCTTGCTTTTAGATTATCCCTTAAATTCTCAGTTTTAACTTTTAATATTATAAATATTGGTATCTTTACCCCATAAGCAAAAGGTTTGGTATAGTCAATCATCTTAATAGTGTAAAGAGGACTCAAGACCCTGAATTTTGAGATGCGGGGTTTTAGATATGGGGACTGCAGACTCAAAGCCATGTTCTTCACTGTCACGGCTTCATGGAAGTAGAACAGGCAATAGGGCTGCTCCATTTACTGTGACTCGTACATAGAAGTTCTGTAAGAAGACTATAGGTGCAGATGCAGGACCTATAACTCCCAGAAATGGAACAGGGAAGGCTTCTCAAAGGAAGTAACACTGTATCTGTCTTTTTTTTTTTTTTAAGATTTTATTTATTTATTTGACAGAGATCACAAGTAGGCAGAGAGAGAGAGGAGGAAGCAGGCTCCCTGCCGAGCAGAGAGCCCGATGTGAGGCTCGATCCCAGGACCCTGGGATCATGACCCAAGCCAAAGGGAGAGGCTTTAACCCACTGAGCCACCCAGGCGCCCCTACGACAGGATTATTAAGTAGAAAGAACCAGTGTTCACTTGAATGTACACCTCTTTTAGAAGAAACACAGAGGCTGAAAATACAGATGGGGCTGCCTTCAGGATGGAGGCATGGATCCCCCATTCCAATTGAGATCACCCAGACATTGGGCATGGGTTGACCATGGAAGATGGCTGAGGATACCAGTGTCAAAGAGCTAAATGGGGCAAAAGGAATTATATTGCAGATGATGTTGGCTTTTATAGTAACTGTTGTCTTATTTAGAAGAGTTTTGTTTCAACCTTTGGTTTCCCTAAGGCTGAGATTAAGGAGGATCCCAGCTAGTGATCTGTTCACAACTGAAGAATTCAGTGGTTGAGCCTCTGTCACAGTTGGTTTTCATAGGCTATGACCATGTGTTGATATCTGTATGCATTCCTGCATCTGAGTAAGAATGAAAGAGTGGAGGGAGCATGAGGTGTAGTGAATGTATATGGAAACTGTGAACATTTTCTAGTACAAATCTGCTCTTTTTAAATATCTGGCAGCATTTGGATGATTTAAAACATTTTAATTTGGTTCAGATTCAAATGTATCTTTTGCCAACCATTTATGACCCATAAATACCCATTAAGATTATTCCCTCAAAAACATTTAAAAATCTTTACTGCTGTCCTCAATGGTTTGGCAAAAATGTTAGTCCCAAACTGAAAAAATTAACTGGTAATTAGCTATATGTGCTTGTGTTTTACATTTTAAAACATATATTCAACTGCCTTCTGAGGATTATGGTTTTAGAATATAAAGAGTAAATAAAAACAGGTTCCAACACAATTATTTAGCAACCCTCAAATTTGAGTTCTAACAAAGAAAAAATCTCTGAATGTAGAAAATGCTTGGTGGCATAACCATGGGAGACAGCTCCTTGAGCAAAGGGCTTTCTTCCATAGATTTGCACTGGGTTGGACCTCTACTCACATACAGATGAAATTCAGTGGTTCACATGAAGTTGTTTAAAACATAGCCCATTTAGGGCGCCTGGGTGGCTCAGTGGGTTAAGCCGCTGCCTTCGGCTCAGGTCATGATCTCAGGGTCCTGGGATCGAGTCCCACATCAAGCTCTCTGCTCAGCAGGGAGCCTGCTTCCTCCTCTCTCTCTCTGCCTGCCTCTCTGCCTAATTGTGATCTGTCTCTGTCAAATAAATAAATAAAATCTTTAAAAAAAAAAAAAAAAAAAAAAAAACATAGCCCATTTAGATAATCATATTAATATTTCATTTTGTTTGATTAATTGGGATAACGTTATCCAGACAGAGGGACAAATGTCATTTTGACCTTCCTTCCATTCATAGAAGCAACATTTTCCCTCCAGAAGTCTCCATTGTCTCAATGCCATTTTATTACCAAAAAAAAATGTATGTCTTCTTATCCTTTCATCCTCTGTTTTTCTGGTCCTTTAATCAAGCGGACCAAATTCTTTCTGTTCCCTCTAGCTCTCTACCTGTTTGAGTTAACTCTCTGTGGCTGTAATCCCAAACCATACCACCAACTCTCTCCATCAGACTTGAGCCGAAGTGGAGACCAGGTCCAGCTCCAGCATCTGGACAGCTCCCTGAGTGTGCGAAGTAGGAAGAGGCTTCCAAGGGCAAGAGGGATGCAGAGTAGAATGGAATGAAGACCCTCGCCTCAGAGCTTTCTCCAGCTGTCTCAAAGATTTATGAGCAAAAGGAAGGAATTGAGGCAGAAACTTCTATTAACAGTAGGCACTTGGCTATTTGTACATATATACTTGGCACACAGTATGCATCCAAGAAATATTAATTCTTATTATTTAGTATTGTTCAAGGTAGATAGTCATAAGTTACAGACTAGCAATAAACTCCTCTTCTGCTCTCACCTTTGTAGATGCAGATAAAGGTATTGTAGTTTTTGGTTTTTTTTAAGATTTTATTTATTTATTTGACAGAGAGAGATCACAGTAGACAGAGAGGCAGGCAGAGAGAGAGAGAGGGAAGCAGGCTCCCTGCTCAGCCCGATGCGGGACTCGATCCCAGGACCCTGAGATCATGACCCGAGCCAAAGGCAGCGGCTTAACCCACTGAGCCACCCAGGTGCCCCAAGGTATTGTAGTTTTATCACAAAGCACAATTATTCTCATTTTAGAGGGGAAAAAATTGAAGTAAAATTAAAGGGTGAGGACTAAATAGGAAATTGGGTTCAGTCAAGAAGTAAACTCAAATATTCATTTCAGTATGGCTTTGCTACACTTTCCTCATGTAGGGAAATGTGGAAAGGAGTAAACCCTCATCAAAGATTTCTGGTGTATCAGACATTTCTAGGGCCTTTTGCAAACTTTATTTCATTAAATCCAATTTAAAGGATGCCTGGGTGGTTCAGTCAGTTAAGCGTCTGCCTTCGGCTCAGGTCATGATTTTGGGGTCCTGGGATCAAGCCCCGCATCAGGCTCTCTGCTCCTCAGGGAACCTGCTTCCCCTTCTCTCTCTGCCTGCCTCTCTGCCTACTTGCGATTTCTCTCTGTCTCTCTGCCAAATAAATAAATAAAATCTTATATATATATAATTTTATTCCATAGGCTATATCATTTGAAATACAGGGCATTTGCATCTGCTCCAAAAAGGTATCTGCCTAGGGAATTAATTTTCCATACCTTTAATTTACCCATTTTTGTAGACAAGAAAGCAAACTGAATATATGTGCTCAGACACAGACACATAAAACTCTGTTACAAAGTCAGTGTCACATGAGTTTCTCATCTCTAAAGTCACCCTGGCTAAGATCATGTAACCGATCTCAAACTCGAATGGCTTCGCATGAGTCTTCTTTCAAAGCAAAAGTCAAGTCGTTTCTACACTTGTCTTACAGACGACACTGATTTGCTTCATCCATATACTGGGTATTCAGAGCACACCGTCTGTGTCTGTTTCCCGTAATGCCAAATAATCCTGTTCACACTGTCTATCCGCGGCAGCCACACAGGTCCTGTGTAACTGACAAGCTTCAAATGAGAGACCGTTTCTTCCCTGCTTTTATTATTCTTTTAAAAATGATAACTCCAGGTTTAAAAATCATGAAGTAGTTCTGAATGGTTTTGTCAAAACAAGTCACTGTCAAGCTTTCTTTTCCCAGACATAGATTCATTACTTTTGAATAAAATAAAAGCAGTGAATAGAAACAACAAATAATAAATGGAGCCGTAATTTGGCTGGAGGTGTAAATTGCTGTCACATTTCTTTGTCTGACCCCCTATGTGAGGACTGAATGCAGTTCAGTTACTTCTTTTCTTTTGTCCTTGAAATTCGCCAGCCAGAGAAAACTTCCTCCCTTAAGATGACTGCTGACAAATTAACATTATTGTATAATTTACACAAATAAAATACATCCAAAAAGTAGTTAGGCTGAAATAATTTAGCAGCTGAGCCCACAAAGGAGGGTTTCCTTGGAGATGCATGGGAATGCCGTACTGTGCGTTTCTTGCCACTTTCAGCAAAAAGGGCTCCTGCAACCAGTCTGGACCAATAAACTAATGGCATACCAGTCCCCATCGTCACTACTGCCCTTGTGAGATGGGAGCCTAGACTAAACCAACACTATACTGTGGTATTCTCGACTTTATGGTAATGTCTTATAGAACCTGAACCCTTCCTGTGCACTCTTCACAGACATTCCTTGAGAAGGGAGTGACTTATGATTATAGGCATATATGTCGTGTGAGGAACTGTGGCAGAGGAAATGAGCTGCTCCAAAGCCAGAGAGCTAGACTGTCACAGAACCAGGATTTGACCTCTACAGTCTGAGCTGAACCCCGCACTTTTCATCTCTACTCAGCATGGCCTCCTTAAGGATGAATAGCTTCTTACTATCAGCTGAAAGATAAGGTATCATTGAAAACATAAGCAATCATCAAATAATACAGAAGATGCAAGAGAAGAAGAATTTAAAACGTGCTGTTGTATCATCATTGAAGTCCATCTTGACTTTAAAACTGCCCTTCACAAATAATACCAGCCTCAATTGCATTATACATGAGGACACTGGTGGGATTTATTTTAGGATATATCATCAGATGTTAAACCTAATGACTGACAGATTAATACAGAAGGCTACTGATTTTGCTTTATGTCAAGGATTTGAAACTCTCCTTTTTTGCTGTTGTTCTTGAAAATTTTCCAAGCTTAATCGCTGATCTTGCTCATTTTCTTTCCATAACAGATGATGCCAATAAAATTCACATTTCCAGCATGAAATTGGCAGCATTCCATTTTTAATGTTTTATTTCCTTAAACATAATAAGGTTTAAAAACGTAACTTGTAAAGAGATTGCCTATCAAAATGGCTCCAACTTGGAATCTACTTAGAAGAATCCATTTGGTCATCATAGAAATCAATTCTCTGCTCTTAGTTTAGTTTTGTGTGAAAGTTCAGTCTTACTCAAAAATGGGATACATTTACATAACACATTTGTATTTGCATAGAATTACTGCTACTGCAGAAGTGGGTTGTTTTTTCTTAATTTATTTATTTGACAGAGAAATCACAAGTAGGCAGAGAAGCAGGCAGAGAGAGGGGGAAGCCGGCTCCCCGCCGAGCAGAGAGCCCAATTCGGGGCTCGATCCCAGGACCCCGAGACCATGACCTGAGCTGAAGGCAGAGGCTTAACCCACTGAGCCACCCAGACACCCCTGCAGAAGTATTTTTAAATAGTTTAATGTTTGGGGTTCATTTCAAGAATTTTTTTCATTTGTTCATTTCTCATGGTCAGTTCAAGAAAAAAATAATTACTCTTGGATAGAACTTCTTTAGTTGACCTATGTTTTTTAATGGCCAGCAAGAATGAAGAGAAACCTGAATACCTAATAGGGATTGAGGTTCACGGGTTTCATTTCCATGAGGGTTTTGCACTGACGCATCGATGTAACCCAACTTCTCTTTATCGAATCTGCATTTTGGAAAACAGCTTTTCGTCCCTTCTCTCAGCCCCATCCTCATCCCTGGTAACCCAGTGCCCTTCATTTCCTCACTCTGATGCCATCTGTAGTTGTAGGATGCACCTCTGTTTGTACAGAATTAGAGAAAAGCTGTATCACGGCATGTAAGCATCCACCGCCTCCCCCCCATATGGAGAGCCCTGGCTTGTGGTCAGCCCTGGGGCTTAGTGGTGGGGATCCCAGCCAGCCAGATGGGGATTACCCATCCCAGGGTCAAGCTCAGAGAGATTTTGGGAGCCAGGGGTTGTGTGTAAATGGGACATTAGGATACACAAATCCCAAGATGGCCAAAAACCCGTTTCTCCCGTGGGCAAGCGTGACTCTGATCTTTAGAGGGTAAATGGCATCGGTTTGGTGTTAGAAATCTGTGAGTTAGATGTTTGGATGCAGGGAATGAAATGAGAGAGAGAGGGAGAGGAAGGGAAAGAGAAAACCCAGTTAAGGCAGATCTACAACTGACTTTCTTTTGCTGGTTCTTGTGCCCTGGGAACAGAAACTGAAAACTGACCACATTGGCCCTCTCTCTGCTCTCTCTTAAGATATGTAAAGCTTCCTCTGTGCACTTGGCAGAGCACTGCGTAAACAAGGAGTTGTGTATCTCTTTAAAAAGGACTTAAAAATCCACTCATGGCCTGGAAAAGATAGGTCTCATCTAAGACATGTCTGTGATGTAAAAGTCTCCATCAACACTCTGAAGCCTCTTACACATCCTGTCTTTTCTGGGCTTGCTCCCTGGGAGTTTTCACTCTCCTCCCAGCCCTCCTCCCCGTCCCTACCTGCCTGCATAGATTCCAATCGTTTTGTTAATGTTCGCTACAGGAAGCACCTAAGAATAGACTTGCTGCTCTGAGCAGATTCTATCTTGAGATGTGATGGGGTGGAGAACAGCCAAGAACATTGTAGCAAATAGGTGACCAGTTGGGCGTTTCGATATTATGTATTTGACAAGGCACACCAGCACCAGCAGGGATAAGCATTGGAAAAATGCATTGCCTCGTTCTGTTTGAAAGCTCCCTGTCATTTCAGAAGCACTTGGAAACGAGTGTGCACTGGGCTTTGCTACATCTCTCGTGGGGACTATTAATAGGAGTTCAAAACTTGTACTTGTATTGCCCTTTATATGGTAGTAGGTGGGGCGGGGGGGGGGGGGGAATCCGAAAGCTTTTCTCTTCCAAAACATTACCAATCAAGCCAGCTGAAGCAGTCTCCCACCATACCCTCACATAGCTGTGAGCACTTTAGACAGGAGAGCTAAATCACATTCACTCTTAGGCACGATACTTCCTTTGTGCCCAAGATAGTATAGAATTCAGAGTGAATGAGGAAGATGAATGCAGAGGTCCCCTTACTTAGTTTGGGAAACACCCAGCTCAGCGATACTGTCAAGACATTGAACTATTCTGAAGAGCCTAGCATCCAATTACACACCCAGACAGCCTTAGTCAATACCCGGGGGTTATATATCTATTTGGCAGTGGTGAGGAGGGAATATTGTTTTAAACACTATACGGAGTGGGACGCCTCGTTGGCTCAGTGGGCTAAGTCTCTGACTCTTGAGCTCAGTTCAGGTCTTGATTTCCGTGTTGTGAGCTCAAGGCCCATGTCAGACTCCTACTGAAAAAAATAAAAACAAAAGAAATACTATACTTAGAAAAATGGGGCCTGTCCCGATGATCTTGGGGGAAACAGCAACAATGATGTCAAAAACCATAGTGTCCATGTTCTTTAGCAGACTGATATTTTTTAAAGAGAGTGATTTCTCTCATACCCTGCTAGCTGGGGGAGGCTTAGCAACCGGGGGGCAGCTGACTTTGCTCTTTGCCCTGGTGTGTGATGAAAGGACATGAGCTGCTTTACACAGAAGAACGGGCCAGTGAGATGCGTGCCTGTGTGGGACCTCACTTCTCTGTGGGTGTTAATGGAGTTAAGTGTGCGAGTTTCCAAGTCAGAAAGGCAATAAGGAAGGGAACTGTTCCAAAAGGGGTGGAGCACGTGACGTGGTTGTCCTGGAAGAGTTCGTCTGCTCTGAGGCATCTGGGTGTCTCCTGCAAGGTCACTTTCTGTCATACAGCCTTCTTCCCGTCAAGGAATAGGATGTTCTCAAGTCCAGGAATGTTAGAGGCTAAAACCGAAGTTAAGAAAACTATTGTCTGTTAACACAACACCTGGAAATCTCCTCAAAATAATATTGTGAAGTGCTTTGCCCAGGGTGTGAGGAAAAATGGCGCCTTTTTTTTTTGTTGTTGTTGTTGTTTTACCATTGTTTCCCCATTTTCAAAGCTGGGAGTCTGGAATTTTGACAAGATGTTCTAGGCTCAGTCTGAGCTGCTGAGGCAGGAAACATGAGCACCGCGTGCCCTGAGGTACCACGGGCTACCAAGGAAATGGAGGGTGTTTTCACAAACAGTACTGAGGTGATGGGGAAGGTCAGGTTTAGGAAAATAAATCATTGTTGTTTTTAAAAATGTTTCCCCGAGCTTAATCTTATTATGATTCCCTGTTTTTCTTTTTTCTTGATGTATTCATATGTTTTCTTCTCAGCTCTTTGTATGTGTTCTGTAAGCGATCTCATATCCTTTTCGTAAGACATCTGGGTTTGAACAAATAAATGAAAGGAATTCCGTCCTTGAAGCCAATTGAATATTGGCTGAGTTCAGTCAGTTAAAGCCTTTTTATTTACAATGGAAGCCCCCACACCCCGTTCATATATACATACAGTCACACCACACACACACACACACACCTTATATTTGTAGGGAAACCTAGTCAAAAGCTACATTTAGCTTCACAAAGAAGAAGGTGTTATGGTAAATTAAAAGAAACTTCTTTCTAAAATGTAAATCTGATTCCATCTTGTCCATCGGCCACATCTCTGCCTGTGTCCCTATGAGGTGACGTCAGCCCCACACTTTGTGACCATCCTTGGTCCCTCATCCTGTCACCACCCTCCCCTCCAGCACAGTGGCCATGCCCATACGGCCTCACGCTGCCCACAACCCCAGGCCTCTCTCATCTTCTATCTGTTGCACTTGGATTCTGAGCTGTAGGTCCCAGGAGTTTACATGGTTTTTTCCTTCAGTCGTGTGACATTTCTGCCTTCTTATCATGTCTGTGTAAAAGTAGGTGTGAACTGTGTGCCTTATGGGTCACAGACTCAAGAACCCCGCGAGGCACCAAAAAGGAACATCATAGTTTCAATCAGTCAAGACCTAATATAAGTATTGGTTTTATAATACACCTTTGGAGAAATTCCTCCAAACTTTTCAGTTTCTTTAGTGATATAATGAATACATGTTTTTCTTTTCCCCTGGGGGGGGGATAAAAAAGATAAGCCAAAACATCCTGAGCAAATGTTACAACTCATGGTGCATATGTTTTCCCTCATCTGTTTCTCTGTTGAACTTAATGCAAGAGAAACTTTATGTTAAAATGATGTATTTTAGAAAATCTCTGTATCATTTAAATTATTTTAGGAACTGCTGTCACACTTACCTGTTGCTACAGATCCACCCCCAAAATTTAGTGACTATTGGTAATAACCACCTGCCGCCACTCACTTGGTGACAGTTTGGGCTATTTGCAGCTGAGCAGGTCTTCTGTCCCACCTGGGGTCACTCATGCAGCTGTGGACATCTGGGGTCCAGCTGGGGCCAGATGGTCCAAGATTGTCTCACTCACCTGTATGGCTGCTAGGGGGGCTGACTGAAGGCATCTCAGTTCCCCTCTGCAGGGCTGATCCAGCCCGAGAGCCAGGTTTCCAATGACAGTCTTGCCATTCTGAGAGGGGGAGAACAGAAACAGGCCTCATCACGGCCGGACTTGGAAGTCCCATACATCAGGACCGTCACATGCTCTTGGTCAAGGCAAGTCACAAGTCCAGCCTGGATTCTAGAGCTGCAGAAATACACTCTCCCGTGGTGGGAAAGTGCATAAATCTTTGAAAGACCTTTAACTTGCCTTCAAAGGGGAGATCACCTCACCCAAGAACTGGAGGAAATATACAGCTCTTTCCTTAATACACGAGTACCTGCGTTGTGGCAGAAACATGCCTATAAGTCCTGTAAGCCCCTGAGTTCCTGGGTTAATGATCTCATCCAGCGAGTAAATTTCTTCATATTTGGGCCAAAATGGCTTACACCGCAATATATCATCGGGATATGAGAGTCGTCACAACCTGGAAGCATTCCATGCCATCACCTGCTTAAATCCCCAGATACCCTGATGATGAACACAGTGATTTCTTTGAAGGATTTCCTGCAAGATACTGGCTCCCAGCTATCTTCTTTCCACAAGCCTTTCTAACTGCTGTGCTTCAAGACTGCAAACGGTCCAAGGACTCCCTAGACATCCTCATCGTTACCCCTACGTGACCACAGATGCCACTGACATCAAAGACGAGGAGGTTTCCATAATCATCCAAAAGAAGCTCAACATCATTGGGAGACCCTTTAAGGGCACAGACAGCACACACATTAGAGTGCACATTTTTGGTTTATTCATTGAGCGGGCAAGGTGGAACCATGGACAGAAAGTTCTAGAAGACTTGCCACCTCATGAGTTGTGCTGCAGTTTTCCTGAAATCTATTTCTTGCCAACAAAGATTTCGACTGAAAGAGCAAATGCTTCTGGGCAGACAGATTCCGAGCTCTACATGTTCAAATGCCCCATCTATCAGACACCTGAGCAGTCAAGAATTTTGACAACCCTCAAACTTTGAAACCTCAGTGCACTTACCCATAAAGAGACCTCCTAGTCACTGGGTCACAATGCAGGTTGCACTGCTATGTGAGAAGAAAGAGAAATAACGTACACACCAAACCAATTAAAAAAAAAAAAATCACCTGGGACCATGTTTAATCTACCACCATTGTAATGTGTGTCACATTCATTTAATGAGTAGTAAATATGCAAATAAAAGAAATAACATGTTGCAAGTCTGAACATTAACGAAACAAGAGTCTGGTGTCATTTTTAAACTTCTAACAAGATTCATTTAAAAATCAGGTCCTGTGATAATTGAAAGAAAACCAAAAATCTCAATTGCTGTTGCCCATGTTACTTATTCATACTATCATTTGGTTCTATGTAAACCTTGCTGAGTATAGATCTTTTTAGAATGCTACTAGTTTCTATAATTTATTAAAAGGGGAAAGAGTTTGGGGATGTGTTCAATGCCTACTAATATTTAATCAAAGCCATGACTTGGGGTCCAAAGAAAAACCAATTCTAAAAAATAACTTCCAGGGGCTCCTGGGTGGCTCAGTGGGTTAAAGCCTCTGCCTTCGGCTCTGGTCATGTTCCCAGGGTCCTGGGATCGAGCCCCACAACAGGTTCTCTGCTTAGCTGGGAGCCTGCTTCCCCCTCTCTCTCTAGCTGCCTCTCTGCCTGCTTGTGATCTCTGTCTGTCAAACAAATAAACAAAACCTTTAAAAAACTTTGATTTAAATGGAAGCTCTAACATTTGCTTATGTAATGAAGATGCCTCCAATTTACTTCTCATTTTATTTACAGTTTGCAGTCAAAGTTGAAATCAGTTTTCAAACAAAACAGAGAATTTTTTTTTACTAGCGGCAGGTGACCGTTGGATACCATTCGTCATCACTTTTTATTGTATTCTGGGTGCTTTTCTCAATATATTCTTTTCAGTAAACTCCAGTTAAACATAAGTATCCTTTAATTATTTTAGCATTGATCATTGATGTTCTCTTGCTGGGGAAATTCAATTCCTAGTAAAAGTCATGCAAACCTATCAACACACTTCCATGAAACATGGCGACTAGAATACTGTGTGAGACACCCATCAGTGGGCCCCGTCATTTACGATCCCAGCCACAACAAAGAGAAACCCAGCGTCCATTTGTCAATTACACTTCCGTGAAGCAGGGATGGAAGTCTATTTGGGGAGAATGGACCTGTCTCCAAAAGACAATATTCTTCCTCATGACCTCCACATGTAGAGGAGATTTACAGTAAGATTTCACAGTTTCCCTCATAAAGCCAAAAAGAACCACAGCACACATTTATTTGCTGAGAAACATTTTCCCTATTCCCACCGCCAAATTAAAGAGTCAGTTACAAATTCACTACTTCTGGCCTTGTAAGCTCACAAGTTAGTTTGAATCTGTGGGAAAATCTGAATATTTTATCTCAAATCTGACTAATTCCAAAGGAGTAGTGTTAGAGATGGGCATTGGCTTATACACAATACACAAGTACAGTCCAGGGAGCTGTCAAGCGGTCATTGACTCATTCACCCACATCTTTGGAGAGCGCGTGGCTGGGGCACTGAGGACCGGACTTCCCTTCTGTCTCACTGTTTAATTCAGCCTATGTCATCAGCCCACAAAGTGTTGCTATCCTGGTTCAGAAGAGAAAACTAGGTGCCATCAACAACTCGCTGCAAGTCTAGCCCTAGCAAATGCTCAGCTAGGATTTTAACACAAACCTGTCTTTTTTTCCTACCAAATCTGTGCTGTAATGTAATTTACAGTTTTAACCTTTTGTCCTTCAAGGCTTTCTGCACATGTTCCCTCTCTTCTTTCAATGCACTTGCTTTTATTTGCAGATGGCGTAGTAACAGTTTGGGCGTCCTTCCAACCGGGTCTTTATTCCTTGAGTATTTGGAAGAAAAAGGCGCTTTTCATTAACACCACTTACAAAAGGGCTTCTAGCCTCTAGAAATGACAGACCCTTAAGAAAAAACAGGGTGGGGATAACTCAACCAGTGATCCTGACTCTCTGTCCCCCAATTTTTCTCTTCTTTCCTTTTCTGGGGGTCGGGGGTTGGGCGGAGGGAGAAGATTGTCTTGCTTTTAACCATGATCTGGGCTACAGTGATTTCTCTTGTAAGTTCTCCATGGTTCTTTCTTGGAGGATTGTAGGTTTGGATCATTTTAGGAGTGATTATCTGGCCATGTGTTACTTCAAAGTTAGCTAATGATGAAATCAACAGCAACAGCTTTCATTGCACTAATGTTTATTGAGCACGAACTGCACTTTGGGTCAGCTCCCCAGGTGCACCTGGAGGACCGTAAAGATTGTGAAATCTGTGGGGCGCCTGGGTGGCTCAATGGGTTAGAGCCTCTGCCTTCGGCTCAGGTCATGATCCCAGCGTCCTGGGTTCGAGCCCCGCATCAGGCTCTCTGCTCAGCAGGGAGCCTGCTTCCTCCTCTCTCTGCCTGCCTCTCTGCCTACTTGTGATCTCTCTCAAATAAATACATTAAATATTAAAAAAAAATCTCAGACTGCTTTAAAAAAAGAAAAAGATTGTGAAACCTGTGCGGGGTTATCCAGAGCTTAGATCAGAAGCTAGTATGTCTAACCTCTGCTCACTTGTTGGAAGTCAGAGCAGACATTATGCCTTCCAACACACTTCTTCTGTCCTGCTCTCTGAACAGAATTCGAGCCCATCAGGCTCTGTTTGTTAGTCTCCTCTGTGGTCAAGTGTCCACTCTTTAAGGCCAATTTCTCATTTGAAGTTTAATTCCTAGAACCTACCAGAGCACCCGATGTATGTTCCTTAATAACTGAACTATGGAAATAGGGGTGTGATCTTTAGTGGGGA
The DNA here is from genome assembly GCF_009829155.1 of Mustela erminea. NCBI lineage: Eukaryota > Metazoa > Chordata > Mammalia > Carnivora > Mustelidae > Mustela > Mustela erminea. Next base: position 10,644,537 of record NC_045627.1, on the reverse strand, counting down.
TGGCCTGAAAATAAGAGTCCTGGGAGCTGGATCTGGGGATGGTAGCAGCTGACCTTGACTGAGAAGTTAGGACCAACTAGATCTTGAGCAGCCTTCAGATGAAATCCCTGATTCCTCCCACGTCACATGGAAGCAAGCCGAGACAGACCGGCTTGGTCATATGTTCGGAGCCACTGGTCTAGTACGTGGCAGAGTCAGGATCAGAGCCTGGATCCAAATCTACTCTCTTAAAGTTTTATTCCTTTCCCAGGCTACTCAGAAATGATCACTCCATTTCTCCTTTCCTCGGTGACTTTATTTATTTTTTTTTTTAGTCAAATTATTTTTATTTATTTTAATCTTGACATAATGCCCTCCATTTTAATGGTAAAATTGATATCTATTTCACTCAACGTGTGTTCACCGAGCCACTGTGTGCCCTAGGCACTATCATAAGCCTCTAGGCCCTAGAGATTCAGCAGTGAACAAAACGAGCCTAGTTCTTGCAGTTAAGCCCACATTCTGACCAGGGGCACAACAGCAGCAACAAAAAATGGGAATGAAGTATATAGCATGTAAGTAGGTAATAAATACCATAAGGAAAAATAGAAAAACGAGAAAAAAGGGAAGGTGCATGGTGTGGGGGTAGTGACAGGGAGTCCCTGAATTGCAGTTTTAGGTAGGGAGGTCAAGGAAAGCATCACTCAGAAGACAGCAGCTCAGCAGAGGCCTGGGGGAGTTAGGGGAGGGGCCAGTGGCTAGAGAGGAAGGTTGTTCCCAGCAGAGGGAAAAGCACAAAGTCCTGAGGCAGGAACGTGAATGGCTAGTTCAAGAAAGATCAAAGAGGCCCATGTGGCTGGAAGGTAGCCAGCATGGGGAGGTTTGCTGAGAAGGGGGACAGGTGGGAGGGGAGGATTTGTTTTAGCAGTTTTCATTTTGAGATGCTTATTAAACATCCATAGGGAAAGGTGGAGGAGGCACCTAGCTAGATGCCAGAATCAAGAATGCCAGGCTGAGGACATCTGGATTGGCACATCCATGCGGAAGTCCTCAGTTCATAAACCATTTAAGTCTGTGGCAACCCAGAGAGGGAAGAGAACACGATGAGTTGCCCTGGAGGAGATGGTATCTGGGCTGGATCCTGAAGAATTTGCTTCAGATCAAGAAGCAGAAATCGGGGACAAGGACACAGCAGGCAAAGAGTGGACTTTGTGCGAGGACACAGGATGAGGGAAGGTTCAGAGTGCTGGAAGCAGTGTCAGACTGTAGGATGGCATGGTGTGGATGGGGTGGGAAGGGGCCGCTGGTGAGGTTAGAGAGACAGACTGGGGAGCCAGATTGCTAACATCTTTAGCCGACATGCCGAGGAATTCAGTATTTGTTCTGCAACCAGATGGGAGCCATCCAAGGCTTTTAAACAGGAATGTCACATGATTGGATACATTGTTTAAAAAAGTAACTGGCAGTACAGAGAAGGTTAAACTGAAGAAGAGGAGGCTTAACTCATGTGCATAGTAACTATCAACAAGTTTGAAAGTGACAGTCACAGGACATCAGGTCAAGCACTATGGAAAGATTACAGGTACCTCTTCCTGTTGAAAAAAACATTCCTGAAGAAAAAACAATGGCCTGTGTTTAAGGTTACTTATTGTTACCACTTTTGGGAGAGCATAATATGATGGGTCTGACTTCTTTTTCTTGAAGGGCTTAAGTAATTTTCCTCTTAAACTGATGGTCTGGGGCCCCTGGGTGACGTTAAGCATCTTGCCTTTGACTCAGGTCATGATCCCAGGGTTCTGGGATTGAGCCCCACATGGGACTCCCTGCTTGGTGGGGAAGCCTGCTTCTCCCTCTCCCACTATTACTGCTTGTATTCTCTCTCTCTATCTCGCTGTCTCTCTCTGTCTAATAAATAAAATCTTTAAAAAAATAATAAGTAAATAAGCTGATGATCTATTTTGAAATGTGAGTACATTGTAAATACATTTCTCTCCACAGAGCGAGACCCTCGGGTGTCACAGTTAACTACTCATTTTACTTGATTCCTAAGGAAATGGATCCAACTTACTTGGGACTAAATCACATTTTGATTTATTTTGTTAAAAATTATACTTGTTTGCTTGATAGGCAGGGAGAGAGAGAGAGATCATGAGCAGGGGAGGAGAGAGAGAAGCAGTGTCCCCCCAGTGAGCTGGGAGCCCAACATGGGGCTCGATCCCAGGACCCCAAGATCAATACCTGAGCTGAAGGCAGACATTTAACCGAACAATTCACCCAGGCACCTCCCTCCATTTTGATTTAATATATGGGGGAAATTGTGGCAATCCAGAAATACCCCCATATTTTTGATCCCTGAATAGCATTACTCATATCATACTGACCAAATTGCAGTATTTCTTTTTGGAAAAACAGTGGGGGGCGTCTTACCGGAGCAGAAGCTATAGGAACCAGGAATATGCATACCTTACAGCTTGTTGAAGGGAGCCCCCCACAATCAAAGAGGAGCTTATCCCTGTGTTGATAGAGTCAGAGTACAAAGTCACATTTCTTGCTTTCTTGACACATTCTGTGTCACATGAATTTTTATTTAATTTTTAAAACACTATTACATGTGTAATTTTACAAGTGACAAAATTGAGGCTCAGAGATTTAAATAACTTGGCTAAGGACAAAGAGCTCTTACCCAAGGTAATAGTTACTCCTGTTGACCTCTGCTTAGCTAGCCATGAGAAAGCATACTTGATGTGTAAAGCAAAATACCCAGAGATGGGTAGAAGGGTCCCACCAATACTGTTTCTCATAGAAGCTTCGGAATGCTGTTAATGAAGAGTGATTTGTCTCACCAAAAAACATCAATTTTCTTTCTAAGTAGTTCATTCTCTCCCTCGTCAGGATGTGGTTTTAAGTATGAAAGGTCCCCCAAAAAATCAAATAAAGAGATTTTGTCTGTTTGCTCTCCAAGACTTAAAAGCCTTACTAAAGATCTGGGGCGCCTGGGTGGCTCCGTGGATTAAGCCTCTGCCTTTGGCTCAGGTCATGATCTCAGGGTTCTGGGATGGAGTCCTGCATCATGCTCTCTGTTCAGCAGGGAGCCTGCTTCCCCCTCTCTCTCTGCCTGTCTCTCTGCCTACTTGTGATCTCTCTTTCTCTGTAAAATAAATAAATAAAACCTTTTTAAAAAAAATCTATTTTAAAAAAACCTTACTAAAGATTAAAGTTTATTACTCCAAACATTCCAATCCACTAACAAGAAACTTGGCTCATTAATTTTGGATAATGGGTGAAATAAAAGGAAAAACTGAAATTTATTCTTGTTTGATGTAAAAAAAAATCAGTTATTTGACTTTCCATATATTTAAATGGACTGATTTCTATAGTTGTTTCCTTTCCAAGGAATTCATGTCATTCATGGCACAAATATTTATTAAACACCTACTAGGCATTGTTCTGGAAGCTAAATAGAGAGCAGTGAACAACATATACAGAAATTCCTGCCTTGTGAGAGCACTTAATTTTGCAATGCATTCAATTGAAGACATGCATCAGAATTACTTGTGGCACTTTGAAGATGAATCCCATCAGAATCCCATCAGAATCCTGAAACGTTTGCCTGTTTGGAAAATTTTGCAGGGTTCTGATTCGGGACCTGGGATGGGGAGCTTTTGTAGCAGGAAATGATGATATATTATCCATCCATCCCAAACCATTCTTGCTCCTCTTTTTTTTAATCAAATGTTCACTTTTTGGTCAAACATGGAGAGCAACTTGAGAAAACACAGGGCACAAAGATTTTGCTTTGACAATTTGTAATGTGCTCAATATTTTAAATGTATTGATAAAATGTTTCTGATCAATTTCATAAGCAGAATAATGTTTTTAATTCCATAGGAATACTGATGTGCAAAGGACTACTGTCAGAATAGGAATAAGGAAGTAATGTTATTTTAACTTGAAGAGACACCTGTAGATTTCACTGTTTTGTAAAATTGTACTTGATTATCAGCTATATAGATAATCATATATGATCATATATGATATATATAGTCATATATAATCATATAGACAAGATATCTTGTCTAGTTTTGTCCAGTATCTTGTCTAGTTTTGCTTTCGTTGCCTCTGTTTGGTGTCATTTCCAAGTAATCATTAGCAAGACCCATGTCACAATTTTCTTCCATGCTTTCTTCTAAGAATTTTATAGTTTCAGTCTCATTTTATGTGTCTTTTTTTAAAATATTTTTTTTATTTATTTTACAGACAGAGATCACAAATAGGCAGAGAAGCAGGCAGAGAGAGAGAGGGAAGCAGGCTCCCTGCTGAGCAGAGAGCCCAATGCAGGGCTTGATCCCAGGACCCTGAGACCATGACCTGAGCCAAAGGCAGAGGCTTAACCCACTGAGCCACCCAGGCTCCCCTGCTATTGAGGTCTCTTAAACCACCACTCAGGAAGAAAGTGTGCACACACTCGCCCATTATCTGCACTACTTTGAAATGTATTGGGTGTTAACAGCTTATCATTAATCCTCACGTTGAGAGTCACATTCCTCATTTTTGTTTTATTTTGTCTTTCCCAACATCAGTTCTCTCTTGTTGTGAAGGCAGTTTTTTATGGTCACTTTTTCCTCATTCTCAGGCGGATCAACCTACCATCATATGGTGGGCTTTTGTTCAGCTCTTGTTCTAGTAAGGGGATAAATCATAATACCCATCTGTCCTTGACTCTTTTTAATTCCATAGAAGTTTTAAATACCCAATGTTTTTCAGTTAATGAAATGTCAGGACAGTTAAGTAGTAAATTCTGTGCAGAAGTCGATTTCTAGGTCAGAAAAATTCCAACTATGAAGTTATTAACTGGAATCAATTAGCATATAAGTTATTTCATTGTCACTTCAGTGTTAGGAAGGAAAGAAGGAACAGCAAGGGAATATATGATTAGTCCAAAATGGATGGATAGAATTCATTTGACAAATATAATTAGCCTTTAAACACCAACATCATTTAAAAAGAAACAATTAGGAGAAGACAAAGGAGGTTTATGCAAATCCTGGTGTGCCTTCTGTTTTATGAGTTAGCCTTGTCTAGATTTATGCAGGGCTGAAATACTTGACCTTCGTGTCAAGTGGATGGCTTTTCTGAGGAGGACATGATTTCTGTGCAGTATCAAGGCTGTACTTGTGGCTCTGTGAAAGGTTCAACTCTGTGAAAACAGGCATTGAAATGAGCATCAGTAGGAGCGCCTAGGTGGCTCATTTGGTTAAAGATCTGCTTTTGGCTCAGGTCATGATCCCAAGGTCCTGGGATCGAGTCCCAAATCAGGTTTCCTGTTCAGTGGAGAGTTCGCTTCTCCCTCTCCTTCTGTACCTCTCCGGCCCTCTGGCTTTCTTTCCTCTTCCTCTCCTTTTCCCTTCTCCCCCCATTCATAGGTTTGCCCTGGTGTGGTAAGCACACACACACACTCACTCTCTCTGTCTCTCAAATAAATAAATAAAATCTTAAAAAAAAAAAAAGAAGGAAAGAAAGGAAGGAAGGAAGGAAGGAAGAAAGCAGCATATACTGAAATGCATAGGAAAGATGACTCCCTGTTAGGGTCCAGGTGAGGAAAGCCCACGCAACAAGCAGCGTAGCTGCCTAAAACTCAGGCAGGATTTTCCCCCCAAGATTTGTTTTATATTTTAATAAAATGTGGGTTTGGGTTCAGCAGTACTTGGCAAAGAAAGAGGAATCATTATCAGTCGTGAAACTTTACCTTTTGACCCCTGACAACTTTGCAGTAGTGAGCTTCAGTGGAATCTCCCTTTTTGTTTTTGTTTTTGTTTTTGTTTTTTTTCTCTTGGGAGACTGGTTTTGATCAGACTGCTGTGCATGCTGAATTATGCCCCACAAATCCTAAAGTAGGAAAGCAGAAGTGTTCTCATTATCACTCCGAACAGTGAAGAGCTTGGCATAAAGTTTCAGGGGTAGCTTTGCATCGGGTGGGAGCATCTGAGCTTTGGGGTGCTGGAAACCCTTTTTAACAACGGTAGTTTAATCGCGAGCCAGAACAACTGTATTGTTATTTAAGAGTTTCTGTTGTAAATAAAATTAAAACTTAGGTTGGACATCTTGACCTCACATTATAAAATGCCCATTTAAGGTATTAAGGAACTTACTTAGGTAGGACACCTTGACCTCAGATTATAAAATGACCATTTAAGTTATCGAAGAACTTTACCTGCCCAAATGGGTAGAAGATATTTGAGTCATAAGGCCCTTTCTGAATGATACAAATGAAGCCAAGACCACAGACTTTGAGTCTCAGTTAGTGGTTAGGATAGTCCATGATGGCTGTTGAAGAAATGATTATTTGTAGGTGGAATTTTTATTAATGGGGATAATACTTGTGCAGTTCCTTCAAGCTTTATCTTAAATGTCACCCATTCTGTGACACCTCTTCTTCCCACTCTCTTCTGGAACGCAGCTTTTCCTAACTGCTCTGATGGGTGTGTACCTCCATCTTTCTACCTGTAATTCAGCATCAGAGTTTGCAACCTAGTTGATGGACTGGCTGGAAAAGGATTTAGTAAATGTAACAAGATACGTTATAAGATGTAACGTGTGTATGTGTATCATGTATATATATAATGTGTATATAACATGTAACATATAACATGTAACAAGATACAATATAAACAAGATGCAAATGAAAAATGATAAACGTTAGACAAGTAGATATAAATGTGATTGGAAAAGTACTTCATGTACGTTAGAAGGAAGTACATGAAAGACTATTAAAAATAAGATTGAAAAAAAAAAGTCACAGACAGAACCCACAGTAAAAGCATTCTCTAGGAAGACTCCAGTAATGTGTATTTATTGTCAAATGCATTTTTGCAATTTATTTAGAAGTTTCTTTAACAACTTATGTTGCTGCCATTATTTATTTGGTCAGCTCTCCAAATTCCATTTTTGTGTGAGGATTTCCCCTTCAAGGATTCCACATTGCACTCCCCGAACATGTTCTTCACACCAAATGTCTCCTGATGGATTCTTTCAGCTTACCCTTAACAAAGGAAAAGATGCCAGATCAAGATGTATACAGTAATGACCCCTTGAGAGGACATGCATGGAAGAGTCATGGCCACCTTCTGTTTGCATCTTCTGTGTTGCTCTAAGGGAAACAAGGGTGCCAGCCCACCTGTCCATGTCTGCCATTCAATTTCTGCAGTGTATATCTGCAATTTACATCAGTTATCTTTTTTTTTTAAGATTTTATTTATTCATTTGACAGAGAGAGAGGTCACAAGCAGGCAAAGAGTCAGGCAGAGGGGCGGGGGGATGCAGGCTCCCCGACGAGCAGAAAGCCCAATGCGGGGCTCAATCCCAGGACCCCAAGAGCATGACCTAGCTGAAGGCAGAAGCTTAACCTACTGAGCCACCCAGGCGCCCCTATATCAGTCATCTTAAACTGACTTGTGCTGATGAGCTAAGAACTAGTGGATAGCAGTCCTCTTGATAAAGTTCATATTTCTGGGATTCTTAGATTTTTATCAAAATGTTTTTACTCCTAACATCATTTCTTTTAGATGCTGGAATTGTGGGCCACTGCCCATTTGTATAACCAGCTAGTGTAACTCCACAGAAACAATGATCAGGTCAGAAGAAAGAACATAAGGAAGGGCTCAGACAGATAGACGTGCACTTTCATGTCAGCTTCACCAAGTTATTCAAGGACCCTCCACATTCTCATTTACAAAAGGGGGTCAACAATGCTGTCTACCTAAGATGGTTTGTATGACTAAATAATATAATCCAGGGAAAGTGTTTAACATTCGGTGGAGCACAGACTAAGCATTTAAAACTAAGAGCTATAATAATAACCCATTGTGACTTTAAAGTAATGTGACAAAACACAAGAGAGAATTAATTTGCTGGAAGAGTCCATCAGGACTATGTGTTAGATGGGGAATGCTACGCCACTCTAGCAAAAGATCCGTTGTAGTTCAGGAGCTCAAGGAAGCAGAAGTTTATGTATTGTCTGCATAAAGGTCTTCGAGGGCTGTTCCAAGTCAGTGAGTTCTACATCGTGAGGTCATTTTCCAGATCTCCCTAGTTAGTATCATTCCAGCACACGGAGAGGACAAAGAACATGGAGGCACCAAGTTAGGAAATTTGGGATCAGGCATGGAAGTGACATCTGTCCAAGCAGACCCCACTGGGGAAGAGCAGTCACAAAGCTGTGTACCACGGCAAGGAATGTGGCTGGGCGATCATACTTCTGCTTCTTTGGAAGACAAGGAGAGTGAATTTTCCTTGAGTTGTTAGTCTTCTGTGGGGAGATTGGCAGAACACACACAGGCCCAAGGAAGTTGCCTACTTGGGAAGTTTGTGAGTCAAGCCTGTCTCAAGCATAGAGTCTTGTGGTTTTCTTTTTATTAAATGAGAAGTGGGAATAAACCATTTACACAATCACTTCTAGTTCTTGGTACCATAGAATTAGAGAATACTGACTTTTAGCAAAATACCACTTTGGTTAAATATTTTCCTAATTGAACAATTGCCAACAAAAATATAGGATAAGTGCTGTAAGGATTTATTTTGTTTTCCATTTTCAAATATGAAATAACATTAAGCGAAGTTAGGACAAACAACTGCCAAATTTATCCATCCAAACATTCTTAAAAACAAAATAGAAAAGGTTAACACATGCCAGTTTTCCTAAGCTGTTTTTCTAAATTGGAAAATCCTGAAATTCCTATGATTGTCTGTTAGATGGGATCATTGTATTTTTTAAATATTTTTTCACCAGGCTTCAGCTGTTGTGGGATTCACATCAGAAATCAAAGAGAAAAGGGATTAAGGTCAGGGTTAGTGTTAGATTTTTCAGATCTTGGTTAAGGGAATGAAAAACTTCAAGATAGACACTATTTTTATTAATATTTACATATAAGAAGCTAGGTGATGTTTTTTAAAAATTCCTCTTTTGGGCAGCACAGTATTTGTCGGGAAGAAGGACTTTGATAAACTGCCAAAGGTAGAGGGCAAGACCACAGAGGTGTAAACTACTCCGCGTTAGATTAGAATGATTTCTGTTCCTTCTGAAATCTAGAGTGAGCATAGGAATCTCTTCCAAGGAATTTGGCATTGGGAATATGGAAATTTCATTATAGTTTCCTGGAGTAGGAATTGTCTCTGTCCTGTTCGCCAGGACACAACCCCAGCATTTAGAGGGATGCCTGAGACACTATAGATATAAATATAAATATTTATAGCTACAGACAGAGATGGTAAGTTCTCATATTTTGTCGAATGCATGGTTGGTTATAGAAGTTGGAGCATCCGGGAAGCCTCCGTTACTCGTTTACTCCTGGGTTATATAAGAAACATGTAGGTGGAGAAGATGTCATTTGGCAAATGAACATAGTTGCTACAAAGACAACAGTGGGTATTTCCCAAGGGATTTTTTTTTTTTTAAGACAGAGTAAGAAAAGTAACACAGTAGAAGTAAACTGTTTCATCTGTTGACATTTTGAGTATCCTAAGTCATGTGTGACTGAGCCCTTTTGATTCTAGGCGTCTTAGATGGTTGTTAGAGGCTTTGCTGTGTCCATTCACTTACTCATTTATTTGTTTTCTTTACAGTATTTATTTATGCCAGACACTGTGCTTATTAGCACTGTGATTATAGTGACAAACACTGGGGCAAGACGGTGTTTGATGAGCTTATAGTCCAGGGGCCAATACAGATAATACACTTATTAGTATATAATACTAATACAATAATACATATATACAGAATAATATACAATACATATACAGTAATATACTTATTATTATATGCAGACTTGTCTGTGTGTTTATATACAGGGTTAATCTAGGATATGTAGGATTTTTTAATTAAGAGATCCTCCAAACAAATGTCTTTTTTTTTCTTAAGATTTTATTTATTTAACAGAGGGAGAGATCACAAGTAGGCAGAGAGGCAAGCAGAGAGAGAGGGTGAAGCAGGCTTCCGGTTGAGCAGAGAGCCCGATGCGGGGCTCGATCCCAGGACCCTGAGATCACGACCTGAGCTGAAGGCAGAGGCTTAACCCACTGAGCCACCCAGGTGCCCCCCAACAAATGTCTTTCAATTGCAATGGCTGGAGCAAAGGAAATGTGTCTGATAGCCACGATTAGAAACTGTAAAGATTTGAGTACCAGGTGGACAAATAATTTGGAACCTAAACACCTTCGCATATTGGCTCAGCAATCATTTCATGGCCCTCCCAGTTGCTAATTGTCCCCTGTATAGTTGTTGTTGGGATGGTGGTGGCAGGAATGGTCCTGCAGACGTTTCAGGACAGCACAGTGTCTGAAGTGGCCCTCACGTGGGGCTGGTACGACCCCTCCAAGAGGCACTCGCAAATATGCTGGTGCATTTTCATTTCCCACAATGACTACACGCTCCTTGGATGTCCTAGGGTACGCTGACAGCTCAGTACCCCGGAGAGTTGTTCGGTCCCAAATGACACTTAATGACACCATTAAGAAGCACTAGACAGATCAAGTCCTTTTTTTTTTTTTACTGTGTTCTGAAGATTCTGCTTTTAAATATTTGTCTTTGGCTAAGCATGGACAATCCATTCACACCCTGGAACACAGGTCAAAAAGAATCACACCAGAATCAGTAAGAATTAGTGCTATGTTCATGAAGGGAACAGTGATCTTGGGGTCACTCCGACCTTAGGACACCAAGGAAGAAAAACTTAAAATCTTTGAGTTATGGGCTAGTCCTTCAGAGGCTGAAAGAGACAGAAGAAGGGAGGAAGGTTTTCTTTCATAGTTTGTCTGATGATGGAAAAAAGAGGCCTGATCTTATTCTCAGGTTAAGACCATTAATGAATTTAAAATGTACAGACCCAAGGCTGTCCTACCCGGTCTTAAAAGGATTATGGATTGGATTAAGGGACTTTTCTGTTCCAGCAAAGCTTACAAGAACTTTCCTACTTTATTGAGGTAGAATTCTCTTTAATTTTAATGCGATTTATCTTTTCTTTGTTCTCTTAAAACCAAATCCTAGGCATGTCTTTATCAATGCTGCTATAACCAGGTTAAATATTCTGGAGGACTCTTTTTTGAGGGAAATCTTTTCAGAACCACTGGGGATGTTATGATCAACACTCTGAAATGTTTCCTTTACCTTAGGTATGTCAGGCCTTGAGGCTGAATTTTGTAAACCATTGTGTTTTATTTCAGTAACACAATAAAACTCACTTATCAGGAAGTCCCTTATCTGTCAACCTCAAATATCTAAGATAGAGTAGACCCAAGCAACAAAGTGCCTGATTTTTATGCCAAAAATGAAAAACTTTCAGGCTCTCCTGGGAGTCAGTGGATTCTCAGTTTGTATACAGTTCTAAGAAGCTTGGTGATCTGTTTCCTTAGCCCACAATGGACTGAATGCCCGGATAGAGACCTGTAGAATTCAGGCTGCAGACCGAAGCAGGACTGCCCACAGCCTAGCAAGGAAGAGGTACAGGACGAGGGTACCACACGTTTATTTGAAAACAGTAAAGAAACTCAAAAACCATGGGAGTTTGGAACTGGGATTTTTTTTGTCCAGAGGAGCCATCCAGCTACACAGTCCCTGAAACACTACATGTTCCCTAGGTATGGTCCTTCATGATCACAGTAACAGCATGAAAAGAAGCAAGAGAACTTTTACGAGGTTCCCCTCCAATATGTATTTTTTTAACGACTTTGTAATTTCTAAAAATTGTACTGGTATAAGACTAAGCCACAGTTGTCTGGCGGGGGAGAAGAAACGCTTATTTAGACTAGTTTACTCCCTAATAAAACAAGATTGATGGGGCAGTTATATGTGAAATTTAGTTTGGAAAACCACCTTTGGATGTGGGAATTATTCAAAACTAAACACAGCAAATTCTGCATTTTCTTATGCCCTCCTCACAAGATATTTGTCTTTCTGACTTAGAGATTTCTTGATACCGTGTGTAGTTGACTTGATTTCCTCATGAGCACATTTCACTGCGTCATGACGGAATCTCAGGCTAACCTGAATCTTTGGGCTTGTTCATACGTGAACCCGCAATTTCCAACACCCCTTAGAACTGAGGGAGAGAATGTCTTTTATTCATTGTGCACCAGCCTCGGTAAAGAGAATTGAGGAACTGGGCTGAAATCAAATGCCACCCAAGTGGAAAATACCAGTTATGTAATAATTAAAGCTTACATATTGGATTATTTTTATCTCTTTATTAGTAACTCTTAGATTAGTATAATTGCATTTATGGAGTACGTTCTGCCTATCAATTTATTTCAGAGAAGGGCTAATCAGTACTGACAGAGTAAAATGCATAGCCGTAAAATGTTTGTTATATTGGATCACTATTGTTCTAGTACCCCATATCTAATAAGGAAGAAAAATAGACTATTATTGAAATAATGATCAACTGTGGGTGGCGGTGGGCTCTGAAAGAATGAACTGGATGCTGAGTGTAGCAAAGATGGACGGGCTGCCCTGTTTTCTGCCTGAAGTTTGAGGTCTCGAACCACCCAGTTGCAGTTAAATTGTGGTACCCACAGTGCGCAACATCAGTAAACTCTTGTCCTTAATCCCTTCTCATCTTACTCTTGCCTAAGTCTTTTTTACAGAATATTTCTGCCCTCTTACTACACCAAGGTAAACATTTTAAACTATTACCACTAGCTAAGGAGGAAATACTGAGGTGTAGGTTATCTGCATTTTTTTTTTTTTAGATTTTATTTATTTATTTGACAGAGATCACAAGTAGGCAGAGAGGCAGGCAGAGTGAGAGGAGGAAGCAGGCTCCCTGCTGAGCCTAGAGTCTGACGTGGGGCTTGATCCCCAGACCCTGGGATCATGACCTGAGCCAAAGGCAGAGGCTTTAACTCCCTGAGCCACCCAGGCACCCCTTATCTGCATTTTTAAGCACTGGACAAGTGACTTGTAATCGTCAGAGAGTATTGTTAATGTAAACCGTCTATTTAAATAGACCACATGCCTTGCTATACCCTCCTGTTTCTCTCTTGAAAATAAAACACCATTTTCTTTCACATGACCATGTCGTGCATATTATTTGTGAAGGATTTTGAGAGTTTCAAGACAAAGGTGCTGAAGGCTTTTGAGGACAAAAATGAATATTGTTGCAATTTTTAATTGATCTCCCTTATCCATGAAATAGTTTCAAATTCATATTTATCCCAGACTTTCTTTGATTGTTCGCTCAAGGAGTGAGGCACTGAAAATCAGCTTTTCACGCATCCTAACTTCTCTTTACTAATGAATGAGTCTATATGTCAGCATTCAATATTGACACTCTATTTTAAAATAACCATAGGGAAGACATCCTGATTAAGAATGTTTGGATTCGGGGCGCCTGGGTGGCTCAGTGGGTTAAGCCGCTGCCTTCGGCTCAGGTCATGATCTCAGGGTCCTGGGATCGAGTCCCGCGTCGGGCTCTCTGCTCGGCAGGGAGCCTGCTTCCCTCTCTCTCTCTGCCTGCCTCTCCATCTACTAGTGGTTTCTGTCAAATAAATAAATAAAATCTTTAAAAAAAAAAAAAAGAATGTTTGGATTGGGGGTCACCTGGGTGGCTCCACTGGTTAAGCGTCTGACTCTTGGTTTCGGCTCCAGCTTTGATCTCTCAGTTATGGGGTTGAGTCCCACATGGGCTCTGTGCTCATACGGAGTCTGTTTCTTATTCTCTTTGCCTCCCCCTCTGCGCCTCCCCCTGCTAGCTCATGCTTTCTTGCCCTCTCTCTAAAACAAATAAAATCTTTTTTTTTAAAGATTTTATTTATTTATTTGAGAGAGAAACAGTGAGAGAGAGCATGAGCGAGGAGAAGGTCAGAGAGCGAAGCAGACTCCCCATAGAGCTGGGAGCCCGATGTGGGACTCGATCCCGGGACTCCGGGACCATGACCTGAGCCGAAGGCAGTCGTCCAACCAACTGAGCCACCCGGAGTCCCAACAAATAAAATCTTTAAAAAAAAAAAAAAAAAAGAATTTCTGGATGATAGATGTGAAAGTCATTTTTTAAGTACTTGCCAGGGGCTGTGTAAAATAGGAGTTCAATATAAGCAATCCATTTTAATCCTTCACTTTTCTTACCTTAAAGCTCAGTAAACATTTGGTCATTGAATGTTGAATGCTAATGCATTCTGTTTGCCCATCTCATGAAAGAGACAAAGGGAGGCAGGTACCTTAATAAAGGCAGCAGGGACTTAAGCACTTAATCCTGGTGAAATGAAGATGTTTAAGTGCCACTCACTCTTCCTGAGTGACTCTTGGGTCAGAAGCAGTCAGTCAACTGCAAACATCTTATGTGCAGTTAAGAAATCCAAGTTAATTAGTAGAATTAAATAATTCCCAGCACTGCCCAACAAAACCGTAACAGATCTTAGCAGTTTGGTGCATAAATTGCAATTATTGGAGGTGGTTGGTAATGCTGAATATCTAATGCAACTCTTCTGAACTTGGCACGAAGGCCGGGCACAGCCTAGTCTCACTGACCATTATTCTAGTCAAGGCTAACACATTGCAGAGGAGTACTCTCTGTTTCCTGTCACCAATGTAATCTCAGCCTCTGACATCTGCCCCCTCAAATCCAAACAGGAATGTAGAAATTTAGCTAGCTACCTAGATTTTTTTCAGAAAGAGAATCAAATATCCAAATTGAAGACCCCAGTTGAGGGTAGATTGGGGATAAGGAAAAGCTTGCCTTGACCTTAGATAATTCTTTTAAAGGACTATAGCTCTTGAAACTTTAAATAAATGTCTCAAAATTGTCATTAGGAAAGAACCTTCTGTATCCGACATTTTTAACCATTGTGTCTTAAGTGGTAGTCAGGACATATATTTTGTTCCCCTCTGTCTCCCCTTGCAGCATCAAGCTCTCGGCCCTACATAGTAGCTCTTGGCGAATGAATGCTGAGTCAGTGGAGGGTACCTTCCGACCCCAGCAACCAAGGTGGAAAATGGTTGGCAAGGGCTTACTGGAACATGAACACATAAAAACATATATGTAAATGATTCTATATTTACCCGACATTCTAAGAGTTATCTTCATGCCTCACAAGATTCAAATAACTAAAATTGTTAAATGCTTCAATTTTTTTTAAATTGGCTTATCTATCCAAAGCCCTTTGGAATATAACTGGTACAAAGGGAAGATTTATAATAATACTGGTTTTGGTTTTCTTCTTCCCCTGTTAGGAAAACTTTTTTTTTTTTAAGATTTTATTTATTTATTTATTTCACAGAAAGACACAGAGATAGAGGGAACACAAGCAGGGGGAGTGGGAGAGGGAGAAGCAGACTTCCTGCCAAGCAGGGAGCCTGATGTGAGCCTCCATCCCAGGACCCTGGGATCATGACTGGAGCCGAAGGCAGCCGCCTAATGACTGAGTCACCCAGGCGCCCAGGAAAATTCTTATATTATAGACACTATTGTGGTTTTGGTAAATTATTGCTGTTACAGGTGAATCTCAGAAGCAGACAACTTTGTTTTATAAATATTCACATAGTAGAATTTGGACTTGGTGAATGCGATCCCCAGTTCTCACACAGCTGTCTGTAGAAGGCCTCCTCTCAGGAAACTCAAAGCTTGAAGCATCTTTTGGAAGGGATTGGGGAATGAGCTGTACAAACTGTCTTCTAATCAGGTCCTTGGTGCTTGAACTTGTAGGTTCCCCTCCGTGTCTGTGGTTGAGCATTCAGATTTATAAATGGCTCCATACCCAAATCATAAAAGCAGGGGTGGGCATTTTCCTCCTAACTCCATGGTTCACTTAAGAGGGTCCGGAAGGCTTGTGGACGTCAGCAGAAAGGAAACTCATACTTTAAAATGCATGCAAACAGAGTTTGGGCTGAATGTTAACTCAGTAACAAGCTTTTTAATATATCATCTCTTCACTATTACCTGGGCTTTTGTTTTGTATCAGTTTATCAAAGAGGAAGCAAGGCTATGGATGGGTACCAGTCATACTTTAAGAAAGGAAATATAAGCAAAAAATAATAATAATAAGTAAATAAAATGAGGGGCCTTCAGTATGCTGAATAAAAAATGGCCATGTAACCACAAAACGAGAGATTACAGAAACTACCCCATTTTCCAACCTTTTTATCATCCAAGATGGAACAACACTGACCATATCTCTTCAGATCCCTAAATTTGGTCGGCAGTTTGTGCATAAAAACAGCAACAGTAATCATATTGTTACTCTCCATCTGTTTTGAAAGAAACTATAAAATTAGGAGATTTTGAAATGGGCACATGGGTGTGGCTGTGCCATGTGTTGTGTTTTTGCACGGGCAGGAAGTCACAGGGGAAATGAGTGCCGGCCTCGTGCTCTTTCCTTAAAACCCAATTTTGAGTACTTAGCTGAGGAAGGAGTAAGCATGTCATTTTTTTTACGTAGGCCTCATGGAATAATTTGTAACCAGCTTCTAAGATGTGCCTTTTATTATCTGTGGATCTATTTATATTTAATGGTCATATTATCAATAATTATAGGTTTTCTGTAATATATTGTTATATAATTTTATATACATACACACATGCACATACATGCACACACGCACACACACCAAAATTTGGCACACCAGTTGGTTCTCCAGTCTTTAATCAGGACAGGGTTTCTAAAATACAGGGCAGCAGCATATCATCCTATTTTAAAGTTTCCATGGGGTGTCCGGGTGGCTCAGTGGGTTAAGCCTCTGCCTTTGGCTCAGGTCATGATCTCAGGGTCTTGGATTGAGCCCCACATCAGGCTCTCTGCTCAGCAGGGAGCCTGCTTTCCTCTCTCTCTGCCTACTTGTGATCTATCAAATAAATAAATAAAATATTTAAAAAGAAATAAATAAAAATATAAAATTTACACAGATGTGCCGACTGGGCTTTAAAAAAATCATTTATTTTAGCATGAAAGTCAAGGGGCCCTTCAGTCTGTTTTCACCTGTCTTTCCACCCTCTTGGCCACTCTGCCCTTCCGTGAACCGCCCTGGTACCTTTCTGGTATGCTCCCTGATTTCACAGCACCTCTTCTCGCCAGCATACCTTTTTACATTAGTGAACTCCATCTCTTCTTCTGTCACCCTTGTGTTTGAGCTGTCCTCTAAGTTCCAGGTGGATGGCTGGTTTTTCTCTCAGAAGGGGTTGCTCTTTTTGCTTGTGGTTTGCATTGACTCGGACCAGGGTCTGCAGTCATACACACACACACACACACATACATGTATGTGTATATATATATATATTTTTTTAACCTTTTATGCTCCACATTATTGGTGTTTTTCTCCAGGTGCTTTTAGGATTTTCTCTTTATCCCTGGTTTGAAGCAATTTGATTATGATGTCCCCTGGTGAATTTTTTTTTCCTATTTCTTCTCTTGGGCATTTTTGGAGGTTCATGAATCTGTGGGTGTATAGTTTTCATCAGATTTGGAAATTTTTCTGTCAGTATTTCTTCAAACATTTTGTCTACCCCCCTTCCTCCCCATTCTGTCCCCTTTTAGGGAAATCTCATTCCCATTCATTTGGTCATCTGATGTCCCACTTCTCACTGAAGCTCCATTCTTTTTTCTTTTTTTTAATATCAGACACTGTATATTTTTCCCACAGGAGTTTGATTTGAGTCTTTTTTTTTTACTTTAGTTTTATTAGAGAGAGATTACAAGTAGGCAGAGAAGAAGACAGAGAGAGAGGAGGAAGCAGGCTCCCTGCTGAGCAGAGAGCCTGATGTGGGGCTTGATCCCAGGACCCCGAGATCATGACCTGAGCTGAAGGCAGAGGCCTAACCCACTGAGTCACCCAGACGCCCCTTGATTTTTATTTTTTTTAAAGATTTTATTTATCCATTTAAGAGAGAGAAAGTGCAGCAGACAGAGGGAGAAGCGGGCCACCTGACGTCCAAGGAGACTGATACAGGATTCGATCCCAAGACTTTGGAATCATGATCCAAGTCCATGAACTACCCAGGCATCTCTGATTTGGTTCTTCTTACGTCTTGTATGATCCTATTACCATCCTTCTAGTTGACTCTCTCAACACTGTGTGTGTGTGTGTGTGTGTGTGTGTGTGTGTGTGTGTGTGTGTGTAAGCTCCTTCAATGTCCTTATCTACTAATGATGCCATCAATTTCACATCCAGACTCATTTCTATTGATTCTGTCTTCATTAGAGATCGCACATTTCTGTTTGTTTGCATGTCTCAGGACTTTTAGATTTGATGCCAGACATTGTGAATTTTATTCTATGGGTTACTGTTACTTTGTATCCCTCCAAAATGTTTTATCTTTGTTCTGGGATGCATTTAAGTTGGAAACACTTCAAGCTCTTTGATACTTCTGTTTAACATTTTTAGGAGACTCCCTGAAGTCTCTTGTCTAAAGTTACTGTGGCCTTACTCCTGCAGTGGTGCCTTCGGAGTGCTTTGCCAGATGTCCCACGTGTCAGGAGACCTTTCCACTCCAGATGGGTGAAATACAAATTCTCCCCAGCCTGTGTATTCTGAAGATTGCTTTGATACTCCTTTCTTGGGTCCATCTCCCAACCTGGGGTCGTTTCCTTCTGACCACGCAGTGGGCAGTCACACCCAACAGAACTCCAGAACTCTCCCTCTCTTTGCAGCTCCTCAAATCTTAGTTCAGCCATCACGTCCCAAATGAGAGTCTGTGGATTTCTTTTCCCCCCAAGAGAAGTGTTTATGACTTCATCTTCAGTTTTTCAGCTTTTCACTTTACCTAGCATCATGGCATGTCTCTGTTTTATTTTGTATTATTCCTTGAGGCTTACAAGTTACCTCTCAATAAATTGCAAGCCCCTTGAGAGCAGAATCCATGACACACCCTTTTCGAATTCCCCACTGCACATCACAAAATGTGTAGTGCGCACACGGTGCATCATAAAGGTCAATGGAATGAATGAATAAAGGCATTTGTCATATGTCCTCATTAATTAATGTGGGAGAATTTGGGCCTCTGTCTAACATTGCAGGAAAATGAAATACATTTTCCAATAGTTGCCTTTGCTCAGCTTTCTCCCCCTCAGTCTTTCTGCATAATTTCACGAGTGACAGGAAGGAGGGCATAATAAGCACATTCATTAAATTTGTAGAGGATTCCAAATCCAAAGGGAATCGTAATCTCAAAATATAAGATTAGGGTTAATTCTATCCTTGGCAAGTAGGATGAGCAATCACAAAGTAAGTAAAATTAAATGAAACTACAAGGTATTAAATTTTAGAAAGAAATTAAGCCACCTGCCATGATAGAGATGGTTGGAACCACGTAAGATTGTAGAAGCTATAGTGAATCACAAGCTGAAAATGTGTCAAAAATGAAATTTCCTGTTGTTATAAGATGCTTTGTAAAAGTGGCAAAGATAATTATCCTTTTACAGTCATAATTGTACAACCCTTATAAAATCCTGTGGCAGTTTTTGAGGTCTGTTTTTGATAGCATTAGCAAATAAAGGGTTTTAAGATGAAAGCTATTAAATTGTTGCAAATGGAACCCATGAAGAGAACTTATTCCCTTTTTCCCTTTTGCTCTTTTATTTTTCTGCAAGAACAAGGTGCATGTACAGAAAATTAGCTTCCTGTAACAAAGAAAACATGCAAACAAAAAGGAAAAACCACTGCCTATAACTGAAACCAAAGCACTAGCCTTAGCGTTGGGAGACAGTAAGTGAGAAACATGACACACTATTATGAACATTGACTAGCATTTAAGTGGGGGCTGCACTGACCTCTTCCAGCATGCAAAAGAGTGTCTAGCATTCAAATAGCTTTTTTAACTTTTCAGTATATCATAAATATAATATCTAAACCTCACAGTGAATTTGTGAAATATTATTTCCATTGTACAGATGACAAAATTGAGTAGTTTTTAAAAAAACTTTTTATAAGGATTTATTTAGTTATCTGAAAGAGAGAGTGTTGGGGGTAGGGCAGAGGGAAAGAATCTCAAGCAGACTCCTTACTGAGTGTGGAGTCCAATGCGGGGCTCGATCTCACAACCCTGAGATCATGACCTGAGCTGAAATCAAGAATCAGATGCTCAACTGACTGAGCCACCCAAGCCTCCCTAAAATTGAGTGATTTTGAAGACATGAACCCCATTTTAAGTCAGGTGGCTAAGCAGCATAGTCTAGACAGAAATAGCAATCTGTACAATACTGTGTCAAATGAACAGTAATCCCAAATAAATATGGTGTCATATTTTGAAAGCACCAATGTGCTATGAAATGGAAGATGGTAAATATTATTTTCTGTGGCCTGGAGATTGGACCCTCCTGAAAAAGTACTCTTAGGAATTCCCATGAATTCCTTCAGTATTCAGGGGAAAAGAAAATGTATTAGTTATTTTCCAGATTGTGACACTAAGAAACCCAAAACGTTTGTCTTCCATGAGCTTTCTTCTTGGGGGTAAGTTGAGCATTAATATTATAAGCTTACAGTGCTGCCAACTCCTTCCCTATTGTGCATGGGTCAGTGATTTAAGTGACTCTGCCACCTCCAATCACTTATTTATTTTTAGGTTGTTTTATATTCCTCTTTAGAAATGATAAGTTGGAGTACGCAGGTGGCTCAGTCCGTTAAGCATCTGACTTGATTTCAGCTCAGGTCACGATCTCAGGTCGTGAGATCAAGTCCCACAGTCGGCTCCACGCTCAGCACAGAGTCTGCTTTGAGATTCTCTCTCTCCCTCGCCCTTTGCTCCTCCCCACACCACATCTGCTCATGCTCTCTCAAATAATAAATCAATAAATCTTGAAAAACAAACAAACAACAAAAACAAACAAACAAAAAGAATGTTAAGTTAATGACAGGGTCCCTTGAATTTCATGTTGAAGATTTGGACCCAAAAAAGGATAATGAAATTGATGTGGACGTGGAAGAATTATGCTTTGTAAGCAGAAGACTGTCCTTGAGAACAGAAGGGAAAGAGGAGGGAATTAGCACAGAGGCTGTTTGGTAGATGGACCACGAGTGAGTGTCCACCCAAGGTGGACGCTTTCTCTGGGAGTCCCCGGAGCAGATCAGCTGCTCCGAGGTGTGGATCGGACATGAGACTTGGGTCTGGGACAGATGGGTCAGTGGAATACGTTCTGGATCCGAGGGGTTTCGTGCAGCTGCTGTGGGAACCCCACTTCTCAGAGTCCTTTCCTGTCCTTTCTGTGTGTGCCTGCAGTTTTTCTTCACCGAAGAGAATTTTGCTGGCTTGGGAGTGTCTGACGACAGCAAAATAGGTTGATAAATTAGGCTTTGTTAACTCAATAGAATATTTTTGGCAAAGAGAGGCTGTTCTGTAGCCACTTCTCCTCATATTTATCTCCTGGCTTGACAAATCCCAAACAGGTAAAGACATACTCCACATAGTTACTATTCAAAAGTCTTGTCCCGTGAGCCTAAAATTGCCTTTTGTGGGATAACAAGTGCGATCATGTGAAGGAATTTGGTCATTCAGTTGACTGACCACCACTGGTGTGAAATTATATGACCCTAGAAAGCCTTTTCTGTCATTTTACCATGCTCTGCAGCTCGGGAAATTCCGGGGTTGGCGGGGGGGAATTCCTAGGTCTGTCTGGAAACATAAACTTATAACAGTCTGGAAATGAAAGAGACCCGGAGATCATTTTATTCCCTCATTCTAGAGATGAGGGTACTGTATCACACACAGGGTGCCTCACTCGGAATGTTCTGGAAGGTACTAGTGTTGTCGCCACTGTTCTGTCCTGGCTTCTCTGGAGAGATGTTGGTCTTTCACAGTGTAAGCCAGCAAACCTCTTTATAGGTCTCTCTCTATTCATGAAGTCTGGGAATCCATCTCTGTCCTCCTCATTGCTCTCCATTGCCTCCCAGGAAACCCAAAGGTCCCTTTGCCACTGGCCCCTGGGCCTCACTGGCTGTTTGTTTAAGTCGGCATCCCTATGGCAATAGGTCCTGTTCAGGGTCAGGTGTGGTTAATGCTTTATTATTTTGTAGTTATGATGTTTGTGATGCTAACTGTTTATAGCAGCAGACAGTAGAAGCCTATGCAGACTTTATTTTGACAATCTGGCATTTGACAGGAATAAACGGAAGACACATTTTGAGGATAAAAGACCAGCAGTTTAATCTTGGTGTCACGGGTGTCAAGGTGGTCATAAAAATTGAAGGTTTCTTACCAAAAGTGGCTTTGTGGGGAAGAGCCCAGGTTCTGACTTTCACCCACTTTATTTGGTATAAGGCCGTATGAAACGTGGTAGAATGACCCTCAAGCAGGGAGTATATCCGGTATGCATTTATATGGTCAAATTGGAAGGGGTCGAATCAAACTAGTGATGCAATAAACTGAATAAAATGAGTATTTTCTTAACAAAAAGCGATGCCAGAAATGGGAGAGAGGAAGTAAGAAGAAAAGGCTTGTATAAATAACTGGAATTCTGAGAGCTTATCACCAAATAGTCATGTTGTCCTACAGAGAAAATAAAATGCAGAGAAAACAAGAGGGAAAAAAGTACATGTGTCACAGCACACGGTCTCACCAAGGGTTACTGAAACCCACGATGAATAACCAAGGTCAATGTAGACTACCAATGCTGCATCATAAGTCAATGTAGACTACCAATACTGCAAAGAGAGGAGTTTCAAACATTACCCTCTTCAACTTTAGGCTACAGTAAACGCTTAATGTTATTTGTGGTTTTGCTTGACATTTGTTGAGCAGGAATACTATTAATTCCTATTATTTATTGATTATCATGGGCTAGGTGATTTATGTATTACGTTTGCCATGACCACACAAGATGTGTATTTTTTTACAGGAGAGCATGTGATTTGTAATTGATGGAATCAGATGGATCTGTCTGGTTCCCAGGCTAACGCCCTTTCCAGGACATCAGAGCTTCCTTCGGTGTGTTCCGTAGTGTTTACAAACACTAATGTGTGTGAATCACTGGGGGTGTTTCTGACAGGCTCCGTGGTGATGTCCGTGCTGGTGACCATGGGGACCACACTTAGCACACTCACCACAAGTAGCAAAGTTCTAGAGTGCAGTATTTCCAGAGTATTTCTATAGATATGATTAAAACAAAAAACGTACTCTTAGCAAAACAGGGAAGACGGGGCTAAGCAGGACTGAACTGATCTTCTTACAGGTCTTCTTGGAGCCTTGAACTTGCTCATGTACATTGGGAACTGAGAGGAGAAGAGCATATATCCCATCTTTCAAATCTGTTTGGCTGCAGAAATTTTTTTCTCATAAAGCATACCTCAGGATCAGCGTTCACTTTCAAAGTATTGCTTTCCATCAGGTTGTTTCAAGGGAATGCCTTTTCTGGAAAATACTGAAACAAAGACTTGGCAGCAGTCAGAAGGGGGTAAAATTATATGACCGTTACGATGCCTCGTGGTTACTGGAGTTGGGAAAGGATGGAGGGGCATGAGGGGGAGACAAGGATGAATAAAGTGGGACTTGTGCCTTCAAGGAGAGCTCAGCCTGCTGAAAATACATGTAAAAAATCCACTGCAGGGCAGGATGAAATGAATTCTAAATGTAAGTTTAAAAATAAAAAAACGGGGGCGACTGGGTGGCTTAGTGGGTTAAAGCCTCTGCCTTCGGCTCAGGTCATGATCTCAGGGTCCTGGGATGGAGCCCCGCATCGGGCTCTCTGCCCAGCAAGAAGCCTGCTTCCTCCTCATTCTCTCCGCCTGCCTCTCTGCCTGCTTGTGATCTCTGTCTGTCAAATAAATAAATAAAATCTTAAAAAATAAATAAATTAATTAAAAATAAAAAAACATGCAGCGAGAAATAGAGGGGGTAACTGTTCTAAGCTTTTGTTAGTAGTATTGAATTCTTGTTTTTTTCCTGTATCTGATGCTTCCTTTAGTGAAATCCTTAGATCTTGTGGAAATTGCTTGTTTAGGGTCAGAACATTTTCCAGATTGAACATTTTCCTGCATTAGAACTCTGGCCTTTCCCGACTTCTCCATGGGGGCCAGGCCAGAACATCAGTGATTTTTTTTTTTCTCCCCAGAACGTGTCCTGCATGATTTTACACATCAGTGTTCTGAATTTCTTCTTCAATTCAGCTATTTTATGAGGGGGGGGGCGGGGAGTGGTGAGGACTTGGATCATTCCAGAGGGGGAGATCTGGGGCAGTCGGTAGCAAAGGGCACGCTGCATTACCACCTGCATGTGGCACCCTTGGGTGGCCATTAGAAAGGGCTTTGTTGGGGCACCTGGGTGGCTCAGTGGGTTAAAGCCTCTGCCTTCGGGTCCTTGGGATCGAGCCCCGCATCAGGCTCTCTGCTTGGTGGAGAGCCTGCTTCCTCCTCTCTCTCTGCCTGCCTCTCTGCCTTCTTGTGATCTCTGACAAATAAATAAATAAAATCTTTTTAAAAGGGTGGGGGGGCTTTGTTTGTCCTAGCCCCTAGTTCCCTGGATCTGATCTCAGAAGTCTCAAGCAAATGCATCTATGTCGCTCTTTTGTCAGCCAGAGCTAAGAACTCTGGTTCTCCCAGACAGAGACAGCCACAGGATCTTTGCTTTCAAATGGAAAGTCTGGTTGTATGATTGCTGACCTATTCAGTATGTAGAACAGTTGTATAAACCCCATGTTCCAAGAGGAATCACGAAATTTTGCTGTCAGCTTTGCTGCTGTAGCTCTTCTCTTTCTAGATCACTCCGTCATTCCATCACTTTTTCCTCCTCAGGATCTAGAATCATTTGTTTTGGGTTTACCTATTCTTTTGGACATTTAGCTTTCTTTTGGTCAGATTGTCTCTTATGGCAGCTCCTTTTTCTCTTAAAAATTAGCAATGATGAACAGCAAACAAACCATTAATGTGGTCATCAGCTCATTTTTCTTTAAATATTTTATTCATTTATTTGACAGAGAGACACAGCGAGAGAGGGGAACACAAGCAGCGGGGAAGATAGAGGGAGAAGCAGGCTCCCCAACGAGCAGGGAGCCCAATGCAGAGCTCGATCCAGGATCCTGGATCATGACCTGAGCCAAAGGCAGATGCTAAATGACTTTTTTAAAGTGTTTTTTGATTAAAAAAAAAAATAAAGTGCTTTTTGGATTTTAGAGCATTCTGGTTTAATAGTCACAAAAACTCTGTATTAAAACATGTTGAACATGCTTGGAGTGGTACCAGCCTGACCCCATCGCATTTTTCAGATTTAGTAATTTTTATTTTGGCCACATGGTTCCTCTCAGATTCAATGAACGTTCGTGGCACCTAGATCCGAATGGTTCCAAAGGGCCATGAGGTGAACCTAGACGGTACCAGTGTCTCTCTGTATCATATGACTTTGTAGTCCTCTGGTGATCTGAGTGTAATCAGTAATGCCTATGACATGGAAATTTAATTCTTTGTGAAAAGGTCATCAAGTGAAAGAAATAATTTTAAAAAATACAAAATATGTTTAACTTGTGGTATGAGGATAATAACACAGTAACACCGTGATTTCCTATGAAAATGTGATGCAGAAAAAGGCACCTGAATAAACATCTCAGTAATCTCAATTTGAGGGACTCAGGGATGTTAGCCTCAGGAGTGTGTTCACCCACCTTTCCGTGCATGAGGGAAAGCATTGTAATGAAGATGGCTTGCCTAGGGGACCTGAGGGAAGGCTCACAATGGGCAAGGAAGGTGGAAAGACAGCAGGCTTTAGATGGCCACACAAGGAACTGTTGGGTTTAAGTAGCTGACTTTGGTAATACAAAGAATCACAAATCTTAGTTCAGATCTTGCTTGTCACAAAATGAAAGTGCATGTGTGAGTTTCACATGGCTGTGTCATAAAAGTGATGTTCAGGAAAATATGTTGCCTCTAACTTCACATTTCTGTTGTTGTTTATTCTTCTTCTGGGGGGGTGAGTTAAACACCTTGTGATTTCAGGAGCATTTTAAAACCCAGAAGCACTTACAACACCCCTTCGACCTTGACTTTATCCAGTGTGGCCTTCTTGGTATTTCTTGCTTCAGTTCTAACACTTCTGCCCATTCTCACCTTCGGGCTTTCCTCATCTCTGGCCTGGATGATAAGAACAGCCTCCTAATTGATCCATTTGTCCTAAGATTCCTTACTCAGACTCCCCTACACACTGCTACCAGGATTCTTTCCCAAAAACAAAACAAAACAAACCTTAACGATAATCTGTTCATACAGCAAATCCACTTCTAGAAGATTCTCCTCACACATAAGGGTATGGATGTATGTATCCAAACATTTGTTCCCATTTTATTTGTGACAAAACAATTGGGTGACTTAAGTGTCTATCATATGGAAAAAATGTACATTTTTTCTAATGCCTACCTACTATACCAGAAATCAGCAAACTTTTTCTGTAAAGAGCTAAATAGTCATATTTTAGGGGTTTCATGCTATATGATCTCTGCCATGATTACTTGACTCTGCTCTTACATCAGGAAAGCAGCAACAATGATGGGCGCCTTTGGGTAGCTCAGTTGGTTAAGCCTCTGACTCTTGGTTTCAACTCAGGTCATGATCTTGGGACGGTGGGATGTAGCCCCACATCGGGGTCTGTGATTGGCATGGAGTCTGCTTAGGATTCTCTCTCTCACTCTGCCCCTCCCTTGTGTGGACTCATGCATGCTCTCTCTCTTTCTTTCTCTTTCTCTAAAACAAATAAATAAATCAAATCTTAATGAAAAAAACAGAAGTGGCCAAATATGATACATAAAAAAAATGAGCATGGCTGTGTTCCAATAAAACTTTATTTGCAAAAACAGGGACATGCTGATTTGGCCCCTCGGCCTGAAGGTTGCCAATCCCTGGCATAGATTACAGTATGTATATTAAGGATAAAAAGATAAGGGCACCTGGGTGGCCCAGTTGGTTAAGCAACTGCCTTCAGCTCATGTCATGATCCTGGAGTTCTGGGATTGAATCCCACATCAGGCTCACAGCTCCATGGGGAGTCTGCTTCTCCCTCTGACCTTCTCCCCTCTCATGCTCTCTCTCACACTCTCTCTGTCTCTCTCAAATAAATAAATAAAATCTTTAAAAAGAAATTGATGAGATAAATCTGCATGTGCTGGCAGGGAAGGATATCAACAATATACTCTTGGACAAAATAGTATGCTACTAATATATCCTATATTTGTCATTTTATCTTTCTTGGTGTTTCTATCTTTGTTAAAAAGATAAATGTCTATATTTATCTTTGTATATTTATCTACATACCTATATCCATATCTCTCTATATCTATCTATATAGAGAGAGATATATACAGACAGACATAGGGATATAGAGACATATGCAAGCAAAGGAATAAATAGATAAAATAGATGGTACAGTATGCACAAAAAAGAAAAAATCCAGAAGAATAGACAGAAAATATTACTAGGAGCTCTTCTGAGAGAGGATAGGTAGGAAGGCAAGGAAATCCTCCATTTTCATATACTTCTGTGTTGTTTAAACATCCACCTGGCTATGTATTATATTTGCTTACAGAAAAATACTGAAATGATGAATCATCTGAAATCTGAGCCTATCTCTCCACTGGTAAAAGACCTCCTGTTGTTTTGCATTGTCTATAGGATAAACTGTAAGCAATTTACCATGATCTGCCCTGGCACCTGCTCTGGTCTCCTCTCAAATCATCCTGCCTGCTCTGCAAGCCCCCTTACTCCCCACAGCACACTGGGCCGTTTTTTGGTGACTCCCTCTCTGCACACATGATGCTTCCCTTTCTCTCTAGTCGGCTCCTTCTTGGCTTCTCCTGCTCCCCCTTTCCTGCTCAGGGGGCAGGGGAGGGCAGTTTTTAGTGCAAGACAGGTGAGTGCTCTTCGTCCTATCCGTCACCGCCCCAGCTAGACGTCCCTTTCTTTTCTCCTCTCTCGCATCTTTCCTGTCTCCTACAGGCAAAAGTTGCCCCCATCATTTTAATATGTAACTCTTTCCATTTTCATATCCCCCGTTAGCCTGGGTTTCATCAGGCGGCCTATTGTCTTGTCATTTCTGATTCTCCATACTCAGCACAGAGCCTAGCACAAAGTAAAGACTCATTAAACCTACACACATGGAGACTTCTATTTAAGGAAATATTTTAAGAATCTTAAGGTTACAATGGGGAGATTTTTACACTGAAATTTAAAAATGTTCAGTCAAGTCTACAACAGAGACTCATATGGAAAAACATCCCCATATAGAAAATTTTAAATATCCCCATAAAATTATTCATATTATTCATTAATGATCTGTAGGAGAAGGGTGCACGTGTGGGTCTGCTTTCTTGTTTGTGGACTTGGGTGTTTTCAGCATCATCTAAGTAGCCAACACAAACACTCTAAGTCAAATAGCCCAGTCTAAGATGTTGATTTATAGCTATATTCACGGTGAATGTATTCAGCTGTAGTAATAGAATACGTTATTAATGGGCTAGATAATGAGTGCTTACTTGTCTCAAATATGAAGTCTATAGGAAAGCAGGTGTGGATTTTTAATGACCTGCTCAACGCTGGCATCTGGGGCAAATGTCCTTTTTCATCTTTAATCTTTTTAAAAAATATTTTATTTATTTATTTGACAGAGACACAGCGAGAGAGGGAAAATAAGCAGGGGGAGTAGGAGAGGGAGAAGCAGGCTTCCCACTGAGCATAGAGCCCAATGGAGGGCTCATTCCCAGGACGCTGGGATCATGACCTGAGCCAAAGGCAGACACTTAACGACTGACCCACCCAGGCGCCCCTCATCTTTACATTTACTATTTCTTAGCACATTTCCATCCCATTCTTGTTGCTTCATCATTGTGGGCTTGCCTGGCACCACCGAGAATTACATCCATATTTGAGGCAGAAGTTAAAGACTAGGAGCAAAAGTCCTCTGTTCTTGGTCTTCAAATTCTGAAAGTGAAGTCTTGACTAGCACTCTTTCCCTTACATTTTTTTTCCATCTTTTTTTTTAATAAACATATAATGTATTTTTATCCCCAGGGGCACAGGTCTGTGAATCGCCAGGTTTACAGACTTCACAACACTCACCATAGCACATACCCTCCCCAATGTCCATAACCCCACCCCTCTCCCTCGACACCCCCCCCAAGCAACCCTCAGTTTATTTTGTGAGATTAAGAGTCACTTATGGTTTGTCTCCCTCCTGATCCCATCTTGTTTCATTTATTCTTCTCCTACCCCCCTAACCCCCCACGTTGCATCTCTACTTCCTCATATCAGGGAGATCATATGATAGTTGTCTTTCTCTGATTGACTTATTTCACTAAGCATGATACCCTCTAGTTCCATCCATGTCATCGCAAATGGCAAGATTTCATTTCTTTTGATGGCTGCATAATATTCCATTGTATATATGTACCACATCTTCTTTTTTTTTAAGATTATTATTTATTTATTTGACAGACAGATCACAAATAGGCAGAGAGGCAGGCAGAGAGAGAGAGGAGGAAGAAGGCTCCCAACTGAGCAGAGAGCCCGATGCGGGGCTCGATTCCAGGATGCTGGGATCATGACCTGAGCCGAAGACAGAGGCTTTAACCCACTGAGCCACCCAGGTGCCCCACCACATCTTCTTTATCCATTCACCTGTTGATGGACATCTAAGTTCTTTCCATAGTTTGGCTATTGTAGACATTGCTGCTATAAACATTCTGGTGCACATGCCCCTTTAAATCACTACGTTTGAAGTGCAATTGCTGGGTCATAGGTAGTTCTATTTTCAACTTTTTGAGGAACCTCCATGCTGTTTTCCAGAGTGGTTGCAGTAGCTTGCATTCCCACCAACAGTGTAGGAGGATTCACCTTTCTCTGCATCCTCGCCAGCATCTGTCGTTTCCTGACTTGTTAATTTTAGCCGTTCTGACTGGTGTGAGATGATATCTCATTGTGGTTTGGTTTTGTATTTTCCTGATGCCGAATGATGTGGAGCACTTTTTCATGTGTCTGTTGGCCATCTGGATGTCTTCTTTGCAGAAATGTCTGTTCATGTCTTCTGCCCTTTTCTTGATTGGATTATTTGTTCTTTGGGTGTTGAGTTTTCTAAGTTCTTTATAGATTTTGGACACTAGCCCTTTATCTGATATGTCATTTGCAAATATCTTCTCCCATTCTGTCAGTTGTCTTTTGGTTTTGTTAACTGTTTCCTTTGCTGTGCAAAAGCTTTTGATCTTGATGAAATCCCAATAGTTCATTTTTGCCCTTGCTTCCCTTGCCTTTGGCGATGTTCCTAGAAAGACGTTGCTGCGGCTGAGGTCAAAGAGGTTGCTGCCTGCGTTCTCCTCAAGGATTTTGATGGATTCCTTTCTCACATTGAGGTCTTTCATCCATTTTGAGTCTACTTTCATGTGTGGTGTAAGGAAATTGTCCAATTTCATTTTTCTGCATGTGGCCATCCAATTTTCCCAACACCATTTATTGAAGAGGTGTCTTTTTTCCATTGGACATTCTTTCCTGCTTTGTCAAAGATTAGTTGACCATAGGGTTGAGGGTCTATTTCTGGGATCTCTATACTGTTCCCTTGATCTATGTGTCTGTTTTTGTGCCAGTACCATGCTGTCTTGATGATGACAGCTTTGTAATAGAGCTCGAAGTCCGGAATTGTGATGCCACCAACTTTGGCTTTCTTTTTCAATATTCCTTTGGCTATTCGAGGTCTTTTCTGGTTCCATATAAATTTTAGGATGATTTTCTCCACTTCTTTGAAAAAAAAATGGGTGGGATTTTGATAGAGATTGCATTAAATGTTAGATTGCTTTAGGTAGCATAGACATTTTCACAATATTTGTTCTTCCAATCCAGGAGCATGGAACATTTTTCCATTTCTTTGTGTCTTCCTCAATTTCTTTCATGAGTACTTTATAGTTTTCTGAGTATAGATTCTTAGCCTCTTTGGTTAGGTTTATTCCTAGGTATCTTATGGTTTTGGGTGCAATTGTAAATGGGATTG
This sequence comes from Mustela erminea, assembly GCF_009829155.1. NCBI lineage: Eukaryota > Metazoa > Chordata > Mammalia > Carnivora > Mustelidae > Mustela > Mustela erminea. The sequence goes on along the minus strand of NC_045627.1, from coordinate 10,613,641 downwards.
ACTCCTTAATTTCTCTTTCTTCTGTCTTGTTGTTAGTGTAGAGAAATGCAACTGATTTCTGTGCATTGATTTTATATCCTGACACTTTCCTGAATTCCTGTATAAGTTCTAGCAGTTTTTGGAGTGGAGTCTTTTGGGTTTTCCACATATAGTATCATATCATCTGCGAAGAGTGAGAGTTTGACTTCTTCTTTGCTGATTTGGATGCCTTTAATTTCTTTTTGTTGTCTGATTGCTGAGGCTAGGACTTCTAGTACTATGTTGAATAGCAGCGGTGATAATGGACATCCTTGCCGTGTTCCTGACCTTACCAGAAAAGCTTTCAGTTTTTCTCCATTGAGAATGATATTTGTGGTGGGTTTTTCATAGATGGCTTTGATAATATTAAGGTATGTGCCCTCTATCCCTACACTTTGAAGAGTTTTGATCAGGAAGGGATGCTGTACTTTGTCAAATGCTTTTTCAGCATCTATTGAGAGTATCATATGGTTCTTGTTCTTTCTTTTATTAATGTGTTGTATCACATTGATTGATTTGCGGATGTTGAACCAACCTTGCAGCCCTGGAATAAATCCCACTTGGTCGTGGTGAATAATCCTTTTAATGTACTGTGAATCCTATTGCCTAGTATTTTGGTGAGAATTTTCGCATCTGTGTTCATCAAGGATATTGGTCTGTAATTCTCTTTTTTGATGGGACCCTTGTCTGGTTTGGGAATCAAGGTGATGCTGGCCTCATAAAATGAGTTTGGAAGTTTTCCTTCCATTTCTATTTTTTTGAACAGTTTCAGGAGAATGGGAATTAGTTTTTCTTTAAATGTTTGGTAGAATTCCCCTGGGAAGCCGTCTGGCCCTGCGCTTTTGTTTGTTTGGAGATTTTTGATGACTGTTTCAATCTCCTTACTGGTTATGGGTCTGCTCAGGTTTTCTATTTCTTCCTGATTCTCTTTTGGTTGTTTATATATCTCTAGGAATACATCCATTTCTTCCAGATTGTCAAATTTGTTTGCGTAGAGTTGCTCATAGTATGTTCTTATAATTGTTTGTATTTCTTTGGTGTTAACTGTGATCTCTCCTCTTTCATTCCTGATTTTATTTATTTGGGTCCTTCCTCTTTTCTTTTTGATAAACCTGGCCAGGGGTTTATCAATCTTATTAATTCTTTCAAAGAAACAGTTCCTAGTTTCATTGATTTGTTCCATTGTTTTTTTGGTTTCTATTTCGTTGATTTCTGCTCTGATCTTTATGATTTCTCTTCTCCTGCTGGGTTTAGGCTTTCTTTGTTGTTCTTTCTCCAGCTCCTTTAGGTGGAGGGTTAGGTTGTGTACCTGAGACCTTTCTTGTTTCTTGAGAAAGTCTTGTACTGCTATGTATTTTCCTCTCAGGACTGCCTTTGCTGTGTCCCACAGATTTTGAACAGTTGTGTTTTCATTATCATTTGTTTCCATGAATTTTTTCAATTCTTCTTTAATTTCCTGGTTGACCCATTCATTCTTTAGAATGATGCTGTTTAGTCTCCATGTATTTGGGTTTTTTCCAAATTTCCTCTTGTGATTGAGTTCTAGCTTCAGAGCATGGTGATCTAAAAATATGCAGGGAATGATCCTAATCCTTTGATACCGGTTGAGACCTGATTTATGACCCAGGATGTGATCTATTCTGGAGAATGTTCCATGTGCACCAGAGAAGAATGTCTATTCTGTTTCTTTGGAATGAAATGTTCTGAATATATCTGTGATGTCCATCTGGTTCAGTGTGTCATTTAAGGCCTTTATTTCCTTGTTGATCTTTTGCTTGGATGATCTGTCCATTTCTGTGAGGGGAGTGTTAAAGTCCCCTACTATTATTGTATTATTGTCGATGTGTTTCTTTGATTTCGTTATTAATTGGTTTATATAGTTGGCTGCTCCCACGGTAGGGGCATAGATATTTAAAATTGTTAGATCTTCTAGTTGGACAGACCCTTTGAGTATGATATAGTGTCCTTCCTCATCTCTTATTATAGTTTTTGGCTGAAAATATCATTGATCTGATATAAGGATTGCCACCCCAGCTTTCTTCTGATGTCCATTAGCATGGTAAATTGTTTTTCACCCCCTCACTTTAAATCTGGATGTGTCTTCGGGTCTAAAATGAGTTTCTTGTAGGCAACATACTGATGGGTTTTGTTTTTTTATCCATTCTGATACCCTGTGTCTTTTGATTGGGGCATTTAGCCCATTAACATTCAGGGTAACTATTGAGAGATATTAATTTAGTGCCATTCTATTGCCTGTAAGGTGACTGTTACTGTATATTGTCTCTGTTCCTTTCTGATCTACTACTTTTAGGGTATCTCTTTGCTTAGAGGACCCATTTCAATATTTCCTGTAGAGCTGCCTTGGTGTTTGCAAATTTTTTCAGTTTTTGTTTGTCCTGGAAGCTTTTAATCTCTCCTTCTATTTTCAATGATAGCCTAGCTGCATATAGTATTCTTGGCTGCATGTTTTTCTCATTTAGTGCTCTGAATATATCATGCCAGTTCTTTTTGGCCTGCCAGGTCTCTGCAGATAAGTCTCTGCCAATCTAATATTTTTACCATTGTATGTTACAGACTTCTTGTCCCGGGCTGCTTTCAGGATTTTCTCTTTGTCGCTGACTTATAAATTTTACTATTAGGTGACGGGGTGTGGATCTATTCTTGTTGATTTTGAGGGGGGTTCTCTGCACCTCCTGGATTTTGATGCTTGTTCCCTTTGCCATATTAGGGAAATTTTCTACAATAATTCTCTCCAATATACCTTCTCCTCCCCTCTCTCTTTCTTCTTTTTCTGGAATACCAATTATTCTAATGTTGTTTCGTCTTATGGTGTCACTTATCTCTCGAATTCTCCCCTCATGGTCCAGTAGCTGTTTGTCCCTCTTTTGCTCAGCTTCTTTATTCTCTGTCATTTGTCTTCTGTATCACTAATTCTTTCTTCTGCCTCATTTATCCTAGCAGTAAGAGCCTCCATTTTTTATTGCACCTCATTAATAGCTTTTTTTAAATTTCAACTTGGTTAGATTTTAGTTCTTTTATTTCTCCAGAAAGGGCTTTTATCTCTCCAGACAGGGCTTCTCTAATATCTTCCATGCCTTTTTCAAGCCTGGCTAGAACCTTGAGAATCGTCATTCTGAACTCTAGATCTGACATATTACCAATGTCTGTATTGATTAGGTCCCTAGCCTTCGGTACTGCCTCTTGTTCTTTTTTTTTTTTTTTTTTTTTTTTTGGTGAGTTTTTCTAACTTGTCATTTTATCCAGATAAGAGTATATGAAGGAACAAATAAAATACTGAAAGGGTGTCAAAGACCCCAGGAAAATGCACTTTAACCAAATCAGAAGAGACCTCAAATCGTGGGAGGGAGAAAAGGGATAAAAAAAAGTTTAAAAAAAAATTAAAAAAAGAAAACAAATAAAGAAAAAATATTAGAAAGAAATATATATATATAGATATACAGAGAGAGATTAGATAAACTAGTTTAAAAAAAACATTAAAAAAGAAAAGGGTAAAAGTTAAAAAAATTAGCAGAAGATGGGGCGCCTGGGTGGCTCAGTGGGTTAAAGCCTCTGCTTTCGGCTCAGGTCATGATCTCAGGGTCCTGGAATCGAGCCCCGCATCGGGCTCTCTGCTCAGTGGGGAACCTGTTTCCTCCTTTCTCTCTGCCTGCCTCTCTGCCTACATGTGATCTCTGTGGGTCAAATAAATAAATAAAATCTTTAAAAAAAATTTAGCAGAAGAAAAAAAATAAAATTAAAAAAAATTTAATTAACTGCAAGACTAAAGAATCATGTGCAGAAAGCCATGAGTTCTGTGCTTTGCTTTCTCCTCCACTGGAATTCTGCTGCTCTCCTTGGTAGGTGAACTTTGTCTTGGCTGGATTTCTTGTTGATCTTCTGGGGGAGGGGCCTGTTGTAGTGATTCTCAAGTGTCTTTTCCCGAGACGGAATTGCACAGCCCTTACCAGGGACCAGGCTAAGTAATCTGCTTGGGTTCACTTTCGGGAGCTTTTGTCCCCTGAACGCTTTCTGTAGAGTTCTGGAGGACGGGAATGAAAATGGAGGCCTCCCTTTATTGAGCTCAGGGCCCCACCCCTCAGTGCGCCCTCAGAGAAAAGAGCCCAATCACTCCCATCTCCCTGGCCTCTAGCCACGCTCCGAGCTCACCCAGCCTGCAACCCGTTCAAGGTAACCCCCAGCTGAGAGCTCACTCCTCGACTCTGTCTCTGTAGCCCACTTCCCCGGTCTAATACGTGCAAGCTCTGCGACACTCAGACACCCATGATCTTTCTGTGACCCTGTGGGACCTAGGGCCACGCTGGCCCCGTGTGGGCTTCACCCCTGTTTAGCCTCTGGAGCTATGTTGCTCAGTGGAGCAGACTTTTAAAAGTCCTGATTTAGTGCTCCATTGCTCCGCCATTTGCCGGGAGCCAGCCCCTCCCTCCGCCGTCTATCTTCCCTGTTGCTTTGGATTCACTTCTCCCCCGGTCCTGCCTTTCAGAAGGTAGTCGATTTTCTGTTTCTAGATTGCTGTTCTTCTTCTCTTCAATCTCCCGTTGGATTTGTAGTTGTTTGCAATGGTTTGATAAGCTATCTAGCTGATCTCCTGCTACCGGATGTAGTCTCAGTCTGCTACTTCTCCGCCATCTTGACTCCTCCTTTCCCTTACATTTCATTGGCCCCTTACCCATGGCCACTCAGCTATCAACCATTAGTCAAGGGAAATGAAATGATGATGACTAGTTTAGGCCAATCACGATTCAACCCCTAGACTTGGGAGGATGAGCATGGCCTCCCTTTTTTAAAAGAATTCCCTACTTGTTACCTCCAGACCTTTTTTAGGATAGAAGGAGGAGGAAGCATGATTGTCTGTGCCAGTGTCAATTACTGTAACCGGACTAGCAGGTGACTGGACCTCAGTATATGAGGGGAAAAAATCACGATATTCAAGGTTAGACAGTGTTCTAGTTCCACTATTTACAGCTATGGGAACCTGAAATAATTACTTAACTTCTCTGTACCTTTTGTCCTAGCTACAAAATAGGAGAAAACACCATTTACCTCATGGGATTATTGTGAGGACAGAATCAAGATGGCTATCCTCAAGCCCAGTATTGTGAGCGCCATGGTTGGCATGCCAACAATACCAGGGCATTTTGCTCTTGCTCTGGGTTCAGGGAAGGATCTTCATAGATTCTTCCATGCCTTTGACTTTCAGTCTCCATTTGAGCCCACTGGTGCCATTGTTCTTTGTATGGCCATGGCTGTGTCTGGTCGGATATAAATTAGGTGCTTTTTTCAAGTGTTCAGTCAAAGTAGAGATTCCCAGGCAACAGTTTTGTTTAAAGAGAGAGGTGTTTAGCAGCTCCTGTGTTGTTTAATCATGAAAGCCAAATATTGTTTCAATGTGGAGAAAAGAAAGATTTGTACAATCAAGATATAGAAAAAGAACATTTAATTTAGGGACCCGTGCAAAATGAAATTTCTTTTGAATCTCAAGTTCTTGGATGACATACTTGGTTTAAAATCGAGTGTTTTGTTCACCAACAATGACAGACATAAATTACATAAAATAGGAGGCTGAGGATTGCATCCTGTTTCAGAATAGTGCTGACCTTCCGGGGATCTCCACCCATACTTTCCAGCCAGCAGCTTTCTCCAAAATCTGGGGTTGCATTGGCTCATAGAAGGATGTGGGTGAAGTCCCACGATTTAGAAATGGGAATTATCTGATCCCTGCCTTGTCAGATATTCCTACTGATAAAAAGGATCAGAAAGGCTTTCCCTTCACAGAAAAAAAGGACAGCGTTACCACTCAAGCATTTCCTGATAACTGCTTGGGGGTGGAGAGAGGGAGGGATTTGGGGAAGGGGAAATGTATTCCTTAAACCTGAGTGTGCAATAGTTCTGGAATCCTTCCTGTCATTGGAGAGAGAATCAAGCTTCATGGGGCCAAAAAAAGCGGGGGGTGGGGGGGGGGATCTGAAAGTAAAAGCCAAAAACCTCACATGTATTCTTCATATGAATTCTGTCCTTTGGAACTTTACTGAATTGAAACTTGGCAATAATTACTATTTGATATTTCTTCCTTATCTGACAGCCTCCTTTGTCTGTTCCAATTTGGGACCATGGCCTGAAAGTTTATTTGACTTCCCTAGGTGAGTTAAAAAAAGAATTTAGATCAGTTTTGCAGATTGCTAAAATATCAAACAATAACTTTATCTTTGACATCCACATTAATAATCCAGTAACACTTTTATATTTATTATTCAAGAAGGAGTTTGAAGCTTGAAGTTTTTCCTATGTACTTCTCCAAGCATATTTGAACCTCAGCCTTGCACAATTAAATATCAGTCTCTGAAAAGTACTTATTTGGGAAACTCCAGGTGCTCTTTTTCTGTGTAAGACAGTCAGATTTCTAGAAGATGAAGGACAATCTATGAGACCATTTAAGATTTCTACCCAGATGGGAGGGATTTTTGCAACCTTCAAACCTTACCCAAAAGGATTCTGCTATGAAAAAAAGGCTTAAAAACACATATTATCTTTCATAGTATGAATGAAGAAGTGTCCCAAATCTCCTTAAACAGAAAATGCAATTCGATTTTAGCTCGTATCTAGAACTTCGCAGATGTCTGCACAGAGTCCCCGCTGCAGTCGTTCCCCTTACCACCACCACCACCACCACCCCGCCCCCCGCCGCCTGTGTAACCATGGCAATACCTGGAGCACGTTTGCTCAAGATTTCTGTGTTCTGGTTCCAGGTGGAAGAAAGCATGGGGTGTTGTAATGGGCTGTTGTAAACGACAAATTGTGGACTAGATCATGTTATGGGATGAATTAACGTGCAGCATATTGCAACACTCGGAGTGTTATCCATGGAAAATGGAGCGGAGAACTGGATTATCCCAGAGCAGAATTTGAGGAGAAGTGGCCTGAGGTTTAATGCTGCTGATGTTAGTGAGCGCAGAAGGGGGTGGGGAGTTTTTCGTTCAGTAGAGGTGAGTGTGTAAGAAGGGAAATTTGTAGGAAAGATTGAGCTAGGGAGGGTGCCTGTTGTAGCTCCTCAACCCTAAGAGGCTTTTTAACTTGCAGAGGTATTTGTAGACCTCATGTCCTAGCATACATGTTGTATGCATGTTGTAGTTCCAGAAGTCTGATCAGTTTTACACAAAACTGTGTGTGCTTGTTTAATTTGTGCGCTTGTTTGTTTGTTTGCCCATTCATTTGGTTTGCATTGTCTTCTCTGTTGAAAAAGGCACTAGGTGATGATTGGCCTCTGTGGAGATTTCTCCTCTTCCCTCTATAATAGCATAGTAGAGTGGCTGAAAGCAGAGACCATGGAGCCAGACTGCCTGGGTTTAGGCCTCAGTATTCTCGTCTGTAAAATGGGGATAAAAATAATTTCTACCTTATAAAGTTGTTACAAAAGAGTACATGAATTAGTGATTTTAAAGTCCTTAAAACAGTACCTAAAACAAAATATCCTGGGGCTTTCTGAGTGGCTCAGTCAGTTAAGTATCCAACTTTTGGTCTCAGCGCAGGTCTTGATCTCAGGGTCATGAAATCAAGCCCTGTGTCATCGCTGAGCATGGAGGCTGCTTAAGATTCTCCCTTTCTGGGGGTGCCTGGGTGGCTCAGTGAATTGAGCCTGTGTCTTCAGCTCGGGTCATGATCTCAGAGTCCTGGGATTGAGCCCCGCATTGGTCTCTCTGCTCAGCGGGGGACCCGCTTCCCTCTCTCCCTGCCTCTCTGCCTGCTTGTGATCTCTTTCCCTGTCAGGTAAATAAATAAAATCTCAAAAAAAAAAAAATATTCTCCCTCTCCTTCTGCCCTTCCCACCTCTCCCCCACCACCATTCACTTGTGCTCTATCTCTTAAAAAAAAAAAAAAGTGTCTTAAGTAAAATTATTACCAGTTATTAAGGAGATAATAATATAAAGGATTGCTCAATATACGCTTATCTCTCTTAACATTGCTACTCAGAACTAGATGCCACGCTCTATATCTCACTTCCCCACAGCCCTGGGGCAGATAATAAGCCCTTCACACAATTTCAAGAAAGCAAGGGAGGAAAAAGAACAAAGGGAAGGCCTGGAAAGAAGGACTCTGCCCCCAGAAAAGGATCTAGTAACAGAGGTCCCTGCCAGGGGACTGCCCATACAGTGCCGTGTGAAATACTACAGCCTTCATCCAGGAGCTGGAGGGCTCATTCTCTGTCTCAACCGGAGTTTTTCAGCTGTCTCTGTTATGCACTGTGCTATTTGTATTCTAGAAAAAGTTATTAAATGGATGGTTGTGAACAACAGATAAGTAGAAGAGGGATAAACAAGAGCCCACCAAAAGAAAGTCAAGCTCCAACAGCACCAGCATCTACATAATAGAAGAGACGGGTAAAGCAAAACCTTGTCCCTCTTGATTTCAAATGAGAGCGTCTTGATTTCAGAACGATGTTTGACAAAATGTTTCAAGGCACGACGATTGGAAAAAAAAAAATATATGGATTGCTTTAATAACGCAATGAGACAGGGGCGCCTGGGTGGCTCAGTGAGTTAAGCCTCTGCCTTCGGCTCAGGTCATGATCTCAGGGTCCTGGGATCGAGCCCCGCATCGGGCTCTCTGCTCAGTGGGGAGCCTGCTTCCCTCTCTCTCTGCCTGCTTCTCTGCCTACTTGTGATCTCTCTGTCAAATAAATAAATAAAATCTTAAAAAAATAATAATAATGCAATGAGACAGATGTTTATAGATCAGTCATTAACATTACAAGTAACAACGAAACGAACATCTTTCCATAAAACTTTGTTCCGGGATTGTTCTGTTTGCGGTGGGATAGTTGGAATCAACTGAATTGCAGGGAAGACTTCAGGTAGAAGATACATTAAATCCAGCACCATTAAGTCGGCAAACAGTAAGCTCCAAATTTGGAAAAGGCACACAAGTTTGGTGTAAAGGACTGACGGGGAGGGGGGGTGCACGAAGGTGGAAAATACACAGGCTTCTGTTCCGTGAGCATACGGGCTGGAGGCTGGCAGTGATCTCCGCCCTTCAGACACCAATTCAGCACCCAAGAAACCAAGGAAACCACTTGTTGGTAGACAGCTGGCTGTATTCTGGGATTTACGAAAGACAGTAGCAACGAACTTGAATCCTTCAGATCACTGAGAGGTTGCCTTTCTGGACACCCGCAGGATATGCCAATTTCTTTCCTTCAGGGGAACCTAAAAGCACGGAGCTGGGTGTGACCCTTGACCACCCACCCCAGTATTCTGCTTCACTGGGACACATTCAGCAAGACCATATCCTTAAACTCAAAAATATAGGGTTATCCTCTCAGAATAGTCTACATCCCAGCATGTTCGGGATCTAGTCTCAAAACATAAAACGGATCTATGAGACCTGCTATGACATAAGCCACCCTGTGGAATTCTCTGTATTTTCAGCCTTTACTGGTTGTTGAAGTCATGAGTGATAGAAGTTTACTATACACGGTTAAGTGGTACGCCTATTTATGCTCAGTTTACCTCTGACGTCTCCCAGGCATCACCTCCACCGCCTCTCCACAATGGCAGGTTTTAACAGCATCTGGTTCTGAAGTCCCATGTCTCGCCTGCCCACGCCTTTCTGATCGACAGGCCTGCATCAGCTTCTCTTACACACTCGCCTTGGCAGATGAGAATTTAGACAAGATTCTCGGGCTGCCCTGCCCTTCCCCATCTCCACCACCTCTATCTGGCCCTTTACCAACAAGGAAGATTCTGGAAGGACAGCCACAGGCCCGCACGTCCCTTGCTGTGAGGTGACGATCGTGGGCTGCTTGGTTCGCACACAGTGTTTTCCTGATAGTAGCAAGGGGATTTGGATTGGATTCAGAAATGACTTGGACATGACCCACACACGATCCTGTCATTCCTCTCCTTAGAGCCACAATTATGGGGGATGCCAGATCCTATTCAGTTTGGCCTTTTTTGTCCAACTTTTCCTTCCCTGATTATAAACACTTGCCATGACCATAAAAAGCCCTATCCTTAAAGGAGAGTCACTTATAGTGTCAGAAAGGTGATGTCTCTGACTCTGGGTCCATTCCCACTCTTACTGCTTCCAGGAGGAAGGATGAACATTATCTTCCCATCACTTGTCAGAAGGACGAGGGGACTGTTTTTTCTGTCTTTGTGTTCAGCATGATCACCTACTAATCCTAAACAATCTCTAGGTATGGGTTTTTTGTTTTGATGTGCTTATATGTTTAGGGACTGAATTGACTCATCAGCAGCAAGGCCTTACACAAGTCATGTGACGTGTGTCTCCTCCCTTGATAAATATTTGGGTGGGGGGGAACTACGTTATTTTTAATGTCTCTCCCAACTCCGGTTTTCAGTGATTTGGGTTCAGTCTTTTTCTCTTTCTATTGCTTACTAGATTTGCATACCAAATTGTTAATTAAAACCAAACGGCGTAGTGTCCTACAGTTGTCCAGCATCCCCATTGTGTCCTCTGTTCCCTTGCTTGCCTTCCAATTTGCCATCTGGCGGTTTGCTGACTTGGCAATATCTCCACCCCCCGCCTGCTTTGCAACCTCTCGGCGAGGCTAAAGCTCCTGCCGCAGGATTTGAGGGTCTCAGAGTAAACAGAACCCAGGGAGGCCGAGGAAAGCCTTTCAGTCTCTGCAACACAGTCATTTCCCTTATAAAGCCACACAACTTAAGGCCATCATCCCCGTGACCCACTACTATAGATGAACCCCCCCCCCCCGACTTCATGAAGGGGTATCTCCTTGGTATAGTTCGGGCGACATTAGCGGGACGGGGAACACCTTATAAAACCTGGCTCTTTGGCTTCTTGACATTAAAATCTGTGCTATGAAGGCTGTATTATTTTAAAAGGATTTTAGAATTTAGTTGAGATGAGCATTTGAGGGTATGAACATAGAAAAATAAAGCACTTAAGCTCCCTGGCTTTCTGTCTACCTTCCTGGAAACCACATAGATGGCTGGTTCTTTTCTCTTCCAGACTTTGTGACTTCTCTGAGTCCCTTAGTCTCCTGGTCCTTGTTTGACTTTTTTCTTTTCTCTTCTTTTGGTGTGATACTTCTTCCTCGCCCTTTCTTCCTTCCTTCCCTTGTTCCTTCCTCTTTCTTTTATGATCTAACTTCTTATGATCTTGATATTCTGTGATCTTCTCAGCTGGTTTTTGCCTTGGACGATGATTTCTCCTGATCCCACATGTATCACCTGAGACTGACAAGGGTTAACTCCTTCACAAAAAATGGGGACTCGACTACAGAAGCCACCATCGTCAGTGGGTTATGGTTTTCGTTTTCATCTTCATGGAAAGATTTACTTTGCAGATCCATCCTGTTGGGGCACTTATGAGCCTTTCCTCTGCAAGGCAGGGAAATAGTCTCTTTTGGTACAATTGTGTTTTAACAAATCCTATCAAGTGTGCTTGTGTGTGCATTTGTGGGTCCAAGGGCTTTCACGGTATCAACAAATCTGATATTTTAAATACATTATCTCAGGTGACTTGTTTGAGTACACAGGGAACCCTTGAACATCACAGGGGTTGGGGCACCAACCCAAGAACAGTTGACATCCTGCACAGTACGACTTCGGACTCCCCCAAAACTTAACAACTGATAGCCTGCTATTGGCTGTAATCCTGCTAATAGCAAGGACAGTCAATTAATACATATTTTGTATGTTATATATACTTTTTAAAGATTTTATTTATTTATCTGAGAAAGAAAAAGCATGAGCAGGAGAGAGGGACAGAGGGAAAGGCAGACTCGCGGCTGAGCAGGGAGTCGGGCACAGGACTCGATCCCATGACCCTGAACCAAAGGTAGATGTTTAACCAAATGAGCCACCCAGGTACCTGTATGTTATATGTATTTTATACTGTATTCTTCCAATAATGTAAGCTAGAGAAAAAGAAAGTATTATTAATTAATATTCATTAATAAATCATAATTATAAGGAGGAGAAAATACATTCACAGTACTGTCCTGTATTTACTGAAAAATATCCATCATATAAGTGGGCCCATGTAGTTCAAACCCGTGTTGTTCAAGGGTCTACCGCAGTAATCCTGAAGGGGTTCATCAGCTGCACTTTGAACCCCTCTTCTGTTTCCCCTGCAATCACATCAACCTGTTATTCTGCTGATGTCAATTTCATTTCTGGAAGACTGGGTGTCGCTTTAACCAAGATGCAGTCTGGTTTAGTTTTATTTTTTAAATGCACAGTAAGAACACTTCCTCCCCTAGTTGTATGTAGCTCAGTATATTCACATTTTCTGTCCACTGGCTGAGGCTAGCAAGGCAAAAGCAAATCATAACTCTCACCAACACTTTTGAGTACTATGAGCCAAGTACCGTTCTAAACACTTGACGTATGTTACCTCATTTAATCCCCACAACATTCCTGTGGGTAGACACTGTGATGAGGCAAAACACACAGCGCTGTGGTGTCCACCAGCTGGAGGAGTCCACGCTGTGCTGCCATGGAAGGCGGGGCAAGAGCCGAATGAGCAGAGTGTAGGAGTTTGGTGAGCAGGACACCAGGTTGTGGAAAATCTCATAGCTAAACCAGGGAGTCTGATGTCCTAGAGAGCCATTAAAGGACAATATGCAAGCAAATTCACTGACAAGGTGTGTTTTTGAGAAAGAGCACTCTGGCTTGACTGTGGAGGTGGTGAGCCGAAGACCCAGACAGAGGCAGAAAGACTCATTAGTGGGCAACGGCTATTACCTAAGGAGAAGGTCAGGAGAAGGTTCACATCTAGGCTACTGGCTTTTGCAAATAGGTCAATGATACCAGTTCAGATAGGGAAAGCACTAAGACCGGTGGAAAAGGAAAGACTGTGAGTTTAGATGTTGGATCTCTAGAGTCTGAAATGCCAGAGTCGTCATGTCGTGGTGTAGTCACCAGGCAGCTGAAGGGCTGTGTCTGGAATGTGAAGAGACAAGAGGTTCTGCCTCAGGGTGGCTGGTACCGACAAGGGGGGATGCAAGCAGTGGTGGAAAGCCACCCACACGTGGAGTGAGAACTTCATGGGTCAGGTATAACAAATGCTATGGAGAAGATTGAGAGAAGTTTGTGAGGAGTAGAGCTCACCCAGAGCAAATCAAGTCTTAGAAGCCAAGACCAGAGCTTCTGGTGGCATGAGTGATCCAGAGAGGGTCATCAGATTGGGCAACTCAGAGGTCTTTGTGATCTTGAGATAGGTCAGTGGAAGGAAACACAGCCCAGACTCTGTGATCATGTCGGCCCATGCAAGAGGATGTGGGAACAACTCTCTGTGACTCATCTTTTCATGAGCGTGAACATGAACATCAGCACAAGTGAGTTCAGATTGCAGCTCTGTCATTGACCAGCCCGCGCGACCTTAGGTAAGTGACAAGACACCTTACAACCGTGGCTTCTAATGTGTAAAGTCAATACTGGGTGTCTCAAAGAATATTTGGGGGATTAAATGTGCCAATATGTGTAAAAATATTTTACATATAAAATATGTTCTGTATTTATATGCTACAAATATACAAATATAGAACATATATATTCATATGGATAAATATATTTAGATACATAAACTACATTGTGAATGAGAATAGTTGCCATTTTTATTGTAATTCTTAGATTGAATAATTAAATATTTTTCTTCCTCTGAATCCCAAGTAGGGCCAATATTTTAATATTGGGAAATCAGACAACCACTGAGCTGTAGAAACTACACTTTTTTAATGTTTTTTATTTTGATGATCCTAAATGAAAGATTCTGCAGAGTATGTTAAAACACCAAAGAAGGATGAAATTTCATTCAATTTTAGAGTATATTTTATGCTATTTTAATTCTTTGAAAGGATATTGAATATGTATTAATTATGGCAGTTCTAGCTAATATAATTGATAAACTCTAAAACCTCAGTGGAATAAAACAATATTAGCTTGTTGACCATCTATCTATACGTTTTCCTTGGAGAAATGTCGTTCATGTCTCCCGCCCATTTTTTTAATTGGATGATCTGGGTTTTGGTGTTGAGTTATTTAAGCTCTTTGTATATTTTGGATACTGACCGTTTACTGGACGTGTCATTTGCAAATATCTTCTCCCATTCTGTAGGTTGCCTTTTAGTTTTGCTGTTTGTTCCCTACACTATGCAGAAGCTTTTTATTTTGATGTAGTCCCAGAAGTTTATTTTTGCTTTCTTTCTTTTCCTTAGCCTCAGAGTACATATCTAGAAAGATGTTGTTGTGGTCAATGTCAGAGAAATTATTGCCTGTGCTCTTTTCTGTGATTTTTATGGTTTCTGGTCTCACATTTAGAAACTAATACATTTTGAATTTATTTTTTACAAGATTTTATTTATTTATTTGACAGAGAGAGAGAGATCCAAGTAGGCAGAGAGGCAGGCAGAGAGAGGTGGGGAAGCAGGCTCCCCGCTGAGCAGAGAGCCTGATGTGGGGCTCAATCCCAGGGCCCTGGGGATCATGACCTGAGCCGAAGGCAGAGGCTTTAACCCATTGAGCTACCCAAGCACCCTGAATTTATTTTTTTAAGAAAAAAATTTACCATGTAAATTTATGATGTAAGAAAGTGGTTCAGTTTCATTCTTTGCATGTAGCTGTCCAGTTTTCCCAACACCATTTGCTAAAGAGACTATTTTGTTCCCATTGTATATTCTTCCTCCTTTGTCAAAGATTAATTGATCATATAACTGGATTTCTTTCTGGTCTTTCTGTTCTGCCCCACTGATCTTTGTGTTTATTTTTGTGCCAATTATCATATTGTTTTGATTACTAAAGCATTGTAATATAACTTGAAGTCAAGAAAAGATGCTCAACATTACTCATTGTCAGGGAAATGCAAATCAAAACCACAATGAGATATCACATCACACTTGTTAGAAAGGTTAGACTCAAAAACTGTTGACAAGGATGTAGAGGAAGGGGAAACTCATGCACTGTTGGTGGGAATGCATACTGGTGCAGCCGCTGGGGAAGACAGTGTGGAGATCCCTCAAAAGATTAAAAACAAAACTACCCTCCACTCCAGGAATCACACACCTGGGTACTTACACAAAGAATACAAAAACACTAGTTTGAAGGGACGTTCAGCCCACGTTTATTACAGCATTATATACAATAGCCAAACTGTGGAAACAGCCCCAAGTGTCCGTCAATAGATGAATGGATAAAGAAGATGTGGGATGCATGGAATATTTTTCAGCCAATAAAGAATGAAATTTTGCCACAGAGAGTATAATGTTAACCGAAATAAGCCAGAGAAAGACAAATGCCATATGATTTCACTCATCTGTGGAATTTAAGAAACAAAACAAATGAATGAAGGGGAAAGAGAGAGAGAGAGAGAGGCAAACCCCAATCAGATTCTAGGTAGGGGGAGGTGTGAAATAGGTGATGGGGATGGCGGAGTGTACTTGTCGTGATGAGTACTGAGTAATATATGGGATTGTTGAGTCACTATATTGTTCACCTGAAGCTAGTATAACACTACATGTTAATTGCACTGGAATTAAAATATTTAAAAACAAATGAAAATTTAAAGACCTGAAAATTAAGATGCAATCCCTGTCCATCGAGGAAATGAAAATTACCTTTTAAAAAACCAAAAAAAGAAAAAGAGAGAGAGAGAGAAAAGAAAGCAAGAAAAAGAACTGGTACTAGTTTGTATTTAGTTTATGCAAGAGTCTACTTTGGGTTTGCTTGGTCAAGTGTCTCTTCTCTGAGCAGTGGTTTGGTGCTCATTCCCTCCTCTGGCTCCGCCGTGTTCAGATAGAGTGCCTCCTCTGCAGCCATTTGGCAGGCGAGAATTCTACCACTGAACCACCAATGCAGCTGCAGCCATTTGGAAGAGAGAGGGAACACACGCAACTGGTCGTGGGAGCATGCAGTGTGCAGGGCTTGCGGTGGTCCACATTACTTCTGCGCATGTCTGCTGGTAGCACCCAGACCCTACCACATCAGGAAGGAGGCTAGAGAATGTCATCTGTATGCTGAGGAGGAGGAGAAAGTTCATTTGAAGATTAGCCAGTCAAGGTACAGTATATAAACAATAGGAAATAGTGCATATTGTTTTTCAATATTTTATTTATTTATTTGACAGAGAGTGAGAGAACACAAGCAGGGGGAGCAGCAGAGGGAGAACGAGAAGCAGGCTCCCCACTGAGCAGGAGCCTGACATGGGGCTTGATCCCAAAACCCCAGGATCATGACCCAAGCCAAAGGCAGATGCTTAAACAACTGAGCCCCCCAGCCCCGCCCCCCAGTGCACATATTTTTACTGTTATTTACCAGAATAAGCACCTTCCCAGCCACCTTGAGTAAATATGCAGTTCATTCCATTTTAATCTTTTGAGATTCCTCCTCAGTCTTCTGAGGATTATTTATAATAAATACCCTTTCTTTAGCCTGGCAATTGTGTAAACCTAAACAGAGGCAAACAAAAGGCTGTTAGTAGCAGAACTAAAAGTGGAAGATGAGTTCCCTGCCCTCTTGCAGACTATCGGTTCCTAAATCACATTAATCTGCCCGAGCACAGACACAGGAGAGCCAAGACCGGGCTTGTGTCTCCAAATACAGCTTTACAGACATGGAAGTCAGAGTTGGATCCCCTTCTACTCTGCAGTTACAGAAAAGGTGTGACTTCATGGCAAGAATTCTTAAAAATGTACAATGAAATGATTCACAGGCTATTTTTAATTAGTAAAATTACACACACACACACACAATACAGGAAGATATCCACAAGGAGTCTCCCCTGAAGAAAAAAAAAAAAAAAAATGGCCTGGGCAGCTGGATGGCTCAGTGGGTTAAGTCTCTGTGTTCACCTCAGGTCATGATCCCAGAGTCCTGGGATCGAGTCCCGCATTGGGCTCTCTGCTCAGCAGGCAGCCTGCTTCTCCCTCTCCCTCTGTGCTCTCTCTCTTTCAAATAAATAAATTTTAAAAATCTCCAAAAAAGGAAAAAATGGCCTGCCCCACAGTTTGTCACGATGGGCAGATTTTCTGGAAAAGGGCAGGATGGACATAACATACAGTCAGTAGCATCCCTGAAGCTGTGCTGAAGCAAATGGATTGTGAGCCGTGAATACGTCTGGGTGTCTTTGCCTCCTCAGCCTCCACAGACTCGCTGCGGTTGATGTCTCAGCGTTTCTAATCAATTTTTTTTTTTGAGATTTTATGTATTTATTTGAGAGAAATAGAGAGTGAGAGAGAGAGAGCATGAGAGGAGAGAGGTCAGCAGGAGAAGCAGACTCCCCACTGAGCAGGGAGCCTGATGTGGGCTTTGATCCCTGGACTCCAGGATCATGATCTGAGCCGAAGGCAGTTGCTTAAGCAACTGAGCCAAGCAGGCGCCCCTAATCAACTTTATTTTTTGTTGTCTGAGATAATGATACACTTTTCTGGCCATCCAAAGGGTTGCTTCATTCTGGGAGATCACAAACCAAACAGAAGGCTCAGGGTCTTCTCTGCCAGCTCTGAGAGCTTGAGGAGAAAAAACCCAACGTGTTTCATTAGGTGCAGACACTATGTTCCATTATTTGCAGACAAAGATGGTGTGGAGGGAGGGAAACAGGTCCTGATGGGCTCAGGTAAGAGGGTCAAAGAGACGAGAGAGAAGCTGTGGGGTGAGAAAGAGATGGGGCATAGGGATCCCAGAACCATCCGGGGTAGGAAGACAGAAGCTAGGAGGCCTATAATAGTGAGCATGCATATCTATAAAAATCTGTATTTGGGGGCGCCTGGGTGGCTCAGTGGGTTAAAGCCTCTGCCTTCGGCTCAGGTCATGATCCCAGAGTCCTGGGATCGAGCCCCACGTCGGGCTCTCTACTCCGCAGGGAGCCTGCTTCCTCCTCTATCTCTGCCTGCCTCTCTGCCTTCTTGTGATCTCTGTCTGTCAAATAAATAAATAAATAATCTTTTAAAAAAAAAATCTGTATTTGGTCTTGTAAACGGTACTCAGAAGACTGATTTTTTAAAAAGAAGAAGACGAAGAGTCCAGTGAACGGGGTGGGCCCTTGGACAACTCCCTTTCCTATGGCTAGTGTGGCCACAGTCACTGTCCACGGGGAGGGTTATCATCAACCTCTGCCTCTCTAAGCTGCTTGGCCACTGGGGAGTAAGGCTAATAGGAAAAAAATATATATATTTTTTCCTGTGTCCCCCCCCTTTTTTTTTTCCTCCCTCTGATTTTTACTGCCAGGATCATAGAGGAGAAAAGGCTCTGCTCTTTATTTATTTGTGTGTTATTGAGTATCTGCTAGGTGCCAGGGATTGTACCAGACACCAGGAAGGGATGATGAATAAGATAGGAGTCTCTGCCCACTGGGTGCTTTCAGTCTGTTCATCAAAAAGCTGCAGAGATGCAGAATTAATGTCCATACATCAGCTAAGAAAGCCCATCTGCCAGGCTCTGGGCAAAGCCTTGGGACAGACAGACAAGAGGTCACTTCCTTTTCCCCTGTAAGTCCGACTCAGATCCTAAGAAACTTTCAATATCAACACGCGTTTTAATATTCACAACTGGATGAGATCATTTTATAAGATTTTCCTTCTTTCAACAAACTGTAAGTGAGATGACTTTCAAATTCATTGTTTCCCTATTGTTTATAGCTATCTGTTAAGACCGAAACGGGTCTGTATAAAGCTACAGGATGTTAAGAGTTGAATGGATTTCAGAGCTGGTGAACTTCAAGGCTCAGGTACAGGAACTGGCTCTTTCCACAGATGTTCTGGTGGTGAACCACAGAATCAAATTTAACACTTAATACTTGGACCCTGGGCTTGAGGTTGGCTCACCAAGTTACAGTGTTGCTAGTGTCTTTGGTAAATTATGACCTGTTTAAGTGACAGAGTTGTGATTTGCATTTTACTGCAAGACCTAGCCTGTACTTGTGAATGGTCTAGCTGCAGAGGCCATTAGAGAGAAAATAATGATCTCTCATAATGCGAGTATCAATAAGAAGGCAAACCCTGAACTTGCTGGCTGTTCTTCCTGGCTAGAGAGAGTTTGACTGGCCTCTCAGTTATTTTTTCTAAAAAACACTACAAATGTGCTTTAGTCCTTTCTCAATATTAGTCACACACTTAGATACTTTCCCAACATTAGAATGTGAATGAATTATGGAGCTTTCTTTAAAATCAGTAGCCATTCTAAATGATATTGGGGCATCGGTGTTTCAATTCTCTAGGGATATTTCAGGATTGTTTATTTTAGTACAGTTCTATCCTTTGTTTCAAAAGATTAGGATTTTGTCTGTCCCTGGAAGAGTGCAAAGTAAGATTACAATGGCCCGTAGTTTTTCACTGGGATGGAGCTCCCGGGAGGGTACTAGCAAGATCAGTGACCTTCCCTTGGAGGAGAATTACCTCTCAGATTATCTACCAAATTATTTTAATTCCAGAAAACAATGAGAGGGAACAGGCCCACATTAGAGACTTTTTAAAAACTGAATTTAAATTAGAAAAAAAAAGAAAAAAGAAAAACTGATGGTAAGCAATGAGACCATAAATAAAAAGCAAAATGATTCCTAGAAACCTCTAGAATGTTACTTAACTGCTCAGGCAAAAAAATTAGACAGATTAGCAGTCTTGGAGTGAACGCTGCTGTAGATGGCCTTATCTTTTGAGCTTCTAAGTGCGAAAACATTTCGTCTGCTAGGATTAAGCAGAACTCTCTAATGGGGAGAATCTGGCATACCACCTCAGCTTTCTGAGGACTTTTGGGGAATTCCCACTTTATCACACCCTTCTGTGTTGGCAGTGAGCAGATGTGTGACTTTCAGGAAATTACAACACATACTGCTTCCTGGGCTCCCCCTTCCCATCAATTGTTTAGGTCAGAAAATTTGTATTTTCTGTACAGCAAATACTTGTGAATGGAAAATACAGAGATCACAGTGAAACAAATTGCGTACCTGCTATTAGCTCTGACACCCAACTGAGGAAAATATAGAATATGCAGTAAAATAAAAGGCATACAATTTGTTGTAATGATGGCAGGTGTGTGGGTAGGGTAAAGTCTCACAAGCCTAGCACACACCTCAGAATTAACTTGAGTTTCGTCTCGCCCCTTTAAAAGCTTGTTCCTTTTTGGTCTTTTTCCCTTGGGCTGACCTGTAATTTGTACTGGATTGATTGTGTGACCATTCTAGAACTCAAATGGGTGTTTTCAGTAGCATGCCAAGATTTCAGACAGTAGAGCAACGAGAGTGGTAGCTAAGGACCTGCTGCATATATTCCAGGCTTGGTTTCAATTAGCGCCCAGGGGCTACTTGATACATTATCTCTTGTGTTTTTATTCTCCTACCAGGAAAATGTGGGAGTTGGGCTGTATGGATTCAGAGGTTTCAGCTCTAACTCTTTGCTTTTAGTTACCACTCTCTGAACAAGCAATAGTGTTTCTGTTTATTAATTTGCAAGTTTTATGAGCTATTAAGCCACTTCTAATATTAAACGAGTAATTGATATTACATCGTTCTATCTCCATTCCATCATTTTTTCATGAGTTTTATATTTCCAAGATGGGTTGCATCAATAACTTTAACAAGTGTTTTAAACAGTAGAATAGCCCTTATGTTGTAGCAACTACTTGTTGTAGTAGATAATGGTATTAAATTGCTGTCACATTTCTGTAACTATCCAATTCTGGATAATTTCCCAAGTAGCTTACATTATCCATACCTGAGGACAGATTATCAGTCCATTAGATAACTCACATTTGCAAACTAACTGTTGATATTCAAAATCTTTACAATATAGTACTGATCCTTTTTTACTGACATTGTATATATATTTTTTTCATAGGAGTATAGTTGCCACACAATGTTACATTAGTTTCAGGTGTTGGACATAATGATTCACAAGATTTTACATTATGCTGCACTCATCACAAGTGTAGCTACCATCTGTCACCATACAGCACGATTACAATAGCTTTGACTATGTTCCTTACACTGTGCCTTTTAGCCTGTGACTCATTCATTCCATAATTGGAAGGCTGTACCTCCCACTCCCCTTCCCCCATTTTGTTGATATCGCTACCCCCTTCCCTCTGGCCACCATCAGTTTGTTCTTCATTGTTATCTGTTTTATTCTGCTTTCTGTTTATTCATTTAGGTTTTTGTTTGCTTTATGTTTAGATTTTACATATGAGTGAAATCATACGGTATCTGTGTCTCTCATTCTGACTTATTTCACTTAGAATACCCTCTAGGTCCATCCATGTTATTGAAAATGACACAATCTCTTCCTTTTTTATGGCTAACACACACACACACACACACACACACACACACACACACACACTCCATTCATCTGCTGATGGATACTTGGGCTGCTCCCGTATCTTGGCTATTGTAAATAATGCTGCAGTAAACACAGTAAACATACAGGTGCATATGTATTTTCAGATTAGTGTTTTTGTTTTCTTTGGGTAAATACTGAACAGTGGAATTACTGGATCATATGGTATTTCCATTTTTAATATTTTGAGGAATCTGCATCCTGTTTCCCATGGTGGCTGCACCAGTTTGCATTCCCACCAACAATGCATGAGGGTTCCTCTTTCTCCACATCATCACTTGTTCTGTTTTGTGTTTTTGATTTTAGCCATTCTGACAGGTGTGAGGTGATATTTCATCGTAGCTTTGATTTGCATTGCCCTGATGATCAGTGATGTTGAGCATCTTTTCTTGTATCTCTGTTTGTCTTTGTTTGGAGAAATGTCTGTTCAGATCCTATGCCCATTTTCATTGGATTATTTGTGTTTGGGGTATCAAATTGTATAAGTTCTTTATATGTTTTTGATATTAATCCCTAATCAGATATATCATTTACAAATATCTTCTCCCACTCTGTAGGTTGCCTTTTTGTTTTGTTGGTGGTTTCCATCTCTGTGCAGAAGCTTTTTATTTTGATGTAGTCCTAATAGTTTATTTTTGCTTTTGTTTCTCTTGCCTTGGAGACTTAGCTAGAAAAATGTTGCTACAACCAACATCAGAGAAATTATTACCTGTGCTCTCTTCTAGGATTTGTATAGTTTCAGGTCTTACATTGAGGTCTTCAATCCATTTTTAGTTTATTTTTGTGTGTGGTGTGAGAAAGTGGTCCTGTTTCATTCTTTTACATCCAGCGGTGGTACTGGTTATTCAGAGGAGGGTAGAATTGTCTTTAATAATTATTTTGCCCTTTCTATGTGAAAAAAAAATGATTACCTTTGCTGCAGCAAACACATTTCTTTTAACCAAGAGTTAAGAAAATATTAGCTTCTCTGGTGTTAACGTATATAAAATCCTATGGTTTGTTGCACTGTATTTTTGAAAATGAGAGGGTATAGAAAGTAGGTAGGAGATAATGGATACTTTCTGATGGTCTTTTTTTTTTAAGATTTTATTTATTTATTTGACAGACAGAGATCACGAGTAGGCAGAGAGGCAGGCAGAGAGAGAGAGAGGAAGAAGCAGGCTCCCTGCTGAGCAGAGAGCCTGACACGGGGCTTGATCCCAGGACCCTGGGATCATGACCTGAGCCGAAGGCAGAGGCTTTAACCCACTGAGCCACCCAGGTGCCCCTTTTCTGATGGTTTTTAAGAGTAATTTTACTGGGGGCACCTGAGTGCTCCATTGATGAAGCATCTGACTCTTGATTTCCACTTTGGTCCTGGTCTCCGGGTCATGAGGTCAAGCCCTACATTGGCTCCATGCTGGGTGTGGAGCATCCTGTAGATTCTCTTTTTCTCCCTCTTTCTCACCTTCGCTCATGAATGTTCTCTCTCTCAAAAAAAAAATTTTTTTTTTCATTAAAGCAGATGGATATTTTTATTGGTGATTCTTTAATTTTTCTCAAGATCCTTCAAGAGGCTGTATGCCTTTGAGTGAAATGACTTTAAATTTTGTTCACCAGTGAGTTTAATTGCACTGTGAATGACTTGTATTACTGCTGGTCATTTTGACCCGTCATGCTGTGAGTTAGCACATCAGTGTCTCAGGGAATGTTTTCTGATTAATCTCGTGTGAAGCAGGTCTCCTCCATGGTGTTCCAGTGGCTGTCTTTCAGTCCTGTTCGTTGTCCAAATACAGTACTCAAACTGATTGGACTCAAAAAGAAGAATAAGGCTGAAGGCCGTCTCTTAATTTTTTCATTTGTTTCCTCCATGCTATAAAATGATTTTTAAATCTGTAATAGATTACTTCTTGAGTGGATTCACTATAGCTTCAGAAACTGGAAAGATGTTGAAAAGCTTCACAATTTTTATTTTTGTAATTTATTTTTCTATTTAAATTCAATTAGCCAACATATGGTACCTCACTAGTTTTAGGTATAATCTTCAATAATTTATCAGTTGCATATAACTTTTACTGAAGGTAGTTCATCCTTGCATTTTTATGAAAAGGGTTTTTTTTTTTTTCAGATTTAGAAGGACCCCGTTTTTAAATAACTGAAATTGTTATGTGCTTAGTTGGCAGCATATTAGATCGGACCAATTCATCTTCGTCTGAGCTGAGTATAAATAAACTGTGGTCTCCACAGGATAAGGTGTAAGGGGAGTTTATGCTGATATTTTCCCACTGACGATGCTCAGTGACATTTACATTCTGGCACGGGGAACACAAACGAGACATTTCTAAGTGTCTTCTAGCTAAGCGTATTTTTAAGTTGGTCAAAGAAATGCAACATGTTGAAATTCTTGTTGCTATTATAGTTTGTTCTAAGACTTTTGTTAATATTCCTGCTTTGAACAAATACACGTTGAATTCTCACCGGGATCGGACCTCATCTCTCCAGAGCCTCCGAGCTTGCACGTGTAAAGAAGTCTGGAGTTTCGATGTTTTCCTTCTTCCTCTGTACTCTGTCTTTTCCTTCAGAGTTGAAGAAAAAAACTATAGTGAGATGAAGGGAGAAGGGAAGGGGTCACCGGAAACAGGGAGATGGAGAACACTGATTTTACCCCTAAGTCCCCGGGGAGAGAAAAATCACTGTTTTTAAGGGATGGGGGTCTTTAAATGAGCATTGCGAGGGGCTCTTTCAGATAGCGGCGTTTTCACTGTCGTTTTTCACGTATCTCATGAACAGCTAATAGGAACTGAAAATCAGTGGTGTGGCCTCCATGCACATGTTGGTACAATTCGCTCCACGCTCTAGACTTGCGCGTGTCCTAGCAAAGCTCCGTGGTCGGGGCACCCCGCTGACCCGCCTTTCCGAGGCTCTGTTCCAGTCGTTAACAGGCGTCTTCCCGCTATCCCTCCTTGGCGTTCACCAAGGCATCCTGGAGTAGATTTGCTCCTGTGGTGTTTGTAAACGGCTGAGTTCATTAGCCATGGGACGACGTCACCTTCCACTACACTGACAGTTCTGGCGACAGGGGTAAGACAAAAGGCATGAATTGTTCCAAAATAATGGTTTAAAAATGAAAATGGTGATTTGAGGGAATAATCCAATTATGTAATGGGAACAGCTTCAGGCGGTAGATGGCTGTGTGCTCAGCGTGTAGCGTGCAGAAAGGTCTTAGCAGGCTGTGCGATGTGTCTCGTGCCTTCCCCTGTGTGGTCGATGTCCTTTTGCCACCCAGCATTTGAGAAGCTGTATTTTCAGTGCAGTAGTCTTCTCAGAGTGAGGCATCTAGGGCATATATAACAAATTACCTTTTTGATGCTTCACCTCTACACCAGCTTATGCCACCAACTCAAAAAGCCCAAAACCAGATCCCACATTCCCATGGCCACTCCTGGGTCTCTTGACAGCGCCTTCTTTCCAGGTCCTCAGATCTAACGAGTTGAGGTCATTCGTGTTTCTTTCTCTGTCTCCTGCTGTTGGCTCTGTCCTTAAAAATAAATCCGTATCCAGTATTCTGAGCAGTTCTACAGCCCCTCACCTACTTCCCAGCCCAACTCACCATCGGCTCCCACCTGAACTCTTTTAATGCATTTTATTCTCCTCACTATACTGCATGCTTCTGTCTCTGATTACCTCAGTCGCTCCAGCCTCGTCTCAGCACTGGAGTCAGACCAGTTCTTGAAAATGTAAGCCAGCTTGTCATACTCTTACTCAAAATTCCATAATGGCTTCTCCTGTCCTTCAGAGGAAAATCGGAGGCTTTGCTGGGAACTGAGGCCCTCATTGATCCATTCCCTGCTGCTTTTCTAGTGTCCTCTGCCCCCACCACCCCTTTCCCTCACTGCCTGACCCCCACACACACACTGTTTTCCTCACTGTGTTCCCTACACAGCAAACATGCTCTGGGCCCTGCCCCAAATGCCCTTTCTGCAAATGTCTCAAGCGTGATTTGCTCTCTCTCTTTAGATCTCTGCTCAATATCAGTCCATCAGAAAGTCCCCTCTTATGACCCTAAATAAACAGCCCTCCTCTATAAACACACCATGTCCTTCCCTCTTACTTGATTCATTTTTCTTCATGATGGTTATTACCACCTGAGATAGGTAGGTAGGTGGGTACATGATTGGCTAGACCCCTTCCCATTCTGGAATATAAGCTTCTTGATGGCAAGCTACTTTTTGTTAACCTCTCTATTCCTCACTGTGTGAACACTGCCTGGCACACCGTAGACACTCCATAAATATTTGTTAAGTCAGTGAGTGATGCAAGGCAGAAATGTTACTCTGCATCAGACCACTCCATCCTGCACTGTCCTGGGGAGAGAAGGAGCTCGGTGAAATACCAAAGAGCAAAAATTACTGTGCAGATCTCAACGGGCACCATTCAGTAGGAAGAGAGAGGTTGTTCGAGGCTTGTAAGTCGTGAACCGTTTCATGGTGCTAACAAGACCACACCGCTCAGCCTGGGCAGTGGTTGTGTTTAGAGTTGACGCTCGTGGATGGAGAGATTGTCAATCATATGCACATGCGCAGGAGACAGCGGGAGAATTCTTATTCCAACCCTGAGGGGGATAAGAACCTCAGATGCTGATCTGTGTATGCTGATAGTATTTTCAGTCAAGCATCATTTGAAGCTGTTAGAGTGGATGCATATCTAAAAGACAAGAGTAGTACTAGACAAAGATGGGGGCTGGGCCCCAGGAAGTGACAGTTTAACAGACGGGCTGAGGGGTCAGGCCATTAAAGGGAACAGAGAAGAGAAGACCAGACGGGTTGAGAAGAAGCAGACTAATGAGATGCCACTAATGAGGAGACTAATGAGGAGGGTTAAAGATAGACTCTTTGAAAGATTGGAGTCAAATCCAGTAGGAGATCCTCTGGAAAGCCATTGGACTTGAAACCTAGGAGGTCATGGGCAGACTGGGTGTGTCTGGAGGGGAGGAGATGAGCCGGTGACAGGGACTGAAATGTGCAGTGCGAGGAGGGGTGTGGGCGCTGGTGCTGGGAATTGCTGGGAATACCGTCAAGAGTTAGACGCGAAAGGATTAAGATCTCGTCGAAGCCATCAAGGAGTGAGGCCACACTGGTGGGATCTGCACTTCTTTCTTGAAGATTTTTATTTATTTATTTGACAGACAGTGATCAGAAGAGAGGCAGTTGGGGAAGGTTGGGGGAGGGAAGCAGGTTCCCCGCGGAGCAGAGAGCCCGACGTGGGGCTCGATCCCAGAACCCTGGGATCATGACCCGAGCTGAAGGCAGAGGTTTTAACCCACTGAGCCACCCAGGCGCCCCAGGATCTGCACTTCTGATGGGCAGGGTAGAGGCCCTCCTGTCCGTCCCTGCGCGGAGGGTCACAGGACCCAGGATGCCCCTCACACAGTCCCTCACATAGCTCACCAGCTCTGTGTTTACCTCCCTCTTCTCCAAAGTGCCCAGCTCACAGACGACTCTTGGCCGCAACTTATTAGATTTAGTGGCACCATCCCACGTGTCAACTTCAAGAGAAACCACCAGATTGGACTCCCATTGACTTTTTGCTTTTTCTGCCTTGAGTCTTTCGTAACAGTGCAGATCCTGTGGTTTTCAGGCGAAAATGTCACTCTGCACAACATCAAATTTTAACTGCTCAACACAGCCCTGTCTCAGAGAGAGCATAAGGGCTCTATAAAATACAGAGACGCATTCATTCCCTCGCAGGTTTCAATGAACCCAGGAATTATTACCAACAGAGTCAAATGAGAGCATGTCAGAGGCTTAGATGGTAAACAGGAGTCTACAACACACAGACAATTCAGTATACATCCCCAGAGTTGCCTTCAGAAAACTGCTTACTGCCGGGGTCTTGTCAGAATGGATTTTTATTTCTTCTTCACACCAGGTAGTTAAATTTTTTCAACTCTAATGATATGTGTAGGAATGAAAGAATAATATATTAAAACACTGAAGGATATTTTAATAGGGCTGGAGATGGGTTGGAGCCAGAGAAGGAAACAGACGGAGGGAGGATTATGGCCATTTTTCTAAGAACTCCAGGTTCAGATCACCAAACTCCTTTATGATCACTGCTCTTTAAAGGTAGAAAATCTCTAACGAATAGCTGAGCAGATTTCTAATGGGGCTGGTGGCAGGTTCCTGTGGGGCCAGGTCTTTGCTGTCCCCTTGTTCCCAGCTAGAGAACCCTTAAAAGAGGGAACAAAGCATTGTCATCTCTGTGTTCCTCACATTAATTAGCACAATGTCAGGCTCCCAGGCTCAATAACTGTGTGCTGATTTCCGCCTCCTCTGACTTCATCAGAGTAGGTTAGTGCCGGTGGCCCCTTGGAAATCAAGTGCAATGCTTCTCAGCACTAACTGGCATACTAATACGCAGAGATCTCAATAAAATGCAGCCCTGACCCTGTGGATCTGAGGCGACACCTGGTTCTGTGTTTCTCACAGGCTCCCAGGGGGCACCTCCAAAGCTGGTTTGCAGACCACGCAAGTCCCACATCTTGAGCAGCAGGAAGGCACCCCTCTACCCGTGAGGTAGACCCATAGCATGATCCAAGTTCCTCTTCCTGAAGCGTCAGATGTGGCTGAACAGAACTTGAACTCTGATATCTTTTAAAGTATTTAGACAAAGTTATATTATGAAGGCAAACGCAAAATTTAATTATAAAAAATTGCAACTGTGATTTTAAAATTTTTTAAAAAAATGTAAACTGTAAAACAACAACAGCAACAAGAAAAAATAAAGGCTGTTTTTGTAGTTGAGACCACCCCCTGCAGGTGACCATGCCGGTTGGCCTCTGGAAGATGTATTCGGATCAGAAGCTTCTTGAGTGCTTTAGAGGACAAGGTTCAGAAGCACTAATGTAGGTTGGGAGAAGGGGGGTGGGGTTATGGACCTTGGGGAGGGTATGTGCTTTGGTGAGTGCTGTGAAGTGTGTAAACCTGGCGATTCACAGACCTGTACCCCTGGGGATAAAAATATATGTTTATAAAAAATTAAAAAATTTTTTTAAAAAAAAGAAGAAGCACTAATGTAATCCCAATGAGGAAATGGGGACCGGGGGGACTGGAATAGCTAGTTAGCCTTGTAACAGCGCTGAGGACAACAGCTAACATTTATTGTGTTCTTAACTATGTATGAGCCAGGCGTGGCGCACAATACGTGTGTTATCACGATATTCTCAGCAATTTTCTGGAGTATGTGTAATGGTCGTTTCCATCTCGATCTGAGGAAACAGAGCCTTTAGAGAAGCCGGGCAGTTTGCCCGAAAACACACATCTAACTTTCGTCAACATCCCTGCTGTCAACCACAGGATTTCAGTGCCTCCCAAGGAAGGGAGAGCCAGGGCTGGAACCAGAGCATCTCCCCTTCCGTCCAGCACTCTGTGGAGAAGCTGAGATAAAGCAGGTCGGTGCCTTTGGCAGAGTGCCTTTGGAAATTCTAGAAATGTGCCTTATATGAACCTGGAGAGTTACTCCTCCCTTATTTCTTTCATGATAACAACCAGCAGATTAACCAGGTTTTCTGTTCAGGTGTCTGATCCGTAGGCTCAGAGACCATCAGTACATTCTCACTCATGTGCACTTCTGCTGAGCGGCCATATATTAAAGGAAAAGAGTGTCTAAAATGAGTTTTTATAAACTCATGGTTAATGGGCTTCATATTCCTTCCACAAATGGAATTTACAAGGGTAGCACCTGGAGTGTTATAAAGAATAAGTTCTCTTCTGTGCATTTCAACACAGCATTCTAGAAGCTACCCAAGTCAATCTTTCATAGTAATTTTGCATGCTACCCAATATTCACCACTGCCTTTTGGGATGTGGATGAACTTGCCTTCTGCCCACAGAGTGACCTGGGGGCCAAGAGCAAGTGCAGCAGGAGCTGTCCCCCCAGGGTGAGCCGCTTGCTTTCATGCATGATGGCTCTCCAGTCTATAAAAATAGACTTAATTTTCTCCTTCTCCCTATAACAAATCCCTGACTCTCCCAAAAGCGAGAAACTCTGGATCATTTCTATTAAAGGAGATTCTGTAGAGACTCGGGTTTGGAAAAAGTCAAGCGGTTTGAAATGATACAATCTGATGTTGCTGAGACCATCGGTAGACCCCAGGATCAGCAGGAACCCTGAAGTTTTGTGTGTCTCTCCTTAAGCTAAGAACCCTGAGGTGTATGCTAAAGAAAATATTATTCCGCTCCATACAGTACCATAATTTCTCAAATTACTTCATAGCAGTAGCTGAGAATATGTAAAAATTCAACACAGTTTATCAAGCAAGAAATACAAGAGAATTCCAAGTGGTAAGGCAGCTCAAAGCATCACTACCTCTGTTGAGTTAGTTGCTGAAGGTCCATCTAATGGCTTCGCAGCGCCCTCTGTTGTCCAGCAGTAGTAGTGAAGCAGCACAGAGCCTTTGTGAGGAAAGGAGGCTGAGGGGCATAGGACCCCACATACAGACTGTGTGTGGAATCATCTCTCAATCTTACTTTGAGATTTGATTGAGTCACAGGGAAGCTAAATATTTCCTCTCGTGGAGCCTACGATCCACCATATGCAATCCAGAATTCATGCTAAGTCCTGCCATCTTCTTCTCAAATGTCCCTGAGACAGGTGACACATTGAGTTCTTAACATTGCAGCGTGAAGACACTTGTAGATGCCCCTTTCCTAGGGTAACTGAGCGGAAAGCTGTATTTTCCCAATGAACAAAGAGGTCGAACTTCCACCTATCTTCCTTCCTGCTCGTTTTGGTGAGGGCAGGTCTCCATGGGGCTGGTAGTTCCTTAGTGCAACACAAAGCCTAACGCGTGGCAGCAAATTCAGAGAACGCTTTCCTTAGACCCGCTCCTGCAGGTGAATGGAAGTAGATGTTAGCTTGCCACTTAACGCCATTGACTATGGTGAGGAGAACGGAAAGGAAAAAGACTGAAGACACAAGGCAACAATGTCCATCATCACGTTTCCTTCAAAACCATGAATCTGTTTACCAACTTCTTTTTGAAAGACCTACGTTTCCTGGAGAGGGTGTTTATGTGAGGCAAGAATCCTGGGAAACGTTTTCCCTTTTCATCAGCTACAGCTGACACAAAGAGCTTTGAATTTCAAGAGGTGCCTGGTCTCTCTACCCATCTTCACTGATCGTCAAAATTATGATCATTTCAGTGTCAGATTTAATCATAAGTTTTTGAAGATCAACCTCCTTCTGAGAGTGAATATTATAGCCTTAGCCACCAAAATCCAATCCGAAAGACATGAGGTAGGAGATCATGGCTAACAAGTTGAATGATGAAGGCTACGAGTATGCCCCATGTTGCCAGGCAGAGCAGGAGTCTCATAGATCGAAGAGGAGAGGCAGGGCACACACACACCCCCTTTCAGGATGGCCTTTTGGAGATCCCAGTAACTACCTTATGTCACATTCACATTTTTCTGAACTGAACTTTCAAAGGTAGACCTGGGTCCCACAGGAGACAGACTGGTATCTTGCTATTCTGAGATTTGCCAGACTTGGTCAACCAAACCAAATTTCTTTTAAACTCTGGTGATCAGAGGATTTATAGTCTTCAGAAGCAACAGGCATTGTGTTAATGGGAATGACACAGTATTCCCCCTCTCCGGGAACATTTATCTGTCCTCAGTGATGACAGCTTTATGATTTTACTGAGAAAATCTACAGAAGGTGCTTTCACAAAATCAACTGTCTTTTGACATATTTCCAAGGGCAGTGGCATAGGAAAGAGGAACCACATTATGAAGTAGAAGCTGAATAAAACTCAGGAGTGAAAAACGACTTGTCATTACCATGAAGGGAAATTGACTTTTTTTCCCCTTGATTTATCACATTGCTGCCTCACATGTCACCCACTGTTTTTCTTTATTCGTAAAGGACCACGCTGTGGAAAACTTTCTTCCTGTGGTAAAGACCTGTGCATCTGCTGTGTGACATTGTCTCCTGGGAATTCCTCAAAGTTGGCAGCATTTGAGTTGCCTTGTCCCCACTTTGCATAGGCCGAGGGTCCGCCTCCCACTTCGTACTGTTGCAAGTTAGATCAAAACTGCCTTGTGTTTTATAGGGAGTTTGTTTTATAGTTGGGTTTCTGAGGAAGCCAAGTTGATGGTGAACCTGAACTCCACGGCATCTTTCCTGAAGAGCCAGATGGTCCAAAGAGGGCCGTGTGCAAGTTCCCCCCCAAATCCTAGGACTTGACTTGAGGTAAATATAGCCCCTTTTTCTTAATTGCGGCTAAGGGGGCAGCAAAAGACAGAATTATCATTCTTCTGAATCTTCCTGCTTCTCTCACATCAGTCCTTTTCTCTCTATCACTTGCACTGTGTAAATTTTCCCCTTCATTTCTCTCTGCTGGTCTGTGACTCATGCAAGCTCTTTTCTTCTCTTGAAAATGTTCCCTTTTATCATGTCCTTGTATTTTTTAAAAAGTTTTATTTAATTTGTTTGACAAAGAGAGGGTGCACAAGCAGGGGGAGTGGCAGAGAGAGGGAAGGAGAAGCAGACTCTCCACTGAGCAGGGAGCCTGATGCCGGACTCAGTCCCAGGACCCTGAGATCGTGACCTGAGTCAAAGGCAGACACTTAACCATCTGAGCCCCCCAGGCGCCCCTATTATATCTACCCTTTAAGCTCCTCTCATTCATCCCCAAAATCATGAACTCATTTCCACCTCCTGTTCCTTCACTATTCTGAGATCATCCTCAGCTCATTTCCTTAGCTGTTAACATTATTCCCCTTCGAGACCTAAAATAAGTCACAATGATGAGAGTAGTGGTGGTTGTATATTGAAGCTGTTATGTTCCAGGACACACTGGGCTCCAGGCTTCACATTTGGCATCTCATTGAGTCCCTGGAAGGAGAGGATGGCAGCGTGCCCCTTTAATTGATGAGCTTCGACGAGGTTCATACAGGGAATTGCTGGCAGAGCTGCTGGTCTGGTGCATTTTCTCTGACTCCTGGTGTGCGAGAAAGGGCATGGCTTGCTTCATTATGAGCTATAACTCACAGGCCTCGAGTGAAGCTTGATAAATATTTACACCATCTCCTTCACTCTGGGCCATTCATTGACCCATATCCATTGATGCAGATAAGTTACTTTTACTGCACACCTTCCAATAATTACATATTGGATATCTGAAGCAGCTCATAAATTCAGGTCCTAGAGGTAGGCATAGTGACGAACTAGGATGAGGAAGAGAAGAGTGGGGGATGGGAACAGCAGCCGGGATAGCAAACAGATGAGAAGGACTCGCGTTTCTAAGACTTGAAGGACTTTGCTGCGGCTGAGCTCCCAGGAATCTGGGGCGTGACGGGGGGTGAGGTGAGGAGTCACTGCCTTAAAGTGGGTGGGCCAGGAACGGTCAGGCTCATACCTGACCTCTTCACCTCTTCCCATGAGGCTGGAGAAGATTTGTGCAGGTAGCAAAGAAAACAATGAATATATTTTTATTTTTGTAAGATTTTATTTATTTATTTGTCAGAGAGACAGAGAGCATAAGCAGGGGGAGAAGCAGGCAGAGAGAGAAGCAGGCTCCCTGCCGAGCAAGGAGCCCAATGTAGGACTCAATCCCAGGACCCTGAGATCATGACCTGAGCTGAAGGCAGAGGCTTAACCCACTGAGCCACTCAGGCACCCCTACTATAAATATATTTTTATACTGCAAAGTTGTTTTAATAAAGTACACAAATCTCCAAGGTTGTTTTTCCATCGAAATCTATAACATGCTTATGTCATTCCAAATCACCCTGCCCTGACCCACACAGTGTGAAGTGGGTACCTTCCCTCGTTTCCTTCAGCTGTAATATTACCCTGAGAAATGCCAAATCCATAATGAAACCATTAAAAAGGCAAAAGGAGTGGGGGGAGAGGTTAACCAGCAAGGGTTAGCATCAGTGGAACACACGTCTCGGTCTGAGTCCCAGCTCCGTCCCTTCTGTCACTTCGTACATGTGGTACATCTCTTGGTTTACTTTTTTTGAATAATGGGAACACCAGTGCTGTATATCCTACCATGTTATTGTAAGGACTAAATGAACGAGGGTACTTTAAAATACTCCATGAAGTATAAAACACACTCCGAGGAAGACTGTAATTAGTTTCATCATTTTTTATTATTATTAACTGTACTGACTTCAAAGCACTTGATTTCCCTTATTGGTTAATTCCAAAGAGGTTTGCTTCCATGCTGTTTCTTTCCAGCGTCTTAATAATTGGTATGTAAGTGCTACATTTTAAGGGGGAAAAGAGAGAGAGAGAGAGAGAGATCTCTTCTAGAGCTTGATTCTGTTTTTTGAAAGCTTTTGATCCATCAGGAAACCCAGGAAATGCTCAGACACTTTCAACACAGCCCCCTGTAAACCCCCACCCTGCTCTTGTCTGCAGATCCCCTAAGAGAGGTTCTGAGGTCTGTCATGAACCCCCAGCTGCCAGCCTCCAATTCAACAGCAGCTTCTGCCTGGCTTCCTAAAGTAACCGTCTCATGAAGAAGAAAACTGAAAAATCTCAGGTTTCTGCTCCTCCAGTATCCTGCTTGCCTCAAATCGCTTTGGCCTCCCTCACTTAAAAAACCCACCTGTGCTCAGTTGTTCAGCGGGGACCGGCAATACTGAATAGAATTACACACCACACACACGTCTGTGCACAGGCAGAGATTATAATTGCTGAGTCCATTGTGAGCAGATGGACATGCTTAGCAAAAGAATAGGATTGACTGTGAGAATTACCCCTAGAGCAGTAAGGGAATTAGTAGACCAGATGTATCAGTCCTGCAGAGTAATGATGGACAGTGTTGCAGGTCATGTGACACATTGAGAGTCACACGACATGTCGCGGATCACACGACTATTGCAGGTCACATGACCTAGAGCATGGACGAGCCAAACAGGAAGGCTTCCTTCCTCTGGGAGGTGGACCATTACTGTGTTCACTTCTAGAAGAAACACATGTGTTGTTGAAAACAAATATATACCTACACACTATTTCCCTTTCTGAAATACAGATACATTTTAGCTTTTTTTTTTCATCATTCAGAATAGGCAGTGTTGGCAAGGAAAGAGAAACATGGAAAGAAGAGCTGGAAATACAAGAAATCTGGCAATATTAGGTATACTTCCATTATCTTTCAAAACATAAAGATAACAGAGTTCACAGAAGAAGCAAAAAGAAGTTACGTTTTCTTTAGAGAGTAGCATCTGCCATCATTCCCGAGGCTGCTCCCTGGCCAGGGAATGTTCCAAAGGGTTGTGGCTGCATGTGGGTTTTGATGGTGATGATGATGAAAATTCTTATTGATAAAACTTTTTTGCTTGACATTAGCTTTGGGTTGTGTCCTGCGATAAAGGACAATTTGACAAATACATTCTTCTGCATGTTTTAATCATGAAAATGTAAGAGAAGAAACAAAAACTTTTCTTAGGTAAAGATCTTTAGAAATTCAGTTCTTTTTTACTACTTTAGAAAAGGAAAAGTAGCTCAAACTCGTTAATACATCATTGTAAATAATTATTCTTCTGGCCTTTTTATTAGTGGGTGTTAGTTTATAGTTTAATGTCAAGAATAATGTTTATAGGTTGGCACAATCTAAAAAAATCACCTTGTTTAAAATTGACCTACCATTTAAATATCATCATTTTGGCAGTGAACACCTTCTAACCGTACCCTTCTCAATTGTGGGCATTAGGCCCATAAATAGGAATGCTTGAGGGGGAAAGGAGGGGGTCACTTCCAGAAGAGGAGCCTTGGAGAAGTGAATGGAAAATGTTGCCTCTGTTTAGCATGAATGAGCCTGGGATTTAAATAACATTGTTCAGGCCAGATAAATAGTTTCTCTTTGGCTTAGTAATCATGTGTTGCATTCAAATATTTAAGTGAAATGTTGTCTGGCTTTCCTCACTTTGTCTTTGATCTTTACATGCTCTGTTGTATTTTAACTTATCAGCCTCACCAAATAAAAGATCTAATTTATGCATTTTAATACATGTAAGAGAGGCAGATTTGCTATAATGCATTGGAAACACACCATTGAGTTTTTGTTTTGTGTTGCACATGCACATACCCCCAAATGCTGAGATACACCAGAATGTTAGAAGTAGTTGGTGACTACGATGATCTAGCTGATAGATTGCTTTTTTTTCTCTCTGTCTCCAAGCTGTTCTACAATGCCTATACATTACATTTATTAAAAAGCAGAAGAAATTTAAAGAAACTTATTCCAAAATCATTTAAATTCTTTTTTTTTTCATAAACTGCCTTTATTTTTGGATATGACTTTACCATTTTTTTTTAAATTTTTTTTTTGATTTTTATTTATTTATTTATTTGACAGAGAGAAATCACAAGTAGATGGAGAGGCAGGCAGAGAGAGAGAGAGAGGGAAGCAGGCCCCCTGTCGAGCAGAGAGCCCCACACGGGACTCGATTCCAGGACCCCGAGATCATGACCCGAGCCGAAGGCAGCGGCTTAACCCACTGAGCCACCCAGGCGCCCCTAATTTTTTATTTTTTTATAAACATGTATTTTTATCCCCAGGGGTACAGGTCTGTGAATCTTTGTCCGTCAGTCATCATCCTCCGGTTGTCATTTTGAGACCCTGGTTTCTTTGACCCAGATCAGAAGAGTCAGGGTCTAGTTTCAGTACTCTCTGACGTAAGCGTCTTTATGGGAGCTCCACAAAGACAGCCTTACAGAAAGCGCTCACGCTTGCATCTACCCACGACAATGCCGAGCTGATGTTAGAGTCGCAGAAAGGATGTGCGATCCTCTCTTTTTCTCCTCCCACCATGTGAACCTCGGCCATGGGACATTTGCACAGCCTGATCTCACTCAGTCAAGTGCCAGGCTCTTCTCTGGGCAGGATTCATCTGCACCAGAGAAGGTGGGGATTCGTGTAGGGTGCTTGAGCAAAGGCGGACAAAGGGAATTCGCCTATGAAATCCTGCTGTGGCTGAGGAGACTACCTCAGGCTGCCTTAATTACATGCCATGTGAACCATTTTCAGTCTTAGCACAGGTGATCTTTTCTAGGCGTAGACATCAAATCTAAAGGAATGACGCAGATAGCCCTTATTTATCACCTCAGAAATGCCCGGCGATCTTCTTTGCCATGTCTACAGGGCTGATGAATCAAATGGGACACGCCTACCATGATTCCTACTTCTCACAACTCGAAATGGATCAGGAGGGAAAAATCAGGGTGAACCACTGATTTTATTCATAACCTTAGACCTTCCACAGACTCTGTAAAAGCCTTCCAGACAGTTGCCCAAAGTAGTTTTACTTCCTAGAAATACACTGATTCTATAGAGAATTAATCAGCCCTCTTCTAGAAAACCCATCCAAGATGACTCGTTGATACAGGGCAGGAGCAGTCGTTGAAAGTCTTGTCTGTAATATTGCCTTTCCTGTTACTCCTATCTTTGCAAGTTCCCAGGTACAAAAAGGAAAGTAAGGGAGTTCGGGAGTTGATGTTTTCCTCACCGGACCAGGATCTGCACAGGCACGCCTCATTTTATTGTGCTTCCCTTCTTGGGCTTGGCAGATACTGGTTTTTTGGTTTTTTGGGTGGTTTTGTTTTTGTTTAACCCCATGAAAGTCTGTGGCCAGCCTGCATCCCACCAGTCTTTTGCATGTTTTTCCAACAGCATTTGCAACTTTGTGTCTCTGTGTCATGCTGAGGTAATCTCACGATTTTTCAGATCGATATTACTCATTGCTACTCTCTTTGTTATGCTGATCTGTGATCAGTGATTCTGACTCACCCAAGGCTCAGCTGGTTGCATTTTTCAGCAATAAAGGATTCCTTTTTTTTTTTTTTTTTGACAGACAAGATCACAAGTAGGCAGGGAAGCAGGCAGAGAGAGAGAGGGGAAGCAGGCTCCCCACCGAGCAGAGAGCCTGATGTGGGCTCAATCCCAGGACCCTAGGATGGTGACCTGAGCTGAAGGCAGAGGCTTTAACCCACTGAGCTCCCCAGGCACCCTGATAAAGGATTTCTTAATTCAAGTGTGTACTTTATTTTTTTAGACATGATGCCGTTGCACACTCCACAGTCTATAGTGTGAATGTAAGTTTTATAGGTACTGGGAAGCAAAAAAAAAAAAAAAAATTCATTTGACTCACTTTGTTGTGATAATTAGCTTTGTTGCCGTGGTCTGGAACCAAACCTCAATAGCTCCGAGGTAGTCCCCTTTGCCACTCCTGTACCCCCAACCCTTCCCCTTCCTGGAGGAAGTTTCCTACCGACTTACTGCTGTTTCCTGTTCACTTCCGCAAAGGCTCCTTGTGCCCTTTGAGCGAAGTTGCCTGGCCACATGAGAAGATAGATGGGGAAGCCACACCCCTGTGCTCTGGAGTGGTCGGGAGGCCCAGGAAAGGGGAAGGTCCATCTGCTCAGCTGAGGAGGAACCAGTGTGTGGCCGCTGCGGGGTTTGGTCCTGAGACCTGCAAAGCTTCCTCCTTTGTGTTGAGACTCTGTTCCCTCACAGGGAGCCCACGTGCAGAACGTGGCCATACTGTTGTAGTGCTTACGGCCCCAGGCCAGGCCCCACGCTGGGGGTCCCAAGGCGATCTGTGCACTGCAGTTTCCACACGGTGTCGTGGCTATGCTTCCTGATAACCTCTTGCAGCCCTGGGGGCTGGGATGAGATGCCAGCTGGGAGGTGATCCTCACCATAGAGGGATCTGTGCTGTTCTGGATTCCCAGGCTAGTAGAGCATTGAGGGAGAACTTGAGCTCGTGCTGAAGCTCAGTCAAAACACCCACGGGCACATGGGGCCCAAGGCAGAGCCGTAGCCTCCCGGTGGCTCCGGGGAAGGCCAGCCGGGGGTGTTGACTTCCTGCGGTGAGACTTTTTAAAAAAGCTATGCCAGGAGGTATGCTTTCCAAGATCTTCCAGGGGAATGGGCCTGGAGGACTGGGAAGGGGAGGACTTCCGAATCAGGTGCTTAGGATCCCAGAATTTAAGGCCAGGCCAGTTACTCTAAATGTTCTCTCTCTGGAATTTACTGGAAATTTCATTTCCCAGTAGCTATTATTGAGGGCCTAGTGACAAGTGCTCAGTTTTAGCACAATCGCAATGATCATTCACAGATCCCCGGCCAAGGCCAAAGGCACTTTGATCACGTTACTGAGAACTAACAAATGGGATGGACTCCGGGTTGTAATTCAACACTGCCACCTGCTTATCGGCACTAAGGGAAGGGGCTATCCTCCTCTGACCGTTCACATCTCGTAATATGCATTGCTGGCGTTTCTGAAAATGCCCATCTGTAAGAGTCAAGTTCACTGCCGAGCACCTGTGCCTGCATGTGATTCCAGCTGAGGCACGGTTTCCAAAGAAACCCTAGGATCCCCTTGTTTTACTTTTAAGGGCATAGAGGAACCCTGATCCTCTGCATATTCAGGAGATAAGCATACTCAGTGCATACATGGGAATCAAAAGCCTCTTTCCTTTTAGAGCAAGATACAGTGTGTGGACTTGCACTTGGCCATGATTTGACTTTGTCGGTAAAAGCCATCCTGCTTCAAAGTCTGGGTAGCATTTCAGGGGATCACTGAGAATGCTCTCTGCAAACTGTGAGCAGATCGGCACTACAGGGAGGCTCTGCCTTTGTTTGCAGGTAGTCTGTGATGGGGTTTATTTTAGCACTTACGATGTGGCCACTCAGTTGGCACTAGAGAGCATGCTGACCACAAGACCTATTGTCCCATTCAGGCCATCCAAGACCGCTGTGAAAATTATCCTCCTTGCCAGCCACTTTGATCCTGTCACTTCCTCCCTGAAAGCTTCTGACTGTTTCCTAAAGCCCCTCCTCCCTCTGGCTGTGGCAGCCCCCAACCCCGCGCAGGTGCTCGCCTAACCGTACATCGTCACCTGCCTTCCCCTGACCTCCTGCCATCTCCTCTACTTCAGCCAAACACGGCTATCCTCAGACATCTTGAACACGGTCTGACGTTGTTTTTGTTGTTGTCTTTTAAGATTTTTATTTCTTTGTGAGAGACAGAGAGCACGAGCAAGGGGAGAGGAGGCAGAGGGAGAAGCATGCTCCCTGCTGAGCAAGGACCCTGATATGGGACTTGATCTCAGGATCCCAGGATCATGACCTGAACTGAAGGCAGACACTTCACCCCGTGAGGCACCCAAGGCGCCCCACAGTCTGACATTCTCAACCTTATTTTCACTAGGACAGTTACCGAAACAGAAGGAGGACAGAGAAACCAAAGTTTATGTGTCACATGCGCTATTTCCACTGGTCCCCTAACCTCTGGGAGTTAGGAAGGGATGCCCGGGATTGAGACCTGAAGTTGATTCGTGCTTTAGATGGCTGCTGGACCACCTAATGTCAGAGCCCCTCCAGGGGAAGGTTCTGGGGGCAGAAGGCAGCTTTCCATCTTATTTTAAACAGTTTCAGGATGTTTTAAAGCCATTTAAAGACAAGAGGGAAAAAAAATAATTTGTCAGTGCAGGAATGTCACAAATAAGGAGGTAACCAGAATGAATGGAAGGAAAAGCTATCCAGTGACCCCTGAGTAGATTTTACAAGTGAACAACATGGGATGATGTACGAAGCCCAGATCGTTTTGTAATTACACCCACTTATGCATTCATTCATCTATTTGACAGAACCTCTCAGAAGTCTGATACGTGTCAGATGAAATTCAAAAAATAAGAAGACGTGCTCTCTACCTTCTAAAACTAACAAAACAAGTCACTGGTTCCAGGAACGCAGGGCATAGAGAACGTATGACGGTGGGGACAGAAACTGTAGGGAGGTCTCCTTTTAAGTCTTTTTTCATAAGGATGTCTACTTTCTTTCTTTCTTTCTTTCTTTTCTTTAAATCTTTTTTAAGTAGGCTCCATGCCCAGCATGGAGCCCAACATAGGGCCTGGATCTCACGACCTTGAGCTGAGATCAAGAGTTGGACGCTTGACCTTCAGAGCCACTCAGGCGCCCCCACTTCCTTTAAATAGTATTTAAGTTTCATGGTTGCTACCAAGAAGACTTGGGCAAGTTTTATAATAATACTAATCTCTTTGCAGTCCTATCTGTGCCGTTTTCAGTCCATGTCTTAGACCTTATCTACTGTATATAGAGAATACCCGTATCTACTCTATATAGAGAACACCTGGGCTGTACATTCGAACTTAAAACCATGGCTGCCAAGTCAGCAGCACAGATCCTAGGCTCGACACCACAAGTAAAGCTTGATTTCATTTCAGTCATGCATGAACTGGTTGATCACCTCCATCCTGGAGAAGGATTTCTGTCTCCTGGAGCCTCTTGCTAGAATCTAGGAGCTAGTGGAAACCAT
Organism: Mustela erminea; assembly: GCF_009829155.1. NCBI lineage: Eukaryota > Metazoa > Chordata > Mammalia > Carnivora > Mustelidae > Mustela > Mustela erminea. Next base: position 10,572,964 of record NC_045627.1, on the reverse strand, counting down.
CCCTTCTCATAGAGGAAAGATGATCCGGTCCTGTTATTGTAACAAACTGGGATGGGCAGCCCAAAGTTCTTCGTATTTGCTGAGCAACGAAGGCCTGGGTCTCCTTGAGGAGCCCCCAGACTGGGATGAAACATGAGGGAATTAATTTCCTTAGCCCAATTTTTGTGGAAATCTTCCCTGTTCAATGGAGAATATTCCTGTAAGCATGTACACGTTTACTTATAAGCTATATGTGGTAGGGCTTCCCAAAACCTGTAGAGTATATCGTGAGACATTTCACACAGGAAAAAAAAAGATTAATTTGGTCATATTTATATAGGATTCAGCATGTGCTGACTGGTGTACCCAAGACCACTCGAACGATGTCAATATTAGGTAGTAAGAAAGATGCCCCTACATACTGCATAGCATAACTCAAAAGGCTATTTTTTTTTAAATTTTATTTATTTGACACAGAGAGAGACTGTGAGAGATGGAATACAAGCTGGGTAGTGGGAGAGAGAGAAGCAGGCTCCCCGCTGAGGAGGCAGCCCAATGCTGGGTCCGATCCCAGGACCCTGGGATCATGACCTGAGCCAAAGGCAGAGGCTCAATGACTGAGCCATCCAGGTCCCCCTCAAAAGACTATTTCAAATGAGAAATAAATGCAGGAGGAGTCCAGGGTTTCTGCATAATTAAGTACAAAGTAGGAGGGACTTAATTTCAAAGATTCCACCTAACATGGATTTGTACAAATTTGTACAGATTTATAAAAGCCTGACTCTGTTGGCAACAAATCACATTTTTCTACAATTAATTGCAAGAAACATCTATTTTCAACCAAGATGAGCGTAATGAGCAAACTTAAGTCCGTCGTGGAAATGAAAATCATGGGTCTCTGCCTGTGCTGGCCCTTTGCCAAGCACATTACACAATTTCTAACCCAGCAACCTGGAAATACAGGTATTTGATTTTACAGAGGAGACACAGCGCTCATAGGACTTAAGCGCCCAAGGTCACATACATGAAGAAGGGCAAAGCCAGGGTCTCCCCTGCAGTGTGTCTCCTTCCAAAACCTGCTTCCTTTCCCTTTATTGCCCCACTTCCTAAGCAGGCTTCTGAGAAAGATGGCCGTGTGAAGTTTCCTTCAAAAAAACAAAATTTTGTGGGTTGTTTGGGTGGCTCCGTCCGTTAAGCACCTGACTTTCAGTTTCATCTCAGAGTCATAGGACCCAGTCCTGCGCCAGGCTTCGCTCTCAGGGGAATCTGCTTGAGATTGTCTCCCTTTCCCCCTGCCCCTCCCCACTGCTCCCATGTGTGCGCGCTCTCTCTCTCTCTCTCAAATAAGTAAATCTTTTAAAAATAAATAAAAATCAAAAAATAGAAGAACCAATTTAGTAAAGGATGCCGACTACAGTCTCCTATTTAGAGAGTCACAGTACATGTCAGTGTATTAAGGATTCTAAGTCGTAACATCGACAGTTAAAAAAAGGAGGCAAAGGACCTGATTTGGACTGCCTAACATTTCAGACACTTGATTGATCAAACAAAACCAAACGAGACAACTTTTTCCCAAGAACTAACTTTGGCTAATATTTTTCTGCCTCGGCTACTTCAGCAAATACCTCATCTTCTACTCCACAGTCTTATTCCATGTAGAGGGAAAGGCATTAGGAAGTACCAGCAGCTGTCACTCTGAGAGGTATAGATGGCTTTTCTTTTTAGTCACTCCCAGGTCTCCAACAATCCTGTGAACGTTATTAGCGTGCTAAAACAAACGAACAAGACGAATGAAGCCATCTTAAAAGGCCAATTGGGTTTTATGGATTTGTTTGTTTTGGGGGTTTTTTGTTGTTGTTGTTTTTGTTTGTTTGTTTGTTTGCTTGTTTGTTTGGGCTACTTAAATCCAAATTTAAATGAATTGAAAGCATTTTTGGTATCCTTGGACTAGAAGTCAAATGGTTAATTTCGAAGTAAAAATGAAGATTAGTGTGTGGCTTCTCTCTCTCCTCTGCTCGCTCAATATCATAAAATTCATTTGTGTTATCTAGGTCTTGCTCATTGGAGACCAAGTTCGATTTTTAAGAAGGTCACACTAGGGGTTGTTAGATGTATTTCTCAGCAAACCCAGGCTTCTTTGTTTTTCCTTAGTCACCTACAGGAGAAATTGTCCTGAGTCACTTCAAAGCAGCCTGGAGATGAATATATGAATATGGTGCTTTTTGGAGGCACCCAAAGCTTCCTCCCCCGCCCCACCTCCCTTGGAGAGGAAGCGCACCTGTTCTTCTCTCATCGGTGGGAACTGCCACGTGTACCTGCTGGCATCTTCAGCATTATGGAAGCCAACGAAATTGGCTCCAATGCTGACTCAGTCATCCCAGGCATGAGGCACACTGGGAAGGTGTTCCACGGAAGCCACCCCACATAAACCTTGTCAATGCTGGCATTGTGCTTCAGCCCCAGCGAGTGGTTTCTGAGGGTGACTCACAGCCTGCCTCAGAGATAGGGGCAGGATTTCAGCCCCTTCTGATCCCTCACATTTCTGGCCATTGCCTTTTCCTCCTTTTTCCTCTGGCAACCCACGGACCCCTTGTATGCATTTTAGCTCTTTATCATGTTCTCAGAAGGTAGGGATAAAGTCAATTTTGCAAGTCAAAGAGTCGAAAGGGATTCATGAATAAAATAAAAAACATCTCCGCTGTATCGTCATGGCCATTCCATGTGTACCCATTCTTATGACTCTCTTAGTAAAGGCAATGTGTGACTTTGCCCTAGGCGTTTAGACTGTCTGCACTTTGTTCTGTGGAATTTTTTCTCTTCTGGTTTTAATCACATTTCTCTATTTGCAAAATGAAGAGATTTGTCTAAAACAGTCTCAGAATTCTGTAAACTATGCATAAACCCATAGCTTTACCTAATTAGTACTCATTTTAGAAGTTATAGTAATTAAAACCAAAGTGCAGAAGGACAATCCTTCTGAAAACTTCCCTCTTGCCAAAAAATAATTTGAAAAACGGAAGAAGGAGAGCTCTCACACACCCAAATATAAAGAAAATGCTAGAATATTTACTACAGGCTAGAATATAGTATAGTATAGTCCTGTATAGTAAATACAGACAGCTCAGCCTACAGGCTGTCAAATCAAATGTAAAACAAGACAATGTTACTTAACATTGGACCGAGGTAAATTGATTCTGGGAGGGGGCAGATGTTTTCATCTGGGAACCTGACTTTGTGGTTGGGTATGCACCGCCTGGAGTCTGAGGCTACCTCTTCGATCGAGTTCTGTGTATCTTTAAATCGCACTTTTAATGGACTCTTCTGCAGTTGAATGACATGTAGTGACAGCAGTTCAGCAAAACCATTGCAGCACTTTGACCTCAATGACAACTTGGATGCTGGGTCCCTATCATTTGCCAGAGAGCAGTGTATTTCCCTCCGGTTTGGTTTTGAGTTTTGTTTTTGGCTACGACTCTCACTCAAGAAAACAAACAAACAAACAAACAAAAAACCACAGCCAGAATTCCATGTCAGTTTTCTCCTCTCATATTCTCTCCCCGCTGTTCTCTCTTGGGAGGATTCACCCACTGGTGACTATCATCCCGATGCTCTTGTAGCCGGCCGAGACGCGGGGCTGTGAAGAAACATCTAGAATGCAGAGGAATGCAGGGGAAGGCAGTGTCTCAGAATGATTGAGACTATTGCTGCCCACTCCCGTGAGGCTGATTCAGGCTGAGGGAATGTGTTTGTCTTGCTTCAAAGAGATCGTCTTTCCTAATACAGTCTTGCCTTACGATTCCAGCTGTGCTGCTGTGTTCTTACATTTTTTTATCCCCATAATCCTGTTTTCCTGAGGAGCTTTATTAATAACGTCTAAGCATTCCCTCCCTAATCCCTGCGGAGAGTGTAAGTAAAATCTATATGGAATGGCACTGTTTAAAGCAAGGCAAACAGAGACACTGGTGGGTTAAAAAAGGATTCAGCGTCAGCCCCTCTAAGACTAGGCTCAGACCTTTGCCTGCCCCGCCGATCAGCCCTTCTCCCTGGTGGAGGAAGTGCGGGGCAAGGTGGGTTTCTCCAGGGCGTCATCCGGGCTGCCATCTAGTGGTCAAGAGCGGGCAGTGAGTCTGCCTGGGCTCCGCACCTATTCTCTTTGCTGGCTGAGGGACCCGAGAAACCATCCAACCTCTCTGAGCCTCTCTTTAGTTCCAAATGAAGGCTATTCGCACCTGCCTTATGGAACACAGGTGAGGCGAGACGCGCTGATGAAAGCCAAAACCCTTGCCCAGCACTTGGACGTCTGCCTGTCACCCTCCACAGAGAGGCAGTGGGGCAGTGAGATGAGACTCTGAGGGGCCTGAGGCTGTCCAACTGCCAGGGACACGCACTGAGAAGTTAGGAATCACCCTGACTGACCCCACAGCCCCACTCACATCCCGGCCAGCCCTCCCTCCAGGTCTCCTTCCTCGAGTCATTTCTCCTCACTGTTCACTGCCTAACAGGGGCTTCCCGGTCAGTTTGATGTGAGGTCACATTCCCTAACTGTCCTACCCTCCAGAGCCACTCACATCTTCAAGAGGGACACAGCCCCGCTGAGATGGCCCAGAACTTACATGGGTCTCTAGGGCCTCTGAGAGCTCCTCTAAGATATGCGGACACCCCACAAGCTGCTGGGGGCACTGCCTTTGGCTTCCGCCTTACCTTGACCTTTCGCCAGCTCTCCCAGCAGTGGCCTCCTCCAGTGCATGCGTGCAAAACCCCATCGTGTCCCCAGGAAACCCACACATGTGCACAGCTCTTTACCTCTTGAGGAGATCCCCCCTCTCCAGATTCAGGAAACTGTGATTCAGTGAATGAGCCTCAGTATTCCTACAACCACACACCACCACCCCCCCCCCCCGCCCCGGTTCAGATGTCCACAGGCTCTTAACAACCACGTAGCTCGAGAGAAATGACTTTGTTTTTCTGAGGCTGCTTCTCTGTGTATAAAATGGAGACGCTCAGCTTGCCTCACACAGAGGTTCTGAGAACTCAGGGAGCTAATGGCTGGCCCAGTGAGCCGCTCACCATCTCAGTCCGCCCCGGTGGCCATCACGTACCACGGGCTGGGTGGCTGAGACAGCAGACGTTGACTTTCTCACAGATCTGGAGGACAGAAGTTCAAGATCAAGGTGCCAGCAGAGCTGGTTCCTGGTGAGACCTGTCTTCCTGGTTCACAGATGGCAGTCTTCTCGCCGTGTCCTCAGATGGCCTCTCCTCTGCGCACGCCTGGGCAGAGATCTCCGGAGTCCCTCACTCTTCTTACAAGGACACCAATCCTGCAGATTAGACCCCCATCCCCAAGACCTCATTTACACCTAAATACCCTTTTTAAAAGCCCTATCTCCAAAAAGAGTCACATCGGGGGTAGGATTGCAACACAGGAATTGTGAGGGGGCATTTCAGCCTCTAGTGCAGAGCACAGGTGCAAGTAAGTGACTGTCGCTCGTTCTTCCCACCCTTCTCCGATCCCCCTGGCTTCGCCTTGGTTTCCACCTTTCAGTCAAACACAGTGAGGCTGTGCTCAGGGTCTCTGGTCAGCCACAGAAACATGGGTCCCTGTCGGATCTAAAAGAACAGTGGCTCTCAGGATCCTCTGCTCCACTTAACATACTGTAGCCTGTGAGGCAGATCCGAGGTGTCTCCTGGAAAACGTGGCAAGGGGGCCTCTCTGCCGCCCTTGCTTTGATGTCATCATTGGTCTTTCGATGACATTCCAGGCTCATTGGTCATCAGGGGATCCCCAGAAATCCTCTGGTGCGCCTTTTTATTCTACCTGCTTTCCAGTCTCAGCAGAGGGCAGGCACTAGCCAGTGCTGGGCGGGAAATAGGAACCGTGTGACACATGCCATGGGAGTGACAGTGATGAGGGGACAGGGAAGCAGGGCTCGGACACAGCCTTGTCTGTGCCAGCCTCCCAGACACTGGAGTGAGAAACTAACCCCTTGACCTGCCCACCAGTGCTTAATTCCTTAGGGAATTAAAAACAAAAGTCAAATTTGGGATGACTTTGTTGAGGGTTAAATTCAGCTGGAACAGAATTTTTAAATTCCAGAGTCAGAGTACGTTTTTCTAAACTGTACTCTGAGCCTTCAGAGCCTATGAGATAAAAGAGAAGCAAGCATTCATGCTGAGTATTTCTAGATGGAAATCTAACCCATTAAATTATAGCCTCCTTCAAAAATTATGGTACCACAACCAACACAATTAAATAACGATTACTGTTTTATAACCAACAAACGATACCTATAATTTAGTCGTGACGTTGGTGCTCCTGAAGAGGGTCTTGTTACTTGTACCTGTGTTTCTAAAGCCAGGATAGACTGACACAAAGATAACGGAGTTGGAGTTGCAGGAGAGAAGCTGTGCTACTCTCTAGACATGGTATATTTGCCTAACCAGAATCCTCTTCGGCACATCCAAGGTGGGCATGCCCTGATCAGTAGGGATTTATACAGTGAGAAACCTGGGCACGTCGAAGAATCGTCATTCTCCAGAAACCCAGTCAGCACTTCTTCCAATAACTTACACAACTCGAAAAATTCCTGACACCGATGAAAAGGTTTAGACTAAGACCCAGATCCTCCTTTTCAATGTCAATCTGGGGAGGTAATTTTCTGGTTATATTTCAATAAATTATCATCACCCTGGTAAGCACAGAGGTTCTTCTTACCTATACCTTTACCCTAACATGCCAGGCAAGAGAATATGATTGATCAATAGGAGGTAAACTTGGGTTATGGACACTAACACCATTGCTCATAAATGAAATGTGAAGTGAGGTTTTGCATTAAGGGATCCCTTTGAGGAATGTAGGAAATTGCAATGGTGTCATCATGACTGAAGTAACAAGTACTCAGAGAAGCACTGACCCAGAAAACGGAGTGAAAGAGAAAGAGGTAAAGGACACGCACGGAGACCCAAACCCAGGAGTTGTCATTTCCCCACAGTTCAAGTGGCAAAGGAATAGGATAGAACTGTGGCCTCTCCCCCGATTTATTATTTAATTAATACCATAAAGGACTGATCCATCAGGGTGCTCAGGAGCTTGAGGCTGAACTATTACAAACCAATGGCAGAAAGTTTATCATAGATTTATGTCAAAGAGTGATCACTGTCGTTATAAATCACCTAATTTCTATCCATAATCTCTAATAGTTGTTGAGCAGTTTATAAATTTTAAAACACTATGTCCCACATCATCTTATCTGATTGTCTAGACAGTTCGATGAGGGAAGCAGATAAGGTGACATCCCTCTGGAAAAATGAGGCTTGGAGTCAGGAACATGATTACAGTCAGCTGGGGATGTAAAATCCAACAGCCTTATGGAATAGGAGAGCTAGAAAAGGCCTCCAGGCACCATATGGTCATGCTTCGTGCCTTTAAGCAGGATCAAATCTGAAGCCCCCAGGAAAGGGAAAAACCACTGATGACAAAGCCCCCAGCCTTGCTCCAGGAAGGCCACCTATGTGGTGCCCAAGGCAGAGCCAGGGTTCTGCCCACCTGCTGTGCGTCCTGTTTCCCAGCATGTCAACCCACACGCCCAGGTTCAGCTTCCTCCTCTCTCAGCCTCAAGTTAGTTTCACCAAAAGAATATATTAAGGTTGATTATTCAAAATATTCCCCATTAAATAACTTACTAATGAGTCAGGTCATCTTTAAGAAACAATGCAGAAAATAGTCATAAATTTATCACACTGATAAAATTATTTCTTTCATAAATAAGAGGTTTGTGTGAAATGTTCCCAAGAGGAAAGGCAAAAAAAAGTGGACCCGTCAAGAACACAGAAGACCATTTCGTGATTTTTTTCTTTTTAAGTAAAAAAAGCAAACTAAGGTAAGAAAAGTTTTCCAGGGACGCCTGGGTGGCTCAGTGGGTTAAAGCCTCTGCCTTCAGATAAGGTGACATCCCTTCTACCTGCTTGGCCATTTTCTCTTCAGTTCCTTCTGGAAAACTTGTCTTTTCTTTTTTTTAAAGATTTTATTTATTTATTTGACAGACAGAGAGGTAGGCAGAGAGAGGGAGGGGGAAGCAGGCTCCCCACTGAGCAGAGAGCCTGATATGGGGTTCGATCCCAGGAACCTGGGATCATGACAGAGGCATCTGCCTTCAGATAAGGTGACAGGTAGAAGGTCAGGTAGAAGGTCAAAAGCAAATGAAATGAAGGAGACCATGAGGGTGTTAGATGCTGACCCCGTGCAAATACCTAAATCTCACAGCCACCCCAACGGATAAGACTGAAAACTGCCAAGAGTAGCCGAGGGCCACCTGCCTGGTGGTGGCTGATACCCCAGGAACTGGGCCCTGGTGTCCACACCTGCAGCGGGGGATGGGCCACAGCAGTGCCTTACTGCACTCCAGCCTCTCAAGCTATGTGTGTCAGACATCATAGTCGGTAAATATATTTTTTAAGATATTATTTATCAATTCTAAAGATAGCACAGGAGGTGGGGGCAGAGGGAAAGAGAGAGAGAAGCTGACTTCCTGCTCAGCGTGGTGTCCCATCTGGGATCATGACCTGAGTCAAAGTCGGATGCATACGACCATAGGGCCACCATGCATAGGGCCACCCAGGCTCCCCCGAAGTCAGCAAATACATGTATCATCTTCCATTTAGAGTCCGCGAATACACAAGGTGGTCTCCAGGCCTTCAGCTGAAGCATTTCCAACGTGGCATTGTGAATGAGACTTCCTTTCCAGGCTTGACACATAAAGCTATCGGATGCCAGCCTCCGGTGCCTGCCCAATGCCAGTAGCATTCCGTTTATTGCTGGCGTGTGATCACATGCTTGGTGAAAAAAATAAACACCTCTGCAGTCTGTGAATAAACAGCAGATAATTAATGAACATATTGTTTCTTTTTCCCTGGAAGAGGGAAAGGTAGATGAGCTGAGAAAACAAAATTACCATATCCATTAATGAGGGTCCTGGTTGCGATTACATCCCTTAGAATTGTATCTTCCTGTGAAAATACTACAAGTGAGCCTTGTGAAGAGAAAAGAATGATGAGGAACACACAGAACCTAGGGCAGAAGGAAGGAAATTAACACCTGTTAAAAATCCCCATCAGTTATAAATCAGTTTTCTTAGGACAAACCAACCCATTTTGCCATTGAGAACAAATAGAACGAAAATCCTAACCAAAGAGTTCCAGGATCTTGTCCTGTAGATTCTGGACCTTCCGGTGCAGAACGTTTGTTATTTCACAGTGTGGGGCATCAGCCCTAATTCCTGCAAGGGAATTCCAAAACATGCTACTCCAGCTTTTTCTCTTAGCCTGTATCCTTCCTGACAGTCATCCCCTGCCATTCGCTGGCTGATCATTCATGGGACAGGGGCAGCCAGCCCCTGTCCTGTTGCAGGTTCCATGCTAGGCAAGGGATCTGCCATCACTGCACGTACCATCCAATGGATGCCACTGCAGTTCTGAGAAACTCAGTTTCTTCCCTATCTGGATTTCTTTAGACACATGTTACAGTCACAGTCTTTAATGGTTTATGTCAGTTTCCTTCTCATTCATTCCAGCCAGCACCATATTTCTAGCCTAAGCACTGCCCCAAACCCACTCCACCCCATCACTCATTTCTCAACTTCTGTGGTTATTCCGTGTATAACTCTAGTACGCCAAGTGTCCTCCCCCCCACCGCCTCCTCACTCTCAAATCTTATCTCTTGCCACTTTGAAAGCACCACTCAGTAGTTCCCTCTTTTGCCCAGCCCCCATCTGGCTTGAGTCCTTCCCGTGACACCCTCAGCACCACGTGCAGCTAGCCGTAGATGCTTACCATGTGTCTGCACTATTCTGTGACTTTGAGCCTCTAAAATCACATGTGCTCCAAAGACCTCACTGTACATGCACGTTCACAGAGTTCACAGAGTGTTATTCTCAATAGCCATAGATAGAGTCTTTGGGCATAGAGGTGAATAAACAGAGTGTGGTGGATACGCAGCCTTCAGGAGGAAGAGCATTTTGACATCGGCTGCAACATGCAGGAGGACATTGTGCTGAGTGCAGTGAGCAAGGTGTGGCAGGGCGAACATTGTAGGACTCCACTTTTGCAAGGTAGCTGGAGGATCAAATCCATAGAGATGGAAGGCAGAACGGTGGTTGTCAGGGGCTGGGGAAGGTGGGAGGTGGAAATGGAGAGTTGGTGTTGAATGGGTATATAGAGTTTAGTTTTGCAAGATGGGAACATTCTGGTGATGGTTGTAGTAAAACAAGGTGAATGTACTGAATGCCGCTGAACCGTGCACCTAAAAATGGCTGAGGTGGTATATTTTCTGTGTATTTTACCACAATTTAAATATATGTTTGTAAGAATTACTTGTGCTCATTATCCCCGCCCCGTTCAGTGGTGAAGAACTTGAGGGTCCCAGCCTTTTGCTATTTTACAATGCTGGCATCACGTGTGTTATTCTGTAGACGCTGAAAACATGAGATAAAGATGCTCAAGAGACATACTTGAATGACTGCAAAATGACACTCTGTGGGAGAGAGAGAGGGAGAGGGACAGAGGGAGGAAGAAGGAGAGGGAAGGAGAGAGGGAGAAGGGCAGGGAAGGAGAGAGAGAAATCTCTCCAACGTCAAAGCATATCTGACCTCTTTCTGGTCTCAGTGTCATGTGGCAGCGTCGCCTGATCAAACCAAGGTCAATGTCACTGATATTTTGAGAAGACTGTGGCAAAGAACCCAATAAGCAAAAAATTACCTTAATCCCCGGGGTTGGAAAAAAGAAAAGAATCAGATAATCAAAGAAAAGCTTTGAGATAAACCTAGAAGTAGGGCCTTTATTAAGTAGATTTTAGGTGGAAACAAGCACCAGCATGAACAAAAGCAACTTATAAGTCATATAAAGAAATATGGATAAAATGAGAGAAAGGACAGCAGGATACTGAGGGAAAATGCAAGAAATATCACTTCTATAATAGAGGGAAAGACATAATTCTGTGGAAACAGCAATAATATATCTCTTTCCAGGCCAACAGTAAATGCAAGTTGCAGAGCTGGCCTGCGGTGGAACTCCCAAGTTTTATTGGCAGTGCATGTGAGGAGACAAAAAGCAGCATATGGAGAAATACAAAAATATACTCTCTGGAGACACTCCCTCTTCAGATGTCAGGGAAAACCTGGATGGAATTGTGCAACAGGAGTGGCAGGCTGCAGAGTCACAGTCAAGGCCACCTACAGAACCGAACATTAAACCTTCGGCAACTTACTGCTGAAATAGTCCCTTTCTCTTGTGGGTTCAGGAGAAGATTCTAGGGAAGAATGAGGGAGACCCTGGATCCCACTGTGGTACTTGAATGACCCCACCATTAAAATGGGAATACAGATGGGGAAGGGTCTGAGTCCTTGCCCCGTGAGCTGGTCCTGCTGTACCTCTTCCCATGTTGCCCTCTTGGGCAGGCTAGCGTCTTGTTCATGCCTCTGTTCCAGGGGAGAGGTGGGCTCTCATCACGATGACAATGTTGCATCCTTGTCACCCAACTCAGCACCCATCACATTGTAGCTACATAAAAGTGGATTTTTTTTAAGATTTTATTTATTTATTCATCAGAGAGAGAGAGAGAGAGTACAAGCAGGCAGAGAGGCAGGCAGAAGCAGAGAGAGAGAAGCAGGCTCCCCGCTGAGCAAGGAGCCTGATGTGGGACTGGATCCCAGGACCCTGAGATCATGACCTGTGCCGAAGGCAGCGGCTTAACCGACTGAGCCACCCAGGTATCCCTAAAAGGTGCTTTTCAATGAACATATATAATGTATTATTTGTCCCAGGGGTACAGGTCTGTGAATCATCAGTCTTACACATTTCACAGCACTCACCATAGCACATGCCCTCCCCAATGTCCACCAACCAGCCACCCCATCCAACCCCACCACCCTCCCGCCAGCAATCCTCAGTTTGTTTCCTGAGATTAAGATTCTCTCATGGTTTGTCTCCCTCTCTGGTTTCATCTTGATTCATTTTTCCCTACCTTCCCTGATGATCCTCTTTCTTGTTTCTCAAATTCCTCATATCAGTGAGATGATATGATAATTGTCTTTCTCTGATTGACTTATTTCGCTTAGTATAATACCCTCTAGTTCCATCCATATCATTATAAATTGCAAGATTTCATTTATTTGATGGCTGCATAGTATTCCATTATATATATATATACCACATCTTTATCCATTCATCTGTGGATGGACATCTAGGCTCTTTCCATAGTTTGGCTATTGTGGACATTGCTGCTATAAACATTGTGGTGCACATGCCCCTTCTGATCACTACATTTGTATCTTTGGGGTAAATACCCAGTAGTGCAATTGCTGGGTCATAGGGTAGTTCTATTTTTAACTTTCTGAGGAACCTCCATACTGTTTTCCAGAGTGGCTGCACCAGCTTGCATTCCCACCAACAGCGTAGGAGGGTTCCCCTTTCTTAAAAGGTGTTTTTTAGATTAAAAATGGATGAGTAAGGAAAACTGGGAATAGATGCTTTAAACTCCATATCTCAGTTTCCTCACAGGTAAATCAGAAGTAATAACCATTACTGCTGCAGAGGTTTTTAAAGGGTGAAATGAAAGAGAACTGATAAAAGGTTTAGACCAGCGCCTGGAAAGAGCGTATCTCAAGGAGCATTAACTATTTGTCATATTATTTTTGTTATTACTTTTGCTAAGATACATTTGGTGATCATCATAAATTTCACTATGCATAGAGGATATGAAATATTTTTACAGATGTATTTATTTATTGAGAGAGCATGTGCACACTAGCAGGGGTGGGGAGAAGGCGGAGGGAGAGTGTCTTCAAACAGACTTCCTGCTGAGTGCGGAGCCCAACATGGAGCTCAGTCTCATGACCCTGAGAGCATGACCTGAGCCAAAACCAAGAGAGTAATAATTTTTAAAAGCACAAATTTATCCTACTTAAAAAAAAAAAAAAAAGGCAGCTCGACATTGTTTCCACCCAACAGTGAACCTCAACTATTTATAAATTTTAGGCCATGTACCCATTTGAACTACAGAGGTTTTTTTGGCACCTGAGTATCAAATGCTAGGATAATTTTAATGTGCTTAAAGTTAAAAAATCATTATAAAGTACATGATATAATTTTTTTTTTAGAATATGTAGGAGAAAATTTAATTTGCCCTTTGTGTCTCAGGTTCACTATTGTGGTCATGAGGTATTTGGTCCTCACTAGATACAATGTTACGAAGCAGCTATTATGTTCCAGACCATGTTCTAGACACAGGGTTGCGGTAGTGAATTGAACAAGGCCCCTGTTCTGATGGAGCTTATATTTCTATGTGGAAATACACACACACACACAGACACACACACACACACACACACACATACACACAACATTATGGAGCAACAATAGCCATGAAGGAAAATGACTACGGAGAACATTGCATGAACAGGATGGTTATCTAACATAGTCAGGGAGAGACACTGATACCATGACACTTAAGCAAAGAACCGATTGACATGACAGTGCTCTCTGGAAGGGACCAGTTCAAGGAAGGAGGACAGGCTCTGTGTGCAAAGGCCCTGGGGTATAAGCATGTTTGGAGTGTTCCAGGAGTAGCATAGAGAAAGCATGTATGGCCAGAGGGGAAGAATGGTATGGGAGAACTTCGAGAAGGGAACTGGGAGCTAGAGCGTGGATTTGTATTTTGTTGTAAGTGAATGGAAAGAGACTGGAGAGACTGTATGCCTCGAGTAATATGACTTTTACTTTACAAGTGTCCCTCTGGCTGCTTTGCGTGTAGGGGACTGTATGAGATCCAGCATGGAAGAAGACCACTTAAGAGACCTCTGCGTGTGATGGCCATGGCATGGAACTAAGATTCTGGGTATATTTTAAGTCGAGATAAAGGGGTCTGCTAATGGGTTTGATGTGCTAAGGGTAGTAGATGCCGGTGCCCATTCTGTGGGACTTGCCTTCTCAAAATGGCCTTTATGTCAGCTTGCTTTGGTTGTCGTGGTTTGGTTTGGTTTGGCTTGGCTTTAACTTACTCTGTCTCTTTGTGAAATAAATGAATCCGTGTGGGGAGTAGGACGGTTTAACTGCAGATACGTGTAGAGCTAACCGTTCCAAGTCTGATTCGAGCAGTGGGAATCTTGGCCTCTCTGAACCTCGTTTCCCCCAGCTGAGAGCTGTATGTAAGCTATAAACTTCTTTCCTCTACCAGAGCTTCCCAGTGGTGTAGCTATAGTTGACTCTACCAACTGCAAAGCCTTCATTTAACTGAATACAGGGACTCTGATTTTTTTTTCTTTCCTTTCTTTTCTTCCCACTTACCTCACCTCCACCTCTTCCTCCTCCTTCTTCTCCCCCTTCTCCTTATTCAACCTCTTCTTCTTTTTAGAATGTTTAAAGTTGATTAGCCTGCTTCCATGAAGGTCTAGAATTATTCCAATATTGGGGTTCTCAAACACCTGTGATCCATTACCAAATTTTACTTTCTGTATTTAAAACGCATTTCTTTTCCAGTAACTTTTAGTCTATCCATCTTTGGTGTCCCTTCTCGTACTAGCTTTACCAGACACCCTTTGAAGTGCATAGTCTGTTGGGAGGTTGGAGAGGGTAAGAGAGGACCACACCATGGGGTGGCTAAACCTAGGTCTCTGTAGCCTGACCCCTGGGATTTCAAACCCAACTCTGCCTCTTACTAGCTGTGTGATCTCGGGCAAATTATTTGACCTCTCTGTGCTCAGTTTGCTCATCACAGAAATGGAGATAATAGCAGTATTCCCTCACAGGACCAGTTAATACCCGATAAGCAGTTAGAGCCTTGCCTGATACATAGACAAACTATATAGGAGTTTCCTATAATTATTAGTCCTTCTACCTACTCAAATACTGTGCCCACCTCTACTTTTAAAGAATTTAGGAAATGCTTAATATTTAAAATCTCTGTGTCTCTTCCAAGGAATTCTCTTTCATGGTGAAATGATACCCGGGCCCTGAAACTGGGATTTAACACTTGACCATCTGTGAAACATGCTCTTTGAAACACCTTAAATTTTCAACTCAGAAAGAACGCCATTAATCCCATGTCGCTCATTTATTGACTCTGTATATCTGGGGAGATCCTGAGTTTCTATTCCTACATCTGCCAACTAGAGATTAAAATATTTACTTCTCAAGGTTGTTGTAAGGATTAAAAGTGAGAATGGAGGCAAAGTGCTGGAAAATATCTTTATCATTCTTTACGGCTCCCCGCTCAGCCGCAGTGTGTGTGTAAAACCTGAGGCAGGATCTGTGGAATTGCACAAGATACCCCAAGATTCAGAAATGAAATGTCTCGGTGGGACGCATCTCTCTTGGATGAGAGTCACTGACAAGAGAATGGGGCCACAGGTGGCATCACTGTGGGTGTGGATGGCAGGGGACACATGATGCCCTACACGGGACCCTGCCCACATGTCATCTCCACAGCTGTCATGCCTGAAACTGCTGGATGTTTGTTTGATGTTTCCTCTGTCCCCGTTTCCGAACATTCAGTACCAGTTGGCTGAGGAGGCGGAAAATCCCCTTATTCATTTCACAAGGAGAATTTCAAAATTGTCTTTGTGCTTAGCATTTTTCTCTTTAATGTGGACTTTGTATTTTAAGGACATGTGTAGGAAATGGTTTTGCTGGATCATGCTGCATTCTTTGCTTTTCTGCCACAAGGCCCCCCAGAGGGGTGAAGGCAGCATTGCCAAAGGGGGGACATGGCCAGAAGCAGGGACACGTGAGGCTCTGAAAGGAGCCACTCTATCTCTCTGTTCTCTCATCTCTAAGTGGAGTATCTCCAGTGAGGTGTGCCCCAAGGTCTTCCCTTCATCTGCAATCCTCGGATCCCCTGTGATCAGATTGTTTGAGAAGGGAAATTCAGAAGTGGCCACACCCAGGCAGAGAGACCAGGAGGGGGGCAGCCCGATGGTGTTGTTGGAGGCTGGCTCTTCCAACAGAGCCTTTGGGCACCAAGTGTTTTACAAATACCTCTCCACTGACTTGGGGGAACGAATACACTATTAGAATACTGGAAGGAACTATTTTTCTTTGTATATTACTTTAAAATAGATATTTATACTCCTGGCCGAATGATGGTAAGTGTTCTGGCACTTTCAACAGACATGGGCAGAAAAATGGGAACTCTTTATCAGCAACGTCCTCTCCCCCTATAAAAGGACTACAGACACGAACCAAGCTGTTGAGAGCGCTCAGGGAAGGCGACAGTTTCTCATTGCAAAGTCGGCTTGGCAAATACCCATTCTTTGCAAGCGCAGTCCGAATTCCAGCAGCAAAGCTGAGGTCTGGAGTGACCTGACCCAGAGTGCCGACAGGTGGCGGGAAAGTCCTCTTCACCGTGGGGACAGAATTTACCAAGTGCCACAGGATGAGATCAGGAGTTCTATAGGTTGAAGGCAATATTTTTATATCTTATCAGGAATGAAACAGTAAGACCGTGAAAGCAGGCAGAAATATTTTTTTTTCCTTTTCCATTGAAAAGCACTCGTGTTCTTTAATGCTTATACTTGACTTATTTCCAGAAAGATATATATTTGATATATTTCCGGAAAGCCTCAGCTATCATGCGCAGTTTTTGTTTGTGACCTTTATGGAAATGAGGAAAAGAATTAGACCTCCCTGCTTGCAGTCTAGGATAGAACCCAGCACTTAAAGCTTTACGGTAAAATCACTTGAGAGGAAACTGGCTTGGTGAACCTTCGTGGTCCCTCCATCGCAAAGCTGACCTTTTGGCTTCTGGAGGAAGCAGTGCCTCTCCCCAGGTTAGTTGCCCGCCGGTGACCTTTCATCGTATTCTTGCTCTTCGTTTTTAATCGTATCAAACTGAGACTAAAAGTGATTGTTGGGATCTGTGCTGCCCAAGAGGACATCTAGATGTCTGTGGCTACTTGTTCAACTTTGAATCACTTTTTGTCTTTGCAGAATCCATGGTATTTGTATTCATTCTTAGAAATATAGGTACTTTCATTGCATCCATTCCTTACCTGAACATGCTAAGAAGGCACCCCAGCCTTCCTTAACAATGAGGACATGGCAGCTGGACCCAAAGGTTCATAGCTCCACCCAACCAGAGAGTTAGTACCATTCTGCTTTTGTATTGACTTGATTTGGGGTTCATCTCTCCTGAACCAGAGTTAATGACTTGGTGTCTCCCAGTGGAAACAAGGCTTTTTCCTTGGACCTAGCTTATTACCTAGACTCTACTCTCCCTCAGGATGAGATCTTTCTCCACAGACCTCTTGATCGCTCGTGCAAAAACACCAGCGTTGTCCCGTCACTGGAATGAGTATGGTCTAGGCTCAAGGTGGAACCCTAGGGAGGTGACTAGGTGGCTCAGTTGGTTAAGTTCAACTCTTGATTTTGGCTTGGGTCATGATCTTAGGGTCCTGGGATCGAGCCCCTCACTGGGCTCACCACTTAGTGGGGAGTCTGCTTGTCTCCCTTTCCCTCTGCTTGCTCTCTCTCTTTCTCTTTCTCAAATAAATAAATAAATAAATAAATCTTAAAAAATAAGTAAATAAATAAAGATGGCACCCTACAACCCAGAGCTTGACATCCACGGAAATCAGAAGGTAGTGCCCTTGCAGGAAAGAGCCAGATGAGAGGAATGTCTCAAATTCCTCCAGGTTTTTCAAAGCCTCTTCCTGGGTCACATTGTCCTATGATCTTCACACTACATCCCAGTGGCGGTCCAAACAGGACCTGTTGGAGGAGGCTGATACTCTCAGACCCGGTATATACATGGGATTCCACCTCCACCCCAAAACTCATTTTTACCAACAGAGGAATTCTTGTACACCAAGGGGAATTTCATTTCAAATCCCCAAGATGTCCTGTGAGTGTTGTTCATGACTGAAGGCAACAGATGTCCTAGTGGAATCCAGGAGAGGATCTCGCTTATGATTACTTTCAGCAAAAAAACTGACTCATTACCAAGTCCTTCCGGTCCCTCTGTAGCTCTGTTCCCTTGGACGGTGTCCAAACCCAAGCTACCTTTACACCAAATTGCTCTGTGCCCTGAATACTGAGATTATCGGTACAACAACCGCCTGCTCCCACACTTCCTTCCTGCTTAATTTAAATAAACAGTGAGTTGTTTTTCTTTTTGACTAAGAGCCAGTCTATACAACAGCAGCAGGAAGATTGCTTTCTATCTATATGCAAATAAGCTGAATTCTCTCCAAACCCTGGGAAAAGACCCTTTTAACCAAATGACTTATACTTCTGTTTCTTCATGTATAAAATTGGTGGTTTGTATAAAATAACCTGAGCTCCCTTCCAGCTGTCTAACTCCACATCACGAACACTGGAGAGGACCAGCTTTGCACATACTCGACAATTAGAGAGTAGACAAAGTGGTATGTGTTTAAATGCTCAATGAATACCCAACTCCCTACCATGGTACTCCAGTTCCTTCTCAGCTTGATGTCAACTTATTCCTGCCCCACCTACACCATAAACATTTAGGCAGCGAAAACACCCAGCCACTCAGGGATCTCCAGAGTATCCTTCACTTAACCTGCTGCTGGCAGTCAAGTTCTTATAGTCCCCACTCACCTGAATGCCCCTTACCTTAACTTCCACTTTTGATGACTCCTACCCAGTCTTCAAATGGCTCCTCTTCTGTGAGCCCTCCCCACCACCACCCCCCACCCTACCCCTCACACTCAGCAGAAGGGTGAGCTCCATTTCTGGGTATCCATGGTTCTTTGCTGAGACCTGGGGTGTTACACTTGAAATATGGTAGCAAAACCTACTATGGATTTGGCTCCTTCTGTCAACTAGACCGAGAACTGCTCAGCTATCACTTACCTTTCTGCCCCCCATGATCTAGCATCATGCCTGACATACAGCAAGTTCTCAATGACACCTGTTGAGTACAGCTTGAATAAGTTTCATCAGGGAAGGTTCTTAAAATAAATCTGTTTAAAATAAAGTTTAATATATGCACAAGGCTGTATGCTTAAGGTCGATGCTAGAGGAAAAGCAGATAAGGATATGGGCAAGCTTTGGCTCCTGGCTATTTAGCTCATTTTCAATACCTGGAGATGTCAGAGGACAAGTCTGCTATGGATTTAGGTGATTGGGCTGGGGATCAAGGGAGAAGTGCTGGTTTACCTTAAACTACTATTTTGATTTAAGCATGATTTTCCGTTAGCAATGTTTTGTCTGGTTATGATAAAATAGGAAGCACATGGAGCTCTTGCTGGCCAACATGAGACTCAGCAAATCTTGTCATTTGGGAGTCTCCGTGCCAGCTCATTCTTGTAACTTTTGTTTGAGGACAAACAGAACTGATTCTGCTTTTCTTTCTCTTTTCTCCTTTCCTTATTCCTTCCTTCAATGAAGACATAAACGTGTCTATCTTTTATAGATTTCTGTGGTCTTTAAGTGAACCAGTCCCTGCTCTGTTCTCAGCACCATAGGAAACGTGGGGCAGGGGATCAAAACATCATTTGGGCAGTGCTTTTTGAGAGATTATTCTTTTTACTTAGAAAAAAAAATAGGTAACAACAGTTGAATTTCTTCTGTGTGTGAAGCCATTATAAGAGACAGATGAATAAAGCATAGTTGTCGACCTCAGAGTCTTTAGACTTTCAAACAATGGTTTTCGGGGCACCTGGGTGGCTCAGTCGCTAACTTTCTGTCTCAGGCTCAGGTCCTGAACCCAGGATTCTGGGATCGAGTCCCGCATCAGGCTCCCTGCTCAGCAGGAAGCTTGCTTCTCCCTCTCCCACTCTCCTGCTTGTGTTCCCCCTCCTGCTGTCTCTCTCTCTCTCTCTCTCTCTGTCAAATAAATAAACAAAACCTCTTAAAAATGTCTTTCAAGTTTCAAGACATGAAATCAATGTAGGAGATGGAGAAGTGCATTTTTATTTAGACTAGTACAGAATAGAGAGCATCCGAGTACCTCTCATGAAGTGAAAATACTACCCCACGTGGTGGCGTCCCAGTAGAGTGGCTAGGTGTGCACACCAGAACACAGTAAAGAATGTCTTTCCTTCTGTGAGACACAGTCAAAAAAGTCAGAAGGCCCTGGTTCAGAGGAACCAATGAAGATGTACATGAGTCACTGTGATTCGGGTTGTAAGAAATTAGAGTTGAGAAGAGAAGTGTGAGAGAGTCCAGTGTCAAATGAACAAGCGTCCAATGTCAGAGGATCCAGACTGCCCCAGCTGCATCACATTCGGCCCACTTTGCCTCTCTCCCTTCCCCGGAGCACTGAGCTCTGTATGGAAGTGGTACCCTAAGCATCCCTTCATACAATAGTGAACTCAGATGAACTAAGTCTGGCTGCTGTGTTTTAGTTGTTAGCATTCATAACGTGTAGGAGGAGACAAATGAAAAGATCTCACATATGTCTTCTGCCATATAATAATATTTACTATCTTTATTATAGCAATAAGACATATTCACCATATTATAGTGCAAGATGTAGAAAAATGACCTGTAACATCATTCCCCAGAGATAACCACTTTTGGTATTTTCTTTGAGGCCATTTTCTGTACATACCATATACTCTGCATTTATATACAGATCGCTTTTTTGGATATCTAAGTGTGTCTGAGTAAAGCTTAGGTATTCAGTCTTGTTCAAGAAAGAACCAACCACAGGGCACCTGGGGGTCTCAGTGGGTTAAAAGTCGGCCTTCAGCTCAAGTTGTAATCCCAGGGTCCTGGGATCGGGGCCCCCCCACCTCCACTAAGCCCCACAAAGGGCTCCCTGCTTGGGGGGAGGTCTGCTTCTTTTCCCTCTGCCGCTTACCCCCAGCTCGTGCTCTCATGCTCTCTCTCTAGCTTGCTCTTCTATCAAATAAATAAATAAGATCTTTAAAAAAAAAAAAAGGAACCAACCATATCCGTGACATATCTTTTTCAGCAACTGAAGGAAAACTTTAAATATTTTGAAGCTAATAATCTTTAGAGTTTTATTTTCAAGTTAAATGTAAGAAATAGGCATTAACCATCTTTGTGCTAATCAGCATGAACACAGAGGTATAAAACATGGTCCTTGCCCTTAAAGAGTTTATAATCTAGTAAGGAGAAAGAAAGCATTAAATCGCTATCAAAACAATGCATTAAGCACAATAAAGAAAAGCAAGTACCAGGTGCAGAGGAGAAAATGATCCAGCTTATTTGAGGGTTATCAAAGGAAGTGTTCCAGAAGCTCACCTGGGTAGAGAAGGGCTACTGGAGTTGCCAGGCAGTAGAGAATCTACCTAATGGAAAGCCAATCCAAGAATAATATCCAATGCTGGCCATGAAGTTTGACACTAGGTAAGAAGAGCAAAGTAGAAGGAGGGAATAAATCAGACTCTTTTGCTCAACCTTTGGATTTTCATAACCCCACTTGCATCTCAGGAAACACGGGTTTCTCAGGAAACCCGTTCATTTTCCCTGTGAAACGTCTATGCGAATGCCCAGTAAATAATACCAGGTACCGCCTGCAAAGTCAACGCAAAAGGACAGGTGCGCCTGGGCACATGCGCACTCACTAATATATTCAGTGCAGAAAGAATACACTTAAGCAGGGTAATTTAGAGGAGGGCTTCCTTTGCGCTGATGGTGATGCATTCGTGGAGAAGAAGGTGGCCGCTGCCATCCGTGCACAGGCACACATTTCTCCAAGAAAGGAGCTCCCAGCCAGTCACCTGGTGTGACCTCTTGTTTCAACCGAGGAGTATATTGGCTTCAAATCGATGAAACTCGCGTGACCAACTCCCCATCCAGCAAATTCATAAGTGAGAAATAGGAACACTTAACACAACATCAGGAAATGCAAGCTGCTCTGGACCCGTCTCTCAAATCTATTTCAAAAACAAAGTCTTATCCTCAGACCAAGAAAGGGTGTGGCTTTGGAGGAAGTGTGCTTTTCTCTTCTGTCCCCCGCTGAGCATCTGAGCCTGGCACAGCGCTTGCTGAATGAAGCCATATCAATTCCTTCTCTTTTTTAGAGAGCAGAATATAAATATATTTCAATTGATAAAAATATAAGAAACCCTGTGATTATGTGATTCCTATCCCAGTATATTTCTTGGCTGCGAAGCCACACTAAGGATTCTGTCCTTAACATCCTGCTCTGCTAGAAGTGTGGGATCCAGTTCATTCCCACCATTCCTGAACACAAACCTCACAGCTCCTTTTTACCTGAGACCAGACACTCCTAGGATTGCTGGGCCACCGTCGACGAAGCAGGAAGCCGTAACAAAAGGGAAAGTTCTTAAAGTATAAGATGGTTAGAAGTGGGCAAGGAATCTTGGGCGCACGTAGTCAGCATCATTCCCCACTGTCAGAAATGCATAATAAATAGGGCTGTAAAGAGAAGAAATTGAGTCCTTTTGCCTCGTGCTTCATGCATCACCCACTGAAATGCTAGCTAAACCGTGAACTGAGAATCTGTCATGCCTCACGGTGTACGAGCAGAGAGAACACATCTTACTTTTCTTTCAATTCCATGCTTGCCCTTTGAAGTGTCTGTTTAGAGCCAATAAAATGACACATTTGACACATCCTTAATGATAGCTCGAGAGAGCCAGGAAAATATCCAGGGGGCTGGAATTGCAAAATTAGAATGATTCCATAGAGGGTGTCCTCTTGTCTCCAGATCTTCCTGAACCTGACATTGCCAATTAGTTTTGACAGGGGAGGGACCCTGCTGAGGGGGTCAGGTACCGGTCCTCACTGCCTCC
Organism: Mustela erminea; assembly: GCF_009829155.1. Taxonomy (NCBI): domain Eukaryota; kingdom Metazoa; phylum Chordata; class Mammalia; order Carnivora; family Mustelidae; genus Mustela; species Mustela erminea. The sequence goes on along the minus strand of NC_045627.1, from coordinate 10,550,243 downwards.
CCCTGTTTGTCCTATCCTCCTCCAAAAACTGCAAACTCTGACAGACATTTGCAACCAATTAATCCAGGGACTTAAGGGCTATGTCACGTTATGTAAGCTTCCGGTTAGATACCCCAGAACTTAAGGCGGAGCCCGGCAATGAAAGCTGTCCAATCATAGTGAATTTCAGCTCCTGCAAAATATCTTTGCCCTTAAGCTCCTAACTACCCAATTACATAATGACGGCTAGACATCTCTCCTTCAAAATTGTATAGATTGCTGACTCCATGTGTTGATCTGGAATCCATTGCCAGTCTCTTGGAGAGGGTTATAGCAAGGGTGTCCTTTGGATATTCTGTGACCTGTGTCAACTGAACGCCATCCTTCTCGCACGCCTTCCTTCATCCATCCATTTGCATTTGCCGAGTTTCTATTAAGTGTGATGTACTGGGCCAGGCTGTACGGGTACGCAGAGGCTGAAACAGGATGGCTCATGCTCGGAGAGTCTGCAGTATAACTGGGAGGGTGCAGTGTGTGCGTAGGTGACAACACTAAAAGGTAGGAATGGTAACATGGCAAAGCTTGGCAGAGTTTTCAAAAAGAGAGAGTGTCGCTCAGTAGGCATGGTTCAGAAGGATCATGAAGACAGTGACATTTGGCCTGAGTCCCGAAGACCAGGCAGGACGTATGAAAACAGGAGAGAGCCTCACTGATAAACAGTGAGGAAGGAAATTTCAGGGAGTATCTGGTGGGTGGGGGGCAGTTTACTTTGAAGGACGGGGTTTATAAATGGAGCTACGGGACACCGGGCGGAAAGGGAGAGTGGAGTCCGACAACCGTAGGCAATAGAACTTCAGCTTGAGTCTGGATGGTGGGGACCCATGGAAGGTGTTTGATCGGAGACAGATGTGTGTGGGCAAAGATTCCGAGCTACGCCACAAACACCATCTGTTTTCAGGCAGTTTGGGATAACACTACAGTATATAGGTATCATGTCGGCTATAACGAGCCAAGCAGAACACACATACAGAACGCATTCCTTCTTTCGTTGCTCCTGCTCACACTTGTAAACTCTTTAAAACCACCAAATCCGTTTGGTATGCATCTGATCTCATTTATCCCTTGCCGCAAGCCTGTGAAGTTTTTTCCCACTTTAGGTGAAGAAAACAACGATCAAAGAGGTTAGGTGATTTGTCATCTGGTCGCATAGCTGGTTAGTGACAAAGTAGACACTGGAATCTTTTGCATGCAGATCCAGAGAATTCCCTATTATGTGACAGGGTCCCCAGCATATAGTTCTCATTGTACTGCTAACCACCACCCCATAAAATATGGGTCCTCATATGTGGAAAATAGTATCCTAGGGAAAGAAGAGAGCTCTCGTTGCAGAAATATGAAATTATTTTCTGGAAACTGATACTTCTGGAAAATGCAGCTAGATATTCTTTTATGTATTCAGGACAGGACCAAGAAAATTCAAATTAGATTAAGGAAGATGTAAAACAAAGCATCAGGTCATCTAAAAAAAATTCAAGCTTGGATGGGGACAGATTTTCTAAGAGGACAAGTTCAAAGAAGGGTGTGTTACATTCATCTTTGAAAATGTAAAATGCACAATAAATACCCCTTCCATTTGATTTGTCCTTCAGGGCAATCTCAAAACAGCTGATCCTTCAAATAACCCCTTAGCATAGGCATGGTAAATATTAGTATGCCTTCTTTGGTAAATGAGAATATTGAGGCTCATTAACTTGCCCTGGGTCACACAAGTAAATACGGGGGCTGAAACTCAGGTGGTTTTTATAGCTCTTAATTCAACTTTCACTGCCTTTAGATGCACATCAGGCCGTTTGAGATGAATTAATAATAAGGTGTTATAGACTGTGTATTTGATTCGGGATGCATAATCTAGTCTAGTGGTTCTGCCAACTGGTCAACCATATCTTTTAAGTTTTACTGGGATATATTTTTGTTTAGGCTTTGGGAAGCACTCTCCAGGTCAGAATAGGATGCTTAGGAATATTGCCATTTATATCCCTAAGTGTTTAAATGCTTTAAAATATCCAGAGTTGGTGATAAGAACCTCCTGAGGTTCCATTTACTTGTATTTACTCTTTGAACAGAGAGGCAAGTGTCAGCCAGCTTACAGGGGAGTAGCTAGGGCCATACACAATTTGGGAAGCTTGATAATGAATTTGGTAGGGGCTGTGAGCAGGGCTTTCTCATAGTGCTCTCAGGGCTGGAACAGAAGCAAAGAGAGAGGGAAGGAGAGAGGGACACCCGGGCTCTTCTCCCAGCACACAAAGAAGAACGTCATTCCCTGGTGTGGAGGGCAGTCCAGCTCATACCTCAGTTTTTAAATCCATTCATGCAACCGTTACAAATTCTGTTTCTTTTTAACTTGGACAATGATGCATGAATAATACATTCTCACTCTAAAATCTTCTAACAGGAGAGGTGGAACTACCATCTCCCGTGACCAGCACTCAGTCTCTCTCTCCCCTCCCCAAAGAATTTTCTCCCTCAATTTTGGGCATATTCCTCCAGACAATTGTCTGTAAATTTACCTTTATTCTCAATGTGCATTTGGAATCATATAGGTCTATTTTGATAGTGGCCTTCCATTAAAGAATGTTTCCCATTATAATGCCACCCATTATAGTGACATCCCATTAAAGATACTAAGAAGTCAGTTACCTGAAGACACTTTGTAAGTTCTAGAATTTGCCCCATTAACATGATCTCTATGCCCCATAATGCATTTAAGAACCCATCACAGGTCTCAGCACTCAGACCCTTCATAGGGAATCGGTCTCCTATGCTCAGTCATGCCCAAAGAAGCACAGTCTAGTTCAGCAATAAACTCCTAATAAACCGCTATTTGGGAGAAAGTGACAGTAATCTACAAATCCATATTCTAATTCTGCAAACAAGTAAGTTATAGTGAATGTCAAAATAGGGTCTCCTGGCCTGGAGGAAAGGCTTGGGCAGCACAAGTGGACACCGTCGGTGCATATAGAAGGATGTTAGACTTGTTCCTGCCCGAGGTGCAGACTGTTATTCTGGGATAAAAAGAAAACGGCTTTAATGACCTGATTTTAAAAGCCAAACCTAATAAAATCTTCAGAACAACAGAAACGTCATCCTTTGCATCTGTGGGTTCCTCCAGTAACTCCAAGAGCATTCGCTTGAAGAAGAGAAAGTCACGGCGGTGTTTCCTCTCTAGAACTTCCGGAATGATGTCAGTGTGTAGTATGCTAATCAGAGACGGAGCACAGTCACTGTTTGTTCCATTCCCTTGTGATTAATATTCATTGCTGTCGCCCTGGCATATGAAGTGATTGTCCTTTGTTCATGGTGCACGTGTGGGCAGCAGCAGACTCTGAGGAAACACAATTTTAGGCCATTTACAAAAGCCCAGCTTCCAGAACAGATGGATCAGAGGCTGTCCACCTACGTTGTGCTTCAAGGCACCCTACCTCTCTGTCTGCTGCAAAACTGACCCGAGGTGTCTTCTTCAGTAATGAGCAAGGATTGAGAACATGAGTGTTGCCTTTCACTGATCCTGAAAGGTTGAGAAATGATTGTAGCTATGATAAAGCTCTCTACACTTAACTGAATTTTCTCATGGAATCAACCTCTCCTTGAATAATACCCATGGAGTACATGTTAGTTATTGGCACTTGGGCAACAATTTGCTAGAACTTTCCATATGAGCCTTGAGCTAATATGCTCTGGAGATGAATTTTAGAAGAAATGTGGGGTTTTGGTGGGGCATGTCCAAATCTGTATTGCATGCTGATAAGGCAGAATTATGTTCGTTTTCAGTGACTATTATGGAGTCACAGTAGCATTTTATTGTGTGCAGAATCACAAACTGCCAGCCATCTTCAAAGAACGAAAGGAAAGACGAAAATGCCATTATTTGTTGACTTGCTATTTTTTATTAGGCCTGCAGGGCCCCAGTTTTTTCCACAATGAAGAGGAATTCCATGTGGTTAGAAATCCAAAAGGGTATGGGACTTGATCTCCTAAATTCATTGGCAATTAAGGTAGAAACTGTACTCCGAGAGAGAGAGAGATGGCCAAAGCCACAGGAGCTGACTAGACTCGCCTTGTTTTCTTCTTGGAGTCAAGAGTAGTGTGTGGCTCTTGAATAACATGGGTTAAGGCATTAACATAACTGGCTTATTTTTATCTTAGTGGGTAGATGGACGACTTCAGAAGCCCCAGAAAGTGGTCTCCGTCTCTAGGTGCTGATAACTAGAAATAAACAGTGTTGAATGAGGAAATGGCCTGAAGAGAAGTTGTGCAAAACAGAATTCTAGAATAATAAATATTTAGATCTGGAAGGAAACATGGAACTCCCTTACTGTAGGGATTCTCAGCTGGTAGAGGTGGGGAAGAAAACTGTATCAAAATCTTGGGGCTCTGTAGTTTGAAAAATCTCCTCTAGGTAATGCTGAAATGGGCTGCCCCTCATTTTACTAATGAGGTTCAGAAACAATGGAACATTTATTTCAGGTTATATAATTTATAAAAAAGCTAGAATTTGAGTCTAAGTCCTATGGCTATTGCCTATCATGCAGTTATAATATTTCTTTTTTTTAAGGTTTTATTTATTTATTTGACAGACAGAGATCACAAGTAGGCAGAGAGGCAGTCAGAGAGAGAGGAGGAAGCAGGCTTTCTGCTCGGCAGGGCTTGATCCCAGGACCCTGAGATCATGACCTGAGCTGAAGGCAGAGGCTTTAACCCACTGAGCTACCCAGGCGCCCCTGCAGTTATAATATTTCATCTTGAAATCCCGTTTCCTCCTCCTCCTCCTCCACCTCCTCCTCTTCCTCCTCCTCCTCCTTCTCCCCCTCCTTCTTTATTGATGATGGGTAGGGAGAGCTGAAGGAGAAAAGAAGAGAAAGGGGAAGGATTGATCAACACATTACAAGAATAGAGCATTACTTTTTTGTCCCAGATTTTGATCACTTTGATATATCAGGAATCCAAGTGTTTTCATAAAATACCAGTTGGATGGATCATCTAGGTCACACACACACACACACACACACACACACAAAATAAGGGATAGCAGCAGATTTGGGGGGAAGTGTTAAAATGATGTCTGCATTTCTCAGACTCTTGGGTTTCCATTCTTGTGGCCACCACCCAGGACTAAGACCCTCATCACCCCTCCCCTAGACAATATCACTAGAGTCCTAAATGGTCTCTCTACCCATAGACCTCCATTGTTTTTGACCATCCTTTAGACGAGAACATACAATTTTGTGGCCACATCATTCTTGTCTTCCATAAACCTCAGTGTATCTGATCCTACCACTCACTGAGTAAGGATAAAACCTTTAGTTGGGTTTCTTGTCCTGCGTTACTTTTGTTGCTTTTTAAGCCCTATTACTCCTTACTTTCCAGGTGATATAAATGTCCTGTCCCAAAAACAAGGACCATGCTTTAGTGACTTTGTGGCTTTTCCCATATTAATCCCTCTCCCCAGACACTCATTACTATACTTCTTTTCCCCACTAACCAAATTCTGCCCATCCTTTCAGAACTTGAGCACAAATGTAGAATGTGTTATTTAGTGCTTCCATAGCCCCAGCAACCCATGATGACTTATGTCATAGTTACTTATAGACATCGCTTACCTATTCCATTAGATCATAAACTCTGTTGGACTCTCACGTTTCTTAGCATTCCTTTGAGGCCTTATTTGTTTTGGTGTAGCAGGTCAGCTGGAGGCATGAATGACTCAGCAATGGTCTTATACAGGCAGAGGAAGAAATCCAGCACAAGATTTAGCTATGAGTAAAAGAAACAGTACCAGGTGGTGGGTATTATAGAGGGCACGGATTGCATGGAGCTCTGGGTGTGGTGAAAAAATAATGAATACTGTTATGCTGAAAATAAATAAATTTAATTTTAAAAAAAAGAAACAGTATATCCCTCACTAAAATATAGATTAACCCTGTACATTTGGTATTCCTACATGTTACCAGCATGAACATGTAAATTGTCCATATAGAAGTACTGTGCCTCTATTCTTCTTCCAGCAAAAGGAAGAAACAGATTAAAACTTTTTTAATTTCTTTAATTCCAGAATATCAATGTACAGCATTATATTAGTTTCAGGTGTGCAATATGGTGATTCAATTTCCATACTTTACTCAGTGCTCATCATGATAAGTGTATCCTTAATCCCTTCACTTATTTCACCCATCTCCCACTCCCCAACCCGCCAATCTCCCCTCTGGTGACCATCAGTTTGTCCTCTAGTTAAAAGTCTGCTTTTTGGTTTTTCTCTTTTTTCTTTGTTTGTTTGTTTTGTTTCTTAAGTTCCACATATGAGTAAAAGCCTATGGTACTTGTCTTTCTCTGACTGACTTATTTTTTTTAGCATAATACACCTTAGTTCCATCCACATTGTTGTAAATGCCAAGATTTCATTCTTTTTTATGGCTGAGTACTACTACTACTGCACACACACACACACACACACACACACTAGGCTAATGTGCGCCATTTTAACTTGATTGAGGGAGAATTCCCTGATATTTACTATTAAGGAGAGAGCAAACTGTGATTTGTTACTCTGCTCAATCCTTCCTCTCAGAAGATTACATTATTATCAAGCCGATTTCACCAGTAAGGACACTGAGATGCAAAGAGACTGAACAATTTGTTCTGAGTTACTTGGTGAGTAAGGGGCAAAACAGGAAGTCACCCCCATGAGTCTGAGTTTAAAGGTCAGGCTCTTAATAAAGACACTGACACCCATCTTGGTAATCAAGTGTGCAGGGATGCAGAGAACTTGGTCTGAGAACGTTGTAGATGGAATGCAATGCCGACAAGGGGAAAGGGCTTATAGATGATTCTGGAAAAATTTTTTCCAAACTCCAGACTCAGTGGAGACTTAGTCGATCTCTAAAAGACATGTTCACTTTAAAGAGAACAGAGGTCACAGATGGGCTGAGTGGCATGATACCTGAAGAGGAGAGGTTGTAGTCCGTTCGGTGAATTTTCCCTTATACCCCACTTAGTCACAGTAGGAAGAAGTTATATAATGCCTGTGCAAGAGCCGATTAAGAAAGAGATACTAGAAAACTGTAGGAAATGCTTCCTCAATGAGGTATTGAGTGAGGAAATAGGATGGTACAAATAAGATGTAGCAAACTAGCGGCCCCTGGGCCAAATTAGACCCACCGATATGCTGTTGTTCATTAGTTTTTGGTTGATTTTTACCCTGCTCATTTTTGTGCAGTATTTTTGTTTTTGCTTTTTAAATAATTAGTTACCGATATCTTAAAGTAAGGATATTTACCATGTTTTTCTTGGAGAGACAAATCTGGCACCGTTGGATCAGAATGCACAGGTCAACCATCCAGTGTTTCTTACCATGCCCTGTCTTCTTACAGCTTGCCTGCTTCACTCAGTATGCCAGCTCTTTTAGTCATTTGGGCATAGCCCCTGCCCTTTACACTAGCTTGAAGAGTATTTTTTAAGTCACTGGAGTTCATTACATGGAACAAGGCATAATTTATTCTGAAGTAATTTTGCATAAAGGAGCATTAAAGAAAACAAACTTGCAGTATATCTAAAGAACATCCACAGAACAGTTGAAAGCTTAGGTCTTGCATACCAAATTCTGACTTCTGGCCTGTTTTACAGATACACACTAAAATATACTTTAAGTATGGACATTTATTTATTACTGTAACCATATACTTCCAGCTGGGTCCATGCTTTTTTTTTTTTAACATTTTTTTTAAAGATCGTATTTGTTTATTTGACAGAGAGAGAGATCACAACTAGGCAGAGAGGCAGGCGAGGGGGCGGTGGGGATGCAGGCTCCCCATTGAGCAGAGAGCCCAAAGCAGGGCCCGATCCCAGAATCCTGGGATCATAACCTGAACTGAAGGCAGAGGTTTTAACCCACTGAGTCATCCAGGCGCCCCTTCATGCTTATTTTTTAATCTTACTTTGTGCTTTTCTAAAATAAGATCACTCTTAAGCATTGCATTTACAGAAATAGATCTTAAATTTATACTGGTTTTTACAGAAGATAGGTTTGGTAGAAAGTAATTTATCAGTAGAGAGACAGGAGGGCACATTTTTTTAAATACATACTAATGAAATTTTAACTGTTGAAGAAGAAAATGTATCTGATACACTTATCTCAGGTTCAGTCTTTTGTTTTGTTTTGTTTTAAGTTATGATTGAGGTGCCTGGGTGGCTCAGTTGGTTAAGTCTGACTCTTGATCTCAGCTCAGGTCTTGATCTCACGGTCAAGCGTTCAAGTCCCACGTTGGGTTCCATGCTGGGCATGGAGCCTACCTTTAAAAAAATAAAATAAAATAAAAGATAGAACTTAATAGATATTTCTAGGCCAGGGCTCCTACTGCTGCCATAAGTCTGCACTTTGTTTCCTTGCAAATTTTCTGACATAGATGGCAATGGCAATGTCATTTTTAAAGTAAGTTCCAGAAAGTGTTTTCTCTTGAAAGGCCTATAACAAAAATTATATTCTTGGGACTACTATAGTTTTTGGCCTGAGCATTTATCTAGACATAAAGGAAAATTATTACTCCTAGTAGATATCTACTAATCTGTTGTTATAAACTCAAGAAAAATCCAACAGACTTTATCTAAATTCGGTCAAACTCATCACCTCCATATCACAGAAAGAAAGGACTCTCAGCCTAACGCATCGATGGACAAAATGATGAAGAATATTCCAAAACTGCCAGCTTGCCAAGATCTGAGAAAAAACTGAGGGACAGGTCTCCCCACACAGCAAGTGAGCCAAAGACAGAGCAATATGGTCAGCCCATGACATATGCTAATTCAGAGGAACAGGCGCAGAAATAGATCTGCATTTCCCAGAGTGCACTGTGAGGAAGGAATACTGATAACCCTAGATATTAGTAAGTGTTATTCGAAAAATTTTAAAATCTCTGATTAGATAAATTTGGAGATAAATGTGTAAATGAAGTCAGGCATTTTTATTATAGGATTCTCTGAGTTTTTATTCATATGAATTCAAGATATACAGCATACAGTGATTTACCTAAAAGAAATCCAGTTTGGATAGAATATCTCTTTGGATAAGGACTCTACATAAAATACCCTGAGTATTGACTAAGGTCAAGTTCAGTTGCAGGAGACAGAATCCTAAGCTTCAGTAATAGTGACTTATTTCTCTCACAAGTGAAAAAGAAGTGTAGAAGCGGGCCAGAACTGACGTGGCTCTGTTGTTGTAGGGTACTCAGACTCCTTCCAGTGTTCTGCTCTGTTCACCATAGAATTTTTTTTAAATATATTATTTATTTATTTGAGATAGACAATGAGCACATGCGGTTGGGAGGTGGAGAAGGAGAGGAACATGCAGGCTCCCCACTGAGCAGGGAGCCCAATACTGGGCTCGATTCCAGGACTCTGGGATTATGACCTCAGCCAAAACAGGCACTTAACTGACTGAGCCACCCAGGCACCCCTTCACCACAGAAGTTGATCCACTGTGTTATAACCCAAGACTGCTGCTGTAGCTCCCCCCGTCACATCTGTATTTCAAAAATAAGACGAGAGTGGGTGTGGTATGCCACTTGTCTTTTAAAGAGACTTCTGTACCATCAGCACTTCTTTTACTTAGCCGAAATTTAGTCCTAACACCAGGATAAGAAATGCAGTCTTTTAGTGAGGTAGTCGTGTGTATGGCTAAAAGTAGAGTATCTCTTTATTTCAGAGAAAAAGAGAGAATGAGTGCGGCGCCTGGGTGGCTCAGTCATTGGGCATCTGCCTTTGGCTCAGGTCATGATCCGGGAGTCCTGGGATCAAGCCCCGCCTTGGGTTGCCTGGTCAGCGGGAAGCCTGCTTCCCCCTCTCCCATTTCCCCTGCTTATGTTTCCTCTGTGTGTGTGTGTCTCTTTTTGTCAATTAAATAAATAAAATCTTTTTTAAAAGTGAGAGAGAGAGAGAGAGAGAATGAGTATTTGCAGACCTATGCTCAGCCTCGGAAACCACTAAATAGATGATTGAAATAATATAAAACATAAATATTTATGTTTGATTTAGATACACCTAAGTATTACTTAGAATGCCTTTGATTTTCTTTTTTTTTTTTCCTAGTATGACTCTCTTGAACCAATAACAACAACAAAAAAACAGATGTAGGATTGAACTACATGGGGAAAATAAGCAAAGGAAAAATAACTACATGAATAGTGAGAAGCTTATCTCCTTTGAAACCAATCTTTAACACCCTTTAACATAGTCTTCACCCTCGTATTAAAATACCTTTTTGTTAAGACTTGTATGCAAATATTTGCCTAATTATAATAGATATCTCCATCTATCCATGGTTGGGGAGACAAAGTCCAAATCCAGAAAATGTTCATCATCCAATCATAAAATAATCATAAAATAAATCACTACGTTAATGCTTTTAAAAGGAGGGAGAGTTGTGATCAATCTTTTCTGCTATTCAGAATTAGTCTGGGAATAGTTTGACCTCAAAATTATCTTGGTTTGCTCAGTCACTATTGGTGCTGGGTTCCAACCCATAGAAAATTGCAGTATAATTTACTTATCACTATTTCGCTGCTGCTGAGGATGATTCTGCAGTTGACCCTTGAAAACATGGAAGTTAGGGCTGCTGACCCCGCACTGTTAAAACCTCCATGTAACTTCTGACTTTCCATAAACCTAAGTCCTAATACCCTACTCTTGACCAGAAACATTACTGATAACACAGTCAATTAACAGATATTTTTATGTTGTATGTATTATACACTACATCCATATAATAAAGTAAGCTAGAGAAAAGAAAATGTTACGAAGAAAATCATAAGAAAATAAAAATACAGTTACAGCACTGTATGTCTCTTTATTGAAAAAAATAAACCCATGAGTAAGTGGACCTATGAAGTTCAAATCCTTGTTGTTCAAGGGTCAACTGTATATGATGTTAATAACCCTCCACAAAAATTATAGAAAACCAGTACAATTCCTGACTGCTAGGTACTGTGTTAAGTGGTCTGTTATAACACTGTCCCTTTACCTTCCTCAGATTTTATTGCTATTTTTCAAATGGAAACTAAGACATGGAGAAGTTAAGTAACCTGACATTCATATCTAGGAAGCAGCAGATGCTGGGTTTGATCTTAGTTTCTGAACCCCTATGCTGTATGTCTCCAACCTGGGAAGAGATGATTCATCTGCTCGGTAGTATTTGTACATATTTGACATTATTTCTGTAAGGGACTCTCAGTATTCCATGTTTGCGTGTAACAGAACAATGCACACTTCTTTTTTTTTTAAGATTTTTTTTTATTGACTTATTTGACAGAGAAAGAGATCACAAGTAGGCAGAGAGGCAGGCAGAGAGAGAGGGAGAAGCAGACCCCCTCCTGAGCAGAGAGCCTAATGCAGGGCTCGATCCCAGGACCCTGAGATCATAACCTGAGCCAAAGGGAGAGGCTTAACCCGCTGAGCCACCCAGGCGCCCACACTTTCTTGTTTATTATCAAGAATAGGTAGAATGCCCCCTTGACTCGTTAATCTAATCATGGTGCCTGTGTGTCATGGTGTTTACACAGCACGTCCAAGAATACAATCCTGAACATGCTTGGTCCAATAAGATTTGAAAATAATTTGATCCTCTATAAATAACTTCACCAAATCATCATTGCAGTACAGAGTTTTCAAAAGAAATTATTCCATTTTCCCCATACAATCTTTGAGGCTTAGTTTCATAGATAAACTTTCAACAATTTTAAGAAAAGGGATTGAATGCTGGTTTCAGCTGGTTATATAAAAAAGTGATGATGGATAAGTGGTCTTTTAAAAATCAACATCTGTTCCCTGTGTATCCTCTAGTCATATTTGCTTAGTTTACAATTCAGGCAAAATCTGGGCTGTTTTTAGCAAAGCCAACACATCAATGGAGGAAAACCGCTGAATACCATTCTGATTTGCATATTTACTTTACTGTCCTCGGAGTCTTTTATTACTGGTGATGATTCAAGTATCATTGTAGCATGAAGATAAAACCAACAGCTTACACTCTTCCATCTACAGACAGTTCCTCATATAGGTGCATTGAACGCCTGGGGGTTGAGTCTTAAAACAGAAGCTAACCCCGACTGCATAACGGGATTGTCGACTTCATCTCTTTGAATACTAGAAAAACTGCCACATGAGACGATTAAAATTTACAAGAAATAAAATACCGATATTTATTGTGCAATAAAATGCAAAGAGGTCCTGTTAAAATATGTTGCCATTTCCCCCGTATTCTGAAGTAGTGAGGCAACAGGTGTTTGAAGGTAGGTGATTCTGACTTGGATCGATGAAGCTCATTGTTTTGCTAGCTGTGTGACTTACTTGAGTCATCTGGTGTTTTCTCAAATTCCTCATCTATAAAATGAAGATAGTACAGTAGTACTTGTCTCACAGAGTTTTTCCAAGAAATAAGTGAATAGGGGCACCTGGGTGGCGCAGTGGGTTAAAGCCTCTACCTTCGGCTCAGGTCATGATCCCACGGTCCTGGGATCGAGCCCCGCATCAGGCTCTCTGCTCAGCCGGGAGCCTGCTTCCTTTTCTCTTTTTGCCTGCCTCTCTGCCTACTTGTGATCTCTGTCTGTCAAATAAATAAAATCTTTAAAAAAAGAAAGGAAGAAAGAAAGAAGAGAATATAGGGAAAGCTGCTAGTGCATCCCCAATGAATGTCAGTTCTTGTTAATATTAGTAATAGATGTACTTGTTCTCTCAGGCTCATGAGCCCTAATTTTCCTACTGAAATGATGTGATCCCTTTTTTACACTTGCCATACACTTCTAATATAAAGTTGCTGAATTACTGGAAAAGTACTTAAGAAATGTATGATCTTTTCAAAACTTTCCCATCTGTTGTAACCAGCCGTCGATGGAGTAAAGGTTTCGAATTACGGGATATGCCAGCCTCTCACAATGTTGTTTGCTGTATGTTCCCACCAGTAAGAGATAAAGTAGAATGACCCAAGACAGAAAAATGAAGTGACTCTAGCATTCCACATATTTTTATCAAGCGGAAGAAAAATCACACCTGTGTTTTCCAGACTATGGTTATCCATGACACATGCAACATTTTTTTTAAAGATTTTTATTTTTATTTATTTGAGAGAGTGAGATCCAGAGAGATCACAGAGGGAGAAGCAGACTCTCTGCTGAGCAGGGAGCCTGACGTGGGGCTCAGTCACAGGACCCTGAGGCCCTGACCTAAGACGAAGGCAGATGCTTAACTGACTGAACAACCCAGGGGCCCCCACATGTCATGTTCTTCTATCTGTTATGAACCTTGAGAATCAGAGGCTGTATCCCAAAGGACAGTAATGTTCTGGGAAAAAAGTGAGTAAAATCAAGGCTGGCTTAGGCAAAATCATATTGATAAGGTAAACTCACTGTTAATACTTTCCAGTGAAATACATAAAATGAACTGAATGAATAAAAAATTGCACTTCATTTTCAAAAGAAATGGTTATCTAACAAATCTGATCATTGATCTCTGAAATGAAAAATAAAAAATTCAAGGAAACAATCGAGTGATTTTAAACCCTTCACTAAAAAACAACTAGCTGTTTTAGGGAGGATTCTCATCACTCAAATATGGAAATTTTAAGAAAAAAATAATTTCCATCCTTTTAATTCAAGAAGAACCATCTCTTTACTAAACTATTGCAAATGTAAACAAAGTGTTTTTATTTTTCTATATGATGTGACTGGAGCAAGCAACACTGTAGACTGCAGGCTTAAGCCTCTTGCTTCTTAACAACTTTGAGAAAAAGCTTTTCCAGATAATGCAATCGTCCAACAAATGACATTTACATCCATAGGAATCCAAATTTGATTTTAACTGTGTTCGATGAAAAACCCTCTCTGAAACGTATTAAACACCCACAGCCCTTTCCAAATAGGAAATAAATAGCAAAATCTGACACCTTCTCAGGAACCGGGATCGTGGTAATGGGGACACGGAGGGAAGCGTGTGCTGCTCTCAAGCAGTCGCCTGGAGCTCGGTTTTGAAGGAAGCATGGCTGCCATCTGCTTGCTTGCTGACTCTTTGCTCTATCCAGTAAAGCTAGCATAGGAAAGGCGTTGCTTCCTTCGCTCCAGAGAGGAATCTACATAAAAGTTACTAAATGAAAGCCTCTCTCCCAAATGGCTCTCTTACCATCTGGTAGACACCCACTTCTCAAAGTGACCAGCAACATCAGCATCACTTGGGAGCTCATCGTCAGAGCTGAGGGATTTCAAGTCCCAACCCAAGCCCCCTGGAGTGGAGTCTGTTAGTGAATCAGGTTCCTGGCTGATTGGTAAGGCACGCTGAGGTTCGACTAGTACCCATTCCGATCTTTACTATCACGCATCAGATACTAGCTCTAGTTCAAACCCAGTTACCTCGCTCTGTTCTTACTAACACTGAATTTGTTGAGGGTTCGTAAAGGGTTTTTTTCTCCTCACCAATCCAAGGAACCATGCTCCGGTACTTTGGAAAACACTTATTTTTTTACACCTACGCTTGTTTTGTAGAAGAGAGGTGGAGGAAAAAGGGACTTCGACAAATTTGAAAGAGCAATGCATTTGACATTGCCCTTCACTGTAATGGGAACTTGGCCTAGTCATTGCAGCTCTGCCGGTTTCCGCCACCTGAAAGTCCTCAAGTCCCTTCCCACGTGTAATGACTGTGCGCTTGTGCAAGTGTAGCAACAGGCATGTTTTCAAGTCTTCAGTTACGTTCTTTTGGAGCAGAGTTTCAGATACAAGCAATATCATATCCTCCAGAGAAAGGAGTTTTTTTCATTTGAAACAAAGACCATAAAGTCGTACTTAGTGGCCAAGATGGGAATCCAGGTCTCAGCATTCAGACCACAGTGCCAGTAAGTTCTCCAGAAATGTGTAAATCAAAAGGGGCTCATAGGACTCTTGGATTATGAACAGCCAATCTCAATGTTCCAGCTACCCATATTTTTATTAATTCTTCTTATACTCCAGAATTATTGAGTAAATATTTTCAATCATGAGATAAAATATTTTCAAGAAATCCCTAGTGGGGCTGTATGGTATATTTGGAAGTCATTAAGAAATAAATCCTGACTTCTCATCACGAGGAAGAAAAGTTTTTCTTCTTTGGTTTTTTTTTTTTTTTTGTATTTACAGGAGATGATGGATATTAATTAAATTTACAGCAGCGATCATTATTTTTTTTTCACCGTTTATGTAAGTCAGATCATTATGCCATACAGCTTAAACTTTCACAGTGCCGTGTGTGATAATTATGTTCAGTAACACTATAAAAATAAATGAACAGTGAAGGAATAAATGAGTAAAAGAAACTTAACATGTCAAAAAGGACTTTCAAGTGGGGCGCCTGGGTGACTCAGTCAGTTGAGCATCTAACTCCATTTCAGCTCAGATCATGATCTCGGGGTCGTTAGATTGAGCCCCATGTTGGTCTCCATGCTTATCACGGAGATAGAGTCTGCTTGTCCCTCTCCTTCTGCTCCTCCCCCTCGTCCCACCAGTCCTGTATGCTCAGTCTCTCTCACAAATAAATAAATCATACTTTCAAGAAATTAAATGGAAATTTAAAAAAATATTGCACTCGATAGCATTACTAAGGGGAATAGCTGAACCACTCAACTTCATGGTCATCATTCCCACCAAAGGTTATGTAAATGGTATTTCCCAAAATATACTTTACACTGAACAAAACACATGCTTTTTCACTTTGCTCCATCCATGTTACAAATAATAATCAAATTCATTCTTTTCAAAATGATTAGGAAAAATAACTCAGTGCTAGAATTTTTCTCAGGGACAAGGATGATGGTAAGGATGGAATGATACTGCACTGGGTGGCTCCGTTACTTATCAGGCATTTTAAACTGTAAACTATGGTTCTCAGCCCTGGGGATGCCGTACTGAGCCACAGGGGATGTCCAGGGAACTTGTGAGCAGAAAAAATGACAAGGACAGGAAAGCACCATGCGTTTTACCTATGAAAGTACAAGTGAGAAAACAAGAGGTAAGAGGAAGAAGGAATATTAATCGTTAACAAAGTTACAGTAAACTAGTAATAAATGTTACCCAGAATACCGAGTTCTGACAAGGGACTATCAGTAGGGGGCAAGGACTGCAGAGAAGCAAGCAGTCGGAAATAGGAAGAAGCAGAAACCTATTTCTTTTCATAGGCTTTCATCCACAGTATAGGTTTTATAAGTTCTTAAGCCCAATCTGAATTGTTCTTGTTCTCTCAACACTAAATTGCATAAAGTAGAAAGCATTTAATGGAATGCTGGAGAATAAAATGTGAGTTATTAATATATGGTGTAGAAGACAGGCTAAGAATGTTGCTCATATACTTTTGAAGAGAATGAGGTTTCAGGAGAAGTGTTTAAAATAAAATGACTAGTATATACATATAGCTAAAGATATGTATATAGACATATCCAGAGAGAGAGAGAGAGAATCATTTAAAATATCAATACAGGGTGTCTGGGTGGCTCCATCGGTTAAGGGTTCCCCTTCGGCTCAGGTCATTATCCCGGGGTTTTGGGATCAAGCCTGGCAATGGGCTCTCTGCTCAGCAGGCAATCTGTTTCTCTCTCTCTCAAATAAATAAATAAAATCTTTAAAATATCAATGCCATCTATGATAGAGAGCAATTTAAAATATTTGAGTTACAAATAGTTTATTGAAGTAGAATACTTTCAACGTGATTTTTGTAACGAATAAATATTGTGTCGAGACATAAATAACTACAGTTCATTTATAATGTGTTTTTAGGCTTTGTGCTTTTAGGTATTTTATAACATTCACAATGTGTTATATGAACCAATATACATACAGAAGGAATGGGGAAAGAATGTGGGAAAAGAGTGGAATTATTTATTATTTTTTAAACTGGGGTTTTTGTTTTTGTTTTATTACTACTTATTTAAATTGAGGTATAACTGAAATATAACATTATATTAGTTTCAGGTGTACAACATAATGATTTAATATCTGTATATATCACAGAATGGTTGTCACATAAGTCTAGTTAACATCCACCACCACATGTGGTTACAGATTTCTTTCTTATGATGAGAACTTTTCTTTAAGTTTTTTTTTTATTATGTAAGTAATCTTTACACCCAACGTGGAGCTCGAACTCACCACCCTGAGATCAAGAGTCACATACCCCTCCGATTGAACTGGACAGGCACCCCCTTACGACAAAAGCTTTCAAGACCTATGCTCTTAGGAGCTTTCACATGTCAATACAGTGTCATCAACTATAGTCACCATGCTTTTTGTCACATCCTTGTGACTTACTCATTTTTTAAGTGGAAGTTTGTACCTTTTGACTCCCTTCCCGCATTTTGTTTATCTCCCACCCCCGACCTCTGGCAATCACCAGTCTGTTCTCTGTATCTATGAGCTTGTCTTTGTTGTTGTTGTTATTGTTGTTTTAAGATTCCACATGTAAGTGAAATCATACGTTGCACTTTTTCTATCCATTCGTTGGTCAGTGGACACTTAGGTGGCTCCCATGTCTTGGCTCTTATAAGTAATGCTGTGAACATAATGCTGGATGTATATATCTTGTGCTTTTCTTCCCTTCAAATAAATACCCAGGAGTAAAATTACTGGATCATACGGTATTTCTACTTTTGATTATGTTAAGGCTGTAGAATTTTCCATAGTGGCTGCACCAATTTAAATTCCCACCAGCAGTGCACAAGCATTCCTTTTCTCCACATCCTCGCTAGCCCTTGTGACCTCTTATCAGTTTCTTTCAGGTGTGAGGTGACGTTTTATTGTGGTCTTGATTTCCATCTCCCTGATGATGAGTGACATTGAGCTGTATCTGTATGTCTTTGGGAAAATGCTTATTCAGATCCTCTGGCCATTTTGCCATTGGATTCTGTGGGGGCTTTTTTCTATTTCATTTTCAAATAAGGAGCAGTGAAAAAGTGAACTCTATTGTGAAATATAGTTCAAAGGGCTTTTATAATGGAAGTTACTTTGGGTCATCCTATGCAACTTGAGAAGTCATTTACAAGGTTATCATATTTGCAAATAATTATTAGGAGGAGTGTAGGACAGATATGCATGGAGAGCCAGCTGTGTGTTGTGAATATTTTGAAACGTAGTTACATAAGAGTAAATTAGCAAATCTAAAATCATCCCCATGCTGTTCCTTTCCAATTGAGATCAAAGTTGGAACCAAAACAATGACAGACCT
Organism: Mustela erminea; assembly: GCF_009829155.1. Classification (NCBI taxonomy): domain Eukaryota; kingdom Metazoa; phylum Chordata; class Mammalia; order Carnivora; family Mustelidae; genus Mustela; species Mustela erminea. Next base: position 10,531,991 of record NC_045627.1, on the reverse strand, counting down.
GCAAAGATGATTTGAAAATTAAATTCCGTGATTTCTGCTTTTTCTTTCATTTATGTAAAACTAGCAATACTCCTCAAGAGACAAGCATGACAAGGGCAACAATGACATTTTCTCTGTAAGTTATTTAATCAGTATATTGAATTTAATTGAGCTAGCTGAATCTCTTTCTTCCATGAGCTTCCGACCCTCCCAGTGCTGTAGAGATCTAACTCAACAGAGGTTAGCAGTACATTGATAACTGCTAGAAGAGTTTAAAGCAAATGCTGTGTCAATTCTGTGTAATTTTTGTGTCTCACCACTAATTAATTTCTATAGTCTATGCTGCCATCATTAGTATGCCTTTATATTGGATCTTTTGTCACTCGCTAATTGTTCCCAGCCAGAGTACAAGCTCTTGAAAGGCCATGCTTTGTGCTTTTGACTTCTCTTATGCTTCACCATAGCACTGAGCACACAACAGGCCCTTAATACCACTTGATTGATCATTTGAAATGCAGGCAGCATGTGAGTGGGACAGTCAGTGGTTTACGAAAGCTGAAGTAGATCGTTTCCTGGTTATCCTGGAGAGCACATTTTATTCTATGTCTGAATCTCTTTGTTGAGAGCACCTGGAAAATTCTTAGTTAGAACCCAGCAGTCCAAATGTAAAGAAGCTAAAGAAATCGTCCTTTTCTATGAAGACTCTTCTTGTCTGTTAAAGTCCTCTGGTTTCTTATTAAACCATCTCTGTTGTTTAAAAGCATTAAACAACACCATCTACCATAGTGGCCATGTCCCTGTAATGAGGGAATTTATCAAGATCTATTGAGTTCATAGACATTTAAGCTTACATTTATTCTTTGCCCGATGTGTAAAAGCTTCTACTGGGCATGTTAAAAAACAAAACAAAATGCAAATGCCAAAACGCTCAACTTTTATGGGCTATATCTAGCGTGAGGTGATTTACAGAAAACATGACTCACACGCCACCTGGGTTCGTAATGTAAAAGACTAAATACTCTCCAAACCACCTGTTTGTCACCTCATCTTTCATGCCTAAGGAATCCTATCCAGCATGATTCGTGGGCCCTCTGCCATTATTACTCCCAAGGAAGAAATATAATTCCAAAGGTCTTACCAGTCTGTTCTTCTAAATCACTAAGGCTGTTAGAGACTTCGGAAATATTTTTATGTGGAAAATTTACTTTAAGCTCTAGCATGTTTCCTTCACTCTTTTAAAGCGTAATGCGGCATGACTCAAAAGAATCCAGATAAGTGGAAGGCATTTTAAAGTTAATTGCTCCATTTTATAAATTGCATTGCTTGAATTCAAGAGTAAAAGCCATTTCCTAGTTTTTGTCAGGTACCTCTTTCCCTGTGTTTCAGATGTCACTTCATTCATAAAGTCTACAAAGATTGAACAGCCTCATTATGCAGTTCTTTCTGGTAATGCCCTTCACTCTTGACTTTGCAAATTGAAATATATTTTATTGATCAGATGCATTAAGTTTTCAGGCACTCTCCAGCATATTCTACCTCACTGGCCCTTTAATAACACCTGCTTCAACATAAACAATGAGTGTCCCTGCGATAAATCCTTGCCTTTCAGTAATGGCTTTGAAATGGCCAAAATGCTCCTGAGTCCTCATACGTTCCCAAGACATTTCTTAGCACTTGAATAAAAAATTACAGAGGGGTTTTTAGGCTTGAAGTTGACCTGTTTTGATGAGCCACTTCCTTGTGAAATCCATTCAGAAACCACATAACTCATTCTCCATCAAACATCTTTATGTAAGCTTCAGAAGAATTACTATTTCCAAAGCACTGCCTCCATTTCCTTCACTATACATAGACAAGGCAGACTGTGAATGAGATGAATGCACATTAGCTGAATATACCAATACGTCCTGTGAACCTAGTCAAGATTAATAGGTTTACTACCAAATGGACCGTTTTACAGATTCACAACACATAGCCAACACTCACCCGTGCACGCATCGGCTTTATTGACAGATAAACCATCTGGGTGGTTTGAGCAGTGGGTGAAGTAAGAGATCAGCTCTTTTTACATCGTAACTAGCTTTTCTCCAACAATGAATAGAAAAATTTTTCAATACTAAAACACAAAGAATTTTACACTGAGCATCTCTAAACCCACCTCCTACAGTCAGTAAGCAGTGCTGCCACCCTACTTGCTGTAGTACATATCTGCGTCTGTCCACCCAACATGCCATCATATTTATTCAAACATGATCCCCTAAATATTTCAGCAGACCTATCAATGTAACTAATTCTCTCTTTTTTTTTTAAGATTTTATTTATTTATTTGACAGAGATCACAAGTAGGAGAAAGGGAGGCGGGGGTGGGGGGGAAGCAAGCTCCCTACTGAGAAGAGAGCCTGATGCGGGGCTCGATCCCAGGGCCCTGGCATCATGACCTGAGCCGAAGGCAGAGGTTTTAACCCACTGAGCCACCCGGGTGCCCCAGTGTAACTCATTCTTATATAACCATTTCCAATAAGGCATCATTTCAGGTATCTTAAGTATCATAAGCTATTCACAATTTTCATCTAGTTTGTCTGGCTTCTGCAAAGATCCAATATTCTCCCTTCTCTTTTTTGGCTTTATCCACTGCTCCCTTGGGCCTGAGGCTAATTGCCCTACAGCACACTGACTTGTGTATGCAGCCATGAATCAGTTTGAGGCCTTGAACCAAGGTGCTTAAAGCTGTGCAGATGGTATGAAACCCCTACCAGAAAAGACGGGTGATAGCCACAGAATATTATAAATGCTGAAAGCCAGGGGTGGTTGATAGAGTGCCTCACACAGTGTCTGACACATAGATGGTACTCGATAAACATTTATGTATGGGAGAATGGAAGGATAGAAGAAGAGAGGGAGGGAGAGAGGGGGAAAGGGAGGAAAGGGATGCCATTAGCTAGGATGCTAAGTGAAGGCTCCTTGGAAGGGTTGACACGTACTTGAATGAGATTTCATGAAGAGAATAGACTCATCTCAGTAGGAAATTTTAAGCAAGCCCTCCGCTATACATAATCTTCTTAACACATTGATTAAAAGTGGAGATGGCCAATGAGGACTTATATTCTTGGTGGTGGGAACTCGACTGGGGAAAGCTTCCAGAAGACAAAGTAGCATTCAAGAGTGTTTTTAAAACAGATGATTTTGTAGGCGGCTGTTTCAAGGACTTAAGATTCAGATAGAAGCTGCAGGGGTAGAGATGAGTGAGTGGCAAGTGTGGGACACACAGGAAGTTGCTAAAACCAAAAACAGATGCGTAACTTTAAGTCAGTGATCCCAGTATTTATAAGGAAGATGAACATGTCTCAACACACATCTTCTACAGAAAGAGCCAAAATAATGTTTTTGACATTTCCATTTGGAACCAGAATCCTTCCTATTTAGTACATGAACACAAAGCGCCTTTCCCAAGTTGATTCATGATGATAGCCCAACACATAGGCATAATATTGGTGTGTTCCCCCAAAATTAGGAGGTGAAGTTTATTGCTTCTGACGGTCAAAAATATTTACTAATCAAGAAAACTGTGTGTGCATGCATAATAAAAATCAAGATAGAAATAGAGCATCTTTCCAAAATTTATCTTATAATTCCAAAAGATTCTAAAGTGACAGCCTGGGTGTGAGGAAACTGAATTAGGATGTGTCGTTATCTTATTTATTTAAATCACTTTTAAATTATTCTAATTATTTAGCAGTGCCAGAGGCTCACTTTAAGTAAACCGGACTGTCTCTTGAAGTGCTTCTATTTACTCTGTCTCTGACCATACCCAGACCTGGAAGGCAGCCGGGTAAGCCTAGGGATGAGACAGCACCGTCGGATACGAGAGGTAAAATAATGTATCAGCTGACAAAGGGCTTGTTCAGTTCCGCATGGTCTCTAATCATGCCTCGCCACTGCTGCTCTCTCTCTGAAGTCTTATGTAGTAGAACATGATCTGAACTTGCACGGGATATTATCAGTGTGGTCCCTCAGGAAGATAGGCAGTTATGTGATACAGATGTTAATTAAAATGGCTTACCTTCTGGATATAAGGCTATAAATAACAGGTAGATATTATGCAGTTCATACTGCGTCCGTCATAACTCTTCTTGGTTGCCAAAGAGCGAGATGACTGCAATTTAATTGGCCGAATGGCACACTGGCCATTTTATTAGATAGACGGGAAGCCCCAACAGTTAAAAATCCTTGACCGGTTTTCAAGAGCTCTCACAGCCTGGCATTGTGCTTTCACAATATTGCACAAGCAGGTGGTGTTCTTTAATCACACACATGAATGCGTTCCCTCTTCGTATATATTGGATCATCCTTTTCCTTCGCCACACTTCCCCCTCTGGAGCTGGCTCTGAGCTTTTATTGGCACTTGTCAAAGAGTAGCAGAAAGGAGTAACAAGAGGAGCGTTAGTGTGCCGTTGCTTCAGTGTGTGTTCTGAAATCAGACTGCTGAAACTTCTACTGTAGTTGTTCCATCAACTGCCTCTGAAACCCGCAGTGTGCGGTGCCCGGCAGGCTCAGTCAGTGAAGCAGCTGCCCTCGGCTGGGGTCGGAGTCTTCTCCCTCTGCCCTCCAACCCAGCTCGTGCCCTCTCTCATTCTGCTGCCTCTCCCTCTCTCTCTCAAATAAATAAATGAATAAATCTTTAAGAAAGAAAGAAATGAAACCCACAGGAAGTTACTTAACCTTCCTATATCTGGGAAGTTTCGTTTGTAAAAACGGAGATAGTAACCGTAGTCACTTTATCCGGTCTTCTTAATGGATGTAAAGTTTCCATGACCTATTAACCACTAACCATTTTAATTCAGTGACATTTTAGGATATTCACAGCGTTGGTCACTTCCCTCTGTCTGGTTGCACGATCTTGCCTTCACCCCTGAAGCCAGCTCCATTCACATTAAGCAGTCACTCCCTGTCGCCCCCGACCTCCAGCCCCCAGCCACAGCCTCTCTGCTTTCCATCTCTATGGACTTATTTATTCTAGACATGTCACATAAATGGAATTATATGATACGTGACCTTTTGTTTCTTGTTTCTTTCACTGAGTGTGATGATTTTGGGGCTTATCCACATTGTATCAAGTGTATGTCATCACTTTTGATGGCTGAGTACTAATCCATTACATGGAAATAGCACATTGTATTTACCCATTCTTCAGCGGATGGACATTTAGGTTGTTTCCACCTTTTGACTGTTGTAAGTAATGTTGCTGAGAACATTTGTGCATAGGTTTTGGTGTGCGTACATGTTTTCATTTCTCTTGGGTGTGTACCTGGTGTGGAACTCCTGGGTCACTTGGGAAGTCTGTGCTCAAGCATTTGAAGAAGTGCCACACTGTTCCCAAAGTGGCTGCCCCACTTTATGTCCTCACCAAGAGTATGAGGTTCTAATTTCCCTGTTATATCCCTGTAGATACTTATTTTCCTTTTTATTTTTAGTTTTTATTATGCCTTACCCAGTGGCCATGAAGCGGCATCTCTTTGTGGTTTTGATTTCATTGACCTAATAATAAATGAGGTCGAGCATCTTTTCATGTTCTTGTTGGCCTCATATCATTTTTTAACAGAGATTGAGTAGTAGATAGTATGTGTACAGTACATGCCATATGTCAGGCATTGTATTATTATTACATATTATTAACATATATACACTCGTGTACACACATCATCATTTAACCTCAAAATAGGTGAACTATTATTATATGTGAAGTATTTAAAAGAGTACTTCACAAAGGATAAATGTGAGTTAGGATGGAAAACCAGAGAGCGCAAGCATAGAAAAGAACACGGTGTCTTCCTTTTTCTTACTACATCATTAGTTAACATTTTCACTGAACCCCCAAAAGAGATCAGAGTTGTTTCTCCTGCCCTCTCTGTCATTCCAGAACAGGCCAAGGTAGGACGATCACTTCATTGCTTGTAGTTCATCAACAGCGAGGATATTGTTCTTGAGGTAGACCAGAAGTGCTTTTAGGGTTCCGTTCACGCATAAACCTGAAAGGAGCCCTCTTCTGGATGTTCATGCGTTCATGTGTTCCTTCATTCTTGCAACAAACATGCATCGTGCTTGTCGTTTGCCAGATGCTGTTCTAGGAGCTTCGTAATAGCGATTTACAAAAAAGAAAAAAAATGCGGAGCGGGGAAGGATCTTCTTTTTGGAGATTACCATCTTAAGGCAGAAAACCAAGAGTGACAAATAAATAATAATTATGCCACATCACGTGGCAGTGAGCACCGTGGAGGGAAAGAAACTGGAGGAGAGTGGAAGGGACGGAGCGACTGGGCGATGGGTATTGGAGAGGGTGTGTGTTGTGGTGAGCGCTGCGTACTGTGTAAGACTGATGAATCAAGACCTGTGCCCCTGGGGCAAATAATACATTATATGTTAATTTAAGGAAAAAAGGGCAGAAGAGATGTGACCTAGGGATGCACAATGCAGGGTGAGCTGAGGAAGTGAGATGAAGTCCTGTCCCTCTGCTCCTCAAGACAGATTCCCCTCCTGTCCCTCACTGCCCCTTTGAGTCCCTGTCTGGAAGTGGGAGGAAGGGTAGGGTCATGATGAAAAGAGAAGGCACTACTGAAATGCAGCCACCCTTTTAATCCACTGTGGGAAAAATAAGCCTCTAATTCTCATATCCATAATCTTGACAAGGAGCAAGAACACACCTATCTTACTCTTTCCTTAGTATTTGCATATGACTTAGAGATTTACTTCTTTCATCTATCATGGCCCATTTGGAGAAGCAGGAAATAGAAGGTTTGCCTTTGGCAGGGCCATTGCAACAAACACAGACTAATTATTTGGAAATGTCCAATGAAGTTCTGGGCAACCAGAAAGGAGCCAAGGATGTACGTAACATCAGAGGTTAGCATGAAAGTCTTTACCAATAGACGGGGCTGGGTTCCTAAAGCTCAGAAAAGATTCTGGCCTTGAACAGTGATCTGCCCGTGACCGTGTGTGTTAGACTCACACCAGTCTAAAGCCACTCTTTCTCTTCTGTACTTGGATCCTCTTGTAAGAATTAAAGAGGCAGGGGGAGAGTAGGAAGAAATTAGACCCAGACAGACTTGATTTTGATTCTTATTGCTAGCATCAAGCAGTCTGACCTTGGGCAAGTCCATTGCTTTACTATAAAATGGCTACAGTAACACCTGTTTTGCAGGATTATTGTTAAAATGACATATAACGGGTTAAAAAAAAAAAAGACCCAGGACAATATCTGAAACAGATTAGGCACTCCTACATTACAATGGTAGGAGCTACAGTGTTTACGGTTACTGTTGGTGGTGGCACCTGGCCAAAATCACCCTGACCCCAGGTGAGCATGAGAAGAAGCTTCAGGAGGTGCCTGGGTGGCTCAGTTGGTTAGGCGACTGCCTTTGGCTCAGGTCATGATCCCCAGGTCCTGGGATCGAGTCCTTCATCAGGCTCCCTGCCCAGCAGGGAGCCTACTTCTCCCTCTTCCCCTTTCCCTGCTTGTGCTCTCTCTCTCTGTCAAATAAGTAAATAAAATCTTAAATAAATAAAAAATAAATAAAAGAAGCTTCAGGGAGCACCTGTGTGTCTCAGCTGCTTAAGCATTGACTCTTGATCTCAGCTCAGGTCTTCATACCAAGATTCTGAGTTCAAGCTCCATGCTGGGCTCCATGCTGGGCATGAAGCCTACTTAAAAAAGAAGAAGAAGAAGGGAGCGCCTGGGTGGCTCAGTGGGTTAAAGCCTCTGCCTTCGGCTCAGGTCACGGTCCCAGGGTCCTGGGATCAAGCCCCACATTGGGCTCTCTGCTCAGCAGGGAGCCTGCTTCCTCCTCTCTCTCTGCCTGCCTCTCTGCCTCCTTGTGATTTCTGTCTGTCAAATAAATAAACAAATCTTTAAAAGAAAAAAGAAGAAGAAGGAGAAGGAGAAGGAGAAGAAGAATGAAAAGAAGGAGAAGAAAAGACAGAGCTTCAGGGACACTAACACCCAACCTCAAACTCTACTAAGGCTAAAATATGCCAACCAAAGAACCAGACACTCAGCAGTTGGAAGGGAAGTCCACATTTTATACCGTTTGCAGCCATAAGGAGAAGAAATCTGCCTAGGGATCTGGAAGGTGGTGGGAATTCTCAGGGAGTCAGATCTGAGCTTGACACTCGGACAGAAGATCTCCACTCAAGTATCAGCTCTGTGTCCTAGACCCGTGAACCCGAGCAACTCACCAGTCACCTCGCATCAAGAGAGCCTCTTATTATCTCAACTGTGAAACGGGACCCTCATAATGTCTATAAAAGCCCAGCATAAAGGACAAAGCACTATACAAAAACATTATTATAATTAACATGTGGGAACACCTCTGTTTCTGCATCTAACAGCAAGCACAGAGTCAAAAGTATCCAAGCCTTTTAAACTACGAATTATTACAAATTTGCTTGTCCATGAATTATTTCTAAATATGCAGATAGTGACTGATAGGGATGAATTGAGAAATTAGTCCAGGTAGCTCAAACTTGTGGCATCAAACGCTCCAGTCATTCAGTTTATCCAAGAAATCTGAAGCATTTCAAATACCCCTTAAATTAATCCCAAGCAGTTACAGTTATATCTATGGCTTTGTTTTTATACCATCCTTTGAACGCTGTGGTTATTGTCCCTATCCACGGGCTGAGAACATGGAGGACTGAAGCAATGCAGTCCCCAGGTCACAAAAGGCACTTAATGGGAGAAATTTGACTATGATTTAGGAGGCTGTTTTTCTTGTTGTCACTAGTGTCTGTTATTAATAGTATTCAGTGCATACTCTACTGGGTGTGTTCCCTGAGTTGGGGCCTGGATGCACCGTGCAGGAAAGAGGCCACAGAGCTTCTAAAGGGGAAAGGAGCATGTGGGCCGGGAACTACACAAAGTCACAACTGGAGAAATGTCCTTGCGTTTGGGAATCATGGCGTCTGCAGGGAGACTGAGGCCGATCAGGAAGGACTTCCCGGGGAAGTGACGGTGGAGTTGACATCTGAGCGCTGGCTGTGGATGGCTCAGCAAGATGGATCCAGACAGAAGAAAGAGCCAGAGCTCACTGTGGCCACCACGGCCACAGAGACTGTGCGGGGGAGGGCCCAAGACGAGGCTAGGGATGCTGACGGGGCCACGCAGGGCCTCATAACCGTCCCCAAGACCAAGAAGGGCAAGGTGGGGCAGCAGATGCTGAATCACGTGTTCAAGATCACACGTATTCAAGACCCCCTTTTCAGAGGCTGCCTTCTCCGTGAAAGCACATCTCTGATGACTTTGGAAATGTCCCTGGGAAACTCAGGGCTAGGCCACTGAACCCTGTATCTCATTGTGTTTTCTTGTTCCAGGGCTTCTTAGTTTGAGTGATTTTAGTAATTGATGAACTGATCCAATCAGAAGAAAAAAAAATAGTGTTTTAATAGAAAGACAAGAATGGCTTTTGGAGAGAGGAGCAATTTTGCCAATGAGAAACGAAATTCTCTAAAACAGGCCTCTCTTTGAGACTGTCTGTGGGCCCATGCTAGAGGTCTCAGAAAGATCCAGAACAGCTCGCAGTTCGTGAGCCTCCGTCCCTGGTTTCCAGGAGGTGACGGCACGTCTCTCTCCAGACCCAGCCTCTCCGTTCACGCAGGATGGCTTGTCTACAGGAAGCCTGCAAAATCAGAGACCACGGAGCCCTCTAGAATCCGTGGAATTCTCTCACAATTTTCTGTCTATTACAATCCAATGTGAACACAAGAGGAAGTTTGCTATGTTTCTCAGTAATTATTCAGACTTGGAGAAAACATAAGTTTTAGATTAGTGGATTTCCCTCTTCCATGAGCAATCCAGGTATTAAAAAGGGAGCCGTGTCAGAAAAGTGAAATGTCTCTGCAGCATCACGGCTCGTCCCTTTGACTCCATTTACAGATTACATCAAAGAAAAACACTCGCGAGGACAGGTGCGTCCGTGCTGTGATGACTAGACTAGGAAGTCGTGGAATGCCAATGCCAACAACATTATTATTTTTACTTTGTTGTCTTCACTGAGTCCCAAGAAGATGATAGAACGTGAAAAAGAAAAAAAGAGGACTGACATTTTAAAAATAGCACTTCGAGATCTTCAGGTGGGATATGTTGAAACATATAGGCAAATCATTAAATTTCATGTTTTGGGAGTTATTAACTTGCTTTCTGTAAGTGGCCTATTACTTAGTAACAGGCTGTGAAAGTAAACATGACTAATACTGTCACACCGCTTCCCGGCGCAGGAAGCAAAAGACAAGAGCTCAGAGGCTGAGTCACCCAAGCGTGGTTCACGTTCGCAAGCGCTCCTTCCACGTGCCTATACGGGTCAAAGCACCTGTGCCCGTGAAGTTCAGGGGCACTTTACAGAGACAATCACAGCAGTTTTCCGATTTACTTTCAACTTTATAATTCTAAATGAAAAGCATGCGAAAGCAAGACTTACAGAAAAATGCCTCTAACCCTTGGATCATTAAAGTGGATGCGAGGTGACAGAATCCACTTGTTTTCATAGATATCTTTGAGCCTCGGGATATCAGGAGGCATTTTTGCCTTGAGGAACCTTCCAGGCTGGTTAGGAGTCTTGGCGCAAGTGGTGGGAGGCTGAGGGAGGTGAGGCCAGAGCTCATACCCAGGCCTGCTCCACTCCGAACGCTGTACCCTTTATGGCTAAGCCATATCTTCTCGTGTTGTTGGGTTCTTAATATTATTGCAAGGAAAAGACACTTGGCACACAAGCTCAGCGCAGGTTGTTCTCAAGGCCATCCTCTGAGATCATGGGAGTACCTACTGGCTTTATTCGGGCTGTGGTGCCATGCCTGCAGGGACACGGTCATCATTTTCCAAGGCCCTGAGCTGCCCGGGCTGCTTTCTCTTTCTTCTGTGCAGGCAGCTCAGGTGCAGAACCCCACGGGCTGAATGCATCAGTTCCCAAGTCACTGTGCATTGAGGTGACCTTACCGGCCAGAAGCTTGCTCCAGAGCACCTGACTCCAGCTGCTGGGTGTCACCCCACGGGAGCCTAGCAGCAGGGGCAGCCGATGGAACCACTATGCGCTAGTGCCTTAAAATGGGACCATGAAGGGCAGCCTGCTCTCTCCCCTTGCCTGTGTGTTCTCGCTCGCTCGCAATCTGATAAATAAATAAATAAAATCTTAAAAAAAAAAATGAGACCATGAATAGCGCTGGATGTAGGCAGTGTCCAAGGGGAACTGTATCAGACTTTTCAGGAAGAGACGACCCGGTGCTCTTCAACTTGTTCAGGACACAGTGTGGAGTTGGCAGGGAGGGCAGAAAAACCTAACAAAACAAGCACATGATGATATAAAACTCACCAAAGGACAAAAATCACCAATAATATTCTGTTTGAAAAGGGATGGACCAACCCTTAATAGGACAGTGGCAGCCAGGACACAGAGCCCTTCAGATTAGGATGAAATGCCCCACGACCAAGCCTTGCTTATTCCAGGAACGGAAGGACAGTTTGCCATAATGAAAACGATTAATACAGTTCCACGCACTAAGGGATCAAAGGAGAAAATGATAAGATCTGCTGCATAGATGCTACATCTTGAGTCCCAAACAAGCACCGAGCCTAAAGGGGAAAGACCAGACACATTGCAGTTCGATTAGGAGTAAGACAAGGAGGGTCTGCCCCCACGATCACTAAAATTGTCCTGAAATTGCTGCCATCAAACAAGAAACTAGAAGTAGGGGTATTTTATTAGCTGATTCCCAACTGAGCAATTCTCGAAGAACAGACTCATGTGCAGATTAAACTCCTCAAGATCTCCTCTGTCAACCTCTCATATTGGAGAAGACTAGTAAGAGTGAGCCGACTGTGGCCCGCTCGCACCTTGCTGATGGGAGTGTGAAATGTCATGTCTTCTCCGACAGTGGCTGTGGCAGCCTCAGTCACAATCACAAGTGTACATCTCTCTCCACGGTCAAGTGCACTGCTGGGAATATTTACACGCACCAGTTACACATGTTACCTAAGGGAAGGACATAGACGGCAACATTGTGTCTAATAGTAAAAACACAGAAAGAACCAAAGTGGCCGCCAGTGGACTAAGCTATCATCCATCCATCCATCCATCGTGATCCATCCGCGAAGTCGAATGCAGCCATAACGGGAAGGAGGACTCTCCCATGGGAAGGGATGTGGACACGTTCTCCTCCGTGGTATAGCAAGTGAGAAAGAGCAAGACAGAGTACAATATCTATAGTAAACTCCTGTCTGTGTACAGCATGCTCCCACTTCTATGAAAAGAAAATAGTATACACACATATATGCATAAAACATCCTTTAAAAGGAATCATGGGACACAGAAGGCATTGCTAGTCTGTGGGGCAGAACACTCAGTGTCCGAGGGATGAGAATGTCAGGGAAACATTTTCAGATGGAGGTTTTGGATTTTGAACCATCTGAATATATTCCCTTCTCAAAAAAATCAGTGAACAAAATGCACATGAAGGAAGAAAGGAGAAAGTAGGAGAAGAGCAGCGGGATAGGGCGGGAATCGCCCTCATAGGCTGATGGTGTCCCAGCAGATAGAAGGACGCACCCTGTGGAGGAGGGGTGAGGGGAGAGAGAAGGGGTGAGGGGAGAGAGGAGCAGTGTGGGCGTGGTCTCTGCTGGGACTCCTGGAGCAGGGTCTGGGCTGGAAAGTGCAGGAGGGGAGGGTGTTCAGAGGGTCACAGGAACTCAGGTTTCACCGGGATGAGCAGAGCAAGAATCAAAGGCAGAAAGACTGGGACAGCATTGCACAGGGCACCAGGCTCCAGGCTTGACGGGGTACCTTTTATTTGGCAGACAATGGAGAGTCATCAGAGGCTTTTCATTGGAGGAGAGACATGATCAAAGCTGTGCTATTAAGGGCTTAACCTGATGTTAGCTGGGAGAATGACTTTAAAGGAACCACATGCCAGACACTATTTCTAGCATGTTCCATGAAGGGCTTCATTTAACCCTGGTCACAGCCTTAAGAGGGTGCTCTACTATTGTTCCCATTTTGCAGATGGGAGAAATTGAGGGTAGGGTTCATTGAAACCTTTGCCCGGAGTCAAGGCCAGGCAGGGTGGAGCTGGATTCACCAAGCACTGTGGCTGTGTAGTCTGTGATCTTAAAGAATATTAAGCTCTGTTTAAACGCCTCTGTAAACTAGGATTGTGGTGGTGGACGTGAACGGGAAGGCAAAAATTCAGAAGAAATCCAACAGCACACTAAGCCGGGAAATGTTAGGCTGATACCTTCACAGTTGCCATTGAATAGGATAATGAATGAGAAAGAAGTTTAAGGACAAAGAAGACATAATGCAACATATGTCTTTATCTATTCAACAAATATTATTAATTACTGCATGCAAAGAAATTCAGCGGACTGGATTCAGGATGAATAGTAAATACAAGCCCTATTTCAAAACATATATTAAAAACAGTAAATATCAGGGGTGTCTAAGTGGCTCTGTCTGTTAAGCGTCTGACTCTCGATCTCAGCTCCGGTCTTGATCTCAGGGTCGTGAGTTCAAGCTCCGTGTTGGCCTCCATGTTGGGCATGGATGCTACCAAAAAAAAAAAAAAATATATATATATATATATATATATATATATATATATATATATATAAATAAAATATCCTTTATCATTAATCACTTGGGATTAATAAAGCTTTACTTGCAATTTTGTATAGACCTTCTCCTGGAATTCAGCAATCATGCAATAAAATAGATATCACTATTCCAATTTTATCTAGGAAGAATGGATACGTAGGAAACTGCCTTGCCAAAGGCCACACAACTAGTGTGTGGTAGACCTTCAGGCCTGCGTCCTTGGACTCTGGAGCCCTGGGCAGACTCCCGGGGCTCCCCCTCCCTGCCAACCTCCGAGCAGCAATGGCTGCACAGAGAACTTTTCTAGCCCAAAGCCTCCATCAGGCACCCACAGTCTGGAGGGACTTTGCTCTATTCCAGTCCAAGTAAAGTTCTAAGACGAATAAATACAATGCCGTTTCCGGGACACCAACCCGGGAGAGGAATGGTTTTTAAATGCAGACTGTGCTGAGAATCAGTGAGTCTCCGACTGTGTTCTGCATTTTTGAAAACGGTATCAGATGGTAGGGAACAGAAATATGCCCTCTTGGAGGACGGCATTTTCCAAGACACACTGACAGTCACGTGCCGCCTGTGACTTCCGTGGCGCGAGCCCTAGGAGCCCACCAGAGAGGTGCGGTGTGCTCTTGTCGCCATGTCCCTAGCCCTGCCCTTGGGCCAGAGACCACACACGGCCCCTCTCCAAAGGAGCTTTGACTGTGCATAGAGGGGGCGAAGCCCCCGGCCCGGGGAGGGGTGGGGCCACACTTCTCCTGGTTGTGAGCATCCAGAAGGGCCTGCGGCCTCCCGTCTTGCATTTAGCGGGACCCGTGTGAGCCCAGGAGGAAAATGAGGCGGGGCAGAAGCCCACCAGCTGCATGCCACGCAGCTCTTCTCCAGATGCCGCCTGCCTAAGCCTCTCCCGCCTTCCACACATCATAAAGAGAGCCCGCAAGCCAGACCTCCGATGGGGTTTGCAGGAAGGTAGGACCCCACCGTGGGGACCTCCTGATGCAAATTCCTATAAGCCGCATCCCAGGACTGGAAAGGATTCTGCTGCTTCAGGGGACAAATTTCCAGTGGGCGTGTGACTACATAAATGCTGCCTGTGCAGCTTCTCATGGAGCAGCTGCGCTGCCAGGCAGGGGCCACTAGAGGCGCTGTTCACCCTACATTTTCTCTCCGTCTCTGTCTCTGTCCATCACTGCACCCAGTAAAACCCACTTGACTATGAATGTCCAGGATCTGTTTATATCCTCACCCATGGCTTCAAACCCTCAATCCATGACCTCCGCTCTAGAAAGTTCTTCTATCCTTCCCAAGCCCCAGTGGCAGTCTACATTCTTCTTTACCTCCTGCCTCCTTACCCAGCTGAATGAAAGAAGGCCCAGCATTTCTTTTCCGCACAGACTCATCCAGGAATCAGGTAGGGGCCCCGGAGCCTGGGGTCCACTTTCAGCCCCGCAGAAAGAGAGAAGGAATTCGTGATGTTTGACGCTGAGAGCGAGTGAGCCTGGTTCTGTAGGGGACCGGTTGTCACTGTGACTTTGTGAGTGGAAGCCTCAGCTTCAGCTGAGCGAGTGTAGATAAACAGCCTGCCTTACTTGAAGTATACCTGCGAAATTGTGTTTTAAGCCTTAGGTCCAGTTCCTGAGAAGCAGAGCCTGAGGAGAGGGTTCATGTGTCCACAGGGGCTGGGAATGAGGCAGCATGCTCTCAGGAGCTGAGCAAGGATGGGTCTGGGCTGGAGCCTGCTTCAGCCTGATCCCTGGATGGCTCTGGAATCCACCTGTCTGCAGAGTTGTCCCCACCGTGGTGCCAGGCCCCAGCATAGCCAGGTGGAAGGGAGCCTTGCTAATGTCAGCTACTGGTCAGTGGGGGGCCATGTACAAGTGGGATCTACTTGAGACCCCAGCAGCAGGTACTAAAAGCAGCCACAAAACGTCACACCTACAGATTGTCAACCGGGTGTGGTGATACAAACAGGGCTTAGACTCGGAAGGAGATGGCGGTGAGTCTGTCCAATAGCAATGACCAGAGGCTAGCCAGGAAGGACCCAACCACACTCTCCCACTTCCAACACTGACCTCTCTGTCTGGAAAGAGCCTCGTAAGCCGGGGCGGGGGAATCAGGCAATTAGGTGGGGCACTGGATCCTCTTGACCTCCAGGCCTGCCCTCCCTTCATGTAGGTGAGCCTCTGTGTGGCCTCGCCCCAGAGCCCCGGTCCCCACTGTCTGGAACAAGTGCTTCCCAGGCTGGCCTCGCCCCAGGAGCTGGGTGCGTGCCTGGTACAGGTTTTATTGCTTCTTATTAGGTATGATCTCTTTGTGTGCCCAGATTGTGAATTCTTGTAAGCAGGGACTATGTCGAAATGTCTCTGTGCCTCATTTTTCAAGGGTGTTTGGCAAATACTCAATGGGTTGGTCACTGTTTGACTCGTTGGGGGTCAGAGGCTCCAGACAGCTGCAAAGGGACAGTCTGTGGAGGAAGGAGCACTCGGGGGGCACTTGCAACTCACTGATTTCTGGTTTTGAGAACATTTTCTTCTGTTTAGAACAGGTCATTTTGCCATTATTGCTTTTTTTTTTTTTTTTAAGATTTCTTTTTCAGTAATCTTTATACCCAAGGTGGGGCTCAAACTCACAACCCCGAGATCAAGAGTCGAGTGCTCTACCGACTGAGCCAGCCAGGCACCCCTTGGGATTCCTGTTTTTGCTGCCATGTGAATTGTAAGTTGAGGGGGCAGTGCCGGTGTTCTTGTTCTTGAGTTGTTCCTTGGTACTAGAAGCTGGATAGGACCGAGGCCCGCCCTTGAGCTGCTCTGGGAAGATTCTAAATGTGTAAATGGTACAGTCTTTGCACACAAGGAGTTTATTATCTGAAGAAGGACAGAATAGGTGTTTGTATGCTGTGCTGAAGAAGGAAATAGGGCCAGAAGTCACGTCTCTGCAGAGTCACATGTTTTTACTCCGGACACTGAGAGAGGCTGGGGGCAAAACGCTGAGTGGCCATCCATCTCCCAGGTACGCACAGTTGTCCAAATAAGCAGAATTGTCCCTTCCGGGCAGGCAGGACAGATGAAACCTTGTCTTTTAGCTTCCTGTGCAGGCCTTCAATTAAGTCATATGATAAGGATTAATATTGTTTGTTGAATGTCAGCAATGAACCAGACATACGACACCCTCCGCTCCCGGGAGTGCTAGACAGACGAGTAATTCAAACATAAAATGGACCCGCTGATGGGCTGGCCGAGGCTCGGAGGTGAGCACTTTCAGGGTATCTGGGCTGGTTCGCTGTTTGTTCTTTGGTGATTTTTCCCCAAAATTCCACCCGCTGCTCTGGGAAGGAACGCCGTCCCCTCCTGTGTATTCCGCGCTCTGGGTTCACTCCGTGGTGACGCTTCTAGAATAGCTGTGGCCCTCGTTAGCCACTTTCTTTCTTACGGAAATCTGGTCAAAGCAGAACTGCTCTGAGGAGATCCTGCTTTCCATACATTCTCACTGGTGCATTAAGTGCGCGCCAGATCGTGGGTGCTGGGTGTGTTTATCCTCTCGTTGACTCAAATGACGGTCATTAGTTTTCGCCTGAGGCATTCCTGAAAGCAAGCTTCACTTGGAGGGAGCAAGGCAGAAACATAACAGCCAGCCACAGAGGTGATTTTGCGTCTCCCTTCTCCCTGCATTATCCAGACCCCGGGTCGTGTGCTCTGGTTCTGATCTAAAGTACGTTTTCTGACCATCCCAGCAGGGTCCCCCCTCTTTGAGATGTGCTCCCAGTGGGTTTTGCAAATTTAGGTTTGTGGAATCAGTCCACACACGTAGTAGTGAGAGAAGACGATCAAGAGAAGTGGATGGGGCACTTGGGTGGCTCAGTAGGTTAAGTCTGCCTTCGGCTCAGGTCATGATTCCAGGGTCCTGGGATCGAATCCCACATTGGGCTCCCTGCTTAGTGGGGAGCCTGCCTCCCCCTCTCCCTCTGCTGCTCCCCTGCTTGTGCAAGCTCTCATTCTCAAATAAATACATAAATAAAGTCTTTTTTTTTTTAAGATTTTTATTTATTCATTTGACAGACAGAGATCACAAGTAGGCAGAGAAGCAGGCAGAGAAAGAGGGGGAAGCAGGCTCCCCGCTGAGCAGAGAGCCCGATGTGGGGCTCGATCCCAGGACCTTGGGATCATAACCTGAGCTGAAGCTTTAACCCACTGAGCCACCCAAATAAATAAAATATTTTAAAAAAGAAAGTGGAACGTTCGTACTCTAATAGCATGGACGGGCACACATAATATTACAAACAAAGAGGCCGTCTCTGTTTGAAAGAGGAAAGGCCGGCTGGGATGGAGCGGAGACAAGTTCGTGGCTTGTTACACTCTTCTCCGTGTATCAGTCACAGTGTGGATGGAAGCAAGTACCGCGGTAAACCTGAATCACAGTGTGCGTGCTTTCAATTTGTTCCGTCTCCTGCTTTGTTCCAGTTTGCTCATTAGTAATAAGCCCCTGTTGTCACATTTCGTGTGGAGACTTGCAGTCTGTGAACTCCCCGGCCTGAAAGGGATTCTGGAGCTCTTAACGCTCACAACGTGAGAGTTTATATGGGGCGCCTTCCCCGAGTTTCTCCTTTGCTCACCAGTAAACATCAGCGCTCCCAGATATTGCAAAGTATGAGGGCAGCACTGAGAATTTTAGCCGCGTCCAAGAATGAAAAAAGTTGTCAGGCCATAAACATACCTGTTTGTGTGCAGCCTCTCCACTTCTTGCTGATTAATCTGAACGGTCGTGCAGCTTGGATTCTGAAAACAGAAACAAAAATCAGTAAGACCACAGTTGTCCCGATAAACTTGGGAAGGTAGCCAGCACCCCCCACCCATAGCTCCCCCTCCCACAGCCCCTGGTGGATAGGGAACCGCTCGTGCTCCAATCCTGGGGAAGCCTGTGTCCCAGGACCTGTGTAACCTGGAGCTACAGGTCAGAACACCAGGTCAGCGGGAGTCTCGGGTGTTTACAAACATGGCAGCAAGTGTGGTCAGAATACAGACGCTGGGAGTCCAAAGATCTGAGCCCTGGCCGCACTGCCACTTTCCAGTTACAGATGGGAAAGGCAAGATCTTGGTTTTCATGTCTGTAAGATGAGGTGACGGTTGGCATGTTGGTTGACACCCTCCAGCTCACAGCCCGTGACAAATCACACCACCAGTGAGACCCAACAGACATGGGGAGCCAGCTAGGCCAGGGAGGGGTGTCGATATGGTGAGAATCCTCCAGATGCACCCCCACATATGAGAGGGGCCCAAACCCAAGATCAGCTCCACGGACAAGCCCCTGGGGTACATGCTCAGCTGGGAATGATGGCCCACGACATGCGTCCTTTCCCAAGGCTGCCCTCCCTAAGCCTGAGTCCACCGCCACCCTTTTATTCAGGAAAAAGAAAAAAAAGAAGACAAAAAAAAAAAAAAAAGAAAACCATGGTAAACACCATACTTGTGAAAATGTCCAAATATCAGCAGGAAGTATAAAAATCAGAATATAACATTCTGACAGTCTGCCGTCGGGGTGGACTGTGGAGTATTTTTAGCATCGTGGGTATGTTTTTTTCAAGTCCTATACATGCTGTGATAGATGTCAGGAACAGACCTCAAAACTCAGCAGGCTCTGAATCCCTTGGAGGCTACAGCCACCTGCACAAAACTGTGTTTCAGGCAGAATTCCTCTTGTTCGGCTTGAAAGTTTGTCCATATTTTTCTTCCAAAACCGCATGTAGAGTCTAGAGCCAGAAGATTGTTGTTTCCAGAATGTACCTGTGAAATGACGCCAGGACAGGACTTGCTAGGGAAACATAGCCCTTCGTGAGATCCGCGGGTAGTTTTAAAGTCGCGGGCGGGGCAGCAAAGTACATCGGGATGGACACCGGGGAACACATCCGGGGTCTTCCAGGCCCGAACAGTACGTGGCTTGATAGTGGGAGGGAAATTTTCCAAACACCCCCTGGAGCCTACCTCTCCCTGTAGAAACACCTTTAGCAGAAGTTCCTTCTTTTTATTTTTTAATAAAGATTTTACTTATTTATTTGAGAGGGAGAGAGCTTGAGAGTGGGGTGAAGGGCAGAGGGAGAAGCAGACTCCCCGCTGAGCAAGGAACCCAACGCAGGACTCCATCCCAGAACCCTGAGATCCTGACCTGAGCCGAAGGCAGACACTTGATGACATGTCTGTTCAGGGTCCCTCGTTAGGTCTCAAGGCAGGGTCAGGATAGTCTATATCTTTGTACGTGTCTGCCAGGGAAATTGTTTCTAGTCCAGTCGTGAGACAAATACATCTAAATGCCAACGACGCACAAAGCGTGGGTCACAATCTGAGTAAACGGCAGTCAGGAGACAGACACGATTTCCGCCCCTGGGGACCCGTGGTGACACTGGAGACAGACGCAGGCTGCAGAGCAGGCTCGGCTGTCCCCGGGGCCGGCATGCACACGTGCTCTCTGCACGGGGCCGGAGAGCACAGAGTGTGGGTTTTGCCGTCACACACTCTTGATTACACTATTCAACTCTGTTGTAGCGTGAAGGCAACCACAGACGAGACATCAACAAACGGGCCTTGCTGTGCTCCAGTAAACTCTATTTATAGACACCGAGGATGGAATTCCATATCCACTCCTTGCATCACACAAAGTTCCTCGTTTGATATTAGTCTGAACTTCTTATTAAAAAAAAAAAAAAAAAAAGAAAGAAAGAAAAGAAATGGGAAGCCAGTCTTCGCTCAGCAGTTTTATGAAATCAGGTGACTTGACAGATTTGACCCACAGTCAACCCCAGGTCTATGGGACAGTATGACAGTTGGGAACCTAACTGAATTCTGGTTTTTTTATTGACAATAATGGTGTAAGAGGCGGTGTCCTAGGATGGTGTTGGATAGCCATTGGTTCTGCCACAGATCATTGGTCTTGGTGTTGGAGTTAGCATGTTGGGGGAAAATAACTAGCAGTTCGTCAAAATTAACTATACATCAGTATCTTTCTATTTGATGCTTCTTATAATTTCTCCTATTATTTCTTCCAAGACAATAGCAAATGAATTAAAGGAAAGAAACTTACATATAACTGCTCCCTCCATCCCCGAATCAGAGTACTTCCTGCCACCCGGTCTTCTCTCCAAACTCCCGCTGGGAGGTGGTTTCACACCATGTTTATGCAGGTGTTGGCAGGAGACATACAGAGCATCTTAATCCTTAAATTGTGGCAATAGAGGGTTTCAAAAAACTGATTGGCATCCATCCCATGGGTAACGTGTTGAATAACTCCACTTCTGTTTATGATCCAAACCGAAGAGGCAAAAACCTCACTGGTATAGTGTCAGCTCTCCCATACGTGTATGTGGTTTTAGCCCATTCCATAGGAAGTCATTAAATAAACCACCTTCTTGTAAGGGGTTTTCTTCCATAACTTAAGCATCGGTCATATGCAGCGATACTGAGCCCCACCCTTAACATCGGTCTGCTTTCTGAAGGTTAAAATCATCTGCATTTACTGTTGACACAACACTACTTATGGCCCGGGTGGTTATCAGCTGCAGAAGAGAGCTGGAGAAGTGACAATGAGGTCACAGGGGTGCAGGCCCCGGGAAAGGACTGGCGGGAACCTGGAGAGCCTCTAGGACCCCAAGCAGGACAGTGTCTTCTTTTGAGCCGAGTCTCCTCTGCAGATGAGCTCTCTCACTGTCTCTCTGGGCACTAATGGTGAGCAGACGACGACATGCCCGTAGGCAAGATACACACCCCACTCTTCGTGACACTGGGCCCCCCGGACAGCTGCCTGCCGTTCAGTCCCAAATACACAGAATGCCTCAGTGTGACCTCTGGAGGGTCATCCTGAACGGTCATATGTGCGAGGTTGAACAGCAGAAACTAGGAAGCCAGAGGCACTTTTATGGAGGTAACTCTACATTTGGGGAGCCCCATAGAATCTTTTCTTAAATTTCGGTTATGCCAACCATCAGTTTCCCATTGTGTTTATTTGGCAGTGACTCTGTGACCCTTCCTTTTCTTAGCTTAGCTTTCGAGGTCACCAAGGGGTTTCACGGACCAGGCCTGTTGGCAGGAAGTCACTTGCTTATGAACAGCCCTGGGAAGAATCAAAACTGTCGCTTTGTTCTCCCCTTCCGTTCCCTTTGTCCGGTGGCAGAGGGAGCTCAGGCACAGGCACCGTGTAGGGGGAAGTGCTCCATCAGAAGGGACACGTTTGTCTAAGTTGGCCCCCTCCCTCCCTGTCTCTGTCTCAGGGGAACACGCACACATCCACACACCTAGTCGTCTTGTTTGCTGTTTCGATCTCTCAGTCACTCAAGTCATTTTGAATTCAGTTGGAG
The DNA here is from genome assembly GCF_009829155.1 of Mustela erminea. Lineage (NCBI taxonomy): Eukaryota > Metazoa > Chordata > Mammalia > Carnivora > Mustelidae > Mustela > Mustela erminea. The sequence continues at coordinate 10,510,049 of NC_045627.1, read as the reverse complement.
GATTTCTATTTGGAAACATAAAAGCATTCTTTCCTTCAAAGTCCTCTAGGAATCTGGAGACATTAGGGGAACTACAGTCCTGTTATTTAAAAAAGACCAAATCTATTGCTTTCACTGCACAGTGTATAAAGTCTCACTGTGAAAAATAACACCGGTTGCCCTTTATTTAGTGGGTATTCTATGCTAGATAGTGCTATATATGATTTCTAGCTTTCCAAACTACTGTAGAAAAGCATTCTCTTCCATTTTAGAGATTAAGACACTGAGGCCTCAAGATGGAAATTGACCTTAAAGCTATATGGTTTTGTGAGAAGATCCAAACCCTGGATGTTCATTTCACGGCCTGATGCTTCTTCCTATGAGAGGAAAACACAGAATTTTTTAACAGAAAATTGTATGCGATGACTGTCTTCTCAACATTTTTTAAGTCGCTAGACGTTAAAAATAAAACCTATCTCCTTTTCCCCCCACACCTGGGTGCTGTGCGACAGTGTGACAGGGTCACAGGTCCCAGCCTGAGGAGGAGAGGCTCCAGCAGCATCCTCCTGGGCTTGACCAGGTGACCCGGGAAGGTGAGGCCAGACTTTCCAGGTTGAGAGAGTGCCAAGTGCAGGGATACAGCAGAGACAATGACTCTTTTAATTTTTTTAAAAAGACTTTATTTATTTGAGAAAGAGTGAGCGAGCACAAGCAGGGGGGAGGGGCAGAAGGAGAGGGAGAGGCTCTCCGCTGAGCATGGGCCTTGATTCCAGGACCCTGGGATCATGACCAGAGCCAGAGGCTGTCTCTTCACCGACTGAGCCACGCAGGTGCCCTGATTGCAGACTATTTTAAACTGAAAGTCCTCAGTCCCAAGTGCATATTAGGATCCCCCTGTGGGTGTCACCCCCAGACTTTCTGGTTCAGTAGGTAGCGCCCAGGGACCTGCACTTCTAGCAAGTTCTCAGGCAACGCTGGTGCTGCCAGACCACCCTTGGGAAGCAGAGCTCTGAGATCACAGTTCAGTAGCCTCCATCACTCATTCAGACTGGGCTGTGCTTTCCAGGTTTTATCAGTTCAGTGTTCCCATCCACATGTGACCTCAGAAACCATCTTTGCATTGCTTATGTTTACTAAGACATCCATAAATCTGTCAGGTTTCCTTTTTTTTTTTTTCTTTTTGGTCTGAAAATTCCCCTGGCAAGCAAGTAATGAATCATGGAATTGAAAATCAGGTTCATGGACGAACCAGCCAGTCCAGGCACAGTGCCACCGGCTGGGGTAGTCAGTGTGCAGATGCCTGTCCAGCCCCCACCCACCCACCCCAAGATCTGCTGGCCGGTCCCGAGCAGAGCTGGTCAGCCGCACGTTCTGCCCGCCTCACGCACAGCTTCTTGTCTGCTGGGTCTGCTTCGAGAAAGATCTCCCCTCCCCAGTCTGTGTCTGGGGGCCATGAAAACAAAACGGGTAATTTCAAACATCAGCTTGTTGCTCCTAATTTGTATATGCCTGAGCATTCACTGGAGGAAACCAGCAATCCTAGTTTTCAGCCGAGGCAGCGGAGGGTAAGACACTTAGGAATAATGGCAGCAAGCAATCACCAGAGAAAGGAGTGGGAACCAGAAGGGAGCTGGTGCCGGTTGCTAAAGCTACTGCCAACGGGCCTAACAAGGAAAGTAGGAGAGGGGGGAGGGGGGGAGAGGATGAAAAAAAATGCAGGAAATAAAAAGACGCATCTCTATTTCGGGCTCCATCCCTAGATACACCGTCTTATCCTTGCGGCGATTGTCAGTGCCCTCACCCTGCCCTCAAGGGCATTGTCCCCAAAGCTTCCAACATCCTAAATCAAACAGAAGAATCCACATCTCCAGATTTTACCTTAATATTCCCAGGGTTCTTTCCCAAGCCACTGACTTGGAACTCACACTCAACCATCTGCTTCCTATGCCCTTTGAATAACTATTTAAAGTAAGTTGTTTGAGCTTGAGTTGCACCAATGGAAGAAAACCTTTTTATGGTTCTTCCCCTGCAAGGCAGAAGAGCTGGACCATTAGCGGAGCCCAAGAGCAACAGCAGTGAGGAATTTAGAAACAGTTCTACAAAGTTACAGCTAGAGAACAACTCATTACCTCCATTGTCCTCATTTTACCCAGGAGAAACAGAAGCCCAAGGGGGGAAACTACTTGTCCAAATCATATGCTAATTAGTGCAGAGCAGTTCCTATGTGTGGGTGACCCTTAGTTGTTTTCTTTGCTTCTACTTTGTTGCAAATTAAGTTTTCCTGGTGATATTAGTCATAACTATAATCATTTAATACCTGGTTTTTGCTACAAACTAGACACTGTTCAGAATTCGTGTATTAATTCATTCGATCCCAACACAGTCGTATGAAATGGGTGCTATTATCTGTCATCTCCTCTTTGCTGCCTGGGAAACTGAGGCACAGAGAGATCTGGTAACTTAGTCTTACACATCCATATGTAGGAGAAATGGAGAGGGGCTCAAATGCTACCTGGAGTGGGAGCCGTAAGAAGGCAAATTTGAAGGAAAGCCTCATCCATGCTGAATTATAACCTGAAATATATCTTTATAATAAATGTGTCTGTGACTACCAGGCCATGTAGCCTAGTGCTTTGTCATAGGCTGTGAGCTACTAGGAAGCAGGTCCCTGCACCCCTGGTGTGTGGGGCACGTTGGCTACACCCACTAGCAAGAATCTAAGAAACCTGTAATGAGGTGACATTTACTCATGGGTGTGATTTCTGTTCATGGAGACCCCACAGCTCGGAGGCTACTTTGTGCATAGAAAAGATTCTCCTCTTCAAGATTACTGGAGGATCGTCCTGCCATAGCAGTTAAGGAAATAGGTATCCAAGTGTTTCCCTTTTCCTGCTGGCTGAGGAGAATTTCCTGTCTGTTTCCACACTCTGTAAGGCTACTGTTGAAACATACAAATTATAACAATGAATCAGTTACTCAGGAGAATGAGTGCCCCCCCCTTTCAGAGCCATCATTGTAAAGTATAAAACAATTAGTCTTATCAAGAAGCAACATCTCAGCCCCTCATGCTGCTTCCCCCCACTTTCTGCGTGGCTCAGCTTGATTGTCAACCTTGGCAGAAAGCAGTGCCCGCCTCACGTTTTCTAAAATAGGACCCCCCCCCATCCTGTGTATCATTTAACCCACTAAAGAGCCTGTTTATTTCCTTTGCAGGACCTCAGTTGTGTTCAGTTTATTTTTGGAAGGATTCTCTTTTCTCCTGGGATGTAACCTTTTGTTTGTCTTGTTCATCCCAAAAGTCAGCTCAGAACCTGGCACGTTTATTTTCTTTATTTAGCAAACAGTACCTGTTCCCTAGGTACCCAGCATTCTGAGTGCTTTATTAATTTAATCCTCTTTACAATCCCACATTTAGGGACTCCATTTTACAGATGAAGACACTAAGGCACAGAGAGATCAAGTAACTTTCCTAAAAGTCACAAAATGGGTACGTGGGTTTGAACCCAACAGGTTCTAGCTCTGGGTTTGTGTCCAGCCATTCCTTTTAATAAATACATACACACTTGATTCTTACTTGTAAGGCATATGAATAATTTTAAGAAATGCATTGTAAGGAGCAGAGAATGAAATGTCTCCTACTTAACTGTATCTGCTTTCCTGCTGCTTTACTTCTTAACACCTTTATATTTACCCTCCACCTCTAATCTTGTCTTCTTTTCTTCTTGAAGCATTATCGAAGTGCTCCTCTCCTTGTAAAATCTTTCTAATACAAATGAAAAACCTGCGCTGGCCAAGCTAGAGTTACAAAGGAAATATATGTATCATAGGAAAAGGGAAACCCATTGACAAACCCTCACGCCCTCAGCTCTGCACTTGATCAGAGTTCTGTTCTCGGGAGGGCTCCCCTTGCCTGTTTTATGTTTGCAGACGACAGCCCTCACAAGACAGGTCCGCGTCCTCATCTGCCTGAATCTGTGAAATGTTACCTTAGCTGGAAAAAGGGTCTTTGCAGGTGTCATTCAGTTCAGCTTGAGCTGAGACCATCCCGGATGCTCTATGCGGGTCCAGTGACAAGTGTCCTTCATAAGACATGGGAGAATGTGAGAGAAGGCAGCGTGACCGTCGGGGTAAAGGGACCAGTGAGGCCACGAGCCAAGGAGTGCGTGGAACGACTAAAAATGGGAGAAAACATGGGAAGGATCCTCTCCTAGAGCCTCTGGAGGGAGTGCAGCCCTCAAATACCCGGATTTTAAAACATGGAACCACTGGGATAGTGAGAAAATACATTTTTGCTGTTTTAAGCTGCCCTAGTTGTGACTGGTTAAGGCAGGCACCGGAAACTAACGCATGGCCGTGTGAAGACTAAGCGCTTCTCAGTTTCATAATGAAGCAATTTGGTTCATCTCTCCCATATAAGCAGATAACAAAGAGTTAAGAAAAATAGCTTACCTCGCACATCTTGACATAACCTTTTTCTTCTCCTTACTCTAGCTTTACTGACTGTGCCTGGGGATGGATGTAGTGGCAATCCAGCATGTGTGTGGCACTTGCAACTAGGTTTTATTTTTTTTTTGAAGACTTTATTTATTTGACAGAGAGAGATCACAAGAGAGGGAGCATGAGCAGGGAAGAGGGTGAGGCGGAAAGGGGGGAAGCAGGCTCCCCACTGAGCAAGGAGCCCGACACAGAGCTCGATCCCAGAACCCTGAGATCATGACCTGAGCCGAAGGCAGGTGCTTGCTGACTGAGCCACCCAGGCACCCCGCTACTGAGTTTTAAAAATTTCTCTTCCTGGGTTGGCTTGGAGCAGGTCCGTGAAGAAGGTCTGCCCTGGCCCCTCACTGTACTGGGCGTTGCAGAGGGAAAGTCAAGTGGGAGCCTGTCTGTAACTTTAATCTTTTAATTGTTTCCTTCTGCTCAGCTGGACTGTAATTCCTTGAGTTTAAAAACATGCCACGAAGTTTGTTAAATATCCCTCAAAGCCTTGGGAGGCTATATTCGTAGGTGCAGAGTGAATTCTTGCTGAGCGGCTCATAGAAAACAAGGGTACTATGCTTAGCCACCAGCAACAGATGTCTTCCCAGATAAGAGACGTGAATCATGCTACCGGTCTTGATTCCTTCTCGCTGCCACTGCCAAAGAACTTGCCGTCCGCTGTCTGTGTAGAATCTGATGGGCAGGAATTGGGGTTGGGGAGGTGAGCAAGACGAATGCCTAAAGAGGATGTTTCGAGATCACGGCAGGAATTGTAACAGGCAGATGTCTTAGAAGAAGTGGGACACAACTGCTGTCCTTGAAACACCGCTATGCTCCCCAGTGGGTGTCTTGATTCTGCTAACAGATGAGGTAGAAGACACATGCCAGTTGTCCAGGACAATGGTTCTCGAATGTTCACACGCTTTAGAACTACCCGGAAGGCTTGTTAAAACATGGATTGCTCCAGAATTTCTGATATAGGAGGTCTGCAGTGGGGGCCAAAAATTCACACGTCTAACAAGTTGATGTGGATGCTGCTGGTCCCGGGACCACACTTGGACGACAGCGGTCTAGGAGACGCATGTGGGGGAAGGGTACACTCATCTAATTAAACTGGCTGGCTTACTGCACGTACTTGGGATCCCTCGTTATTCCCTGAGAGAAATAGCCCTACCTGGTTCGTGCTCCAGCGCTGTCTCCTTTTCACAGCAGATCTGTTTATCTGGTGACGACTCTGGTACCAAACAATGACTGTGTGATGGAGACTCCAGCAGCCACATCAAGGAGAGGGCACAGCTGCTCCCTGCTTCCCACGTACATATGGTGACGAAGCCACAACCGCTGCAGGGGCTTTTCCCTCACAGGCCCCCAAGGGCGTTTTGAGCTCGTCCTCGGCCTGTTTCAACGAAGTGCGAGGCCATTCAGCTCAACAGCTGACCGTTCCGAGTGCCCCGGATTAAAATGGTTCCTCCGACCCTCTCCCCTGATCTGTCCCACGGAAGCTAACCTCTCTCAGATGCCTCCCTAGAGAGTTGAGGGGAATGCGAATCAAAAAGGCTTTCACAGCGATTTCTCAGTGGTCTCATGGTTATATCTCATTGATCAACAAAATTCTGTTCAGATACTGAGTAGCACGTAAGCTGCTCCCCTAATTCCTCATTGGGTGTGCTTTGTTACTGCACGCCAGTCACGTGACATTAACATTTCTGAGGAAGCAAGTAAGACAGGTTTGGCTCCTGATGTTTGTTGAGGCAGAAATTAAGCCTTGACTTCATCTTCTCTGGTGCCCAAACCTTGGTGAAGGCACAGAGTCTTGGGTTGGAACTGTAGGCAGCACCCTGCAGCCCCTGAGTGATGGATGGCCGGCAGAATGGGACAGGAGATGTGCCACAGACCAGTGATTTGGGGTATGAGCCTGAGGGTTTCCAACCCTGATGGATATGTATTCTAATTTAAAATATCACAGGGAGGAAAAAAATAGACGTTCCCATGGAAACATTTTCTCAGGGCCAGCTCTTCTGTCTCATTATCATATCTTATTTAAATATTTCCTGGAATCAGTTTCAACTTGATCCTTCTGGAGGTCTTCTATCTTCAGTGGCCATGGATAGCATAACATCTGGTCAGAGGTTTTCTTTAAATAAACTGCAAAATTGTAGGCAGTTCCATGGTTTTCCATATGTCTGCTTGTTCTTTCAATAGTTGCAAGTTTCATACCATATGAAGATGTCATTAGCATTCGTTTCTGGATCTCTCATTAGGGATGTTAAGTTGGCTGAGCCGAACATTCCTTCAAGAACCACAGTAGACACCTGCCTACAGCTGGAGAGGGTACTGTTTGTCACGCGTTTGCTAATTGTACTCCAGCCCGGTTCCAATAAGCATTGCTGGGTCTCCTGGTTGTACCCATTATGTAGAGGACATTTTCCCCTAAATGTTTCTCTGACATATGAGCATATGAAAGTCTTTACCATTCTCAGAAAAACTAAATTGCCTGGGTGGCTTGGTGGGTTAAAGCCTCTGCCTTTGGCTCAGGTCATGATCTCAGGGTCCTGGGATCAAGGCCCCCACTGGGCTCTCTGCTCAGCAGGGAGCCTGCTTCTCCCCCCCCCCAACCTTCTCTGCCTGCCTCTCTGCCTACTTGTGATCTCTCTCTGTGTCAAATAAATAAAATCTTTTAAAAAATTATAGAAAAACTAAATCAAATGTGAGGTTTGCATGTCCTGGTGTGCCCTTTTGTCATCACTGAAGGACCGCGTATGTGACTTACAATTCGCTCACATTCCTGGTGTGGACAGATGGATCCCTTTACTTCGGGCTCTGCGCTGATACAAGCTTGCCAGCAGAGGGAGCTCACTCTTCCTTCTTCTTCTTTTTTTTTTTTTTTTTTTTTCTTGAAATCCATCCCTCTCCCTTATTTGAATCTCGCTTATTTGGTGGCATGCAGTGGAGTCTCATGGATTCTTCATTCTGGAAGCTAATTAAACTTCCAGAAACCTAATTCGTGGGAATATATCCTACCTAAGCAACTTAAATTTCCTTCCTCCCAGCATCAGACTGTCCAGCCATTGTATCTGCATGTTTGCTTGTTGAGCTATTCAACAAGAGAAGAGAATTTCACCACCTCCCAATATACAGATACACATATTCAGCTGGTTAGATGCAGAGTTTTTTGTTTTGTTTTGTTTTGTTTTTTTAAGATTTTTTATTTATCCATTTGACAGAGAGAGATCACAAGTAGGCAGAGAGGCAGGCAGAGAGAGAGAGAGGAGGAAGCAGGCTCCCCGCTGAGCAGAGAGCCCAATGCAGGACTCGATCCCAGGACCCTGAGATCATGACCTGAGCCGAAGGCAGCGGCTTTACCCACTGAGCCACCCAGGCGCCCTTAGATGCAGAGTTTTAAAAACTTTCAGTTCCTCAATCGTAACCAGATTATCTCAATTTGTATTAGAATTAGGAGAAAATTCACTGCGAGGCTAATAAAGCTAAAAATTCAAGTTCTGTCCCTTTACAAAGCCCCAGGGGGAGATCGGAGTGACGGCATTTTATACTCATAATTTTGTATTCATTCTTTTAAGGTTTTATTTATTTATTTGAGAGAGAGAGAGGGCAAGCAGGGGGAGGGGCAGAAGGAGACGGGGAGAGAGAATCTCAAGCAGACTCCACACTCAGTGTGGACCCTGAGATCAGGACCTGAGCCAAAATCAGGAGCCAGTAGCTTAACTGACCCAGCCCCCCCAGATGCTCTTTATTTATTTTGTTAAAGGGAGACCATAAAGTTATAGAAGCTCTGGTCTCCACAGAGTCTGTGTCTTCCCCTGACAGGAATATATTGAAATATTAACTTTTATAGAAAGTCTTTTCTTGGGGCGCCTGGGTGGCTCAGTGGGTTAAGCCTCTGCCTTCGGCTCAGGTCATGATCTCAGGGTCTTGGGATCAAGCCCCGCATCGGGCTCTCTGCTCAGCAGGGAGCCTGCTTCCTCCTCTCTCTCTCTCTGCCTGCCTCTCTGCCTACTTGTGATCTCTCTCTGTCAAATAAATAAATAAAATCTTTTTTTTTAAAGGCTTTTGTTTCATTGCCTGTTTTTATAGTCAAAAAGTTTCTTCTCATTGCGGTGGTGGTGGTGCTTGTGGTCACTGTGGTGTTCTTCTCTGGAGACAGCTGCCTCCTGCCACCAATGCCCATGTGTCAGTAGGAATGGCAACGAGAAATAGCCTGGGTAGAGCTCTCTGGTCTGTGCCTTCACAGAGAAGCCCAATGTGTTCACCAGCTTCCCTGAACAATCAGCTTTCACCAGAAGTTTCCACAGTCAGGTTTCCCATTTTTCCAGCATCAGGGAAGGGAGCGTAGTGTGACCTCCTCTCTCATGTCACACCTGCCCCGAGAACTCACCTCACCTCCGCGTACAGCTCTGCCAAAGGCTGGAGCGCACTGGCCCCCCCACCCCAGGCCACGGCAGCGATGGAGATCGACAAAGTGGTCTGCCGTGTCTGTGGTGGGAGCTCACTCTGAACCAGTCCACTCACTGTCTCCGTGGCCCATGGAGATGGCATTTCGGCCTTCAATCCCAAACTGCGAGGTGCTGAGCCCATGTCAGAGATTTAACTAATTCTAAGTGACGGTCCTGCCAGAGGACACCACAGGGTTAAGCATGAGGTTATGCCAGTTGCAAGAAGACCCCGTTGGTGGTGCAGGAGGCTGTGGTTCGGTGTCAGACAAACGCAGTCTGTAATCCCAGCACGTAACTAGTCCGCCAGCCCTTGGCCAACGTCTTAACCTCTAAGCCTGTTTTCTCCAACATAAAATATGAAGGATAGCCATCTTACAGAGTCATTACAAGGACTTGCCCTAACAAATAAATGTATATTTAGAATATATGTAATAAATATGCCGCAGAGGGAGTAGGCCCTCAGTAGTTTATGGTATGACCCATTACTGTAGAAGTGGTTACGTCACGGGTCCCGCTGTGCACGCCAAAATAGAACAGTTCAGCCCTACACACAGCTCTGAGCGACACGGCCATTCAGCCTCCCATAGTGACGTGATGGGACATGTGGAATCGCCAATTTCGGTATCGTTTTTTTTTTAAGATTTGATTTGAGAGCGAATGAGAGAGAGCGTGAGGTGAGTGAGGGTCAGAGGGAGAAGCGGGACCCCCTGCAGAACAGGGAGCCTGATGCGGGACTCGATCCTGGGGCTCCAGGATCATGACCTGAGCTGAAGGCAGTCACTTAACCCACTGAGCCACCCAACCTCACCGCCCCCACATCGATACTGTAAAGATTTTAAAACATTTGGGCCCAGGAATTGGCAAGGTATTTTTTGATTTAATAAGATATCAGGGACATCTTTCCTGTTCAGTGCAAATGTATCTATGTCACCCAGGCTTCAAAGGAGCCCGAGAACAGAAGGAGGGACCATCCGGCATTCGTTCCTACCTTATGACCTTGATCTCGTCCTTCAGAGAAGCATGGCCACTCCACGGTGGTCTATTAATTCTATAAAGCATTTGACGCTTTGTAGATCAACAGGAAGATGTGGTTAACCAGGACCACGGATAGAGACCTCACATCGTGGGCACGGAAGCATACGCTTTACGAATATTACCTGAGGAAAGAGAAACACAAGCCTCAGATGGGAGGTCACCTGTCCAGGTCCCCTGGGGTGCGCACTGTGCGATCAGGTGGGTCTGGCCTGAATTGCGCCCCTGCTGGGTTATACGTGCATTTGGATGCCGTTCCTTGTCCCTCAACTCCTGGAGCTCAGGGGCAGTAGGAGACCCGATGCTCCTGAACTCATCGGGGTGGGGACCCTCCACACCTAGACCCCTGAATGAAGCCCCGACAGCACGTGGCGGGATGGCTCAGAGGATGTGCAGTTTGATGGGGATTTCTAAAAATAATTCTGGGCACCAAACCTCAACACTCACCCCAAAGTTTTAGTTTGTTCTGCGTTTATTCCGAATTCCTAGGATAATTTCTTCTTTTCTGCCTAAATACATCTTTTCATTTTATCGACTTCAAACTTCTGGTATTTCATTTTTTCCAACTGTATTCCTCTCAAGTTTTAGAAAAAGGATTCGCCCTGTTTTGTTGAACTGTTTCAACCTTACTCCTTTGCCCCTTTGTTTTTAATCCCATGGAGCCAGAATTAATAGTGATATGAGTTCTACTTTCCATTTGGTTTCAGGAAATCCAAAACAAGAGATCATTGTTTTCTAATATTTAATTGTCTGGGCTCTGCCAAAATATACATTTTGCTACTTTATTTAATTCTCACAGTTTCTGTTCCCCTTGTTTCATTTTCACAGAAAGGAAGTACTTTCAACATAGCAGTCCCTTTTCTACGCTTTATGTACTTGAAGAATTTAATTTCCATTTTCTTTCATCAGCATTATCTGCCACTGTTCTTGGGGGTCGGTGTTTCCGAGGCCCCTGCATCTTCACCATCAGGGTCCTCCTGTGTCTGTTCATCAGTGTGATTTTCTGCACGGCCTTGTGATGCGGGCCGGACAGTCAGTGGCCAGGGGCCGTGAGCGAGGACACAGGGCCCTTTGCCTTCTTACTAGGATTCCAGGGGAGCAACTGGGGAAAATGAGTCTGGAAACAGCCATGTTCTTTCCCAGGGGATCTTAGAGCTTTGCACTGGCCACACTCCCACTGCTTTCTGCAACATTTCACTTAAAAGGAGTTAGGATCTTTAGCAGACACTGTGTCTCATGCACTTTCCTGCTCTGAAAACTCTATTTGAGTCGAGGTCATAGGTGTGAGTGAATCCCAGATGGTCCCTCTTTATGTTCTTGGGCTCCTTTTAAGCCTGGTGACATAGATATGTTTGCACTGAACAAGAAAGGTATCCATGATATATTGTTAAATGAAAAAAAATAGCAAGACAGACAACATAATACACACTGGGGGGGCTGGGAGCATTATCTTGGGTTAGACTGCCTGGGTTCAAATCTTAACTCTGTCACCTAGAGGCTGTGTGACCCTGTCCTACTCACTTAACCTCTCTGTGACACTCATTTTCTCAGCTGGCCTTTAAGTAAAAGAGTTTTTTTTTTTTTTTAAGATTTTATTTATTTGACACAGAGAGAGATAGTAAGAGAGAGCGAGCACAAGCAGGGGGAGCGGCAGGCAGGCAGGCAAAGGCAGAGAGAGAAGCAGGCTCCCCACAGAGCAAGTAGCCCGATGCGGGGCTCGATCCCAGGATCCTGGGATCATGACCCAAGCCGAAGGCAGCCACCAAACCGATTGAGCCGCCCAGGCACCCCTGAATATAAGACTCTTAACTCACAGGATTGTCATGAGGATTAAATGGCTTCAAATATGTATAAACATAGAGAGCAGAGCCTCACACACAGTAAATGCTTAAAAACATATATTTATAGTTTCACAAGTGAACACATTTTGGAAGGACACATTCATTCATCTAACTTACTAAATAAACTGTGACCTAAGTCGTTACCTCTAGGGTCTGGGAGCGAGAGAGACAAGGGCAAGAGGACCAGATTTATGCTTTATACACTTAGAGGTGTTATTTGGAAGTTGCCTGTTCGTAACAGGCCCACTAGGAGGGTTGAGGCTAGGAAAAGATGGGGGTCCGGCTGCATCTGCATCTTGCAATTAGCTGGGGGACCCGGGCAAATCTTTGCACCAGCAAGTGCATGTGCTTCCTCGAGCTTCAGGTGAAAGGCCCACCGCCCCCCTGGGATGACCATGAGGGATACACGAGTTTGTACACCCACACCTGCCGGAGCACCTGGCCCCATAACGGACAGACGGTCCCCATGGCAGTAGTGGGAGGAAATGGAGGTCAAAACCCACAGCCCCGGGTCATTAGGATGTTTGTCTTTAAAGCCTTGAGAGGAGAATTTAGAAGACAAGTCCCTGAAAGGACAGTAGAAATTAAATGAAAATTGTGGGGTCTTGTGTTCCTTTCCGTTGTTTCCTCCCTCCCGCAATGCCAGGGAATGTCTCGGCCACGCGTGCACTCTTCACCGAGCATCCCAGAGCCGTCTTGCCAGCGTGTTCGCTTTTTTCCTGTAACTGGAGATTAACTCTCCCCGTTCTCTGTCTCTTGCTCTGCTTTGTAGAATTCATTTGATCTTAAGGGGTTTTTGCTTTCAAGTTACTGAGAGGAATCACAATTTTGCTATGTCTTTCTCTTGCCTCATCTGCTTTTGTAAGAAAAGGTGAGGGGCACCTGGGTGGCTCAGTTGGTTAAGTGTCTACCTCCAGCTCAGGTCAGGATCCCAGGCTCCTGAGATCAAGCCCCATATTGGACTCCGTGCTCAGCGGGGAGCCTGCTTCTCTGTCTGGCTTTCTCTCCCTCTCCCTTTGCCCTTCCCCCTGCTCACTCTCTCTTCCTCTAATAAAATAAAATCAAGTCTTTTTAAAAATGATAAAAAGTGAATATTATTAATGCGACCATATGCATCAAATATTGACCCACTGAATGTGTTACCTACAGAGGATCCGTTTTACAATTCTATCATGGTTATGAATTCTAAGACTTGGAAACTCCAAAAAAAAAGTGTAAATATGTCTTTCCACGTTGCCCCCAAGAATTTACAATTTACAACCTAGTAGTAAAATGAAGATGTATAGATACAAGAAACGACACATCAAATGTTTGAGTGGCCATCAGTGACCAGTGCGTGCCTGGGACTTCAGGTCTGGGTGTGACCATGCAGTCGGAGAGAAAGGCCCCCTTTTTACACACCTGCTGGGTGATGGCAGTTGTGTCCCTTGCTTTATTTTCTCCTCGAATGTGCTTAACGACCAAGCAGTGTTATTATTCCTGCTGTGGTTCCTGAGGGTTTCGGAGGTCCCACACTCAGAAATGACAAGGCAGGACCCACACCCAATCACCTCCCTCCCAGCGCCTTCAAGGGATGTGAGGAATGTCACCTGTGTGAGGTCCAGAGTATGGTCAGGGACAGCAAAAGGACAGTCACAAAATGATCTGTGGTGCTTGCTTTCCCACGAGACTGGATTTGCCTTGTGCCCATGACAGAGGGACAGTTGAAGGGACAGGGTGGCTGAGAACTCCTCTTTCTCCACAGCAGAAGAAGCTCAGCCCCTTGATGATGGGGACTCCTCTTTCCCAGCCACACCTCCTTCCTGTCCCCAAAAACCGGACTGCACGGATTGTGTATCTTGTTGAGTTACCCCCGCTGAGTGGCACAGAACTGGGAGTGGTCGAGGTGGCCATGAGAGTGCCGAGTGTTTTCTCAGCCTTCCCTGCCGCCGCCTCCGGAGCCCGCCGCTTGCCTTCCCTTCCAGCAGCCGCTCACCATGCAGCCTCAATCTCTGCCTTCCTGCCTGCCCTGCACCTGATCCCCTCCTAGAGCCCTCCCGTCACCAGCTCTCCTGCCCTAAGTATAACTGTGTTCATCCCAGTTATGTGGGAGTGGAGGCAACACTTCTGGGTCTGCTGGGGGAAAGAAACTGTGGCAGATCTCAGAGTAAAACCTCAAGTGGGAGAAGATGGAACCTTCCCCCAAGGAGGTGTATCGAGAGAGAAAAATTGAAACACCTTGCACTCTGATGGGAACGTGGGGGGGTGTATGCCTGCAACACTTCGCATAGGCTGTTCCCACCACTTGGAATGCCGTGCTCTTTCTCTCCTGCTTGGCAGCCTGGCATTTTCCTTCTTGAGATGTATCAGAAATCCTCTGCTTGGCCACCTCCTCGATGCCTCAAGCAAAGATGATTATGGACAGTAGTCCTTCTGTCGCTACGACAGCGTAGTTGATGGTGTCTCCAACCAGTGGTTTCCGGGGAGCAGGAACCGTGTCCCCAGCCTGATGCATGCAGTAAGCAATCAAACGTGTGGGCTGTCTCAGATCACAGCTGAACAAAGTAGGACAAGGTTGGTTCCAGCTGGGGTGGGGTGCAGGGGAGGGGAGGTTGGAGAGTGTGATTTCCAGAGGAATTAAACGTCATCTGATGCTTGAAGAGACTTTGCCAGGGAGTTTGCTGGGTTAAGGGCCAGGACAGGGTCCAGATTTTCTTGGAAAATGGGATGCTCCAGTTTTCTGGATCTCTGTTTTCCCTACTGGCCTCTTGGGCCGGGTAATTCTCCCCGGGTAGAGGGAGAATCTGGTGCCTTGTAGGGGTGTATCAGCATCTGTGATCTCCCTCCCACCCCCTAGGCACCAGGAGCACATTGTCGGCAACCGGGGACAAGAAAAATGTCTCCAGACACTGCCGAGTGTCCCGTGGGGGCAAAGTCGCCCTGGGTTTAGAACTCAACAAAGCTTGGCTCTCGTTTAGCCTTGAAAAAGCCGTTCTATAAAATCAAGCGAACAACCACAGAAACTTATCATTCCTACTGGTGTTGAGGAACTGCTACGGGCCAGTCAGGCTATGCTGAGTGTTTTCTACACATTCTATCTAATTCTCAACTAGGATAATTCTCATTTTATAGACGAGGAAGCAGGATCCCAGTGCTCAGGCAGCTGCTCACAGGGCAGAAGGTACATGTCTCCTGACTCTGATGTGAAAGACTCGGGGCACCCTTGTCTGCATGCCTTCCTAGTGACTGCTGCCCCCTTTGCAGTGTTCAGTACGTGTGGGAACTGGGGGACACAAGGGGATATGCAAATAGGCTGAAGGCTAAAAGCAGATCAGATACAGGAAATATGTCGATATAAAAATACTCTGATAAATACGGATCTTGAAAAGAAATCATAACTAGCTTACCTTCAAGCAATCCTAAAACATAAATATCAAGCCAAAAGAATGTCCTTTGCCAGCTGTCCTTGCAGTGTACATGTTAGAAATACATAGTCCAAATGACCGCTTTCACTAGATTTTTATTCATCAGCATTATTTCTGCAATTATATTAGCTTTGATCTCAGTTCTCAAGCACTGTTCTTACCCATTGTTCGTAGAAATCATAAGTGAATCTTGGATCCTGAAGGTCTGCTGTGGGCAGGATCCGGCCACACTTCTTCCCTCGTTTTCCCTGAGAAAACAGTAAGGACAGTAAGGGGGTAAGGAGTTGGCCCCTCAGGGTAAAGGGGCTTGATGTGTGTTTCAATTAGAACTACTTCTCATTTGATTTCTCTTTCTTGCTGTTTTGCTGGAAATTCTATTAACAAAAGGTTTGGGGCTTGAGAGTGCTGATGCAGAGCGTGGGTCCAATGTAGACTTTTGGTTTTGAGGTAAAACCCTGTGATTTCAACAGCCACTGTTGTGCATAAACAGCAGAGATGCAAACACTTTGCCAAGCGTCCTTCATTTCTGTGGTCAAATTGCATAAAAACCTCTGAAAGGCAGCAACCAAGGGAGGCAGCATGATACATCGACTCTTTAAAAACAAGCTTTGTCTTTTTTTTTTTTTTTAAGTGGAATTTGATTCCCATTTTGGCATTCCGGAATGTTCTGTTCGCGACATGAGCAAATGCTCCATATTAGGGCACATCTTTCCTCCTGGCAGCTCGAACGAATAACAAGAGCTCAGTTCACAGAGTTTGGTTCTGACTGTGCGAGTCTGCAAAGGCTGGATTCCCTTAAAAGACACGTTTGATTGCAGAGGGTTTGCTGACCCTCTTTGATATCCTCCACGGACTGTGCGACTGAGCTAAGCGGAGGTTCCCCGTCCCCAGCCTGGGGAAACTCGCTGCCTCTCCTCACCTGCCACAGAACTTGTTCTTCGAGTCGACTTTGCCACCTAGTGGCTGGCTCTGGTGTTGCGTCATCCCGGCCAACAGCTTTGCGGAAAGTCCCTTTAGCTGCCTCAGACGGTGGTGAATGGTGACTGTCCGGGTTCGGGATACGGAGGCAGCACCAAATAACTGATCTTAGGGAAAGGGCATGGTTGTGAACTGCAGAGGTATTTTGGGGGTTTTGCATGATTTTTGGCTGTTTTTCAAAATTACAGTAATAGTGGTAAGAATAATAGAGATGGAATTAATTTAGACCTCTGGAAGATATTAATTTGCTCATTTTTCATCATTCCAGGAGGTATAAACGTTGACAGCCCCCAGTCCTTTTTTTTTTTTTTTCCAGAACAGGTAATGCCAGGACGGTGTATAGAAAGGAAGGACTTTTGTCTCTAAGAATCCATCATTAGAAACATACCTCACACTTACACTGGCCTCTCAGGTTTCTCTAAGAACTGGCACATGGGTTTTCAGATTGGATATTTACACTTTTTAAATTTTAAAATGCTATCCAGCTATTTTACGGACTTATAATCCCAGAAAACATTTTCTACCACTAATGGGGAGTAGGTTTCTCAGAGCCATCCTTCACTTCCCCTTAAACTTTGTAACCTTAAATACTTAGCCCCATTTTGGTTCCTTTTCTCATTTTAAATATTAATAAAAGAGACCAAGCTGCCCACGGTGGTGGCTTTCAGATGCTGCTGACCACCGCCCACAGTTCAGATCCCATCTTACGTCATGACCACATATATGAACACGTTTTTTAAACGGTCTGGAAAAATATACACTCAGAGAGGAACTCAAGAGCCGAGCTACAGATACACAGATGTGAGTAATCCACATGGAAGGCAAGGGCCTCCCTCCCAGAATCAAGGAGTGAAGGCGTTCAAGTCAACACCCACTGGCAGGATCGTGTTGAGTTGAAAAGCACGGCTTCCCTTCGGTCTCCTCACCAGCAAGAGTCAATCCAGTGAGCAAAGATTATGAAGTCCCTTGATTAGAAACGGACAAGCTCTACAGCTTGGAGGCTGTTGGGTCAGGACGAGGAAGAGGATGGTGCCAGGGAATCCCATCCTCCTCTCAGAGACTACACTGTAAACAGAAAGCCCACATTGATCATTTCATTCGGATCTCATCCAGGACCCCTGGTTCTTCGGAATAAAATGGCAGATGCATATGAGGAAAGACATTAGGCGATCTTCACTTCCAATAAGTATTTTTAGATATATCTATGGAAGGCTTTTCTTGACATTGTGATCACTTTCCTCGGATGTCATACCAGCCAGACGTCCACTGCTGGGCCTCCAAGGCACGAAGATGCTTTCAAGAAGAGGAATCTGAGGGGCGCCTTGGTAGCTTGGTGGGTTAAAGCCTCTGCCTTCGGCTCAGGTCGTGATCCCAGGGTCCTGGGATCAAGCCCCAAATCAGGCTCTCTGCTCAGCAGGGAGCCTGCTTCCTCTTCTCTCTCTGCCTGCCTCTCTGCCTACTTGTGATCTCTGTCTGTCAAATAAATAAATAAAATCTTAAAAAAAAAAAAGAAGAAGAAGAAGAGGAAGAGGAATCTGGCACAGAGGCAGGGAGAAGGTTATGGAAAATGTCTCAGGTACTGGAACCTGAGTGAAAGTTGGGAGGAGGGGGAGGCAATGGTGTTCCCTGGCCATATCCGGACACCCCCTGACTAGATCTGACCTCATTGTGAAGAGAACAGGGACACCAGAAATGTACCCCACGGGGCTGGGGATAGAAGATGAGTGCTGTGCAGAGGCATGGCCATTGTGAAGGTCCCCTCTGAAAAACGAAGGGAAGAAAGTTCCCTACAGTGGCGGGGAGTGAAGGTCCAGGACTGACGGAAGGACTAGGATTTACTGTATCAGACAGGATATGAATCATTTACTCATAAAGTATATATCATCTTTTCAGGCCATTAATACACTGATAAGGGAGTAAGGAATTTTATTTTTAATTTTTCTTTATTATATATATTTTTTTAAAGATTTTATTTATTTATTTGACAGACAGAGATCACAGGTAGGCAGGGAGGCAGGCAGAGAGAGAGGAGGAAGCAGGCTCCCTGCTGAGCAGAGAGCCCGACTCGGGGCTCGATCCCAGGACCCTGGGACCGTGACCTGAGCCGAAGGCAGAGGATTTAACCCACTGAGCCATCCAGGCGCCCCTATTATATATATAGAGAGAGAGATTTTTTTTTTTTGAGAGAAATTGCAAGGGGTGGGGCAGAGGGAGAGGAAGAGAGAATCTCAAGCAGGCTCTATGCCCAGCACGGAGCTGGATGCGGGGCTCAATCCTATGAGCCTGAGATCATGACCTGAGCCAAAATCAAGAGTTGGGTGCTCAGCCAACTGAGCCACCCAGGTGTCCCAGGAACTTTATTTTACTTATTTTTAAAGATTTCGTTTATTTATTTGACAGACAGAGATCACAAGTAGGCAGAAAGGCAGGCAGAGAGAGAGAGAGGAAAAAGCAGGCTCCCTCTTGAGCAGAGAGCCTGACACGGGGCTCTATACCAGGACCCTGGGACTACGATCCCAGCCGAAGGCAGAGGCTTTAACCCACAGAGCTACCCAGGCGCCACCCAGGAGCCCCCCAGGAATTTTACTTTTATGTAACAAGTTAAACTTCTGTTTTCAGGCCCCATCCCGCACCAGGAATCAGCACACACTTAACGGTTTACAACATCCGTTTACTATCTACCATCGCCTGTCCTCCTGGAGAACCAGGCTCGGGGTGGAGGGCAAGATTCCAGGCTCTTCCCCTCCGCTCTCTTCCCTGCCTCCCTCTGGCTTTGGAAACGTGTAGTTTTCTCCTCAGGGACATTACAGGTCAAGCTGAAGCCCTCTTTGTCCGTCTTCCTCACCGTTGTCATCTTCCCCATCCAAGATGTCACCGCCAATGTGCGATTGGCATCCTTGTCTTTTTATGGGACTTTCAAGCACACAAATATCTATATATGATACACGCTGTTCTTGTATGTGTTTTGTTGCTACCTAAATCATATCATGTTTATTCATCACCCACAACTTGTTTTTTCTTATTCAACAACATATTTTTAGAGCTTTTGAAACTTTCCTATTTATGTGTACATCTGTAACTTTCTGTATATGTATGTATCCAGCCATGAAAGCATTGCCAAGACCAGAGTCATGAAGCTTATCTCCTGTGTTTTCTTCTGGAAATTATAGCTTCATGAGAAACATATTGGCTTATGTTTAAGTCAATAGATGATTGATAGATACATAGATTGATTGATCGGTAAATTAGCTTTTTTTCTGCTGTATTTCCCTTTATTACCAGATGTTTTCTAGCCACTGTCAAACTGATGCTCTTTTCCTGATTTTTGTCATGACAACACATGCTTCAGCAAACATCCTACGTAACCCCCCTTGTATATGACTATATGCAAGATTTTCTAGAGGACAGTCACCTAGAGATTAAATTGCTAGCTTGTGGTGCACAGACTTTTTCCATGGGATTGATAGCTGAGTCACCTTTTCATAGTCGTAGCAGTGCATTTTCCTTAACGGGGTGAGGAGGCACCTGTTTTACTGTACTGTTTGGGCCAGTACACCGTTCCTTGGTGTTTAAAGACTCTAGTGTTGTAAGCTCTGTCTCTACCAGAGTGTTTCAAGTCAACTTTAAAAAGCCAACTTAAATGGGGGCCTGGGTGGCTCAGTGGGTTAAAGCCTCTGCCTTCGGCTCAGGTCATGATCCCAGGGTCATGAGATCAAGCCCCACGCCCGGCTCCCTGCTCAGTGGGGCATCTGCTTGTCCCCTGCTCCCTCTGTCTCTGTCTCTCTCTCTCAAATAAATACAATAAAAAGCAAACTTTGAGCACGGTCTCCCTGAGTTCCTGCAGTTACAACCCTACGCTGAGGACCTGAGAGGTTGGCCGTGGTGGAAGGCACGCAGCCGATCAGGGAAGACTTCCAAGAATTAGCTCACCACATGTTTCTTGCACTCTTCATAACCCACGGGGTGGGGGGGGGGGGGGCTGGCCTTCCCGGGGTCCCGTTTGTTTTTCTTGCGATAAGAGCATTTAACATGAGACCTACCTCCTGAAAAGAATTTCACCACACACTGCAGGTCTGTTAGCTGCAGACAGCGCTGGCGTGTGCGGCCCGGACTCACCTTGTATCACGTGTATCCCGAGTACGGGGTTTCTTGTCCTTCGCTGCCCCCACATCTGGCTAGGCCCATCCACTCTCCGCTTCTCTGCGTTCTGCTGTTTCCGACGCCCCACATAGGTGACTCATGTGGTATTTGCCCTTATGGGACTGGTTTATCTCACGAAGCACCACGTCCTTGGGTTCCCCCATATTGTCACATTTCCTTTTCGAAGGCTGAGAAGTAGTCCACGTGTGCACGCACTGCATTTCCTTCACCCGTTCGTCCGTCCGTCGATGTCTAGTTTGTTTCTCTGTCTCGGCTACTGTCTGAGAGCGCTACAATGGACAGGGGAGGGCTGAGAGCACTCGAAGATGCTCATTTCAGTTCTGTGGAAGCATGGCCAAGGACTTTCATGAAGCTCCTCCTCCGTGTTTCCTCAGGAGAGCTTTATAGTCGCAGGTCTTATGTGCAAGTCTTGTGTCCATTTGTGTTGGTTTTGTGTTGACTTTTGGGTATGGTATAAGACTGGGGTCCAGTTTCGTTCCTTCGCCTGCGGCTGTCCGGTCTTCCCGGGGTCCTTTGTGGAAGAGGCTGTCCTTTTCTTGTTGTGTTCTTGGCTTCCCCTGTCAAAGATCAATTGACCGTATATAAACGGATGTTTGTAAGCCCTCTTTCTGATGACACCGGTCTGTGTGTCTGTTTAGGCTGGTTTCATACTCTTAATTACCATGGCTTTGTGACCTTTTTTTTAAATCAGGGATTGTGGGGCGCCCGGGTGGCTCAGTGAGTTAAGCCTCTGCCTTCGGCTCAGGTCATGATCTCAGGGTGCTGGGATCGAGCCCCGCATTGGGCTCTCTGCTCAGCAGGGAGCCTGCTTCCCTCTCTCTCTGCCTGCCTCTCTGCCTACTTGTGATCGCTATCAAATAAATAAATAAAATCTTTAAAAAAAGCAACTTTAAAAAACTTAAATCAGGGATTGTGTTTTCTCTAGCTTTGTTCTTCTTTCTCGATGGTTTTGGTTCTTCAGGGTCCTTTGTGGTTCCCTATAGGTAATCCATTTTTACGGAGTAAGAAGTGTGGTCTCAGAGAAGTTAGGCCTTTGGCCAAATATTCCCTCCTTCTCAGCCAACCCCAAACTCAGACCCAAAAAAAACAGGCTCTGAGACCATGGTTCTTAACTACCTTTCATTGCTTTCCAATAAAAAGTTATTAATGAAAATACCGGCTTCATTTTTTTTTAAAGATTTTATTATTTGACAGAAAGACAGTGGGAGAGGGAACACAAGCAGGAGGAGGGAGAGAAGGAGAGGCAGACTCCCTGCTGAGTGAAGAGCCTGATGCGGGACTGGATCCCAGGACCCTGAGACCATGACCTAAGCCAAAGGCAGGCGCCTAATGACTGAGCCGCCCAGGCACCCATAGCCTCGTATTTATTAACAGAAGTGATTTCCATGAATCTCATTGTCTTATAGCATCACAGGAGTGCCCGTGATTTCCTAGACATTTCTCCCCTTGTAGCTATAAGTCATAACAGGTTTTAATAATGTGCTTTTGCCCATAATTTCCACTTCCTACTCAGAAGGCTTTTTCTTCAATGACATGTTCACCTGCCAGATTCACATCCTCCTTTTTGCTTTCACACATATGAAGGTATCAGGAGACAATTATAGTTATCTGGAGTGAATGAATGATCATTAACTATTAACTTATTAATTATTGTCCTTTGGATGTTATACCATATGGGGGGATGACAGGTCACTCTCCTTGAAGGGTCCTTTTGCAACAGGAAAAATCCTGCTCATTTCACAGTCTATATCTGTGGTATGATGGAGGAAACGGGAATATTTTTAAAATAAGAAAAAGCACCTATCTGAAATTTTATGGGGTATTTGATATTGAATTGGTTTTGAATTATAAAGAGAACAATGGCCACTGGTAGACATGCCAAAGAATTTAGGTCAAAGATCACCTGCCTAACAGTGTGTGATTCACAGAGTTTCTAGTGATTAGCCAAGAAGCCGCTAGGTTCCAGGAGCCCCGGAGCGGGTATCTAATGAACCCAATACAGAGAGCTGGTCTCACCCATGGGTAGGACTCAACTCTGGTTTCTTTTATATTCTGTGTTCTCACAAGGGACAATTGGAATGGAATATTGTATAATTTGTGGTGTTCTACAGAATCACAGCATGAAATGAACCAAAAGAAAAGAATTGCTCTAAGGCATGTTTCTAAAATCCCTACTTACAATCTCCACTGACATTGGTCAGCTGAGCAAATTATTTGGCTCTTGAATTCTTACACACATAATGTGATTTGACATGTTGTTTGTAATTTGCACGGAACAATTTGACATTGCCTAAAATACGTGGTGCTTTTAAAAAACTATTATATTCCGATGCCATATCTCATCTATGGGGTAAGTCTGTGGAGGGGAGAGTCCCGACTTCCCGAATTCAGTGGCACCGGTGCGAATGACCTAAAGTTACCAGTGGTTCTGTGAGAGGCGCTGACGTTGAGGGTGGCGGTTATGTTAGTTGGGACCGTTTGGGCGGCAGATGGCAATAACCTGCCTCAGCAGTGAAGGCAACAGAGGAAATGGTTGGCTCCCACAACCTGCAAAGTCAAGGGGGAACTTGACTTCAGGAGTTGCTAGGTCCAGGTTTTTTGAGAAGACATCATGGTCATGCTGTCTCCACGCTCCACATTGCCTGCCATCTCTCTCCTCTACATTTGCTTGCTTCTCAGATTTTCCACGAGCACATAAATGGGTTACCAGTGCCTAAAAATCCCAAGAACATAGAGTTCCCCTCTCTCTTTCCCAAATCTGTATCAGCTCCCCTCCTTAACTTACCGCTCCTGCTGGCATGTTCTTCAGGCCCACTGCTGAGGCAGAGGCGTCAGGGACCGTGTACTGGATGCCCTTCCAGAAATACTTACTGTGGAGGACAGGGCATTTCCAAAAGGATGGCTGAAGGAAAGACACAGAGCAGACACCCACTGTCTGACATTGACAAGAAGAACAAAGAGGAAAGGAGACGTATCATCAACACAAACATAAAGCACAGGGATTACTGGCCATTACAGTTATTTATAAGAAAATCGGCAAGGCAGGAGCTGTGAAAGTTAGTCAGCAGAACATGATCAGCATCATGGGACAGGATGGCAGAGACTTAGAAGGTGTTTTAAGAATTTTAGGGCACCTGGGTGGCTCAGTGGGTTAAGCCTCTGCCTTTGGCTCAGGTCATGATCTCAGGGTCCTGGGATCGAACCCCACATCAGGCGCCCTGCTTGGCAGGGAGCCTGCTTCCCCCTCTCTCTCTGCCTGCCTCTCTGCCTACTTATGATCTCTCTCTGTCAAGTAAATAAATAAAATCTTTCTAAAAAATTTAAAATTTAAGACAAAAAAAGAATTTTAAAAGGTGCTGTGGGAGGTCATGTGAGATTCAGAGCACACCCCAGGGGCCGGAGCAGGGAGCAGGAGGGAGGGAGGGAAGAATGTAGTATGGGTCGCAGTCCAAACCAAGCATGGACAAGAAACTTAGCCACTATGTCTAGGAAGCTTTGGAGCTTTGGAGTGAAAGACACTGGGGAGAGAAAGCTGTCCAGAAGGTGTGTAGAAGATCAGCATGGCTAAGGGGCAGATCAGAGAGAAATGCAGGACTAAGGGTGGTCGTAGGAAGGAGAAAGTAATACTCGTGGGCACATGTTGGGGAGGACACCTCGCCTCCCCAGGAGGAAGTGGCTGTTAAACTCAAGGACAGGACTTCAAGCTGAGGTGTCTGGTTTCAGACGGGTCTGTTCTCCTCTATCCGTGTGGCTGTAGGTGTGACGGGGAAGATGGGCAGACACCCTGTAGGGACTGTGGGAACCTGGGAAGCAGGTGGAGGCAGAGATAGATAGATACCCTGCATTTGCATCTGGGAAGAAACCCTCAATGTAATCCAGTACCCCAACAGCATGTAGCATTTCCCAAATACAGACAGTCCTTGGTGGGAATGAGCTAGAGGTAACGGCAAGTTGACTGCCCCAACAAAACCCTCAGGAGTGAAAAGAAGTAAGGAAGAAAACCCCATCCATCACCCATAATTGGAAATCGGTGCCTTGTGGGGAATTTCATCTCTGGATTATACAGGTGTTCTTTTCTGTAACAGAACAATATGTTAGAATATTTAGACTATTTTTTTTTTGCTATTTTCAAATAGTGCTGAAGTAAATATATATAAGTGTATATATGTATGTAAGTGTATATAAAATTATATGTGCATGTTGTGTATGTCCAACCACTTAGGTATTTTATGTGTAGGTAAACACACACCCACAATACATAAGTACCTCACATACATGCATCAGCTCCTGGGATCTGGGAATTTGTGCATGATTCTGACAGATGCTGCTAAATCACCTGTCACATTGTCGACCAATTTACACTGTAGCCACGACCACGAAATTCTGTCCTTCACACCTGTCCACACTGCCTGCCTCCAATCATTTATATTTTGCTCATCTTTTAGGTGACAAATGGAATCTCATCTAATTTTTAATGCACCTTAACTCTACTTTAAGGAGGCAGATAACACATTTTAGCCAGTTGGAACAGGCTAGTTGTATGCGGCATCTGGATAGACCGGTGGAGAGTTAGAGAAACATCACAGTGCGACTCAGAGTGGGAGGGCTCGAGATGATCTGGGTGAGAATCTCTCCCCCCTCCTCCCTCATGCATCGGCCTGATCTCTGGACACATTACTTAACTCTCCGTGTCTCCATTTCTCATAAAATGTGATTATTTTAAGGATTCAATGAGATAAGCATGTGGTGATTTGCACAATGTCTGTCACGTAGGAAGTGTCCGATCTATATTCTCTTTGGATCACTTATTATTGCACTGTGTTGGGCTTTGGGCATCCTGAAAGCCAGAGCAAAGTGAGTTCATTGTTCAAGAAGAAGAGGAGTAAGATAACAATAGACGTGACGCTTCTGTCGCACATTGCTCTGTGTCAGGCTCCGTACTAAGCCCCGGACATATATTAAAACATTTCAGTGAAAAACAAAGTCTCTTTGACCACTTACTATTGAATTCTAGGTTAAAGTTCTCAACAGTTTATTTCACTAAGCAGAATGTTTCATTCTTATTTGTCTATGAGGCACGTGGTTCACCAAAATAGTTAAGTCACCCCCAGGAAGTGGCTGACCTTCCTTTAGGACTGCAAAGCTCTCCTGCCACTCGCTGAGGCCACTCCAGAAGGCGGCGTGTGAATCTGATGGCTCTCTGTGGAAAGACTTGATGTGGGGCTCTTGCCAGGGGATATGTGTACCTGCTCGTATGTGACAGTTTACAGTTGAACCCTGTTTAGATTAAGAGCCTAAACACAACACAAGTGCTCCCAAGAGTCTTGTGCTAGGATTATCGATGCTGAATTCACAGGATGACACTTGTTGAGGAAGGATTTTGGGTCAAGTGCACCGTGACTGCTGATGTGAGCAATCTAAGGGGAGAAGGTGGGTCCCACCCAGAGCTGTCCAAGACAGCCTGGAGGTCTTCCTGGTGATGTTCTCACTGGAGCATCTCACTTATTTATGTATTTTGGTTAACAAGCGTTTGAAGGAACTAGCTGAAGTTCTGCAAGCCTTTGTACACAAACGTGTGCGTGTGGGTGCTAAAATACTTTCTCGTCACCGAAGGGAAACTGTCCAAATACTGGAAATATCCAAAACTTGGTTTGGTCAGTACAGAATATTCTGGCAAAGCTACTTCATATTATCAAGCAGATAACAGCTGCCGTGTATACTGTTATCAACCGTTACACAGAACCAACACGCTGCTTCTCTAGCCACGTCTTGAGGTGACCCAGTGTGTAGTGATTCACACCCGTTTCCTCCCTTGTTCCGGGATGAGGCTTCTCATGCCCAGGGAGGCTTAAACGCTTGCCGACTCCCTAACACTGCGTACGCCTCCAGCCTGGGAGAGGCCCGGGTCTGGCCGGACTAAATGCAGGTGACTAAGACCAGTGTATCACATAAGCAGCACAGACACATCTCCTCTTTCCCCCTTTCTCTTTAAAATAAGAGAAGGAAGATTTTGTTGGGGGAGCGCATGACGTGGAAGTGTAGGTGGAATAGCTTAGAAATAGGGAGAGTGTGGATGGAAAGAACAAGGCACAAGCAGGTGCATGTCACCTGCTAACTGTGCTCAGATTGGTCTCCCCTAGCTCCAGGCCCCTCACCTTTCAAGTAAGAGAAAGAGCTGGATGTTTCTGGCCTGAGAGTAAGCCTCATGTCAGAGGTCTCCCATGGGTTTTAAAAGTTGTGCAGTGCAAAGAACCAATCCAAAGAAGGCAGACATTCTCCTAATGGCGCTTCTTCTCTCTTCTCTCCCCAGACTATGTCCGAGAATCACAATGAGCTGGCACACTAACAGTACAACCTCACCTTTGTTTCCAAACATCAGCTCGCCCTGGGTGCATAGCCCCTCAGATGCTGGGCTGCCCCCAGGCACAGCCACTCACCTTGGCAGCTACAACATCTCTCGGGCGGCCGGGAATTTCTCCTCTGCCAATGACACCACCAGTGACCCGCTGGGAGGCCACACCATCTGGCAGGTGGTCTTCATCGCCTTCTTAACAGGTGTCCTGGCCTTGGTGACCATCATCGGCAACATCCTGGTGATCGTGGCCTTCAAGGTCAACAAGCAGCTGAAGACGGTCAATAACTACTTCCTCTTAAGTCTGGCCTGTGCCGATCTGATTATTGGGGTCATTTCCATGAACCTGTTTACCACTTACATCATCATGAATCGGTGGGCTTTAGGAAACTTGGCCTGCGACCTCTGGCTCTCCATTGACTATGTGGCCAGCAATGCCTCGGTCATGAACCTTCTGGTCATTAGCTTTGACAGGTACTTCTCCATCACGCGGCCGCTCACGTACAGAGCCAAACGAACGACAAAACGAGCTGGCGTGATGATCGGCCTGGCATGGGTCATCTCCTTTGTCCTCTGGGCCCCGGCCATCCTGTTCTGGCAGTACTTTGTCGGGAAGAGGACGGTGCCACCCGGCGAGTGTTTCATCCAGTTCCTCAGCGAGCCCACCATCACGTTCGGGACGGCCATCGCCGCCTTCTACATGCCTGTCACCATCATGACTATTTTATACTGGAGAATCTATAAGGAGACCGAGAAACGTACCAAAGAGCTCGCTGGGCTGCAGGCCTCGGGGACAGATGCAGAGGCCGAGAACTTTGTCCACCCCACGGGCAGCTCTCGGAGCTGCAGCAGCTATGAGCTGCAGCAGCAGAGCCTGAAACGCTCGACCCGGAGGAAGTACGGGGGCTGCCACTTCTGGTTCGCCACCAAGAGCTGGAAGCCCAGCGCGGAGCAGATGGACCCCGACCACAGCAGCAGCGACAGCTGGAATAACAACGACGCAGCCGCCTCCCTGGAGAACTCGGCCTCTTCCGACGAGGAGGACATCGGCTCTGAGACCCGCGCCATCTACTCCATCGTGCTCAAGCTGCCCGGGCACAGCACCATCCTCAACTCCACCAAGCTACCCTCCTCGGACAACTTGCAGGTGCCCGACCAGGCGCTGGGGGCAGCCGACCCACAGAGGAAAGCCAGCAAGCTGCAGGCCCAGAAGAGCATGGACGATGGCGCCGGCTTCCAGAAAAGCTTCTCCAAGCTCCCCATCCAGCTAGAGTCCACCGTGGACACAGCCAAGGCGTCGGAGGCCAACTCCTCGGTGGGCAAGTCCACGGCCACTCTACCTCTGTCCTTCAAGGAGGCCACTCTGGCCAAGAGGTTTGCTCTGAAGACCCGAAGCCAGATCACCAAGCGGAAGCGGATGTCGCTCATCAAGGAGAAGAAGGCGGCGCAGACGCTCAGTGCCATCTTGCTGGCCTTCATCATCACCTGGACCCCGTACAACATCATGGTTCTGGTGAACACCTTTTGTGATAGCTGCATACCCAAAACCTATTGGAATCTGGGCTACTGGCTGTGCTACATCAACAGCACCGTGAACCCCGTGTGCTATGCGCTGTGTAACAAAACATTCCGAACCACTTTCAAGATGCTGCTGCTCTGCCAGTGCGACCGGCGGCGGCGGCGGAAGCAGCAGTACCAGCAGAGACAGTCCGTCATCTTCCACAAGCGCGTGCCCGAGCAGGCCTTGTAGGGGGGGCTCGGCCCAGCGTGGCGGCCATGCGCACGCATCCACCCGCAGACCTCCGGGGGGCGCCAGCCGGCAGTAGGGTGATTGCCGGGGTGATCAAAAGGGGTTTGTCTTTTTATCACCCAGATATGAAGGAAGCTGCCTGTTTACTGACCCAGTGAATAAACCCATTTTAATATAGAAAGACACCAAGTCAGCAAAAAAACAAAACAAAACATATTCCTAAATATAAAGAAATTTATTCTGAAATAGACTTTGGTTTTTTTTCCCTCAAAGAGGGGGGAAAAATGTTTCATAGTAATTCCACACCCAAATCGGTCTGCTGGGTTCTCTGCATCCCCGTTAGTGCGGGAAATCTTAGCTGACCATCACTAGCTGAGCCCGGGGCCACGTTCCTTCCGAGGAGCCCACGCAGGGCGATCCAGGTCCCACAGGGAACATGTCAGGCTAGTGAATCAGAGGTTCAGAAATTACTTCATACGTTGTAAAGCTGAACCTTCTTGTCCCAATAGAGCTTCCCCGTCTTCTTTGGTGTGTTGTTCAACTCCACTTGTGGACTTGATTCTTGCAAAGTACTATTTCGTGCATTTCCAGTTTCGTACCAATAAAAATATACAAGTATATATATATGTGTGTGTGTGTGAGAGAGAGAGAGAGACTTCTGCACACACACACAGTGTATATAATATACTGGGAATCACTGAGATGGCAAATTATTCTTGCAATATATGCTTTCAGTACTTTGATAACTGAAGTTCTCTAGGATCCTGACACAACATAAAAGTGAAATAAACCCAGTGTGATATTTTGGAAACCAGGGCTTTTTTTTTTTCCCCCACAAACCATCCCGGGGAATGCAGCAGCGCACATCCAGACTCTTGAGTGTAAGCCGTGTAAGCTGGGTGCTTTGCTGATCTCGACAGAGCTCCAGCAAACTGGAGCCCCTCTGAGTGAGCCCCACCCACGAACCACGTCCACAGGGTTGAATCTAATTGTCCAAATCTCAATGTTGCCCAACAATGTTGCCCAACAAAATTTCTGCTATCTCAGCTGCTTGAAACTCATCATGTTGCACTTGAATGTCACACGCAGCAATATCTATGGCAAAGTGCCCCGGTGACACTGTGGGGGCGGGGGGAGAACGTGGTGTTGGAGGTCCTGCTACCTGTCCCCTTCTAGATGCAAAAGGGCATCCCCCTGCATTACCTAGCTGTGGCCAGCGCTCTCCGGGGTTCCTTGCGCAACACTCAGTCACAGTGGGGTTCGGGAAGTCTCCTGTCCTCCGAAGAAAGTATTAACACTTTTTAAAAAGTATTTCTTCAAGTTGATTTCCTTAACCTTTTGAAAAAAATGATTCTGTATCTCCTTTGAATTGATCCAAAAGCTCAATGTTGTACTAGGGGGGTGGGTGGGAGGGGGTGCCACCGTGGCTTGTCATTTTTGTCACTGTTGTAGTTGTTGGGGTTCCTTCCTTTCCTTTCACCGGGGCTGTGTGGGGAGCGGGAGGGGAGGGGGCGGGGTGGGGGGGTCGAGAAGAAATCTCACCTCTGTACAGGGCCTCGGGTCGTGGACCCCGGGCCGGGGTAGAAGCTGCTTCTGTGTTCACTGTGAGCTGGTGTTTACAGGTGACAACAGTGGGTGTGGGCTCAGTGGTGTCTGTGTTTCTGAACTATTTAATTTCATGTTCTGTTTATATGAAGAAATATTTATGCATACTTCACCAAGTGTCTATTTAATGTTGATAAATATTACCCTTCGGTCTTCAGCCGTGGTGTCCCTCGAAAGTGATTCTTTCAGGTCCCCCCAAGCAATCAGTGCGGTCTGTCGAGCTTTTCACAAGGCTGAGGAGAAGACGACGGCCATCCTGCTGGCAGCAACAAGTCCCTAGCTCCTGGGGAATAAAAAGTCAACTGTGACTTTGACAGAAACGTGGAAAAACCACTCTTTCGTTGAACCCGATGGGAAATGAACGAAGCAACCCTCCACCTTGGTGTTTGAAATTACATGACAATGGTAAAAAATAAATAAATAAACCAGATCAGCGTAATTGAAAGAAAATATATATATATATATATATACATATATATATATATATATATTGGGCCCACATTCAACCAAAGAACAAGAAAAACCAGAGACTATTTTCTAATACATAGAGCAAACTACGGAATGTTCTGTGATCCACTTGTGAACGTCTGGTGAGCAACAGCATCTCTGTTTTCCTACTCTGGTTGGCCTGACACTAATAAACATATGAATGCTGATCCCAGTGTCCCTGGGCGTCCGTGATTCCCCTTCTTTTTGAAACTCCTGTCCTGCCTTCCTCCCAAAGGGCTGTTTCCTGTATTTCCAACAAAATTAGAGAGCATTACGTTTGAGAAATGGACAAACCCCGAGCTTTGGCACAACCACGAAGGTCAGTAGCAGCTTGGCTTGAACCTGATCCTCTCTGACCCTGTCCTTTCCTTAATGCTGATGATGGCAGAAAAGAAACTACTCCAAGCCTTTTGCTCTCCCATTTTAAAATCTCTTATGGATAAAAGCTGTTTTTGTATGCTAAGTACTTCCTGTGTTTGTAGAAAGGTATGGCCAACTCTTAGGAAGTTTTCTGAGAAGGAAAATAAGAAAAACAGAATCCTTTTGAATATGGGGGACTTAGGATATGGGTGATCAAAGAGGTAGGAGTGTTTATAACTGGACAGAGCTACACGTGTCTTTCCCAAAGGGCTTGTCGTGAGAAAAGGTATTAGGCATTTACATAAGATCAAAATATCTTCATCGTCAACCTATGTTATTCCACATGGAGGAGGTCTGCAGAGCTTTCGTGATAATTCACTTTAATGGAAAAAGCAAAATAAGCCTAAAATAAGCCGCACATGAAGAACACCCCCCCACACACACATGCACACATGTGCACACACACACACACACACACACACTTGCACGCACACACATCCATCCTCCCAAATTCCCTTCTCCAGGTCTTACCAGATGGGTAAGAGAAGTAACCTGTCTGGTCCCCTATTTCCCTTGGCTCTGTTCTCTTGGCCCATTCCCTACCTGTGGTCTCTCTGCTGGTTTCCCTACTATCCTGAATCATCCTTGCCTTAAATCCAGCCTTGACTACACCCATTTCTGCTGACCCTTTCACGTACAATAGTTCTACACTCTGACAGAGAAAAAGGATGCATTAGGCATCATTAAGCATTAGAAGCTGCAGTAGATAAAGATCTAGAAGCACCTCTGCTTTCTCTGTCCACTGCCCTTGAAGAAGATAGGCAAGTTCATGGCTCTGGAAAGGGATGGGAGCCCCTAGGCATCACCCAGGAGGAGCGGGAGGGCGGAGTCGGCTGGAGAGGGCGGCCTCATGAGGGAAGTGGAGCACCAGGGCTCAGGCTGTTGGAGGAGGCTGATACCACATGGAACTAGGGATTGCTCTGGTGTCCCATCCTTGACTCCCAGAGGGGGACATAATACTGAGACATCGGACAGTCCATCACTAGCAGCTTCAGAGGACGAACAAAAGTAGCACAAAGAAACACTAAAGGTCACTAGGGACTTACATGTCCTCTGTGCACCCCTGCATGTCGCTTCGACTCCCTGGGTTGTCTCCAGATGCTCGCGCTAATCAACAACACAAAGGCATCTGAACTTGGCCTCTGACAGCAGACAGATCAAAGTTGAGGCCCGGGGCAGGTGTAACGGTGTGTCTGACAAATAGGCGAACACATCACAGACCCAACAGACTTACTGTCTTACGTTTCCACACTGGAAGTCTGGGGTACCCACAGTTTGTTGGTGAGCCCGGGGACGGACTGCTCACAACGCCCCTGCAGCCCAGGACCCACCTGAGGCCTGACGGCCTTGCAGACAGAGCCACTGGGGAGCGGGTGCTCTCGGTGCTGCCCTCGTAGCTCTCCCAAAGGGACCGAAACCGCAGAGCACGACACCCAGGACAGGAACCCTTTCCTCAAGCAGCCTCCTCTAAAAGAACATGTTCCCTCCACTGCCGTGTGCACGGAGCTCAGCTCAGCTGGGAGCCACCTGGCGTGCACGTAAAGTCTGAGGATGGTTTCTCAGCTTCCCTCTGTGGGAGCAAGCCATGGGCTCTCTCTCCCTGTGCTCTCACAACTCTATTTGGTATATGCTCGGCCTCCACCAGGATTACTGCTCCAGACCCAGAGGCTGGCTCTGGGGACAGTAACCCAGACCTCTTCAGAACCAGGTATTTCCATCTTCTTTTTCCGGCTTTAGTGAGGAAGGAGGCTGCTGAGGGACACCCCCCCCCCCAAAAAAAGAGTTAATAAAGCGACTCTACCCCATGAAGTTTGCACCTGCCAAGTGCTCTCCTGGGCGGGCTCCGACACGGGCAGGTGTTCCTGCCGCTCCTGAGTGGACACAGCTACATTCACAGCCTCACGTGCACATGGGTGGACAGGGCACTCGGACGTGTAGATGAGGACCCCAAATGCTTAGTGAGAGCCAGTGTTTCAGAAGAACGTTAGGCCTGTGGTGGTCCGAGCAGAACCCTCCGGCTCTGGCCTGGCCTGGGGTCACCCCCACTCTGAGTTGCCTGAGACAGCCTCATGAAAGGCAAATGGAAAAGGAAGCTGTAGGCTCCGTGACAGGAGAGGTACTGATAACACTGTCCGCACCCAATTCAGACTCCGTAATTCTATCTTAACCTTAAAAAAAAAAAAAATTATCTCTAGAATATAAAAGTCTCTTATTGTTCCTTCTCAAAGTCCAAAATACTCCTTAACAATTCTGCAATTTGCACATCAAGCCCCAAACTATTTTTATCCTCAGTTCTGTGAGTTCCTTGACAATACCAAGCAGGTCTCACGCCTGTCTGCCTCCCCATGGCTGGCACGATGTCCGTCAGGGAGCAGACACTCAGTAAATGTTGTTGAATGTTTAATGAAAACCCCTTCCAGCCCACAGAATGAGTACTTATCAGAACTGTGTGCAGCCCAGCCCCATGCTGCTGCAGCAGTCAGGGGTCACCAAGCTGGGAAAGTCCTTACGGGAAAAATATGATGATTCTTAGCTCAAGAAACGTTCCTGAGCAAAAAGGGAAAATATTGTAAACAGACCTGAAGTTGTTGATGTAATGAAGAATACAGAAAGAGGGGGGAAACCAACTCTCTCTTTTATCCCTAGAACTCGGGAACTTTTTACCAGACTGGTGAACTTCTGTGGTCCTTCCTGGGTGTCCGCGTGGAAGTACCGAGGGCAGAGGCCAGGAAGACACGTTTTCCACTTGTGCACGTGAAGATCTGTCATCGGTGCCAAAACTGGTCTGTGTACAGTTCTGATCGGTGTGGGAATTTAGGGGAGAGTCCATGCTGTTCTGCAATGTCACAAAAGTCCAGTTTTAATCCCTTCCTCGTCCAGTCCCCGGGCTCTTCAGCTTCCCACCTACCACCCTCCAGAGAAACTTCCTTGGGGCTCATGCTTGGAGCCATGGAAGGCAACATTGCGAGTGACACCTCTTTTCTTTTCTTTTCTTTCTTTCTTTCTTTCTTTCTCTCTCTCTTTCTTTCTTTTTTCTTAAACACACAGGAACTAAGTTGGTGCAGGTCTGAGGGATAATTAAACGAAAACAGGCCTCCCAAGTTGGGGCATGAGCACACTGATTTCTGGGGGCAGGAAGCCTTGGGGGCAGCACCTGTGATGTGTCTGGTGATCACACCCTTCTCGTTCATGAGGCTGTAGTGAGAAACCACTATACAAAAAGAGATGACGGCTCTATATTTGCTTTGTAAGCAAAAGGCATGTATCATAGTTGCATCTAAAATAGTGTCCACATCTTTACCAAAGGCACTGAATTTTACCCATTTTTATGACCTGGTGGCCTCCCCTTCCTCGGGAGGCATTTCAGGTGCCCCCTACCCCACTCCATGCCACGCTCATTCTTTCTCCCGAAAATACATCCATTGTCTGTACTATAAAATGATGCCTGCAACTTTGTGGTGATATTATCCCATGAGTTTAACAGTGAAATAAGGAAATAAAACTATTAATAAACAAAGAACGTGTTTTTCTTGCTTTGTAATCTACTCGGCAACAGCCGTTTATTGTGTAAAAGGGAGAACACACAGAAGGGCTCGATCTGGAAGAGGCCAGTATTTGCACTGACTACTCTTTCTTTTTTATTTTTTAGAGTTTTCTTCAGCCACCAAGACTGCTGCTGTCATTACCCAAAACAATCACTATGATGTGTTTAGGGGTGTATATTAAGCATGCATAAAATACATCTACACACACAGTCCTTATTCCAAGAGTGTAGGTGATGAAACCTACTTCTCTCTAGATAAATGCATTAACAAGGAGTTTTATTTCCCTCCTTTCAAAAGAAATGCTTATCTTCTTTTCTCCTTTATTTTAGAGTTGTCTGTCTATTTCCTTGGACCCATCAGAAATGTTTTCCTACCAAAATGCAAGCATTGTATTTTATCACATTGCCTTTAAAATTATTACAAGTGTAGATACAAACGGAAGTCACTCTTAGCAAGAGACATGATTTTTTTTTAATGTCTTGCTTGGTTAATTTATGGCTGTTAGACACAGCCATAGAAACCAAACACTGTCTCTTCGGTGCAGAGATTTCCTGACTTTCACCTTGCAAGTAAAAGCAAGAATATGTCTTCTGAATCTCTCTTTCTCCTTTGTCATTAATTAAATCCTCATTTTGGGTTTACAATTTGGGCACATGTTCTCTGGACCCTAGGACAAACCCATTTGATGATGATTCCCAAGGACATCCGAGCAAACTGCTTCTCTTACACCCTATGATAACAGGCAGTTCTATGTGAAATTAATACTGAGATTGAGGAAGAAAAGTTTTCTGTTGTGCCAAAGTCTTCCCTAACTCGCTACATCAATGTGGTAGATGTAACTATAACTACAGGGAAAAAACCCAATGGCTGAGAGTTTGGAAAAAATTAATGAGGCATAAGAACATGTTAAAGCTGGAAAGACCAACGAGGCACCAGTTAATTTTTAACTGAGAGGGACTTTGGAAGGAGTGATAAATGGCTTTTGGGAGGCCTTGCTATTTCTTTTTTTTTTTTTTTAAAGATTTTATTTATTTATTTGACAGAGAGAAATCACAAGTAGACAGAGAGGCAGGCAGAGAGAGGAGGAAGCAGGCTCCCTGCTGAGCAGAGAGCCTGATGCGGGACTCGATCCCAGGACCCTGAGATCATGACCTGAGCCGAAGGCAGTGGCTTAACCCACTGAGCCACCCAGGTGCCTGGACTTGCTATTTCTTAATCTGAATGGTTATAGGGGAAGCAATT
Organism: Mustela erminea; assembly: GCF_009829155.1. Classification (NCBI taxonomy): domain Eukaryota; kingdom Metazoa; phylum Chordata; class Mammalia; order Carnivora; family Mustelidae; genus Mustela; species Mustela erminea. Next base: position 10,474,324 of record NC_045627.1, on the reverse strand, counting down.
CGGTAAAACACACCTCTGCTGTCTTGACCTCAGTCAGTGAATCCAAGCGTTGGTACCTAGTTGGACTGATGAAAAATTTCCCGTAGAATTTTTAATTTGGGGGATAGAGGCTCTGGGGCCAGTCTCCTGTCACGCAGTCAGGACTGGGAAACCCAAGCCAGCAGCCATGTTTTATATCATCTGCGTCACAGGAACGCATCGGAAACTGATGTGGAGGAAACGGGGAAACGAATCGGATTCGAGAGACAAGACAAAGATGCCATCTACCCCGGGTTTCCCCGAGGTTCGGCGGCACCGTTGCACTCCTCCCAAACGCGGCTAATCGGAGGTAGTTGGCCTGTCCCGGGTGTTCACCAAACTAATCTAACATTTTAGTTTAAAGGCACTGGGTCAAGTATCTATTACTTGTGATTAAACAGGACTACCCACTCCCAGTGGAGTGAATTAGTTAATACAAATGTCTGTGAAATCTTAAATTGTTTCACTGAGAAAATGGGATTGGCCATTCAGTCTTGATTGACCATTCAGTTGATTTAAGTATCCCACAATTAACTAAATTTCTATTTGAATTTTTTTTTAAGATTTATTTATTTGACACAGAGAGACACAGCGAGAAAGAGGGGACACAAGCGGGGGCAGTGGAAGAGGCTTCCTGCCAAACAGGGAACCTGATTCAGGGATCGATCCCAGGACCCCGGGATCATGACCTGAGCCGAAGGCAGACACTTAACTGACTGAGCCACCCAGGTGCCCCAGGGGGATGTTTTAAATAAAAAGTCAGTATTGGTGGCCTTCTCTCTCTCTGCCTGCCTCTCTGCCTACTTGTGATCTCTACCTGTCAAATAAATAAATAAAATCTTCCAAAAAAAAAAAAAGTATTAATGATCTGGATTTACTAAATAATCTATCTCTTATAATATCTTGTTTGTAAATGACATATCTATCATAGTTAGTCTTTAATCCATCTTACCAATTGTTCTTTTCCATTAAAAATACAGGGATTTTTGGGGCGCCTGGGTGGCTCAGTGGTTTAAGCCGCTGCCTTTGGCTCAGGTCATGATCTCAGGGTCCTGGGATCGGGTCCCGCACTGGGATCTCTGCTCGGCAGAGAGCCTGCTTCCCTCTCTCTCTCTCTGCCTGCCTCTCCATCTACTTGTGATCTCTCTCTGTCAAATAAATAAATAAAATCTTTAAAAAAAATACAGGGATTTTTTATTTTTGAATGATTTTCCTTATTGGATTTGGAGGAAACTATTTGCAGTAACAAGATGGGCTGGGGATGGATTTGACCTAATCCCAGGCAGTATTTTTCTCGTGACTAAGACCGACTTCCCCCTCTCTTAACTAACTTACCTTTTTTTTTTTTTTGAGTCAAAGCATTCTCCCCGAGTAATTAATTCATAAAGATGACAAATATGGAATGTGTCCTTCTGCTGTGGACAGCCGCTCACGAGCTAGGAAAAGAGACAGAAAGCAGTGATGACAGTATATTCATACACTCGCCGTAGGAATGATTCTGTGACATTTAGTTTGGTAAGGCCAATGAAATTTTAATAATAATCTAGTTCAGTAAATTGTTGGCACACAGACAAACAGACCTCTAAGTGACACAACCCCCCAACCCTGGCTTCTGAAACACAAAGAGCCGGTAGGAATCTGACCACATCAGCGGTTCCACCAGCAGGGACAGCTATATTTAGAAGTGGTGGACGGTGCTGTCATGCTATCCAGGTTAGCTTGAAACAAAAAGGGCCGGTAGAGGCTCCTGCGAAATCGAGAGGAAGGTCGTAACTAGCAGGGATCACTAAGGAGAACCAACACTACCCATCCGCTGGCACGGAGTGCCTTTAGCTGTGGCACTCCGGAGAAGAGCCTCCTGTGAAATCAGCTTCCGAATGATAGAGAAAGGCCCGAATGATAGAGAAAGGCCGGTCCTTTGCCACTGAGCCAGAAGTTAAGTACTTTCCTAGCAGCCTTGTAGAAAGTCAGCCCCACCCAGCCATGGTTATGGGGACACAGCCCTAGCTGGTCACAGCAGTAGCGGGAGCACAGATGGGGCGGTGATCAGCTGTGGGAGGGCCCTTCTCTCACATCTGTCCCCCTCCCCTACCACTCTCCACACCCACCAGCTTCAAGATCGGACTCACTTGAGACTTCTGGAAGCTCCATCTAGGCTACCTACCAAAACTGCCTTCCCTTTATGGTTGTATCCGAAACAAAACCTACACACCTGAGCTCTCCTTACCAGGATGGAAAGCCTCGGTTAATACACCAAGCTCTCTCACCGTCCTGCTGTCCCCGCCCGCCAAGCCCCTTAAGTGAAGTCTCCTCTTGTTGACACCAAACATACAAACTTCATGTTTGCTTTCTAATTCGACTTAAGACTTGCCACCTCTGAAGTCCTAGAAATAATGACTGGGTACTATCAAGCAAGTGGTAGCTCATTGTGTTAGCTCAGCGCTGCCAAACAGAAGTGGCTTTGACTGAGAAGACAGAACCCATGTGTGAAAACAGATACAGAGATAAATAAAACAAACAGTCACAGTTTGGTAAGATATCATAGGTTCCTCTGTTTTCTTTCAGGATTCCAAAATAAGATTGGGATCTTAACACACGAAATTTGAGCACTCCTGGGTGAAATATCATAAATCCTTCAGTTGGAAAAAATCCTTTACATTTTCTCCAAATTTATATTCAACACAAGGGTCCCTCCTTCTATCACATCTTTGACGGCTGACCCCCAGATTCTGTGCCAATAATTCTAATGACAAGAAACTCATTAAGCCAAGCAGGCCACTTTGTATTTAGAGAGTTTTAATTGTTTTGTTACACTTTATCCACTGGCTATCGCCTTCCCCTCTAGGGCACTGGTCTTCCACGTAGGCACTGATATCCGTGTATGCCCTACACGGATATCAGTGTGGACACACAAGGACTTTCCAGAGAGTACTAGAATACTAGAGTATTATTATACCAGATACTAGATAGTAGTATTATACTAGAATATTAGAGTAAGAATGCTAGAGTACTAGAATGTGGTCAGTTTAAGGAAGTCACTTGCCAGGTCCTCAACTGTCACAGGTGCTTCCTGAAGCTGACCTGCCTGAAAGATCGTTTCCTCCTTCACACCTGCCTTTCTCCTATTTCACCTGACATGCTTCTCACCCAGCCTGAATCTCACTCGTGTGCACAAATAATCTGGACAACAAACAAAAGGACAGTTGTTTTTTTTTTTTTTTTTTAAAGATTTTATTTATTTATTTGTCAGAGACAGAGGGAGAGAGAGCGAGTGAGCACAGGCAGACAGAGAGGCAGGCAGAGGCAGAGGGAGAAGCAGGCTTCCTGCCGAGCAAGGAGCCCGATGCGGGACTCGATCCCAGAACCCTGGGATCATGACCTGAGCTGAAGGCAGCTGCTTAACCAACTGAGCCACCCAGGTGTCCCCAAAAGGACAGTTTTAAAACGCACAGGTCTCAGAGAATGTCCTGTGGCAGAAACACAAACAGAGCCTCCAAGGAACACTGAAGAGAGCAGTGTCTTACTTTATCCAGACAACAAACTTATGCTAAAGCTCCATGCTTCCACCTACCCAACCACACATCTGTCTATCCGTCCGTCTGTCTGTCCATCCATCCATCTATTCATGAATTCTAACTCAAAGGTGAGGCAGTTGTCAGAAGAGCAAGTATGGCCACATTTATTTAAATTGGAAAATTGGGTCAGGTTTTTTCTAACAAAGGAAATGAATCTGGTTGATTAGCGATGAGGGCTGCCTTTGCCAATTAGATTACAAGGTATACATTTTCCATAAAGTGAATGAAAAAATCTACATTACAAAGTTGGGGTTTTTAAATATTATATTTATTGAGCAAGAAAAAGAGTGACCCCCCACCGAGCAGGGAGCCCAAGGCAGAGCTCGATCTCACGACCCTGAGATCATGACCTGAGCTGAAATCAGGAGTCAGCTGTTCAACGGACTGAGCCACCCAGGCGCCCTCAGAGTTTTGATTAAAAATATATTTAATGAACAGAGATCATATGGCATATGCAGGAAATTATAGCCTTTGAACTTATATCCAAATGATTTACAGACAAAAATATGCAAGAGGCAAATGGCTTTTACATTTTTATGTAAATGAGGGGGGAAGCAGTGCGACAGAAGACAGAATAAGAAGCCCCTTCATCCATATGGCGTATCCCTGAATATACGAAGACAACACTCATTTCTCCCACACCACCGACTCTCCACTCGAAACCTCGCTGACAGCCTAAGACATCCCTCATAATTCACGGTCAAGGGCACCACTGAGGTGGAAGGAGCGAGTGGTCCCAGCAAGTCCCAGGTCTGCCTTTCCCGGGGGCCCAGCGGACACCCCCATGCAGCCCTCATGCTCAGGAGGAGACTGGTTCACCCTCACCGTCCACAGAAAAGCACCAACCAAAGACAAGGCCCACCCCGTCGGCGTGCATGACCACAGCTCGAGGGTCCCTGACTCCTGCGAGCCGCAGAGCCCAGGTCTGTTTCAGGCACCATCGACAAGCATAAGAGAGCAGGAGCCCGCGGAGAAGGGCTGTGGGAGGGAGGTGTGTGTCCACCAACGCGGAGAGGCGCGGATCAGGAACCACTGACACTGTGGCTGGGGTCAATGGCATTTTAGAGACAGAGACATCACACAGGAGGCTACGCTCCTGAGAGGTAAAGGCTGCTATGTCCTTAGCTTCATTCAGTCCCTTACTTCTCTGTCACCACCATGGCACTCCCCACCCCTCCTGGCCAAATCTTGCGCCTGAACCTAGAACTGTCTGTCAGTCCCCCCTCAAGGCAAAGGCCGAGGCAAAGCGACAAGGAGTGGAAAATCTGAACTTCTGAGCGTCCATGACTTTTCCAGGAGAAAAAGACGTCTTCAAAGCCATAGCTCTCCAAAGTCACAGAGAAAGAGAAAAATGTTCTGGGAATTTCTAAAACCTCCCCTGGGCTCCTGCCCACGGACATCTGCCTCTGGCCACCACGCCTCTTGCTCATTAGTTTCTGCAAGGCCATGGCTCACCGCTCCTGCCGCTGGCCGAGCCGGGGTCCTCAGCCCGCGTAACAGCTGAGCCTTCGCGGGGCCCACGGGAGCCCCATTTCCCTGCCCTCTGTATCTAGTATTGTCTTCTCCGGCTTGGAGCTACCATTGTTGCTGTTTGCTTGTTTGTTTCTGGCTCAAAACTCTGGCTGCTTTCCAGCTCAGCTGCAAGTCTCTGTTTCCTGCCTGATAAAGGCTTCTCACTGCGCTGCAGAGCAGAGGTCAGTGCGGAAAGGACAGGCCCTCGGAAAAGTCTTCCCTCCTGGCCCAGGGGCCCACAGCCCCACGCGCCTCAGGTTCGCATGGACAGCAGAGTGCTGGCATGTGTCTCTGGGAAGTGCAGAGCTTTCTAACTGCATTCCTCACACCGTCACGTGTTACCTGGTGGGACAGGAGGTGAGGTCCAGGCTGCTCAGCATAAAAGGAAGGTCTCCAGGATTCTCGCCATCCCGGATGCTTCTGCCCACAGTTGAAGCCTACTCTAGGGGTTGGTTATACATGTCCTGTGTTTGTATTTTGCGGCAGGGGCTTTAAGGACTAGCACAGTGGGAATGTTCTCGAGTCCAGAGTGCCTGTGTGGAGCAACAGGAGGAAGGGCAAACTGGCTTTAAGATGATCTGTTTTGGGTGGCAGTTGAAGCTGGGGACTGAGTTGCCCAGAATTCTCTAGTGACCACCAACAGGAGAGAGAGAGCTTCCTGAGGTTCAAGCAAAGCTCGCTTCAGCCACATGCCTTTAGTTTACTGCCATCTCCACCAAGATCATGCCTCTCCCAGCTACCAAGGAGGCTGCTTCATGGAAAAGCAAGGACTCTGCTCTTCTGTTACCTACTCGGAGCAGCGTCCCTACACGGCCTCTCCAAAACAGCACCTCCCCGCCCCGCCCAACCAACTTACCCCACTTTATGCTTCTTCGCACCACATATTACATTACACATTTCTAAAAGATTTATCTATGGGGGCACCTGGGTGGCTCAGTGGGTTAAGCCTCTGCCTTCAGCTCAGGTCATGATCTCAGGGTCTTGGGATCGAGCCCCGCATCGGGCTCTCTGCTCAGCAGGGAGCCTGCTTCCCCCTCTGTCTCTGCCTGCCTCTCTGCCTGCTTGTGCTCTGTCAAATAAATAAAATTTATATTTTATTAATATAAATAAATAAAATAAAATAAATTTAAAAATGTATCTATGTATTTGGGGGGGGAGGTGGGGAGGAACAGAGCAAGAGAGAGAATCTCCAGCAGACTCCCCTCTCAGCGGGGAGCCAGATGCAGGGCTCGATCCCACGACCCTGAGATCATGACCTGAGCTGAAACCAAGAGTCAGATGCTCAACCGACTGAGCCACCCAGGTGCCCCTACTTTACACATCCTTAAATGCATTTATTGCCAATCTCCCCTTACTGGAATGTAAGCTCCACGGAAACTGAGTTTTTATTTTTCCTGTCTGTCCTCCACCCCATGTGCACACAGAGCCTAGAAAAGCATTTTGATGCTTGGCAGACACTTAAAATGTATTTGTTAGGTGAATTAATAGACTAAAATCCAAGAGCTGATCTTCCTACTTTCACATTTCAATTGATTTGAATTATTCTTTCAGTATATGTGGTTTTTATCTAATGTGTAATCAATAATTCCTCAAGCAGAAATCTAATAGATCTCCAGCCTTCGTGTTAACCAGTGAAATGAACACTGTTTCCTGCTCCCGAGTCGAGGCCTTTCTGTGCAGGACATGCTATGATTTCTGCTATTTTTGTTCTTACTTCTAAGGCTCTAGAAATAACCAAGAGCTCATTGGAATAAAAGCTTAGGAAATACTTAATATCACATATTTGGATGGCGATGTGAATTTTCACATGGTCTAGATATTTTCCAGTCTTTAGTATACTATTTTATGTTTCTTTCCTGATTTTACACTGAAGTGTACTCATATTTCGAAAATTTCTCCCTATCTACATAAAATGTTCATATAGTATACTTATATATCAATGATTTTTTATATATAGAAAGATATAGATTTATGTATATGTATATATAAGTACATATATTTTAAAATAAGAATATATTTGTATGACATTAATATAATATAAATATTTTATATAATGAATATACACACATATATATATTTGAATTCTTCAATTTTGATACTATTCTCTTTTGCCTTTCATCCTTCAAACTTCAAACTATTCAGCAAGCCAGCATTTGGTGTCTTTCTCCTGCCTTAGAGTTATCCTAACTTGAAACTGGTTCAACATCAAAACCAACCGTGATCTCTATAACACCCTTCATGTCCCACATTTTCTTCTTATGCTTGTAAGTTATTACTCAAAAAACAAAAGAAGAAGAAAAACAAACAAACTCTGTCTCTTCCACTGAAAGCCCTCAGACCTCCAGCAGCAGAACCCAGAAACACATCCCAATTAAATCTCCCCGGTTGATCATCTGGGGTGTCCCACACTCCCCACCCTGGCTGAGACTTTTTCTCATATTTCATGGGCACTGACTCGCCCTTCCCCCAAATCCTTTGTACTACAGAGAATACATGGGAACGAGTTGTTTCTCTCTTCTTTCTGACGAAGTGAAGTCCGGTTACTTAAATGTACTTTGCCATCACAAGAGAAAGCTAATGCTTTGGACACCTGGAAGGTGTCGTGGGATGAGAAGGGACGTGTGTGCACGTGAACGCAGCCCACCGGCTCGGTGCAAGCAGCAGCAGCCTTACATGTGAGAGGAGTCCTTGGGTTTTGTTTGATTGTTTGCTTTTCAGGCTTGTTGTGGGTTTCTTCAGTTTGGCTTCTGGTGTTTCCATGTGGTCATTTCCAGACAAGGGGAAAGGAATGCAAAAATACATAAACTCACATATTCACACATCTTTTCATTGTTTTTTTGAGGGGTTCTTTGGGGTTCCCCCTCCCCGGTTCCTCCTTGTTCCAAGTACGTACTGACTGAGAAGAAACAGCTACTTCAATCACTTCACAACAAGATGTGAGTGGCACCTTAGTCACTATTTCTGTTGCCTCAAGTTTCCACAAATGTAGTGACTTCTGACAACACAAATTTATTCTTACGACTCTGTAGGCCAGGGACCAAAATGAACCTCCTTGGATTAAAGTGAAGGTGTTGACTTCCAGAAGAGCTGAGGGAGAATCCACGGCTTTGCACTCCTCCAGCCCTAAATGCTGCCCACCTTCCCTGCTGCTGGCGTCTTCCCCCTGCAACGCCAACAATCTCATCACCTCTGTTTCCACTCCTACATCTGTTTCTCTGAGTCTCTGCCTCCCTCTTTCACTGATAAGGACTCAGGATTAAATTGGGCCACCCAGATAACCCACATTAATCTCCCCATCTTAAGATCCTTAACTGAATCACATCTTTAAACTCCCTTCTTCTACCATGTAAAGTAAAATATTCACAGGTTGCAGGAATGAGGACACGGACATCTTTGGGGGCTGTTCTTCGGCCTCATGGAAGTGGCTTTGTGGTATGCACCCTCCCACCCTCCCCAAGAAGGACAGACATTTGTACTTCAGAAGAAAAGCCTACCACACGGATTTCTAAAAACTGGAACTCAAGGCACGCCATCATCTGGGTGTGAAAGAGGAACAGAGGAGAGGGTGGGATCCTCCCAGTGTGTTAAAAATGGTACAGAAATATCTCTCTCAATGACATTGTGTGCAGAGAACGGATTACAAGTTCTAGTTCCTACGGCTCCTCTGTAGTGATATGTAACATGAAATGTATTTAAATTCCCCTGCTCACTGAAAGTACATTATGTCTGGAGAGAGCCAGTGCACCTGGAAGGGCCATAATAAGCTTCCCAAATCCTTATGAGTTTATTTTTACCACTAAGTGCCCGTTTTTCATACAGGAATCCTCAAAACCCCATAGATAACGCTTGACTTCACGACACAGGGTGGCCGCCATGTGCTGGGTGTCTGCGACCCGCAAGGCGCTAACACATTCTATTCATTCCGCCTCCGCTCCTCGGAGACACTTAGTCCACAAAAGGAAACCAAGTCTCAGGGAAGTCATGTGCCCGAGATCACGCACGGATGACTGGCTGACCTAGAATTCAGATATTGGTCTGTCTAATTCTAAAGGCTTCTTAGCTCCCCTTCCGCGAGGGTGCCACAGACTCTGCGTGGGTCCTTCCACATTCCCTAAGCCCATTTTGTCATCACTCCTCTCACTTCCTCTACTTCTCCTGTGCAGTGCTCTTTGGGTCAGATCCCGAACCAGGACTATCCATGTCTGAGATTGGGGCAGGGCCTATGAATGAAATCTGATGAGCACGAAGACTCAGGGCACAGGGACATGAGGTGTGGGCGTGGCTGAGTCATGGAACTGAAGCTGATTCTGCCCCAGGATGATTTCGAGGAGCCCAGGCTCCCACAGACTTTGGACTTCACAGCTGCCAGCGAGTCCTGGGTATGTCCCATGACTGTTGCCTGGTGTCTTTGTCCAGCCTCTGGTCCTCCGTGGGCCATCTTCTCCGTGGACCCCTGACCCTTTACATGTGCATGAATAGTCCCTGTTATTGGTTCCTGGCCCCACACAACAGCTAACATCAGGCTTCCCCAGCTGGCTGCCCCCACATCCTCAAGCCCCCATGGCTTGTTTATCTTTCAAGGCCCCAGGAACTTGTCTGGTAGGCCCCAGCTGCCCAGAGTGCTGGTTTTGAGCCAACAATGCATATTAAACAAGAAGAATGATTAAACATAAAGTTTGGAACAATGTATATTTTTCTTTAGTGTAGGACAAGTCTATGATTTAAAAATGTAGGCAAAACTTTAATTTCAACCACTTTTCTCTCTGACATGAAAACAGGGATGATACAATTACAGGTATGTTGCATTGTTTGTTATATGGCCCAGCCTGGTTGGGGTAAGGGGTTGGGGGAGGGCTCCCAGAGATGAGAAAAGAATTAATGTATTGCACGTGTCCCATGACTCACACACTTTTCCTCATTTCACACGCATCTGAAGTTGACTGCATCATAAAAACACAGTGGTCCAGTTGGGACTGTGACACGTTTATGCCTGCCTTTAAACATGTGACTTTAGTGGTTAAGACTTGGTACCTGTCTGGACAATGACCATGACCTGTCGTCTGAGTCAAAAAAAAAAAAAAACCATGGAAGGACCATTAAGGAAGGGAGTCCCTGTTCTGGTCAACTAAAAGCATTCGGATACCTGACAGAGAAGGGGCCATGAGTCAGACTTGCAGAAGGAACATAAAGCAGGAAGAAAATCTGAGCAATCAGATGGGGGCATGCTTTCAGAAGTTGTGGCATCACCAAGGTTCCGTGAGCCAACGGGGTAAGGAAGGAAAAAGTAGACATCGGGGACTTTGATTCAGAAAGGGGAACACTGAACATCAAGAAGCTTTGGGAATGCATGAAATTACTTTGCTTACAGTCCTTTCTTTACAGATGCATGAGAAGGATACATGACTTAAATCCATACCTAAAGTCTGCAAGAGCTCTTTCACTAAATGTACAACGACAATATTAATGACAAAAAAGCTCAAGGTTCTGTAAACCTCAAACTGTTCTAAAATATAAAGTTTCCTTAAAAAAAAAAAAGCACTGGTTAACAGTAAAATGAAGGAAACTTTCTGGTATATAAAACAATGTACTCACATAGGATTTTACTCATATATGGAATTTAAGAAACAAAACATATGAACAAATGGGAGGTAGAAAGAGAGGGAAACAAATCTCAAGAAACTCTTAAGGATCGAGAACATGCTGAGGGTTGATAGAAGGATGGGGGGGTAGGCTAGATGGGGGATGGCCATTAAGGAAGGCACTCATGAGGAGCAGCAGGTGTGGTATGCGAGTGATGAATCACTGAATTCTACTCCTGAAACCAATTTTTCACTGCATGTTAACTAACTAGAATTTAAATCAAAAATTTGAAAAATAAATAAATAAATAAAACTATTCCCTACACGGAAAGAATTTTTAAAAATTAAAAATAAAACAATGTGTACACAATTGATTACTAAGATTCAGTGAAATACAAAATTTTATTTTTCACTTTGTGTCATTTTGTCACTAGAGTTGACAGACAATAACTTCCTAAAACAAGAGAGTGATTTTTTTATTATGTTACGTTAGTCACCAAACAGTACTTCATCAGTTTTGATGTAGTGTTCCGTGATTCATTGCTTGCATGTAACACCTGGTGCTCCATGTGATCCTTGCCCTCCTTAATACCCTTCCCCAGGTTCACCTGTCCCCCTATCCTCTCCCCTCTTAAACCCTCAGTTTGTTTCCCGGGTCCATAGTCTCTCATGATTCATCTCCTCCTCTGACCCGCCCCCCTTCATTTTTCCCTTCCTTTTCCTAATATCCACCATGCTATTCCTTATGTTCCACAAATAAGTGAAACCATATGATAATTGTCTTTCTCTGTTTGACTTATTTCACTTAAATGTCTATGCTGCCCAGAGCAATCTATACTTTCAACACCATCCTGATCAAAACACCAATGGCATTTTTTCAAAGAGCTGGAACAAATAATCCTAAAATTTGTATAGAACCAGAAAAGACCCTGAATTAATCTTTGACTAATCAGGAAAAATATCCAGTGGAAAAACGACAATCTCTTCAGTAAATGGTGCTGCAGAAATTGGACAACTATGTGTAGAAGTATGAAACTTGACCATTCTCTCACACCACACACAAAGATAAACTCAAAATGGATGAAAGACCTCAATGTGAGACAGGAATCCATCAAAATCCTAGAGGAGAACATAGGCAGTAACCTCTTCAACATCGGTCACAGCAATTTCTTTCAAGACATGTCTCCAAAGGCAAGGAAAACAAAAGTGAAAATGAACTTTATCAAGATCAAAAGCTTCTGCACAACAAAGGAAACAGTCAACAAAACAAAGAGGCAACCCACAGACTAGGAGAAAATATTCACAAATGACACTACAGACAAAGGGCTGATATCCAAGATCTATAAAGAATTTCTCAAACTCAACACTGAAACAAAAATAATCCAGTAAAAAAATGGGCAGAAGACATGAACAGACACTTCTCCAAAGAAGACATACAAATGGTAACAGACACATCATCTTTAGCCATCAGGGAGATTCAAATCAAAATCACGTTGAGATACCACCTTACACCAGTTAGAATGGCCAAAATCAACAATACAGGAAACAACGTGTGTTGGAGAGGTAGTGATTTTTAAACTTTAATTTATGCTGATGTTTCCAGAAGGGTAAAAAACCTGACTCCTTTCCTACTTTTGCACCAAATAGAAAATCAAACTATCTTAATAGAAGAAAGGCTATTTGAAGTTAATAAAGTGTGATGTGGTTTCATCAGTAGGTGAGTCTTTGTGTTTCATGTGTCTCCACACTAACAAGTCCCATGCTTGTGTTGCCCATAAATAAGGCAAATCAGATGGGAGTGGGATTTTGAGAATTTACCCACATTCATGAAAGGAGACATATCTCAATATGACTCATTTGCTTTTTAATATAATTCAGGTGCAAATGAAGGGTATCTTTGATAATTACCAATTTCCTACATATAAAATTTGTTCCACATAGCCTTCTTTTTTCAAAAAAGATTTTATTTATTTATTCGAAAGACAGAGATCACAAGTAGGCAGAGAGGCAGGCAGAGAGAGACGGGGGCGGGGGGACAGGCTCCCTGCTGAGCAGAGAGCCTGATGCAGGGCTCAATCCCAGGACCCTGAGATCATGACCTGAGCTGAAGGCAGAGGCTTAACCCACTGAGCCCCCCAGGTGCCCCTGTTCCACCTAACTTTCAATTCATGATGTTATACAACCATTTCCTATAAACACACCCATTTCCATCTGGATGGGAGTCGGTTTGTGATTTATAATGTTTCTAATTCTGTAATATTAATATAGTGCTGCATCAAATTCCAAAGAAAGAGTGTGACTTTTGTCATGAAACAGTCAGAAAAAGTTCTGCACGTTTGAAGTTTTTCCTCAAATATCTCTCTTGAGTTGTAACCAGAAAATCTGTTGTTAAATGCCATATGCTTCACTGTTGCTCAGCGGTTGGCGTATGTAATTGGTGTTTATTAGGCATGCCTGCTGATCAGAATAGAGTCTGAGAAGCTGACAAGTGGTGGAGTGTGCTTCTATTTATCTTTGGGTCTACATTGTAATGACTTTTATCCTTAAAAACCTCTTTTCTTGCCTTGTCAATTCTTGCCATTCTAACTGGTGTAAGATGCATCTCAGTGGGGTCTTGATTTGAATTTCCCTGATGGGGAGTTGTGGAGAAAGGGGAACCCTCTTACACTGTTGGTGGGAATGCAAGTTGGTGCACTCACTCTGGAAAATGGTGCAGAGGTTCCTCAAAAAAATTAAAAATAGAGCTACCCTGTGACCCAGCAATTGCACTACTGGGTATTTAGCCCAAAGATACAGATGTAGTGAAAAGAAGGGCCATATGCACCCCAGTGTTCATAGCAGCAATGGCCACAATAGCCAAACTGTGGAAGGAGCTAAGATGCCCTTCAACAGCCGAATGGATAAAGAAGATGTGGTCCATATACACAATGGAATATTACTCAGTCATCAGAAAGGATGAATACTCAAGTTTTGCATCAACATGGATGGAACTGGAGAAGATTACGCTGAGTGAAATGCATCAAGCAGAGAAAGTCAATCATCATATGGTTTCACTTACTCGTGGAAAATAAGGAATAGCATAGAGGACATTAGGAGAAGGAAGGGAAAAATGAAAGGGGAGAAATCAAAGTCTAAGACAAAGCATGAGAGACTATGGACTCTGAGAAACAAACGGAGAGTTTCAGAGGGGTGAGGGGTGGGACAGTGGGTGAGCCTGGTGGTGGGTATTAAGGAGGGCATGGATTGCATGGAGCACTGGGTGTGGTGCATAAACCATGAATCATGGAACACTCCATCAAAAAGTAATGATGTACTGTATGGTGACTTACATTACACAATTTTTTAAAAATTAATTAATTAATTAATTAAAAAATAAAAACCTCTTTCCAAGTTCATCTATCTAGCAAATATTTATTGGGTATTCACCATAAGCCATGCACTCTTATGTTAAGCTCAATTAACAAGGGCCGCAAAATAAGTCAATATTTGTATCGGGTGAAATGTATAAGACCTTCCACAGAACTTTAATTCAGAAATTATTAAGATAAGCAATGACATCTGATTAAAGAAAAAGATTTGTTTCCCATAAGAGTGTGATCTAAGAATCAAAGTCCCACCTAATTTAAAACATTTATACAATATTTTCCTTCCTTGCCTACAATGTCCACCTTTACCCACATTTGTTTTATAAAGGCAAGTCTGAAAGAGCAGTCATGGAAAACTATGTTCCACAAAACCTAAAGAATTCATCACAAGAGTTACACCACAAGAAATACTAAAGGGAATTCTTCCAGCTGGAGAAAACATTTTCTACTTGAAGCAGGAATAAGCAGGAGCTAAGAGTGAGAGAGAGAGAGAGTGTGTGTGTGTGTGTGTGTGCGTGTGTGTAAAATACAAATATGTAAAGAGGAGCAAATATATATGTATATGTAAAAGAGAAAATGTTTACCATTGACTTTAAAAAGTAACAATCATAATAATATGTAACACCTAGAAGTAAAACATAGCACAGCAATACTAACAAGGGCAGAGGATGATAAATGAATGTAAAAAGTCTTCGAATGTTTTACTGTTTACAAGTAGTAAAAATAACACAAGCCAGGCAACTCCAGGTATATGTTGACTCTCTAGAGTAACTACAGACTGAATTAAAATATGTATATCTATGTATACATATATAGAAATAGATATATATAAAAACCCTAACTAAAAAGCTTGTAGAAAAGTAAAATTATAAAAAAGTAACCAGAAAAAAGTAGGTAGCCACCAAAAAATAATACCAATTAAAATTATTAATAGGATTGGGAGGGAGACAAACCATAAAAGACTCGATCTCAAAAAACAGACTGAGGGTTGCTGGGGGGAAGGGGCTCGCAAGAGGGTGATGGGGATATGGACATTGGGGAGGGTATGTGCTTTGGTGAGTGCTGTGAAATGTGCAAACCTGGCGATTCACAGACCTGTACCCCTGGTGATAAAAATACATTATATGTTTATTAAAAATTTTTTTTAATTTTGCAATAATAAAAAAATCATTAATAGAGAGATATGACATAGATATCATTAAAAAGATAACAGAGGAGAAAATGGAATAATTGAAATAATTCAAAAGATAGGTAGGAGAAATAAGTCAATTGGAGAAAGACAACTATCATATGATCTCCCTGATATGAGGAAGTGGAGATGCAACCTGGGGGGTTTGAGGGGTAGGAAAAGAATAAATGAAACAAGATGGGATCCAGAGGGAGACAAACCATAAGAGACTCTTAATGTCATAAAACAAACTGACGGTTGTTGGGGGGCGGGTGGGGTTATGGACCTTGGGGAGGGTATGTGCTATGGTGAGTGCTGTGAAGTGTGTAAACCTGGCGATTCACAGACCTGTATCCCTGGGGCTAAATATACATTATATGTTTATAAAACAAATTTTTAAAAGAGAGCTAGGAAGGAGAAATCATGCAACAAAAACCAGAATATGGAAATAATGTAGCAAAATGGTGAACATAAATCCAACTATACCAACGTTAAAGTAAGTGGCCTAATCAAAAGGAAATTAAGCAAAAATATTACCAGACAGAAAGAAAAAAACAGACTCAAGTCTATGCTGCTGACACATAGCACACACAGACTAACCTAAAAAAGGACAGAATAACGGCCATGCAAACAATATGGCAGGGTGGAGGGGCAGATATTGCTCTATTCCTATAACACAAGGCGAGCTTCAGGTGAGTAATTACTACCAGAGACAAAGATGAGTATTTCATAATTAGAAAGGCCAGTTCATCAGGACAATATAAACATCCTAAATGTGTCTGCATGTAATAATCTAGCTTCACGATAAAGGAAGAAACAGGGGCACCTGGGTGGCTCAGCAGTTAGGCATCTGCCTTCAGCTCAGGTCCTGATCCCAGGGTCTTGGGATCTAGCCCTGCATAGGGCTCTCTGCTCAGCAGGAAGCCTGCTTCTCCCTCTCCCACTCCCCCTGCTTGTGTTCCCTCTCTTACTGTGTCTCTCTCTGTCAAATGAATAAATAAAATTCAGGTGAATTAAAAAAAGGAAGAAACACACATCCAGAAACCTAGGTGGGGATTTCACACACCGCTGGCATAAGCAGGTGCAACGTGGGGGCAGGACACTGGGGCAAATACAGTGGGAAATACCACACCAACCAGAGGCAGGATAAACATCTGTTTCCACCAAGAACGGAAACTTCACCAAAATAGGCCACATGCCGAAGAGTAGACCAAGTCCCAACAAATTTTGGAAGACTGGAGTCACACTGAGCATGTGCTCTGAAAAAAAGGGGAATGACACCAGAAATCAACACCAGAAAGAGCCCTAGAAAACCCCTGCTGCTGAGAAATGAAGCGACATGCCTCCACGCGACCCATCTATCAGAGAAGATGTTGCTGTAAAACGTATAAAATGTCTTGGACCAGATGGTAATAAAATTATGATATGCTAACACTTGTGGATGTTGCTTAGAGGGGAAACCATAGCTTCAAATGCTTAGTTAACTAAGCAAGAATCCAGAGAAAGAATAGCAAATTCAACAAGAGAAGGTGGAAGCAATTAAATTATAAATGTAAGAGCAGAACTTAATAGAAGACAAATGTGCACTAGGGAAAACCAACAAAATTTGGTACTTTGAAAAACTAATAAAAAGTGACTCTTTTTTAAAAGGGCTAGTACACCAAAAAGGTGGCATTGGCAGGGGTCAAAATGGAGATCAAGGCAGTGCTGGAACAAGAACCCGGGTCCAGAGGATCAGCAGATACAGATGAGGACACATGGGGAAAGCAGCTCAACAAGGTCCTGTCCAGCATTTGAGCGGTTCTCCTGGCCTTTCCCTCAGAGCCACAAGGTGGCGCCAAACCTCAAGACTTTCCTTCAGCCGCTACTCCCGCCGGGTCCAGCGTTCTTCCAGCCTCCATACTCCGATACTCCGGAAGTGGGAAACTTGGGCATCCACTTTCACCATCAAAATACAGAGCTTCCGTCCTTAAGTACCTTACTTCTGGATTAAAATTCAGATCTAATTGGTGGGGTCTGTACCCTAGCTGCAACTTCTGTTATCTTCAGAGTTATTGTTATCCCTATTAAATAGTAGTTACACTTAACAGTGAATAATTCATCATATTAAGGTTTCCCCTTTCAGATTACGGTTTGGTTTTCCTGCACAGATCCCGACCTTCAAAAGTAGCAGCACGAGTCTGACTTTGAACTGCACAGGCTGGTGTTTGAGTTTTCTGTCTAGTGTAGACTGTAACAAAACTAGAAACGTTATTTTTTAAAGACTGCATAAGATTATTATAGGTTATAATGTGACCCATGTGCATAGAAGTTATGCAACGAGTGCAAAATATAAGCCAACATAATTTAGGTAATTTGGGCTACACATTTAAATCAAATGATTCCACGTGCTCCTTACTACCTATGATTCTACAGTTTACAAATTGACACAATTCCTCTTTATTGCACTCCATTCTCTTTTTCCTAACAAGCATATTGGTCAAAATTTAAGGATTTCAAGTCACATTACCTCAGTGAAAATCTTTCTCTGCAGTAGTTTGCACTTTGCCAAAGTAATTGCACATTCCAGGACAAACAGGCACAAAAGACAGTACATTCCATGATTCCGTTTATCTGAAGTCTGAAAACAGGCAGATCCCACCAGAAAGTGCCAAAGGGCCAAGGGTGTTAATGGCCGGGGTGTTAATGTTATATGTCAGCTTACCTAGGCTATCGTCCTCGTCTACCAAACACTAGACTAAGCGCTGCTGTAAAGTGACTATCATCCACAATCAGCTGACTTTTAGGAAATGAGTAGATCCTGCATGACCTGGGTAGACCTTAAAATAGAACTGAGGTTTTACTGGGGAAGAAGGAATCCCACTTGGGGCCTGGAGCACCAGCTCCTGGTGGGGAGGTCTGGCTGCCCCTCCTGACAGGGAGCCCTCTGCATTTCAGACTTGCCCAAACAATGCCCACATTTCCTGTTACATGCAGAGACAGACAGAGATGCATGGGTCTACCTAGCTGTCTAGGTTGCGATCTATCTATGTCTCTAGCCATCCCTCTGTCTATCTATCTATCATCTATCTATGTTATAGAATGAATGTTTGTGTCCTCTCAAAATCTCTATGTTGAAACCCTACCCCTAGTGTAATGGATTGGAGGGTAGAGGGGTTGGGAGGGAGTCAGGGTTAGATGAGGTCATAGGTCTCCACCCTCAAGAATGAGTCACAGAGAGCTTGCGTCCTCTCACTAAGGTGAGCTGAGTACCCAGTGACAACAGCCACCTGTGCATGAGAAAGCTGCTGTCACCATACACCAAAGTTTCCAGTTCCTTGACCTTGGACTCCTCAGCCTTCAGAACTGTGAAAAATTAAATGTCTGGTTTGTAAAGCACCCAGTCTATGGTATTTTATAGCAGCCAAACTAAATATAAAGGTAAATATAGATATAAATATACACATACACATATACATATATATGTAATTTCTAGAGTGAGAGAAATGTTCTGTATCTTCATTTGGGCAGTGGTTACAAAGACTGTAAAAACTTTCAGAATTTAGTTTTACCATTTGTATGGGGAAAAAATAAAGAATCCCCCCTGCCACTTACCATGACCCCAAAATTAATTTTATATGGACAATAGAACCAATTATATAATCTAAAATTATAAAGTTTTTAGAAAGAAAATTTAGAGAATATCTTTATCCCTCTCCAAAAATCTAATAGACCTGTATATGAGAAAGCCTTTTTTTTTCCTGTTTAAGGCCTTGCCTATTGAAAGCCTTGAATCCAAAAGGTAGATCGTTTTTATATATATATATATATATATATATACACACACACACATATATATATAATTTATTATTTATATATTGTATAATTAACATTATTTATAAGCATATATAAAAATGTATATATAATAATATATAATATATATAATGTATATATTATATATATAAAATATTATATATTATATATAACATATATAATATATATAATAATATACATATATGTGTATATATAAAATGTATATATATAATAATATACATTTTATATATACACATATATATGTTTCCCTAATAACTAGTCATGCTGACACAGTATCCCTATGTGTTAATCATTTGCATATTTTCCTTTGGGAAGCTTCGTTCAAATATCAGGTTGTTTTCTTTACTATTGAAGTATAGGCATATATAAAAATGTATATTATTAAGGGCGCCTGGGTGGCTCAGTGGGTTAAGCCTCTGCCTTAGGTTTAGGTCATGATCTCAGGGTCCTGGGATCAAGCCCTGCATCAGGCTCTCCACTCAGTGGGGAGCCTGCTTCCTCCTCTCTCTCTGCCTGCCTCTCTGCCTACTTGTGATTTCTCTCTCTCTCTCTCTCTGCCAAACAAATAAATGAAATCTTAAAAAAAAATGTATATTATTATATGTATACATTTTTATATATATACATATATATGTATACATATATATTATAATATATATACATTTTATATATGCCTATACTTCAATATATATTGAATATACTTCAATATATATTTAAATATACATTTTTATATATGCCTATACTTCAGTAGTAAAGAAAACAACCTGATATTTGAACAAAGCTTCACAAAGGAAAATATGCAAATGATTAACACATAGGGATACTGTGTCAGCATGACTAGTTATTAGGGAAACACAAGTTAAAACCACAGTAAAGAAGGCCCACTACACAACACTCTAAAGGGCTAAAACTTAAAAAGACTAAAGATACCGAATGTCAGAGTGGATGTGAAACATTGGCATTCCCACCCGGCTTGCTGGAGTGTAGGATGGTACAGTCACCACGGTGGTTTCTTATAAAGGACGTGTGTGTACCTGTTCTATAATCCAACAATAATGACCTTAGTATAAATAAAATACATGCCCCAAAACAGACTCCTGCCACAAAGTTCCCATTTTATTCATAACAGCTCCAAACTGGAAAGAACTCAATATTCACCAAGAAGAAAATGCTGAGTATATAACAGGAGGATTGTTGTACAATAGAATACTACTCCATAGTAAAAGGAAGAAACTACTGATAAATGCAATAAAATTGAAAAACCTTTAAAAACATCATGGTATGCAGGAAAAATCAGATAAGTACATGAACCATAACCCCTCCTCCCACCTCTACAGGCATGTGTGGGGCTCACTTCGGACCTCTATCGTGATGAGCACATACACACACCCAGGGAATCTGCATGCAGCCAGAGGGTGAGGCCCCACACCCGGGACTGCCGGACATTATTAACCCAAGTCATGGATAATTGAAGGAAAACTGGCATAACCCAGCTGAGCAGAACAACACCCCAAAAGAAAGGCAGACTTTGAACAAACTGTTAATCCTAAAATGGAGCTCCATCTACCCTTAATTCAGCTTTGAAGACAGCTACACACAATATCAAATCTGCCTCATACCCACTTGAATTTTTGAAGCTCACATGACTATCAGACAAAGGGCTACCTTCCTGCTCTGACACTGACCCCCAGCTGAGAGTGACAGCTGCTCTGTCACTGTTTCCGTCCGCTACATGTAACAGAGATCCCAAAGTAAATGATTTATACAAAAATGCAAAATTTATACAAAAATAATTTTTTCGCTCTCATATGTCTGAATGTAGGTAATCCATGAGATCCTCGTAGCCAGGCCCCTTCTACCCCACACTCTATCATCCCTCATGCATTCATCCTCATTACTCAGGATTGCAGGCAGGGCTCCAGCCATCATATCTGCATTCCAGAGAGCAGAATGGAAAAAAAGAATCAAGAAGAAGGGGGCACGCTGCATCAAGCATCTCTCTTTTAAGGAAGGATTCTGCCAGCTATTACATGATGCTGCTGGTTATATCCTATTAACTAGAATTAGCCATTTGGCCAGATTTAGTGACATGGTCACACCTATGACACACAAAGGGAGCTGGAAAATGTCATTTCATCTTTATTCTTAGCCACTGGGCACCTAGCTAAAGTCAGGCATTTCATTACTGTGGAAGAAGAGAACAGTGAAGACTGGAAGAAGCTAGTGGTCTTAGTCACATCTAGTTAAGAAGATTTATCTAGGGGCACCTGGGTGGCTCAGTCAGTTAAGTGTATGACTCCTGATTTGGGCTCAGGTCATGATCTCAGGGACCTGAGATCGAGCCCCGACGCAGGCTTCACGCTCAGGGCAGTCTGCTTGAGATTCTCTCTCCCTCTCGGTCTGCCCCTCCCCATACTCACGCATGTGCTCTCTCTCTAAATAAATAAAATGTTTTTAGAAAGGTCAATCTAGCAAACTCATTTTTAGATGTGATCTGACATGAGTAATGCTTCATGGCGTCTACCTCACATCCGTAGTACTCAGGTCAATGCTGCATGTTAAAACCCACGGCCCCCACAGCTCAGTGGCCTGACATAATGGAAACATGTTGCTCGTTCACGCAACAGGTATCTCCCTCCAACGGGCAGTTTTCCTCCTCAATGCCATGCAGAGATAGAGACTTGGAGTTGGCCAGAATTCACCCAGCAGAAGAGAGCCGAGTGGGCAGAGCTGCACTTCGGAGCCGCGGCCCAGGTGCGACACCCTCCACTCCCGTCGTACTGCTTAGGCTCGGCCTCAGCCACAGCCAGGGCCGCTGTGAAGAGGCCGGTTAACGCCTCTCGGCAGGGAGCCGGGTCTCTCTCCGAGGCAACGTGCGTGAGCACACGCGGCAGCTCCTCGCCGAGCGGCGTCACTGGAGTCACCACGGGAAGCTGCAGCGCCGCCCTCCGGGAAGACGGGGAGTGCGCCGGCGGGAGGGGCGGCCGTGTCCACCGCGCTCTGGAGATGAGCGCTTGCGGCGGGAAGATAAAGCCCCTTCATCTTGCTGAGACGGGAAAGAGAGAAGAGCCTGCCATTTTGCCAACATTTCTTTGCGTATGAAAAATTCACTAAGCCAAGAAAGCAGTCAGATTTTTTTCTTCCCTCTAAGGAACTTGTCCATTTTGTTTAAATTTCAAAATGTACTGACATGAGATTACAGAAGAAGACACCCGCAGAGTGAGGTAAGGGATTTGGGGCCAGAAGTGGGGGCACCTCTCCCCGCAGGCCGTGATGTGTGGGGCTGAGGCCAGCGAGTGGAGAGGTGAGCCGGTGTCCAATGCCCCGGGCGGGTGAGGGGTGCAGCCGAGGTGGCCCACCGACACCTCTCACGGGAGCCCCCGCGCGTCTGGATCTGTTCCCCGGTGGCGGCCCTTCAATTCCATTCGAGGCACACCTTGGGACTCATCCATCCCACGTACCCCTGGGGGTCCCGCTGGTGCTCCCATCCTTGCCCCACCTGGGTGAGAGCGGGGTTCCTACTCACACATCCTGGTTTGAAACCAAGACTTTTTCTCTCTCTGTGGAAACAAATGAAACCAAGGAACACGCGGCTGGTGGGATGTGGTCCGCATGCCCCGCCCATCTGGAAAGAGCTCCACTGCGCCCCCTCGTTCCTGGGGTTCGGCGCAGGGAAAGAGCCCTGGCCCCGGGGAACGTGGCGTCGGTTCTTCTTTTCCTAACCTCAGAGATTCGGCTTCCTTGAGGGTAACCATTCGCCAAGCGAAAGGCTCTAGTTCCTCACGTTTCGCAGCTGACTGACCACGTGAAGTCTGGGCCAATCTGAGTGAGCGAAAGGACTTTGGGTGACCTTGGGGAGGCTCGCATATCTAGGCACCCCTTAATCCTTCCCTTTTCCTTTTTGCCCTCGGAAATGCTCGGCCACGAGCACCACCACCACCACCCCCCCCAGCAGGTGTGTGGTGGTCTCGTGTTCCTGCGTGCGGCGGCAATGCCAGCGTTGGCCACCAGGGGGCAGGCGGTGTCCCCCCCGTCCCCGCATCAGCCAGCGCAGACTCACCGGCGGTCGTCCCGGCCATTCTCTAGCACCAGCCACACAGGCACCTTCGGTTACGGGCACCAACTGCACAGCCCGAGCGGATCTGAGCGGGGCTGCGGGCTCCACGGTCCTCTCGCTCGTTCGTTTCCGCAGCTAACTGAGCCCTGACAGGAACGCTGAGGACGGCCGCTGCCCTGCCCCTCCGAGCGCACATTCTTGGGGAAAGATGGACATCACCGCAAAAACAAACAGACGTGAAGAAAAAAGCCCAAGGCGTGCGTAAATACAGCAGGGCGCCGGAGGTGCGGGGGCCTGAACCGGCCGCCGTGAGGTGCCGTCTAGGCTGTGACCGCGAAGGACCAGGGGAAGCCGCTCCGCACAAGCCTGAGGACGGCGGGGGTGGGGGAGGGGGAGGCTGCTCCGCGCAGACACTGGGACCGAAGTGAGTGCGGCCACAGCAGCGGCGACAACCGCACCAGCAGGGGGGCAGCACCGGGAGAAGAGGGGCGAGGGAGGGCAGCGGGTGGGGCTGGGGCCTGGCGTCCATGACCTAGTTCCCTGCGGAAAAGCCCCAGTCCAGGCGCTGGCAACAAAGGACGGGTCTCATTCGCGGCTTCTCGGGGCCAGGACTGGGCTGGTCCTGGGAGCCTCTCCTCCCAGAGATCCCCAGAGGCTGGCGCTCCGCTCTGCCCTGAGGCCCCATGGGCAGGACGGCAGCCCGTGCACTCCCTGGTGCCGGCAGGACTTGGGTGGACCGAGGGCCTTCTCGGTGGTGGACTGCGTGAACCTCTCCTAGCACGGCCCCAAAAATGTCTGCTTCTGCCTCAGAATGAGGGATGTGAGATGAGAGAGAAAGAGGGAAAGGGGGAGACAACAGGAGAAAGAGTGAGCGAAACTTAACTCAAAGTCATTTCCAACTTTTGGAAGTGACAGTGTGTGGGAGAGAGGTCAGGAGGCCCAGTCCACATCCGCAGAAGGGAAGTGCACAGGGATGTGTCCACTGGGACGTGAGGATCACAGGGAGCCACTGTGGAGAGAAGGGAAAGGCCCAAAAGGTTCAGTGACTTGCCCAGAACCCCAGTAAGAAGATGGAGCCCCGCGTGAACCCAGCTGTGCCCTCCAGGTGGGGCCCCCAGCTGCAGGCTGCAACTCGTGCTTTCTCAGGAGACTCTGGAAAAGGCTGTGTTAGCAGAACTTGGGGAGGGGGGCACTTGGCAGCCTGGACTAGCATTTAACAACCCTAGCATCTGGGCAGAGGGAGCTAAAGCCACTGCCCTACTGAGTTCAAACTTATACAGCTCCTGAATCTACTGCCTCATTGGACAGTTGGGAAACTGAGGCCTACATAGAGGCAAGACCAAGGAAAAATAAAGACTTTCCCAAACAAAGAGAAACTGAGGGAGCTCATTGTCATCACAGCTTCCCCACAAGAAACGATGAAAGGCATTCTTTAATTGGAAATAAAAGGATGCAAATAAACATCATAAAAAGTATGGATATATGTGTAAAATTCCCAGTTAAGAGTAAATAAATAGAAGTCATATTCCTCAATATTGCAATGGGACATAATTTACTTATAAGTCTACTTTAAAAATTTTAAAAATATAATAAACATAACTGCAATAATTTGCTATTGGATGCATAATATAAAAACATATAAATTTTAACATCAATAACCTAAAATGTGAGGAGGGTGGGGAGTAAAAGTGGAAAGTTTAGGAATGCTATCAAAGTTAAATTGTTACCAGCATATAATAGAGTATTACATATATAAGATCTTAAGAAAGTATTAGGTACCTGGCAATCCCAAGAAGAACAAAGGTGGGAGCATTACACTTCCTGATTTCAAGTTATATTACACAGTTGTAACAATCAGAGCACTGTGGTACTGGCATAAAAACAGACACATAGAGACCAGTGGAACAAAAGAGAACCCAGAAATAAACCTCATACATACAGTCAACTAACATTTGACAAGGGAGCCAAGAACACTCAATGGAGAAAAGACAGTCTCTGCATTTAGTGGTGCTGGGATAACTATATCATCACGTGCAAAAGAATGAAACCAGCTCTCCGTCATAAACCACTCGAAAAACTAACTCAAAATAGATTAGACTTAAATGTCAGCCTGAAACCATAAAACTCTGAGAAGAAAACATAGGGGAAAAACTTTTCGCCATGGGTCTTAGAAATGATACCTTTTATATGACACCTGTATCACAAGCAACAAAATGAAAAATAAACAAGTAGGACTATAACAAACTAAAAATCTTCTGCACAGTGAAAGAAAGAAATCAACAAAATGGAAATGAAACCTACAGAACTGGAGAAATTATTTGCAAACCATATATCTGATGAGAAAGGGATTAATATTTAAAATATGTAAATATATGTGTAACATGGACACATGTAAAATACATAATATGTAAATACGTAAAATATAAAATATGTAAAACTGAAGAGCAAAAAAAAAAAAAATCAATGTGAAGATTGAAAAATAACCTGAATAAACATTTTTATAAATAAGATAAAGAAATGGCCACACTTCAAGGTTGCAGGTGGGGGAAGAGGGGCTAGAATTCTGCTTTTATTGGTGGTAAGGATGGGGGCCTAGGGTTTTTGTGGGCTCACTTTTTATGGTAAATTTTTATGGTGGAAATCTAAAGCATGGGAAGAGAAAAAAATGAGTGGCCCATATGGTCAGTTACCAAACCAACTGAGAAAAGCACAGGAGCCCCAGGGGCAGACGCTCAACAACTGAGCCATCCAGGTGCCCTATTACATATTATTTCAAACACTTCTCTCCATTCAATACAAAAAAGTTATCACACCCACTCCCTGAAACAACTCTTAGAGCCACTCTTCCTCCATGTGGTTTTAAACTCTGTTCAAAATGCCTTATAGGACAGACAGAATATCCACACATTGAAATAACAGCCCTCCCAACAAAGGATTCACGTATCACTCCAGCAATGATCTTCACTAGGTGTCTGTTCAAATCCTTCCCTAGGTAATTGATAGAATGGCTAAAATAGCAGTTTCCTAATACAACATTGTACTCAAAGTCCCATTACTCTTATAACCATTTTTATTACATGTGTTTCAAACACTTCTCTAAATGCATTCTGAAAGCTTATCACATCCCTTCCTTGAAACAACATTATTAATACTTTAAGAACACCTAGCACATTCTTAATACTTTAAGAACACCTACACCTAGCACTATAGCCATCTCTATGACTTTTTAAAAATTCTCTTAATGGGTCACAGACACAGCTACCATCCCTGTGTCCATAAATTGTAGTCTTGTCAGGGTAGGTTATATGTGCCCTCAGAAAGCCATCATAATTACATAGTTTTAGGCCTGTCTCCAAATGCATTACAGAATGTCTACCACATTCTTTCCATTAAATGACACTCCTCTGGGGTAGAATATAGGTTCCACTTTTATAAACACCTTTACTCCATGTGTTTTTGCCCCAATTTTATTGAGATATAATTGATACATAGTATAAGTTCACCTGTACAGCATAACCTGACATATATATATCTATATATAAAATACATTTTATATAAATGTAAAGAAGGAAAGAATATATATAAAATACATTTTATATATATAGATATATAATGTATTTTATATATAGATTACATATATATAATGAAATGACTATCACAGTAACTTAACATCCATTGTCTCATATAGATACAAAAGAAAACAATGTTCCTTATGATGAGAACTCTTAGGATCTACTCTCTTCACTATTTTTGTATATACCACACAGTAGAGCTAATTCTAGTCATCAGACTGGACTTTACATATGCAGTACTACTTCATGACTTACAGTTTATACATTTTGATCACCTTCATCCAATTCTCACATTTCCCACCCACCCCCTCAGGTAAGCACAAATCTGAATTCTTTTTCTGTATGGTTTTTTGTTTGCTTGGTTTTTACATTCCACATATAAGTGAGATGATGCAGTGTTTGTATTTCTCTAACTCACTTCACTTAGCATACCGTCCTCAAAGTCTATCGAAGTTGTCTCAAATTGCAGGGTTTCCTTCTTTTTATGGCTGAATATTCCACTATGTGTGTATTGTGTGTACCACACCTTCTCTTCCCATTCATCTGCCCATAAAAACTTGGGTTGTTTCCATGTCTAGCTAGTGTAGATAATGCTCCACCTGACTTGGGGATGCAGATCTCTCATTGACATTTTGTTTCCTTCACATGTGTTCCCAGAAGTGGAACACCTGTTTATATGGTAGTTGCACTTGTAATCTTTGTGGAACCTTCTTCCTATTTTCCACAATGGCTGCACCAAGTTACAGTCCCTCCAGCAATGCAGTTTCCCTTTTCCCCACACCCCTGCTAGCATTTTTCTCTTCTTTTTCTTTCTTTTTTTTTTCCCTTCTAATCATTCTAACAAGCAAAAGATATCTCATGGTTTCCATCTGCACTTCTCTATTGGTGATATTAAGCCCCCTTTTTTATGTACCTGATTGCCATATGAATATCTTCTTTGGGAAAATGTTTGTTTGGATTCTTTGCCCATTTTTAAATGTTTTGTTTTTGTTGAATTGCATGAGTTCTTTGTATCTTTCCGATATTAACCCTTCATCAGATATATGGTTTACAAATATTTTTCCCATACCACAGATTGTCTTTTCATTTTGTTGATCATTTCTTTTGCTGTGCAGAACTTTTCAGTTCAAGACAGTCCCGCTTGTTTATTTTTTGTTACCTGTGCTTTCGGTTGTTTTATGAAAAACAATCCTCACCAAGACCCATGTTTAAGAACTTTTTATCTATGTTTTCTTCTAGGAATTCTATGGTTTCTTGTCTTCCATTTAAGTCTTTTATCCATTTTGAATTCATTTTTTCTGAGCAGTGTAATATAGGGTTTGTTTCATTCTTTTACATGTGAATGTCTAATTTTCCCAGCACTATTTATTGAGTGTTCTTGGTTTCCTTGTCAAATATTAGTTGACTGTATAGGCATGGGTTTATTTCTGGGCTCTCGATTTATTTCTATCAGTCTATATGTCTGTCTTATGCCAGGACCATGCTGTTTTGATCACCTTAGTTTTATAAGATAGCTTGAAATCAGGAAGTGTGAACCTCCCACAGGATTGTCTTTGTTATCCAGGGCCTTTAGTTGTTCCATATAAAATTTAAGGATAACTTTTTTCTACCTCTGTAAGAACTTCCATTGGAATCTTGATAGAAATTGCACTGAATCTATAGATGGCTTTGGTTAATGTGGAGATTTCAAAATATTAGTTCTTGTACCAATGATATGGAATATCTTTCCATTCATGTTTTCTTCCATTTCTTTCATCGATGTCTTATACTTTTCAGTGGAAAGACCTCTCATCTCTTTGGTTAAATTTATTCCTAGGTATTTTACTATTTTTCATGATACTGTGAATAGCAATTTTATTTTTTGAAAATTTGTTTTTAGTGTATAGAAATGCTGCTAATTTTGTATCCTGCAACTTTCCTGAAATCATTGCTTAGCTCTAAAAATATTTTGGTGGAGTCTATAGGATGTTCTCTATATAAAATCATGCCATCTGCAAATATAGACAGTTTTACTTCTTCCAACCCTATTCTAACAACTTTTATCTCTTTTTCTTACCTAAATGTTCTTTTGGTATTATGCTGGATAGGAGTGGTGACAGGGGACACCCCTGTCTTCATTCTGATCTTAGAGGGAAAGCTTTCAGACTTTCACCATTGAGTATGACATTAGCTGTGGGTTTGTCATATACAGCTTTTGCTATGTTGAGATGTGTTCCTTCTGTAACTAATTTGTTATGAGTTTTTGTCAGGAAAAGATGTTTAATTTTGTCAAGTGCTCTTTCTGCATCTATTGAAATGATTATATGATTTCTTTTGTTCTTTTAATGTGTTGTATCACTTTTATTGATTTGCATATGATAAATCACCCTTGCATCCCAGGGATAAATCCCACTTGAACACGGTAAAAGATCCTTTCAGCGTGCCATTAAATTCAGTTTGTTGGCATTTCATCAAAAATTTTTGTATCTATATTCACCAGAAATATTGACCTATGGTTTCTTTTGTTGTAGTGCCTCTTTTTGGCTTTGGTATCAGGGTAATGCTGGCCTCATAGAATGAATTAGGAAGCATTCCTTCCTCTTCTGTGTTTTGGAATAGCTTGAGAAGGATAGCTATTGCTACATTCCAATATGTTTTGGTATGTTGTCTTTCCATTTACATTTGTCTCAAGATATTATTTTACCCATTAAATTTATTCTTTCATACACTGGTTTTTAAGGGAATATGGTTTAATTTCCATGTATTTGTGAGTTTTTCCAATTATCTTCCTGTTATTTTTTAAATTCATACCATTGCGGTCAGAAAAGATATTTGGTATGATTTCAATCTTCTTGAATTTGCTAAGACTTGTTTTGTGGACTAACATACAGTCTGCCCTAGTAAAGGTTCCACGTGGGCTTGAGAAGAGTGTATATTCTGCTGTTGTTGGGTAGAATGCTCTTTATATGTCCATTAGGTCCATTTGGTCTACAGTGATGTTCAAACCTGCTGTTTCCTGGTTGATTCTCTCTCTGGATGATCTCTCCTTTTTGAGAGAGGGGTATTTAAGTCCCTTAATATTATTGTATTGCTGTTTATTTTTCCTTTTAATGGTTAGTTTTACTTTATGTATTTAGTTGCTTTTATGTTGGGTGCATAAATATAAACAAATATTTTCTTTTTTATGGGTTGATGCTTTTACCATTATATAATGAACTTTTCTCTTTTTACTATTTTTAGTTCAAAGTTGATTTTGTCTCATTTAAGTAATTACCTCTGCTATTTTTGGTTACCATTTGCATGAATATTTTTTTCATCCCCTTGCCCTCAGTCTGTATCTTTTTTTTTCTTTTTAAAGATTTTATTTATTTGACAGAGAGAGAGAGAAATCACAAGTAGGCAGAGAGGCAGGCAGAGAGAGAGAGGGAGGAAGCAGGCTCCCTGTGGAGCAGAGAGCCCGACGTGGGGCTCGATTCCAGGACCCTGGAATCATGACCTGAGCCAAAGGCAGAGGCTTTAACCCACTGAGCCACCCAGGCGCCCCAGCCCTCAGTCTGTATCTTAATGCTAGAATCTCTTGCAGGCAGCATATTGTAGGATTTTATTGTTTTATCCATTCAATCATTCTATGTCTTTGAAGAAGCCATCTTTACATTAGAGCAGTATTGATAGGTAGGGACTTAAAATTGTCATTTTGTTCATCGTTTTCTGACTCTTCTGTAGATCCACTATTCTTGCTTATCCATTTGTTTTGATGTCTTTGGTAGGTATGCTTTGACTTCTTTATCATATTCTTTTGTTTAAATGCTGTAGGTTTTTCCCTTGTGGTTACCATGAAATATATCAAGTATCTTAAAATTGTAACTATTTTTTTAAAGATTTTATTTATTTATTTATTTATTTGACAGACAGAGATCACAAGTAGGCAGAGAGGCAGGCAGAGAGAGAGGAGGAAGCAGGCTCTCCGCCAAGCAGAGAGCCCGATGTGGGGCTCGATCCCAGGACTCCGGGATCATGACCCGAGCCGAAGGCAGAGGCTTTAACCCACTGAGCCACCCAGGCGCCCAAAATTGTAACTATTTTAAACTGATAACAACTTAAATTTAACAGCATTCCTAAGCTTTACACTTTTACTTCTCCTGACACATTCTCATTGAGGTTACTTACAATTTAGATATTTTTATATGGTATATACCCAATGAAGGATATTCACGGTTATTTTTAAGTTGTTTCTTTTTTACCTTTTAAACTTGTGTTGTTAGGGAATTATGTACCACCACAGAATAAGCCTAAGGACCACACACACACACACACACACACACACACACACAGAGTCTTGCAGGGCCTGGAGCTGGTCTCCCTTTCACCCAGTCAGAGAGGCTAATATATAGCCCCACCCACTCCTGAATGAAGATGCCCACCCTACCTGATGAAAAAGCCTGACATGAGCACTTGGGAAGCTGCCTTGAGTGGAAAACATGGTCCACAGCACTCCACATTTGCAGAGTGAGGACTCTGGTGCCATCTGGCCGGGGACCAGGAGCATAGTTGGGCCTGACCAGCTTCCCAAACAAGAGTTTGGCCAGCCTAGAGGCCCATTCTGCAGCCCTGCCTGGGCAGGGTAGCCACACCACTGCTCTGCCTGCCACTGATTACAACCTGCAGCTATTCTCTCTGCAGAACAGTTAGAACAGACAGCTCATCACCTCCTCATGAGCCCTTCACTCTCAGCATACCGTCCTAGGTCCACTGTCCTCCTCTGAGGGGCGCAAGACAGAACTAAGTGTCAAGGCCAGACATAAAACATTTCGGCTGGGTAAGAAAGAAACCTTCTCCAGAAGTTTCCAGAACAATTCTGCAGACAACTCTGGTGAGAACTAGAACATGTGCCAATCCCAAACAAATCTCTTGAGGAGTGTCTTTAGTGACTGGCATACTCCAATCAACCTTTACCTCTGAACCTTCCAAGGCTAAGGTGAAAAACAAGTTAAGGCTCTGCCATCAAGGGAAAAACGAGTGCTGGGTATAAAGAGTCTGTAAGAACCTATCAATTCTTCGAAAGTTAATTGAAGAAATAACACTTAATGCATGCACAGCTCATATTAAATTGCCCCTATAAGCTAGCTACTATTAATGTCCCCATTTTACAGATGAGAGTCTGAGTACAGACAGTAATTGGTCTCAAATCTATTTAGTGATAGAGCCAGACAACATCATAAGAACCCAGGCAATCTGGTCTCTAATTCTACAGCCTCTCCCATACTGGGAGAGAAATGAGTAAGACAAAATATGTATATACATCATAATACAAATGTAGATAGTTCCTGTTATACTGGGATATGCAACTCATACCTAAGAGGATTTCTCACTGGAACATTTCGGCTGGATATTTTCTCATATAATGGAAAGCAATAGTGTGTTGAACTCTAGTACTCTTCACATCTGCTTTCATCAATTAACTCAATATTGTTTATTTTTTAAAAAGATTTATTTTAGAGAGAGAGAGAGAATGTGCATGTGCAAGGGGAGGGGCAAAGGGAGAGAGAGAATCCATAAACAGACTTCTAGCTGAGCACACAGCCTGACTCAGAGCTCAAGCCCAGGCCCCTGAGATCACAACCGAAGCCAAAACCAAGAGCCGGCTGCCCAACCGACTGAGCCACCCAGGCACCCCAATATTGCTTATCCTGTATAATTAGTATTTTCACTACAACCACTGGTGGACCCCGAGGCAGGTGAAAACTTCAAAAACACAATGTTTGAATTCTTTATTGAAGAATTAATGTAAAACACTGGCCATATCCACTTTTATATGCCAGGAGAGAGTGAGAGAACATGTAAGAGATATGGTAAAATTGGGGAATGTTATTTCACTTAACATATAAATTGAGTAAGGTAAATTGGGTAGCTTTTAATAAGGAACACCACTGTTGTCACATAGTGAAAGGAACAAAATATTTTACATAGTAAATTCACATATATAAGCACTTATTACACAGGGTTCTTCACACACATGCTCACTGCTGCTGTTCTCATTATTCATCTTGTGCTGTGTTTTTAAGTGAGATGGGAAGCTGCGGGAGGACTCTAAACAGAGAGCGAACAATGTCAGACTTCCTGCTTTTATTAAGGAACATTTATACTCAAACATGAATATATATAAATAAAAATTTACCATGAATTTTGTAAATTGAATACACCGACAAGCAATATTGAGATAAAAAGAACACTATTAGCACCAGAGGAGCCCCCTTAAGTCAATCTCTGCAACCTGCCACCATCCAGGCAACCACTATCCCGACTTCTAACACCATGTATTACATCCGCCTGCTTTTTGAAGGAAAAAACACAGCACTTAGTCTTCTGGGCATGTAATTGTGGTTCATTCATTCCTACTGCTGTAGAATATGGCACTGAATGAAGAGCACAATTTATGCGTGCATTTTAGCGTTGGTGGCCGTTCGTGCTGTTTCCACTTCTGGGCTATTAAGAATACTACCACCATGATTGTTCTTTCAAGAAACATGTATTTCTTTTCTAGATAAACCTAGAAGTATAATCATGCAGGCAAAATTTACATGTATGTTCAGCTTTAGTAGAAAGAGCCCATTTCCCAAAGTGCACAACCTACATTCCCACCAGACTCATTTATTTACCAGTTGCTTCAGATCTTCATCATCAGTTGGTTTCATCACTGTAGTCATTCTCATGTGCAGTGGTCTTACGTTTTTGTTAGAATTTGCTTTTCCTTGATGACTAATAAACTGGGTAATTTTCCACATTTACTGGTCATTTAAATATACTCTGAAATTATGTTCAATCTGCTATTTTTCTTTTTCTTGTTGATTTGTTGGAGTTCCTTCTATATTCTGTAGAAGAGTGCTTGGTTTGAGATATGCATTGTGATTATCTTCTCCCAGTCTGTGGCTGGCTTTTAACTCCTCTGCTGCTTTTGGTTTTTGTTTTTGAACAAACAGCAGTTCTTAATTCTAATGTAGTTGAATTTATCTATTGTTTTTTTTTTTCTTGTTTAAGGTGTCTAAGCCAAAGTCATGATGCTCACCTATATTTCTTCTAAAAGTGTAACTGTATTACCTTTCACATTTAGATGTACAATCCATATGAAACGAATTTCTGTGTAGGGTGGGTGGCTATAGTCAAAATGTTTTTCTTACACTTACAGAGAGCCAATTAACCCAGCAGCATTTATCAAAAATACTATCTTTTTACCACAATATTACAGAGTCATCTTTGTCATACATCAATATATTGGGGCCTGTTTCTGGACACAGTTTATGCTTGTGCCTGTGCCACAGTCTTGATATCCAGCAATTTAAGTCCTGTAGATCTATTTTTCTATTTTCAATCTATTTTTCTAGTTTCTAGCTATGGTTAGTCAGTGTCTCTGCATATACATTTTATAAATTCAGATTTGCTAATTTCTAATTAGCTGCTAGATGGTGATTAGGGTTGCATGTACAGTCATCAACACAGTGAATATATCCTTCCATTTATTTTGGTCTTAAACATCCCTTAATTTGGTGATGCAGTTTTTGGATTTCTAGAACTTACTGTTTTAGGACTATTGTAAACCTAACAGCAATGTAACAGTAGTAAAGTCTACATCCTGATTTAATTTGATAAATACTCCTGTATAAGCATCACCACAATGCAGCGAACCCATCACTAGCAGGGATCCCTGCCCCTTTACTGCCTTCAGTCCACCAACATGAAAACAATTATTTCCTAGATTTTATCTGTTTCCCTTTTCCTTGTGTTTTTAGGCAGGCAGGTAAATCTGGTCTCTGCTCTCCTATCCTGGGTGGATACAGCTCTCCTGGTATCAATTTACTTTCTATTGGTAGTTTATATATAGAAACAATTTTTTCTATAGTGAGATTGCTAATTCACTTACTTCTGATAATATCTCCATAGATTTTTTTGCACATTTCTATGCAACGATACCACTTACCAATGAGTTATGCTTCAAGTTTCCCAGTTTTATTCCTTAAATTTCTTTTTCCTTTTTGTTTTATTGATGAGCTAGAGAATTCAGTCCTATGTTAAACACAAGTGGTAACAAGCATTCTTGTCTGATTAATATCAGGAAGAGATACCTCAATATTTACCTACTTAGTATGATGTTTGCTGTGTATCGGTTTCCTTGTTTTGAAGATTTATTCATTTGAAAGGGAGAGAGGCAGAGGCAGTGGGAAAAACAGACTCCCCGCTGAGCTGGGAGCCAGATATGGGGCTAGATCCCAGGACCTGGAGATCATGACCTGAGTGGAAGGCAAATAGTTAACCACCTGAGCCACCCAGGCACCCTGGTTTCCTTGTTTTTGATGAGCATTCCTAGTTTTGTTGTTTTTTAACCACAAATGGGTATAAAGTTTTATCAAATATATTTTCTGCATCTGTTGAAATAAGTGGCTTCACTTACTTTTTCTACTGATGTAACTTAAACTTTTATTTTACTGAAATAGTTTCACACTTACAAAACTCACAAGCACAATACCAAAAAAAACCTCTCATATCCCCTTCACTCAGATTCCCCTAACTGCACCACACCTCCTCCCTCTGTCCCTTACACACTTGCACTCACACACACGAATTAGTCTTTCTCTAGAGCATCTGAAAATAAACTGCAGACACAAGGCTCCATTACTACTACCCAATCCAGTGTGTATCTTCCACAAAGGCAGTAACATACAGAACCACCCAACAATCATCCAAGTCAGGAGATAAACACTGATAAACACCACCATTCAAGCCATACACTGAATTTTGCCAACTGTTCTAACAATGTCTAGTCTTCCTTTTTTGTTATTTTAAAATATCTACAGTCTTGGAGTGCCTGGGTGGCTCTGCCAGTTGAGTCTCTTGATTTTGGCTCAGGTCATGATCTCAGGGTTGTGAGATCAAACTCCGCTTGGGGCTCTCCACTCAGCAGGAAGTCTGCTTGAAGATTCTCCCCTCTGCCCCTTCCCTTACTTACCTGCTCACTCACTCTCTAAAATGAATAAATAAATAGCTCAGTCTCCTCCATCCGGAGCAGTTTTCATGTCACTCACATTTTTAAAGACTATAAGCTTTGCATTCAGTAAAATAACCTTTCAAATGGGTTCACCTGATATCTCCTCCTGAGCAAACACAGGTCACACTTTCTTGGCAAAAATACCATACAGATGATGCTGGCTCTTCTCAGTGCATCCCATCAAGGAATACATCATGTTGACCTGTCCTATTCCACTGGTGAGGTGAACTTTGATCACCTAATCACGTTGGTGTCTGCTGGGTTTAATCATAAAATCACCACATTTACCTTTGCAGCTGATTAGTATTTTGTGGAGAGATATTTGAACATTTTGCCCATACCCTATTCTTCATCAAACCTCTACCCACAAACCCTATCCTATGTTGGTAACTACCTCCTAAATCAACCACCACTCCAATGGCTGCTGAATGGTATTTTCCTATTTCATTATTCTCCTTCTATTAACTGGCATTTTTATGTAAAGAAAGTTTTCCCTTCTTGTCCATGAATTTACTCATTTATTTACATCACTATAAATTAACGGATTCCATTTTAT
Source organism: Mustela erminea (assembly GCF_009829155.1). Taxonomy (NCBI): domain Eukaryota; kingdom Metazoa; phylum Chordata; class Mammalia; order Carnivora; family Mustelidae; genus Mustela; species Mustela erminea. The sequence continues at coordinate 10,438,093 of NC_045627.1, read as the reverse complement.
TAAGTCTCTTGTGTTCTGATTCTATCGTTATTTTGATGTTCCAACTGTCTCAAATTTGGCCAGTGGAATCTGTCCAAGATGGTTCTTTTGTTTCTAAGATTCTTTGAACATTTTCTGTCTGGTAGCTAAGATGATTCAAGTTCCTCTATTTCTTCCTATCTCTGACCTTGAATCAGCCATCACTCCAGAGACCTGGTTCCTTTTTGGGTGGAGGACAGCATTTAGAAATGAGTAGCCTGGTACTTCGTGTGCTGCTTCTGGGGTGTCACTGCGCATAGGCCCTCTCAGCAGACAGAGACATAAAACACACATACACATACACGATTTCTATGAGTTACATTCCAATCCAACACTCTGCTGTTTTCCAACTTTCCCCTTCTCCATTTTTATGAAAGCCTTTTCCAATCTGTCTCCCATCATCCTCAACACATTTTCTTATTTGCTCAATGTTAAATATTTCAGCCATGCTGATCATCTTTTCCAGCTGTCCTCAATGCTCTGATGCTAGTGGATACCTCACCACAATACCTTTCTCATCCCTCATGGCACGCCTGTTCTGACTTCCATTCTAGGAAAGGAAGGCAGGAAAGAAATATAGAAATCACAAGGGAGAAAGGAGATAGAAATCACAAGGGAGAAAGGAGAATGTGAGAGGAAGAAATGGCCAAACTGATTTCATTTTAAATATGAAATCCTTGACTCCTCTAATAAACATTACTTGGTCCACGGATATGACTGAATTTTTTTAAAACTTCGGATTATGCACTTTAATTCATAAAATATTGGTAACTTTACTTTCCTGAAATGTCTATTACAGGTTTTGGTATCAAGGTTGTACTCAGCTCTCAAAATCAATTAGTAAAGTTCCATCTTCCTTTCTCTGGAAAAGTTCAGAAAAGCTTGGTATTCTCTCCTTCTTAAATATTTGGAACAACTGCAGCGAGGCCATCTGTTCTGAGAGTTTCCTTTCTGGGCAGGTTTTACTTTTTTTTGTTGTTGTTGTTAATACCAGGTATCATTTGCAGCTTGCAATAAGGTACAATCTACCTTTGGTATAACCTTGCTTTTACTAATCGCATGCTATGCTCAGAAAGGGCCCATCCTACAGGCAATTCCCAAATTCTAATCATATTTTCTCAGTACTGAAAAAAAAAAATCTACTTTCAGCATCTTTTCCTCCTGCCCTGTGCTGAGTCTGTCTTCTAAAAATTTCTTGGAAAACTGGTTATGTGTCTGATCTCTAATGTTTAAGAATTTTTCACTCCAGCCTTGACTGCCAAAAGTACCACTGGCTTCTGGTCTTCATCCTCCTACAAAGAGTTTCAGCCTTTACCTGAGCCATGCTCAGTACTCAGGTTCCTCTGTGTGGCCAGAACTGGCAAGTGCTCCCAGGTGAAACAGCTGCATTTTGCCCATGTGCTCTCCACGATTCATTCCTCTCCTGAATTAGTCCTCTGCTTCTGCAGCAATAGGCTGCATTCAAATAGATGCTTTTTGTGAAATTTTTCTAGTTGTTCTCAGTTAGTACACTGATCTGCTACAAGCTACTATAACCTAACCAAGAGTATTATCTACTTGTGCTTTTTTAAAGCTCTATATTTAAGAATGTACTTTCACATATAAATGTTTCACTTTGTTGAAACTGTTACATCACATATGAAAAGTGTTAAGTACAAGAAGAAATACAGTTGGGTACCGTAAGTCACTCACAACAGGATGACACCTGCCAGGGCAGAAACCACCTATGCTCCACACACACTTCTACAGTCACTAAGCTGCCTGCATAGCAACTCACCTTTCCCCTTTGATTCACTCTTCCAGAATGAGCCACTCAAAATCAGTCTGCCCCAGAATTAATAAAACATCCTGCTAGCAAGCTCCTCCTACGTGTATCATGAGATCCAGAATCTCTCTCTTTTACCTGGACATCAGAAGGTCCTTTTGATGAATCCTCTTGCTAAAAATCTTCTCTCATCCTGCATATGCCTGAGCAGTAAACCTCTTATGTGCTTACAACTGCTGGTCCCAGTGTGGTGTGTTTTCATATCTAATACGTTTTTTTTTTGTTTTGTTTTTTAATTTCTTTTCAGTGTACCAGAATTCACTGTTATGCACCACACCCAGTGTCACATCTAATACCTTAAACAAGGGAACAGACCTGGCAATGGGTCAAAGTGTATCTTAACAAAAATAAAATGCTATTTCTAAATGAAAATGTTCTCACTTCCTAAATTGCTAGAAACCCTTCAATTCAAAATCTGATGTATAAGAGTAGATTTTAACTTAAAGCTTCCACATAATTAATACATTTTCTCTAGTAACTTCCAACATCCACCAGATGCTACATCAAGAATATCACACAAGCCTAATAAAATATCACCGCATAGAAAATGCTTCCCTAAAGTGTCCTACAATTTGTGCATTTTCTAAAGCCTGTGAAGTAAAATCTTCTCTACCTTATGAATGCTGATAGAGGTTTCTAACTTAGATGTTTTCTTTGATGTTTAGTGAGATGTGGCTTTGGGCAAAAGGTTCCCTATATTCATTCACCAATAGGTCTTCTCCACTGAGTTTTCTGATATACTCTATGGTTCAAATTCCAACACAAAAGTTTTCTATATTCTATAGCTTCATATCATTCATTCTCTCCCCTCTGTAAGTTCTCTGCTATATTGTTAGAACTGACTTTAGACCAAAGATGTTCTCAAAAATGATTATATCAATTGATTTTTCTCCCCTTTTGTGTTTTTTCTATAAACTCTTAACTTCACCCAGAGTGACTTCCCTCATTTATTACATTTATAGGGTTTCTCCCCAAATGTGTTCGTTGATGTACAGTAAGTTTAGACTTCACATAGAATGATTTTCTACAAACATTGCATTGATAGGGTTTTTCCCCCGTATGTGTTCTATGATGTGCAATGAGTTTTGACTTTACACAGAATGATTTTCCACATTCATTACATTCATAAGGTTTCTGTCTTATGTGAGTCCTCTGGTGGACAATTAGGGCTGACTTCTGACGGAAATTTTTCCCACATTCAGTACACCCAAAAGGTTTCTCCCCTGTGTGTCTTCTCTGATGTTCTGTGAAACCCGAGTAGTAGCAAAAAAATTTTCCACATTCAATACATTCATAGGGTTTCTCACCTGTGTGAGTTCTTAGATGCTTGGTGAGAGTTGACTTCTCAGAGAAGGATTTTCCACATTCATTACATTCGTAAGGTTTTTCCCCTGTGTGAGTTCTTTGATGTTTAATGAGGTCTGATTTTCTGAGAAAGGCCTTCCTACATTCATAACACTCATAGGGCTTCTCCCCCGTGTGTGTTTTTTGATGTACAGTAAGGACAGACTTAAATGAGAAGGCTTTCCCACATTCATGACATTCATATGGTTTCTCCCCTGTGTGTGTTCTCCGATGTTGAGTAAGAGTAGACTTTTCACTGAAGGATTTCCCACATTCCTGACATTCAAAAGGTTTCTCCCCTGTGTGAATTCTCTGGTGTTTAATAAGGTCTGAATTCTTGTAGAAAGTTTTCCCACATTCAGGACATTCACAAGATTTTTCCCCTGTGTGCGTTCTCTGATGTCTTGTGTGGGCTGACTTCTGGTTGAAGGTTTTTCCACATTCATGACATTCATAAGTTTTTTCTCCTGTGTGTGTTCTCTGCTGTACACCAAAGACTAACTTTTCACTGAAAAACGTTCCACATTCATTATATTCAAGTAAATTGTCAATGGAGTGGGTTCTCTGAATTGGAATGAGGTTTGACTTCTGGCTGAAAGGCTGAACACTCTGATGGTTATAGAGAATGGATTCCTCAAAGAAATTTTCTCCACATTCATTGAATTCATAGTGATTCTCTCTTGGATGTGTTCTCTGACAAGCAATGAGAGATGACATATCACTGAAGATCTTCCCATATTCAGTGTACTCACAGGTATTCTTTCCTGTGAAAGCTTTCTTATGTACAACAAAGAGTGCATTCTCATGGAAAGCTTTCCTACATTCACTATATTCAAAAGGCTGTTCCAAAATTTGAATTTTCTGATGGTGAACAAAGTCTTCATTAAGGTGGAGGCCATTCCCATTTTTATTATATTCATAAGGTATCTCTTCAGAATGAATTCTTTCATAGTTACCAATATGGAGCCAATTTCTACCTTTGTTAAACCCACTGAACTTCTTTCTTGAATAGTTTCTACTGTTATTAATTAATTCTGAAATATAAATAGAGTGACAAGGAAGATTAGTTGACAAGGATATGTAGGAGAAACAATTAGTTAGGTTTTGGGGAACAGACAAACTTAGTTCATTATTGCCTCATGTCTTGATTATGACAACAGTATACATACTTCCAGTCTCATCTCTCTTTTCCATTCTGCACACTAGCAACAAATCAAACTTCTAAGAACTCTAATTCAAAAGGGAACAGTACTATAACCCAATCTCTAATATCTTTAATTCTGTTTCTAGCTCTGATGCACTAGGAATAAAAACACACAACACAGGAAAAACAATGAGTGGTCAAGCCATTCTTGCCATAGGATCAGATTTACAGCCCTTTTGATTATGGTATTTTTCCCTTTATTCCATCAGAGTTGTTCAAGAGTGGACTTCTGACCATCAGACCCTCTTCCAGTGTCTTCTGGCTTTCCCCCAACCAAATCTCATCTGATTTAACATTAGCCTTCAATCCTGCATGTGTATGTATGTATATACATATATACATATATGTTATGCTTTTATATTGCTGCATAACATGAAAGCGTACAATTCTAAACCTGATCCTAAAACTTTCATTTACCTGTACATTAATATTTTTTGGTTATGTATACCTGTCTTTACTCCTCTGTTACCTATAATACTATAATTGTAATGATGTATCATACAATTCTATAGAATGTCAATACTAATACTACTGAGTCCAATAACCTAAGAACTGACAGTATTTTTTTTAAAGGTATCACACTGAAGCAAACATATTAACCTGTATTCAGATTAGAACCAAGCCATCAATTTACAAATCTAGAATGAATGTTTTTTATTCTTGTAAGCCCAGCTGTTTGTCCCCATAATTTGTTCATTCTCATCCATAATCTTATACTCAAGTTGCTTCATTCTGTTAGAGCTTACAGTCCAATAATGTTTTTAAAAACTTGCTTCCTAAATCTACCCAACACTTTCAGCATCATTTGCTAAGAAAGAAAGACCGACCTGTAACATTTCCCCAAAGAAAACACATAGATAAATGGTCAACAGACACATGAAAAGATACTCATCACTCATCATCAGGGAACTGCAAATCAAAACCACAATGAGAGATCACCTCACAACAGTCTGATTGGCTAATATAAAAAACACAGGAAACAACAGGTGTTGCAAGGATGTGGAGAAAAAGGAACCCTCATGTACTGTTGGTGGGAATGCAAACTAGTGTAGCCACTGTGGAAAACAATATGGAGGGTCCTCAAAAAGTTAAAAATAGAACTACCCTATGACCCAACAACTGCACCATTGAGTACCCTACGAATACAAGCACACTAATTCAAGAGATACATGTACTCTTATGTTTATAACAGCACCATTTTCACTAGTCAAATTATGATGGCAGCCCAAGTGTCCGTCAATTGACAAATGGATAAAGATGTGGTGTATACACACATACACAATGCAACATTACTCAGCCATAAAAATGAAATCTTGCCATTTGCAATCACCCGGATAGAGCCAGAGAATATAATCCTAAGTGAATTAAGCCAGCCAGCCAAAGACAAATATCATGACTTCACTCACATGTGGTATTCAAGAAGCAAAACGAATAAGCAAAGGCAAAAAAAAGAGAGAGAGAGAGAGAGAAATCAAGAAACAGATTATAGAGAACAAACAAGATGGTTACTAGAGGGAAATTGGTGGGGGGTGGATGAAATAGATGATGGGGATTAAGTAGCGCACTTGTCATGATAAGCACCCGGTGATTTTTTTTTTAAGATTTTATTATTATTTATTTATTTGACAGAGAGAGAGGGAGATAGAGATAGATCACAAGTAGGCAGAGAGGCAGGCAGAGAGAGAAGGGGAAGCAGGCTTCCCACTGAGCAGAGAGCCCGATGCGGGGCTTGATCCCAGGACCCTGAGACCATGACCTGAGCATGGTCATGAGGGCAGAGGCCCAACCCACTGAGCCACCCAGGCGCCCAGCACCAAGCGATTAAAATAAAAAGTTAAAAAGTATGGGTACCAGGTGGTGGGTATTATAGAGGGCACGGATTGCATGGAGCACTGGGTGTGGTGAAAAAATAATGAATACTGTTATGCTGAAAATAAATTAATTTTAAAAAAAAGTATGTTTGTATAATTTACTTTAACATGAACATGAGATACGCTGCTAATAACAATGTCTTTGTTAAACACGGAATTTTTAAATATTCAATGTAGCTCTTATTTTTACTCAACTATGTTTCTGGCAGCCATAACTCCACCTATGATTTTCTTCCAACACTCTGAATAGATATTACGTCAATCATGTTTAACAAATGGTTTTTATCAGAATTAACGGGAGAGCCTTACCAAACACAAGTTTTTAGGCATCATACTGAAAGATTTAGTGGTTTAATGTCTGTACTTTAAAAAAATATATTTCTGTAAAAACCAGCAAAAATGGTAAAATGCTAATGAAAGATTTTTTAAAAGCATGTATAGAATAAATTTAATATTCATGATATTGTTAGTTTTGTTGTGAAAATACATATTTAAATGTTATTAAGAAATCTATATAAACTCCATCAAAAGTGTCCTGTTCCTCCTAACACTTGATGTGTGTGTATGAGGAAGATGAAACAAGAATGATAACAAGGCATGATTTTTCAGTCTCTATGTCAATGTATACCTGGCAACTCAGAGTCTAATGCTTGATAAACTGGCATGTATGTTTACAAAGTTTGTGGTGATGACCTTCACCTGAATTATTATGAAAATCTGGCTCTATGTGGCTGCATGGTCAAGCAAAATTGTTAATAATGTGTAATTCTGGATTATTAAAGAGTGAAACCAAGATCTTTCTCTTTGGAAGAGCAAAATCCTGGGGATTAGAGAAGTCTTATAAAATACTAGTACCTAATTATATGACCAGGAATTAACTTCTTAATGGACAGACATAGAAGGAGAAGTGAGCTTAAGTATTCAATGAGCTTGTTTAGTAAAGGAAATTTGGGATAAAAATTATAAAACATATGTAATGAACACAAGAAGCCATTACTTGCTGTTATGCACTGTTTCCATACCCTCTGTTGTTTCGGTTTCTCATTTATAACCTCCATATTTCCTACAGTACTTTCAACATTATCTTTTCTACCTGTATTTTTTCACATTGTGTTTTGATCACTGCAGTGATTTTATTCTTTTTTTTTCCAGTTATTTCCTGTGATATAAAATGGGTCATGATACAACTTCTTGTGGTCTTATCTCTTTTAGAATGTCTTATCTCTTTAGAATGTCTTTTTTTTTTTTAAAGATTTTATTTATTTGACAGACAGAGATCACAAGCAGGCAGAGAGGCAGGCAGAGAGGAGGAAGCAGGCTCCCTGCTGAGCAGAGAGCCCGATGTGGGGCTCGATCCCAGGATCCTGAGATCATGACCTGAGCCGAAGGCAGAGGCTTAACCCACTGAGCTACCCAGGCGCCCCTCTTTAGAATGTCTTATTTGCCTATTTTATGCTCTTGCACACCCAAAGCCATTATTTCATTGTTAATTTATAGTACAAACTAGTGACAACATTTAGGCATTACATGACAACATTTTTCAGGTGAATTACCACTTGCTTATCCTGTCTTCTCCTGTTTCCTATAATAACTTCAAATATATCTTGTGATGGCTGTTGTTGTTGTTGTTGTTGTTGTTATTATTTTAATTCCTGAGCACTAAAGGAGGTGAGTTTTTCCTGATCCAGGCTTTCCCATGGGGTGAACAGAGAACCGTACTCCAAACTGGCAAGAATATTTCTTAACAAGAGCACTGCATCCTATCCTCAATCTTTACTATTCTTCATCTGAGAGAAGTCTTTTTAGTTTTTTCAAGTATAAAGTCTTCTTCATTTTCTACTACTTCACAGATGGACTAACTGCAGCTTTCCAACACAGCCTGTGCCTGCGAATCCTCCTTCTACCCCATCCCTCTGCTCCTCAGAAAGCAAGCCAGTACAGAGATCTACCACCACCATGAAAAGTCCTTCCTGCTGTTCTAAGAGATCAGGTTTGACAATGTGAGGTTCCACCTTCGGAAGTAGCAGCTCTGAAATCTGTAGCTCGGCACACACCTCCAGCGGGTATTTCACTGCTATTAGCAACCCTTCCCCTTGTTGTGTCATTTAACTTTCTTCTTGTTATTTCAAAAGTGGGGTTTGATTTGCATCTGTTAGTTGTTCTTGTATTCCTTTCCTGAGAAGTCAAGGTTACAATGCCAACTTTATGTTTCCATCTTCAGACCTGAGGTACATTTACTTCTCCTTGAAATACACTCTTCTCTTGGCCTCCAGAATATCATATTCTCTCAACTTTAGTCCATCCTCACAGATTCCTCCAACTGTCCTCACCACTCAGTCCCCCTCATTTTCATCACTTCTAAACCCCTAAACCTTGTGGGGCCCCAGGAATTCAACCAAAAGATCATGTCTCTCCTTTATTTATACTCACAAGCAAGAAGATCTCATATAGTTCCCATGACTCTGAACATCTTCACACTGCTGGTGTCCACACTTACATACCGTTACACATAGTTTAACCTCTGAAAGACTAAAAATTTTCTGAAAGAATGTATAACTAAAAACTAATAGAGGCAAAAGAGTATAATTTTTTTAAAAATCCAAAAGGAGTTGTTAAATGAGGAATAAAACAAGAAAGAAGAAAAGAAATAGCAAGACTGCAGGCTTAAGTCCAATTATACTAGTAAACATAAGTGGACTAACTAATCTAAATAAGAAATTTTAAATGTCAGACTAGATTTAGCAAACAACTACTGCTTTCAGTTTATAAGAGACACACTTTAAATATAAGAGCACGGTAAGGCTGGCAGTAAAGAATAGAAAAGAATATACCATGAAAACGCAAAAAAATGCTGCTGTAACAACACTAATACCAAAATCAGCCTTAAAGGCAAAAGTATTACTGCATATATGGAGACAGGCACTGCATAATGGTTGAAGAGTCCATTAAAAAATGGGATATAAAAAAAAAAAAAAAAAAACGGGATGTAACAATCCTAAATTTCCATTTGCCGAATTAATACAGCCTCAAGAAATATCACAGCTGGGAGATTTTAAAACACCTTTCTTAGTATCTGACAGGACAGCAGACCAAAGACAATCAGAATACAGAAGACCTGAAAAAATACCAGTACAGGGGGTGCCTGGGTGGCTCAGTGGGTTAAAGCCTCTGCCTTCAGCTCAGGTCATGATCCCGGGGTCCTGGGATCAAGCCCCGCATCAGGCTCTCTGCTCAGCAGGGAGCCTGCTCCCTCCTCTCTCTCTGCCTGCCTCTCTGCCTACTTGTGATCTCTGTCTGTCAAATAAATAAATAGAATCTTTAAAAAAAAAACAAACAGTACAGAACATTATACAAAACAATTACAGACTATACCTCCTTCTCAAGTGTGCATGGAACATTTATGTATTGACAAATTTCAAGCAACTGAAATTATTTCAAGAAACTGAAATTCTCTGTATTAAGTTAGAACTCAAGAACTGAAGGATAACTAGAAAAAAATGATTTTAGAAGCAACTCACTTCTCAACAGCCCATGGGTCACAGAAGAAATCCTGAAGGCTGTGGGGGGGGGACCTAAAAGAAATGTCCATGGCAGGCCTGCAGCCTCAGCTCTGCCCCAGCCGGGGTCCACACAGCTGTGACTGTGAACCTGCCAATGCTAAATTAGCTGTTAGGAGTTGCTGCAAAATATGCACTAAGGGAAGGGGGGGGAGGAATTTTTTAAAACAGGTTGTATTGTTTTGTGGCTACTACACCCAGATATGTGGTAGAAAAGAATATGGCGTAAGTCCTAAAGACAATCATCCCCATCGAGGAAAGAAGGTAAGGAAATTTTTTTTAAGATTTTATGTGTTTGAGAGAGACAGAGCACACACGCACAAGCAGGGAGAGTGGCAGAGGAAGAGGGAGAAGCAGGCTCCCTGCTGAGCAGGGAGCCAGATGCAGCGCTCGATCCCAGGACCCTGAGATCATGACCTGAGCCACCCACGCACCCCTATGGGTGAGGATTTAGTGTCCCTGTCTAGAAGCTTACAATACTGGAGGTAGAGCAAGACTCCATGACTGAGGATTTTGCCCCAGAGAGGGATTATGCAAAGGAGAGAACATGACTAGGGAGGCAATGTCCAAAAAGAGACTTTGGAAGCTGTCTTTTGGAAAAGTCATTTTGAGCTTGCTAATGAGCTCTTGTTAAAATCTGATGCTTAATCCACTGGAGACTGATGATGGGTCCCTAGCCGAACCCATTTTTTGGGTAGATCAACTTGGAATCTACCACGGGCAAGGTGAAAAGACTTTTTACAATAAAACCCTGCAAGAAAGGCTTTGCTGGTAGCTCTCCAAAGTCTGGAGTCACAGAGGTTTTTCCTAGCTGCTTGCTCTGTTGTAACCTTCAGCTCTGCCAAGCAGATGAGGTCAACCTGTTCAGGGGCAGAATGCTGTGACTATGATGATGCTGGAAGCCAGCCCTGTGGTGCTGTGAGCTATGGAAACACCATGGATCCTGGCAGAACCATCCAGGTCATTACCATGGGGCTAGCTCTGCTGCAAGGACCTGCACACAACCCAGACCACAGAAGCAGACTGTATTCTGACCTCAGGATTCCTGTGGAAGGTACAAGGTGGTGGGGCAGTCAATCAAAACTCAATTTTAACTTCCTCTAGAGGATATCTCACCACTGTTGACTTTCCAAGAATGAGCAAGAATAAGTTTATCTGTGCCACCTCCTTCCTGGCACTCACACCTTAGCAAAGCAAACTATTAAATGCAGCTATCCTCAAAAAGGGATGGTCTCAAGTCTATTTACTGGGTATGATTAGGAAAAAGGGGATGCATGTGTGGGAGCGGTGGTAGTAGATGCACTTATTTTGAAAATTCTGAAAATTCAAGATCTCACCCTGAACACTCCCCCGGACATGACCTATCTCTTTCTCCTGTCAGCAACTCCAGGCCAAGAGGATGGCCAAAGAACAGTTTCAAGGATTAGAATTAATTCTGTTTAAACTATGTAAAAATGTTTTTCTTTTAAAAGGCTTTGGTCTCCCTTGCACTCAGACCCTTGAGATCAAAGTTCTGGTGGAGAGTAGAGATAACTGGAAAAACATGAAGTTACAATTATCAGTAAGATACACCGATTTTGGGGCACCTGGGTGGCTCAGTTGTTAAGCATCTGCCTTCGGCTCGGGTCGGGTTCCCTGCTCTGCAGGAAGCCTGCTTCCCCCTCTCCAACTCCCCCTGCTCATGTTCCCTCTCTGGGTGTCTCTCTATCAAATAAATGAAATCTTAAAAAAAAAAAAAAAAAGAAAGATACACAGATTTTTAACAATGGAAGTAAAGCAAAAACTCTGACACCTGGGAAAGTGAACCTTTATAACAACATGGGGACAGAGTTCTTGTTCACCTTCGTCCTTCCAACCCATCCTTGGAGCTCTCCCAGAGGAGAAATGCCTCTGCTGCTCTCCCTAACTGCCATCCATCCTGCTTCGCCCAACGACAAACTGTAGTGGATCCCAGGCATTCAAACTGGCAGCTGCTTCTCTCATGCGTGCTTGATGCTCTGATCGAAAGACATAAGATAACAGTCCCTACCTTTTCCCTGCGGAACACCTTGAGGTGTCATGCACACCTTAGAGAACTGGGGCGGCTGGAATGGATCATAGACAAGCAGGACTGTTTGGAACTGACTGATTTAAGGCAGTCCCTCTGAAGAGACAACAAAATCAAAGATTTGGACTGGTGGGGGTGGGGATTCCAAAGCTCCCCATACAGTGAAAGTCATGCTAGGGGCCGGGTTTGGGGCGGGGTGGGGGGGTACTCCTAACAACTGGAAGATCTTTCTTTCCAGGTATACCCTCTGGGATTGTGCTTTTGTGTGTGCATGTGTGAAAATCAACCACTCATTTGCAATCTAAGTGTGATCTGCAACCAGGAGTGATTATCAGAAGCTTTCAAGTATTTGAGGAAATACCCGGTAGAGCAACAGACCTCGGACAAGCCCTCTGGGAGCAGGTTGACCTATACTATGGTTATTAGAAAGTGGTACAGAATCTGTTCCGGTCTTGAGCTGAAACGCTTCATGACCCTGCCTCAGCCTGGAAGGCATTCAAGTCAGTTTCAACTGGCTGGCCAGAGCTCTATGGGTAACAGAATGTGCCACAGCTCTATGGTAACAGAATGTCCTTGTAAGCCAAGGCAAAGTCTGGGCAAAATGCTAAGACAAATTGCTGGCCCTGGTTTGGCACCCTGGGCCAGGTAAAAAGGCAAACGGAAATACCTGAAGAGCATCTAGCTTTCTAAGACACATCTTGGTGGTTAAAGACTAAACCAAAATGACTGAGAAGTGGCATGTACACAGAAAAACTGGCCAGAAATCGGAAATAAAATGAGTGGTATGTGGGACTGTAGGGAAAATAAATTTTATGTTTCTACACAGCTAGGACTTTTTAAGCAAATGTAAATAAAACTTGGAGCTTAAGGTAAAAGAATGAGGTTTGGAAAGTAATTTATGACTAATTAGATAGGGACAGACTCCAGGGAGACTCCCATTTCAGTGGGGGTACCAGAACCAGGAGCCCTGGTGACATCGTGGGTATAAGGCTGGAGACACTGGTCTTCTCTCTCCTCTGAAGAAATTTACTCATAGTCCAAAGGGTAAAGTGCAAACTCAGGATCCTTTCCAAGGGAGCAAAGGTTTTCCTCCCTCCTTTTAAAATGGTAGGGGGTAGGTGCCTCGTTAGCGCAGTAGGTAGCGCGTCAGTCTCATAAAATGGTAGGGGGACAACTAACTCTCTCTTCTATAGAAACACCCAGATTCATTTTATCAGTATTTTTCACCCAAAATACCAACTTTGTATATATATGTAGAACACCTGATTTCTATCTCATTGCTCCAAGAGTAAGGAACTGAGGTATACTGGAACCACAAAGTTGTTACTTAGTTTTAAGTAAATACTAATTCACCTGCTCTGTTCCCAAAATCTCATGTGTTGTACTTACGGTAAAATTAACAAAGATAAATACTTAAAATTTAACAGTCTAAAATTTAAAATCTCCATCAAAAGATAACCTCAGACCCCAGAAACTTCATAGGTAAAATCTTCCAAACATTAAAGAATAACATAATCTCACATAATATCATCCACAGAATAGAAAAGTGTGAAATGCTGCTCAACTCATCTTATGGAGGTAGTACAATCTTTCTTTTTTTTAAAGATTTTATTTATTTATTTATTTATTTGACAGAGAGAGGCACAGTGAGAGAGGGAACACAAGCAGAAATGGTGGGAGAGGAAGAAGCAGGCTTCCTGCTGAGCAGGGAGCCCAATGCGGGGCTCGATCCCAGGACCCTGGGATCATGACCTGAGCTGAAGGCAGACACCTAATGACTGAGCCAATCAGGTGCCCCCAAAAGTAGAACAGTCTTCAACCCCAAACCTGAAAACATTACAACAAAGGCTAATTACAGGATAATAGGTCTTATGAACACACACACACACACACACACACACACACAGAAAAATCCTACATAAACTCATAAAAAGTCAAGTTCAGAGATTATGAGAGCAAAATACATTATGACGGAGAACGTATTTCAGACATATCAGGTTGGCTTAATGTTGGAAAATTAATCAAGATTACTCACCATATTAACAGAATAAATATGAAAAGTCATGATTATTTCAATATATGCAGAGAAAACTTTTGACAAAATACTCATTCATGATTCAGAAAAAAAACAATAAGGGGGAGCACTTCAGTGGCACAGTCAGTTAAGCATCCCCACCATGCACGTGCTCTCTTTCTCTTTCTCTCTCTAGAATAAATAAATTTTTAAAAACAAAAACCCTCTTAGCAAACTAAGAATAGAAGAGAACTTCCTCAAAATGATAAGGCACATTTATAGAAACCCCTCAGTTAAAATCAAAATTAATTCTAAAATACTAAATAGTTTCTTCCTGAATTCAAAAACAAGACAAAGATATTCACCTTCACCACTTCTATACAACATGCTATTGGCATTCTTAGCCAGTACAAAATTAGGAAAGAGAAGTACACTTGTCTTTATGCACAGACAACACAATTATTGACCTAAAAATTTTTAAAAAACTATAAAATAACTATCAGAATAAGTAAACTTAGCACGATTGCAGGATACAAAGCCAGTGTGCAAATACCAACAATTTTTCTATATACTAGAATTAGATGCTGTTAGGGTCCGTGATCAAAGGAACAAGTCTGATACAAAGCGAAGGTCAAGCAAAGCTTTATTTTGAGCCAAGCATCAAGAATCACACTGCCCTGCCCCTGCATCCTGAATCCACAAGCAAGTTCCTCTGGGAGGGGCAGGCCCTTACAATGCCAATTCTCTCCGAAATGATCAATGCAACCCCAATAAAAGCCCTAAAAGAGGAGGTATAGGGGTATGGATGGTGTGTGTGTGTGTGTGTGTGTGTGTGTTTGTGGAAACTGACAAGCTGATTCTAAAATTTATATGAAAATGTAAAAGTTCATAGTACTATAGCACTGTCCATAATATCTGGAAACATAGAAATTATTTTAATATATTTTGTAGATTAAAGATATTCTTGGCAACATTCTGTATTCATGCCAAAGCCAAGCAACCTTGAAGAAAACAGCACAGCTACAAGGCTAACACTGCCAGATGTCATGAGTTATAATTAAATTATAAAGATAAAAGATAATGGCATTGTCAAGAAGATGGATAAATGGAACCTTTACTAGACAGCCAATAGGGGCACCTGGATGGCTCCGTTGGTTAAGCAACTGCCTTCAGCTCAGGTCATGATCCCGGACTCCTGGGATCAAGTCCCACATCAGGCTCCCAGCTCCATGGGGAGTCTGCTTCTCCCTATGACCTCCCCTCTCATGCTCTCTCACTCTGTCTCTCTCTCAAATAAATAAATAAATAAATAAATAAAAAGGACAGCCAATAGAACAAAACAGAAAGCCCAGAAACAAAACCACAAATATATGTTCACCTGATAAATGACAAAGATAAAACCATGATTCAGCAGAAGAAAGGACAGTCTTTTTAACTGTCATCAGAAGTCATCAAGAAAATGGTACGACAAGGCTTATATAATTGAGAAAAGGCACTGTCAATACATACATTTGCCAAAGATTCATATTTGGAATCTATTTTTTTTTTAAGATTTTATTTATTTATTTGAGAGAGAGAGACAGTGATAGAGAGCATGAGCGAGGAGAAGGTCAGAGGGAGAAGCAGACTCCCCATACAGCTGGGAGCCCGATGTGGGACTCGATCCCGGGACTCCGGGATCATGACCTGAGCCGAAGGCAGTCGTCCAACCAACTGAGCCACCCAGGCGTCCCTGGAATCTATTTTAAAAGTTCTATAATTCAACAGAAAAAGACTAATGGTCCGATAAAATATAGGCAAAAGACCTGAACAGTTAACTTTGCTAAAGAAGATCCAAATAGCCAACAAAAATATGAAAAGATGCTCAACATCAGTCATCAGAGAAATGGGAATTAAAGCCTAATGAGATAACACAACAAAATGACTAAAATGGCCAAATTAGACTGACAATACCAAGTGCTCACAACAATGAAAGGCAATTAAAGCTCTCATACATTGCTAGCGACAACACGATTTAATACAACCTCTTTGGAAAATTATTTAAATTAAAAAGTGTGTTAAAGTTAAGTATGTGATCACTCTGCCCAGCAAGTCCATTTCTGGTCACACAACTAACAGAAGAGTTTACATACTCCTCAGAACAACACACACAATAATTTTTATAAATGTTTTTCACAAACCTCAAACTCAAAACAAGTGTTTCAAAACAAATATGTTTCAAATATGTATCCTAAATAAGTTTCAATAACATAATAAAGACATAAACACTGTGGTAGTCACAGCGGAATGCTACACAGCAATATAAAGCAATAAACTAATCATAAACACAACGTGAATATTTCTCATAGACATAATACTGAATCAAAACAGGCAGATACTAAATATACACACACACACACTGTGTGTTTATACGTATATTGTATATACACACATATATAGTAATGTGTATACTTAAAATCTGTGTATTTAACTCTATATAATTAATTCCTAAGGAGAAAAACAAAGATAACATTGTGTATAAAAGTGACACTGGGGGGTGCCTGGGTGGCTCAGTGGGTTAGGCCGCTGCCTTAGGCTTGGGTCATGATCTCAGGGTCCTGGGATCCAGTCCCGCATCGGGCTCTCTGCTCGGCGGGGAGCCTGCTTCCCTCTCTCTCTCTCTGCCTGCCTGTCTACTTGTGATTTCTCTCTGTCAAATAAAAATAAATAAAATCTTTAAAAAAAAAAAGTGACACTGTGAGATACTGGGTGATTGAGTGACACTGAATATTTGAGTCACGTCAACATGCTACTTTCGAAG
Organism: Mustela erminea; assembly: GCF_009829155.1. Classification (NCBI taxonomy): domain Eukaryota; kingdom Metazoa; phylum Chordata; class Mammalia; order Carnivora; family Mustelidae; genus Mustela; species Mustela erminea. The sequence continues at coordinate 10,421,413 of NC_045627.1, read as the reverse complement.
GTCCAGAGCATCTAAAAAGTGATTCTTAAAGACCATTTCAATGGCCTTAAAGCTCTGAACTAAGGCTTTGTGATCTAATTTCCTCCTAAACTCCATCTGGCTCATACGTACTCACTCACCTGGGTCGTTCTGGCTCAGGAACTCTTCCTCTAATATCCACGGCTCCTGTCCTTGCTCCAACTTGAGGATCACTTCTGGTTTAGGGATGGAATACCCTGTGAATGAGAAGTGGGACAAACTGGATGAGTTTTACGGCCTCTGAAGGCGGAGGACATTATAACTCAAAGACCATACAATAAAAAAAAAAAAATTAATCCCTGTTATGAGGGAAAAGAAAACAAATCCCTTTGGATAATCAAAAGGTCATCCTTGACCTACAAATTTCAAAACTAAATATTATATTCCAAAAACTGCAAGTTTCTGTAAATAAAAAAGACACACATACTGGGGGTCTACATGAGAAACAAACACTACCTACCCACTGAGACAAGGTGGCTATAGTTCTCCAGCATGACTTCCCTGTACAGGGTCCTCTGAGCAGGGTCCAGGTGCTGCCACTCCTCCTGAGTGAAGCCCACGGTCACATCCCTGAATGACAATGATCCCTGGAAAAGCACATTTCTGCTTAGTCTGAAGTAGTCAAAATCAATAGGAAAAAAAGGAAGTTCAAAGACCAATTCTTGGGGGTATAGCTCAGTGGTAGAGCATTTGACTGCAAAGACCAATTCTTACCATTTTTTACTGCTGAAAACTGGCCAGAAAATTTTACTAAGGACCTCTATTATAGAGCTTCTTTTGTGTTATGCTTTTTGAGTTAAAAAAAATATATATAATAGGTTGGGGTACCAGGTGGTGGGTATTATAGAGGGCACGGATTGCATGGAGCACGGGGTGTGGTGCAAAAATAATGAATACTGTTATGCTGGAAATAAATAAAAAAATATATATATATATATAATAGAAATACCATTTTTTTGTTATTTAATACAAAAAATCTGAGTGCCCACATGTACCTGTAACTGCCCTAGTCTCTGAGAATTCCAAGTTTAAAAAAATACTCTTCTTGGTCTTAAAGAAGTTATTCTCATAAGGAAACATACAAAAACATAGCTACCATAGGACTTAAAGAATCCATACCATAAACATGTGCAACAAAGACACCATTCATAAAGGGGTTCTGTGCAAGTTCCCGTGCTCTGAGGACCAATGCCTCTGATCACACGGGTGCAAAGAGGCACACAGCCACTGTTAGTGCATTTCCCCAGATGCTGCAAGTCCCCTTCAGTTTGTGTTTTCCCCTTTTCATTTTCTCCTCCTTCATTCTTTGCCTTTCCCCCTTTAGGAATCAAACACTGAAGACCAAGACATTAAAAAATAACTGCATATACTAGGAGAATCAGAAAGTGAGGGTGCATACCCAAGGACAGGTTCAGAAAACACTAAGACATTAAATGTACACATCAGACAGATCCTTGGCACAGAGACAGCCTACAACAATCAAAAGATAAAAGAAAATAAACAAAATCAGTAAGAAAATATGGCAAACATTACAGAATGGGAAGAATCTGATTTCCAGAGTTACCACATTATTAAGAGTCCAATGCTCAGTGGTCAATCGAAAAAAATCACAAGGCATACAAAGTAACAGGAAAATATGTAAACATAAATCTCTAGGAAAAACACAGGTGGTAAGCTCCTTGACACAGGTCTAGGCAATGATTTTAGATTTGACACCAAAAGCAAAAGCAACAAAAGAAAGAATAAATAAATGGGACTACATCAGAACTAAAATTTTTATACACCAAAGAAAAATCATTAACAAAATGGAAAGGCAACTTACTAAATAGGAGAAAATATTTCCAAGTAATGTATCTAATAAGAGACTGATATTCAAAATATATAAAGAACACATCAACTCATTTTTTAAAATTAAAAAAAAAATCTGATGAAAAATTGGGCAGAAGATCTAAATAGTCTTAATTCAAAGAAGACATACATATGACTAACAGGTTTATTCAAAAGATGCTCAACATCATTCATTATTAGGGAGATGCAAGTCAAGACGAAAGTGATATTACCTTACACCTGTTAGAATGGCTATCAAAAACACAAGAAATAACAACAGGTGCTGGTGAGGATGTTAAAAAAAAAAAAAAAAAAAGGAACCCTTGTGCACTATTGGTGGAAATGTGAATTGGTGCTATAGAAAATGGTATGAAGGCTCTTCCAAAAACTAAAACTTGATAATATCATCCAGCAATTCCACTTCTGGGTATTCATCCAAAGAAAATAAAAACATTAACTCAAAAGGTTATATACATTCCTATGTTTATTGCAGCATTATTTAAAATATCTAAGATATGGGAGGGTGCCTGGGTGGCTCAGTGGGTTAAGCCGCTGCCTTCGGCTCGGGTCATGATCTCAGGATCCTGGGATCGAGCCTCACATCGGGCTCCCTGCTCGGCAGGGAGCCTGCCTCCTCCTCCTCTCTCTGCCTGCCTCTCTGCCTACTTGTGATCTGTCAAATAAATAAAAATCTTAAATTAAAAAAAAATATATCTAAGATATGGGAACAACCTAACTGTCCATTGATAGATGAATGCATAAAGAAACTGTGGTATATCTATACAATGGAATATTATTCAACCATAAAAAAGAATGAAACCTTGCCACTTACAGCAACATGGGTGGACTTTGTGGCATTATACTAAGTGAAATAAGTCAGAAAGAGAAAAAGACAAGTGCCATGTGATCTCTCTGATATGTGGAATCTTAAAGAAAATACTCTTAATACAGAAAACAAACGGGTAGTTGCCAGAGGTGGGGAGTAGAGTGGGCAAAATGAGTGAATTCTTTTTTGTTGTTGTTTAAATAAATTATTTTAAAGAGAAAACTACTGGCCAATATCCTTTATGAACACTAATGTAAAAAATCCTCAATAAAATATTATCAAACAGAAGGATTATAATATACTACAATACTATAGTAATCAAAATACATGGTACTGGCACAAAACAAGACACAAAAATCAATGGAACATAACAGAGACCTCAGAAATAAACCCATACCTATATGGTCAATTAATCTACGACAAAGGAAGCAGGAATAAAGACTGAGAAAAAGACCTTCTCTTTTTTTTTTTTTTTTTTTTTTTTTTTTTTTTTTTTTTTTTTAAAGATTTTATTTATTTATTCTACAGAGAGAGATCACAAGTAGGCAGAGGCAGGCAGAGAGAGAGAGAGGAGGAAGCAGGCTCCCTGCTGAGCACAGAGCCCGATGCGGGACTCGATCCCAGGACCCTGAGATCATGACCTGAGCCGAAGGCAGCAGCTTAACCCACTGAGCCACCCAGGCGCCCCAAGACCTTCTCTTTAACAACTGGTGCTGGGAAATCTGAACAGCTACGTACGAAATAACGAAACTGGGCAACCTTCTCACACCATACACAGAAATACACTCAAAAGGTACTAAAGGTTATAAAACTCCTATTAGAAAACATAGCAAGTAATTTCTTTGACATTGGCCAAAGAAAGATTTTTCTAGATAGGTCTCCTAAGACAAGGGAAACAAAGCAAAAATACACAACTGCAACTATAAAAATAAAAAGATTTTGCACAAATGAACCCATCAATGAAACAAAAAATTTACCCAGTGAATGGAAGAAAGTATCTGCAAATGATATATCCAATAAGGGATTAATATACAAAACATATAAAGGGCATTTACAACACAACGCCAAAACAAAACAAAACAAACAAATGAAAAAAGCCACTGATTAAAGAAGACATAACAGATGGCCAACAGACACATAAGAAGATGCTCAACATCACTTATCAAGGAAATGTAAATCGAAACCACCTCACACCAGTCAGAGTGCTTACTATCAAAAAGAAATAACAAGTGTTGGTGAGGATGTGGAGAAAATGAGATGCCTGTGTATTTTTGGTGGGAATGGAATTGGTGCAGCCAATGTGGAAAACAGTATGGAGTTTCCTCAAAATATTAAAAATAGAAATATATATGATCCAATAATTCCACTTTCTTTGGGTATTTATCCAAAGTAAAAAACAAACAAAACTAATTTGAAAAGATATATGCAGCATATGTATGCTTACTGCAGCTTTATTTACAATAGCCAAGATACGGAAGGAACCCAAGTGTCCACTGATAGATGAATGAATAAAGAAGATATGGTATAGAGACACAATAGAATATTACTCAGTCTTAAGAATGAGATCTTGTCATTTGTGACAAGATAGGAGGACCTAAAAGGTATTATGCTAAGTGAAATAAGTCAGACAGAAAAAGACAAATACCATACGATTTCATTAACATGTGGAATCTGAAAAACAAAACAAAGGAACCAATAAACAAAATACAGATCCATAAAAACGGAGAACAAATAGTGGTGCCAGAGGGGAGATGGGGAGGAGACAGCTGAGGAAAAGGATTAAGAGTTACAAACTTGGGACGCCTGGGTGGCTCAGTTGGTTAAGCAGCTGCCTTCGGCTCAGGTCATGATCCCAGCGTCCTGGGATCGAGTCCCACATCGGGCTCCTTGCTCCGCAGGGAGCCTGCTTCTCCCTCTGACTCTGCCTTCCACTCTGTCTGCCTGTGCTCGCTCTCGCTCGCTGTTTGACAAATAAATAAATAAAATCTTTAAAAAAAAAAAAAAAAGAGTTACAAACTCATGGGGCACCTGGGTGGCTCAGTGGGTTAAGCCTCTGCCTTCAGCTCAGGTCATGATCTCAGGGTCCTGGGATCGAACCCCACATCGGGCTCTCTGCTCAGCAGGAAACCTGCTTCCCTCCTTCTCTCTCTTCTTTCCTCTTTGCCTACTTGTGATTTCTGTCTATCAAATAAATAAAATCTTTAAACAAAACAAAAAAGAGTTACAAACTCACAAAAGATATAAAATAGATATAAGAAGAGTTATAAAATACATAAATTATGCAGATGAAAGGATAGAGCAGTAAATAAAGTCAATAGTACTGTAATCATGTATGGCAACAGTTGGTGATTACCCTTACTGAGGTAAGCACTGACTAATGTATAGAATTGTTGAGTCAGTATGTTGTACAACTTAAACTAAATAAAACTGTATGTTACACTTCAATGAAAAAATAAAATAAAACAAAATAAAATGGATTATATGCCCTGACCAAGTAGATCCATTCTTGGAATCCAAGGATGGTTCAACACACAAAAATCAATCAGTATAATACACCACATCACACAATGAAGGAAAAAAAACAAATGACCATCTAAACTGATACAGAAATAGCATCTGACAAAATTCAACAGTCTTTCATGATAACAACACTCATTAAAATAGAGATAGCAGAGAACTAACCCCATATAATAAAAGCCATGTATGCAAAAAATACAGGAAAAAATTAGACTCAATGGTGAAAAGCTGAAAGCTATTCTTCTAAGATCAGGAGCAAGGCAAGGCTGCCTGCTTTCATCACTTCTATTCAGCATAGTATTGGAAGTTTTAGTCACAGCATTAGACAAGAAAAAGAAATAAAAGTATTCAAATTGAAAAGGAAAAAGTAAAATCATCTGTGCAAATGATATAATCTTATATGTAGAAAAACCTGAAGACTCCACAAGAAAAGCAGTTAGATCAACAAAATGAATTCAACAAAATAGCAAGATATGTCAACATACAAAAATCAGTTGCATTTCTATACAGGAACAATGAATAAGCTGAAAAAAAAATTACAAAAGCAAATTCATTTACAAAAGCATCAAAAGAAATTTTAGGAATTAATGTAATCAAAGATGTAAAAGATTTGCACAATGAAAACTATAAAACAGTGCTAAAAGACATAAAAGACGACATAAATAAATGGAAACACATCCCATGTGCATGGATTAGGAAACTTATTGTTAGAATGTCAATATTACTCAAGGCAATCAACAGATGCAATGAAATCTCTAGCAAAATTCCAATAATATTTTTTGCAGAAATGAAAAATATTCATCCTGGGGCGCCTGGGTGACTCAGTGGGTTAAAGCCTCTGCCTTCTGCTCGGGTCATGATCCAAGGGTCCTGGGATTAAGCCCTGCATCAGGCTCTCTGCTCAGCGGGAAGCCTGCTTCCCCCTTTCTCTCTCTGCCTGCCTCTCTGCCTACCTGTGATCTCTGTCAAATAAATAAATAAAATCTTAAAAAAATATTTCATACTAAAATTCATACAGAATCTAAAGAAATGAATATCCACAACAATCTGGAAAAAGAACAAACCTAAAAGAAGGTCTCAAAAAGATGTCTGTACACTCATTTTTATAGCAGCATTGTTATTCATAATAGCTAAAACAAGGAACAACTCAAGTGTCCATGGATAGATGAATGGATAAGCAAAATGTACATATACATACAATGGGATATCACTCAGCCTTAAAAATGGAAAAAAGCCTGCAGTATGCTACAACATGGATGAATCTTCAAGATTCATGTTAAGTGAAATAAGGCAGTCACACAAGGACAAATACTACAGGATTCCACTTATATGAGGTACTTAGGGTAGTCAGAATTACAGAATCAGGAAGTATCATAGGAGTTCCCAGAGGGGAGCTATTGTTTAATTTAGGTACAGAATTTCAGTTTTACAAGATGAAAGACTATGGGGATGAACGGAGTGACAGAAGCACAAGAATGTGAATACACTTAACACCACTGAAGCATACACTTAAAATTGTTTAAGATGGTAAATTTTACGTTATGTTGTATTTTACCACAAAAAATAAGAAAAAAAAAAAGTGAAAATGTACTGGTAAGTACTTCAACATGGATGAACCTTGACAACATGCTAAGTGAAGGAAGCTAGACACAAATGCCCATATACTGAATGACTCCATTTGTAGGAAATACTCAGAATAGTTCAGTCCATAGAGACAGAACACAAACAGCTTTCTGCCAGGGACTGGGTGAATAAGAGAATGGGGAGAAACTCCTTAATGAGTAACAGGCTTTATTTAGAATGATGGGAATATTCTGAAACTCAATTAAGGTAGTGGTTGCATAACACTCTCAATGTACTAAGTGCCACTGAACTCATTTGGTCACTTTAAAATAGTTAATTTTGTATGTGAATTTCACCTCAGCAAACTTTCTTAAAGACATAAAAACAAAGTGTGGAGAATAAAATTACAATGAAAGATGAAGGAACTAAAACCATGTATCAGTAACCACAACAAAATGAGAACAGATTAAATTCTCAATATAAAGGACAGAGCATCTCATACTAGGCCAAAAATGTCTAGAGACATATTCCTTATCAAAAAATTATGCTCACAAAGAATACGGAAAATCTTACTAAGGTGCAACACCCTCATGATCCCAAAACCCCCAAGGCATTAAAGTAAGGAATGGATGGTGAGTGAGAATGGATAACATCTCCTTTTCGAATCAAGCAGTTTTCACTTACTTGCTTTCAACTAAGTTGAAAGAGAAATTAGAGTTGAATTAAGAAAACGGTTTCATTATAATAACATCTAAAAGAATACTTAAGAATAAATTTAAACAAGGATGCGTAAGCTTTGCATACTGAAAAACTACAAAACACTGCTGAAAAAAACTGAAGAAGACCTAAGCAAATGGAAAAACACCTCACGTTAACAGACTGTAAAACCTAATACTGTTAAAATGTCAAAATTCCCCAAAATGATGTACAGATTCAATGCAATCCTTACTAAAATCTCAATAGCCTTTCCTTTGCAGAAAAAGAAAGGTTAACCTAAAATTCAAATGGACTTGCAAGGGACCTTGCTGTAGAAGAGTTTGGTTGTTTCACAATAAATGCGGAATGACCCATCAATTTTACTTCCAGAAAAGAAGTGAAATAGGACTTGAAACAAAAACTTGTACAAGAATATTCATAGCAGCACTGTTCTCAATACCCAAACATGAAATCACTCCAAATGCCCACCAGTTGATGGATACACAAAAGGTGGACGACACATCAGTGGAGTATCATTCAGCCATTAAAAAAAAAGTAGTGGTACATGCTACAACATGGATGGGTATCAAAACATTAAGTGAGAGAAGCCACACATTTCAGATTTCATATTGTATGATTCCATTTATATGGGATATCCAGAATAGACAAATCCATAAACAGAAAGCAGATTAGTGGTTGCTAGAGGCTGGGGAGACGGGGGAGTAATTTGCTCATTAATTATGGCACCACTCAATAAAGGTATAAGGTTTCCTTTTGGTGTGATGAAACTATTCTGGAAGGAGAGGGTGGTTACAGTTGCACAACACTGTGAGTGTGTTAAGTGTAACTGAGTTCTACAATTTAAAAAGGTTCAAGTGTGAATTTTGTGTCGTGTATTTTACCACAATTGAAAGAGGAGAGTCAGTCCCCAGACTGCAAAAATTTAGATATTGCCCAATCCCCAGGACTGTCACGAAGCCTATCTCATTCTACTGATTACCCTGGATCACTGTGGTCTGCCCAAACTTGCTCCTTCTTTGACAGCCATGGGCCCTAATGCTGGCACAATTCATGTGCAATTCAATTTTTCCTCTGAATGGACAAGAATTACTCTATGCCCACCACTTCTTTTTATCATTGCAGGACTGTCACTGGAAGGTACATAATGCCACCAAATGAAGCTTATCAAAAAACTTTCTTATGTTCTGGTTTCAAAACTCAGTAAGATCACAAGATGTGATCATTTATCTACAAGGCCTCTTTGCCCTACTGTAGTAGAGGTCAGCAAACTGCAAACAGTTCTGGCAAATGGCCACGTAATAAATATTTCAGGCTTGCCAAGCTACACAGTCTCTGTCACAACCACTCAGCTCTACCCCTATAATACGAAACCAGCCACAACCACTTCATTCAAAGGAATGCGGATGGCTGGGTCCCAATAAAACTTTATATAGATGCTGAAATCTGAATTTCATACACTTTCCCATCACAAACTACTGCTCTTGATTTCTCAACCACCTAAAAGTTCATGGTTTGTGGGCCATGGAAAAATAAGCAGCAGGCTGTATTTGGCCCATGTACTGTGATCTGTTGACTTGTGCTCTGCGTTTTCCCTGATTTCTACTATTTCATATGAAGGTAGAGACATTTTATAAACCTCACATATAACAATCACTGTTAGGCAAAACTGTGAACAAATGAACAGCTCACCTGGGATGTGATCATCTTCTGCTGGCCCTGAAGGGTGTGGATAACCATGAGGGTACAGCTGAGAGGAAAGAACCAACATGAGAGATGCCGTCAGCCTGAAAAACTCCACACAGCTGTGGGCAAAACACCCCTGAAGCAGAGATGCCTTGAGAAAGGGAAGAAAGGACGACAGGAAGGGAGGGAACAGCCCATGCACAATTCCATAGTGCTTGGACACACTAGTTTTTAAATGCAAAAACATTTGTTTTCAGGTCATCTGGCAGGCTCAACTGGTGGGGCAACCAACTCTTGATCTTGGGGTTGTAGGTTAGAGCCCCATGTTGGGTGTAGAAATTACTTAGAAATAAAATCTTTAAAAATTTTTTGTTTTCTCCTGATTTACTAACAACATGTGCTCTAAAACAGAAAAATGTAAACAACATGGTACACTAAATAAACAAATTAGGAAAAGCCAAGGAATGGAACGTAATGCTTTCATTAAAACTGATTCAGAGCAAAATATTTCAAGTTATAATGGTCATTATAAACCAGAGAATCCTACTAGTTTCTGAAAAAATGGATGGGGTTTTAAGGGCTGGTCTTTTTCCAAAGGTGGGGGGGGGAGTTTGCTTTAACTCAGTTTCAGGTTCTCAAACATATCTTTTGATTAAAAACAACAAACTGCTTCTGACTTATCTGTTGTCAAAGCAGAAAACAGCTGCCTGGGCCATCAAGCGATTCAATGTCTACTCTTATTTCTCCCACAACAAAATGCATGAGTAGGAGCAGGTACGAGAAAGAAGACCCATTTCCTTCCCACCCTATCCCAGTCCCATCTTTAAGCAGAGCACAAATAGGTAAGCCTTAAAGACCTTTCCTGCAGTTCCATCTCGGATTCTATCAGACCAGGACAGAGGGATGGCGCTGGCTGTGCTGTAGTGAGCCGGCCGCTGAGAATCTGGGAGTGGAGGAAAGAGGAAGGGATGGAGGCGGCAGTTTGCTCCTCTGTGGCTGCTAAGCACTTCTTTCCACATGATGCCCCACAGCTCTCCAACAAGCTGTACCTTCGGTTCCTGTTACCCTACCCTCCTCTCCCAGCCATAGCTGACATCCCTCCTGAAAGCTGGGCAAATACATCCACCATCACCCAGTTTGCCAGAATCTGGCTATGAACGTGGTTCTGGCAGCAGGACCCAAACTGCTTCGAGCTAAGCAAGTCTTTGCCCCTTCCCCTTCACTCTAGATCTGGGGACCAACTGACTGGCGTCTTAGGTGGGGTCCCTGCTCCTGGAACCCTCCTTCTCCCTCACAAGAGCTGCCTTGTTCCAGGAACACCAGGCATAGCCAGCTGGAATCCCCATCCAAGATCTAAAGCTCTTGGACCTTCCCGACTCCCTCAATCACAAGCTGGACCTTCCGTAAATGCCAAGTGCTGCTACTGAGGGAACAGGGAAGGGTGCAGCGGGTGAGCGGGGCCGGATGCCTCCACTCAGGTGCCAGGCTCACAGGTCAGGGCAACAAGGTCAGGGCTCCTGCAGCTGTTTGCTGTTGGGTCTGCCTCACGCCCAGGTTTGATGCGGGCAGAGGATGAGGCAGGTCCTTCTAGGCCACCTGGGGCTTGCTCTAATCACCTCCCGGCCCCGCACGCGGTTGCCATGGGGACGCTACACTGACCACAGGTGAACTGGAAGACCAAGAGGAACCGTGAGTGGAGAAGAACAACGTTCCCCCCAAAAGAGAAGCGCCCAGCGACAAGCGTCCCGAGGCCGGTTTCCGCCGGTCTTACCGAGGCCTCTGCCGAGCCCTCACGTCGGAGATGAAAACACCAAGCTTCGCTCGGTAACAAGCGCTGGGACGTGCTGGTTCGCATTCGATGCATGAAGACGGAGGAGGACTCACCCCGAGCTCAAGTACCAAAGCCTCTTCCTCCGTCAATCGCCTCTCCGCGGGGAACCTCCCATTTAAAGGGTCACCTACGCCCAAGCCCCCGGGGCTCACTGGCTGCTCACTCACCACCTGAGGCCGTGCTCTCACCGCGGAAGCATCAGGGACGGTTTTCTCGCGAGGCCGCGGCCGCCTACGCGAACTAGACGGGAGCGGCGCAGCGCACATGCGCAGAAGGCCAGGAGCGACTCCCGTGTCCAGCCGCAGGGTGCCCATCAAGTTTCCCAAATACCTGTGCCACCGCGCTGGAATACGACCTTCAGACTTGGGGGATGTTCGGTAGAACTGCTTGATTTAGCAAATAAGGTATAAGCAGGGGACCTACTGGTAATACAGTTTTATTTTTATTTTTTATTTATTTATTTTTAATTTATTTTGTATTTATTTCAACATAACAGTATTCATTATTTTTGCACCACACCCAGTGCTCCATGCAATCCGTGCCCTCTATAATACCCACCACCTGTTACCCTGACCTCCCAGCCCCCGCCCCTTCAAAACCCTCAGATTGTTTATTTATTTTTTAAGATTTTATGTATTTGACAGATCACAGGTAGGCAGAGAGGCAGGCAGAGAGAGAGGAGGGGAAGCCAGCTCACTGCTGAGCAGAGAACCCGACGCTGCCGATCCCAGGACCCTAGGACCATGACCCCAGCAGAAGGCAGAGGCTTCAACCCACTGAGCCACCCAGGCGCCCCTATTTTTATTCGTTGTTTACCCAAAATTATTTAAGTATCTAAATACATACCTATTTCATTAGTTTTTTTCCCTGATAGATGGGCTCTCCTGGCAGTTCCTTGTTTTGCAGAATGCACTTGGCAGAATTTCTTCCAGAGACAGTCTGTGTTCCGTTTACATTGTAACGTATCTTAAACAGTATCCATGTCTCTCGCATTTCCTTTTGTCCTTCTGGACATTCACTGATGAGGAAACACACCCGATTTAGCATTATGTGTGGCATGAAGTTAACACTGGGAATTGCTCTTCAAAATCTGATTGCAGAAATACATAATACCGTCTTTCATGGCGTAATTTGTCTTTCCCATTCTTCAAAATTACATTGGCTCTCTTGATTAATGACTTTTAAAAATGTTGTCCACTGACAAAAGAGAACTTTTTTTTTTTTTTTATCTTTGCCAACTTTTCCCTTCCTCTTTAAAACTACACGTGATAATTCACTTGTTCCCATGCTGGAAAAGCACTTAGTAACATTTATGTAAAAAAAAAAAAATCAAATTCTTCAAGAGATGAAACTCATTTCATAAGACAGTCATGGCAAGTACAATGATGATTATCCATAAGTCAATTTATTTTCCTATTCATAAGCATTATTTTCCCTTTTAAGAACAAGCTTGACACAAAGATTTCATCAATTCTTCCTTTGATGCTTTCAGGTTCCACTGAAAACTGGAATATTTAATAATACTTTTTGCTTTTCTTTCAGTTTCCATAATCCTGTTGCTAAGAAGATACTGAAAACTATAAACAAGAGATAAGCAAATTAGTTTCACTCAATGGATTATTTAAAAAGACAACAAGAAAAAATAGTCAACAATAATATTGGGACATTTTCTTGAGAATTGAAATATGATTTCAGTGCTTTAAATAAACAGAACTCCCTTAACAGTGTTTGTTAAAGAGAGCCAGTGGGTTCCTGAATGCAAGATAAGTGAAGAATACTGAATGCCAACAAAAATCACATAAATCTCTTAGTCACTCAACTCAAACACAGCATAAATTCAATTACTTCAATGTGTATAGAGAGAATATCAAAAGCTATTTGAACAGCAGGTATCATGCATAGAGGCATATGACAGCCAACAGCCCACATCTTCCATAGAATCATTCATGCTTTGTTTCAACTTGGAATAAACATGTCTGCACCTTTATGCAAATATCCTCCAAAATCTGTATTAGTATAGGTATATATAGGAATTATTATAGCTCCACCAAAAGCAGCACAGAAGCAAGGGGAAAATATTTATTTTCTACATTGTAATTACTTGAATCCATGTGATGCTGTAAAAAGGTGGCACCATTTGACCTTGATAATCTCTGTAATCATAAACGGAGCTATTATTTTTGTTGTTAATTTCATCCTGGCACCTGAAATTCTGATTGCAATTTCAGAATCAGAAAACACTTCTGTCAGCAGTACATTCGAACAGTCTATCTGAGCTGAGAGACTGTTGATGATGTACAGCATACTGGGTGCTTACAACTTCTGTTGAAATTACTGTATCTCAATCTGAATTCCTCATAATAGTAAATTTATTTTATCACTTTCTATAGAACTAGTTGAGGAAATAATACAACTCTTATGTTAAACTATTAGTATATGCTGGTTTATACCTGACTGCTATCTTTGCATCCTGGACAGAAACCTTCAAAGGAAATTTTTTCTTGCTTAATCAATGTACACCTTTTAGAAAATCTATCACATGATTTACACTTGCATTTTGACATTTTAGGATTCAAATATATGCAGATAAAACAGATAATACCAAGTACTGCAAAAATTGAAACGATAATCTCATAACTGCATTACATCAGAACTCATAACTAACCACAAAAACGCTGAATCATTGAAAGCATTGCAAACTTGCAAACTAAAAATGTATTGAAGTCAGGTGCCTGGGTGGCTCAGTGGGTTAAGCCGCTGCCTTCAGCTCAGGTCATTGATCTCAGGGTCCTGGGATCGAGTCCCGCATCAGGCTCTCTGCTCAGCGGGGAGCCTGCTTCCTCCTCTCTCTCTCTCTGCCTGCCTCTCTGCCTACTTGTGATCTCTCTCTGTCAAATAAATAAATAAAATCTTTTAAAAAATGTATTGAAGTCATATTATCATTTAAGTGGATGTAAACAGCTGTCCTTAGAAGGCCTGCTTATAAGTTTTACCCATGGTTAGTACCTGGGAACTTGGGTTTTAAAAAGGCTTGAGAACTTGGACTTCTCAAGTGTTCCTACAAGTCTACCTGATAAAAGTGGCTTACATGTGGGCGCCTGGGTGGTGCAATTGCTTAGGTGACTGCCTTCGGCTCAGGTCATGATCTCAGGGTCCTGGGATCGAGTCCCCCCTCAGACTCCCTGATCAGCGGGGGGCCTGCTTCTCCCTCTCCCTCTGCCTGCTGCTGTCCCTCCTTGTGCTCTCCCTCTCTCTACCTTGTCAAATAAATAAATAAAATCTTAAAAAAAAAGTGGCTTACCGTGTGCCTAAATTTCTTTGTACAAACAATATGGTTTATGCTGAACACCTACTTTCCTTCTGAGAATCTGGAATTTTAGTATGTGTCAGGCAGAGGGACATACATAACCAGCCCCCATAAAAACTGTGAGCACAGAGATTCTAATGACCTTACACGGTAGAAAACATTCTACATGTGCTATCATAGTTCATTGCTGGAGTTATTAAGCACATCCTATGTGACTTCACTGGAAGAGAACCTTTGGAAGCTTATGTCCAGTTTCCTCTGGACATTGGCCATGAGCCATTCCCCCTTGCTAATTTTTCTGGAAAAATTTTAGCTATGAGTATGACTATATGCTGAGTCCTATAAAACTTCCTAGCAAATCACTGAACCCAAAGATGGTCTTGGGATCTCCAAATCAATTGACATCAGAAGTGGGATTATCTAGAACAGAACAGCACTTACTCATAGAAATATGGCTAAATAATTGTTTTGTCAAGGAAGAAACAGAGCTGAACAGTGAAGCCAAAAACAAACAAATAAGCAAACATTTTATTCAGGGCTGTTGCAGTAGGGAAAAAGAGATCTCAATACACAACCAGGCTAAATTCTAAATGCAGCATGGGCAGTAGGAACTTATAGTTGAAGAGCAGGGCTGGGATCACTGGATAGAAAATTACTAAGAGGAAACATCAGGGTTAAGGAGGACTTAGGCTAAATCAACCTAACAAGAATCTTGTTAAAGACAGGCCAAGGCAATCAAACATCACCTGGAGGATGAAAAACCAATCAGATATCCAGAGTGATCAGTTACAGACGATGAAGGGTTCTGGTTAAACTGATTTACCCAAGAAAGCTACCCAAAGAGTGGGAATCAGAAATTTCCAGCCAGACTTGTCATTTGGTCTCCAATTGCCTGTACCCCACCTTACATGCTTACTTTGCTGATATATTCAATTTCAGCAAACTCCAACTCACAACACCATTGCCTCAGGTTTGCCTTCAATTATATACCCCACTAGTTTTCCATCCCAATTGCTCCTTAAGGAGCTTGTTAGAAGTCCATTTAGGGGTCCACTTGCTGGACCAGAACTTAAAGAGGAATTGTTTGAGAAGACAATTATGTCTCTCCCAGAATTGTGTATTTTGAAAGATAAAATATGTGCTTTGGATACAACTAGTACTGTCTTGTACTTTGAAGGGAAAGAGGAATGTCTTGGCAAATCCTTGTATCATAGTGTTAGTATATAGAGGGACATGTGATTTTTTAAAAATATTTATTTATTGGGGGAGGGCAGGAGGAGAGGGAGAGAGTCTTAGACAGACACCATGCTGAGCAAGGAGCCCAATGTGGGACTCGATCTTATGACCCTGAGATCAAGACATAAGTCCAAACCAAAGGTCTGTTTAAGACTGCACCATGCATATACCTGAGATGTAGGATTTTTGTTTATATTTTTAAATTTATATTGTATTTTGAGCATCCATGAGCAAGAGATTCCCAGAGTTCTTTGAAGGGATCAGCTCTTAAGGAATGTGTCCATAGTTCATAATAAATGTGGAGATGGGACTCTTTTTTGGCAAAAGCATCCAGTGCTAAAATGACTACCTGAAGTTTGGCCAATTTTGTTGATTTTTTTTGGGACTCATCCTTTAAACAAAGACCTCCCAAGTGAGGGATGGAAACACCAACATCCCACCAAGTTATATCATCTTTATGATGAATAGTAGTACCAACAAACTCCTATTGTTCATTTGACTAATCCCAAGGGACTCTCCAGGCAGTTCAGGGGTCTTGAGGAAAGGTGGCCTCCTCTTGCACCACGGTATTTGGCAATGGACTGGGGACAGGGGAGGCCACCCCACCACTGCAGGTGGATTAGGCCAGAGATCCCAGGTTTGGCTCCATCCTATATTAAAGAGGCACTGGTAGCTAGTGAAGTTTGTGAGGTGTTGTTTCCACCACCTAAGTATAATGGGCATCTGCATGTGGAGGACCATAGGCTTAGGGTCTCTGAGAGCCTTCATCCCTGAGATACCCCAGGATATAGCCAGTAATTTGTTGTTCTAATGACGTACTACATGAAGCTAAAAGGTTCAGTCTCTTCTATCAGAAGCTCTTGGGCAACTTATGGCCATGATATGCAGTCCAAGACTCTAGGAGGCATGACATGAAGCTGTCAAAGTCTCTTTAATGAAGGAGTTTCTAAGCACTCACAAGAGTGCCTGTTGATTTCAATATGGACAGATCTTAGAGTTTTTTGGCTGGAGAGAGCCCCACTTGAAGTGAGTTAATTTGTAAGAAGCAACAGCAGTGACAGTAAGCAAAATTTATAGATGAGGATTATGTTATCACTAGAACCTCCAAAAGACTAAAAGATATTGGATTTCTATGTCTTTAATGAGTGTGTCAAAAGAATCTCCTCATAGGAGGATGTCACCAATATCATGTCATACCTGTGCTGCAATGTCAGCCACCTGGACAAAGAGTGGTGCAGTTAATAATTTGTCTGCCAAGATTGAGAAGAATGGCAGAACCACTGAAGTATGCTGTGAGTGGTCTGAAAAAGGTGTGTTGTGTCCCTTGGGAACTGAAGGTAAACTGCAACTGAAAGGTTATTAAAATAAGCACTGAATAGGACATGCTAGCCAAGTCTACAAGAGCAAACTATTTATTAGTTGCTGATTGGACAGAACCAGTAATTTAAAAAAATATTGGATAGTAGGAGGGCTGTTATGGCCTGAATATTTGTGTCCCATGAAATGTGTATACTGAAGACCTAACTCATCATGTGGCTATATTTGAAGAAAGAAATAAAGTTAAATGAGGTCATAAGGGTGGGGTCTTGATCCAATAAGATTAGTGACCTTATAAGGAGAGCCCAACAGTGAGCTTTTTCCTCTTTCTCTCCAGGTGCCAAGACCCAAGAGAGCCAGAGAGGACACAGCAAAATGGCAGCTGTTTGCAAGCCAAGAAGAGAGCCCTCAGTGGAGCTGCACACTATCAGACCTTGATCTTAGATGTTCAAAGAGATCGTTCTGAGGTCCTTGAGAAAGACATATTAGGTTGTAAAACTGCCAAGAGGAATTTAAGAAGATTTATGTTCATTCTCAAAGGCGCAGAAAAAGAAAATACAAAGAGAAATGTCTCTTGGTTTTTAGAGGAATATTAAACCTCATCCTTTTAATTTTTATTTGTCCTCACACCACTCTTACCACTTAAAGTTAATATTGTACTATGATATTGTACTAAGGGCCTAGACAGGGCAATTAGGCAATAAAATGGAAGAAAAGTGATCCACAGCGGAAATAAAGTGGTAAAACTATCTCTGACTGCAGATGATGTGACCTTATTATTTAGAAAATTCTTATGAACCTGACAAAAACTTCAGAATAAATGATCACAGAAGTTTGCAGGGTACATGATCAATATATTAATATCAAATGAATTTGCACATGTTAGCATTGAGCAATCCAAAAACAAAGTTCTCAGTAATGAATTTAACAGAAGGAGTGTAAGACTTTTTTCCAGCTGCACCCTGGATAGTTGTATAATGTTAGATGGAGGAAGTATGACTTTGTTATTGTCCTTATTTGGAGATTAAATATGGAATATGGTATTAGAAACTAAGATCTGGGCACTGCATGTACATACTGCTTCTAGAACATTGGTGCACCTATATCCTTAACTGACAGAGAAAAAGATATATTTTGTGTATAATGCAGTTAATAATGCACTGTGTATATAAACGTAAAAACATATATGCAAGCATATGTATCTACATTCAGTTAAATATGAGTTCACATTGATTTTTCCAGCTCTCACCCACTACCACATGGATCACTCTAGCATCCTTTTCTTGCCCATCTGTGACATCCCAAAGCAACAGTGATAAACCTAGCTCTTCCCATCTGCTACACATTTACTTAATTGTTTCATCCCAGAGTAAATGTATAGCAGTACCAGAATTGTTAACCTGTACCCCATGGAAAACAACTTTTTCAACTAGGGTAGAATGGTTATGTGCAGTTCTTTGTCTTGAGGCTTATAGTCTCCACGCATTTCCATAGTTACTTAAATCAGCACACGTCACCCTCCACCTCCTTCAATGAGGTGGTTCCATAATTAGTTTACAATCCCTTCTGGTATCCTTGGAACCCCTCAATGGCTTTTTAAATCTGCCTACATTAAGTTTCCTTATTTATACTGTAAAGTCCTACAGGTCTGAACAAATGCGTAAAGCCATGCATCCACCATAATGGTATCCTACAGAATAATAGCTTCACCACTGAAAAACTTTCCTGTGAATCATCTGTTCAGTCCTCTGAACCTCCCCTTGAAGCCTTCTAAATGTTAGTCTCTATAAATCTGGTTCTCCCAATGTCATATAAAAATGCCTGGGTGGGTTAAGCCTCTGCCTTTGGCTCAGGTCATGGTCTCGGGGTGCTGGGATTGAGCCCCACATCAGGCTCTCTTCTCAGTAGGGAGCTCCCCCACCCCGCCTGCCTCTCTGCCTGTGATCTCTCTCTCTCTCTCTCTGTCAAATAAATAAATATAATCTCAAAAAATTAAAAATAAAAATCAATCATACATCAAGTAGCTCTTTCAGACTGGCTTCCTTAACTAATATGCATTTAAAATTTCTCCATGACTTTTAGTGGCTTAATACACCATTTTTTAAATGACTGAATACTATTTCATTGTATGGATATGCCAGTTTGTTTATCCTCTCATCTACTGAAGGGTATCTTGGTTGCTTCCAATTTGGGACATTATGAATAAAGTTGGTATAAGTATTCGGCTGGCATATTCGTGCCTAGAAGGGGTTAACCCAATAGAGCAACAGTTCTTGGGAACCTCTTCAACCGAGGACCTTCACAGGTGTCTCCCTGGTGATTGTTACGAGAACATTGTAAGGTTTGGCTTGTTTTCATTGCAGCTTCTGTCTCAAGACTAAGCTAATAAGGCTCCTGTGTTTTGAGAATATTGAGTTATGGCCTAAGTGTCCAAACCACGAAGGTCAAAGCTGTCTGATATCCCTGCATGGCAAGCTACTCTCAGGCCAAAATAGAAACTAGATGTACAAAAGGCGATTCTCTTACTGTGTGGTATAAATCGGAACTCTGCAAAATAAACTTTGGCACTTGCTCGATGCGTTTGCCTGTGTCCCTCCTGTTCCCCACCTTCCCTTCCTTCATTCTATCCTTCAACCCTGTTCCCTCCTGTCTCGCCTGCCGTGACAGTATTCATATGCAGGCTTTTGTGTAAATGTTAAGTTTTCAAATAAGTTGAGTAATTACCTAGGAGTGCAGTGCTTGGATTACACCAGACTATGTTTAACTTTGTAAAAACCTGCTAAAGTTTGCAAATATTTTTAACCTCAATATATAGTAAGAAATACACTTTAATTCATGATCCAATATAAACAAATATTCATTTGATATTTATCCATTGAATATTTACAATGTGCCATAACCTAGGCACTGTATTTATAGTACTAACTAAAATAGAGAAAACTCCCAGTTTTGATGGTATTTACATTCTAGTGAGGGAATATAAAGAAAATAAGCAAGACATTTCATATGCTAAATAATGCCTCTGTAAAAAGTTACAGTAGGAAAGGGAGCAGTTTACAGAAAAGGAAAAACTATGGAGACAAGATAAAACAACAAATCAACACTTCCCTTGTCACCCGGTGTGAAGCTATTTAGCAGCAAATGCTTTATTCCCCCTCTATAGTTATTAGTAAATACCATCATAAACTGTTTGCTTTCTGCTGGCAAGGCCAGCAATACACCTTCACTGTCCTATCTCATGGGCTTATCAACTCTTCAGCCCAATATCACAGTCTAGGCTACAGACAGCCGGATTGTCTTTATCTTCCACCTGATGTCTTGCTGATTCATTAAACTGGTGATATAATGCTGGTTGAACCTACTGTGCTAGGGAAGTAGCAAATACTCAAGACACATTGGTAAGACACTTGTCTGCTTCAGGGTGGGATCTAATCCCACAGAAAGGCAGGGGAATGCCACCATGGTAAAATTTCTAAGGGTCCAGTGTTGTAGGGCATGCCAAGGTATTCCTTCTAAGGTAAAGAATGAATTGCTCCTCCTACCAATAGGAAAGAGTACAACCATCATCAGGCCACCTTGGATTTTGAAGACAGTATACACCACATTTGGGCCTGCTACTCCAAGCCATTTACTAAGTGAACAGAGAAGCTACCAATTTTGAGTAGGGTCCAGAACAGGAGACTGTTCTGCAACAGATCCGAGCTGCCAAGCACACTGCTGTGCCATTTGGGCTGTATTAATCAGCAGATCTAACATTGCTTGAAGTATTGGTAGTGGAGGGTCCTGCTTAGAGTTTTTGGCAGGCAACTATATGTGAATCACACCGCATACCCTTAGGATTCTTTAAGCAAAGCCATGCATCCTCTGTAAACAACTATTCTTTTGAGAAACAGCTTTTCGCATGCCTGGTGGGCCACAGTGTTAAGACTGAACACTTAACCCCAGGCTACCAAGTTACCATGTATCCTGAACTGTCTATCAAGAACTAGGTGTTGTATGATCCACCAAGCCATACAACTGAGTACTCAAGCAGCTCTTCATCATTTAATGAAACAGCATATACAAGATTAGTCTCCAGCAGATTCTAAAAACTCAAGTATGTCCATGACCTCTACTGACGCCTATATTCTACCCTCTTACTGTCTTCAGTTCAAGCTATAGTATCATGAGAAGTTTACGACCAGCTGACTGAGAATGAAAAAGCTCAGGCTCTATGTACCGAGTGCCCAGTATATGACCAACAACTGATGCTCCAGTGGTGTATATGGCAGGGCCGAAGAAGGTAGTTTCTCATGCCAGAAGCTCACAGGCAATTAATGGCGAAGATGGATGGTCTACAAACTCCAGGAGGCATGAGAGGAGATTGCTAAGGTCTCTAGAGGGAAGGAAGGGCATTGACAGGAGTGCCTGTCGATTTCAATCTGGATTGATTCTAGAGTTTATTTTTGGAGAAGGTCCTGTACAAGTTGAGTCAATTTGAAATTAACAGCATTAGTGAATTAAGTGAACCTTGTAAGTGGAGAACAAGTTGCTTGCAGAACCCAAAAAGGACTAAACGATGTATTTGCCTTAGCATCCTGTGTGCTAAGAACACACAAGAGAGAGAATCGTCAATAGTTATTTCTTGATAGTTCCAGGGATGGAGCAGCCCTTGGTTTACCAATACTGAGCCAGATCTTTGCAAATATGTATGGGAAAATGAATTATCCACTTTTGTGATTCTTTTGTATCTGTATGTCGCCAATGAATGTGTGAAATAGCTCCTCAGAAGAGGATGTCATCAGTATCATACCTGTGCTCCTAAAGAAATGTGGATGCAATTAAGATACTGCCTGCAAAGACTATGTGCAGAGGCAGAGGTGCTGAGATATCCCACTGGTAGCCTGGGAAAGGTGTACTGTGCCCCTTCAGAGGTAAAGGCAAATTGTGGCAGAGGCTATTGAAGAGGGCACTGAACAGAATATAGTAGCCAATTTTGTGAGAATAAAATCTGTAGTGGTGGCTATTGGGATAGAAGGAGTAATTTCAGTAAAGTGGTGTTGGGTCCTGAACAGATGGGCCATAGCACCGAGGTTACTGTAACCCACTGTGACGTGCCATCAGCATTTCCAGGTTTAAGAAGAGACTATACTGGACTATTAAATGGAGAAGCAGTAGTGATAATCACTTCTCTGAACTTTACAATGGTTTCAACTAAAGGTGTACAGTACATGAGGGGTCCCATTTTGTCAACTGACTGTTTAGTGCCCAAAGTTTATATTCACTGGATCAGAACCTACTGTGGGATGGTGCTTTAAGTCAAAGGGTGCTATACCATGGAGAACTTTGGCTACAGTTCTGTTGGTTAAGGTTAAATGAACCTATTTATCCTGAATGTCTCAGATTGTTCAGGTTGTTAAAACAAATTATCAGAGACCAGGTGGCTTATAAACAACAGAAATTTATTTCTCACAGTTCTGCAGGCTGGCAAGTCCAAGATCAAGTCACCCT
The DNA here is from genome assembly GCF_009829155.1 of Mustela erminea. Taxonomy (NCBI): domain Eukaryota; kingdom Metazoa; phylum Chordata; class Mammalia; order Carnivora; family Mustelidae; genus Mustela; species Mustela erminea. The sequence continues at coordinate 10,399,081 of NC_045627.1, read as the reverse complement.
GCAGTATCAGGGTCTGGTGAGGGCCTGCTTCCTGGTTCACGAACAGCTGTCTTTCTGGGTTGTCCTCATGCAGGCAAAAAGCTGAGGGAGTTCTGGAGTCTTATTAGGGCACTACTCCCATTCATGAGGGCTCCATGCTCATAACCAAACTTTATCCAGATACTATCACAATAGGGTTTAGATTTCAACAAGTGAATTTTAAGGAAAACACCAATATTTAGTCTATGGAACTCCTATTTTATATTCAGTAACTCCTCCAAGATTTTAAGGAGTAACATGATTAAATTGAGTGGAATGCCCAGATACAGCCGTAATCTGAGCCCTGTTTTAAGGCCACGGAAATTTGCCAATGGTGCATTTCAGCAGATATTTAAGTCATTTCAGAAACTAAATAGTAGAGGTACTTTTGTCTTTGTTGTATAAATTAAGTATGTTCCCCCAGTTGGGTCAATCCGTGGACCTTCATTTTCATCATTTTGTGGTCGCCTCTTCCTGTATCCAAGACCCTCCCCCTTCCTCATTATTTCTTTCTTTCTTTCTTTCTTTTTTTTTAATTTTTTATTTTTTATAAACATATATTTTTATCCCCAGGGGTACAGGTCTGTGAATCACCAGGTTTACACACTTCACAGCACTCACCAAAGCACATATCCTCCCCAATGTCCATAATCCCACCCCCTTCTCCCAAACCCCCTCCCCCCAGCAACCCTCAGTTTGTTTTGTGAGATTAAGAGTCACTTATGGTTTGTCTCCCTCCCAATCCCATCTTGTTTCATTTATTCTTCACCTACCCACTTAAGCCCCCATGTTGCATCACCACCTCCTCATATCAGGGAGATCATATGATAGTTGTCTTTCTCTGCTTGACTTATTTCGCTAAGCATGATACGCTCTAGTTCCAGCCATGTTGTCGCAAATGGCAAGATTTCATTTCTTTTGATGGCTGCATAGTATTCCATTGTGTGTATATACCACATCTTCTTGATCCATTCATCTGTTGATGGACATCTAGGTTCTTTCCATAGTTTGGCTATTGTGGACATTGCTGCTATAAACATTCGGGTGCACGTGCCCCTTTGGATCACTACGTTTGTATCTTTAGGGTAAATACCCAATAGTGCAATTGCTGGGTCATAGGGCAGTTCTATTTTCAACATTTTGAGGAACCTCCATGCTGTTTTCCAGAGTGGCTGCACCAGCTTGCATTCCCACCAACAGTGTAGGAGGGTTCCCCTTTCTCCGCATCCTCGCCAGCATCTGTCATTTCCTGACTTGTTGATTTTAGCCATTCTGACTGGTGTGAGGTGATATCTCATTGTGGTTTTGATTTGTATTTCCCTGATGCCGAGTGATATGGAGCACTTTTTCATGTGTCTGTTGGCCATCTGGATGTCTTCTTTGCAGAAATGTCTGTTCATGTCCTCTGCCCATTTCTTAATTGGATTATTTGTTCTTTGGGTGTTGAGTTTGCTAAGTTCTTTATAGATTCTGGACACTAGTCCTTTATCTGATATGTCGTTTGCAAATATCTTCTCCCATTCTGTCAGTTGTCTTTTGATTTTGTTAACTGTTTCCTTTGCTGTGCAAAAGCTTTTGATCTTGATGAAATCCCAATAGTTCATTTTTGCCCTTGCTTCCCTTGCCTTTGGCGTTGTTCCTAGGAAGATGTTGCTGCAGCAGAGGTCGAAGAGGTTGCTGCCTGTGTTCTCCTCAAGGATTTTGATGGATTCCTTTCGCACATTGAGGTCCTTCATCCATTTTGAGTCTATTTTTGTGTGTGGTGTAAGGAAATGGTCCAATTTCATTTTTCTGCATGTGGCTGTCCAATTTTCCCAGCACCATTTATTGAAGAGGCTGTCTTTTTTCCATTGGACATTCTTTCCTGCTTTGTCGAAGATTAGTTGACTGTAGAGTAGAGGGTCTATTTCTGGGCTCTCTATTCTGTTCCATTGATCTATGTGTCTGTTTTTGTGCCAGTACCATGCTGTCTTGATGATGACAGCTTTGTAATAGAGCTTGAAGTCCGGAATTGTGATGCCACCAGCGTTGGCTTTCTTTTTCAATATCCCTTTGGCTATTCGAGGTCTTTTCTGGTTCCATATAAATTTTAGAATTATTTGTTCCATTTCTTTGAAAAAGATGGATGGTACTTTGATAGGAATTGCATTAAATGTGTAGATTGCTTTAGGTAGCATAGACATTTTCACAATATTTATTCTTCCAATCCAGGAGCATGGAACATTTTTCCATTTCTTTGTGTCTTCCTCAATTTCTTTCATGAGTACTTTATAGTTTTCTGAGTATAGATTCTGTGTCTCTTTGGTTAGGTTTATTCCTAGGTATCTTATGGTTTTGGATGCAATTGTAAATGGGATTGACTCCTTAATTTCTCTTTCTTCTGTCTTGCTGTTGGTGTAGAGCAATGCAACTGATTTCTGTGCATTGATTTTATATCCTGACACTTCACTGAATTCCTGTACAAGTTCCAGCAGTTTTGGAGTGGAGTCTTTTGGGTTTTCCACATATAGTATCATATCATCTGCGAAGAGTGATAATTTGACTTCTTCTTTGCCGATTTGGATGCCTTTAATTTCCTTTTGTTGTCTGATTGCTGAGGCTAGGACCTCTAGTACTATGTTGAATAGCAGTGGTGATAATGGACATCCCTGCCGTGTTCCTGACCTTAGCGGAAAAGCTTTCAGTTTTTCTCCATTGAGAATGATATTTGCGGTGGGTTTTTCATAGATGGCTTTGATGATATTGAGGTATGTGCCCTCTATCCCTACACTTTGAAGAGTTTTGATCAGGAAGGGATGCTGTACTTTGTCAAATGCTTTTTCAGCATCTATTGAGAGTATCATATGGTTCTTGTTCTTTCTTTTATTGATGTGTTGTATCACATTGACTGATTTACGGATGTTGAACCAACCTTGCAGCCCTGGAATAAATCCCACTTGGTCGTGGTGAATAATCTTTTTAATGTACTGTTGAATCCTATTGGCTAGTATTTTGTTGAGTATTTTCGCAAATGTGTTCATCAAGGATATTGGTCTATAGCTCTCTTTTTTGGTGGGATCCTTGTCTGGTTTTGGGATCAAGGTGATGCTGGCCTCATAAAATGAGTTTGGAAGTTTTCCTTCCATTTCTATTTTTTGGAACAGTTTCAGGAGAATAGGAATTAGTTCTTTAAATGTTTGGTAGAATTCCCCCGGGAAGCCGTCTGGCCCTGGGCTTTTGTTTGTTTGGAGATTTTTAATGACTGTTTCAATCTCCTTACTGGTTATGGGTCTGTTCAGGCTTTCTATTTCTTCCTGGTTCAGTTGTGGTAGTTCATATGTTTCTAGGAATGCATCCATTTCTTCCAGATTGTCAAATTTATTGGCATAGAGTTGCTCATAGTATGTTCTTATAATAGTTTGTATTTCTTTGGTATTAGTTGTGATCTCTCCTCTTTCATTCATGATTTTATTTATTTGGGTCCTTTCTCTATTCTTTTTGATAAGTCAGGCCAGGGGTTTATCAATTTTATTAATTCTTTCAAAGAACCAGCTCTTAGTTTCGTTGATTTGTTCTATTGTTTTTTCGGTTTCTATTTCATTGATTTCTGCTCTGATCTTTATGATTTCTCTTCTCCTGCTGGGTTTAGGGTTTCTTTCTTGTTCTTTCTCCAGCTCCTTTAGCTGTAGGGTTAGGTTGTGTACCTGAGACCTTTCTTGTTTCTTGAGAAAGGCTTGAACCGCTATATATTTTCCTCTCAGGACTGCCTTTGTTGTATCCCACAGATTTTGAACCGTTGTATTTTCATTATCAATTGTTTCCATAATTTTTTTCAATTCTTCTTTAATTTCCCAGTTGACCCATTCATTCTTTAGAAGGATGCTGTTTAGTCTCCATGTATTTGGGTTCGTTCCAAACTTCCTAATGTGGTTGAGTTCTAGCTTTAGAGCATTGTGGTCTGAAAATATGCAGGGAATGATCCCAATCTTTTGATACCGGTTGAGTCCTGATTTAGGACCGAGGATGTGATCTATTTTGGAGAATGTTCCATGTGCACTAGAGAAGAATGTATATTCTGTTGCTTTGGGATGAAATGTTCTGAATATATCTGTGATGTCCATCTGGTCCAGTGTGTCGTTTAAGGCCTTTATTTCCTTGCTGATCTTTTGCTTCGATGATCTGTCCATTTCAGTGAGGGGAGTGTTAAAGTCCCCTACTATTATTGTATTATTGTTTATGTGTTTCTTTGATTTTGTTATTAATTGGTTTATATAGTTGGCTGCTCCCACGTTGGGGGCATAGATATTTAAAATTGTTAGATCTTCTTGTTGGACAGACCCTTTGAGTATGATATAGTGTCCTTCCTCATATCTTATTATAGTCTTTGGCTTAAAATCTAATTGATCTGATATAAGGATTGCCACTCCTGCTTTCTTCTGATGTCCATTAGCATGGTAAATTCTTTTCCACCCCCTCACTTTAAATCTGGAGGTGTCTTCGGGCTTAAAATGAGTTTCTTGGAGGCAACATATAGATGGGTTTTGTTTTTTTATCCATTCTGATACCCTGTGTCTTTTGACAGGGGCATTTAGCCCATTAACATTCAGGGTAACTATTGAGAGATATGAATTTAGTGCCATTGTATTGCCTGTAAGGTGACTGTTACTGTATATGGTCTCTGTTCCTTTCTGATCTACCACTTGTAGGCTCTCTCTTTGCTTAGAGGACCCCTTTCAATATTTCCTGTAGAGCTGGTTTGGTATTTGCAAATTCTTTCAGTTTTTGTTTGTCCTGGAAGCTTTTAATCTCTCCTTCTATTTTCAATGATAGCCTAGCTGGATATAGTATTCTTGGCTGCATGGTTTTCTCTTTTAGTGCTCTGAAAATATCATGCCAGCTCTTTCTGGCCTGCCAGGTCTCTGTGGATAAGTCAGCTGCCAATCTAATATTTTTACCATTGTATGTTACAGACTTCTTTTCCCGGGCTGCTTTCAGGATTTTCCCTTTATCACTGAGACTTGTAAATTTTACTATTAGGTGACGGGGTGTGGGCCTATTCTTATTGATTTTGAGGGGCGTTCTCTGAACCTCCTGAATTTTGATGCTCATTCCCTTTGCCATATTGGGGAAATTCTCCCCAATAATTCTCTCCAGTATACCTTCTGCTCCCCTCTCTCTTTCTTCTTCTTCTGGAATCCCAATTATTCTAATGTGGTTTCGTCTTATGCTGTCACTTATCTCTCGAATTCTCCCCTCGTGGTCCAGTAGCTGTTTGTCCCTCTTTTGCTCAGCTTCTTTATTCTCTGTCATTTGGTCTTCTATATCACTAATTCTTTCTTCTGCCTCATTTATCCTAGCAGTGAGAGCCTCCATTTTTGATTGCACTTCATTAATAGCTTTTTTGATTTCAACTTGGTTAGATTTTAGTTCTTTTATTTCTCCAGAAAGGGTTTTTATATCTCTCGAGAGGGTTTCTTTAATATCTTCCATGCCTTTTTCAAGCCCGGCTAGAACCTTGAGAATTGTCATTCTGAACTCTAGATCTGACATATTACCAATGTCTGTATTGATTAGGTCCCTAGCCTTCGGTACTGCCTCTTGTTCTTTTTTTTTGTGTTGAATTTTTCCGTCTTGTCATTTTGTCCAGATAAGAGTATATGAAGGGGCAAGTAAAATACTAAAAGGGTGGCAACAACCCCAGGAAAATATGCCTTAACCAAATTAGAAGAGATCCAAAATCGTGAGGGGGGAGAATGGGGATAAAAAGAGGTTCAAAAAGGAAGAAAGAAAGAAAAAAGAAAAAAGAAAAAAAAAAGAAAAGAATTTAAAAAAGAGAAAACACCTAAGAAAAATGTAAAAAAGAAAAAATATATATATTAGATAAACTAGTAAAAAATCGTTAAAAAAGAAAAAGGTAACAGTTAAAAAAAAAAATTTTACCCGAAGGCGAGAAAAAAAAAAAATGAAAAAGAAAAAAATTAAATTAACTGCAAGACTAAAAAAAAATCACAGGGAAAAAGCCATGAGTTCCATGCTTGGCTTTCTCCTCCTCTGGAATTCTGCTGCTCTCCTTGGTATTGAAACCGCACTCCTTGGTAGGTGAACTTGGTCTCGGCTGGATTTCTTGTTGATCTTCTGGGGGAGGGGCCTGTTGTAGTGATTCTCAAGTGTCTTTGCCCCAGGCGGAATTACACCGCCCTTACCCGGGGCCAGGGTGAGTAATCCGCTCGGGTTTGCTTTCAGGAGCTTTTGTTCCCTGAGCGCTTTCCGTAGAGTTCCGGAGGACGGGAATACAAATGGCGGCCTCCTGGTCTCCGGCCCGGAGGAGCCAAGAGCCCAGGGCCGCACTCCTCAGTGCGCCCTCAGAGAACAGCGCCCAGTTACTCCCGTCTGCCCGACCTCCGGCCGCGCTCCGAGCTCACCGAGCCTGCGACCGGTTCAAGGTAACACCGAGCTGTGAGCTTACTGTCGGCTCTGTCTCTGTAGCCGGCTTTCCCGTTCCAATACCCGCAAGCTCTGCGACACTCAGACACCCCCGATCCTTCTGTGACCCTGCGGGACCCGAGGCCACGCTGACCTCGTGTGGGCTTTGCCCCGGGTAGCCTCTGGAGCGATGTCCCTCAGCGGAACAGACTTTTAAAAGTCCTGATTTTGTGCGCCGTTGCTCCGCCGCTTGCTGGGAGCCGGCCCCTCCCCCCAGGGTCTATCTTCCCGTCGCTTTGGATTCACTTCTCCGCCGGTCCTACCTTTCAGAAAGTGGCTGTTTTTCTGTTTCCAGAATTGCTGTTCTTCTTCTCTTCGATCTGCCGATGGATTTTCAGGTGTTTGCAATCTTTAGATAAGCTATCTAGCTGATCTCCGGCTAGCTGAAGTAGTCTCAGCCTGCTACTTCTCCGCCATCTTGACTCCTCCCCCTCTTTCTTTCTTTTTTTTTAAGATTTATTTATTTGACAGAGAGAGATCACAAGTAGAGAGGTAGGCAGAGGGGGGCAGGGGAAGCAGGACCCCTGCTGAGCAGGGAGCCTGACGTGGGGCTCGATCCCAGGATCCTGGGATCATGACCTGTGTCTGAAGCAGAGGCTTTAACCCACTGAGCGACCCAAGCGCCCCCTCATTCTTTCTTGCTGCATCTTTCCTTTTTGTTGTCACTAGATAGACCTCAGGGTGTTTTTCTTTATTCTGATCAAATTTACAAATTTCCTTCCCCAGAGATCCTCCAGTCAGGATCTTCAAGGCCATGGGTCTGCTCCATGGTAATAGTCGCTTCTTACAGATTAAAGATCCTGGGCTTAAGTCGCATTCGAATAATCCCCTTTGCTGAGGCACAGAATGAGTGTTTTCCCCTCTAAACAAGAGGATGAGAATTTCTTTCCAACACAGGCACAGGGAGAAGACTGGAGCAGCAGGAGTGTGCTTGGCCCATTACTCAGTGGTTGATGGATCATCTTCTCTATGGTTGTCTCTTTTTTTCTACCATGCCCATCATCTTCTCTCTCTCTTTTCTCTCTGTACAAATTCCCTCAGAGTATTTTGGATTTCTAGCCATGTAAAGTCACAGGTTTCTATTTTCGTCACCTGTAGCACGGACCTGGGTGGTCAGAAAGCAAAGCACCAGGGGCGCCTGGGTGGCTCAGTGGTTTGGGCTGCTGCCTTCGGCTCGGGTCATGATCTCAGGGTCCTGGGATCGAGCCCCGCATCGGGCTCTCTGCTCCGCAGGAAGCCTGCTTCCCTCTTTCTCTCTCTCTCTCTCTGCCTGCCTCTCTGCCTACTTGTGATCTCTGTCTGTCAAATAAATAAATAAAATCTTAAAAAAAAAAAAAGAACAAAAAAGAAAGCAAAGCACCAGAGCCTAGCAGTCGGCCTCTTTGGCAGTTGTTGCTTCCTCCAGGGAATGCCAGTCAATCTCCCGGGGGTCAGGGTTCACAAAGAGTAAGGTCATTTGTCCATAGCCCGGGTCAAAGCCATTAAGCTCCATAATTCCAAGGCTAGACCCTTGGAGTAGTGATAAAACAGCAGTGCTGAGCAGACCTCAGGTTCACTGGCTAAAGGTTTTGCATCAGAAGAGCATTTGAGCTACTTTCTCTGGCGATTTGGAAGGGATCTCTTTTCTTATCACCAACTGAGCCACAGGATACCATAAATGTGCACCTCAAAACCATCGGGCATCAGATGTGTACACAATGGCAGCAGGGGAAGGAGTAGCAGAGGAAAGAGGGAAGGCTCCTGCCCTGAATAATGTGAGTTCTTAATTTTTTAAGTATAGAAGAAAGCAGCTTCACAGATTCATCTACACTGCTACATGCAGGCAGGGTTGTTTAATACACTTTATTTTTTAGAGTACTTTTAGAGTTACAAAAAAATTCTTGAGCAGAAAGTACAGAGTTCCTATATACCTCCTTCACTTTTACCCACTGCTACAGTCCCCTTATTCCAATTTTGCATTAGTGTGGTACATTTGTTACAACTAATGAGCCAATATTGATACATTATTACTAACTGAAGTCCACAGTTTACCCTTTGTGTTTTACACTTTTGGGCTTTGACAAATAAATGACATGTATCTACTATTAAAATATCCTACAGAATTGTTTCACTGTCTTAAAAATCCTCTACAATCCACCTATTCAACCTTCCCTGCCTTGCCCCGAACCCCTGGCTATCTCTCATCTTTTTACTGTCTCCACATGCTTCTGCTGTTATCAGAATGCACTATAGATGGAAACCAAAGTGTAAAGCCTTTCAGATTGGCTCTCTTCATTTGGCAACATGTAAGTAAGTTTCCTCCATGTCTTCTGTTCCTGAGAGCTCATTTCTTTTTACCATTCAATCACTGTACCTTGTAACCTTGTTATAATTGCTTACCAGTGTCTAGGTATTCTATTGTTGACTCCTTGGAATTTTCTATCTACAGAATCATGTCATGTGTGAATATAGGCAGTTTTATTATCTCTTCCTTCCAAATCCAAGTTTATTTTCTTTGTCATACTGTGTTAGCAAAGACTTCCAGAAGGAGGCTGAAAAAGAGAGGTCAAAGGGGCCCCCTTCCTCCTTATCTTACCGGGAAAGCATCTATTCTTACCATTAAGTACAATGTTAGCTATAGGGCTGTTGCAGACGTGTCTTACCGAGTTAAAGAAATTCCCTGTATTCCTAGTATGCTGAGATTTCTTATTGTGAATGTGGGTTAAGATTTTGTGAAATGCTTTTCTGCACCTATTGGTATGATCATATGGTAATTTCTTCTTTTGCCTGTTGATGTGATGGGTTACATGAACTGATTATCAAATGTTGAACCAGGACTACATACCTGGAATAAACCCCACTCGGTCATGGTGTGAAAATGTATACTGTTGGATTCAATTTGCTAATGACTTGTTGAGGATTTCTGCATCTATGTTCCAAGACATAGACTTCTGTCTGCAGTTTCCTTTTCTTGTAATGTCCACCTCGTTTTGGTACTACAGCAATGCTGGCCTCACGGAAGGAGGTAAGAAGTACTTCTGCTTTTACTTTTTGGAAGAAATTGTAGAGAAATGGTATCACTTCTTCCTGAAGTGTTTGGTAGAATTCACTAATGAACACAATTTGGGCCTGACACTCTCTGATTTGGAAGATCAAATATTAACTCAATTTCTTTAACAGCTTTATGCCTAGTTAGATCTGTGAGTTTGGGCAGATTGTGTCTTTCAAGGAACTGGTCTATTTCATTTCATCTAGGTTGTGAAATATGTGGACAGAGAGCAGTCCATATTATTATCCTTTTAATGTCTATGGAATCAGTTGTTATGGCTTTCCCTCATTCTCTTGTCAGCACCTTGTATCTTCTCTTTTTCTTAGTTAATTTAGCAAAGATGTTTATAAATTTCATTGACCATTTCAAATAACTAACTTTTGGTTCTACTGACTTCTGCTTGAAGTATTATTTCTTTTGTTTTGTTTATGCTGGATTTAATCAGCTCCTTTTCCTAGTTTCCTAAGATGTAAGCTTAGACTCTTTGTGCAAGTTAAGATCATTTGTTTCTGTAACCTTGTTTGTGTAATCTCACTGATGGTGTAATTTATCATACCACCTTTATACCCTGTTAGTCAATAAATGCCCCACTCCAGCGCCACCCGCTCCAGTCTCAACCCACCTTCTCACAGAGCCAAAAATCTCCAAGGGCTCAGATCTGTCTCTAGCTACACCGGCCTCAGCCTTAGAGGGCAGCTACTTGCAGAGGGTTTGTATAAAATTTGGGCTGAAAACTAGAGGACTCACATATGTACATTCGAGGCACCTCCTGGTTTGACATGAACCATGAATGAATGGGGAAAATGAGACTAGGAACTAGATATCCCTCTGTACTGAATACATTCTATTTGCCACTTTGCTATTTTGATTTATACATTCTAAAGGGTTACACGTGAGCTCTGTGGGCCTCCTTTTACAAACTGCTCAGCCCTTACACACATGGGCAATGTGCCTGATATGGTAACAACTGCCAAATTAGGAGTGTCTGTTCTGTGTTCACAACCAGATTAAGATGCATGATGCAGATGAAGCACATATAGTTTATATAAGGTACTGTATGTGGATGAGCAAATCCTGCACACTTGAGGGACACTTCACATAAGGATTAAAGGCTGTGGCCCTAATTACTCAGTTTATTTCTGCTTTTAAAAAGCTTCATATTCACATGATTGTCAGAATGAGGGCTGCAGTATGATTAACACGAGGAAACTTCTCGTGATGAAATCGTGAATCCTTTGTAATCCTAATGCAACAGAAACTCCAGATTCCATTTCGATTTTGTAAGCTATGTTGATGGTTACTCAAACTATTAAGTGATAAAATTTCACGGAACTACACGTACACACAAACTGCATGTAAAAACTGAAGTGGGGATAAGGACTGTATGTGACTTAGTACTGTGGTACCATCAACTCCCTGTGCCTGACAATATACCATGGCTGTGGAAGACAGCAACAGAGGAAGCTTGCTGGAGGGCACGTGAGAATTCTATGTACGACTCCAACTTCTTTTAAGTCTATTTTTTCATTTTACTTTTTTTTTGTTTGCTTGTTTTTAAAGCTTTACATGGCACAATATACTTCTATAAATTACAATTTCTTATGTTTCCTAAAGATAAATACGGCATCAAAACCCAAAACTCAACTTCTAATGTTGTACTACTTCTAAAAATAATCTTCAAGCTATATACCTCAAATTGAAAGATTTCTCTTTAATATAAATTCTGACATAACCTAGTTTGTATTTTTGCTAAAAAAGCAAACAAAGATACTTTTACAAAATAAAAAAATCTGTAATGTTTCATACCAGTATTTCCTTGGTGATATTCAATGGAATGTTACTTAACAAGACTGTCCTGCATTTGTTGCAGTCTACTTTGGAGTAAAATAAGGCCAGTTTGTGTGGAAGAAGGTTCCCGAACATTCAGGATGTCAACAGAGCTTCTGCCAATGTGAATTCTTGTATAATGGCTGCTGAAGTGCAGCTTGACACTCCTAACATCCACTTCAATTGTTAATATTTTTCTCCTGTGTGTGTTCTCTGATGTACAATGAGGTTTGACTTCTGAGAGAAGGTTTTTCCACATGTGTTACATTCATAGGGCTTCTCCCCTGTGTGTGATCTCTGATGTTTAGCAAGGTCTGACTTGCGGTAAAAAATTTTCCCACATTCATTACACTGACAAGATTTCTCTCCTGTGTGAGCCCTGTGATGTACTGTGAGGGATGATTTGTGACTGAAGGATTTCCCACATTCGTTACATTCATAGGGTTTCTCCCCTGTGTGTTTTCTGTGATGTAAAATAAGTCCTGACTTCACACAGAAAGATTTCCCACATTCATTACATTTATAGGGCTTTTCTTCTGTATGAGTTCTCAGGTGGACAATTAAGGCGGACTTATGACAGAAAGCCTTTCCACATTCATTACACTCATAAGGTTTCTCACCTATGTGAATTCTCTGGTGCTGTGTGAGCTGAGACTTCTGACAGAAGGTTTTCCCACATTCATTACATTCATAGGGTTTCTCCCCTGTGTGTGTTCTATTATGTTTAGTTAGGTATGATTTATTATAGAAGATTTTCCCACACTCATGACATTCAAAGGGTTTCTCCCCTGTATGTGTCCTATAATGTTGAGAGAGAGTAGACTTATGGCTGAAGAATTTCCCACATTCAGGACATGCAAAAGGCTTCTCCCCTGTGTGAGTTCTCTGATGTACTATGAGATCAGACTTCAAGCAGAAGGTTTTCCCACATTCAAAACATTCATAAGGTTTCAACCCTGTATGAATTATCTGATGCCGGGTGAGAACTGACTTGTGGTAGAATGTTTTCCCACATGCATTACATTCGTAGGGTTTATCCCCTATGTGAGTTCTCTGATGTTGTGTAAGATGTGACTTCTGGCAGAAAGATTTCCCACAGTCAGGACATTCAAAGGGTTTTTCACCTGTATGAGTTCTCTGATGCACTGTAAGGTGTGAATTCATACAGAAGGATTTCCCGCATTCATAGCATTCATAAGGTTTCAGTCCTGTGTGTGTTCTCTGGTGTTTAGTGAGGTCTGACTTCTGATAAAAAGTTTTCCCACATGCATTACACTGATAGGGTTTCTCACCTGTATGTGTTCTCTGGTGTAACGTGAGGGCTGACTTGTGGCTGAAGGCTTTCCCGCATTCACTGCACACATAGGGTTTCTCTCCTGTGTGTGACCTCTGATGTTTAGTGAGGTTTGACTTCTCCCAAAAAGTTTTTCCACATTCATTACACTGAAAGCGTTTCTCTCCCGTGTGTATCCTCTGATGTCGAGTGAGGTGGGATTTCTCCCAAAACGCTTTCCCACATTCATTACATTCAAAGTGTTTTTCTCCTTTATGAGGTTTCTGAAGTTGTGAAAGGCATAAATTCCTCCTGAAATTATTCCCACTTTGATTACATTCATAGTGTTTCATATGTGCCCCATGATGTTTCAAAAGGGTAGACTTTACACATAAGGATTTTCCACAACCACTAAATCCACAGTGATTTTCCTCTGAGGGATTTATCCGATGGATTAAGAAGGAGTTATCAAAGAAGGTTCTCCCATATTCATTACATTCACAATCATTACCTTCTGCAATCTCTCTCTTGTATGTACTAAATATTGCCTTTTCAAGGACGGTTTCTTGATAAATATTATAATCAAAATTTTGCTCTAACATTTGAATCTTCTCAGGATGAATAGAGTCCTCATCATGACTCAACGTTTTCCCATTTTTAAAAAATTCACTTTTCTCTCTAGTATGAGTTTTCTCATGTTTAATACTGAGTAGCAATTTTCCACAAGCATTAAATTCATCAGTCTTTTTTCCTAAATAGTTTTTCTTATCGATAAACAATTCTGAAATACAGCTGAAATTCACTCCACATGAGTTCCACTGACAGAGAGTTCTTCTGGAAGGAAAAGACTTTGTGTCCAAGTTAAGTGGTTTTTCTACTACATTACCTTGTTCTTTAGTTAGTGTTTTATTATTGATGAATGCAACTTCCCACACATGTTTAGGCTGGTTTTTGTGGCTTCTTTCTTTCTTGTGATCAGTTTTCCAGATATCTAAAAATAAGAAAAATTAACCTTACATAGAAATATTAACACATTTTTAATGGAATGCAATATATATACAAATGCCCTATATTATAGCTGACTTGGATTTCTTTTTTAGTCTCCAGAGAAGAAAATAATTTTAAGCACGTATGTTTTTTTTCTATTCTTGAGATTGATATGAAAAAACAGAAATGAAAACACGAAACAAAACCTGGCACAGTGCAAAAAGGGAGCAGAAACTGGCTATTACAACGTGTGCATCTGCATTCCGATGTCTAAAAATTAACAGCACTGGTTAAAATATCAATATAAGGAGAGCAAATAAAATTACCTACAACAACCCACGACTTTGGCATAACTAGGAGATACAAAGTACTACGAAATTCAAATCACCACTAAGGAAAGAAACATTTAAATACAGAAGAAACTGATAATGAGCCCACATCCATTGAAAGAGTCAGCTACATACTGTAGCAACCACACATAAAGAAGAGACAGGGAACTCAGAGATGATTAAATGTAAATAGAATCATTCCCAGAAAGGGAAAGTCTCACTATGAGTGGGGCAATACTGAGATGACATCTCAGTTCTGATACATGACTATTCAGACCACTGGGAACTCCAAGAGTATATGGGAACTAAGGACACAACGCTTAGTGATCTAGGTGAGGAATAATATTGTAAAAAGGACAATGTGATCTTGGAATAGACTTAAGTTACAAGAAGCCAGATATGAACTGAACTGTCCCTCTCCCAAATTCATATGCTGCAGCCCTAATTCCCAATGTGACTGTATCTGGAGACAGTGCCTTTAAGGAGGCAATTAAGGTTGAATTAGGTCATCAGGGTGTAGGGCTAATCTGATAGGAAGAGCATCCTTATTAGAAGTTGAAGAGACACCAACTTCCTTGCTCCCACCATGTGCACAAAAAAAAAAAAAAAAAAAAAAGGAAAAAAAAGACAATGTGAGGCTACAGCAAGAGGGTGCTGTCTGCAAGCTGAAGAGATAGGGCTCACCAGAAACCAACCCTGCTGGCACCTTCACCTTGGCTTTACAAACTCCATAAGTGTGAGAAAACAAATTTCTGTTATTTAAGTCACCCAGTCTGTGGTGTTTTGTTGTAGTAGTCCAGGCAGACTGACAGAGAGCCCAAAGAGAAAAGAGACTTCACTGGAATTTTAATAAATAGCACTGAAAAAGGCATGATGACAGAGCAGAAAAAATGACAATAAAACTAAAGAAAGAAGAAATGGATCACAAAGAAGGCCCCGGCTAAAGAAGGTAGTCTGCAAAATAAATAAAAATTTTAAAATAAAATTATATGCATATATGTAGGATTATAGTCTCTATAGAGGAAAAACCCTAGATTAGAGAAAATTAAACCCAAAAGCAATAAGAGAAATAAGGAATAAACCCAAAAGTAGTAAGAGAAGTAAGGAATAAAGATCATATGGAAAATAATGAAATCAATGAAATACTATATACATACTTCATTTCCAATATAAAAATTTCCTATATGTTGATTTCCCACAAATTCTGTTTTCATGAACATTCAGCTCAAAAGAGTTTCTTTTTTTTTTTTTTTTTTTTTTTAAAGATTTTATTTATTTGAGAGAGAGACAGTGAGAGAGAGCATGAGCAAGGAGAAGGTCAGAGAGCAAAGCAGACTCCCCATGGAGCTGGGAGCCTGATGCGGGACTTGATCCCGGGACTCTGGGATCATGACCTGGGCCGAAGGCAGTCGTCCAACCAACTGAGCCACCCAGGCGTCCCTCAAAAGAGTTTCTAATTTACCCTTCAAATTCTTCTCTGAACCATCAAGTTATGCAAAAGTGTGCCATTAAGTTTCTAACTACTTAGGAATTTTACAGCTCTTTCTGTTACTGATTTTTAATTCGGCTAGATTTAACTCTACTCTGGTAAAAAAAAATATTTTATATGACTTGACTCCTTTTAAATTAATTGAGATTTGTTTTAGATCTTAGAATGCAATCTACCTTGGTTTACATTCATGTGTTCCTGAAAAGAATGTGTATTCCACGGTTTATTTGTGTGTGGGGGTGGGGTATATTATATAAATGTCAATTAAGTCAATTTGTTTACTCAGTGTTCTTCTATTTATCCGGAGAGAGATGTTGAAACAGACTGTAACTGTGCATCTTTTTCTCATTCAAGTTCCATCAGGTTTTCCTTTCTAACACTTTGAAAAACTTATCTGTCAATCCTAGTAACACTGGGCACCCCGAAGGCAGAGCCCTCTGACAAAAGTCATTAGAGATGTACACTGTGGAAGGAAACGACTTCAAATAATCCAATCCAGTCATTAAAAAAATAAATAAGCAAGGAAAAATAACAACAGGCCCTTTCAGAGAAAGAAGGAATCAGTATAAGGCTAGGTACAAAATATCTAAAATATCCCTTTTGTCAAAAAAAAAAAAAAAGAAAGAAAGAAAGAAAAAAGATTTGTCTTGTGATTCACAAGACAAAAAGGAAAATTTCGCAAATAACTGCCCTTGAAAGAGTCCAGATATCGGACTTAGCACTTCTCAAAGCAGCGTTTACAAACACGCCCAAAAGGCAACCATGTCCAAGGAAGTATAGGAAGGTGATGATGGCACCCTCATCACATAGAGAACATCAACAAACTGAAAAGAATGAAACAAAAATTCTCAATTTGAAAAGTATAATACCTGCATTGTAAATTCGTTAGAGAGGAATTATAAATTCGTTGATTCAAGCTTATAGAAGACGAATTAGTAAACTTGAAGATACATCAATAGATATCATTTACACAAAAGAAGTAAGAATGAATAAAACCGAAGAAAGCCGCAAACAAATGAAAGACAGTGCTACCTGCACCAACATATTCGTAATGGGAATATCAAAAGAACAGAAGGAAGAGTGAGAGGAGAAAAATCATTCAACAAAATGAGGGCAAAATCCTGCAAATTTAAGAGAGTGATATGTCAATTCAAGAAGATAAACTCCATGTGAGATAAACAGAGATCCATGCCAAGATGCATCATAGTAAAAATATTTAAAAAATCATAAAAAGAAAACTTAAGTATCAAGAGAAATACAACTCATCACACATAGGGAACTCCAGTGAGACTGATACCTGACATTTCTGTATGTTATTTTAAAATTTTCCTCTGGGCTGTCTTTCATTCATGCTTTACTTACATGTGTCTTGTTTAATCCTGAAGTGTTTAGGTCTTTTTCTATTGCCTTTTTTAAAAAGATTTTATTTATTTATTTGACAGATAGAGATCACAAGTAGGCAGAGAGAGAGAGGAAGGGAAGCAGGCTCCCCGCTGAGCAGAGAGTCTGAATCCAGGCTCTATCCCAGGACCCTGGGATCATGCCCCGAGCCGAAGGCAGAGGCTTTAACCCACTGAGCCACCCAGGTGCCCTCTACTGCCTTTCTATTACTGATTCGCAGTTTGATTTCCTTGTGCTAAGAGAACATAGCACAATTTTGGTTCTGCTAAATTTACTAAAGTTTGTTTATGGCCTAGGATATGTTGTATCTTACTGATGCTCCACAGGCACATGAGAAGAATGCATATCCTGCTGCTTTTAGGTACTATCTACAAATGTTCATTCAATCCCACTGGTTGATGGTACCATTCAGTTCTTCTACATCTGCCATTAATTTATATCTGCTGTCTGAAAGTTTTACCAATTGCTGAGAGTAAGGTGCTGAATTCCCCAAATATAATTAAAAATTTGTTTATTTCTCCTTTCAGCTCAATCAGTTTTGATTTGTGTACTGTGAGGTTCTTTCTGTTGTTTGGTGGGGTCACATTTTGGATCACGGTCTTTTTTGTTAGAATACTGCTTTTTCTACAATAATTTCCTTTGCTCTCAAGACTACTTTATCTGATATTAATGGAGTCAGTCTTGTTTTTTTTTTCATTAATGTTTGAATAGTGTATCTTTTTCTTTCTCATTTTTAAAAAAGATTTTATTTATTAATTTGACAAGGAAAGACACAGAGAGAGGGAACACAAGCAGGGGGAGTGAGAGAGGGAGAAGCAGGCTTCCCGCCAAACAAGGAGCCTGATGCAGGGCTGGATCCCAGGATCCTGGGATTATGACCTGAGCTGAAGGCAGACGCTTAATGACTGAGCCACCCAGGTACCCCAGTGTATCTTTTTCTATTTCCCATCAACCTCACTATGTTGTATTTGAAATGAATTTCTTTGTAGATAACATATTTCTGCCTTTTGTTTTTTGTTTTATCCAGTCTGCCAGTCTGTACCTGAATTAGTGTGTTTTTAAATTTTTTTTTAAAAGATTTTTATTTATTTATTTGAGAGGAGAAGGTCAGAGGGAGAAGCAGACTCCCTATGGAGCCGGGAATCCGATGTGGGACTCCATCCCAGTACTCCGGGATCACGACCTGAGCCAAAGGCAGTCGCTTAACCAACTGAGCCACTCAGGCGCCCTGAATTGGTGTGTTTGGACACCAATTTACGGTATTGCTTTTTACATTTACATTTACAGTAGACATTGCTATGTCAACGTTTAAGTCTGCTGTTTTATTTTTCTATTGTTTTCTCAGTTTCTCATTCATCTGTTCATAATTGACTTTCTTATTGGTTACTTGAACATCTTCTTAAAGATTCTGTCTTCATTTACTTACAGTATTTCTAAGTTTACCACCTTGTGTTGTTTTTTTAGTGGTTGTTCTAAGTATTCCAAATCCATTTCTAGGTAAAATGTACATATATAATTTATTACAGTCTTCCTGGAACAACATTTTACCACTTCAAGGAAATATAACACTTTAATTCCAATTAAATTCCTATATTCTATTTTGAAAATATATCACATCCTCCACATGCAGAGCATCAAATCATAGTATTCTAAATTTTGCTTCAACAATCAAATATGAGGGCGCCTGGGTGGCTCAGTGGGTTAAGCCACTGCCTTCGGCTCAGGTCATGATCTCAGAGTTCTGGGATCGAGTCCCGCATCGGGCTCTCTGCTCGGCAGGGAGCCTGCTTCCCTCTCTCTCTCTCTCTGCCTGCCTCTCCATCTACTTGTGATTTCTCTCTGTCAAATAAATAAATTAAAAAATCTTAAAAAAAAAAACAAAAAAAAACAATCAAATATGATTTCAGAAACTCCTTAGATGGAAACTCCATTATAGTTACCCTTATTTTTTGCCACTTCCAATGTTCTTTCTTTTTTGAAGTTCCACGGTTTCTTGTGTTATTTCCTTTCTATTTAAAGAACTTCCTCTAGCCATTTTTAAGAGGTAAGTTTGCTAACAACATTTTCTCTTTTTTTTTCTTTGTAGGATACCTTCAGTTATCTTTCTTTCATGAATGTATTTTCACAAGCCACAGTTCTGTTTTGTTTGAAAGTTCTTTTCTTTCAGTACTTGGGGAAAAAATGTATTATTGCCTTCTAGCCTCCATGGTTTCAGATGACAAATTCACTATCATTTCCAAAGGAAATGAGTGGTTTCTCTCTTCGCTCATAATTTTTTCTCTTTTGGTTTCAGAAATTTAATCATGACATGCCAATGGTATGAATATCTTTTTTGTCAAATTTGGAAAGTTTTCATCATTATTCCTTTAAATACTTCAAGTGCCATCATCTCTTCCCTTTTTAGTTCTTTTTTTTTCTTTCTAAAGATGTTTTTTATTTATTTGAGACAGAGACAGAGAGAACATAAGCAGGGGGAGAGAGGCAGAGGGAGAATAAGGGTAAGAAGCAGACTCCCCACTTAACAGGGAGCCCAAAGCAGGGCTTGATCCCAGGACCCTGGGATCATGACTTGAGCCAAAGGCAAACACTTAACCAACTGAGCCACCCAGGCGCCCCAATACAAATGTTAGTTCTTCAGTTATTCCAAATACAGAGAAAATCCAGCCTCTTCTCATTATCTCCATTCCTCTCTAATTTTGACTAAATGACCATAATCACCCTTCAGGAAAACTTAAAAGGTTCCACTAGTGAACTCTCTTAAGTGCTTACGTTCTTTCCAACATTTTCTCTACAGAGGTGAGAAAGATCTTATAAACATAAATCAGACATTGTTTGTTTCCCAAAATACACTAGTAAGAATAAAATTAAAAACTTCAGTAACACTTATGATATTCATCTTTTTGGACCATAGCTGCCTGATACCATTTCCTGCACCACTTCCCATCAAACATTCCCCTTGGCCACTGTGACTATTTTTGCTATTTCCCAAGAAATACCAAACACATTCCTCCTCATTGGCTTAATAGCTGCTATTATCCCTGCTGTGAAGAGGCAGGATCCTCAAAAAAAGATTTTATTTATTTATTTGACAGAAAGAGAGAGATCACAAGTAGGTAGAGAGGCAGGCGGAGTGAGAGGAGGAAGCAGGCTCCCCACTGAGCAGAGAACCAGATGTGGGACTTGATCCCAGGACCCTGAGATCATGACCTGAGCCGAAGGCAGAGGCTTTAACCCACTGAGCCACCCAGGAGCCCCTCAAATTCTGCTTTGATGGTGATCTCCTTAAGGTTTTCCCTAAAACTCTTTCTAAGAAGAAATTCTAAGATTCTAAAATTCTCTAAGAAATTCTAGAATAATTTTTACCACTACAGGGCTTTAATACACATAAGTATATGATTTTAGTGCCACCTTTCAAATTTATATTTGACATATAACTGCATAAATTTTCAGTGTACAATCTGTTAATTTGATACATTTTTATGCTGTGTAATTGCCACCGTACCAATAATTAGCAACCCTGTTATATTACATAATTACCATTTCTTATTAGTAATTAGAATAATTAAGTTCTAGTGTCTCAGTAAGTTTAATTATTGTAACAAAATATTGTATTCATTATATGATATAAAACATCTCTAGGGCTTATTTATTTATTTATTTTTTAAAAATGGTATTCATTCACTTGACAGAGACACAGCAGTAGAGGGAACACAAGCAGGGGAAGTAAAAGAGGGAGAAGCAGGCTTCCCACTGAGCAGAGAGCCCGATGGAGGGCTCGATCCCAGGACGCTGGGATCAAGACCCCAGCCAAAGGCAGATGCTTAATGACTGAGCCACCCAGGCACCCCTCTAAGGCTTATTTACTACTCGTTACACTTTTATACACTTAAACAACATCTCTTCTTTCTCTCCCTCTCCTCTGGGTAACCACCACATTACTCATGTTTATAACAAATTCAGTTTTTCTAGATTCCATACACAAGTGACAACATGCAGTACTTGCCTTTCTCTGTCAGACTTATCTCACTTGACATAAAGCATTCAAGGTTCACCCGTTTTGCAAGTGGCAGAATGTCCTTTCTCATGGCTGAACAGTACTCTATTACTCACACATACCTATCTTATTTAGTTATTCATCCACTGACAGGAACCTAAGGTCATTTCCATATCCGGCTATTGTGAATCATACTGTGATAAACACCAGCATGCACATTCTCTCTTTGACAGCCTGTTTTCATTTCCTCTGGGTGTCTTCCCAAGCAGAACTACTGGATCATACAAGATAGTTCTATATTTTACTTTCTGAGGAAACTCTATACTGTTTTCTATTGTAGCTGAACCAATTTACATCACAGTCAGCAGTGCACAAGCATTCCTTTTTCTCTGCATCCTTCCCAGAACTAGTTATCTCTTCTCTTCTTGGTACTAGCCATTCTAAATGGTGCGATGTGTGGTTCCGATTTGCATTTCCCTGATGTTTAGTAATGCTGACCATCTTTTCATGTATTTGTTGGCCGCTACTGCTATTTGTATAAGCTCACTGACACGTAGATAATAGCAATTACTCAAAAATTATTTGAGTCAAAAAATGAGCATATGAAAGAATGCCTGATGACAGTAAGGCAGGCAACTGAAACTGCTTTGGGAAACAAAGGAATGAAAAAAACAACAGTAAAAATAAGGTAGGCAAAGACTGGTCTTTTGAAAGATGTAAGAATGGTAAATACTCAAAAAGTGAATCAAAAAAAATTTTTTTAAGAGTGGTTTCTGGAGGGACGCCTGGGTGGCTCAGTTGGTTAAGCAGCTGCCTTCGGCTCAGGTCATGATCCCAGCGTCCTGGGATCGAGTCCCACATCGGGCTCCTTGCTCCGCAGGGAGCCTGCTTCTCCCTCTGACTCTGCCTGCCACTCTGCCTGTGCTCGCTCTTGCTCTCTCTCTCTGACAAATAAATAAATAAAATCTTTAAAAAAAAAAAAAAAAAAAAAGAGTGGTTTCTGGAGATTTGGTTAAAAAACCAGTATTCCCAGTCAGTTCCCAGGATTAAGACATCTAAAGAGATATTCTTGAAATTGTCAACCTCTGGGTTAATCATGGGAAAATACTAAACGCCCTGATGTTCATCTGTGCAGAGTCCATTAACTCACCAGGGAAGCTCTGGCTTGGGAATTCTTCCTCCAGTATCCATGGCTCCTCTCCTCGCTCTAGCCTGAAGATCACTTCTGGTTTGGTAACACAATACCCTGACAAAGCAAAACAGTTCAGGATTCAGACCAGAAGGCCTGGACTGCAGGGTCTCTGAAAGAGCAGCAAGCTTCTGGAGCTGCTCGACGAAGATGCTATTGAACATTTCACTGGAGAGGTAAACACAAATATCTTCCTGGTACCCAAAAGAGATCAATCAACACTGATTCCTCAGTTCCAATATTAAAAACCATTCAACTCTACAGTGTCTATATGCTTCAGAGTTAAAAGAAGGAGAACATGCTACTTAGAATTATAAAAAAACAGACCTTACCCAGTGAGACAAGGTTACTGTAGTTCTCCAGCATCACATCTCTATACAGGGACCTCTGAGCTGAATCCAGGTGCTGCCACTCTTCCTCGGTGAAGCCCACAGTCACATCCTTAAACGACACTGATCCCTGGAATTCCTGTTCAATCTGAAATGTTCAGAATTGGGTAACATGGAAAAAGCCATATGGGAACCAATCCTCACCAGGATTACCAAAATAGTTTGCAAAACATCTGGCTCTATACTTTGAGGGAAGATGAAAAACCATAACGGAAATACTATGCCATTGCCTTAAGGTATTATTCATGTAAAAAATGATCAAATCGCACACTGTATCTGGAACCATTCTAGTTCTTAGAAATGCTAAGATTATTAAAATTCTTCTTGGATTCAAGTAGCAATAATATAAGAAAACACGCAGTAGTATGTTATAATCGCTAAGGTGAGAGTACACAGCAGACAGACTGAAATAAATAAGGAAGAAAATTAGTTCTATTTTGAGCTTCACTGAAGAACAGCTACGGGACAAAGAGTAATGCTGTGCTATTCACACAACTCCATGGTACATGCGAAGGCAGGGCTCCTCTAGCACATTTGGGAAATGAGCAGCAGGGAAACAGCACAGGAAATGTTGAGAAACAGCTGGCGCTGTGAGGACAGAAAGGGCCATGAAAAAAGCAAGCCATGGAATGGATTACAGAGTAGTTTCACACCAAGTCTCCAACATATGTGATCACCACTAATCTTAGAGAGTATTTCTGAGTACTACACAAGTTTGTATTTATGAATTATGGAAATAAATTATCAATATATTTTGTGGCAAGCTTTATTTTTCCTCAACTTTAAAAAATAAAGACAGCTTAATATTTTATTTCACTGCAGTACACATTCTAGGTTTGAAGTCTTCAATTTAGAGCCCATAATTAGGACATGTAGAAAATGAGAAGGGAAGATTTTAGAACTGTTACACTTGAAATACCTGTAGAACACAGAGAAGATACCAACTGGATTGTTTGGGATGTCATCTAAAGTGCATGCCTCTACTTTACGACTCACTGTTTCAAAGAAAGGGAAGCCAGAGAAGAGATCTGAGTGTATATAAAAATTATGTGACTTGGTTTTTATTTATAGACCAATTCTCCCAAAAAAGTAAAGGGAAAGCTAAAGGACAAAAACCACCACTTAGAAAAACTACTACTGCAAAAGCTGTGAAACAAATAGGGAATTGATAAGCGGACAGAGAGTGATAGAACATGGCCACCAATCATCGGCAGAAAGAAGTTTCCTCAGAATATATGCACAAACAGCTGCATAAACACAAGAATCACAAAATAAGAAAGGAAAAAATAAACTGGACACTGTATTTTAACAAGACACATTTTAAATGTGAAACATAACACTGTAGGTCTAGAATGAAAATAAACATTTGACAAACATTAATAATTTGGTAGCATTTGACATCACCAACAATGAATCAGAAAGCTCTCAGAGAAGTAAGAGACTGAAAATAATCAAGAATGCAAGGTGAGGGGCGCCTGGGTGGCTCAGTGGGTTAAAGCCTCTGTCTTCAGCTCAGGTCATGATCTCAGGTCCTGGGATCGAGCCCCACATCGGGCTCTCTGCTCAGCGGAGAGCCTGCTTCCTCCTATCTCTCTGCCTGCCTCTCTGCCTACTTGTGATCTGTCAAATAAATAAATAAAATCTTAAAAAAAAAAAAAAAGAATGCAAGGTGAGAAAAAATCACTTTGTAACTGGAAAACAGAAGAACAGGCCATGAAGGAATTTTCTGAAGGTGGAAATAAAAGTAAGAATGAATAATTATAAAAACTAAGAGATGATAAAATGATCATCTGAGTATATACACAAAATCATGATTAAACAAAACAAAACAAAAAACAACTAGTGGCAAACTAAAAAGAAATTTCCCTTCTGTGATAATGGACTTTCACATATACCTACAGCAAATATTACACTTAATGGTGAAATATACAAGTGTTCAATTTAGGGGTGCCTGGGTGGATGGGTCTGTTAAGCATCTGACTCTTGATTTTGGCTGATGTCATGATCTCAGGGTCGTGAGATCAAGCCCTGCATCAGGCTCCATGCTGAATGGAGTCCACTGGAGATTCTCTTTCCCCTTTCCCTCTGCCCATCCCCTAATCATGCACGTGCTTATGTGTGCAGTCTCTTTCTCTCTTAAGAAAACAAAAGGAAGGAAACATGCTGAAGAATTCTGACCTCTGGGGGCACCTGGGTGGCTCAGTGGGTAAAGCCTCTGCCTTCATTCAGCTCAGGTCATGATCTCAGGGTCCTGGGATCGAGCCCCACATCAGGCTCTCTGCTCAGCAGGGAGCCTGCTTCACCTTCTCTCTCTGCCTGCCTCTCTGCCTGCTTGTGATCTCTCTCTCTGTGTCAAATAAATAAATAAAATCTTTAAAAAAAAAAAAAAGAATTCTGACCTCTGTATATGAAAAAATTAACGTTATTCTGACTCCTGATTTTAGCTTAATGATATCCTTGAGACTTCTTTAGATAAGCAATTTGTCACTGTCAACTCTGTGATTTTTGTAAATTTGTTGAAGTATGAATATACATAAAAATAACACAAAAGTGAACCTTGGAGTACAAAGGCTCCATGTAGTTTCACACAGTGAACATATGCATAAAACTAGCATTTAGATCAAGAAATAAAACATTAGTGAAACTGAGAAGCTCCTTCATGCCCCATCTAGTATCTACCACCTACCCCAAACCTAACTCTCACATGATAACCACAACGACATACACACTGGGATGTCTGAAATGAAAAACTCAGAAAATACCAAATAGAGATACTGGCAAAAATATGAAAACAACTGGAACATTCATACCTTGCCAGTGGGAGGATAAACAAGTACATACACCTTGGGAAAATATTAGGGAATTTCTATTTAAAGCTATTGTATTAATTCCTCTCCTAGTTATATACCCTTTGTCAACCAAAGTGTCTATAGGAAATATTCAGAGCAGTTTTATTTATTAGCCAAAACCTGGAAACAATCCAAAAGCCCAACAACAGAATGGAGAAATAAAACTGCAGTATGGTTATATAGTGGAATACGTAACGAAGATAAAAGAAAAACTGATACACTCGACAAAATGGATGAATCTCACATACGATACTGAGTGGAAGCCAGACATACAAGCAACACTAATCAATGATAAGAGATGTCAAAGTAAGATGAACCTCAAGTACCAGAGAAACTTCTGGGGTACTGGATAGTAATTACACAGGGGTGTATGTGCGTGCATGTGCACACATACACACACACACGTAAAAATTCATGAAGCTTGACACATAAGTTATATACAGCTTACCTCAATTAACAGATAAAAAAATACTTTTTGGAACTTATAATACACACTAAGTTCCTGGCATAAAACTGAGGATATACTATTCATAAAACCAACAGACTAAAACAAAAGATTCTGAACTACAATAGCAAAACCAAGGCACTTATTTGGAAGTGATGTGGAAATGTAGTATCATTCTGACATTTTCTAGTTTGGATGAAAGGGAAGAAATGGACAATCAAAAGATCCTGAAGATAAAACATTACTCAATGAAGATGTGTTAACAGAGAAATATAGACTATTATAACAGTAATGTCTTCATAATCAAAACTAGAATCCAACAATTTATCAAATTAGGAAAAAAAAAAAGGAAAATAAATTTGACCAGCAGTGCAACGAGAAACTGAGTGTATGACAAAAATTAAAATGACACAGAACACACAAAACATCAATGATGTTACACTAGGATATACTATAAACAAGATTGTAAAACAAAAAACCTAAACTATAAGATGGTATATGAATGTGCTAAATTTCTTACCAATGGGTGACATAACTGATTTGAAAACAAAACCAATTATTTGCAACATCAAAAAAATTTGAAAACAAAATAAAGGGCAAATATCAAATATACTGCAAAAAATATATATGCAAAATAGGGGCACCTGGGTGACTCAATCACTTAAGCATCTGCCTTGGGCTCAGATCATGATCTCAGGGTCCTGGGATCCAGCCCCATGTTGGGTTCCCTGCTCAGTGGGGTCTGCTTCTTCCTCTCCCTTTGCCCTTCCCCCGCTCCTCTTTCTCTCTCAAATGAATAAAAAAAAATCTTTAAAAAATATATAAGCAAAATTAAAGTGGCTTAATTCACAGCAGATAAGGTAACACTGAGGGCTAAAAGAATGAAATGAGCAATGATTCTTCAAGAAGAGAAAGAAATCATTTATCTTTTTTGGCACCAAATATCGGAAAAGCCAATCACTTAAAGAAAATAGGTGTTTGAGCATTGCATCTGTAATTTAAACTCTTCCCATGCAGGTGCCTGGCTGGCTCAATTGATGGAACACGTGACTCTCAATCTCAAGGTTGTGAGTTCAAGCCCCAAGTTGGGAAAGAGCTTCCTTAACAAAAGAGAGACAGGAAGAAAGAAATCTTCCCATGAAGGCAACTCCAGGCACAGATGGCCTCACATATGAATGAAAAACCTAAGAAGTAGCAACAAAATAAAACATTCTGTAGAGAAAGCAAGAGGAAATACTCCAAATTGATGTTATAAATTCAACATATTCCTGATATTAAATACTAAATCGTAACAAGAACATATCCTCCCCTCTCTCTACACCAAAACACTTACTGGTCTGTCTTTCTCATGAAGGACACAAATATAAAAATGCAAAACAAAGTATTATCAAACTAAAGCCAGGAATATATAGAAAGAATACCATGGCCCAGCTCAGTTTCAAGAATATCTAGTTTGTTTTACATTTAAAAATTAATGTAATTTACCAACTAAGAAAATAGAGGAGATAAATCATATGATAATTTCAATAGATGTTCAAAACCATTGAATAAAATTTAATAGACACTCACAAAAACAAGAAAAACTTTAGATAAGAAGGGATAGAAGGGGACAGCCTTGGTGTGGTAAGAAATGAGAAATAAAGGGCGCCTGGGTGGCGCAGCTGGTTAGGCGTCCGATTCCTGGTTTCGGCTAAGGTCATGATCTTGGGGTTGTGGGATCAGGTCCACGTTGGGGTCTGTGTTCAGTGGTTCTGCTTGAGATTCTCTCCCTCCTTCCATCCTCTCACTCATGTTCTTTCTGTCTCTCAGATAAATAAAATAAATCTTTAAAAGAAAGAATAAAAGTGAACACCAGGGACATTGTGCAAGTGGCCGGCACCATGAAGATCTGGACTTCAGACCGCGTCTTTGACCATCCATTGGAAACTATTACAGCTGCAATGCAGAAAGACCCAAATGTGGTTGGAGGTGATGTGATGTACTGGACAGACATACAGATCACTCTGGAAAGCTGTACAAAGACTTTTCAGAATAGAGTGGGGGCTGCCTTCCATTGTGAAATCTCATATTGCAGCAAAAACTAAAACATTTGTGCAAGAACACTCTGTACTTGATTCTGCAGAGAAAACGATGGAACTTAAATCTACTAATATTTCACTTACAAATACGGTTTCTGCAGTTTATACACAAACCACACACTCAGGACCCAGAAAAAAACATTTTGACTCAAGAAGCTGTGATCACTGTGGAAGGAGTCAGTCTTAGCAGTTACCTTGAAGGACTGATGGCAAGCATGGTATCTTCAAATGCCAATAAAGGCCAAGAAACAATGGAATGGGTAATACATCAATTAAATGCTGAGACTGAAGACTTGGAAGCTTCGGCAAGAGGGAGCATGAAGACACCAATGGCAGTGGCAGGGTTTGTAAGAGAAATGAGGATGAAAGCTGTTACATGATACACCCGCCCCCCACATCTCTGCAAGCTGGCAATATACTTGTTATTTAAAAATCAGAAATATATTTTAGGTAGGATTTTTTTTAATAAGCTGAAAAGCTATATGATTTTTGATCAAAACAAAGAGGTGGCAGATTTCTAAATAAAAGGGATCATCCAAAAGTAGTATTGTTTGAAATTTCCATCTAATTCCTGAGGATTCTAGTAGTTATGTGAAAATTTAGCAATTTCTGGGGCGCCTGGGTGGCTCAGTGGGTTAAAGCCTCTGCCTTCAGCTCAGGTCATGACCTCAGAGTCCTGGGATCAAGCCCCGCATCAGGCTCTCTGCTCAGCGGGGAGCCTGCTTCCTCCTCCCTCTCTCTGCCTGCCTCTCTGCCTACTTGTGATCTCTGTCTGTCAAATAAATAAATAAAATCTTTTAAAAAAAATTAGCAATTTCTGAAAAGTACCTAGAAAATCATATTGGCATATTACATCTCCTTTAATGCAGAACTGTAAAGCTTTTCATGCATTAGTACTCTTCCCGGCTTTGGACTAACCCCAGAACAAAGCTGAGCCACCTAAATACATATAATTATCTTGCTACAGTAAACCTAAAGAGCTTGCATTAGGGAATGCTTTAAAAAAAAAAAGAGAGAGAAATTATAGGGGCACCTAGGTGGCTCAGTTGGTTAGGCATCAGTCTTTGGCTCAGATCATGATCTCAGGGTCCTTGGTTCAAGCCCCACATCAGGTTCCCCACTGAGCAGGGAGTCTGCTTCTCCCTCTGCCTTTGCCTCTTCCCCCTGCTTGTGTGAACACTTGTTCGCACTCTCTAAGTAAAATCTCTAAAAAAGGAAAAATTTTACAGTTTTAAAAGATGTTGATTTGTATAAAATAACTTGCTCTTTTATAAACCACCATTAAAAACCATAGTGTTTTGGGGCACCTGGGTGGCTCAGTTGGTTGAGCAACTGCCTTCAGCTCAGGTCATGATCCCAGACTTCCAGGATCGAGTCCCGCATCCAGCTCCCAGCTCCTCAGGGAGTCGGCTTCTCCCACTGACCTTCTCCTCTCTCATGCTCCCTCTCACTCATTCTCTCTCAAATAAATAAATAAAATCTTTAAAAAAAAAAAAACACCATAGTGTTTTGTTTGGTACTTAAATGACATTTCTGGAGTGAAAATTATTACTAAAGTAATACATAACTCCAACAACAACAAAGGATTTTATTGTATTAAAGAGTACTGTACTAATTTGCTACAGTTTTGTAACTTAGGAAAGGTATTACCTTCCCTGGATTTGTCCTTTATGACTTAGTATGTTATAAAGTGGGCTTAAGATGTTATCTGAAAAATAAAGTCAACCTGGAACTTTGCAGCACTCCAAAGAGAGAAGAGCTGTTCACATCGTTTAGCATTTCACATTTGAATAACTTGTCAACTGCCAGGTGTCAAAACCATGGTTCTCTAATTGCTAAAGCATAGCATGCCAGGTTATTTGGATAGAATTACTTTTTGAAGTAATTGTGACTACAAAACATCTTTTTTATGCGATCGGGAGGGAAACAAACCGTAAGAGACTCTTAATCTCACAAAACAAACTGAGGGTTGCGGGGGGGGGGGGGGGGGGGGGGGGCGGGAGGCGGTTAGGGAAAGGGTGTTTGGGTTACAGACACTGGGGAAGGTATGTGCTATGGTGAGTGCTGTGAAGTGTGTAAACCTGGCGATTCACAGACCTGTACCCCTGGGGCTAATAATACATTTTATGTTAATAAAAAATTAAAAAAAAAAAACCTTTTTACATGAAGAACTCCACGTTATTTGAAATTATTCAATCATTGTCTTTCTGAAGCATATATCCCAGGCACTTAATGTTTTTAATAATATGGTGCAACTGCAGGGGGGTGGGGCATGGGGGGGTAGTGATAACGAGAGAAAAAGTACTGATCTAAACTAAGCCCTACATGAATTGCTTTGGAGCTTTTATTTACAGGAAATCCTTAAGGAGCAGCTGCAATCTGAAAAACAATCCAGTAAACATATTTTGTTTCAAATTTTGTAGCAATTATTAACCAGTAAATACCTTTGATATTTGCAATTGTTACACAGAGTACTATAGTTAGAAGGTAATTAGCTCTTGTCCTGGATTATGTAATGCTTGATGTGATAAACTCATTAGATTTCCTATAAAAGAAACCAGTTGATATGTTTATAACCACAGAAACAGTATACCAAACTATTTAAAAGTTCATGTTCTCCTGCTTAAAATATTGTTTAGCTTAAGACTTCTTAGGATATTGGTAAAATCAAATTAAATCCAGAGTTTTTTGTGTTTTAAGATTTACTTATTTTATTCTTTTTAAAGATTTTATTTATTTATTTGACAAAGAGAGATCACAAGTAGGCAGAGAGGCAGGCAGAGAGAGAGAGGAGGAAGCAGGCTCCCTGCTGAGCAGAGAGCCTGATGTAGGGCTCAATCCCAGGACCCCGAGATCATGACCAGAGCTGAAGGCAGAGGCTTTAACCCACTGAGCCACCCAGGCACCCCTTGATTTACTTATTTATTTTAGAGAAAGCGAGCACACAAGCAGGAGGGGCAGAGGGAGAGGGAGAGGGAGAAAAAATCTCAAGCAGACTCTGCGCTAAGCACAGAGCCCAATGTGAGGCTCGATCTCACCACCTCAACACCATGACCTGAGTGGAAAACAAGAGTCAGACGCCTAACCGGATGCACCGCTTAAGCACCCTCCAGTAAGGTTTTTGATTACTTTTTGCAACTGAAGATGGTTTTTACAACTGCAATAATATTCTGGCAAACAAAACATTGCTAAACATTGGTATTTGATAAAAAGCTGCCTTCTATAATTTCTGTAAATTATACTTGTTCTGAAAAAGATGTAATGCCCTAATGATAAAAAGATTTCTCAACAGGGTGCCTGCATGGTTCAGCAGGTTAAGCCTCTGCCTTCGGCTCATGTCATGATCTCAAGGTCCTGGGATCGAGGTCCATATTGGGCTCTCTGCTCAGCAGGAAGCCTACTTCCCCCCACTCTCTCTGCCTGCCTCTCTGCCTACTTGTGATCTCTGTCAAAAAAATAAATAAATTCTTAAAAAAAAATTTCTAAAGAAACAAAAGTAAATACCAAGTCCATTAAAACAGGCATAAATGTGAAAGCAAAAAAAAAAAAATTTTTTTTAAATAACAGAGGAGATTATCTATCTGGCCTTAGAGTAGGAAAATTAATTTTAAACAGGACACAAATGACAGCAACATTAATAAATTTAATAAACTAATCCAAGGATCTGGAAAGTCTTCCTTGTAAAGAGCCAGACAGCAAACACTTTAGGTATAGAGGGCCAGATGGTCTTCATCATTTCACTACTTAATGCTACCATTGAAGCCACTGATTACACACAAATGAATGACCAGCATAGTAACAGGTAGGGATTGTGAGAGGAGCACAAGGGAGGCTTTAGAAGTGCTGCCAGTGTTTGCTCTGACCTATGTATTAGTTATGCAGGCATTAGATTTGTGGTAATTCACTGGGCTCTACACTTATAATCTGTGGATTTTTTTTTTCTTAGATTTTATTTATTTATTTGACAGAGAGAGAGAGAGATCACAAGTAGGCAGAGAGGCAGGCAGAGAGCTAGAGGGGGAAGCAGGCTCCCTGCTGAGCAGAGAGCCCGATGCAGGGCTTGATCCCAGGACCCCCGGACCATGACCTGAGCCGAAGGCAGAGGCTTAACCCACTGAGCCACCCAGGCGCCCCACAATCTGTGGATTTTTTAATACATTTGTTGTATGTATAAAAATAAGATTAAAGGGGCACCCGGGTGGCTCAGTGGGTTGAGCCTCTGACTTCAGCTCGGGTCATGGTCTCAGGGTCAAATAAATAAAAAAATCTTTAAAAAAAAAAAAAAAGATTACCACCTAAAATACGTAAGAATTCTTACAAAACTCCATAGCCTGAAAGAACTTAAAAAGCCAGATTTATGAAAGTCAATAAAACTCAACAACCAGAAAAATGGAAATTAAAGTTTTCACCCCTTAGTGTAAAAATACTTTATATATCTGGAGAGGAGAGAGGAAAAGTAGTCTTCTAATGAATAAGTTTACCTAGAAAAATTAGAAATGCTCATATCCTGTAACTCAAAAATACTAATCATTAGACTACAGAGCAGTAATTCTTAAACCTGATGTGTATGAGCATCTTATGCACACCTTGTTAAAAATATGGATTGCTGGGGCACCTGGGTGGCTTAGTGGGTTAAAGCCTCTGCCTTCAGCTCAGGTCATGATCCCAGGGTCCTGGGATGGAGCCCAGCCATCAGGCTCTCTGCTCAGTGGGGAGCCTGCTTCCTCCTCTCTCTGCCTGCATCTCTGCCTACTTGTGATCTCTGTCTGTCAAATAAATAAATAAAATCTTTAAAATAAAAAAATATGGATTGCTGGGCCTTGCCTCAAAATTTTTCTTCCAGAAGGTATGGGAGCATACATAAAAATCTGCATTTCTGACGAGTTTCAAGGTGATACTGCCATTTCTGGCCAAAGAACCTAACTTTGAGAAGCACTGCTCAAGAGTCTGGAGATACATTTGCATCTATGCAGAGAGAACAAGTATATTCACAGCAGCATTTATATTAATGAAAAGTGGAAATTACCTAAATGCCTATCAATAAAATATAGTATTTAGAATATAGTGTACTGTACAGTGGGAAAAATAGAGCATTAAAAGGGCTAAACTATATATGAATAGATCCCAAGTTACTGGTCAATTGAGGGGGAAAATGTCCATTGCATATACATGAAGATAATTTATACATTTCTAGGAGTATTCAAAACAATGAACAGTACTATTTAACTCTCTACGTATCTTTTCAATGTTTGCATATTGATATGATGATAAAGCTAGTAGACAAAGGATAAAAAACTGGAACCGAATCATACGGCTCAATAAGGAAGACTCCACGAAAGAGCCATCAGAAGACTGATACAAGAAGACCTGCCCCAGGAGCTGCAGTAGAGTGATGCAGCAGTTCTTC
Organism: Mustela erminea; assembly: GCF_009829155.1. Taxonomy (NCBI): domain Eukaryota; kingdom Metazoa; phylum Chordata; class Mammalia; order Carnivora; family Mustelidae; genus Mustela; species Mustela erminea. Next base: position 10,365,916 of record NC_045627.1, on the reverse strand, counting down.
GAGGAAAACAATTACAATTAAATCTTTGGCCACCTTTACCTGGATAGATCCCAATAGCAGAGGGGAAAGACCAGGACAGAATTCTATGGGAAGAATTTGACTGGGAAGCTCAGACATACTTACCAATGAATTTACCTCTGAACCACTGGCTGTGCAACTTAAATACACAAGCTGGCTAAAGTCCTCACGGAGAGTTTTTCTAACAAGCATGCAGGCCATTCATTCCTCTGAACATACCAGCTCTTATAGCAGGACCAAATAAGACCATTATAAATGCACTACTTTAACTATCTCTTGGACCTTACTACTCTCAGTGAGGAATGGCTTTAGGCACTTCTTTCAGGGCTGTCACTGGAAGGTGATCCACTATGTGTCCCTATGTTAAGACCAAAAATTATACCTTTCAAGAACTTTTTGTGTTAAAAAAAAAAAGGTCTGTCTGTATCCAAAATACAGTGTCTTCCTTTTTCCATGGTTATCAGAAACAGCAGAGATGTATTTGTGGATCACCTTAGAAACTCTAAGATATATAATGATCAGTATGTATCTATAAGCCAACCTGGCCTTGCTCCTGATGTTACTTTATATTTTTCTGTAAAGTTAGATTTTTATCAATTACTAATTTTCCCCATCTTAACATATGGACTCTTAAAAATCTCACAAAGTCCACTGTAAAAAAAAAAAAAAGTAGGGGAATGAACAAATAACTTACCTGGGACTTGTTCATTTTCCGCTGTCTTGGATAAATGCAGACAACTCTGAAGATGTGCTGGGTTACAAGAGGGAAGGGGCCATGGAAGATCTGGCGTGCCTAGCAGCTCCAGAATCCTCCTGCCCTAGAAACTACACACATCCAACAGACAGGAAGAACGTCAGTACCTCCGACCTTCGGATGCTGAAACACCCCTTATATAACATGCCTCTGATATCATCATGTAGTAGCTCCTGGCCATAACGTTTTTCACTGGGCAAATGTAAATATTTGCTCCCTGAGGATTTAACAGTTTAAACCTCCCCTGATGCTCACACACACAACAATTTTTAAATAAACCAATTCAGACCAAACAATACACCCAGGGAAATAACATTAACTCTTCACCGAAACTGTTCAAAAAATACTCCGACTAACCCGTTTATCAATTTCCCTACTGTTACTAAACCCTTGGTTAGTGATTCCGCAGAAAGTTGTAAAAAGCAGTGCTTTAAGGAAAGGTCTAGGTTTCAATTTCTGTATGTTTGTTGCCATTTTTCAAAAGGAACTGTAAATGTAATTTGCTCTTCCTTGCGTGTAAAAGCAGACAGTTCTCTCTCACGAGTCAGGAGACACGCCTTTTAGTCCTTGCCACTAACAGGGTGATTCTGAACAAGTCGCTAACCTTCAAGAGGGGAATTATTTATTTTTTTTTAATTTTTTAACTTTTTTTTTTTCCGTTAAATAAGACAAAAGCAGAAAATTCTTGAAGACGCTTCGTGAACGCCAGGGCAAGTCAGGACTGATTAACAGCGCACATCGGGATGCAGTGACGGGCACGGCTAGTGGGCAGCTCAGCCTCCAGGAAGAATAAAGGGAGAGCGGAGGGAACGGGTCTCCCCTAGGCCGGGCGGTAACCGCACAGCCATGGCGGTAACCGCACAGCCCGGGTGGGCGCGCCCCGCTTCCCCGACCACCGCACGTAAGCACCCACCGCGCACGCGAAGACGTCCTCCCCGCAGCGCCACCCCCTACCCAAGGGTTCCGCACACCCACCGTGCACGCGCACACCCCCTCCTCCTTCGGCCTCCAAAATGGGGCTCCACGAACAGCCCCGCACGCTCCGCGCAGGGGCCGATCACGTGGGGTCTCCGACCCCTAGTCTTGCTGCAGACGTCCCCATCCTGCCGTGGGCGGGCCGCAGGTTTCCTCCACACTACTGGGCACAGACCCCCTACACTCGACCGGCGACCCCGGACAGCAGGGCGCCACACCTCGGCCTTTGTCCAGCTGTTCCGGGCTCACCTGTCGGTTTCTCGTTGGGAGGGACTGGCCCGGCAAAAGTGCGGACATTCAGCAGCGCAGGAATCGCCTCCCACGCGAGAATTGAATAGAATGGGGGCTTTGGGAGTGGTGGAAGGAAGCGCACAGAGGCAGAGGGCGGAACTAGGCATGCGCAGAAACAGGCATGCGCAGAACCTGGCAGTCCGGGCAGTCAGTGCTACCAATTGAACTACCTTTCCCCGCTACCCGTGGTGCGAGATTGGCTGAGAGTGCAATCTTCTATCGAGCACGAGAAAGTTTGGGGCTCTTGAGATAGCTCTCCAAGCAGTCAGAGCCCGTCAGGGACTCCCCACAGCTTACTGATTATAGCTGAGTTCTCTGCAAGTGTGCAATTTAGAGCTGTCAGGGAACGGGAACCTGCATGTTCACTTTTCAATGCTAGGAAGTAGATTCCACCAATGCCCTAAAAGAATGCTTACAGGCGCCTGGGTGGCTCAGTGGGTTAAAGCCTCTCTGCCTGCCGCTCAGGTCATGGTCTCAGGGTCCTGAGATCCAGCCCCACATTGGGCTCTCTGCTTGGCAGGGAGCCTGCCTCCCCCACCCTCTCTGCCTCTCTTCACTATTTGTGATTTCTGTCAAATAAATAAATAAAATCTTTTTTAAAAACCCCATAAAAGAATGCTTAAAAAAATTGTATCTGACACCATCAGCGATTCTCTCAGAAAATGAAAAGCCAGGGGGCGAGGGTGGGGTCAAGAAAGCTAGTTCATCAAAAATCATGAAAGCAAGAAACTAAAATTGTAGATAAATCATAAAACAGTCCAAAAATATATATATTCATTTACATAAACATATTCTTTCCTCTGTGACATTAAGGTTATTGAATAAATGAAGATCTACCCTTTCAGAGAATCAATATTCTTTGAAAACATTCCACTATGAATCTCATAAACTTTTATATACATCCTTTTTCTCTTTGATTTTTTATACCTTAAGTGTACTTCACAAAAGCATTCTCAACTTCATCTGGAATAAGTAAAAATCCAAAGGAACAGAAAACCTTTCAAAAAGAAGAATTCCTAATAAGTACCAATATGCATAATTTTACTCCACTAAAGATAGTTTGCCATCTACTTCATGGAAACAAAGCCATGATTAGGTGTATGTTTTGAATGTAGTATAATAAATGTAGCACTTCAAAGTACTGAGGAAACAATCCCTTCCTAACAATTTGGTGTAAAGTTATGTACATAGATCACACATGGTACAATTCACATAGATTCAAGATTTAAAATAAAACACTAAGTTAATTAAAATAGAGGTGACACGTTGTGTCACCAAAATTAGAAACCATAAATTAAGTATCTGATACATTAGAAAAATAACAACTCAGTTCTATTTTTTTAAAAGCTAAAAACAAGTAAACCAGGAAATTCTATTTTTACTATTTGAAAGAAAAGATTTATTTGTTTATTTATTTATTTAAGATTTTATTTATTTATTCCACAGACAGAGATCGCAAGTAGGTGGAGAGGCAGGCAGAGAAAGAGGAGGAAGCAGGCTCCCTGCTGAGCAGAGAGCCTGATGCGGGGCTCGATCCCAGGACCCGGGATCATGACCCAAGCCGAAGGCAGAGGCTTTAACCCACTGAGCCACCCAGGTGCCCCAGATGCATTAATTTAAAGAGAGATCTTTAAATCGACAGAAAGAAAATTTTAAAACAGGGTACAGAACTAAGCACTAATACAATGAATGACAATATATAAAGTGAAAATGATTGACAAATGTATATAAAAGTCCATTATCAGAATTGAAACAATGCAAATACTTAAATAAAAACATGTAAGATTTGAGATTTAATTTTTTAAAATTTCTGTACACAAAAATTCACTCTGTAGTTTTATGAATTTTGACAAATGCATAGGTCTGTGTAACCACCACCACAGTCAAAATACAGAACTGTTTTATCACAGCCCCCCAAATCCCTTCATGCTACCCTTTTGAAATCAAACTTTCTCACCACTCTTCTCCTTTGGCCTCTACTATCTCTTCTTCATGCCTACAGTTTCCCTTTTCTGGAAAGTCACATACATAGACTCTTACCATGTGTAATCTTATGAATCTGTTATCTTTTACTTAGTACAATACATTTAAGATTCATCAACGTTGTTTCATATACCAATACAGTTTTGACTTTTATTTCCCAGGTCCTACTCCATGGTATGAATTCACCACACTTCACTTATTTCTTCCCCAGCCAAGCAACCTTAACTTCCAATCTGGGGAAATTATGAATATGTGAAATTCCATTTTGAAGTATAAGACTCGTATTTTTTAAAAAGAGTAATACAGAGTTAGAGTGTGTGCTTGAGAAAATACTTATTCCTCCTCACTTTTACTGAGGGTTTAATGCATGTAAACTCACTGGAGGTTCATTTTTATCAAATTCTGAAGGAATTTTAAAGATTTATTTATTTATTTATTTATTTGACAGACAGAGATCACAAGTAGGCAGAGAGGCAGGCAGAGAGAGTGGAGGAAGTAGGCTCCACACAGAGCAGAGAGCCCAATGCGGGGCTCAATCCCAGGACCTGAGATCAAGACCTGAGCTGAAGGCAGAGGCTTTAACCCACTGAGCCACCCAGGCACCCCTGAAGGAATTTTAATCTGGCAATTCCACTTCCACAACTACACATGACTTTATAATAATGCAATTAATTTCCACTGATGTACATACAAGAATGTTTACATCCGTCAAAGTCCAGATGGGAACAGAAACCAAACATGACAAGAGAGGGAAATTTTTTTAAAGACTTTATTTATTTATTTGACAGAGAGAGATCACAAGCAGGTGGGGGAGGGGGCAGAAAGCAGGCTCCCTGCCAAGCAGAGAACACAATGCGGGACTTGATCCCAGAACCCTGAGATCATGACCTAACCGAAGGCAGAGGCTTAACCAACTGACCTAGCCAGGCGCCCCAAGAGAGGAAATTTAACAGAATAGATTAAAGCAGGTATTTTATTTTATCTTAAAGATTTTATTTATTTGACAGAGGTCAAGTAGGCAGAGAGGCAGGTAGAGAGAGAGGGGGAAGCAGGATCCCCGCCCGAGCAGAGCACCAGATTCCAGGACCCTGGGATCATGACCTGAGCCGAAGGCAGAGGCTTTAACCCACTGAGCCACGCAGGCGCCCCTAAAGTAGGTATTTTAAAGGCAAAAGTGAACACCGGGGTAACAGGGATAATGGAAGACGGCAGCTACTGCCCCAGGGTAACATGATGGAAGAAGTCAAAGAATCCAAACAGCCCTCAAGAGAGGATTCCACACCTGAAGCAGGGGAGGTGCCTGAGGCATGTTATCGTACATATGGAGAGAAGAACCCAGCAGAACTGGAATTCAGACCTTCAGAGGGGGGCTGTCCAGTTCCTGCAGGCCTGTCAGAAAGATATGGGGGGGGGAGGATAACACCTCTGAGGGGTATCCTGCTCAGCTGGTGCTGCCTGTCAGAGAGGGATAAATATGGTTACATGTGAGAGAGCTAAAAGAAGCTGGAGAGTGAGAGAACCTGCTGGGATTAGATACTAGTGTTGGTGGCACAACTTTGTGAATATATTTGAAACCACTGAATTTTCTGCTCTTAAGGGAGTGAATTTAAAGATTTGTGAATTATATCTCAATTTTTAAATTTTATTGAATTAATAAAAGAAGCTGTAGTGTACCACTAGTGATCAAGGTGAAGAGCCACTGCTGGGGTGCTGTTAAGGAACCATTCTGCAAACAGGAAGAAGGAAGTTGGTCCTCCAGTAACCCTGCCCTCCAAACTTCCTGTAGGATCTCCTAGGGAAAAGCCTAACAGGCATCAGGGTAAGTATAAAATGTGGTTTACACAGTCCAAGCACCAATATCCCAATGCACGGTAGAGAATTCTAGGTTTAGTGCAACTAAGTTGTAACAACATAGCTATAACTAAGAGAATTCTGTATGACTTAATTTATAAAAGCAAATACTAGAAACAAAATGTCCTTTTAGTTTGTGTAAGTAAAATAAAATTAATACCATATAGTGGAATGCTAAGATGCTATGATGCTCAACAAAAAGAAACTGGTAGGGGTGCCTCAGTGGCTCAGTGGGTTAAGCCTCTGCCTTTGGCTCAGGTCATGATCCGAGAGTCCTGGGATCGAGTCCCACATCAGGCTCCCAACTCCATGAGGAGTCTGCTTCTCCCTTTAACTTCCCCTCTCATGCTGTCTCACTCTGTCTCTTTCTCTCAAATAAATAAGATCTAAAAAAAAAAAAAAAAAAAAAAACTAAAAAAAAAAAAAAGAAAAAAACTGGTAATGCAGAGGTGTACTAACTTACACGGGGGTTGATTACAAAATACCGTGAAATTAAGAATTTGGTTTATATAAGAATATCTAAGACAAGATCACATTAAAAATAAAACATAGAGGGGGTGCTTGGCTGGTTTTGGCTGCTTGGCAGGCAACTCTTGATACCAGAGTCATCGAGTTCGAGCCCCACACTGGGCATAAAGATTACTTAAAACAAAAGTGGAAAACAAAAATGTTCTAGAGAGTGACATCAACATGATGCTGTAGTATAAGACATTGGTTCCTTTTTTTTCTCTCTCTTTTTAAACAACGAATTTGACATCCATGCATGAACAAAAATTCCATGGTTGTAGTTGTAGAACCCAACACTATATGCTAAGAGACCCAGAATGAGTCTCCTCTATCTGTGTACTTATTAATAGGCAGGCAGACCTTCGTAAGAACTGCATAACCAGCAGAGCCAGCAAACCTGCCTCAGTCCCTTTTGCCTTGGGAAAAAAACCTGGAGAGTGCTTACTTAGGACAGATGGATGGCAAAGAAAATATATAAATACATTCATAAACAAAGACAAACACCAATTTTATTCAGCCACGAAAAGGGAAATCTTCCATTTGCAATATTGGCGACACATTGAGGGCATTATGCCAAATGAGGTAAGTCAGACAGTGACAGAAAAATGTTGTATGATCTCACTTATATGTGGAATCTTTAAACAAAAACAAAAACAACCAAAATCATAGTACAGATGAGGAGTTGCCGGAGGCAGGGTATGGAGAGTGGGTATAATGGGCAAAGGAGCTGAAAGGGTATAAACTGCCAGTTACAAGATAAATAAGGCTGGGGGACATAATGTCTGGCATGGTAATCATAGTTAACAATACTGCATTGTCTTTTGAAAGGTGTGAAGAGAGTAGCTCTTGAGTGGACCTTGAACCTGGATAAAGGTTCGATGCCAAATGAATTTTTCCTACAGACCCAGGTCCCAGCACAATGAACAGGAATCCAACCTGGAAGACAAAACTCTCTTACCTGAGCTCTCTCTCTCTCTTGAGCTAAATCACAGAGACAGAAACCCCCTAAAGAGCTTACCTTGCATTTCTGTGATCAGAATTTGTTATTTATCTCCCAAGAAGTGGGAAAAACCTGCAGGATGTCGCCATTCTCAGAAGCCATCAAAGATTATGATCCCAGGTTCCAAAGGGAGGACCCGCTGGAGCTGCAGGACGTGACACCAGCAGTCTGTGCAGGATATGTCACTTGACTGAAGGGACAGCTCCTCAGTCCTCCTTGTCTTGCACAACCTTGACACTTTGATGAATAGTTCCTGATTACTTTGTAGAATGTCCCCCATTATGTTTGCCTGATGTTTTTTCATGATTGGGATGATGTATGTGTGGGACAATATACCACTTGAGAGATGTGTGCTTGTCAGAGCATCCTATCAGGGATTTCATCATGTTGCCATGTCATATGACAAGATATGTTAACCACTCTGTTAAAGTTATGTCTGCCAGGGTCCTCTGCTGTAAAGTTACTATGTTTCCCATTGTAAACTTAACTAATATCTCAATATGAGCATCTGTCTGCAGTAATCATTGATGTGTGGTTTGCCTTATGATGGCTTTCTTATTTCCTTCACTTAGATGACTTTTAAAGATTTTTAAGAAATATTTTCAATTTTAACGTGTAATTTAAAAGAAGCCCAAATCATTAAATCAACCATAAAACCTCCTATGCACTTATGTAAGAGTGGGGCTCATTCACAGGATACCAACAATTATAAAATTTAGGCTTACTAGTTAAAATATCATTACCACATGGCAACCAGAAGCACAGTTTCATTTGGGAAGTTAGTTTTAACATTTTATAATAATTATTAATAATTAATTAATAATAATTAATAATTCAGCAGTTATATTATTTTAACATTCCTAATAATAAATACCAGACTTCATGAATGTTCGCTATATTATTTTAAATTGGCATACCAAAAAAGTCTTAGACATGGCATTCTTATTATATATTCTTTCTATGTACATATATGTGGGTTTTAAATATACAGGAAAGGAAGATGTTAAAGGTTACACACTGAACTAAAAGCAATGGTTATGGCAAAGAAGACTACCGATGTATAAGGGGGGTCCAGAGAAACTAATTATTTAATGGTTTATTTTGAAATAATCTGAAACTTTAGGAAAATTGCAAGAACAGTGCAAAAAATTCCCATATCCCCCATTCCTACATTCCCCAACTGTTAACATTTCCCTGCATTTGTTTCATATCTGTCTGATCAACTATCCTATCAGCATTATTCTCTTCCTGAGTATATTAGGTAGAGCTGCAAGCGTCATACACCACATTTCCAAAGGGCTCCACTAGGCATGCTCCTAAAACAAAGACACTGTCTTACAGAACCACCAACCAAATAAGTCAGAAAATCAAGCTTGACAGAACACCGTTGTCAAATCCAAAAATGCCATTCCAATATAAACAATTGTCTCAACAAAGTCTTTCCTTTCTAGACCTGGATCCCAGCAGTCTGGATCTGTCCTGTCGTTTCTTCAGTATCAGACTTAGGTTATGCTTTCTCGGTAGTCACTGCAGAAAAGATGGACCAGTCAGTACCATGTCAGGGCCACACAGTGCTGATGACCATGGTGTCATTAGCCTGGATCATCTTGTCATTTTGGTATCTGCCAGGATTCCCTGCCATTATAGCACCATTAAGTCCTTTGAAATTGCTAATTGTGGAGATATCTATTCTGAAATTATGCCAATAATCCGTTCCTCATCCACTCACCAATCTAAGTATCTATTAATAATCTCACCTGAATCAATCACTATGATGGTGACCAAATACTAATTTTCCATTTCCATTATTCCTCATACATTTACTAGTAAGGAAGAAACTTCCCTTCTCCCCACTTATTTCTGTATCAATATGGATTCATAGCTTTCCGTTTTATAATGCAGGTTATATTCCCAAGTTACTATTCATTTTTATGACCAAGTTGTTCCATATTTGGCCAATAGAAGCATCTTCAAGATGGCTTTTATGTACTTTTGCTATGCCCCCCATTATTCCTTGAGCCATTCCTTTTCCTTTTCTCACAGGAAGATGTTTTAGGCGCATTGGCTTTTCCAAGTCCAGGCCTGGAATCAGGCATTTACCAAGGGGTTCTGCTTCCTTCAAGTGGAAAATAGTATCTAGAAACCAAACTCTAAAAGCCAGGCCTCATTGCTACTGGGATGGAGTTGCTCCTAAGCAATCTCAGCATAAAGAGCTAGGAAATCTGTGTAAGGAGGACATTCACACACACACACACACACACGTACACCTGCATGTACATGTGCATCTGTCTACACACATATGTACACATACACCCATAAATGGATCTAACAGTGCATGTATATTTAAAAAATGATCAGTTCCTACCAATACCTCCAATTCTGATTCAACAAGTCAGGGTTATGTTCAGTCTTCTGCCTTTCTATATTTATAAATACTTTCAACAGGAAGAAACTTGGCTCCTATTTTCAATACATTCATCTTCCCCTCAATGTGATCCATCTCCAACCATGCCAGTAATTTCCTCTATAATCTCCTTAGCCACCAAGTCCCAGTGTCCCATGTATCTGTGATAGGAACAGTTGCATTACTCTTCTCCTCTGTGTGGACATTCTCTCTTCAGAGACCTCAAGAGAGGTCTTGACCTCACTGACCTCCAATGGGACTGCTGTCCCTGTGCTGGGAAGGGAAGGGAAAAGAAAGGAATAGATGTAATTTTAAAAAAGAACCCACTCCAGTATTATCTGTAAAATAGAAATAATAAAAATGAAGAAATAACATTATAGATTGTTTATGTCCCATATCAGCTGTTCCCTCCAAAACAAATCATGTGGCAAAACTAATTCCAATGTATTAATATTTAGAGGTGGGGCCTTTGGGGGATGATTAGGTCATGAGAGTAGAACCCTCAACGAATGGGATTGGTGCCTTTATATAAGAAACCCCAGGGGCACCTGGGTAGCTCAGTGGGTTATAGTCTCTGCCTTCAGCTCAGGTCATAATCCCAGGGTCCTGGGATTGAGCCCCACATTGGGCTCTCTGCTCAGCAGGGAGCCTGCTTCCTCCTCTCTCTTCCTGCCTCTCTGCCTACTTGTGATCTCTGTCAAATAAATAAATAAAACCTTTAAAAAAGAAAAAAACCCGAGAGATCCCTTACCACGTCAGCCTTGTGTGAGAACACAGGGACAAAAGGGGCTTCTATGAACCAGGAAGTAGGCCCTCAGCAGACACAAATTCTGCCAGTGCCATGATCTTAGACTTCCCAGCATCCAGAAGTGGGAGAAATAAATATCTGTTGCTTATAAACCACCTAGTCTATGGGCTTCGTCATAGCAGCCTGAATGAACTAAGATGTACAATTATACAACATGGGTTTAGAGTTTTTGGTCACTTTAAGGATTCTAGGAGGTTCCCACCCTTAGCTCCTACATTCCACAGGCTGCTGACAGTGGTTTCTCCTCTCTGATTCACATTCTCATCGTCATTACTACAGCCATTCATTCACTGGCTCAGTATGAGTTAAATTTGACTATTTCTAGCTCAAGACCTGACAGGAAGTAAGTGTTCAGTAACATACGTTTAGTCACTATACAGAGGGCCCAGAGAGGGACAGTTACTTAGATAACCCAGCCACTCCCTTCATCCACACAGGACATTCACAACGCCTCTTCCTCCCAATACAATGGCTGGTGCCAGCCCAGGAACAAAATGCCTGATCCCAGAGACCACCAACTCAGGAGTAAACATGGGTACCAGTCACAGCTGCCAATGCCCTCCAATTTCCTTTACTTTTTTTTTTTTTTAAGATTTTATTTATTTAGTTGACAGAGATCACAAATAGGCAGAGAGGCAGGCAGAGAGAGAGAGAGGAGGAAGCAGGATCCCCACTGAGCAGAGAACCCAATGTGGGGCTCAATCCCAGGACCCTGGGATCATGACCTGAGCCAAAGGCAGAGGCTTAACCCACTGAGCCACCCAGGTGCCCCTCCCTTTACTTTTTAAAAAAAGTGACCCAAAGACCCATGTGTGAGGAATAACACATGGAAGAGATATGAGTTCTAAGTACACAATAATCAGCTCAGAGTCCAGGCTCTTCTGCTCGGGATATGTGAGCTTCCTCTAGAGAAGCCTCTTAGAACCAGTTTAATTTTTAACCAAGCCTAAAATTAACCAATTTTAATTTATAGCTTAACATTATTAACAAAGTTAAAGAAACAAAGATTAGGTGAATTATCTATCAAGCACAAACTATATTATTCTTTGAAAATAATCTTAAACTTAGGAAAAGTTTGCAATAGTGCAAATAACCTTTTATTCTCCAAATTACTAAGAGCACGTTGTCGACATGCTCCAAATACTTTAGTAACAAGCATATATAATCACATTTCAAACATCAAAATCAGGAAACTAACACTAACACCTACCACCTAATACTCGGACACCATTCACTTTTCACCCATTCTCCGTATCATTCCCTTTACAGCCAAATGATTTAATCCAGGATTACACGTTGTGATTTCATCTCTCTTCAGCCTTCAACCTGGAACACTTTCTCAGTTTTCTTGACTTGTATGAACTTGGTATGTTTGGAGATTACAAGCCACTATTTTAAAGAGTGCACCTCACTGTGAGTTTGTTTGATGGACCCTCCTGCTTAGACTCAGGTTAGACACTTTTGGCTGTATTCTCATTGTCTCCTATTAGATGGCACATAAATTCAATACTACTGAGTGACATCAAACATCAGTATTATTCATGTTAATTTCAATCACTTGACTAGGTTGGGCCCGCCGCCTTTTTCTACCGTAACCACACTTAGGCTTTACCGGCTGTCATGCTGGCCAACAGTATTCACTTGAGGGCTGCAAGGATGGAGGAGGGCAAAGAGACATGCATCTTCCTGTTGGTCTCCTGTGGGCTTCCTATCAGCATCCTGAGCCGTCAGCACCTTAGCAATACTGTGTCATGCCAGTCAGGCACAGGGTCTTCCCAGAGCAGCAGCTAAATACAGTTTGTGGTTTTGGTAACACGTGGATACTGGCGTCATCATGCCCCATCAGAGAAACCAGTGCCAGGCAGCCAGCACTCTCTCCTCAGCTAGTATGGGCCCTAATCGCGTAGGCCCCTGCTCTGGACTTGGACACCCACATCAGTGGAACAGGTTCCTTTCAGAGGCCTGCACTTCAGCTCTGAGGGATCCTCCCGTTCCCTCCATTTGACCAGTCTAGAGCTGGTAGCTGCTGCCTGCAGTTGCTACTTTAGTGGTACACTTGACTTTTATTCTTCCCTTTCAGATTCCTGCCATCTTCATGATACTCAGTGTTCCTCTTACCCTTTCAGATCCCTAGTTAACAACTGTACATCAAGTTAACAATGCTCTCTATCATATTGTTTTTGTTTAAATCACTGCTATGGTTTCTGTCTTCTGACAACTCTGATACATCTCACTGGAACTGAATCTCAGGAAGAGGAGAACTTTTGTTTTATTTACTGCTGTACAATGCCCTCTACTTAGTAAGTGACTAATAAATACTGATCGGATCAACAAACGTTTGTATTTACAGTCACTAAAACCTTCTCACTGTGGGTTGAGAATTCAGCTCTACTCTGTATGAAATACTCAATGTCCAAAATAGTATTGTTCATAATTGTGAAAAATTAGAAACAAGAGGCCTTTCAACAGAATTAACTAATATTAATAGAACAGAATATAAGATGCTATAAAGTAGCCAGAGGTACATATATAAACATGGATGTAACCCAAAACCATTTTGCCGTGGATTTTTTTTAAGATTTTATTTATTTATTTGACAGACGGATCACAAGTAGGTAGAGAGGCAGGCAGAGAGGAGAAAGCAGGCTCCCTGTGGAGCAGAGAGCCCGATGCGGGGCTCGATCCCAGGACCCTGGGATCATGACCTAAGCAGAAGGCAGAGGCTTTAACCCACTGAGCCACCCAGGCACCCCCATTTTGCTGGTTTTAATAAAGGAACAGTGCTCAGGATAAGGCACAAAGCGTGACATGACAAAATGTTACTAGAACCATTGAAATTCACAATGAGTTTATACAGAGCAGCAAAAAACAGAGAGTGAAGAACAGTGAAATCATCAGTGTGGGGTAGTAGGGTGGTGTCCCATGGTTGGCCCATCCACATTGTGTACCACCAGTAGAATAATGGGGACAGGAATACAGGGCCTAGAAATGTAACAGCCACACCAAAGGATACATCTGTATACAATAAAAATGTGGTTCCAAATCGGTGAAATAGGGGTGAATGAATCAAAAGGTGAAAGATCTACTGGCTATTCATTTGGAAAAAAACAAAGTTGGGGTTTTTAGTTTACTCCATATTTAATCGGCAAGAGAAAGAGATCAGTAGATTATTCCATTTACCTTAAACACATTTGTTTCGTATGTTTTAAGGACAAACCTGACAAAACAGAAGGTTTTTTTTTTTTAAATTTTATTTATTTTATTTATTTGTCAGAGAGAGAGAGAATGAGAGCAAGCACAGGCAGACAGAGTGGCAGGCAGGGTCAGAGGGAGAAGCAGGCTCCCTGCCGAGCAAGGAGCCCGATGTGGGACTCGATCCCAGGATGCTGGGATCATGACCTGAGCCGGAGGCAGCTGCTTAACCAACTGAGCCACCCAGGCGTCCCCAGAAGGTTTTAATAAGAGTCTTCTCATACCAACTCAAGAAGCAGAAACACATTTCATACTGCAGGATGACAGACCATTTTATTTCTAATGTTCAAGTTCTAAACATAAATGCCTTTAGCTCTAATAACAGAAAACTCTGACCCTAACTGTTCAGTATCTGTGAGGTAGATAATATTATCTCCATTTTGTAGATGAGGAAATTGAGGGAGAGATTAAATCACTACATAGGTCACTCAAATAGTAAGGGACACACAGAACGGCTTGTCTGAAAAGACCATGTATAATTGTAGGAGGAAACGTGTCATTCTATCACACTAAATACAAATGCAGACAGTTCTTTGCTCACATAAAATTTGAACTTCACTCTTAAAACTTATGTAAGTATTCTTTGGACATAACACAAATATAAAGTGGGGAAAATTTCTTCAGTGGGCACTGCTTTAAATCTGTACAGTATAATAAGTACCTAACGTTCAAGACCAATGTTGAAAATTTCAGGTGTGTATTTTAAATTTGTACTGAATCACTGTATACATCAAGTAAATCTTGATTTTATCAGTCATTATTTGACTTATTTTCTAAAAGAACGGTTTGTTAACAATGCCTGTACTGATTTACATGTGCCACCAGAAAGCAGAACACATACACGACATGTAGTATTTCACGCATTCAATGTTTCTTTTAAAAATAAATATTGTGGTAAAAGTATGTGATGGGACAATACCAGTTGGTGTCAGAAAACACAGTGTATGTCACAAAAATTACTTGGGTAGGAGTGCATTGTTCCTACTATAACTATTTGGGAACCTAAAACCAAAATCAAGCATACAGAATGTAGGCATTGAAGGGCACACTCATATGTTTAAGCCTGATTAAGCTCAGAGGCTTATTATTCACCTAAACACATAATGCTGTTACTTTATTCACAGAGATACTTAGTGCTGTTACTTTGTTTACATATATTATTCACACATATACTTAGTGCTATTACTTTATTCATATATACACTTAGTGCTGATGTTTACAAAGTGCTGCTATTTTAGTCACATACACACAATACTGTTACTTTGATGTCTCAACCCACTTGTGCAGTCTCAAAGCCACATGTTGACCATTGTGGTCAAATAAATATCCCACAGTAGATTATTAATAAGATTATTTAGTCTTGCATCCAAATTGGATGTATTAGAGTATTGCTCTACTTCTAAGTAGATTGTAATACTTCTAAGCAATTAGCAGTATTGCTTCTAGAATAAGATTATTTCTAGACAAGGATGTTTTCCTCAGTTCCTAAACTGACAATTTTCCTTTGTTACGTATTCTCTGATAAATAAATTTTGAAGTGTTTTTCAAGTTATTAGCTTCTATTCTCAATTATATGATGGCCAATCAGAAGCAGATTGTGAAAATTCTCCTACATTCATTTCATTTTAGGGTGTCTCAATTTGTAAACTTCTGATTTACAAAATGCTTGACTTGTTCATCAAAGTTTATTAAGATGCAGAATACTGAGAGATATTTCCCCCCTAATGAATTCTCTGACAGAGTGTTTCTCATGCCTTCATTAGATTCACAGGGTATATGAAATAAGGGATGGCTAGGATATACTATGACAACAAAAAGCCCTAAATGTGTAAGGTCTGAACAAATCTGAAATTTATTTCTGGTTCATGAGAAGACTTACAAGGGATGTTAGAGAAGGCAGAACTCTGCCCAGGACCCTGGTTTCTTCAAACCTGTGAATCTATAATCTCTAATGATTAGCTCCCAAGTACCCTGAGGATGATCCCCATACCTTTTGATACGGAAAGAAAAATGGAAGTAGGAAAAATTTCAAACAATGTCCTTTATAGGCTTGGAATTTATGCCAGAGGTCACATGGCCTCATGTGAATGGAAAGCCAGAAAATCTTGACTAGTAGGTAACCACAAAGAAAAATGGGTATGAGGAAAAACCCAGCAAGTTTTTGCTACAGAGTTTCTACCCTAGGTGAATTCCTTGATGATTAGTAAGGGCTGATTTCCGGCCAAAAGTTTTTCCACATTCACAGCATTTATAAGGTTTCTCTCCTGAGTGAATTCTCAGATGGGTAGTGAGGGTAGATTTATGACGAAAACTCTTCCCACACTCGTTACATTCAAAGGGTTTTTCTCCTGTGTGAGTTCTCTGATGATTAATAAGAGTCGACTTTGTAAGAAAAGATTTCTCACATTCATGACACTGAAAGGGCTTCTCTCCTGTGTGAATTCTCTGATGTACATTAATGGCTGACAGATGACGGTAAGTTTTACCACATACATTACATCGAAAGGGTCTATCTCCTGTGTGAGTTCTCTGATGTTGAGTGAGGGCAGACTTCTGGCAGAAGGTTCTCCTACATTCATTACATTCATAGGGCTTTTCCCCTGTGTGAGTTCTCTCATGTCGAGTGAGGGATGATTTCTCATAAAAGGATTTCCCACATTCATTACATTTATAAGGTTTCTCTCCTGTGTGAATTCTCTGATGTGCATTAACATCTGACTGCCGATAAAAAGTTTTACCACACTCATTACATTGAAAGGGCTTCTCTCCTGTGTGAGTTCTCTGATGAACATTAACTTCTGACTGCCGATAGAAAGTTTTACCACATTCATTACATCGAAAGCGTTTCTCTCCTGTGTGAGTTCTCTGATGCACATTAACGTCTGACTGACGATAGAAAGTTTTACCACATTCATTACATTGAAAGGGTTTCTGTCCTGTGTGAATCCTCTGATGTGCATTAACGTCTGACTGACGATAGAAAGTTTTACCACATTCCTTACATTGAAAGCGTCTCTCTCCTGTGTGAGTTCTCTGATGAACATTAACATCCGACTGCCGATGGAAAGATTTACCACATTCATTACACCGAAAGGGTTTTTCTCCTGTGTGAGTTCTTTGATGTGCATGAACGTCTGATTGCCAATAAAAAGTCTTACCACATTCATTACATTGAAAGCGTTTCTCTCCCGTGTGAATTCTCTGATGTGCATTAACATCTGCCTGCCGATAGAAGGTTTTACCACATTTGCTACACTGAAAGGGTTTCTCTCCTGTATGAATTCTCTGATGTAGCTTAATGTCTGACTGCCAATGGAAAGTCTTGCCACATTCATTACATTGGAAGCGTTTCTCTCCTGTGTAAATTCTCTGATGTACCTTAATGTCTGACTGGCGATGGAAGGTCTTACTGCATTCATTATGTTGGAAGTGCTTCTCTCCTGTATGAATTCTCTGATGTTGAGTGAAGGCTGACTTCTTGCAGAAAGTTTTTCCACAATCATTGCATTCATGGGGTTTCCTCCCTGTGTATGTTTCCTCATGTCGAGTTAGAGATGACTTCTTGCAAAAGGACTTCCCACATTCACTACACTTATAAAGTTTCTCCCCTATATGTGCTAACTGATGGTCTGTGAGGGGTGACTTATGACTCGTTTTCCCACATGAATTAAATTCATGGGGTTTCTCTCCCATATGTGTTTTCTGATGCACTGTGAGGTTTGACTTGTAGTTGAATGTTTTCCCACATTCACTACATTTGAATAGACCCTCACATCTCTTTTTTTTCTGAACTTGAGTAACATGTGACATCCTGCTGAAATTATTTTCAATTCGATTGCCTTTGCATTGTTTCATTTCAAAGGAAACTCCATGACATTCCAAGAGAGATGACCTCTCACAGGTTTCTCCATGTCCATTATATTCACAGAGTTTCTCTCCTGTGTCAATTTGCCTGTGTGGAATTACTGTGGTCTTTTTTCCTAAGGATTTTCCACCATCATATTTTAAAGTCTTCTCTGAAGACTGTGTATTTATATGCTGAATAATACCATTCTTATGACCAAGGGCTTTCTCATATTGATTATTTTCATGAGAACTCTCTTGAGTATGAGGTTTTTCCTGCTTTATATCAAGTAACTGCTCATACACATTTAACATGTGAGGCCTTCTCCTTGAAGAATATCTATTACTACCAATTGATACTAAAATATTTTTCAAATTCATTCCATGTAAGTCATGTTTACAGGGTATTTTTCTTGAAGGAATAAAATCTGTACTTTTATTAGATGATTTCCTTAAAGCATAAACTTTCTCTAAGGTCACTTTTTTGCTGTTGAATAAAACTTGTGGCAAGTATTTGTCTTGGTTTTTCTGGATTCTCTCTGCTATGTAATAATCTCTGCTGTCTTCTAGAAATGAAAATATTGAACAAACCGTAAGAATTTTACAGTTCGAATGGAACTGGATTAACATACAAATGTGCTTTTATATATTTGACTTTGGTTTCAGTAGTGTCTCAGGATCAAAGTGCCTCTTTCCCCACCTAGTTTGAGAAAATATGTGGAAAAAGGAAGAAAAGCTATTAACATGCAGACATATAATTATTCAGCACTTTACAAGTAAGACATTCAAAATGGACAAAAATGTAGAGTTTTAAAAAGATTTTATTTATTTATTCATTTATTTGACAGACGGAGATCACAAGTAGGCACAGAGGCAGGAAGAGAGAAAGAGAGAGGAGGAAGCAGGCTCCCCACTGACCAGAGCCTGATGTAGGGCTCGATCCCAGGACCTGGGATCATCACCTGCGCCGAAAGCAGAGGCTTTAACCCAGTGAGCCACCCAGGCGCCCCAAAAATGTAGATTTAAATTCAAGAAGCAGTGAAGAGAGGATGGAAGATTCTACAGTGACAGATTCAGGTAGGAGAAAAATCACAGGAAATAAGATGGGTCCAATTGAGCTAATGAAAAGTAATTGGAGTAACAAGAAAAATGAGTAGGAAAAGATGTTGGTGGAGGAAAATGTGACATTAAGGAGACAGAGTAGGTCTAATACGTTCCAACCTGTATTGTTTTAGTAATATCCAAACAAGTTCTCATGCTTCCAGTTAAATTTCCCTCCCACACAATAGCAAGATAAATTTCTGAAAGCACCAAAGGCCTTATATTCAAGGAGTCATCAGACTGTACTCAAATTCCCCTCCCAATAGGAATGCCAATGTCCCAAAATGAAATACAAAATAATGACAAAAGAAGTAATAGATTCAATGATACATAGATTCAATGTATCTCCCTATTTTGGCTTTGATACGCTCATATTGCTCTACTGTAGCCACTCAACACGTGAACCTATGTTCACTTATTTTTCCTTAAAATAGCATTGCCTATGCCAAAATACTAATATTTAACTTTCCTTTATCTTTCACATCTCACACTTGCACATTTCGGGTTTCTGTTTATTATCAAAACTTAAGGATCATATGTTTCCAAACAAATCTCAGGAAATGAGTAACATTTATATTGATTTACCATTTAAAAAATATTGTCCACGTTTGCTACCCACTGCGAAAAATTCTATCCCAATCTAAAAAACCACTGGCCTGACCCAACTACCACATGACGACTCTTACAAGTCATCATTCTAGCAAACAAAATTTATACCAACTAAATCCACATCACATCTTCAAACTGCCATCTTACAACTCCTCAATCAACATCCTCTCTGTCAGTTTAGTTAGTTCTTTGTCTTATTAAATTATTCATTCTTGACTATAAGGTCAAAGTATGTTCTTTCACTCAGAGCCACAGCTAGGGTATAGGCTAACTACTGTCTAGGAAAATGACATAATAATACCATTATTCCAACCCTTCAAGAATGCCTTTTCAAATCTTCATACTTGTAAAACTTTCAAACTTATATTTGTTCTAAATCTTAAAGTAGTTCCAATGTAAATGAGCTCTTTCTAACACAGTCATAAATAGCACTGCTTTGTAATATACTGTATTTCTTGAATATACACATATTTAACGTCCTAAAATCTAAAATCACCCAATATAATATACACATATTTAACTTTCAAAAATGCCTCTTATAATTGATCACAGATCTGTACTCAGCAGGTCACACTATAATAAGCAAGATATTTTTTACTTAGTGGTTCATCACATAATGATCTAGTTACAATCTATGGCTTCTTAGAGTTGAGAGAATGACAATTTTTTCTTAACTAAATGCTGAATTTAAAGTGTTTCACGCAATTTTATTCTCATTCTTCAGTCCAAAGGATGGCAAACTTTTCCTTAAAAGGCAAAACAGTACACCTTCTAGGTCTTGCAGGTCATACCCGTCTATCACAATATCAAACTCTGTGATTAGAGCATGAAACTGGCAAAAGCCCATATGTAAATGAAGGAGTATGGTTGTGTTGCAAAACCATTTTATTTACAAAAACATGTGGTAGGTCTGCAGACCATACTTTATAATCACTGATCATTACAGGTGTTGTTAAGCCTAATTTTTTAAAAAATCTGAGTAATTTGAAATCAATAGACTTCAACCAGCTATGTGTATCAGCATTACCTAGAAAGATTTTTCAAACACAAATCTTTAGACACTAAGTCATCTTATACCTGACGAATCAGGAACTATAGGTTCATGTAAGTAATCAAAGATCCTTCACAATGTTTTCAGAATATGAAATTTTTCCTTTCCTTGATCATGCTAATCAAATGTTCATTTCAGATTATATGCCAAAGTAAGAAAGAATAACACGATTGCCGTTCTCTTTGTTAGATCATACCTCAGGTATTATCAGGTAACGGATCATTTACTTTTGTTTCTTCTGAAAGACCCACTACATGCTGAGCATTGAGAGAAAGAAGACATTACACTGGCTCAAACATTCAAAGTCTCTTCCTTCTTGGAAGCAGGTACACTTAACTTTTACTGTAACAACATTCAATATAATAAGAGGAAAAATAGAGTTTTACTTATACACTAAACAATGTTCTGAGTAATTTTCATTTGTTAATGCATTTAGTATCTAGTCAAGGAAAGCACACAATGAAGAAAGGTGTGATATGGGAAAGCACACAGGATGCCTAAGTGACATTTAATGCGAGTGGATCAAATGATGTTTAGCATGAGTATAAGCAACCTAAAAATAAAGCTGGAGCAGCCAAATAAGGTCAGAATATAGTCGTCAATAAAAGGTACATTAATTTAAATTTCATGAAATAAACAGGAGCACAGATTTATTTTGTCACGCTACTGAAAAAAATAGATGTTCTAGGCAAACAAAAGCACAAAAACACCACCATCAACAACAAAAGAATTCTAACCAACTACGATTAGGAATGGGACAAAATAAAAGTATGAGGGAATATAGTTCTTACAGATACTGACATAAAGCAAGAACATGAAAACTATCAGAAATTTACAAAGAAAAAATAATCAAAAATAAAAAAAATATAAAAGAACAAGTTTCTCATGTATGTTTATTTATTTATATATTTTAACCAACCTCTACTTTTATCAGACTATAACTAGGGAATGTTTTATTTCCTACTTCCTAGGATTTACCGAGGGTTTCCTTTTAGCATCATATACTTCCACTTGTTTGCAAATGTTTTTTAAACACTAAAACAGGTCTTTTCCCCATTTTCTTAAGGTACCCACAGAAGTACGACTGTAAAATTAAGGCTGTAATTTTGTTACATTAATCTGGTAAATATGAATTTGTAATCTTATTAATTTATAGGTAATTTTAAAAAATAGTACCAAGTACTACAATACAACATGTAAAATTGAAAACAGTGTTTCTTCCCTTCTCCTCAAGAACCAAATTTTAGTAGATTTTCTCACTTTTCTTAGTTTTACCTTTGTGCTATTAAACGCAATAAAGCCAGTATTACTTGCTTATGCATAAATGATATCCTTGGACCCCTAGCTTTGAATAATCAGAAAACCAGTTTACATTCCTCTGTAGCATTACCATTTTCTTTTCCAATTTTAGCACATATATATATGTATATATATTATATATAATACATATTTTACATTTCTCTACTTCTAAAGTAGGTGCCACTAGGAAGAGATTCTTAGAAAACATTTTAAATAATGTCTAACTCCTAAACTGACTGCCTAGATTATAATTTCCCCTCGCTTCCTCACTAACCTTTCCGGTACTCAGTAACTCACCTGGGTAGTTCTGGTATAGAAATTCTTCCTCTAATATCCATGGCTCCTTTCCTTCTTCCAACTTGAAGATCACATCTGGCTTTTTAATGGGATACCCTGTAAAAGGAAAAATGACACAGAATTTGGACATGGGCTACAGCAATTCTTCTTCTTCTTCTTTTTTTTAATAGCAATTCTAAAGGAGAGAGAAGACAGACTTTCTGGAGCTGCATGTTGATGAGGCTTATTTAAACATTTATGGGATGTGAGCATACAAAAATTCTTCCTTGTGCTCAGAAGAGATTAACAACCTCAGATCCTGAAGCAAAAGTCTCAACCACATAAACTATAAAAGACCAAACATTTTGGTATCTAAGAAATGAAGTGCATGTTATACAAAATTTGACATGAAAACTGCTTACCCACTGAGACAAAGTTGTGGTAGTTCTCCAGCATCACATCCCTGTACAGGGTCCTCTGAGCAGGGTCCAGGTGCTGCCACTCTTCCTGGGAGAAGTCCACAGTCACATCTCCAAATGACAGTGACCCCTGGAAGAGCACATTTCTGTTCAGACTGAAGTTATTAGAATTGGGGTAGCACAGGAAAGAAATATGGAAACAAATTCTTCCCAGGTTCACTGTTGAGAACTGATGTTAAAATATGCCTACTGCATACATTACCTTGTATTAGATTTTGTAGAAGTAAAAAAGAAAAGCAAAGTAAAAGTAAAAATTATGCTTATTTTAGTTTATTAATGCTCTAAGCCTTGAAATGTGAATATTAACAAGAATAAAACACTGTTCTTTTTTTTTTTTTTTTTTTTTTTTTAATTTTTTATTTATTTTTCAGAGACAGAGGGAGAGAGTGCGAGCGAGCACAGGCAGACAGAGAGGCAGGCAGAGGCAGAGGGAGAAGCAGGCTCCCTGCCGAGCAAGGAGCCCGATGTGGGACTCGATCCCAGGACCCTGGGATCATGACCCGAGCCGAAGGCAGCTGCTTAACCAACTGAGCCACCCAGGCGTCCCTAAAACACTGTTCTTATTCTCTAGAAAGTTAATACTACACAAACACAACACACTGCAAAACTAAAAATAAAGTATTACTAGAACATACTAGCATACATATAAAAGCAAAGGAAAGAAAATGTAAAATGTATATTAAAGCAGAAAAGAAAAAATGGTAACTATTTTGTATCACAACTTGTGCTTAATTAAAGAGTTAAAGCTGTAGGGCCTGAAATGTGATGGATAAATGTTCTTTATGACTATGAGGTAACACAACATAAACTGAAGGCATTAAAAACACGTGGGTTGACTTTGCTTCTGCTCCAGGATGCATAAAGCAAGGAAGAAAATCACTTTCTCTCCTACAATGAAAATGAGTCAGACTAATTTCAAATTCACAATTTTTTCCCTTACAGGGGAGGCATGATTACAAAGCACCCACGTACTTCAAATCTAGGAAGACACAATTCACACAGGAAGAGAGAAAATGTCTATTTTTGCCTACCTGAGTTGGACCACAGGTAAGAAATCAACCAGAATAGAGGGAATTTAATTAATGAAAACAGAGTGTGAGCTGACACAACAATGAGAAACCCCTTTGGACCACAGACATGGAGGAGACTTGTACCTTTTTACAAGCATCTTTCTTTCTTCTCCTTCCTTCCTTCCTTCCTTCCTCCCTCCCTCCCTCCCTCCCTCCCTTCCTTCCTTCCTTTTCTTTACTTTTTTTTTTAAGGATTACTGATTTATTTTAGAGAGGAAAGGATGGGTAGGGGGTGAATGAGTCTCAAGCACATTCTACACTGAGCAGAACTCCCTGAAGGGCCCAATGTCCTGACCCTGAGATTAAGACCTGAGCCAAAACCAAGAGTAGGATGCTCAACTGACCATGCTACCCAGATGCCCATTTACAGGCTTTTTCTCTGTGAACCCCACTGGGCACTTACTCTATTACTGGGGAAGAGCAGGATTATGCACTGAGTTGACAACTACAGCTGGATGGGTGGTGGGGGCCAAGAGAATCAAGAAGGCCACATCCCCATGACCCAAGGACACAGGGACGACTTAACACTAAGGCCATATTGGAGTAAGAGAACATATTCAGCCCATAACTTCTCACCACCAAGCTAACAAGCCTGGAATAACAAAAGGACTAATGGAATATTGCTGACAGAAAGACAAGAGATAAATAAAAGCATGTAAAGAGACCCTCTCTGAGATACACACAAGGAGAACCCTTAAAACTCAAATGAACAGAGAGCTCTGGTAAATGAACCTGTATCCTACACACAAGGTAACTCTTTAGAAAGTGAAAGCCTATTCTTCCCTGAGAGTAGTAACAGAAAATTAATTCTCAAATTCTGCCCAACTCCTAACTAGTTAAACTCGAACCTGTGAACTAAAGGCCTCATAGGGAATTGCCATTTCTAGCAATAAAATCTAGTTATCCCAGTTTAGAGTCTGACCCAAGACATATACACTTCAACAAATAATCACAAAGCATATGAAAAGGAAAGAAACTAATAAAATACTACAAAGATATAAAGTAACCATCAGAAATAGATATTACATAGATGTTGAAACTATCTAACAGGATTTTAAGTAATTATAACTTTATGTTAAAGACTCTAATGTATGTTTAAACTCAAAAAGTATAGGACATGCAAAATCAAATGGATAATTTCAGCAGAGAGAACCAAATGGAAATCTAGAAATGGGAATACAGTAAGAGATGAAAAACAACCACAATGGGGCAAAACTAGAAATCAATTACAAGAAAATAACTAAAAGAAATACAAATATGTGCCAATCTAAATCTAAACCTCAATAACATGTTCCTCAAAAATGAATGCGTCAATGAAGAAATCAAAGAGAAAATCAAGAAATATCTGGAGAGGGTGCCTGGGTGGCTCAGTGGGTTAAGCTGCTGCCTTCGGCTCAGGTCATGATCTCAGGGTCCTGGGATCGAGTCCCGCATCGGGCTCTCTGCTCAGCAGGGAACCTGCTTCCCTCTCTCTCTCTCTCTGCCTGCCTCTCCGTCTACTTGTGATTTCTCTCTGGCAAATAAATAAATAAAATCTTTAAAAAAAAAAAAAAGAAATATCTGGAGAGAAGTGAAAAGAAAATGAAAACACAACAGTCTTAGAGATGGAACAAGAGCAGTACTAAAGGAAATTTACAGTGCTCAAGACCTACATCAAAAACAAGAAATAACTCAAATACATGATCTAACCTTACACCAAAGGAACTAGAAAAACAAAAAACAAAACCCAAAGTTAGCACAAAGAAATAAATAATAGAGATTCCTGGGTGGTTGAGTCAGTTAAGCATCTGAGTCTTGATTGCAGCTCAGGTAGTGAGCCCTGTGTTGCGTTCTGCATTCAGCAAGAAGTCTACTTCAGATTCTCTCTCTCTGTGTCCCTCTGCACCTCCCTCCCCCTTTGCACTCTCTCTAAAATAAATAAATAAATAAATAAATCTAAAAAGAAAGAGAGAAGGAAATACTAGAGATCAGAAAGAAATAAATGAAACAGAGATGACAAAAGAAAGAACAAAGAAAAGATCAATGAGGCTATTGATGAAAGATCAATGAGGCATGTATAACCACATACATAGGTCAATGGAACAGAACTGTGAGTCCAGAAAAAAAATACATATACACATAAAGAGAGGGAGAGAGAACAACAATTAATCAATGACAATGGAGGCAAGAATATACAATGGAGAAAAAAGACATTCTCTTCAATAAATGGTGCTGGGAAAATTGGACAGCTACATGCATAAGCATGAAATTGGGCCACTTTCTTACACTACAGACAAAAATAATCTCAAAATAGATTTAAGACCTAAATGTAAAATTTGAAACCATAGAACTCTGAAAAGAAAATACAGGTAGTAATCTCTTGGATATCAACTTCTATAATACTTTTCTGAATCCGTCTCCTGGTACAAGGGAAACCAAAGGCAAAAATAAACAGGAATATATCAAACTGAAAAGCTTCCACACAATGAACGAAACCATCAACAAGATGAAAAGGAAATCTAATGAATGGGAGAAAATATCTGCAATGACACGTCTGAGAAGGGGTTAATATCCAAAATATATAAAGCATTCACACAAACATTAAAAAAAACCCAAACCCAAATAACCCAATTAAAAAGTGGGCAGAATGGTGGAAAAGCAGGTGTTGCTCCCACTAAGATAAACAGTATGGAGGGTCCCCCCAAAATTAATATATTAATATGAACCAGTAATTCCACTACTGGGTATTCATACAAAGAAAACAAAAATACTAATTCAAAGATATATGCATCCCTATATTTATTTACAATAGCCCAGATATGGTAGCAGTGGTAGTGTCCACTGATAGACTAATGGATAAAGATAGAGATTAATGGATAAAGATAGAGATTAATGGATAAAAATGGATAAGGTTGAATGGAATATTATTCAGCCATGGAAAAGAACTGGAGCTTGCCATTTGTGACATGGATGAACCTAGAGGGTATTATGTTAAGTGAAACCAGACAAAGACAAATCCATATAATTTCATTTATGCTTCACTTACATTTAGAATCTGAAAAATAAAACAAATGAGCGAACAACAGCAATAGAGAAACAGACTCGGGCGCCTGGGTGGCTGAGTTAAAGCCTCTGCCTTCGGCTCAGGTCATGATCCCAGTGTCCTGGGTTTGAGCCCCACATCGGGCTCTCTGCTCGTTGGGGAGCCTGCTTCCCCCCCACTCTCTCTATCTGCCTCTCTGCCTACTTGTGATCCCTGTCTGTCAAATAAATAAATAAAATCTTAAAAAAAAAAAAGAGAGAAACAGACTCATAACAAGAGAGAGAAACAGACCCATTAACACAGAACTAACTGGTGGTTGCAAAGAGTACAGGGGAGGGGAAGTGGAGAGATTAATGAAGCAGATTAAGAAGTACAAACTTCCCAATTGTAACATAAATAAGTCATGAGGATGAAAAGTACAGCCTAAGAAATATACTCAAAAATACTGTAATTTACTTACAATGATGAGCATTTCATGTTATATAATAGTCAGGTCACTCTGTTTTTCATCTAAAACTAATTTAATATGTCAACAATACTATATTAAAAGTTAAAAAGATTTCAAAACTAAAAAATAAAAATAAAAACACCCCCCCCTACAAATAAAATAACTTCAACCAAGAATTATTTATTGAAAACATCTTCAAAATTGAAGAAACAGGGGCATGTTGGTGGCTCAGTCAGTTAAGCATCTGCTTTCAGCTCAGGTCATGATCTTGAGGTCCTGGGATCAAGCTTCATGCCTGGCTCCCTGCTCAGCAGGGAGCCTGCTTCTCCCACTCCCTCTGCCCTTCCCCTTGCTTGTACTCTCACTCTCACTCTCAAATAAAATCTTAAAAAAAAAAAAAAAAAAAGAAGAAATAATGCCTTCCCAGAAAAACAAAAATTTAAGCAATTCTTTATCAGCAGAACTACTCTGCAAGAAATATTAAAGGAATATGGTGCCAATGAAACTTGAATCTACACATAAAAATGAAGAGTAATAGAAATACAATAAAAAAGGAAAATTTAAGTTAATTCCTCCCATCCCAATTTTTAAGTGTTCTAAAGCAAAGGTTAGAAATTTTTTTCTGTAATGAACTAGATAGTAAACACTGTATTGTGAAGGTAGCCCCAGACAACACATAGAAGAAAGCATGAGGCTGTGTTCCCAGGAAACTTAATTTGTAAAAGCAGATAGGGAGCTGAATTTCACCCATGAGCTTCAGGTTGCCAATAATTATTCTAAAAGATAACTGTCTAAAGCATAAATAGTAGTATTGTATTATGTGTATATAGCACATGTTAACGTAAAATGTATGGTGCAAGAACACAAAGGACAGGAAAGAAGAATTGGGAATATACTGCTATAAGGTTGTTATACTATAACATCATGTGGTTTAATATTTGAAAGGAGGCTCTGATTATTTAAAAATAGCTATTATAAGTCTTTCGCTAACTATTTTAAGTAAAAAGGAAGGTATAAATAATAAGTCAAGGAATGCCTAGGTGGCTCAGGTGATTAAGCGTCTGCCTTCAGCTCAGGTTTAGGTCATGATCCCAGAGTCCTGGGATCAAGCCCCACATAGGGCTCTCTGCTCATCAGGGAGCCTGCTTCTCCCTCTGCCTGCTGTTCCCCATGCCTGTGTGCGTGCACTCTCTGTCAAATAAATAAAATCTTCAAATCAAATAAGACAATAGCAATGATAAAACGGAGTAACAGAAAACAAATTCAAAAGAAAAAAGATAGGAAGAATAGAACAAACAGAGAAATAGCTAGCAAAATGGAATATTTTAATCGCCATATAAATAACCAATTTTTAAATACAGTGTTCTAATCAAACCAGACAGATCATCAGAGGGGGTTAAAAAACAGAACCAATTATATACTGCCTATAAGAAATTCACTTTAATTATAAAAATATATGTTAAAAGAAAAAGGATAAGGAAATATAACACAAACAATAATCCAAAGAAAGCTGGAGTTGCAGCATTAATATCAGACAAAACAGACTATGTATTAGGAGATATTATTGAAGATAAATAGGTACATTCAATTCACATTACATTAATGACAAATGATCAATTTTCCAAGATAAAATTAAATGTACATGTACCTAACAAAGCAGCTTCAAAATATAAGAGGTAAAAACTGATAGGACTGAAAGAGAAAACAGACAAAAATTAATACAGCTGGATGGGACACCTGGGTGGCTCAGTGGGTTAAGCCTCTGCCTTCAGCTCAGGTCATGATCTCAGGGTCCTGGGATCAAGCCCAGCATCAGGTTCTCTACTTAGCAGGGAGCCTGCTTCCCCCCCACCCCTACTCTCTGCCTGCCTCTTTGCCTACCTGTAATCTCTGTCTGTCAATAAATAAGATCTTTAAAAAAAATTAATACAGTTGGACACTTCAATATTTCTCTCAGTAATCAATAGAAGATAACTGAAAAGAATATAGAAGTCCTAAACAAACCATCCCTGAACTAAACCTAAGTAACATCTGTAGAACATGCCACCTCACAATTTCAGGAAAATCTTTCTGTCTCATTAGGAATCATTATCATCTGGGGAGCCTGGGAGGCTCAGTTGTCAAGCATCTGCCTTCAGTTCAGGTCATGATCCCAGAGTCCTGGGATTGAGTCCCATGTTGGGCTCCCTACTCAGCAGGAAGCCTGCTTCTCCCTCTCCCACTCCCCTGCTTATGTTCCCTCTCTCACTGTGTCTCTGTCAAATAAATAAATAAAATCTTAAAAAAAAATCATTATGGGTTATTCTCACTTTCATTGCACTTCGTGTAATAATGTTTGCTATCACTATCAGATACAAATGTATAGCTCAGCACTGACAACTTCAACATTAAGTACTTGAAGGTCATCACCACAACAGCCCCTCAGCCCTGCTACTAACCTGCTACTCCATATTTCTCCCAAAGCTGACATTTATCTATTTCCACATTTACATTTTAAAGGTTATATCTTATTCATAAGAGCTAATGTAAAACAAAGTAGGAACTAAAAAACAAAAAACCACTCACCTGGGGTTTGTTCATTTTCTGCTTTTCTTAAAGAAGCATGAAGATGTGTGAAGATACAACTGAGAAATAACAGAACAGAGATGAGTCATATATGATCCTGCCTCCCCTCCAGCTCCTTGCCTACAGATACTCTTCATACCAGTAGGTAAAATGTCCTGTTCGTTCCTAAAAAGAGAGGGAATGGACACATAGACGTAATACCAATTGACTCAAATACTTATGAGCAGCCTCTCAAAAAAAAAAAAAAAAAAAAACCCACAACCAAAAAAAACCCTCAAAACAAAATAAAAAGTTACCCCAAATGCCCCCCCCAAACCCTCAACTTTTAGTTGCGAATTTCAGATGCATAAATACTCCTGCCATGACCAATTCCATACAACCAACATAACATCACCGAGCACAGCTGGGAAGAAGTGTGCGATAGCATACCATTATATAGGATTTTTACCATACTGAGAGATAAAGAGTCTCAAGAACACAGAATCCAGTGAAAAGAAGGAAATTACTTAGGAAGTCATGAGTTTTGAGTATGATCATAGCCACGAGGAACTTAAGCAAACAGCTACTAAATGTAATGCAGTATCATAGAAAGGAACCCAGAACAGAAAAAAGAACATTACAGAAAAACTGAGGAAATAGGAAAACGTATGCACTATACTGGTTCATTAATTGGGACAAACATACCATACTACTTTTAAATGTTAAAAATAAAGGAATTAAATTAATGTAGCATCTAGGGAGTTGTCACTGGGTGAACTGGTTAGGGTTAGGGTTAGAGAGACCCTGGGCTGGGGGGCTTCAACCACGCCCATCCCAAAGATGTCCTCAAAGGTTCCTGGTCTCAGCCACGAAGAAGAACTCAAGGCCAGATACAACAGAGAGGGGAAGTTTATTATTTTAAAGTGAAACTACATTCTCAAGATTTGAGAACAAGAGAGAGCGAGCGTGCTCAGTAAGTGTGGGTGTTGGGAGTCTGGGTTTCTCTTTTATGAATGACAGTTGTTAACTAGGGAGTAGAATATTCATTAGGTGGGGTGGGGATTTCTTAGAAGCAAGGTTTTCCCCTCCTTATTTGGTCAGGAGTCTCCTGTCATGGCACCCACCTTCACGGACCTATCTTGATTGAATCCAGCTTTCTTGTAGCTTTGTTTTGGAGTGATTCCAGCTCAGGCCCCCAACTTTCCCCATAGCTGCCTATGACTTCTTTGTGGATGGCCTCCCAACTTCCTGTTAGAACCCGGCTAATTGCCTCTAACAGAATCTCGGCATTATACTATCTTAAGTCTATAAATCTAGAAACTGTTCTAAAACAATTTACTTAAATTCATCAAAGGTGGGGCGCCTGGGTGGCTCAGTGGGTTAAGCCGCTGCCTTCGGCTCAGGTCATGATCTCAGGTTCCTGGGATCGAGTCCCGCATCGGGCTCTCTGCTCAGCAGGGAGCCTGCTTCCCTCTCTCTCTCTGCCTGCCTCTCCATCTACTTGTAATTTCTCTCTGTCAAATAAATAAATAAATAAAATCTTAAAAAAAAAAAATTCATCAAAGGAAAATCTAAAGAATATCCACTTAATACAAAAGAAGGCAGTAAAGGGACAAACAAAAGAACAAAAAAGACATGAAATACACAAGGAAAAGTATAGCAAAATGGTGGGCATAAATATAACCAAGTCAGTAATAACATTAAATATAAAGGGTTAAACATGGCAGTTAGGGGTCTGATGTGGTGGTGTCTCCAACTAGATCCCAAAACCTGACCTCCACAGCCTGCTTGTACCCACCTCTGTCACATTTGTCCTTCAGCTCTTCTTTCTGGCTTATCTCTTAACTTAGACAAACTGAAACTGAAGCCACCTTTCAGGCCACTGCCCTGACGAAACCTCCAGCCAGCCCAGACCACCCAGACCAGTTGGAGCTTAACCTCCTACTCTCACCTGTGCAGATGCACCATGGAGCAACCTCTGGAATGACCAACAGCCACTCTACCTCATTGTAATACTAAAATCTTTGCCCAAAAAGGAGCACCAGTCTCACTTATTAATATACACTCTATGTAGGGGTGCCTGGGTGGCTCAGTGGGTTAAGCCGCTGCCTTCAGCTCAGGTCATGATCCCAGGGTCCTGGGATGGAGCCCCGCATCGGGCTCTCTGCTCAGCAGGGAGCCTGCTTCCTCCTCTCTCTCTGCCTCTCGGCCTGCTTGTGATCTCTCTCTGTCAAATAAATAAATAAAATCTTTAAAAAAAAAATACACTCTATGTACAAGCAAGTTTCCTTAAGACATAAGCTTGACCTCATGCTCACCTCTACATATAATGACAAAGTTTCCCTATCTAAATATTCATACTAACCCTAAACAAAAGAACCATCCACCCTTGATAGGAGAGTCAGGGCTTTGGAAGTTCCCCACAATCCCCTTACTTGCTTCAAATAAATTTGACTTTGTGCAACAACCCCACCTGACATAGTGAGCAATTTGCTCACAGATTTGGCAACCCACTTGGGACTGTTCTCCCTCTGAGGTTCTGCCCTGGTTTTCAAAGGACAGAGCAGTGAGAACCGGCAGTCCTTTTGGGCTAACCCATTCAATTAGCCAGGACTGGGGGATGGAATTCTTGGGGGGGGGGCTCTCCTTTCTTGGGGCTTGTTTTGCTGGAGAGGTGTTGCGGCTCCCTTAAAGAGACTGTGGCCACTCCAAGCCTCTTGCTGAGAATCTCTCCACAGAACTAAATGGTACCAATCCTATGGCACTACTCTCTAAGAGTATTTTCTTTGAGTTGTCTCACAAAGCCTGGTAGGTCGACAGTCAGTTAAGAACAGGGCCTCTCTGGTCAACACTGCAGGGGATTAAATGCTCTTTACAGTCGAGTCCAGACATCCCTGGTGGCAAAGGATAACACAAGCTGGCCATTCAGAGGCTGAATGCTTTAGCCTGGCAGATGGGAAGTGGCCCAAACGAGACTAGTCTGGAATCAGCAAGGGTGAAGGGTATCTCCATCTTATCTGTTTGACCTGTTAACATTTGATGGGGACATCTGACACTGTTCCTGGTTTGTTTTTCCTCTTAAAAAGAGAGGTGTGCTTTGAGTTACTGAATCTAAACCAGATTCTCCCTGAGCCATTCCCCAAGTAAATCCTTTAAGACTAGGTGGACGCTGAGGGGCTGGAAGAGGGGCAGCCTATGCACCACGCCACTGCTCCTCAAGGCACAGCTACCCAGACCCACTTGGATTACCTTAGCATTAACCCACTCTCCTTGTGGGCTTGGTTTTAAGTCAAACGAGTCTCATACGTATTGTGGGTAAGGCTGTACCGCACCTGTGTCACCAGTAACACTGAAAGTTACCTTGAGAGAGGGTGAGAGGAGACCCTAAGAAGGAATTCCAGATTATGGAAGGGACAATTCCACCCTGAAGGAAAGCCTCCATTGGGCTGTAGCCTCCAGAAATGGAAAGTATTTGACTACCTTCCTTTAATCCTAAAACAGATGACTTTCCTCCTTAACACAGGGTGGCCACAATAATAGACTCTAGAGGATGAAGAGAAGTGGCCAGAAAATGGGACTTTAAATTTTACTATGACACTACAGTTGAGCTTATTTTGTGAAAGAGAAAGAAAAATGGAAAGAGATTCCATATGGTCAGTGCTTTATGGCATTATATCAAAATGAGGGGTTGCAAAGGAAGTTTAAGATTTGTGAAATGAAGGTAGAACTGAAAACCCTAAAAATGCGTCCTGTACTCTTGGGGTCAGGTAACTTTGTCTCCATCTCCATCTCCATCTCCTCCACCTCCTCCAAACCACTGGATTGTAATAAGCCTCTGCCTTATTTCTCTATTTGGGCCTCAGCTATGCCAGCTTCATGAATACCAGGCTCTAATCCTTTGCAAACACTCCCAAAGCCTTCTCAGATGTCTCCAGCACCCTTTTATCCTCCCTTGTCAGATAGCACTACCAGATTAGGGACCTATTTTAAGCCAAGGATGGGAATGTTGCCATTGAGATGGCTGTCTCATTAATGTGCATGTCCCATTTTTTATCTCAGACCTGTATAACTGTAAGGCACACACTAAAGGGTTATTATGGGCTGACCTGATTGATTTATACATTTAATAGAGGATACCTTTTCTACTTACAACCCGTCTGGGAAGATATGCAAGCTTTGCTCACCACTCTCTTAATGGCAGAAGAAAAGTTTACTGTGTTAGCAGAGGCCAGACAGGAAGCTGATAAAAAAAATTCAGCCAGGATCAAGTTCTCAGAGACCAAATGAGGAGGCAGTGCTAAGAACTGACCCTGAGGGGGATCCCAACTCCCACAACGAGAGAGAACATTTTGGCCATTATTGAGGGCTTCTTTTAAAAACTATGAAGGAGGTAAGTAGATCTCCTGGTCCAAATTATGGGACATTCAACAAAGGACAGATGAGAATCCATCAGCCTTTTTGCAAAGGCTATAAAATTGCCTAAGACGAAATACAAACTGGGACCCTGAGGTTCAGGGTAGTTGAATGGCCCTTAATAACCTATTTCATATCTCAAACTGTTCCGGACAGCCAAAGGAAACTCCAAAATTGGCATAAGTGTGGATACTAACCCTGCTCAGCTTCTAGAACTAGCTTTCAAGGTGTTCCATAACTGGATGTGCTGCAGGATGTAAAAGAAGACCAGAAGATGAGAAGGCAAGTTGCTCTTTCAGTGGGAGCTCTCCAGCCTACGTGAAGTAACCTGGGAGAGGAAAAGATGATACCCATGAGTGAGTGCCCCAAGCCCTCTCTATGGGACCAAGAGACCACCAACAAAGTTGGGGTCCAATCAATGTGCACATTGTAACCAGGAAGAGCACTGGAAACAGGACTGCCCAAACCACTCCCGAACAGAAAGAAGGGCAAAGCGCAATCATTTCGGCTGTCACTCACTGAAGATGAGATATGATAGGGCCACAAGGCTCCCCAACTGGTCTTGGACCATTAGATTCTCATCTCCCACAAGAAGCCCTGAGTAATCTGGGCAGTGGGAGGGAAGTTGTTTGAGTTTTAACTTGATACTGGAGTTACTTTCTCTGTACTCAACACCCAGAAGGGTAGCCTTTCTAACAAAAATTGTAATATGAAAGGAATCTCAGGAAAAAAAGACATGAAAAGGTTTCTGGATCCTTTGACTTGTGAAATAGGATCAAAGATCTTTTTTTTTTTTTTAAAGATTTTATTTATTTATCAGAGAGAGAGAGGGGGAGAGAGCGAGCACAGGCAGACAGAATGGCAGGCAGAGGCAGAGGGAGAAGTAGGCTCCCTGCTCAGCAAGGAGCCCGATGTGGGACTCGATCCCAGGACGCTGGGATCATGACCTGAGCCGAAGGCAGCTGCTTAAACAACTGAGCCACCCAGGCGTCCCAGGATCAAAGCTCTTAAAACACTCTTTCTGGTATGTGCCAGAATGTCTCATATTCTTTTAGGATGAGATACTTTAGACAAATTGGGGTCCACAGTAAGTTCAGAATAGGACAAATTAGAAATTCAAGTTCCTAGGTACCAAGGAACTGAACTCATGTCATTATCACAACATATCCTAGTATTTAAAAGAAAAAATTCCCCTCAAAATATCATAAGGCAAGTCAACCCGAAAGTCCGGGTGTGAGGGCAGGTGGGGGCATGCCATTAACAACACATTTGTAAAAGTGAAATCGAAACAGACTGCTAGCCCCAGATGCTATGCAAAGGATCCACCCAGTAATTAACAGGCTCTTAAAATGGGGGTTGATTAGGTCATGTAGATCTCATATAACACCCCAATTTTACCTATTAAAAAGCTGGGAAGTGAGGAATACAGATTTGTTCAAGGCCTCAGAGCTATTAATGAAGCTGCTTGAAACATTCAATCTGTAATACCCAATCCCTTTACTCTACTGACCAACTTACTTAGTAAATATTACATTGTGTAAGAGCAAAAGAATACCTTTTTCTGCATCCCACTAGATCCTGAATTCCAAGTACTATCTGCTTGAGCGAGAAGATCCTCTCTCCCACCAAACACAACAGTACTGCTGGACTGTTTTACCTCAGAGTTTCAAAAACCTCCCCCATCATCTCTGGGGAAATTCTGGGATGAGATTTAAGAGAATTAAGTTTAGAAAAATAGCACTGTATTATGGTATGTAGATGGTACTTTGATAGCTACTCCCACCCACGAGGTTTCTGACCAAAATACCTTATCCATGTTAAATTTCCTGGCAGACAGGATATATAAAGTCTCAAGGAAAAGGCCTAATTTCTAAGGAAACTGTACAGTACTTGGGGTTTATTATTTTTTTCCAAGATTTTATCTATTTAATTTTAAAGGAAGAGAGAACACACAAGTGAAGAGGATGAGGGGCAGAGGGAAAGGGAGAGAATCTCAAGCAGACTTTTGATAAGCATGAGCCTAACAGGAGGCTTGCTCCCACAACCCTAAGATCATGACCTGAGAGGCAATCAAAAGCCCACCTCTTAAGTGACTGAGCCACCCACGTGCCCCTGGGTTTATTATTTCAAGAGAACAGTGAAGTCTCCCTCAAGAGAAAAATGGTAGGGGCGCCTGGGTGGCTCAGTGGGTTAAGCCGCTGCCTTTGGCTCAGGTCATGATCTAGGGGTCCTGGGATCGAGTCCCGCATCGGGCTCTCTGCTCAGCAGGGAGCCTGCTTCCTCCTCTTTGCCTGACTCTCTGCCTGCTTGTGATCTCTCTCTGTCAAATAAATAAATAAAATCTTAAAAAAAAAAGAAAGAAAGAAAAATGGTAATACAGGGCTAGCTAGCTCCACCAAAAACCCATACTCGGTCTTCCCGTTGGATAAAAAAAGCCTCAGAACTAATTCTGGCTGGTGTTGGATTGGCTGTTGGGAGTAGATGCCTCCTGGGGAAGTTCTATAGGTTATAAAGTCACTGCAAGGAAATTAACTGATGTCATAGGAACCTTAGCTAAAAACACAGGATATGCCCTTGAAAACTTAGTAATGTCCCTAGACTCTTTAGCCAACATAGCGCTAGACGATGACTAATCCTACAGTACTTATTGGCAGAAGGAGGAGGAACTCATTCTGTACCTGGATTAATACTTCAAGTGAAGTGGAAATAGATATTTTATTTATTTTTTTTTTTAAGATTTTATTTATTTACTTGAGAGAGAGACAGTGAGAGAGAGCATGAACGAGGAGAAGGTCAGAGAGAGAAGCAGACTCCCCATGGAGCTGGGAGCCTGATGCGGGACTCGATCCCGGGACTCCAGGATCATGACCTGAGCGGAAGGCAGTCGTCCAACCAACTGAGCCACCCAGGCATCCGGAAATAGATATTTTAAAAATCTTCAAGCAGACAGCCTGGTTACATACTTTCAACCAAAAAGGAAAATTCCCCTGATGAGGTCTGCAGGCTATTAAAACAGTGTTACCCAATACTCCATGGTTTCTCCCCTTCCTGAGACCACTAATAATCCTACTGCTCCCAGACTGCCGTTTAGACTTTGCATCATTGACTGATAAAATTCTCTACGAATGCCTGGGGGCTAAGAATTACAGCTGGTAGTAACACAAAGATAGGAGCAGCTTAGGGCTAAAGGGTTAAACCTGGTGACCCAGACACATCAAAACCTGAGGGAAAATTCTGCTCTGCTAACAATTTCAATGACCACCCTCATGCCCAGCAGGAAGCAACTATAGAAGATGGACCTTTGCCCTGTGCCCCTGAAGAATGAGCAGCAGAATAAAACTAGAGGATGGATTTGTCACCTGCTAGACCCCAAGACCTGACTTTTACTGCCCACCTGCTTGTACTCAATGCCCTCTGCCCCACATTGTTTCTTAACCTCTTCTTTCCAGCTTCTCCTTCAAATCAGGCAAATGGAAACTGAAATCACCCCTCAAGCAACAGCTACTGCCAGGACCAGGTCTAGCTCATCCAGACCAGTCTGAGCTTAACTTAACCCTGACTCTCACCTGCGCAGGTAGGACCATGGAGTGACCTCTAGAATGACCACTTTTACCTCATCACAATACTAAAATCTCTGCTCAAAGAGCACATGCACCACTAACATAACATAGAATCTAATTTATTTATAGTATAAATACTATGTACATAGTATTTATGTACTGGCATGTTTCCTTAAGAAACAACTTTATGCCTGCTCTACATACGATGACAAGGATCCCCTTTCTAAATATTCATTCCCTCTCTAAATAAAAGGAACCCATCCACCATCTCAGGGAGTTATGGTTTTGTTAAGTTATTCCTCATGATCTCATTTGCTGCAAATTTTCCTTTGCATAACAACTGCATAGTTTCTACCTGTGACTCGCCAAGTAGCTAACTCAGGTTAGTTCAGTTACAGCGACACCGCAACAGGAAAATAAAGAACTGCCATGGTATGCCCTGCAGTTCTAGGTTCTACCCCTTTCTGGGACTGTCTCCATTCTGGAGCTCTGAGATCCAGCGTCTCTAGGGCTCTCTTCAGGATGAGAATTCTGTTTTGGGTGTTGCAGTTCCTTAACCCGACAGGGGCCCATCGGTTCCTTGGAAATCAGGATGTAGGATTAGAGGATAGGGGCGCTTGGGTGGCTCAGTTCGTTAAGCATCTGACTTCAGCTCAGTCATGATGTCAGTCCTGGAATCCAGCCCCTCGTCAGGCTCCCCACTCTGCGGGGAGTGCGCTTCTCCCACCGCCCCTTTCCCGGCTCCGGCTCTAATAAAGCCTTTAAAAAAAAAAAAAGAGCAGAGGACAAATTCATATTGGAGCCCTCACCCAGCAGCCGAAATCTGCATCTCTCGAAACTTACTATCCCCAGAAATGAGAGCCACTGACGCCAAAGTCAAAGGAGACCAGGTCCAGGGCACTTGCTGTGGTGCTGAAAGCCTACCCAGACTCTAAGTCACGGGGCACCCCACGCAACCAGAGCGCACCCTCACGCATGCGCACGCGCCCCATCCCGGGGCGTACGGACCGGACCACTCGCGCACAGCTGAGGACTCACTCACTCAAACCGCTGGTCCGCACCCAAAAGCCCCCGCCCGCCGTAAGGGCCCCGGGGCGGGGTCCCGGGCCGCCTCCCCACCGAGGGCCTCCGCCGTTTCCCACCCGGCCAACGCTCAAACCTCTGCTCTTAGGAAGGTGGGCAACCAGGACCTTGAGCGTGACTGGGAAATCTGGTAACGGGATTTCGGGCTTCCTTAAACCCGTGGGCGCAAAAGGGGCACCAGGAAGATGGCGAAGCTGCGCGTGCGCAGCACTGTCCGCAGCCAGGGCGCAAGTTCTGCTGGGTAAGCAAACAGTCTCAAGACTACGTCTACCGTAATCCTTCGCGTCCACTTCTTTAAATAAATGTGTAAATAAACCTGTCTTGCTGGGGCATGTCTGTTCTTCTGGCGTTTTCAGGGACCGCGACCTACTCCACCCCCGGAGGTTAAGCCCTACGTATAAGAACTACTAATGTAATTTGTTGTCTTTTAGTGCATCCTGATTTGGTAAAAACAAACAAACAAAAAAAACGAACCCCGCCCCCCAACTCCCAAACTCTTTGAAAGACTTTTGTGGACATTACGGGAGTTTGATTATAGATGCGCTATTAAAGAATGTACTTAGTTTTGGAGACACATACTTAAGTATTGAGTGAAATATTTATTTTAAAATGTTTTCGCAAACAAGATAAATGTGGCAAAATGTGAAATTGTCAAATAAAGCAAATGGTACATAGGTGGTCATTTTTCATTATTATTCTAAGATTTAAAGTAGAAACTTCAACAAAAAAAGGA
The DNA here is from genome assembly GCF_009829155.1 of Mustela erminea. Classification (NCBI taxonomy): domain Eukaryota; kingdom Metazoa; phylum Chordata; class Mammalia; order Carnivora; family Mustelidae; genus Mustela; species Mustela erminea. The sequence goes on along the minus strand of NC_045627.1, from coordinate 10,326,542 downwards.
AGAAGTTGGGACGCCTGGGTGGCTCAGTGGGTTAAGCCTCTGCCTTCAGCTCCGGCCATGATTACAGGGCCCTGGGATCCAGGCCCGCATGGGGCTCTATGCTCAGCAGGGACACTGCTTTCTCCCCCTCTCTGCCTAGTTGTGATCTCAATCTCTCTCTGTAAAATAAATAAGATATTTTGAAAAAAAAGCAAAAAGAACTGGGTGTATCTTTTAGACATGATACTAATAAAAAGGAAGATATTTGTCAGTTATCAGTTCTTGTGAATAGGGAATTTAATTAAAATGTTAACAAAATGGAATCCAGTAATACAATAAGAAAATAACATCTCTACCAAGCAGAGTTTGTCTCGGAATTGAAGAAAAGGAATTTTTCAAAATTAAGGAAGCAATGATTTTTTTTTTTTAACTAAGCCAGAAAATATATGCATACTTAAAAGATTTTAAATAAGTACTTCACTAAAGTAATTCCACTTCTTGGGTTATATGCTACTATAATTCAAAGATTTATATAAATAATGCTCTTCACAGTTTTAGTTGAGTCAGTACAAATATTCAAGAATTTATGGGTAAAATATGCTCATCCACAAAGTACAATAACAAGCAGCAGCTTCTAAATATGAAAGAAATAGATTAAATTATACAAGGAATATTCAAAATATATTAAACTAAAAATATGTCAGTAACAAAGCAGAGCTATCTATAAAATGTATGACTTTCATGGAGATATAACAGTGTCTGTCACAAGATAAGCGCTCAAATTGACATTATTTCCAGTTAGGGTATGTAAATGTATTTATTGTCAGTGAGTCTCTATGCATTTTTATGAAAGAGGTTATTTCTGTGTGACTTGTAGATTTGTGTGTGTCCATCAACTGTGGGAATAACCACCACAGATTTGTCTTGAGAATAAGGCAAATACCAAACAAACACAACAGTAGATAAAAATGATACCGTGTGAAAATACTTGTATATCTATGTGTGAATTATTCTTCAGCAGTAAATAGCAACTACATCCATGGTTCCCCAGGCCAAAATCTGAAATCATTTCTTTGGGCAGAATTCTGAGATGACCCTTTATTTTTAATTGTTTCTCCAATACCACCCATCCAGAAAAGCGGTATGTGTATATGAAAGAGGACTTCAGCTGCCTCCATTTTGACCTCAAACTTTCTGGTTGGTTTCTTCTTTCCAGCTTGTCTCTTGGCTCAGGTGGAAGACCAAGAAAGCAAAGAAATCCCACCCCTAAAAGACACTACCTCCTTAAAGAATAAGGACTACCGGGGCCCCCCCCACCCATGTTTGACTCCAAAGACTCCTTTGGACTTTCACTGCCCATCTATAGTACCCACTGTCTTTTGCCCCACATTTTTCCTATATAAACTATATATATAACTTTATATAAACCTTATATATATATAAACTTTATATATCTTTATATAAAATTTATATATAACTATATATATAAACTATATAAATATATATAAACTATAAAAATATAACTATAAATATATATAAACTATATATAAACTTTATATATAAACTTCTTATATAAACTTGGAAATATTTTTCAGAGCTTTGGAGTCAGTCTTTGAGATGCTTGGTCCACTGTCTTCCTTGTGTTAGCGTCACTGAAATAAATTCCTTTCCTGTTTCACTATGGTGCCTCTCTCTGCCTTTGGATTTTGTCAGGGGTGAGTGGCATACTTGCTCTGTTTGGGACTCCCATAGCCAGGTGCTCCTTGAATGCCAGCTACTTGTATATGTATACACGATATACACATACTCAAATATATATATTTGAGTATGTGTGTGTGTGTGTGCATGTATTTATATATATTATAATGGATTTTGTTTTAATTAATCATACCGGGGGTCACCTGGGTGGCTCAGTGGGTTGGGCAGCTGCCTTCTACTCGGGTCATGTTCTCAGGGTCCTGGGATGGAGCCCTGCATCGGGCTCTCTGCTCAGCGGGGAGCCTGCTTCCTCTCTCTCTCTGCCTGCTTGTGATCTCTCTCTGTAAAATAAATAAATAAAATCTTAAAAAAAAAATTAATCTTACCGGGACGCTTGGGTGGCTCAGTGGGTTGGCCTGCTACCTTCGGCTCAGGTCATAATCCTATGTCCTGGGATGGAGTCCCACATCGGGCTCCTTGCTTGGCGGGGAGCCCTCTTCTCTCTATGCCTCTGCGTGCCAATCTGCCTGCTTGTGAGCGTGCTCGCTCTCTCTCTGACAAATAAATAAAATCTTAAAAACAACAACAACAACAAAAAACTTGCAAAAATAAAATTAATCTTACCCCCAAAAGTTTTTGCCATTACTTTGAATGGAAACTCATTTCTGTTGTTAGCATAGGAAAATGTCATGACGTTACTGACCAGGAAATCACTACGTATTCAATATATATTCCCTAGTGATATATATATATATATATATATATATATATATATACCATTAGCATAAAATGAGTAAAAATCTGTGCACTCACATTAAACTTTTTTTTTTCTTTTGGGGCGTAGTATTACGGCACTAGTCTTCCGTTTTAGCCTACACGTATTTTCTCCTTATTACAAGTTTCATGTATCATTTGCATAATTCTGAAAGTTTTAATTCAGATATTACAGAATACCATTCTTTGAATGTACTAGTGTACTCACTTACAAGTACTTTCTTTATCAAATGGTAGTTTTGTTTTCAAGTCCCCAGATTGCGGGCTGCCAGGTCAAACTGGCGATTAGTGTGAATGATCACAGGGGAAGCCAGAAAATCCCAGCACTACTCTGGCGGCTGGAAGAAGCCAAATATCATACGTAGTCCAAAATGGAGATGCCGCGGAGGCTCCTGGGAAGCGTAGTTCCAGAGTGAGGCGTGGGGGCCTTTTGCGCAAGCGCTATTCCTCTTTCTTTTGATAGTCGCCATCTCGTTTCACGCCCCGGGGCGGGAGAGGACTCTGGAGCTTCCAGGTCTCCGCGGTGTGACAGAGGGCGGGGCCTGGAACCTGCGCTGGCTGGGAGCGGTGGCCGAGCCCCTGCAGGTGTGTCGGAGGCCTCTTTGCGGGTGCGAGGCCTGGGTGGGGGGCCGGGGATAGCGGGGTTTCCGCGGCTGCGCCGAATCGGAGAATCTGAAAGCCGCTGCCGCCCCCTTCTGAGCGCCCGACTGGCCCCCGGGAAGGACTGGGGAGGGGGGTCGGGCAGGGGGCTTTGCGGGGGACTGCCCGCTGTCCACCTTCTTGGCTCACGACCTGCGGAGCCGGGCGGCCCTAGTTGGCCCGGGGCGCGGGAGGAGCGGGGAAGGACGCGGGGGGGATGGCTTTTGTGACGTGGACCCTGGGCCCGCCACGTCCGCGCTGGCGTGGCTGCTGGCGCCTCAGCGCTGTCAAGCCCAGGGGACCTGTGCGCGTCCGGCCCCCGCCACTACGCGAGCAGTATAACCTCGGTTACGACCGGGACACTCCTCTGTAAAATAATTCCAATAAACTGGGGCTGTTTGCTGTATTAAATAGGGCTGTCTATATAAAGTATAAGGACTCAATAAAGGTGAGCTGCATTTATGATTACAAGGTATGCTGTTCTTTTCATTATTGGTTCATTTAATCATCATCATCATAACCATCCTTTGAATCGGTATTAATCAGCTCCATTCTAATAAATACGAGTACTAAGGGTTGAGAGATAAATTGGTATACTCAGCACTAACGGAGGAGGGTGGGTAAATTCTCATTGTTTTACTCTGGTCCATGGTGCTTCCCAAGGTAAAATCCAGTCTTTGGTTGTATTTAGTACAGAAATTGTCCATGAGCAAAACTGCGGAGTGGTAAACCTAACCTGGCTGCGTAGAGTTCTATTTGCAAAATATTCTTGAGGCTTCCTCAGAACTCTTGTGTCAAAAGGTTAATTAAGGCCCTTCTTGAATTCTCCAACCTCAGAGGGCTGTTAATATGTAAACTGAAACTGTAAGATGAGCCCTGAATTTTAAGTTTTATTGGAGAAGCTGGGAATCCTCTCCAGGCAAGAAGCTGGTTTCTAGAGAGGGGAAATGGGGTAGACTTGGTTAAAAGACGGAAACTGGAATTTCTTCCAGGCTCCATGTTAAAAGTGATAAAATGTCTCTGTTCGGGGTGTCCAGATGTGTCTGGACTTAGGATGTTTTGTAAGCATGACGCCAGCTGGAAGAGGTTTCCGCTGTCCCAGCATTATGGCGTCTAGTTACTTTTGGCTAGCTACATAAAGTTTCCTGGGATTTATGGTGTCACATTGTTATTTTAAGGTTTAGATTTGTGTGGCTGTCAGACGATCAGCAGATGACCATGTCAAAATTCTACAAGGCCTAATTAACTTTTACCCTAAGGCCCACACCAGGTTGGAGGGGACAGTGAATTCCAGGGTACTGTCTGGATTTGTAGCACTGAGTGAAGACATACAGAATCAATATGGTACAGGAAAGGTGGTTCAAAATTATCTAATTCCTCCTGTTAAATAATAGCATTGAAACAAAGTCACTAAGTGTGTTAAGAGCAGAGACTAACATAGAATAAAAGTCTCCAGGTCGTCCAGTATACCATGTTTAAGTCAAAAAAAGTTTAATGGAGAGCTGATTTTGGAGAAACTGCAGTTTAGGGAGAAGAACATGTTAAATTTGAGGGCTCTGAAGACTGTCTAACTTTGTAGAGTTTATATTGTTATTTTTAAAAGATTTTATTTATTTGACAGACAGAGATCACAAGTAGGCAGAGAGGCAGGCAGAGAGACAGGGGGAAGCAGGCTCCCCGCGGAGCAGAGAGCCCAATGCGGGGTTGATCCCAGGACCCTGAGATCATGACCTGAGCCGAAGGCAGAAGCTTTAACCCACTGAGCCACCCAGGCGCCCTGAGTTTATAATATTAATAGGAAAAATGGTTATGTAACACTTCCATATCAGTATTTCAACATTATTTGTAATGCCAGCATCAGGGTCCATACTTTGGATATATATCATACACCTTAGATATTTATTATACACATTGCCTAACCTACTGTTTTTTGGATGTTTAAGTTTTCAGTTCTTTTGCGTTTTTAGTAATGGACATTTGGTCCATTTAGTAAATGGATACATAATTTTCAAAACAGTCAGGAGGAAAGAAATATTCAGATTCACTCAGAAATTTTCCCAGATTCATCATGATTATATCAAAGCCACCAATGGACAGGTGGGTACTCCTTTATCACAGTCCTTCTGTTTCTCTTTATGGCTCAAAGGGCTATTTTCCCAGGAGTTGTTTTACTAAATTGTATGGAAATTTGTCACAGGTGATTCCTGAGCTGCAAGATAAGGTCTTTTAAGACTCCTGTCTTCCAACTTTCTGTGTTCTAGCTTCATAGTTTCTGTCCTTTCCCAAGAGAAGCAGAAAATGAACAAGTATCAGGTGAGTCATTTCTTTAGCCCTTTGTGTGTGTGTGTTGGTGTGTATATTTTCAGTGAGTTTTATAAAAGCCCAAACTTTAAACTCGAAAAATGGAAATACTTAAAATCATGTTAAGGGAAAATGCTGTTTGAATAGCACAGCAGTTCCAAAGTGTAGTTTGCAGACCCCTGGGCTTTTATAAGAGGCCTGTGAGGTCAGAACATGATACTAGGATGCAAACTGCCTTGCACACTGATGGTGTGAGAGAGTGGAGACTAGGTTGCTGCCTGTTTGGCATGAATCAAGACAATGATACCAATGACGGTATTTCTCTGCAGTGTACTTACAATAAAAAACTGCCACCTTTACTTAAGGGTTTATCTTTGGTGAAACAGCAGAGACTGAGTTTTATTAAATCTTGACCCTTGAATACACATCTTTTTAATATTCAGTCTTACAAAATGGGAAGTTAACATACAGTACCTTTGCTACATATCGAGGAATGATGGTTGTTTAGAGGAAAAGCACTTGTGTGATTGATTCGTGTGCTCACCTAGCCACCTTTTTCATGGAATACTATTTTTACTTTAAAGAGCAACTGGCAGACAAACTCGTTATTCAGATGGGTATTTACCAAACATTTTCTCAAAAATGGCAAAACTGAGCCTGTCACTTTAGGGAAATAACTCTCAGTATTTCTTGCCAATGTTAAGAAGTTGAGCTTTCAAGTGAAACAGAATTTTGGAAAACTTGTATCCTCCTGTGAAGGATGACACCCTCTAATACTTAGATTTTTCTGAGGAGAAATGGTGAGGATACTAATAAATGTGATATATTTTTTACATGTGTCTGCATTTTGAGTAATATTTTCTTAAAAACTATTTGAGAATGAGTGAGCATGTGTGCACAAGCAGAGGGAGTGGCAGAGGGAGAAGCCAACTCTTTGCTGAGTACGGAGCCCCATGCAGGGCTTGATCCCAGGACCCTGAGGATCATGGCGTGAGCAGAAGGCAGACGCTTAACCGACTGAGCCACCCAGGCGCACCTTGAATATGTGCTCAGAGGCAGTTTAGGACAGCACGACATAGAGAAGTGAGGAAAAAATAAGTTGGCTAGGGAATGCCACTTTAAAAGGTAATATTTGGGGCACCTTAGTGGCCCAGTGGGTTAAGCCTCTGCCTTCAGCTCAGGTCATGATATCAGGGTCCTTGGATCGAGCCCCGCATTGGGCTCTCTGCTCAGCAGGGGAGCCTGCTTCCTCCTCTCTCTGCCTACTTGTGATTTCTGTCTCTGTCAAAGGAGTTAAAAAAAAAAATCTTAAAAGGTAATATTTGAGGAAAGTCCTGGTTAAAAGAAACTGAACCAAGCAGAATTCTGGGGGAAGAGCATTCTAGATAGGAAGAACAGCAAATACAAACACCCTAAGGCATGTTCCAGAAATGGTTCAAAATATTGAAGCTACAGAGTGTAGGACCTAGGGGAGATTGAGCTAAAAGGGAAAGTCAAAGAGGTAGAAAGGACTGGAATATGTAGGGCCTTGTAGGCTAAAGAAAACATTGAATTTCAATTTATTTAAAAATCATACTTATGCAATCAAAGGAATGTACATAATGTATATGTAAAATTTAGGGAATACTGATGAAACATAGGTGTATCCCTTATCTGTCTTAAGAAATGAAAATTACTACTATCTTTGAAGTCCCTGTGTGCCCCTCCTTATTCTCATCTCACCATTCATTATCCAGAGAAACATGAAGCCTGACTTCTGTGGTAACCATTTCTTTGCTTTTATCATTTAATGTTTAAAAAAAACCCAAAACTGTATTTGCCAATTTCCCAGGCCTTTGATAAGCACTTGATATAGTCAGTCTTACGTAATTATTATTTTTTTTTTAAGATTTTTTTTTTTATTTATTAATTTGACAGAGAGAAATCACAAGTAGACGGAGAGGCAGCCAGAGAGAGAGAGAGGGAAGCAGGCTCTCTGCTGAGCAGAGAGCCCGATGCAGGACTCGATCCCAGGACTCTGAGATCATGACCTGAGCCGAAGGCAGCGGCTTAACCCACTGAGCCACCCAGGCGCCCCAGTCTTACGTAATTCTTACAGCACAGCTTTTGAAGTGGTTTATGGTAGTGATTATATTAACTAAAAATCCTAGTCTTTGGGCATGATGACGGGGAGTTTACTCTTGTACATCTTTTACGACATTCTCCATATCCAAAATTCATTCAGGAGTTCCACAACATTTCCCCCACGTTATGCTCTGTAAATCTGACTGAGATTTGAGTTTGGACAGCACAAATGACTAGTCAGCGTTTTTGTTTTTTGAAGTAATTTTGAGTGTAGTCTCACTACTGACTCTTGGAAAGGTTTATTTTATGCAGATACTGTAATTTTTTGTTTGCTTTTTGCCATTTTGGCAAAATGAGATGACCTTCTTTTTATTTCTTCTTGTATCTTTCAGGTGTATTGCCATATTTCTTCTGTTTGAAAACATCATTTATGTTGTTTTTATTCTCACTTGCTTGTTTTAATGCAGGTCTGCTGGTGGAAAATTCTGAGTTTAGTTTATCTGAAATAAAAACAACTTTTTCACTGTGTAGAGAACTCTTGGTTGACAAGTCTTATATTTTAAAACATTGAAAACCATTCACTGTCTTCTACTGATACTACTGAAAATTCACCTTTTAATTTGTCAGACCTCTAAAGTAAATTTGCATTCTGGGCTAGCTACTTTTAAGATACCTTTAACTCTGCTGTGTATGTGTGGATTTTTCTTTATCCTAATGAGATTTATTGTACTTCCTTTGGGAGACATCCCACCCTGGTGCTCTGCTGCCTGTGGAGGGTTGTTGCCATGTACTTAGTAGAGGCTTATGGAGAAAACTAGTGGCTCTTTGTATTTCAGACCATTTGTATTGGTTATGGAGCTTTCTATCTGGTTCCAGAAACTGCTTCCCCAACTTATGATAAAATGATCACTCTGAGACATTTGATGGGAAGTAAAAAAAACTCCTGTAGATACTAAGCTTCCATTTAGTGACCTTTTGAATGTGAAACCTCCACAGGGCATATTGGTGTTCACTTGTTCTGTGACTGGAGTTCTTAGGGACTCTAATACATTACAGAAATCCATAAGCAAACATTAAAATTTTGTTGAGCTGGGCTGGTTCCCTCTCTCCCCTACTTGCTTCTAAAAGAGAAAGTCATTGTGGTTTTCTTTTCTCTTCTGCAGTATTCATCTCTTGTGAATTTTTTCCTTTGTTTATCTTTAGATTCTCAGTTCTCTGATAGGTTTTGGAAAACTAGGTAAGGGGTTCGTTGTTATTGTTAGGGTGAGATCCACTTCTCTTTTGTCTTTCTACATTCTATTCAGAACTAGCTTTTTTATCCTTATGGTCAAGATACTAGCTCTAAGCTACTTTCTGCTCAGCCTATGAAATTTGAAAATGCCCCAAATATTCAAATTCAAGGTATGGGACTCATCCGAACAAATTTCTTTTTTCCTAGGATTTTGGTCCCTCCAGTTTTGGTGTGATGGTGATATCTGATGCTTTCCCACAGCCATTCTTAGTGTATTTTCTGGGGTTTGGTTTTTATTCTTATTTATAATTATGGCAAAATATACATAAAACTTTTTTTTCCCCCAAACTTACCATTTTAACCATTTTTAACTGTATCGTTCAGTGGCATTTAATTACATTCACATCATGGTACCATCATCATAACCATCCATCTCCAGAACTTTTTTCATCTTGCACAACTAAAATTCCTTAAAAAAAAAAAAAAAAAGTTTGTTTGTTTGTTTGTTTGTTTATTTATTTATTTATTTATGTGACAGAGAGACGGCGATAGAGAGCACAAGTTAGCAGAGCAGCAGGCAGAGGGAGCGGGAGAAGCAGGCCTTCTACTACACAGGGAGCCCGATGTCCTGGAATCACGACCTGAGCCGAAAGCAGACACTTAATTGACTGAGCCACCCAGCCGTCCCACAGCTAAAATTCTAACCATTAAATAATAGCTCCCTATTCTGCCTTCCCTTGGGAACCACCAGTCTACTTTCTATCTATAAACCTGACTATTCTAGGTCCCTCATATAAGTAGAATCACACAGTATTTGCTGCTTTTAATTGGCATATTTCACTCAGTATAATGTCCTTAAGGTTCATCAGCGTAGCATGTGACCGGATTTCCTTCCCATTAATAGCTAAATGATATTCCATTGTTTCTATATACCGTATTTGTGCATTCCACCCCCTCCCCTGCTATTTGACATGTTTTATTAAAAATCATGATTCTATACTTTTTAATGAGGTCCATGTTTCCTTTTGCACCCAGTTAACTTCTCCTAATATTCACACTTCCCTCCTTTGATGCAGCCTCTTTTCTACTTTTAGTTGTGGAATTTGGCCAGTCTTCGGGTTGTTTTCTTGGGTTAGTTACGCTGAGGTGTTACCTAGTTGTATCGATGGGCAGTTGCGAGCTGAAGGTCTTCCTGCTCCATCATCTTCCTAACCTCTCCTTTATGCAGTCATCTCTTGAAGGACACTTGGCTTTTTTACACCTTATACCTATTGTGAATAGTGCTGCTATGAACACTGGCGTACAAATTCCTGTCTGAGTCCCTGCTTTGAGTGTTTTGGATATATAGGAGTGAAATTGCTGAATCATACAGTAATTCTTTAACTTTTTGAGGAACCAACGTACTGTATTTCTCTGTAGGAGTTGTACCATTTTACATTCCCATCAGCAATGCACAAGGGTTCCAATTTCTCTATATCCTTGCCAGTACTTGGTGTTTTCCTAGGTTTTTATGTTGTTGTTGCTATGTTGAAAGTAGTCATCCTAATGGTGTGAAGTCATTTTTGTTTTGTGCTTTTATCTTCTTTATCCTTTGACTTATTTATTCTTGACTCTTTAACTTACAGCAAAATTCACTCTTTATGGGTATACATTTCAGTGAGTTTTTTTTAAGATTTAAAAAAATTTTTTGACAGATCACAAGTAGGCAGAAAGGCAGGCAGAGAAAGAGAGGGGAAAGCAGGCTCTCCTGCCAAACGGATGCTGAGCAGTAAGCCCGATGTGGGGCTCGATCCCAGGACCCTGAGATTATGACCCGAGCTGAAGGCAGATGCTTAAAACACTGAGCCACCCAGGCGCCCCCAGTTCAGTGCGTTTTGACACATGCATAAAGGCATACAGTCATCACCACAGTGAAGATACAGAACAGTTTCACTGCCTCAAAATTATTTTGGTTCCCTCTACCACTAATTCCTGGCAATCACCAATTTATTCTTTATCCCTAGAATTTTGCCTTTTTCTGAATATCATATAAATGAAATCAAATGGTATGTAGTTTTCTGATACTACCAATTTTCATTTAGCATAATACATTTGAGATTTAATCATACTGACTATGCACAGTTCATTCTTTTTTATTGCTGAATAGTACTGAGCTATATGTATGTATCCAATTTATTAACTCATCCACCAGCTGAAAAGCATTGGGTTTTCTGCTTTGTGGCAATTATAAAAGGAGCTGTTACAAACAACTGCATTTAGATTTCTATGTGTACACAGATTTTCATTTATTTTGGGGTAAGTACCTAGGAATGTGCTTGCTTGGCTCATATTCTTTATAAGAAACTGCCAAACTGTTTACCAGAGTAGCTGTATGATTTTGTGTTCCTACCACAATGTACAGAGTTCTACCTGTTTTGCATTCTTGTCAGCATTTGGTATTGTCAGAAGTTTTTTTCAAATCATGCTGATAGGTGTGTAGTGGTATCTCATTATGGTTTTAATTTGCATTTATCCTAATAACTAATATACTGAAAATGTTTTTCTTTTTTTAAAGGTTTTTTTTTTTAATTTATTTATTTGACAGACAGAAATCACAAGTAGGCAGAGAGGCAGGCAGAGAGAGAGGGGGAGGCAGGTTCCCTGCTGAGCAGAGAGCCCGATGCGGGGCTTGATCCCAGGACCCTGAGATCATGACCTGAGCTGTAGGCAGAGGCTTTAACCCACTGAGCCACCCAGGTGCCCCTATACTGAAAATGTTTTAATGTGCTTATTGCCTACCTGTCTATCTTCTTTTGGAGTGCACTTACCAAGTTTCTCTATCTTGGACTTTTACATTTCGGTTTTAAACTAAAACTGCCCATTAGTTATGAGTCTCTTTTTCTTTGGCTTCCTAAGCACTCTCCTCCTGACCTGCCCATTTATTTAGAGTTTTGCCAGGCTTCAGTCTTGTCCTAGCTTCTGCTATCATCATCTTGAATGTTGTTGCTTTCAGATTTCTTTTCTGACCCTTCTGGAACTCCGTTTTTTAAATGTATAACAATATTATTTATTGAAATTTACTTACATGTATATCTGCCCAAATGGGACAGTTCCAGCTCTGTGTTCCTCAGTCACTTCAGAGTGTGAACAAAATTCAACTGTCTCCTGCCAAACGGATTCTTTTGTTTTCCTTCTTTTATGGATTTCCTAGTTGCCACAGAATAATGTTAGTTGGCAAGGTATAAATGTTCCAACACGCCACTACACACCCCTGCTGTATAGCTAGGAGAGAGGAAACTTGTGTTTCTGTATAAGTTGGGAGATCACTGTCATGAACAGAAACAGCTTGGAGCTCACCCAAGAGCAGGAAGTCAGAATGGCAGTGATGGAAGAGGAAAGACAGCGAAGTCACCGTTGTAGAGCAACACAAGATCAAGTGGCCACAGCCACAGGCAGAGGCGCTCACTCTGACTGGGGAGATGTAGGAGAGGTCTGAGACCAGGGAATCCAAGGACTGGCACTGGGAGGTAAAAAAGGAAGGGACGTAAGACTGTGTGCAGGAACAGATGGCAGCTTCAAGCAGTCAGCAATACAGAGGAAAAGTAGAATCCCTCGTGTGCTTGGAAGTGAAGGCAAATCAGAAAACATGCAGCTGAAACCAGGTGTCCTAAAGAAAAGAGTATATTATCACAGACTCTGAAGATACTGCCCACAGTACTGCTGTTTCCTTCAAGAACGTGAATATACTCTGGCAACAGAGAGAGGTTTTTGAACTAAGGACTAGGGTAACACTTCCATTCCTTCCCACCATAAAATGAGGTTTTATTTTCATTTGATCATGAATAAAAAATGTTACTCGACATGCAGACAATACTGAGAGAAAAAAGTAGAAAGTGTAAACTAACGTTTTGTCCACTGACGTCAGTATTCCTCCCCAAACAAATGCACAGTACAGGAGAGTATACCTTTCCAATATTAGGGAGTTTCAGAAAGGAAATCACTTTAAAACCCAGAGATTAAAGACTCGGAAACTGAAAAATAAGTAGATATAAAATATAAGTAAATTAACTTAGGAAAGAAATTGTAGAATAGAAAATCCTGTCCAGTTAGAGATTAAATGATTTCTCTTCCTCAGGGGAAGAGAAATCCAAAGTCCAGTAACTGGCATGTGGCAGAGGAACTGGAAGAGACCATGGAGTGGAGGAGGGGGTGGGAGTGCTGGTAAGAATCAACCAGAAAGAGGAACAGAGAGTAACAGGAAATAAAGTAGAATCCCTGAATAACAAAACCTAAATACTGGAAGAGAGCTAATATTTAATCCAAGGAAACTTTCCATTAAAAAAAAAAAAAAAAAAAAAAAAGGGGCGCCTGGGTGGCTCAGTGGGTTAAGCCGCTGCCTTCGGCTCAGGTCATGATCTCGGGGTCCTGGGATCGAGTCCCGCATCAGGCTCTCTGCTCAGCAGGGAGCCTGCTTCCTCCTCTCTCTCTACCTGCCTCTCTGCCTACTTGTGATCTGTCTGTCAAATAAATAAATAAAAATCTTTAAAAAGAAAAAAAAAAAAAGAAACTGAATTACATTATTGAAAAGGCTGTGTGAGAGAGAACTGACCCAGGGTAGTTAACCCCAAGAGAGAGTCTACTAAAACTACTAGACTTACTTAAAAGTAGAGAAAAAGTCCTCTAGATCATGAGGGAAAAGAGTCTATGTCACTTGCCCAGGAAAGAAAATAATATTGACATAATTCTTATTGCCAACATATATATATATAAAACAAGAAGCAAGAACTTATATTCAGCAAAGAAGCTCTTCACGTTTTCACATGTCAAGTTCTGTGGAATATAAGCAAAGCAATGACTGGAGGAAATTTCATAGCCTACCAATAAAAATGGAAGAATGAAAATAATTAGCCTTGTGGTTCTAGCTATTATCAAACTCTATAGATATTGTGGGAGTTATTCTTCCCTTCTCTCAATGATTATTCATTTCCAATGAAGGTATGTTTCTTCCCCCCATTGCGGCTATTTTAAATGTTAATCATTCCGTTCACATATGCCTCTAATTTTCTAACACTCCATATTTCTGGTGTGGTCTTTGCCTTTTCTACTTCAGTGTTTTCTTTTCAACTACCAGGCTACCCCCTCGAACTCTAGCACCTCACATCTGTCTTTTCAGTGGCTCCCTGTTATCTGTAAGTGAGTGGGTGACCATCCCTAAGATGTGGTAGGACACACCACAAAGTATAAAAATGGTGTGAAACAGTAGAACATCTATTCATATTTTTGCTTCTTATAAATAGAAAAACTTGTCAATTTTTAATAAAGACGATTATAAATTTATGTTTATAAGCAGACACTCATTGAGTGGGTATACAAAATATATTTTAATGGTCCAGAGACACACTCAGAATTATTCCATGTTCTCTGCACCTGACTGGACTGTATCACCTTCTAACTAATCTTTCCTATTCTCATATCATGCTGTCTTATTTGTAAACTTTTCTAACTTGCCATTTTTCATACATCAGAGGCCTTTCCCCAACTCTGTTTTTTTTTTATTCCCAAAGTTTATGTTAGCTTGACTACCTAGTAAAATCTGATTTGATAATACGTAATGCAAATATCTATCCCCATTTGTGACCATCTTATATCTGGTGTAGGTTTCTGTCAGAGCACCTGTTATGCATATTACATTCAAGTATTTACTTCTTGCCCCCTTGTCACAGTGTAAGCTCCTTGATAACAGGCATAGTTTGCTTTCATTCATCACTGTATCTCCAGCAAAGTTCTGGGCATGGGTGGTATCTCAGTAAATCCATATTGATCACTTCACCTATGTACAGAGTAGCAAAGTATCTTAACTTTCTAGAGTACACTATGTGGCAGGCAGGTTAACAGCTAGTTTACAGTGTTTTTTTGTGGTACTCTACACTCTGATGACTTCAGTTTGAACTGAAATATGTTGTTACAGGGACCAGTCACATTCAAGGATGTTACTGTGGAATTCAGCCGGGAAGAGTGGCAGTTAATGAACGATGCTCAGAGGACACTATATAGAGAAGTGATGCAAGAGAACTATGGTCTCCTAGTCTCAGTGGGTGAGAAAAACTTCCACATATGTAACTACCAGTAGTTTGCATTTCCTTTCCCAGGTGCTGGACTGCACGATATTAGCTTTGTTTCAGGGGTCAAAGCTGACAAATCCATTTAGGGTGCCAGGAAAAATATGTGTCCCCACCCTCCCACTTAAAGAATCTACATCTGCCAAGCCTAAGTGGGACCTTCAATTGTTCTGCTAAAGCTGCATTTCCTCATCCTTCAGAATCCCTTAAATTCCAAGTAATGTGATTAACACATTTTTCCATTAATAGGTTACCGTGTGAATAAGTCGAATTCAGTTTTCAAGCTGAAACAAGGAAAAGAACCGTGGATATTGGAAGTGGAATTTCCACATCGGAATTACCCGGGTGAGTGAGGACCTGTGGCCACTGTTGCTAGTGAGGTGGTTGGTGCCTTTTGCATTATGAAATATTTTTAGGCATCTTTCAAAATGTCCTATAGTGGAGTGCCTGGGTGGCTAAGTAGGTTAAAGCCTCTGCCTTCAGCTCACGTCATGATCCCAGGGTCCTGGAATCGAGCCCTGCATTGAGCTCTGCTCAGAGGTGAGCCTGCTTCCTCCTCTCTCCCTGCCTCTCTGCCTACTTGTGATCTCTGTCTGTCAAATAAATAAAATCTTTGAGAAAAAATAATAAAATAAAATGCCCTATACTTTGGAAAAAGCCAAGGATTCTTGGATCTGCATATGCAAGTACCATAAATCACACTTCCAGTTTTTGTTTTTCCAAATAAATTCCTCCTTTGCCACACTTTTAAAAATAGACTTCTCTTTCCTATATATGAAATCTAATCGCTGCCCAACCCCATCTTAGATTTTTATCTTTCTTCTAGAATTCCCAGTTACTGGAATTCTAGAACACTGTGATCTCAAATCTGATGATAGATTTTTCTCCAAATGTCCTTCCTTCCCTTTACTAATAATGAGATGCCTCAGTTATTTTCAACACCGGTTTTATTAACTTCCTTTTTTCTCTTTAAACTCTGAAATATCAGATTATAAACCTTTATGCCTTTCCTCAACTACATTATTTCAGAGCTGATGCCTCCTTTTACATGTGGTTTGTCTTTCACACAAAGTATTAATTATTATCCCTTCTAAAATCTACCACACTTTACTCGGGAGTATTGTAACACGAAGATTTAAAAAGCTAAAAACAAGCCAAAAGACTACTAAGATGATCTCACTCTGCTTCTGTAAATGCTTTTCTTATACTCCTGACTTGTGTACTTAGCTGTTGCCGGGACCAGGAACAATGTCTGGTTTCTAGTAGTTGTTCACTAGGTATCTGTTGAGAGACTGAATGTGAATTTTAGTAAGAGGCTGGCACTGTCTTCTCTGTGCCCTTCACAGTAACTCCTGCAAGGGTTCCCCCTTTCCTAAGACCAGAGACACACAGGATCTTGGTTCCTGAGTGTCCCAGTTAGCCTTGTCCAGGTTCTCATCAAGCAGCATCTTCTGTCTTCCCCACAAATGCTAAGAAATTCCAGTCCCAAGCCTCTGCTCATAATCTTTCAGTTTCTGTCAAGCATTTAAAGATGAATAAATATGAAGGTCAGTAAGGGTTCCAGAATGATGTTGAGTAATTCTTTAGAGATCATGTAGTAAATTGAAACAAAGAGGTGGGAACTAAACTATGAAAACAGAAGACCAAGCCTGGGGCTGAGGCGTGGCTACCACCACTCTGGAGATGCAGTATTAGGCGATCAGGCTTGAAAATCGTTGCTGCTGCAAATGGGAGTGCATGGTGTTTTATGATGGCTTGCATCCTCTTTTTAATCATCTTTCCTTTTGGATGTATGTGTTCTTAGGTCTTCTGTCCCCGTGAAAATTAAGACTGTTAGATGGAGAGTGAGAGCTCAAAGTGTGAAACTGTTCCTCCACACACGGGGAAACCGGTGTGCCCAGAAAATCCCGTTAGCGTTGGCATCCGGATTGTTGTGTGCGGGTACAGAGGGAAGCATGCAGAAGTTTACAGTCTGCTAAAATAACAAAGCAACTTAATTTTGAGCGACAAAGACCTGTTAGCTTTCCATCCAGTTTCATCTTTCCCCTGATATTTCCAGTAGACATAGCTGTCTACTAATTTTTCTTTTCATCCGACTTACTCTTTCTTGTCTGTCATGGGCTTACAGCATTCTGAGTCCCAAAGTCGTCTTCAGCAGCACTCTAAAGATCTGTTCTTCTCTGCTCCCTATTCTCCCCACCCCCCTTAACTTTTTCCTCCCAAGTTTTTAAAGCCATATTTTTTGTAAAGTGCTAGAAGTACTTAGGTTTATAACTACGTTTCTTCCTGGGTCTGGTACCATAGTTTTTAATGTTTATGTGTTTTTTCTAAACCAGTGGGTTAGAAGAAATCTGCATTTGAGAGTTCCTTTATTTGGGGAGATTGGCCTGAAGCCTAAGAATTAACGCTACAACCATACTAATAACATTGAGATTTATATAGTACTAAATTTTGGATTTCTTTATAGAAGACCTCTGGAAAATTCATGACAGAGGAGCGAAATGCCAGGAAAGCCGAGCTGAAAATTCAAGGCAAGTTCAAGATTTTGATTTTAAGATTAGAAGCCTTGTAATAAGAACGCGAGTACTGGAAGTGGGACAACACTAGTTCACACTAAATGTGAGAAAACTAACACTGGAGTGCATTCCGAAGCATATAGCCCAAATGGGAAAGTTCTCTTCCATAATGGAGATCTTATGTAGGACCAAGATATTCCAGCTTGAAGTTGCCTTTTAATTCTTCTGAGGTACACAGTAAGGGAGGCATTGTAGATAGGTCTCAGGCATTTGAGAGACTCTGTGCATACAATGCAAGGGAAGGTTCCTTCTACCAAATGGTAAACCACAGTGGGTGTCAGAGAACATTCATAGTGGAGAAACTGTGAATCTACTCTATAGATTCTGTATCTATAGACAGGAAAAATCTCTAGAAATTGGTTCTTAGCAAGTGTGCCTTAGATATTACTGAATTTGGAAATTTCTCCCCAGGAATGGAGAACTCACAAAACACCAGCAAACTCAAGCCAGAGAGAAAATCCATAAATGTAACGAATGTGGAAAGTCCTTCTGCCAGAAGTCTATCCTCGTAATACATCAGCATATTCATTCAAAGGACAAACCCAGGGAATGTGGGGAATCTGGCTCTAGAAATGGAGACCGCACAGTACAACAGAAAACTCCCACCAGAGAGAAAACCTATGAATGTAAAGAGTGTAAAAAAACTTTCTATCACCTGTCATCTCTTAGTAGACATTTGAGGACTCATGCAGGGGAGAAACCCTACGAATGTAATCAGTGTGAGAAATCCTTCTACCAGAAGCCACACCTTGTAGAACATCAGAAAACACACACAGGAGAGAAACCCTTTGAGTGTAATGAATGTGGGAAGTTCTTCTATGTTAAGGCATACCTCATGGTACATCAGAAAACACACACAGGGGAGAAACCGTATGAATGTAAGGAATGTAGGAAATCCTTTTCCCAGAAATCACACCTCACAGTACATCAGAGAACACATACGGGGGAGAAACCTTACAAATGTAAGGAATGTGGGAAATTCTTTTCTAGAAATTCACACCTCAAAACTCATCAGAGAACTCACACAGGAGAGAAACCCTATGGATGTAAGGAATGTGGGAAATGCTTCTACCAGAAGTCAGCCCTCACAGTACATCAGCGAACTCACACAGGGGAGAAACCCTTTGAATGTAATAAATGTGGAAAAAACTTTTACTATAAATCAGACCTCACTAAACATCAGAGAAAACACACAGGGGAGAAGCCCTACGAATGTCATGAATGTGGTAAATCTTTCTCCGTGAATTCAGTCCTCAGATTACATCAAAGGACGCACACAGGAGAGAAACCCTATGAATGTAAGGAATGTGGGAAATCCTTCTCTCAGAAGTCACATTTTATCATACATGAGAGAAAACACACAGGGGAGAAACCCTATGAGTGTCAGGAGTGTAGGAAAACTTTTATTCAGAAATCAAAACTTACCGCACATCAGAAGACACACACAGAA
The DNA here is from genome assembly GCF_009829155.1 of Mustela erminea. Lineage (NCBI taxonomy): Eukaryota > Metazoa > Chordata > Mammalia > Carnivora > Mustelidae > Mustela > Mustela erminea. The sequence continues at coordinate 10,307,732 of NC_045627.1, read as the reverse complement.
GGAAACAGCTGAAAAATACTATGTATTGGGAACTTCTTTTGGAATTCATCCTTTAGAATAATTGGATAATTCACACAAGACAAAAAATTTAGGAATATCATCTATCTCAGAAAATTTTGATCACAGTCTGCCTTGACAGAAAACAAAAGACACAGAAATTCTTTAAATCTATAAGGGAGAGATTTTGACAGCATGTCAGACTTAACTAAGTACCAGACAACCGACAAATTATAAAATCTGAGGGAGACCATTCGTTCAGAAGTCCTACTAGATTGCACAACACAGAAATCACATGAGAGAAATCCTATAAAAACAAATGAGTATCAGGAAGTTTTCTGACAGGGCAGCCATCGGTAGATGCCAAAGCTCACCTGAGATGCTCCTATCAGTCCCCTTCCTGAGCATTCAGAAACTGCTGACACCAGGTGCACTTGGAGCACTCAGAGGTGTAACTGCATAGACCGCCTGTATCGAGAAGTGCTGCTTCCGTGAACTGCAGATCCACGATGCCAGGCTAGAACCTTTGCAAGCATTCCAAATATGTGCAAGTTTCTTGACAAAAATTCAAGAAGAATCTGTACTGAGTGGGGTTAACAGATACGCCAGAAGTCATGTTGCAGCAATTAGATTCTGAGGGATTTTCTTTGCTTTTTGAGTTTTCTTTGTTTGTTTGTTTGTTTTTTTAAAGAAACCTACCAATGTCCAGACATTTTAAGCTTTTTAAAAAGCATAAACACATTGAAAAAACCAGGTGACATCCTTGCACACATGTGAAGAATCCTTTAGTATGTAGAACTAATGTGAGTCAGCGCACTGCAAGACAGGCTGTGGATGTTTATGTGCACATGGATCCATCCATATTTGTACATAAGGAAATATGTAGCTTTGGTTCGGTAGTTTTCACGAATGTGAACATACTTCACATTACGTCTGGGCAGTGATTCCTGCTGTTACTCTAATGTGTATTTTAAATGTAATATTCTTTTAAAATTGTAACGCTTCTTTTTCTCCTATTTTTTTGTATTTTTTAATGAATATAGACGTTACTGAACCAATTGTTAAGAAAGGTCAGTGAATTTTACATTAGGGGCACATTTATTCATAAGAAAAGACAAATTATTTTTAAAAACAGCTAAAAACAATGCTATGTAAAGTAGTAGTATCTATCTTACTGTTGATATTTTAGCGGGGTGCAGAGCTATCTGCATTAGAATTTTGTATGTTTTAAGAATGTTCTTCACTGCCTTTTTCTTCACAGTAGAAGCAACATTGTAGTGGTTAAGAGTGGGAACTCCAAACTCTTTTGGCCACAGCTCAAATTCCAGCATGGGGCATGCCACTTAACCTCTCTGTGCCTCTGTTTCCTTTTCTATAAAAGAGAAGTGGTAATGATGGGATTGCTTTGAGGTATAAATGAGTTAATATTTTTAGAGCACTTAGAATAGTGTCTGAGACACAAGAAAAGCACATGTTAGATACTATTATCATTATAATTTGTATATCTTCAATAATGCTGGAGAAAAAATAGTTTGCTACCAGCATTCACCACTTACTTTATTGCTGTAGTGCCTTGGTTTGGCTTGGTTGTGCATTTTCCCACAAGTGATTCAGATATTCAGATGGGACCCAAAGCCTGTTTCTGTAGCCTACAAGCCAAGAGTGGTTTTGCATTTCTAAGTGGGTGGAAGCAAATAAAGAATATTTTGTGACATGTGAAATTATATTCGAATTTCAGTGTCCATAAATAAAGTTTAGAACACTATTAGAACACTAATATATTATCATTTGTCTCTTTTGCCTGAGGCTGCCTTCAGCACTACAAGAGAAGAGTTGAGTAGTTCTGACAGAGACCATATGGCTCACAGAGCCTACCCAGCTACTGTCTGGCACTTTACAAAATTAAGTTTTTCTGTTACTTAGAGCTGAAAACACCACAATCAATGTATATGATGTACTTTTCTGTATGTTATGTTTCAGAAATGATGCAGACAGCAATTTGTGGATGGGTGGTTTTGTGCAGTGTATTTATTTTGTACGTTGTATTTATATGTTAAACGCCTAAGCATTTGAATTTTTTCAAATAAGTGTGTTTTATTTGTTGAACTCTTATAAAATTGAAACATTTTCTGATGGAATGTAGCGGTACGTGTATAAAATAAACATTGTCTAAATTAAATCAAATTGTTAATTGGTCCTTACTTAAAAAACACTCCCTTATTTTCTTCCAAGTCAACGGCCAGTGTTCCCTATATCATTTTATAATTTTCTCACTATCCCATGAGCATCTTTGTCATACTTAACTAGCATAATCTAGTAACAAAAACCTTACAGTACCCAACTCCACCAGCTCCATTACTAGTAACTACATTACGAGTATTACTAGAGTACTAGCAGCATTATTTTATTGCCTAAACTTCCTGATTGCTAAATGCCACTCCGATCTGAATCCTGCCACTTTTCTGCCCCTTTCAAATGAGGACTTTCTTGAAGCTCAACTTCATAAACATGGCTTGATTTGTCTGCTGTTGACCACTAATGAACACCTGCTTGTGATACTCAGTAATTGCTTTGTCGTCTATGTAACTTCTGAATACTCAAAGAGAGTAGAGTAAATACTGTTACCAATACTCTACCCAATACTGACATGAGCATGCCATCTTGCTTATAGCTATGCCTTTGGAGAAGTTCTTTATTTCAACCTGCTGTGAGAGCAAATATGTTTCCTAATTTCCCCTGGCTTTTCAATCAAAAATGAAGAAGTATTGCTTTTTGCCCTGAAACAAATAATACATTATATGTTAATTAAAAAATCACTGCTTTTTGAGGAAAATCTAATAACTCTGTCAAACCTGTCATTAAGAATAAAGTCTGTATTGACCTGTACCCCTGGGGCAAATAATACATTATGTTAATAAAAATAATTTAAAAAAATAAAGTCTGTACTAATGAAAAGACTTTAAAGATACTCTGATGAGAATAAAATATTCCTGGCCTTCAAAGTCTAGAAGGGTGGAGAGAGACTGCCTGCCTCTTGGCCACAGTTTTAATCCATGAATTAGTAACCACAAGAGTCAGTGGATCAGAGACAACGGATCACCAGATCAACTGATGGGTTTTTCATCAGCACACGTGCTTACGAGGGCCAGCCAGCCCAAAAGCTCCACAATTCTGAAGGGCAATCGGCAATAGCATTCACTATGACTATGTTCTGTACAGTCAGAAAGTCAGCTACATCCTCACTCCAGTGACCAAACTTTTACAACTGAAAGCCAGCCAGTCAGTCCTTCAACATTCCTGTTTTTGAAAGCCCACCAATCCCTGAATCCATCTCCCAAGTCTTCTATCACTTCTTACGTTCCTGTGCTGATTTAGAAGTATAGCCCATCTTCAGTTAGTATGGTGGTCAAAGAAAGACAATATCAGACAATATCAATTCCTTCTCTTATTCCATTCTAAAAAGCTATACTGCTTTCTTTCTTTCTTTTTTTTTTCCTCATCCTCTTCTATCTTCGCTGGCCTCGTGACTTGCTTTGACTCAGTAGCATATGGCAGAAGTCCCAGACCTTTAGGAAGTATGGCAGTTTCCACTTTCCTTCTTGAAGCTAATCATCACGCAGAAAGTTCAACTAATCTGAAATTACAAAGCTGGGAGGAAACTCAAACCAGGAGAAGAAAGCCCCATTTAATTCCAGACACGTGAGCAAAGTTTCCTTAGACCTTCTGGTATCCATCACTGGCTGAATTTAGCCGGCCAAACAAGACTTTTTAGCTAATGCCAAAGGGAAGCAGAGAATCCACTCACTCTGCCTACAAGAAACAATCATTTTAAGCCAGGAAGTTTTGGGTGTTTTTGTTACGCAGTAATAGATAGCTGAAACAGAAAGTGAGCCATAAATCAAGCTTGTTGTAGATACTGACTAATCTCTTCTATCTCAAAAAGCTATGCAGCATGTGAAGCCCTGAGAAGTTTTGCCACATTAATAACACTACAATGACCACTGTTTAATCTGATGTCTAAAAAGGATTTACCCACATACAACAATCTACCCCCATGACAGAGAAGCAATCCCAGCTCAACTACAGCTGTATGCTGGAAATTAAAAAGACTAAACTCCAATGACAGGGAAATTGTCCAGACAGTTTTTTATGGTAAAGATTCTATTTAAGATATTCAACAGGTGACCAGATCTTGCTTTATCTCTGAAGTTCAGACATGGCTTGGGACCCTCCCTCATGGCGCATTATAGCTCTGGGCCAAAGGGGTATTTTGGGTTGTCTGGTTGATACAGGTCAGAGCCAAGTACTGGGCTGCCCTGAGAGAGTTAAGAGGAGGAGGTTGGGGCTGGGACTAGTTGGTTTGCATTTGAAAGATGTACTCCAGTACCAGCCCTGGGCCATCTCTAAGAGAGGCAGACTGTCCCTGGCCAGTAAGCTTTTTAAAGTCACCCAACATAAAATACAGAAAAAACATGACGATACATGATGCTTTCAGGTAAGAGACTATTCCTCATGATAATGATAATGTGATCTATACTTCTAAAATCCTTATAAACTCTCATGAAATTGTTACTAAATGACCTGAGGACCAACTTGAATTTTCCCCTCATAAACTGGGATTATCAAATATCTAATGTCATGTAAAATGTATGCCTGAAAGAACTGCATTTCCAAAAGTGAAGTCACCAGAAATACCTCTACATGTTCTCTAACGAGATTATGTTAAAAGAGGTACCAATCAATGTCAGTCTTAAAATCATATTGAAAAGGATCATCTCCTGTATTTATACACTTAATAATAAATGCTACAAGAATAAAACCACCGATACAAATTACCAGAATATTTGATCTATTTATTTCTACCTTTGGAACAAATGGACAAAACAGCTTACATTGTAAAGGTCCCACAGGCTAAAATACATCCATTCATTGTAGTAATACCAAGAAATAACACTTATGTTGACCACTGCACAGAAAGAATCTTTATACATGTCTGATCCCCAGATGCGTAACTGTTGCCGCACCACTGGTATGGTCAGCCAACAATAAATGGTGATTCTGCACTGAAGAGACTAAAGGCTTCAGTGGTCAAAAACGTTTTGACCAAATGAGGGAAACTGAGAAATTCTAATGAGGAAAATAATACAGATCTAACTAATGTGGAGAAGCTAAGAGAAGAACACTGACATTATACAGAGACAGCCTGTGAGTAATACTTAACCATTTAACTCTCACTTTTTTTTCAGAGAATCCATAAAAATTAATATATTCTTGGATGTCCTGGGTAGGCTACTTAAAGGGAGACTTCCCAGACTGGCTTCTGTTAGCTGCCAAAATACTAAGTTTACCTACAAAAACAGAAAAGTAAAGATTCACTGTTCTCATTGTAGCCATGATTTCCCATTTATCCTCATAAATGAATCCTGCATTTTAGCACTGCTCTATTGTATGAGTAAATTTGTGTAAAGGATATCTCTTAATTAGCGTTTTGATGGAATATGGACTCCCTAATTACAGATAACCGTTCAGAGGCTCCAACAGCATGAGCAACATCTCACACTATCTCATCTCATCATTCCCTTGGCTTGAAATTGTCTTTCCCCTCAAACTCTTGTCACACCCTGGGGGGAGTCCTTGCAAGACTGTGACCATCCCATCTCACATGTCTGTGACAAGACTGGCCTCAACTTTCCACATGGTGCCTGCCAATCCATTTCATCCCAGAATCCCCCTTAAGGGAGCTTTAAGATTGACCAAATCTTCCCTGAAGAGACTGAGAGCAGGGTGGTGGGTGATTCCAGTATCTCAGACCATCCCCCTACCTCTTCTAGCGGCAAAATGTTCATACCATAAAACTAAAGAACTGCCATTTCTGGAAACCTCCAGGACATGTGCCCTCAATGTCACGAGTCCAATTCCCAGAGAAGCACTAGGGCCAGGAGAGGTGCAAGGTTTTGTGCTACAGATAACCTTTTCAAGGTACTGGAAGCCTGGTCATTTTAAAAATAAAATACTTTATAAAACAGAAAAGAATGGAGAATAATAAAAGAATAATACCTACCCCCCTGTTAATAAATAAAAGGTTACAAAGTATCTCTAAGAAACTTACTCTCAGTAAGTAAGTAAGAAAACTTACTCTAAATAAGTTTCTCTAAGTAAGTTTTTTTTTTTTTTTCTTTCTTTCTTTCTTTTTTTAAACTTCAGTTCTCTTTAAGCAATGCAGTATTCTCCAGGAGCAATAAGAACTCAAATGTGGTCATACCTTCAACAACGCTTAAACACTTATTATGTACCAGGCACTATTCTTGGCATGGGGTTTATAGCAGTGAACAAAAGAAAACTCCATGTGTTCACCGAGGTTTACTTCTAGCTGGGGAAGGCAGGGTAGGTAGTAAGATACTTGTTATGGCAAACTGTTAGTTCTAAAAACCTAAGAAAGAAAGCTGGAGAACTGATGGGGGTGGGTTGTCAAGGAAGTCCTCAAAGGACATTACACATGAGAAAACACTGAGGATATAATCAGATGAGCCATGTCACTATATACAGTAAACGCATTAAAGGCAGAAAGACAAAAAAATATTTGTAGTATATACAAATACAATTGAAGTATATCCTAAACAAATTTCTGAAAAGATACTCTCACTATTTATAATGCACTTGCATATGAACATCTGAAAACAAATCCACTGAAAGAACAGCCTACTAACAGATGTCATTCTACAATTTTAAAACCAAAGCCCCAGGAGTTAACAAAGAGGAACGGGATTGCTGGGTCACAGGGCTGGTCCTCTGAAAAGTGCCCACGCCAAATCGGTAGGGCCCAGAGGCCACTAAAGTGGGAGGGAACATACCAGTTAGGGGAGCACAGGTACAACAAACGAGCTTAGCGGTGACTTTCCTCTGTAGGCCATGACTAATGGTAGGAGACGCTGCTATGAACTGCTCACAGGCCAAAGATAATGGAATTCTGACATCACAGATGGCAAATGGCAACACTGACCATCAAAAGTAGAGCAAGTAGGGGGCCCCACCCCAAGAACACATCTAATACTAATTCATTCCCAAGGGCCCCAACTCCTACCACCAACCTATTGGGAGGCTGGGTTTCAACAAATGAATTCTTGCGGGATACATTCAGTCCACAACAACTGGAAACGAAAAACGACCTCATCTGGATTTATAATGCACATGTAACAACTATAACGAAAGGAACATGCCAGGCAGGAGGGAAATGGACTTTTATGGCTACAAGGTTTTTGACATTTTATGTGAAATGGTACCTGGTTACCTCCAACTAGAAGGTGAAAAGTTGAAGATGTATACTGAAGTAGTTGCCCTAGCAACAGCTACACATATAAGGCAAAGAGATATTGCTAAAATGCTAACAGATCAATTAAAGTGGGATTCAAAAAATATTCAAATTCAACAGAAAAAGGGCAAGAAATCAGTAAACAGAAAAAGAGGGACCAAACATAAATAATGGAAGTATAGAACTAAATCCATCAACAGCTACATTAAATATTAAGGAAGGAAACGAGGAGAGGGATGGGAGTTTTCGAGAAGGCCAAGTATGGTCTTGAAAGGCTCTGGCCTCATTGCAGGCATCTGCATCTCCAGCAAGTGGCAGGGTACGCTCTCCATTAAACAGAAACGGCTGCTTCTGGCAGCCTGGAGAGTTAAACAGAACCTCTGGGCTCAAGAGTCTTGGGTAAACAGCTGCAAATTTCCCCATTCGAGATCCCAATTTTCCACTCGTTCTTTAGGAGATGCCTGAATTTCACACAAGAAGTCTGTAATGCCTGCCCCGCTGCAGTTTCCTGCTCCGGAAGTTAAACCTTGGGCAGGGCTTAACAGGACACAACCTCACTTCTCAGGACAGAAGAGTCTTCTGAATGCTTTTATGGAGGTCTACTATCCTTTACTGTGTGCCCGGAGTTGACAGCTAACTTGAACCTGTATCTTCGAGGCCTCTACGGCAGAAAGTCAGGAACTCCGCCACTCATAAACCTGTCATTGCCCCATCCTGTTCCACGTGCCACCACAACTACACAGGACAAATCTACCCGTCCTCACCCTCCTCCATGCAGGACGACGAGGGCTAGCCTCAGACTATCAGCGAGGTGCCCTTCAGCGAAATGTGACTACTAAGTGACCGAGCTTTAAATTCCAAGTCAAATTCTCATTGAAGGGACCACTTTGGGCACCACTAGAACTACACTGGATTTGCACCAAAGCAGAGGCAGACAAGGAATTAGGCACAGATAGTTTATTTTGGAGGTCACCTCGGGAAACAGAGAGGGGAAGGACAGAGTTGAACAGTTAAGGAGGGACAATTAATAAAGTGCCACTGGAGAGGACAATGGCTAATGCGACTGTGGACTGTGAATGACGCTAAAGGACACACCTCAGTACACATTCTGTTCAGGGATGACCGGGGCAAAATTAACATTCAGTGTATTTTTTTTGGAGGGGAGTGTAATCATTTTCTTACTGTTTGCTCACAGTCCACTAGTACTGATGTTTTATCACTCCATGAAATATGGAAAATTACTACCCATGTTCTTTACAGGTCCTATTTCAAAATATAATTGTCCTTAGTATTTTCTCTATGTATATACTGAGTACCAAGTCAGGTGGTATTATATTTTTGCTTCTTCCAGTATGAAATAATTTAAGAAACCTATAAAAATAGTTTTATACTTACCAATATTTTTACCCCTTCCCTTCTTTTTCTTCTGAATTTCCAAGACTCCTTCTGTTATCATTTTCTTGAAAAAACCTCCTTTAGCCACTGTTTGAAGATAGGTCACCAAGCAACAAACTGTATTCCTTTATCTGAGAAAATATTTTACTTTTATTTCCAAAAGCTATTTTTAATACAGATTCACAGTAGACAATTATTTAATGGTTTAGACAATTTTATGCCATATACTTCTGGCCTCCAAGGTTTCAGATGAGAAATCTCCTGCCATTTGTATCGGCGCTCCCTAAAAGTTAATAGTTTTTCTTGCACTTCTTTCAAGGTTTTTTTTCCTGTTATTAGTTTCTAGGCTGATTAAAATGTGTCTCTGCACGGACTTGTATTAATTTATGCTCTGCTGGTTTACTTTTCTTCTTCAATCTGTATTTATGTTTTCTGCCAAATTTGAAATATTTTCAAATACATGCATACTTTTATTGTGCTTTGTTTTACTGCACTTCACAGATAATGTGATTAAAGTTTTGTGGTGATCCTGGGTCCAGCAACTCTGTTGGCACCATTTTTCCCAAAGCATCTGTTCACTTCATGTCTCTTTGTCACCCTTTGGTAAGTCTCACAACATTTCAAGCTTTTTCACTGTTATTATTTTTGTTATGGCAATGTAATCAGTCATCCTTGATGTTAGCATTTTAATTATTTGGGGGCACCAAAACTGTGCCCAGCCAAGACGATCACCTTAATCATAAATGTGTGCGATGACTGTTCTACCGAACAGCCATTCCCCCATCTCTCTCTCTCTCTCCAAGAGCCTCTTTATTCCTTGAGATACAACAATGTTGGAATTAGGCCAGTTTGTACCCTACAATGTCCTCTAGGTGTTAAACAAAAAGTCAACATGTCTCCTAAATTAAATCAAAAGCTAGAAATGATGCAGCTGAGTGAAAAGGGCACATCAGAGGCCAAAACAGGCCAAAAGTTAGGCCTCCTCTGACACTCAGCCAAGTCATGAATGCAAAAGAAAAGTTCTGGAAGGAAATTAGAAGTACTACTTCAGTGGACACACAGATGTTAAGCAGAGCAAAACAGCCCTATTGCTGATCCAGAGAAAGCCTGTGTGATCTGGATAGAAGATCAAACCAGCCACATTCCCTTAAGCCAAAGACTACTTCAGAGCAAGGTCCTACCTCTTTTCAATTCTGTGAAGGTTGAGGAAGGTGAGTGAGCTGCAAAAGAAAAGTTAGAAGCTTAGAGAGGTTGGTTCATGACACTTAAGAAAAAAAGCCATCTCCGAAGTATCAAAGTGCCAGGGGAGGCGGCAGGTGCTGATGGAGAAGTGGCAGCAAGCTCTCCAGGAGATGGAGCTGAGATCATTCAGGAAGGCACTACACTGACCAACAGATTTTCAAGTAGACAAAGCAGCCTTCTACTAGAAGGTGATGCCATCTAGGACTTTCATAGCTGGAGAGAAGTCAATGCCTGGCTTCAAAGCTTTTAAAGACGGGCTGACTCTCAGCAGGGGCTAATGCAGCTGATGACTTTAAATTGAAACCAATATTCATCTATGATTCCAAAAATCTTGGGGTCCTTAATAAGTCTGCTCAATCTACTCTAGCCTGTATCCTATCAATGGGACAATGAAGTCTGCATAACAGCACATCTGTTGACATCACAGTATACGGAATATTTTAAGTCAATTATTGACATGTATCACCCAGATAAAAAGATTCCTGCTCATTCGTCCAGTCACCCAAAAGCTCTGATGAAGACGGACAATGAGATTAATCTTGTTTTCATGTCCGCTAACACAACATCCATTCTGCAGCCCAAGGATCAAGGAATAATGTTGATTTTCAAGTCTAACTATTTAAGAAATACATTTTGGGCGTGTCTGGGTGGCTCAGTCGGTTAAGCACCCAACTCTTGATTCTGACTCAGGTCGTGATCTCATGGGTTATGAGCTCAAACTCCCCATCAGGTCTCAGCTGGGAATGAGCTTGCTGAACATTCTCTTTCTCCCCCTCCCGCTGTGCCTTCCCCTGCTTGCGCTCCCTCTCTGTCTCTCAAAAAAGAAAAAAAAAAGTAATACATTTTAAAAGGCTATAACTGCCTTAAGTGATTTCCCTGACAGACCTGGGAAAAGTAATTGAAAGTCTTCTGAAAAGGATTCCCTATTCCAGATTCCCATGTGGTTCACGCGAAGAGGTCAATGTATCCACAGTAACAGGGGTTTGGAAAAAAAGGATTCCAAGCCTCAGGGAGGACTCTGAGGGGTTCAAGACCGCAGGGAAGGAAGTAACTGCAGCTGTGGTGGGAACAGCACAAGAACCAGAATTCGAAGTGGAGCCTGATGATGTGACTGAACTGCTATAATCTCATGATAAAATCTGAACAGGTGAGAAGTTGCTTCTTATGGATGAAAGGGAATCTACTTCTGAAGATGCTGTGGAGATGGCTGAAATGTCAAGAACAGACCTAGACTATCACAGAATGTGGCTGATTAACCAGCAGTGAGTTTGAAAGGACAGACTCCAGTTTTGAAAGAAGTTCTGTGGGTAAAATGCTATCAAGCAGCACCACATGCTACTGTTTGTGAAAGGAAGCATCAGCTGATACAGCAAAGTGTGCCTTGCTGCCGTTACAGTCGGCCACGGCCACCCAGCCTTCAGCAACCACGAGCCCGACCAGTCCGCAGCCAACAACACTGAGGACCCACAACCAGCAAAAAGAGTATGATTCCCTGAGAACTCAAGGACAATGGGTAGCATATTTTGGGAATGAGATATTTTAAAATCAAGGTGTGTACTATTTTTTTCTTTAGATATAATGCTACTGAGCACTTTAATAGACTACGGTATGATATAAACGTAACTTTGATGAATACTAGGAAACAAAAATGCATTTGACTTGCTTAACGGTGACATTCGCTTTATTGTCATGATCTGGAACTGAACCTGCAATATCTCTGAGGTATGCGTGTGTCCGACAAAGAACTATAATCCACAATGTACAAAGGACCTCAAAACTCATCAGCAAAACCACAACCCAGTTAGAAAATGGGCAAAAGTCAAGAAGAAGTATTTCAACAAAGAGCAACACAAGACAGCCAATAAACAAATGAAAACATCTGAAACACCATTAGGGAATGCAAGCAGGACACCCGGATGGCTCAGTGGGTTAAGCATCTGCCTTCGGCTCAGGTCATGATCCCAGAGTCCTGGGATGGAGTCCTGCCTTGGGCTCCCTGTTCAGCAGGGAGCCTGCCACTCCCCCTATTGTGCTCTCTGACAAATAAAATCTTAAAAAAAAAAATAAAATAAAATGACAACAAGCTATCACTACATAGTTATCAGAGTTTTTCCAAGATTTTATTTATTTGACACAGACAGGGAGAGAGAGCAAGAATGAGAGTGTGCACACACACAAGAAGCAGGTAGAAAGGCAAAGGGAGAGGGAGAAGCAGGCTCCCCGCTGAACAAGGAACCCGATGCAGGGGCTCGATTCCAGGACCCCAGGATCATGACCTGAGCCAAAGACAGACCCTCAACCAGCTAAGCCACCCCTATCAGAACTGTCAAAACAAAAAAATAGTCCTAACCAAGATGATGGTGAAGATGCAGAAAAACTAGATGATTTTTATTATTTATATTTATTTGGGGGAAGGAATTTATATTTATTATTGGGAAGACAAAACAGTGCATTCGTGACAGCTTATTTGTAATAGCCCAAAACTGCAAAACCCCAGATCAATCAATAAATGATTAAACAAAGTGTAATAAATAAATAAATAAAATAAAACACTACTGGGCAACTGAAAGGAATGAACCATTGATACAATAACTAAGATGAATATTCAAGGTGTTATGTCGAGGGAAAGAAACTAATCTCAAAGTGACATACATACAAAACTATGTAACATTTGAACTGACAGTGGCAGAGCGCACAGGAGTGAAGAGGCTGTGGTTATAAAAGGGCCAACAGTAGAGGTCCTTATGATAATGAAACTATAGAGTATTTTGACTATGGGGAAGATACGCAAAAGCTACACAAGTGACAAAGTTGTACTGTACTAAATGTATGCAAACAAATGAAAAGAAGAAAAACTGGAGAAATCTTTCTAAAGTCCCAAAATTTTATCAATGTCAATATCCTGGATATGATATTTATACAAACAGTTTTGCAAAATGTTACCATTAGTGAAAACTGGGTGAACTGTTCCCAGGACTTGCATATATCATTTCTTAAAAGTGCACTGGAATCTATAGTCATCTCATAAAAAGAAGTATTTCAATTTAAAAAAATAGCAAGATGGTAGTTCACCTAAGAACTTGCTCCAAATAAAAGCATTAAAATAGAAGCTAGCGATGATCAGAAAGGATAAGAAAGCAAGAGTCAACACTATCCTATAAAAAAAATTCACTTTAAATTAAAAGAGAAATATAAACTACAGAAAGATGGAATTAGATATACCATACAAACAATAATCATAAGAAGCTGACATAGTTATACTAATATAAAACAAAGTAGATTTCAGGAAAAGGAATTTCACCAGGAATAAAGAGGAAAATTACACAATGAGAAAGAAGATACAACAATCTTAGCGCAACTGTACCTAAAATGAGAGCTTCGTTATGTGAGAAACGGACAACAAAAAAACACAAAATCAGAATTACACCTGGAAACTTCAACATACCTTTCTCAGGAGTTGATAAAACAACTGAAAGGGAAATGAAGCATGAATATGTATAAGCTGCAAAACATTATCAACCACCTGACATTTTAGAACATCTCGTGCAGTAACAGGAGAATACAGTCTTTCCAAGTTCACATGGAACATTCACCAAGAAAGATAAACTTAAGGACAACCATAAAGATTATATTCTCTGAACACCAAACAAGTCAGAAATGAAGAGTATCTGAAAAAAATTCCAAATATGTAGAAATCACACATGCTTTTCTTTTATTTATTTATTTATTTATAATATTTTAAAGATTTTTATTTATTTATTTGACAGAGATCACAGGTAGACAGAGAGGCAGGCAGAGAGAGAGGAGGAAGCAGGCTCCCCACTGGGCAGAGAGCTCAATGCGGGACTCAATCCCAGGACCCTGGGATCATGACCTGAGACGAAGGCAGAGGCTTTAACCCACTGAGCCACCCAGGTGTACCCACACATGCTTTTCTAAGTAACTCATGGGAGGGTGGGTGGAGAGACCTTAAGGTAAATTAGAAAATAATTTTAATTAAATGAAAATGAACCCATAACTTCCCAGAACTTCTAGATCCTGGAGTGAAAATCAGAACTTTAAAAAACTTATAATTAAAATGAAAACATTATTAAAGCCAATGAAAACCCAGCTTTAATTTTAAGAATTTAAAAAAAAGAACCAACCCCAGAGTGAAGGAAAAGATAAAAATAGTAGAGAAGTGGACATAAGTCAATGAAATAGAAAAAGCACAGAGAAAAATCAGTGAAACCAAAAGTTCATTCTTTTGAAAAACATAATCAGTAAAACTGATAAATTTCCTCCAAACCAAGGAAGGAAAAGAGAGAAAACTAATTACCAATGTAAAAACGCAAGGGGCAACCAGCACAGATCATATAGACGTCATTCTTTATGAATAATGACACAACCGTCTTTAACACAGAATCTCAAATCAAACTCAGCAATATATAAATGACAGATCACAACCAAGTGGATTTTTACAAAAATACAAGGTTGTTTGAACATTTAGAAATACGTAAGTGTAATTAATTACATCAGAAGAATTTCAGAAGGAATCATATGATTAGATTTTGTGCTTAAAAGTCCAAAAGAAAAAATATCGACATTTATTTATGATAAAACTCTGAGCAAACTCGAATTAAAAACAACATTCTGTACCTGAGAAACCCACAGCTGACATGAAACATACGGTAAACGACTCAGTGCTGTCCCTTAAGACAGAGTAAGGCAAGGATGTCTTTTGTCACCAGTTCTCTTCAGCATTGTAGTGAGAATGCACAAAAGGAAAAATAAAAAATGTGAACAGCATCAAGGTTGAAAAGAAAGAAGCAAGTACAGGTGACATGATCATATACAATCAGAAAATCTTATGGAGTCAAAAAAGCTACAAAGACGATGTTTGTTTATCAAGATTACAGGAAACAAGGTCAATACACAAGGTTCAACCATATTGCTACAGATTAACAAAAAACTACTAAAAGTGAAGTTATATAAATAATACTACTTATAATAGCATTCAAAGCAAGAAAGGCTTAGGGATAAGCCTAACAAAACAGTATATATTATATATATAATATATACTGTTATATTCTATATATACTGTTATAGCAATATTATATATAATATATATGCTGTTAATATTAATGTAATATTTATATATTATTATAATATAACAGTATATATATTATATATATATTACTTAGGCAATACAAAATGTAGCCGAGAGAAAGACCGGATTAAATGGTGAGATAGATCATATTCATGGGTCAGAAAAGTTAGTATTATTAAAATTTCAACTTTCCCCAGACTTACAGAATCAATAAAATCCTAAAAGCAATATTAAGGCAATCTTTGTTTTTTTGTTTTGTTTTGTTTTATTTTTTTTGGAAACTGATAAGCTAATTCTGAAATATACATGAAAATTCAAAAGATTTGGAAGGGCCAAAACAATTCTGGACAAGAGAACAAAGTTGGAGAATTTATACAGTTTCATTTAAAGACTTATTAACAAAGATATGGGAATACAGGCAACATAGAGAAGCTAAACAGATCAGTGGGACAGAGTAAAGGGTCATAGGTAGAAACCACCCCCAATACACACAAAGACAAATAATCAATCGGGGGTCTTAAAAGGTGCCAAGGTAATTTGATGGAGAAAAGACAGTCTTTTCAACAAATGGTGCTGAAAAAATTGAGTGTTCAAATGGAATAATATAAATTTCAACCCTTAAAACACTATACATAAAAATGTATTCCAAAGAGATCATATACCTAACACAGAACTGAGGCATTTAGAAAACAAGGGGGAAAATCTCTGATACTATTTTTAAGATCTCTTAGAAAAGATAAGAACTGGTAAGCTGGACTTTTATCTAAATGAAAAACTTCTAAAAAGCCACAAACTGGGTAGGGGGGGGGAAGCATAGAATGGGGGAAAATATTAAATTAAAAAAAAAATCCTTCTAACTCAAAAATAAGCCAAACAACCTACAAAGTGGGCAAATGATTTAAAAAGATGCTTCACAAAATAAGATACACAAATGGCCAATGAGTAAGTGAAAGATGCATATCATTATCAGGGACATGCAAATGAAAAAGCACAGGGAAATGCCACTATGCACATTAATATGGCGAAATTAAAAGTAACAATACTAAGTACTGACCAAAACATGAAATAATACATCTCTTACACACTGGTGACAGAAATATAAAATGGAACAAACACTTCAGAAAAGTCTGATACCACGTATGCTAATCCTACAATCCGAGAAACTTTTCTTCTACGTATTCAGCTAAGGGAAATAACTATAGGCCTATATTAAAATGCACATGAAGTTCATTGCAGCTATGCTTGAAATAATCAAAAACTGGAAAGGGAATGGGTAAACAGAACCGTAGTACTAAACATACAATAAAATATGACTTAATCAAAAAATGAAGGTGTTACTGACAGATACTAAAACACGGATGCATCTCAAAATCAGGCTGAATGAAAGACAGACAAGGAAGAGGACATATTGTGCATCTCCATTTACGTGAAATGGTATTTTAAAAAATCAGTCTAACCTAGCTACAGAAGGCAAATCACTGGTTGCCAGAGGCCAGGAGGGAGGGAGGGGGAAGTCCCAGGAATGAGAACCCTTTCTGGGTAATGGGTGTGTCCTCTTAACTGTAGGAGTCATACATATGAGTATACTCTTATTTTTAAAACTCAAGTTGGTGACTTAAATAGGGTCTATTTAACCATATTTCAATTACTGCCCAGAGTTGATTTTTAAAAATTTGGAAGCACTATTATTTTAATAACAAAGATCTTAAAATCCTGAAAATCATTAACAGGAAAAGAGACAGTATCATTATGGTCATATATTAAGCTTTATTAAAGTGAATCAACTAAAGCTAAATATATCAGTATGTATAAATATCAAAACCATGCATCTCAAGACAAAAATAAGTTGCAAAACATGAGTTCCCACTGATATACTAGCAAAACAATGTTACATACACACACACACACACACACACACACACACACACACACACACACAGAGAGAGAGAAATATATGTGAAATATTACTGTAAAACTAGTTAAGACCTGAGATCAATACTAACCAAATTCAGAAAAGTGCGGAAGGTGGTAGGAGTTATAGGGTATGGAATGGATTTGAGGATGGTATGCAGATACTTCAACTATTCTTGTACTACATTACTTCCAACCTGTGGCAGACACACCAATGGTTAAGATATGCCTCATAATTAGATAGATATATGAAATATTTCACTAAAACACCACCAAGTTTCTATCCCTGGAAAGGCGGGCTATCCCTGGGTCAACAGGCCTGAATTCAATAAAGCTAAGCCATGAGGAGCTTCCTGTAAATTTCAGGTGGGACACAAAAGTCCCAGCACTCTAGGCAGTCCTCTACTTTCATTAACACACTCAATGTTACTTCTGGTTCCTGAATCCAAGAAGAAGAAGCAGACACATCCTCAACTGTCCCTGGCTGATGGCAGTGTACATTCTGATTTGGTTCTAGTCCATGAGGAGAACCCCTAGAGTAGATTCCAGGATGAACCAGACCATCAAGCATTATTTGCAGAAGTATCAGCATAGGTTGGGGACAGACTAATCAAAAACCCTCTGACAGGGGGATGGAGTGACATATGTCTCTCCAAAAGTGAAATCGGGGTCTGAGAAGAATAGTCTGTTTATCTGTTCTTTTCAAAAAGCTTCACATTCCACAGTCAATGTTTTTATAAATGTCTATTTTCAGTTTTATTTCTATTAAAAATTTTGAGATCAGAGATAATATAGCTAAAGGAAAATTTCTGTCCGTATTTCCTAAAGACATACTTCCTTCAATACAATCTTCAGATATAAGAAAGTCCAAATTTGGGGCGCCTGGGTGGCTCAGTGGGTTAAGCCGCTGCCTTCGGCTCAGGTCATGATCTCAGGGTCCTGGGATCGAGTCCCGCATCGGGCTCCCTGCTCAGCAGGGAGCCTGCTTCCCTTCCTTTCTCTCTCTGCCTGCCTCTCTGCCTACTTGTGATTTCTCTCTGTCAAATAAATAAATAAAATCTTAAAAAAAAAAAAAAAAAAAAAAAAAGTCCAAATTTTGTTTAAGCGTGCACGCTCAAAACATCTTTACGATGTCTTCTGATATGAATTGTCTTGCTCAACAAAATGGCATTTCTCGATATAGGCTGAACCACATTTGTGCTTTCTTTGGGTATCTTCCCTATTATTTCCCTGACATACATTGAGTACAACTTGTGTATAAAGGTCTCAAAAGTATACAAGATATTGACACTTTCCCCCCAAGTGTGCTATGATTGTTATTTAAGGCCAAATTCTGGAAGAATATTTTCACACATCTGTTTGATTGACAGGATTATCTCCTACGTAAGTTCCTTATTTAATAAGTTCTACTTCATAATCATCCCCCATATTTCCTACATGCATTAATAGGGTTTCTTCTACAGTCATTTTATTTGTCTTATTTCAACAGGTTTTCAGACATTCGACAAATTCAGAGTATTTCCCACTACGAGTATTCTCTTGTTTACTTTGGAAGATGACTTAGGGTAAAAATTTGCCATTCTTTATATTGATAGGGGTCACGTACTTTGTGAATTTTCTGTGGTATTTTGAGGTATGGATCACAAGAGAAAGATTTCTCTCACTGCTGTATTTATAAATTTTCTTCCCCTGTGTGTAACCTTGGATGTACTGTGATAACTGATTTCTTGGAGTTCTTCTCACTCTCAATACATTCACAGGGTTTCTCTCTTGTGTGTCTTCTCTGATGTACTTTGAGGCCTGAGTTGCAACTGAAGGTTTTCCCACAATGATTACATTCAAAGGGTTTCTCTCTTGTATGTGTTCTCTGAGGCTTAGTGAGATCTGACTTATGATAGAAGGACTTCCCACATGCACTACACTTACAAGGTTTCTCCCCTGTGTGTATTCTCTGATGTACTGTGAGTACTGATTTCTCAGAAAATGACTTCCCACACTGATTACATCCATCGGGCTTCTCACCTGTGTGAGTTCTCTGATGTGATCTGAGGACTGAGCTTCAAGTGAAGGCTTTCCCACACTGAGTACAGTGGTATGATTTCTCCCCTCTGTGTGTTCATTTATGTATTGTAAAGTCTGACTTATGGCAAAAGGTCTTCCCACATTTTTTACACACGTAGGGTTTCTCTCCTGTGTGAGTTCTCTGGTGTACTGTCAGGTATGAATTCCTAGAGAAGAACTTCCCACATTCTTTACATTCATAGGGTTTCTTACCTATGTGAGTGCTGTGGTGTTTAGTGAGGTCTAATTTATTATAGAAGGTTTTTCCACATTTATTACACTTATAAGGTTTTTCCCCTATGTGTGTCCTCTGATGTACTGTGAGGACTGATTTCTCAGAGAAGGATGTCCCACACTCACTACAGTCATACAGCTTCTCCATCATGTGAGTTCTCTTATGTACTTTTAGACCAGAGTTGCGACTAAAGGTTTCCTGCACTGATTACATCCATAAGGCTTTCTCCCTACATGAGTTTTCTCATGTTTAGTGATATCTGACTTGTGACAAACGGCTTTTCCGCATATCTCACATTCATAGGGCTTCTCCCCTGTGTGAGTTCTCAGATGTACTCTGAGGTAGGAGTTTCTAGAGAAGAAATTCCCACACTGATTACACTCATAGGGTTTCTGGCCTGAGTGTGTTTTCTGATGTACTGTGAGGACTGAGTTACTTACGAAGGTTTTTCCACATTGATTACATTCATATGGCTTCTCCCCTGTGTGAATTCTCTGGTGTACTGTGAGATATGACTTATGGTAGAAGCTTTTTCTACATTCCTTACATTCATAGGGTTTCTCTCCCGTGTGAATTCTCTGATGAATTATGAGGTGTGAACTTCTAGAGAAGCATTTCCCACACTCCTTACATTCATGGGTTTCTCTCTTGTATGTGTTTTCTGATGTTTGGTGAGTTTTGACTTTTTGTAGAATGTTTTTCCATATTCATTACGTTCATAGACTTTGTCTCCTATGTGTGTTCTCTGAGATATATTAAGAACTGACTTCTCCCAAAAGGGTTCTCCCAAGTTGTTATATTCAAATATTCTCTCTCCTGTGCCAAGAAAGTTTGATCTCCCATAGAAATTATCCACTCTTCCAATATACTCATAACCTTTCACCTCTAAATGAACTCTGTGTTCCAAGAGAGATGATTTCTCAAAAGTTGTAGCATATTTGAAACTCATAAAAATTTTCTGTTCTTTGTGCCATCTTACTGAGCATGAGGGTTGAATTACTACAGAATGTTTTATCAGATACATTATGTTCACAAGGACTCTGTCCTATGTAAGCTTGGTTATATGGGATGACAACTGCCGTCTCATGGAAAGCTTTCCTACATTCCTTGTATTCCTTATTGCTTTGAACAAAGCATTGCTCTATATTTTTAGTTCTCTGATACGGGATTAAGTCTTCATTATGACTGAGGTATTTTCCATTTTGAATGAATTCACAGGTTTCTTTCCCATTTGAGTTTGTTCATGGTTAATCTGAAGGAACAATTGTTCCTTATTGTAGTGAGGCCAACAGCCTTCTTACTTAAATAGGTTTTCTTATTAATAATTAATTCTGAAATACATTTCAAATTCATACCACATGAGTCACACCTACATGGTATTTTTATGGAAGGAACTGTGTCTGTGCTGAAATTAAAAATGTTTCCTAATACATTACCTCTGTGCACAGTCAGTGTTTTGTTGTTGATAAATGGAGCTTGCCAGAAACGTCTGTCCTGGGTTTCCTGAGTCTCTTCTGCTTGGCTATCAACATTGCAGACTTCTAAAGATGACAAAGACAAACAAACCATAAGCCATGAATCGTATCTTAATTATGATGAAATTACACTTAAAACAAATGCCCCTCTACATCACTGACTTAGTTTTGTGAAATAAGAGTGATCCAAACAATCATATTGCCCCATCCGTTTGGATTAGAAAAACAAAACCTGAAAGGGTAGAAAAGGGGATTAAAAACTTAGAACACACACATCTACATTTGGCAATTTACAAATACATACTTCAAGACTTAATATGTATGTTACAAATAAATATAAAGCATGGTGAAGAAAAGACTTTGAAAAAAAAAAAAAAAAGGCTCCTCTATAAAGGGGAAATGTAGAGACCAGAGAGGCCATGAAACTTAGTAGATAAGAGTGCCCTAAAAAATAGAGGAATGATTTGGTATCGTTTAGAAGGATCAGACTTTACATAATTTTCCTCTCATACTTACATTAGTGCACCTAAATTCTCTCTAAACTTTACATGTTTCCAGTTTCATTCTCCCCCCTTTAAAACTACTTCTGTTTTGTTATATATACATTATCTTAGTATACTGTTAATACAACATTAAATTTCTGGAAGCACTGATTTCTTTGTGCCTGTGAAGAGAGTCCTGTAATGTAGTTTCTAATTTTCCTTCTATTCATGTTACTTATAAAAAATACAAATGTCTACCAGGAAGAGTAAAATTAAAAAGATGAGGAAGAAGACGGAAAGACAATCAAATCCTTCCGTTGTTTTTAGTTGTGGTATATTCAAGCTTATTTGGTCAGATATCCTACCACCAAATGCTAATTTCTCCCCACTATAAACTTGCTCTGACATATTATTAGTAAGAATTTTTCTTTTACACCCAGATTTCTACATTTCTTGGTTTTATGTGTATTTATAACCATGGAAGACCTGACCCCAAACACTCAATAATCTATCTATTCATCCTAGGAATTCTCAGCTATACTTCACATTACCTTCTTGCTCAGTACATACAATGTAACAATGATGACCCTGTTTAAACACCTCTTCAAAGCCCACTGTCTCCAAGCACCATTAAAGGAAACATATTGCAGTTATAATGCTTGGGTGAAGGGGGAACTTGTCCTCAACTACATACATATTGGGTATTCAAGTGATCGCTTCACTAGTCCATAATAAATATCTTCTTTGCAGAAATGCCAGACTATTAATTTGTCAAAAATCATTCAAGTTCAAGCAAGACTTTTCAACTCAGCTGGCTTACATTCCCATTTTGGACTTGCTCAGAACTTCGCTCTTTAGGAAAATGACACTGTCTCATAATAAGTCTTCACAAACATCTCTACCATTTCAAGTCCTACTTATGCATCAATTTTAAAAATTAATCACATTCTATACATCTCATTCTGTAAGAATGTTGGCTAATACTCCCTTGAAACATAAACATACCCTGTTAACTACCAAAATTTGAAATACTCGGTAATCTTTTTTCTTTTTCCAACTACAATCTATGGTGTGTGGCAAGTATTTATATCTGATTTCCTCTGAATACACCTGAGTGATTATGAAAGTAATGGTCCTTAACAAGTGGGGTGCTTTTTCAAAATAAAGTTCAAGTTTTCTACAAATCTGTAATTTTGAACAAGAACTTATAGGTTTATAACCCAACATGTCCATTTAGGAATTAATTCCTTATAGTATTTTCTGAATATAAAGGCTCTCTCACTCATCAAGAGGCACAGTTAATGAATTAAGTAATGATCCGATAGCCACTATATGTTATATAACAAAGTAAGATATGCTCTCTTTGAAGAAATTAGAACCCAGAGAATAGCTTCTTCATTCAACATGCATACACTACCAGGAATCAGATTCTATAGTAGATAACGTAAATTAAAGGAATGAAGAAACATTTTAAAAGCTGTGGAAAGCTGAGCTTAAATTTGAAAATGTGCTTAAAACCAATGATAAAGATATTAACAATAAGAAAAGTTAACAGGAAAACTAACCATTACCATGAGCCAAGCACTGTTCCATGTACTTTTCATGTATTAACTCACAAAAATCCCCAAGTACGTTAGGAATGAAATGTAGACTTATATAGCAGGAAAGCACATCTGTGGGTAATCCTAAAAAGAAGGATTAGCACGAGTTCTGTGCCATACAGAGGAAACGCAGCCATATTTAAAGGTAACTGGGGCACCTGGGTGGCTCCGGTGGTTATATGTCTGACTCCTGGATTTCAGCTCAGATTGTGATCTCAGGGTTGTGAGATCGAGCCCTGTGTAGGGCTCCACGCTTAGCACAGAGTTTTTGTTTTGTTTTGTTTTGTTTTTAAGATTTTATGTATTTATTTGACAGAGAAAGAGAGAGGGAACGCAAGCAGGGGAAGAGGGAGAGGGAGAATGAGGCTCCCTGCTCAGCAAGACAATCCCAAGACACTGGGTCATGATCTGAGCTGAAGGCAGACGCCCAATGACTGAGTCACCCAGGCAACCCTCAGCACAGTCTGCTTGAGATACTTTCTTTCCCTCTTCTGCTGGTCCTCCCCCAACTCATGTGTGCTTGCTCTAAATAAATAAAATCTTTTTTTTCATTGGGTAAAAAAGATTAAGGGTCATTAAATGAGAAAAACATAAATTTGCTATATTCTGTATTGGGCAAAAGACAACTCAAGATATTAACATGATAAATTAGATGCTTCAGTGGGCAAAGTCTAACTGCATTTAGGAATCAGAACAAAGAGGAAAACAGTATGCCCAAGTGTTCTGGGTGGTATCAGCACAAACTAAAAATATAAAAAGAATTTTTTTAAAGTTTACAAAAATATAACAATAGTGATCTAACATTAATAAGAAAGGAAGACAGAAAAATAAAATGACACAAGGACACAGTTACAAGAGAAGATTCACAGGAGGTAACAAATGAAGTGGGGAAAATTTATGATTTGTAAATGCTGACTGTGATATTACTTCTTCCCACACTGAGGGGATCAGGATATCCTGTATCTTCTGTGTACACACAGGTATAACACTGAATGTCAAGTGGGTAAAAGATGCTAAAAATATATTGGGGCGCCTGGGTGGCTCAGTGGGTTAAGCCGCTGCCTTCGGCTCAGGTCATGATCTCAGGGTCCTGGGATCGAGTCCCGCATCGGGCTCTCTGCTCGGCAGGGAGCCTGCTTCCCTCTCTCTCTCTCTCTCTGCCAGCCTCTCTACCTACCTGTGATCTCTCTCTGTCAAATAAATAAAATGAAATCTTAAAAAAAAATTTAAAAATATAAATATGCAGTTAGCAGAATAAATGAAAACCTCTTATCTCAGCTATAGGAAGGTATTATTTTATTTCAAAGATCCAATTTGACAATTTGTACTTTAACAGGTAAATGTAGTCTGTTGCTATTTATGGGGATTCCTGAAACATATCAAGTCATCTCTCACATTTTACCTGGTACTTTATATATCTGTCACAATTTTACTACCAATTCTATTATACTTTTCTTCCTCCTTTTTGAAATAATTTCTTTTTTTTTCTTTAAAGATTTTATTTATTTATTTGACAGACAGAGATCACAAGTAGGCAGAGAGGCAGGCAGAGAGGAGGAAGCAGGCTCCCCACAGAGCAGAGAGCCCGATGCGGGGCTCGATCCCAGGACCTGAGATCATGACCTGAGCAGAAGGCAGCAGCTTAACCCACTGAGCCACCCAGGTGCCCCTTGAAATAATTTCTTATCTTTTCCATTTTTTCTTCCTTACAACTTTAGAACTTCTATACGTCTGTTTCTCAGCTTTAAGGGGCTATTCATCACATCATACCATGAATATTTAACTTAAAATCTAGACTAATTCAATACCTTAGATCTCCCTTTCTGAAGAACAGAAGCATCAAACTCAATTTGATCACCTCTCACCTCATTTATATACAGTTAGCGCTTTGTGTATGTTTTTTAGCCCTACATATTTGTATCATAATTACTTTATGCACCCATTTGTTCAGATCCACCTCTGTGTTTTGTCATGACTTATCACTTGCCACTCCTCTCAAGCATTCTTTTGGGTTTCATTTTCCTTTCCTGTAGTATGTCCATTAGAATTTTACAATGAAATTACACAATTAAAGGTACAGCTGCTATAATTTATTTCATTACCAACGCAAATTTAATGATACTCTGAGACAAACTCTCCTGTTGACTAAACCTCAGTTAGTGTCCTCTGAGCCCTGTTCTCAACTAGGCCTTGACTAGGTCCTCCAGGTCTATCCGGGTTGAGCTCAGTTTCCACAAGAACCCTTTGAAGTCAGTCTAGTGACAGTCCCTTCACCCTTGATATCTGATCAAGTTCCTTAAACCCTGTTCCTGATGCAATAGTGCCCGATCTGCATTCGGCAAGAATCCCCCTACTGTTGGTGTTTCTCTTAGTAATCTTCTATCCAGTGATTTCCCCCCACTCTGCCTGTTGGCTGTAAGTCCCTAGCTGTCTTAGCAGTATGTGGAGTTGAGCTCAGTTTTACTGAAACTTCTCACCCCCTATTCCAACAGTTACTGAATAAAATCTGTATCTATCACTGTTAACTGGTGGCTGGCTTTATTTCTCATTGAAGCAGCATGAGCCCAGCTGACTGGTGGAAGAGAAACAGGAGTAAAGAAATAAACCCTCTGTGACACAGGCTTGGATGGGCAGCCAAAAGCTGAAAACGGAGCACAGACACTGAGGAAATTCTGACATGACAGATCCAAGAACTAGGGAATAGTATCAAATACAGCCACATATAAGGAACTGGAGTCCCAGGAAAAAATTAAGAATGAAATACATCAAACCACTTATTTAGGAAACCGGGAAGACAACATGAAAAATAACCAGGAAACCCCCCCCCCCAACACACTAAAAAAAACAAAGGTAAATCTGGAAACAACAGAGTTGAACAGCTAAAAACCAAAGATGAAAAGAAAATCTTGACAGCAACAAGAGAAAACAGAATATTAAATACGGAAAAACAGAGATTTAAAAATCAGAGAAGGTAGTATGTAACCTAGAAGACAGTGAAGTGAATCAAGTATGAGCAGAAAAGTGTCGATCCAGATCCGTACCGACAGAAAACATCCTGCACAAGGAAGGCCTGTAGGCAGAAAGAGCTGCTTGCTGCCTTGTGGGGTTTGAAGTAAAATATCACACAGAACAGGAGGAGGAACAGAAGCATATTATTATAACACTGCAAGCCTCTTATAAAATAGCATCACGTCATTTGAAATCAGTCTGTGACAGTCTGAAGATATCGTATTCCACAGGGCATCCACTTAAGTGGTGAAAATATTCCCATTAAAAAATGAGAGATTTTCACATTAGTTAAAAAAGACCCAACCATGTATTATCTATAGGAAACCCACTCTAAATATAAATAGATTAAAAGTAAGAAGATGGAAAAAGATACACCACATAAACATTACAAGAAAGCTGAAGGGACTAGTTATGTTTTTTTCTTTTTTTTACCTCCAGGGCTTCTGAGTATAAACCGTGGGTTCCCATGACTAGCCATCTCACCTCAGACTAGTAATTCACTAGAACACCTCAAAAACTCCCAAAACTATTTACTTATATATTGCTAATTGGTTTTATTTTATTTTTAAAGATTTTATTTATCTGAGAGCAAGACAAAGTGAGAGAGGGAAACAAGCAGTGGGATTGGGAGAGAGAGAAGCAGGCTTCCCTCCCAGCAGAGAGCCCGATGCAGAGCTAGACCATGACTTGGGCCAAAGGCAGACGCTTAACGACTGAGCCACCCGGGAGCCCCTATATGACCAATTTATTATAAAGGTTTCAAATCTGGAGCAGCCAAAGAGAACTGATATATAGGCAAGGGTTGGGGATGTGTGTGGTATGTGGAACTCCCACACCCTCTCTGGGGCACACCACTCAAAGCTTCCTGAACTCTGTTGTTCAGAGGCTCCTAGAGAGGTTTCATTACCTAGGCTTGAGTGATTAAGTCACTGGCCACTGGTGATGGCCACCCCCACACACACCTGAAGTGATCTAGCGGCCCCCAGCCACCAGTTACTTCAGTATAGAAAAGACACTCTTTTCATGCCAGAGATTCCAAGGGTTTTAGGAGCTATGTGCCAATAACCATGGGGAAAGAGCCAAAAACTTTTTTTCCCCCCTTTGGTTATATTATAGTCTCTCTCACACTAAAAAATGCAATGGACCCCCATTTTCTTTTAAGGACATTCAAATTTTGCAACATGGCCTAGAACTTCAAGATCAAGTTTATGCTGGTGTCTCCAACTTTATTTCATGCCATTGCTCACTGTGCTTGTTGTGACAGAAATACACTAGCCATCTTGCTATTGACTGAATGAGTCTAGGGTACTCCTGACCAAGACGTTCCTGCCTCTCTCAGCAATGCTCTCCTCACAGATCTTGGCTGTCAAGATTTTTCATATAATTTAGGTCCTTTCCAGATACAATCTTGAAGAGACTACCCCTGGCCACTTGGCTGAAACAGTCTACTTATCCCCAACACCCTCTATCGTTATCGTCTCATCTTCTGGTCTTTAAAACCCTTCATAGCATTTAGCATGACTTGAAATTATAGGATTAATTTATTTGCATCCTTTCTTCCTCTGTGGTCCTTATCTCTACACCTCCCTCCTGAATGTAAGCCCAGCAAAGGGAGAGTCCTTGACTTTCTTGTTCATTGATGTATATCCTGAGCTTTTAGAAGAACATTAGTTAAATGCTGGTTAAAAGTAAAAATTTCCCAGGGGTGCCTGGGTGGCTCAGTGGGTTAAAGCCTCTGCTTTCAGCTCAGGTCATAATCCCAGGGTCCTGGGATTGAACCCAATCCCAGGGTCCTGGGATCGAACCCGCATTGAGCTCTCTGCTCAGCAGGGAGCCTGCTTCCTACTCTCTCTCTCTGCCTGCCTCTCTGCCAGAATTCTTGTGATCTCTGTCAAATAAATAAAATAAACAAAATCTTTAAAAAAAAAGTATAAACTTCCCAGATGCCTATTTTAGGAAGGCCCTGTGTATTTATTTGTATCTTGCCTCTTCTGATGCTCACAAATATTGTGACAAAGGTCTTATTATCCAAATTTACAATGAGGAAACAAAGGCTCATAGAGATTAAGTGACTCGTCTAAGCCAGTAAGTGGCTTAGCTAGGATTTGTGGCTAGCAGTAGTAATATTAAAGTAGGCTTCAGAACAAAAAGGTTCTACCAGAAATAGAGACATCATCATAAAGGGGTCAAAGGCTCAAGAGGACATAAAGATCCTAGTATTTATAAACTTACTAATTCTTAAAATTGGTAATGCAAAAACCAATAGAACTGAAAGAAGTAAACACAAAATTATAGCTACAGAGTTCAACACTGCTTCTCACTGTGTCACTGACAAAGCTCTTAGGAATTTTATCCCCAAACCCATTTTTCCGTTAGCCCTGTGATTTTCAGTACACTATTTTATATGGAGCAGTGATTCTTTTTTAGGAAAACATACATCATGTTATAACAGAACTCACCGTATTTGTATACCTTCTCTCCTCTCTGTTTGTTTTTAGCCTCCTCTTATCTATATAGATACATACCCTTTCTGTGTTGCCTAGATTTGCAACTCGTACAATCTGTCACCTAGGTCCCACATCTGTTTTAACGTCAGTTCTTTGTGGGGGGTTGTCAGGGTGGCACGGTTGGCTGACTGTGTGACTCTTGGATTCAGCTCTGGTCGTGATCTCGGGGTTGGGGGTAGAGTCCCTCGTCGGGATCCATGATCAACACAGAGTCTGCTTGTTTCTCTGTCTCCCTACCATGTTCACTCTCTCTTTCTCAAACAGGTAAGACTTTAAGGAAAAAAAAATAAAATAACATTAGTTCTTCAGGTAAAGTCAGAGTCTACTACCAGCCTTTTTACCATGCTTCTTTATGTCACTCCCGGCTTACCTGATACTCATTCTCTAACAGAGGCTTCTAGGAACAAAGATCCTAGAGTTCTTGTCCCTTCAGAAAAGACTTGCTGTCTTTGTTGAAGAGTATCTTCTTAACTGGGTGTAATACTCTCAATGTGACACCTTG
This sequence comes from Mustela erminea, assembly GCF_009829155.1. NCBI lineage: Eukaryota > Metazoa > Chordata > Mammalia > Carnivora > Mustelidae > Mustela > Mustela erminea. The sequence continues at coordinate 10,278,917 of NC_045627.1, read as the reverse complement.
AGGATTTTGTAGAAACTGCTCTTGCTGACTGAGCTACAGATTTTACTATGGAAAAGTCTGAGGCTATTTGGACTTTCTCTTATATTGGCCGGTTGTCAAAATAACTGTTTTTGAAATCTAGTCCCTTGATCAGAATATATCCTAATGTTGCTAAGGACTGGCTCTTTTACACAGATTCAATCACAAATCTCTTCCCCCACAAAATGTATTCTCGAAATATTTTAAACATTTGTTCCATTTCTTTCCCTTTCTATTTTGGGGAATGAATTCTATGTATGGTATGTATGTGAACTCTCTTTTTAATGTAATCTCCTAATTTTATTTCATTTTCTTCTTGCTTACATCTATCCTTTCTTTCTGAACAAATTTTTTTAAAAAGATTTTATTTATTCATTTGAGAGAGAGAGACACAGTGAGAGAGGGAACATAAGCAGGGGGAGTGGGAGAGGGAGAAGCAGGCCTCCCGCCAAGCAGGGAGCCCAATGCAGGGCTCAATCCCAGGACCCTGGTATCATGACTTGAGCCAAAGGCAGATGCTTATTGACTGAGCTACCCGGGCGGGCCCTGAACAGATTTTTGACAGTATGTATTCTTCCTTGGGATTCTTCCTGTTTGCTTTCTTTTTTTCTTTTTCTTTTTTTTTTAATTTAAAGATTTTATTCATTTATTTGACAGTCAGAGATCACAAGTAGGCAGAGAGGCAGGCAGAGAGAGAGTAGGAAGCAGGCTCCCTGCTGAGCAGAGATCCCGATGCAGGGCTCTATCCCAGGACACTGAGATCACGACCTGAGCCGAAGGCAGAGGCTTTAACCCACTGAGCCACCCAGGCGCCCCCAATTTGCTTTCTTTACTGTAATTTTATTTTCTCTTCTCTTTTCTCAGTTTGACACCCTGCCATGTGTTTGCTATTCCCTTATTAATATCTTTCTTAAATACTTGTATCACAGAGATAATTAATTCAATTAGTTACCCTTTGGAAACTCATGATTTAATATTTGGTCACATAATTTACCTACTTTATGACCACTTTGATCAGATGACAATTCCATCACCAACTAGCTTTCTTCCCAATACTTTTCACCCCTTTTTTCTTATAATCTTTTTGCATGCATTTGTGCTGGTTCCTTTTCCATTACTTGGGCTAAAAGGATGTGAGCTTTTCAAGGAAGACCACACTGCAAAAGGTTTACTTGGGAGACGGAACAGAGTCATCCCTTAGGCTAGAGGGGTAATTCATTATGAACAAGTGTTCTGCACATGTGTTGGTCTCGGTTTACAGATCAACCAGGATGTGCCTTCCTTCCTCAGTGGAGTAGCCTCTACAACAGCTTGCTCTCTTGGTCATCACAGAGCCAGCTCACTGGGGCTGGCATTGCTGCAGCTCCAAATTGAGGAAAACCGAGTGTTGCGCTCATTTCACAGAAACAAGCCCAGAGGCCAAACTGGGCCCAAGAATGAAAGTGCATACTAGGAGTCTACACGGGAAACAATTCTTACCCACTGAGACAAGGTGGCTATAGTTCTCCAGCATCACCTCCCTGTACAGGGTCCTCTGAGCAGGGTCCAGGTGCTGCCACTCCTCCTGGGTAAAGCCCACAGTCACATCCGCAAATGATAAGGATGCCTGAAACAGCACATTTGTGTTCAAATGTAAGTAATCACAATGGGAAGACATGGAAAAGCTGTCGAAGAACTGTTATGGAGTTCACTATTCACAATTAGAAAATGTGTTCTGGCGTGTCTACCTTTGTACTTGGTTGGAGGAGAAAGCATGACAGACATTCCTCACCAGTGTGATAAGTTACTGGCCTCCCATCATGTGCCTACATGCCATAAAGAACTCTCCTACCTTGAGAATCTGAAAACTAATAAAACCATGTCACTGTTCTCAAGGAGCATATAATCTGACAGACACAAGCATGAAGCATCCAACTACCATGTAGCATAAAACCCTACTACAGTAAAACAGGTGCAAAGTAGAGTGAGATTACAGAGGGGAGAAAACTTCTATTCCTGCTATTAGGGTGGGTTTCACTGATAACATAACATGAACCTGGGCCAAGAGCATAACCATGTACACTTCTAAAATATGGAGTTAAGGGGCACCAGTTGGATTAATGTTTGCCTTTGGCTCCGGTCATGATTTCAGGATCCTGGGATCAAGCCCCATGTCAGGCACCCTGCTCGGTGGGGAGTCTGTCTGCTTCTCGCTCTCCCCCTGTGTGTGTGTGTTCTCTCTCTCTGTCAAAGGAATAAAAATCTTTTTAAAAAATGTAGTTAAAGTAGTAAGTGAACACACAGGAAAGGACTGCTGGGACTATGTTCACATAAAGAGCTACAGTTGTCTTCAGGGAAAATGCTATTTAATAATTCTGAACATAACTCCTGTAGGACGGGGTGTCCAAAATGTGGGTGTCCACATTTGTTTTTTTAGGAAACCCTTTTTTATAAACAGTAAACTTACAATGTCAATTTATATATTAAATTCCATTATTGTTCTTTCCTAAGTACTTTTATTTTTTCACATGAATATATTTGGCATGTAACATTGTATAACTCTGATAGGCTTATATACTGTAATGACGCCAATGCAGCTGTATTTATCACATTACATAATTACAGTACATTAATGTGTATATCCATTTCACTGCATACTGGATTTCTTCATTCTTCTTTTTATGGATTACAATAAATATAGGGAGATACTCAAATATTTTCTTCCCATAACTGAATTGACTGTCTTATACAGTTCATAGGTTTTATACCACCCATTTATGAAATGACCACTGTGGAAAATATAGCATGAAGAAACAGAGACATATCATTCCCAGGTTATCAAAACAAACAGTTAATCAATGTTCATGTCATACACTAAAAATTGGTTAATAGGAAAAACAAGACTATTTTCCAGAAATGTATAAGGTATTATTGAGAAAAAAAAAAAAAACAAAGAATACCTAATAAATGAATACACTATATTCATGGCTTGGACAATTTAATATTACAAAAATATCTTATTTCTCCACAAATTGGCCTATAAATTGAAGACAATCAGAATTAAAATCTTAGCAGATAATCTTTTTGTGGAAACTGATTAAGCTTACTCTCAGACTTACATAGAAACTTGAATGGCCAAGAATAACCAAAGCCACCTTGGAAAACAGGATGGATAAACTCACACTAATTATGGCAGGCAGAATCCAAGATGATGACCTCCAATGGATCCAACAACGTGACATAAACTCCTCTTAAATGGAAGAGACTTAAGTCCCTGTGATTGTGATACATTCTACAGCAGAACAGATTTTGCAAGTATAAAAGAGATAAATCATTAGACTTTGGCCTAAAGGGAAGATTTACTTGGGTGGGCCTGACCTAATCTTTTGAGTCTTTTATTTATTTATTTTAAATATTTTATTTATTTATTTGAGAGAGAGAGTGAGAGCGCATGAGCACACAAGCACATGTGAGGGGCAGAGGGAGAAGCAGGCTCCCTGCCGTGCAAGGAGCCCAACATGGGACTTGATTTCAGGACCCCAGGATTAGGACCTGAGCCAAAGGCAGACCCTTAACCAACTGAGCCACCCAGGCGTCCCTCATGTGAGTCTTCTAAAGAACGTAAAATACCAGAGACCCTTCTTCTGACCTCAAAGAAGAAACAAGTTACTGTGAATCCTACGGCTGTCCAGAAAGAAATTCTGCCACCTATGTACAGATGGGAACCCAACCAAGCCTTAGATAAGGAGTCCCAAGCAACACCTTGATTGCAGCATTAATGCCTAAGAAACTTAGCTAACCTACTCCTAACTCATTCTCGTCTATACATCAGGACAACTGCAAATGGACTGGTCAAGCTTAAATGTAAAAATAATAATAATAATAAAAAGTAAGAGCTATGTAAGTACTAGAAGAAAACATGGGTGAGTTCCCCCATAACTTAAGAAATAATAAAACTTTCCTAATCATGACTAAAAATTCAGATGCAGAGCTCACATAGTTCAGTCACTAGAGCACCAGACTTTTAAAAATCCAGATGCAAAAATAAAATGCATAAAATAAAATACTGACAGACCTGACCACATAAAATTATAAACAACCAACCCATCGAGTCCTCTACAAAATAAAAGAAAAACCAAAATCAAAAGAAAAATGACAACCCAGAATTAAGTGTCTGCAACTTACATGACAAAGAAAGGGTTAGGGTCCCTATATAAAGAATTTCTAAAAAGGAAAAAAACAATAAGCCTCTAAATATGGGCAAGAACTGTGAAGAGAAAACTCACAGGAAGAGAAATGATGAAGTCCCAGAACCTAAGTCAGGTTTGGTGGGGTGAGGAGGTTCGGAGCCGATGACTAAAGAAAGAATTCTTAAGACGTCGTTGGTGCAAAAGGTGATTTATTAGAGCACGGGGACAGGGCCCATGGGCAGGCGGAGATGCGGCTGCCCCGGGTTGTGAGGAGTGGTTGGTTATATACACAGGAGTTGGGTAGGTGAGGACAAAGGGGTGTTCAGAAGGGCTGTTGGGGCAAAGAATACTATCTGGATATTGAAGGCTTAGTTGCTATCAAGTAAGGACAATTGGAAGTCTGGTGGAATGTTACATTCCTGCTATCACGCATCCTTGTTAATGAGATTTAGGTTTAGAAGAAATTTAACTTTATTTACTTTTCCTTCTACCTCCACCTCCTTCGGTTTTTTATGGAGGGGAGGGTGACATTAGGGCTTGAGGAACTGAGTTCTGTGTCTTTGGAAATTGGGCTATTGATAAGGTAACTTCTTTGTTGTAATCTCAAGGACATTTGCAAACCAAGGGAGACTCCTGTCTTGCAGGATTGTGATCTCAGCAAGTTAACTATCATTTTATGGCAGTCAGGGGTGCCTGAGGAATGCTACACATATGGAGGGGAGCGGATGAAGGGGGGTGGTGCAAGGCGCCAGCTTTTGCTTTGTCCTCAGCCAGCCTCCTGCTCCCTCATCAAGAAATGCAAATGGTACTAAACTTAGAAGATCAAGCTTACCCTTTAAAAAGAAAAATATAAATAAAAAGTATACTGAACTATTTCCCTCCTATTGGACTGGCAGAAATCCAAAAGAATAACCACACATACTTAATTTGTTATATGCATAAAAGCATCCTCATATCCTGTTCAAAATACAAAAAAGATTAACCACCATTAAGTGAAATATGGCAATAGTTAGCTAAATTATACATGAATTTACCATTTAACCCAGAAATCCCACTTCTGGGGACCAACCACAAGGGCACACTGATCAAAGAAGAGGTTATATCACTATTTATATTTTCAAAAGACTAAAAACACCCCCAATATTGATTACTAATGAACTCGTGGAATGTGTTATGTTATACTCACACCATGAGTGCTAAGCAACTGGAAAAGGAACTGAGGAATATCTCTTTGTGGCACTACAGAGTGAATTCCATAGTACATTATTAAGTGACAAAACAAAGTTTAAGTTAGGGGCACCTTAGTGCCTCAAATGCTTAAGCGTCTGCCTTCAGGTCCTGGGATCCAGCCAGAGTCAGCATCTGGCTGCCAGCACACCTGCTTCTCCCTCTCCCTGTGCCTCCCCAACTGCTCAGGCTCTCTCTCTGTATTCTCTGTCTCAAATGAATAAATAAAATCTTAAAAAACAAAAACAGCAAAAAAAAAAAACCCCACAAAAAACAACAAAAAAAGAACTGGGTGCCTAGATGGCTCAGTCATTAAGTGTCTGCCTTCAGCTTGGGTCGTGGTCCTGGGATCATACCAGCATCCCTCCCCGCTCTGCAGGAAACCTGCTTCTCCCTCCTGCACTCTCCCTACTTGTGTTCCCTCTCTCACTGTCTGTCAAATAAATAGACTCTTTAAAAAAAGAAAACCCACAAAGTTTAAGTGAAAATCAAGTACAATATGACAAAGATCTACATATGGGCCTTCTTATATTAAAAATAACAAAATGAGAATCACTATATTGCATATCTAAAATTAATATGAAATTGTATGTTGATTTCACTGGAATTAAAATAAAAACTTAGGGGCGCCTGGTGGTTCAGTGGGTTGAGCCTCGGCCTTCAGCTTGGGTCATGATCTCGGGGTCATGAGATGGAGCCCCACATCAGGCTCTCTACTCAGCAGGGGGCCTGCATCCCCCAACCCCCTCTGTCTGCCTCTCTGCCTACTTGTGATCTCTGTCTGTCAAATAAATAAAAATATTTAAAAAGAATAAATGAGAAAATAAAAAATAAAAACTTAAAAAAATGGCTACCCACATTGGGTAAGGGCAGGAGTAGGATAAGGGGACAGAGAGAAGCCAGACTGATCTCTGAATATGCTTTGCTAAATTTATATTCACAATCCATCTTTAGAAAAATTTAAATATTTTTAATACTTATACAAAAACAATAATCAAAATGAAAACAAAACCCTAAAAACAAAGAGCAAATGAAAGAAATCAATCAAATTGTGTCTCAATTTGATGGTATACCTCAGAGAGGATATACCTGCTAAGTTTAAGACACAGGAATGTGACTATGTGCCACAATGGGAATACACTGAAGGATAAGAGAACTGAAACAAACAAAACAAAACAAAACAAAAAAACCACCAAAAAACAAAACAAAACTGTGGAAAAAAGATTCACGAATCTGACCACATCAACATGTAAAACTTTCATATTACCAATGATACCACAAAGTGAAAAAATAAGACAAACTCTGGAGAACATATTTACAATGAATAGAACAAAGATTACTATACAACACTCATAAAGGATATTTATCAATCAGTAAGAAATACAGAACAAAATTAACGGAAAAGTATGTAAAACTATACAAAACATGTAAATCAACATTTCACAGAAGAAAAGTGAAAGGCCCAAACCTATCCAAAATCAGAGAAATACAAATCAAAACAATAAGGTTTTCGTCATTCATCAGACTGGCCATAATTTTGAAATAATGGTATCAACTGTGATCAAGGAGAGAAAGAAAGCTGTCCTGTCACCTAACAACTGGTGGGAGTCGTATGGTCACTTAGACCAATTTGGCAGCATAAAGTGACATTGGAAATGCTTAGTCTCTCTGACCCAACAATATGTATCATGTGTGTACACTACAGAATACTTGAAATGCTTGCTCTTCTACAGGGAGAGAAAATGTAAAAGATGGTCACTGCACAATAATTCATAATAATGATAAACAGAAATGACATAACAGACAACTAAAATGTATGCTGTCGTAACAGAATATTAAAAGGAATGAAGTAACCAATTTGGATAGATCTTAAACACAATATTAAATTCTAAACACAGGGCCACCTACGTGGCTCAGTTGGTTAAGCATCCAGCACTCGATTTCAGCTCAGGTCGCGATTTCGGGGTGGTCAGATTGAGCCCCATGTCGGGGTCAGCAAGAGATCTGCTTGAGATTTTTCTTTTCCCTGCCCCTCCTGCTTGTGTGTGCTCTCTCTCGCTTTCGCTCTTTCTCAAATAAATAAATAAATCTTAAAAAAAAAAAGGCAGCCAAAACAATCCTGACAAGTTTGTCAAGAAAATTTGTTCAGTAGAACAAACTGAAGAACTTACATTCCTGAATTCAAACTTGCTATAAAGCTACAGTATCAAACACAAGGAACCAGCATGATAATATCCACATAAGGATATTATCATATCCACAAATGAACAGAAGTGGGAGTCCAGAAACAAACCCATACACCTATGGTCAACTGATGCTCGACAAGGGTGCCGAGATCATTCAATGGGAGAAAAAAAGAGTCTCTTCAACAAATGGTATTGGAACTGAATATCCACATGCAAATGAATGAAAATGGACCCCTTCCTCATATCATATACAAAAATTAACTCAAAATAGATCAAAGACCTAAATGGGAGAGCTAGAAACAATAACATTCTTAGGAAAAATACAGGAGTGAATCTTCATGATCTTAGAATAACAACAGATTCTTAGATAGGACCTCAAATGCAAACACAACAAAGGAAAAGAGATAAAAAAGACTTTACCAAATTAAAACCTTTTGTGAATCAAAGGATATACTTTCAAGAGAATGAAGAGACAACTCACAGAACAGGAAGAAATATTTGAAAATCACATATGTGATAAAAATCTATTCCCCAAAATACTCTTCAATAAATCCAATTAAAAAACAGGCCAAGGATTTGAATGGACATGCCTGTGAAGCAGATATACAAATATCCAACAAGCACACGAAAAGGTACTCATTAGACATTAAGGAAAAGCAAATCAAAACCACAATGACATGCTACTTCATATCCACTATGATGGCTATAATAAGACAACAAGTGCTGTCAATAAAGAGAGGAAACGAACTCTCATGCATTGTTGGTGGAAATATAAAATTGTGCACATTGTGAAAAACAGGCGGTCCTGCGGTAATTTAAAACTACAACTAATGCATGATCCAGCATTTTCACTTCTCAGTAAATACCCAGAAGAACCAAAGACATGTATTCTACCAAAATTTGCAAATGAATGTTCAGAGCTCATTATTCACAACAGCAGTAAAGCAGAAACAAGCCAGATGTCTGTTAACCAGTAAGTGGATGAACAGAACTAGAGTCCATCTACACAGTGGAATATTCTTCAATGATAAAAAGAAATGAAGGCTTGGTAAAAAGGTACACTTAGCTATAAAACGAAGGTCTGAGGATCTCATGTATAACACGGTGACTACAGCTGATATCACAATTAAAATCTGTTGACTGCAGAGATTAAATACTCTCACCAAAAAAAAGAAAACCAAACCCAAAAACAAAGAAAGAAAGAAATATGTGAGGTGATGGATGTGTTAGATTAGATGGGAGGAATCCTCTCACAATGTATATGAATATCAAAATCATCACAATGTTCACTACATACCTTATAGTTTTGTCAAATATACCTTAATAAAGCCAGAAAAGAAAAACAATGAAGTCTGTAACATGCTCCAATATGATGAAGTTTAAAAACATTACACTAGGTGAAGGAAACACACAAATAAAATATACATTTTGTATGACTATACTCCTACAAAAGATCCAGAAGATCCAAGTCCATACTGACAGAATGTAAATTAGTGGTTACCAGGGTCTGACAATTTTGGAGTTATTTTAAGGACGTGCGGTCAATTTATTCTATAAAAATTCGAGGTTTTGTAACGGGAAAACAAAAACAAACCAAGACCAGGGGAAAGCTCTCTACATGGGCTTTAGTAATACCTTCTCCTAAAAAGCCTCATTAACTGGGTTCTGCTTGGTAATCTGTCTTTTGCTCCCACTGAAGAATAATTATAGGCATTTAGTTTGTGGTTTGCCACAAGAAGGTTGTTCATCATTTATATAAAGAGAAACAGAAGTTTTTTATTCAGCTCTTGATGCCAGAAAGTCTTTAGGCTCCGGAAGGAATAGGGATGCTCTATGCATGTTTTTTGGGGGTGGGGCTGGGTGGTGGGCAGGGAGTGTGGGGTGAGTCATGGTTAAAAGTCCGAAATATTTGCAAGTTTGATAACTATCTAACTTTATATGATGTGTGTGTGTGCGCGCACGCCAACTTTGCCCTATTCATCTGCTGATCCGATGCTACTGGTCTACAGACCTCAAGATCACCTGCAACCTTGTTCAAAACGAAAATTCTCGGGCCCCATTCTATGGTTTAAAACACTTCCCAGTTTTGATCTGATGCACACTAAAGTCTGAGAACCACTGTGTCAGGCTGGTTCCCTCAGTTCATTTTATCTATTTCTACTTTTCTATTTTAAACACGAGTCATTATCCTCAGAAATTCCATTATAAAACAAAGCAGAAAATGACTTCAATAACTCACACAGGACTTCTTCATATTTTGCTGGTTTCCCTTGGAAAAATGCAGAAATCTCTGAAGGCAGAGCTGGGATAGAGAAAGAGGAATGAAGTCATTCAAGGTACAGACTGCCTTGCAGTTCCCGGACCAGCCTGCTTAAAAAGTTGCAAACATCACCTGGGTGAAATGCCCCTCTGTGGGAGAATATCCTTTTCACCTCGCAGAAGGGGCAGGAAAGGACATATGATAAACCACCCACACGACTACGTATGACTGTGATTTGGCCATGAAGAGCTTGAGTTCTATTCAAGCTTGAGCTTGAATAGAACTATTGTCTAGGACATTTTTAACCAACCAACCAACTGAGCCACCCAGGCGTCCCTAGGACATTTTTAAACAATGTCTGTACCCCTCTGTTCTGTTTCAAAGAAATTTTAAAAATGAGAAAAATTGGTTAAGCAAATTATAATACGCTAAATGAAGGAACACGAAACCTTCAGCAAAGGTTGTACAAGAAAAGTTGTTACATCTGTATTTCCTTGTTTACTCAAGTTAGAGAAGGCAACCAAAGCTAAGAAAAAAAGGATGGAGGCACTTTCAAGTGAGTGTACCTTTTGTTTTTCTAAAGCATTGCAGTTTCTCAAATGGCTATCTTTTTTTAAACCAGTGGTGATGTGGTCAGTACAGGACTGGGGTAGGAAAACTCAACGTTTCCTCTGGGTTCTGCCCCAACACAAAGACAGGGAAATTCACTTACATTCTCAGCACCAATTTCTTCTCAACCTTCAAGAAGAAAAATAGGTAACTCTCCTTGTACTGCTGTCTTGTAAAGAACTCAACAGCACATCTTTAAATGCCAGATTCATTGTGTGAGCAGAGCTCAGAATCTGGGAAGAGGGAGCACAAAACAAAGAGTAGGGATTGAACTGGGATTGGTGAGACAAAACTGACTCACATCTAGTTTTAAAGCCCTTTCCCGCAAATCCCTGGAATGCCTCCAGCGCAGTTCTATTTCCCAGGTCATCCAACCATCCTTCACTCCTTCCAGCCCAGCTGCCCTGGTCCAGGCTTCTCTCCATTAGGCAGCCTGGGAGCTTCTGAATAGGGCAATATTCTCAAATCTCACTTGTTCTGAACACGCCTGTGAAAACCTAGAATCTGCTCGTCTCTGGGAACTACACTCTGCTCAAAACTCACTCAAGAGGTGCCTGGGTGGTTTGGTCGGTTAAGCAAATGACTCCATCTCAGCTCAGGTCTTGATCTCAGGGTCATGAGCTCAGCCCTGCAGTGAGCCTACTTAAAAAAAAAAAAAAAAAAAAAAAAAAAAGAAAGAAAGAAAGAAAAGAAAAGAGAAAGAAAAAGAAAAAAGAAAAAACCTCAAATAGTTGTAGGGTTCTCTCCAACTAAAATATAGAGACTCCTCCTTCTTACTTCACAAGATGTGCTTTTCTAATGTAGATGAGAAAGACACCTGAGGGGCAAATTCAT